>NC_134207.1:128183374-129433374 GCF_965140235.1 Caretta caretta
AAGGAGATTATCATACCTGGCAAATTATAACATTTTTGTAGATACCTTACAAGGCATATCTGGCATAACTTGTTGCAATTTTACAATATTGGTATTCATAATATCCTAAAGTGTCCCCCAGATTCCATACAGCGTCACTCTTGGATATTTCAGATACTATCTGTGGCAGCTAAGTTAAGTCAACTGTGTTGCTCTAGCAGCATCAAGCAGCCCTAAAGCCAACCTGACTGGGCCCAAGAGGCTCTTGCCAACGTATGGGAAACCTTTAGTGGTTGAGAGCTGAAATAATGGCTCCTATGTTATCCCACACTCTGCAGAGGTAATGTTATCATCCCTTGCACCCTGGTGCCCCTTGCAGTAATAGGCAGCTGGGAAAATTAAAGCAGGCCTCATACTGTTCTAAATTCTGCCAGAGGTCTGGATTAGTATACAGCAGTCCTAGGATCAGGAAAGCACAAATCTGAATGAAAGACACCATTGTTCCCCCCTTCCTGAGATGCATTGTGTTCCTTGGACTCAGCCAAGGATCGGCGCCTTCAAGTTGATATTGAAATCTTACTAAATTTGACTGTTCTCTCTTACTCTCAAGGCATCCTCATGCTGTGATATAGTTAGAGTTTACAATCCAGGAGGGCAAAGTGAATACTTGGCTGGGAGACCTCTGTGGAGTTCTTAGGTACCACAGGAATGTCTCAGGGGATTCAGTCAGTACTGGTATCCTCTAGGAACAATAGCTGGATGGAATTAAGTAAAGGGAAATTTAATCTGCATATAGGAAACTTTCTTACCATGTTCTGGTTAGTCTAAGAAGTGGAAAATTGGGGAATGTAAAACTAGACTGAACATAACTAGGAAAATCCCAGTACGATAAACCCTACAGTATGACAAGATGACCTCATATTTTTTTCCCATCTCTAATGACTTATTCTGTCATTTTACTAAACCAATGCCTAGGCTGGTGAGGGGGAATGGGAGCACCACATTGCTGGAGCTGTAGATCACATCTGACCCTGTACAGGCTACCAACTGCAAGTCAAGACCCCAAGAGGATTCCAGACCACAGAACCAGTGAGCCCAACTGGAGACAGGAGAAGACCCTGCCTCACCCAGAGCGAAGAAAAAATAAGATGACTTTTGTTTAAGCTCATCAACACCACAGTGCTGCAAACACTTCATTTTGGGACATGCAGTGTCAGCCATACCTTCCACCTAGGGAAAGTTCCAGAAAGGAAGTTGGGTTTGGAGGAGTTAGTGTTAGAGAGTGGGTGATTCGCTTAATTACAAATGTTGGTTTATTATTAGTTAATCTTAACCCCTTCCTTTCCCACATCCAGTGTTCCTGTTCCCAAAAAGATTTCCCCCTTTGTTATGCTGTTATTTTTAATATGTCCTTCCCTTGTTGGGTTTGTTTTACTTACTTTGTTGTCCTCTGCATACTGGGGTTTATACTCCTTGCCAGCTTGTAGTATTTATGAGTTTCTTTAAAGGACAGCTCTCCTGTGTATCTGACACAGTGAGGAGTCACTGAGTGGAGGCCCCAAGCCCCAAGAAAAAAAACAAAAAAAACAACAGTCCATAACCCACACAAGGAGACGAGAGGAGAGAACTTTCCAAATATGGTGATAGCAAGCACGAGGGAGAGAAAAGGGATGAGAGTTAAGACACACCTCAGGGGAAGGGCTGACACTTGCAGTTTAGTCTTTTTGAGACTGAGCATGTATCGCATCCTCTTGTTTAAATCTGAATATATCAGGGACAATTATGATAACTAAAGTGCTGGTAAGAATGAAGAAGAGACTATGCAAAATAAACTCCAGTATATGTACATGTACAGATTCTTGCACTGTATGTTATTCTGTGCTTCATGGGATGCTGGTGTTTATTACTGCAAAGAAATATCCCAGTGCCGTGGACCTTTAGAATTGGGGGCGGGGGAATGTTATTGTTCTCTGACTGCATTTTTTTTTTTGACAGACAGGGTACCTTTTACATCTACATATCTGTGTTCTGGCTCACTTTATTTTTTTGTGGGGGAGGGTTGTTTTCTTGAATCATAACTCCAATTTCAGCTATTGAATCAATTGTCTATATTTTTAATGGATTTGTCATGTTAGCATCTTAGGTGAAAGAATATTCACTTTCATCTCCTATCCAATAAGCACAGACCAAATCATTCCCTCCACCTCTGCAGACAAAGAGGACAAAACCCCACAGATACCCAGTCTGGCAAGCCAGAGGAAAGGGCACACCATCTTTGCAGCATTATTTCCCATTCCCCATGATTCACAGCAGCCCCTTGGAGGGTGAGAGAAATGGGGATTGGGGATATTGTGGGACTGAGGCTGCAGAAGGTAGTGGGAGTGTGTTATATGTGATTTAATTCCTTGGAGATTCCACAATAAGTGTTATTTTTTGCATGAACTTCTCCTACGCTGGGGAAAATCCCACCTACAAGCGGGGGTTTCAGAGGCAGTGGTCTGTTGGAATGTCCCTAGTTCCAGTGGAGTCAGACTGCCATGGAGACAAAGCAGAGTGAGGGCCCCAACAATGAGTCAAGAGGCACAAGGACTCGGACCAGGCCACTGGCAGTACCCTCAAATACATGGGGTTTATAGCCTGGATCTTTTGTTGCTTCATAGGAGTGATAAATTCCTTTCCGAAAAAAGAACAATTCAGAAAATATTCTGTGAAAGTAGCCTGCCAGTTTCCTATCCCCTTTTCTGTACTAGGAGGCATCACTGAAACCCATTTCTTTTGCCTTCCCACCATTGCCTTCCACACTTTTGTTTAGCATAATTGACACTGCAATATTTTTTCTTTTATCTCTCATCTCTTTGCCCTATCCCTTCATTTGTCTACTATCTTCATATTCTCTCATTTCAACTGTGAGCTATTCAGGGCAGGGGCTTGTATTTATTTCTCCAAAGCAGCATGGAGGGTTTTGGCACTATATAAATATTTATTACTATTAATACAATATTTTAGAGGTATACATCAGTTGGTTGTTTAAACCTAGAATGTATCACTGGAAATGTTAAAAAAATTTTTTTTTAATTGTGGGTGCAAATCTTAATACTTAGTCTTGTAACTGCCTGACTGCATGTAACTAGATCTACAACTGCAATTCCACTTTTCTGATTCACTGTAACATAAAAAAGTCCTCCAGATTTCTCACACAAAATGGAACCTCTCTACTGGGGTGGGTATTTATGTGTACTGGGTCTAAGCCTGGGGTTCAAATTGGCCAGGCTCATAGCAGGTAAGTGACCCAACACTACTTTAATTTATTTTATTTATATTTTAGGCTGCCATCTTCTGTACCAGTATCTCTTTGGTGCCCCCCTACATCTGCACATGGAACAAATGTGGTAATAAATACATATTAAGTATTCCAGTGTGATAAATGCTGATTTAATTTAATGGCAGCCTCTGTAACTCCTGTTAAACAATCTACACAAACCAGGAAAATACATGAGGCTGGAGTCTTACCTGGTGTCAGTTGGATTGGCTCCCCTGAAGTAAATGGAGCTATGCAGATTTACATGAAGATGAGGATCTGGCAGTGTATCTCAGACATGCACCACGAAAACAACTTTTTTATGTTATTTTTCCTGAGTGTGTTTAATACATTTTGTTCATTTATTCTTTTCTTACAAAGGGAATGGTGAGGAATGGTGAAGGAAGATGGCATTTTTTCTTTAATTTTAGATAACAGAAGCTAACTGATTGAAAACTGTCCTCTGCAGTTTTGAAGCAATGTCTTATGTTGGGGAAGTAAGAGAAGAGGAACAAAAGTGTATGGGACTATTTCTCTCTTGATGTAACTCTCTATAGACTTCAGTGAGGTATTCCAGAGATGAATTTGGCTGTGCTTGCTCTCTGTCTGCATTGAAGGGGGCACTTTGGCAACCAGGAAAAGGGGTGTTACCTAGCAACTGGAACCTTTAGGCAACACAGTTCTAAACCTAATCTGGATAACAACAACTGAGAATAAGTTTAATAGTTGGCACAAAGGCACATAGCAACCAGTTGGATCTAAAACATAGTGCCAACAATCTACAACATGGAATCAAAGGGTTGGTTGCTTGGAAACTTTTTGAAATGATAAAGTGCAAAATTAGAAGTTGCTCAAACATCAATAATGAAATTTGGGATATTTATGTGGGAGCTTCCTTAGGCTTCATTATAAAACTAAACTCCCAAGGAATCAGACCTCCTTCACTGTATGATGTATTTAACAAAGAAATCTCTCAGTTCAACCCTGAAAAATAAATGATCATCCTTTTGGGGATGAGGAAGGAGTTTGTCATTGATTATACGTTTTTTCTCCCAACAGGGATTTCAATGAATATGCCTCCACACATGTGCACCGAGGTGATTTTTGCCCTCATCTCCACAAGCTGTTTAAAAAAAAAAACATAGATAAAGTTGTTATGAAACCATTCTGGACAAGCAGCACCAGATTCATCCTTGCTGTATCTCTAACAACCCTATTTAAATACAGCTGCAGTTTAATATTATAACTGTGTTGTCATTTCCATCCCTTCTCAGTGGGTGAGGAGAACTGAAAAAAATTTACATTGAAAATATATGATTTTTTTTAAAACAGGGAAAATATTGCAGAGAAGATAGAAGGACAACATAAACATGGGGAAATGGAAGAGTCTATTAAAAGACACAAGCTTTTGGATGGTTCTACAATGGATTGGAAAAACAATCTCAATTTAGCATGCATTCATCAGGCTGCTTATCAAGATACAAAATGGACCAAATCTGTCATAGAATATCAGTGTTGGAAGGGACCTCAGGAGGTCATCTAGTCCAACCCCCTGCTCAAAGCAGGACCAATCCCCAATTTTTGGCCCTGATCCCTAAATGGCCACCTCAAGGATAGAACACACAACCCTGGGCTTAGCAGGCCAATGCTCAAGCCACTGAGCTATCCCTCCCCCCGTCCCTGAAGCAAACCCATTAACCACTTCACAATAGTTACCCAGGAATGGAATCCTTTAAAAATATTTGCTTAGTCCGACAAAAGTTGTTGTTTTTTAAACCCTGTAATGGTGAGCTAGTCCCTAAGTTAAAAGCCTCAAAAATGGCACCACTGTTCAGGGCTTGGCTACACTTGCGAGTTACAGAGCAATAAAGGAGTGCCGGGCGCACTAGTTCACTACCCGTCCACGCTAGCAAGACACGTAGAGAGCTCTGACTTTGCAGCTACAGAGCTGCTGGTACTCCACCTCGGCGAGTGGAATAACGTTTGTTGCTCCCCCACTTGAGCACCAGAGCGCCAGTGTGGACAAGATGTTGCACTATTGTGCTCTGATCAGCCTCCTGAAAGTCCCATAATCCTCTTAAGTCAAGTGGCCACTCTTGTAATTGTTTTTGAATCACTGTAGGAATGCGGCTATGCCCTTCGAAAGCTCCATTTCTGACAGCGGGCATGCTTAATATCTGCTCTGAGACAAAGCAACCATTAGTGTGGAATGCTGTGTGTGAGAGAGAGAGATGTGGCGGGGGGAAGGGGGGTCTGCTGCTGTTTGAACTTACAAGACAGCATGCTGACATGCTCTCAGCCCCCCAAAAACCCACTCTCTCTCCCCCCACATACACACAACACACTCCTTGTCTCACTCCACCCCCCCCCCATTTGAAAAGCATGTTGCAGTCACTTGCATGATGGGCTAGCTGCCCATAATGCACTGTGCCCAATGCCACTGCAAGTGCCGCAAATGTGTCCATGCCAGTGCACTTGAAGCTTTCAGTGTGGACAGACTGCAGCACTTTCCCTACTGCGCTCTACAAAGGCTGGTTTAACTCAGAGCACACTACATCTGCAAGTGTAGCCATACACATAGATACAATATCTACTTATGAAGGTCATAGCTACTTGAACAAATTGATCTCTGGGTGTCACTCCATTAAAGTCAATTGAGTTTAACCAGGGGGTTATCTGGGCCAGTTTTTTATATGGAATTTTCTTGCACTTGTAGGTTTGTACCAGACTTTGTGTATTATATTATTTATTAAAAAGAAAAGGAGTACTTGTGGCACCTTAGAGACTAACCAATTTATTTGAGCATAAGCTTTCGTGAGCTACAGCTCACTTCATCAGATGCATACTGTGGAAACTGCAGAAGAGACCATGAAACAATACCTCCTCCCACCCCACTCTCCTGCTGGTAATAGCTTATCTAAAGTGATCACTCTCCTTACAATGTGTATGATAATCAGGTTGGGCCATTTCCAGCACAAGTCCAGGTTTTCTCACCCTTCGCCCCCTCCCCACAAACTCACTCTCCTGCTGGTAATAGCTTATCCAAAGTGACCACTCTCCTCACAATGTGTATGAAAATCAAGGTGGGCCATTTCCAGCACAAATCCAGGTTTTCTCACCCCCCCACCCCCATACACACACAAACTCACTCTCCTGCTGGTAATAGCTCATCCGAAGTGACCACTCTCCCTACAGTGTGCATGATAATCAAGGTGGGCCATTTCCAGCACAAATCCAGGTTTTCTCACCCCCCCCTCCCCCCGCACACACACACAAACTCACTCTCCTGCTGGTAATAGCTCATCCAAACTGACCACTCTCCTTACAATGTGTATGATGATCAAGGTGAGCCATTTCCAGCATAAATCCAAGTTTAACCAGAACGTCTGGGGGGGGGGGGAAGTAGGAAAAAAACAAGGGGAAATAGGCTACCTTGCATAATGACTTAGCCACTCCCAGTCTCTATTTAAGCCTAAATTAATAGTATCCAATTTGCAAATGAATTCCAATTCAACAGTCTCTCGCTGGAGTCTGGATTTGAAGTTTTTTTGTTGTAAGATAGCGACCTTCATGTCTGTAATTGCGTGACCAGAGAGATTGAAGTGTTCTCCGACTGATTTATGAATGTTATAATTCTTGACATCTGATTTGTGTCCATTTATTCTTTTACGTAGAGACTGTCCAGTTTGACCAATGTACATGGCAGAGAGGCATTGCTGGCACATGATGGCATATATCACATTGGTAGATGTGCAGGTGAACGAGTCTCTGATAGTGTGGCTGATGTTATTAGGCCCTGTGATGGTGTCCCTTGAATAGATATGTGGGCACAGTTGGCAACGGGCTTTGTTGCAAGGATAGGTTCCTGGGTTAGTGCTTCTGTTGTGTGCTATGTGGTTGTTGGTGAGTATTTGCTTCAGGTTGGGGGGCTGTCTGTAGGCAAGGACTGGCCTGTTTCCCAAGATTTGTGAGAGTGTTGGGTCATCCTTCAGGATAGGTTGTAGATCCTTAATAATGGGTTGGAGGGGTTTTAGTTGGGGGCTGAAGGTGATGGCTAGTGGCGTTCTGTTATTTTCTTTGTCAGGCCTGTCCTGTAGTAGGTGACTTCTGGGAACTCTTCTGGCTCTATCTATCTGTTTCTTCACTTCCGCAGGTAGGTATTGTAGTTGTAAGAATGCTTGATAGAGATCTTGTAGGTGTTTGTCTCTGTCTGAGGGGTTGGAGCAAATGCGGTTGTATCGCTGAGCTTGGCTGTAGACGATGGACCGTGTGGTGTGGTCAGGGTGAAAGCTGGAGGCATGTAGGTAGGAATAGCGGTCAGTAGGTTTTCGGTATAGTGTGGTGTTTATGTGACCATCATTTATGAGCACTGTAGTGTCCAGGAAGAGGATCTCTTGTGTGGTTGATGGTGGGTTGGAAATTGTTGAAATCATGGTGGAATTCCTGAAGGGCTTCTTTTCCATGGGTCCAGATGATGAAGATGTCTGGGAGTGGCTAAGTCATTATGCAAGATAACCTATTTCCCCTTGTTTTTTCCTACCCCTCACCCAGCCCCCTCAGACGTTCTTGTTAAACCCTGGATTTGTGCTGGAAATGGCCCAACTTGATTTTCATACACATTGTAAGGAGAGTGATCACTTTAGATAAGCTATTACCAGCAGGAGAGTGGGGTGGGGGGAGGTATTTTTTCATGCTTTGTGTGTATAAAAAGATCTTCTACACTTTCCACAGTATGCATCCGATGAAGTGAGCTGTAGCTCATGAAAGCTTATGCTCAAATCAATTGGTCTCTAAAGGTGCCACAAGTACTCCTTTTCATTTTGCGAATACAGACTAACACAGCTGTTACTCTGAAACCCAAATAACTTTAGTTAATTAGTTTGATTTCTTTCTAGTTTTAGTTGCTTCTATTCTAGGGCTGTGTGAAAATTTTCACCAGCACACTCAGCCCCTCAGAATGTAAGTTAGGCTTGGGTTCCAGTGACCAATTTTGATAGCTGTTGTTCATATACTTTCCTACAACACCCCAGCTACTTCTTTCTTCAACCTTACCTTTGTGGTGTTCTCGGAGAATGACATCCTCAGACATGCTTTATCCTCCACGGTCTAAAATCAGGCAGCATTCTTTGTTTTGTCATTTGCCACAACTGGGAACAGCCTACCTCCATCCTCTTTGGAACTCCCCCTTCAGGTATTTAAAGGCTGCTATCAAATCCCCCCTCACCCTTCTCTTCTGCAGACTAAATAAACTCAGTTCCCTCAGCCTTTCCTCATAAGGCATGTGCCCCAGTCCCCTAATCTCTTTTGTTACCCTCCACTGGACTCTCTCCAATTTGTCCACATCCTTTCTGTAGTGAGGGACCCACCAGATGTGGCCTCATAGTGCTGAATAGAGGGGAATAATCACTTCCCTCGATCTGCTGGCAATGCTCTTACTAATGCAGCCCAATATGCCGTTAACCTTCTTGGCAACAAGGGCACACTGCTGACTCATATTCAGCTTCTCGTCTTCTGTAATTCCCAGGTCCTTTTTGGCAATCTATCCCGTCATCCAGATCATTAATGAAGATGTTGAACAAAACCTGCCTCAGGACTGACCCCTGGGGCACTTCGCTTGATACCGGTTGCCAACTAGACACTGAGCCGTTGATCACTACCCACTAAGCCTGATGATCTAGCCAGCCTTCTATCCACCTTATAATCCATTCATTCAGTCCATACTTTTTTAACTTGCTGGCAAGAATACTGTGGGAGACCATATAAAATGCTTTGCTAAAATCAAGATCACTGTTCCCTCTAAGCTGTGCGTGTGTGCACGTGCACACAGATCCTAAACCCCGCACACATGGCAAAACACCACACGCACAAAAATTTGCACAGAAGCACAATTTGCACAGAAGAAATTTTTTGCGCACATGGCCTGTCAAAAATTAGAGGGAACATTGGTCAAGATATATCATGTCCACTGCTTTCCCCATATCCACAGAGCCAGTTATCTCATCATAGAAGGCAATCAGGTTGGTCAGGCATGACTTGCCCTTGGTGAATCCATGTTGACTGTTCCTGAATATATTCACTACATATAACTCTGTGTAGCTTGATTCTGGACAAGAACGTTATAATCTTCTGGTCAGATCAATTGGTGAGCCTATAATATATATTAACCCTCTAAAAATCAGGCAATATCTGCCGCTGGGCTCAGTACAGAGCAAGCTGCAATGGGAAACATGGTGTTTCTCTTTCCTTGCTGCCCCATTGGGGGATCATTTTCCTTCTGCCCCCTGAAGGGATTTATGAATTTAAGAGAAGCAGTCCCCTTTACCCATTGTCCCTCATGAAGATGCAAGGATCTTCTTGCATCTTCATGAGAAAGATGAAACCCAGCTCCTCCTAAAGCGAGTGTGGAATGGGAGGATGAGATAACCAACTCCCCAGAAGACAACAAATGGTAAAAATGAGGGAAGCAGAGCATTCTAGGTTCTGAGGTGGCAGATTGTTGGGGGCATTTTGAAGGCATGGGGGAATCTTCCTGAAGCTTTGCATTCATAGAACCAAACCTGCCAAGCTTCTGGAATAAACCCTACAAGGCAGATTCACTCCTAGTGTGTAAAACAGCAACATAGGGGAGGCAGCAGCAAGACCACTGGAGGGGTACTTTTTGCCTAAAAGGAGAAGAATCAAAGTCTTGGAATTTTTGTAGGAGGACAGGGATGGAGAAACATCTTCTCTGCCTCCAAAAGCATTTGGCAGCCTGTGGTTTGTGGTCAGAAGCACAATCCCCTCCAAAAGATCAGAGATGGATGTGGCAGTATCGGGTGGGGAGTGTGAAAAGAAATTTCTGGAGAAGCTCATGTTCTGCATGCAACAAAGCCCTGAGTGACAAGACCTTTCTTCCTGCAGAGCAGCTGTCCCTTTATACTGTTGCTGGAAAGGGAGAAGAAACAAAACTAATTCTCTATCCATCCACCGTGACCTCTCATGGAGACTGCGGGATTCAATTCTTCTCTGTGAAGGGCTGGAGAGAAAGAGAGAATGACAAGTGGGCTGACCAAAAGACAAATCCTAGCTTATTATCCCTGCTTCCTGCTGTCAGCAGAGAGTGGAGCCCAGAAGTATTAGTTCTAATGCCACTCAAACTGGGAGGCAACGTGGTAGTCAGTGCTCAAAGCTGGCTTCACTACATGCTTGAGAGGTATATGACAGCTTTAGATATGGCTACACTGCAAAAAAAAAAAAAAACACCACAGCACCAAGTCTCAGAGCATTGGTCAATTGACTCAGGTTTGCGGGGTTCAGACTACAGAGCTAAAAACTACAATATAGACATTCAGGCTTGCGCTGGAGCCAAGGCTCAGGGACCCATCCCCTACACGGGATTTCAGATCAGGCTTCAGCCTCAGTGTAAAGATCTACACTGCAATGTTTTAAGCTCTGAAGCCCAAACTGCGCAAGCTCCAGTCAGCTGATTTACATCAGCTGCAGCCATGCCATGGGTCTTTTATTTCAGTTAGAAGTACCCGTTGTGTTCTTCCTGCCACCCCATGACCAGATGTGCTTACTTTTGAGGGAAAGGGCTGCTTCTCCCCAGTCCCTTCAGGTTCCAAGATATGTTCCTCTAACCCTTGCAGAATTTCTCAGGTAGCTGTGGAAGCAATGAGTTCTCTCTCTTTACGCAGCCTATTGATTTTGTCATTGCTTTCCCTCTCCTGATGAATAGGGGGTCCTATTAGGCACCCTGACACTCCAGTGAGTAGTCCATACTCCCACTGAGGTCAATGAAAATTCCACTTGTCCATAAGGCTTGTGGGACTGAGCCCAAAGGCACCAACTTTCAACAGAGAAATAAATGTTCTTCCAGCAAAAAGGAAGAATTGAAATTTAGTGGCAGGGAACTATATCTAGTAGTACTATAAAGACCTAAAGCTACAAGAAAAATAAATTAAATGAATTAAAAACAAAAGTACTTTAGTCCATTACTCACTCAGGCTCTATTAAACAAGCCTGAATAACCTAGAGGTTTTAACGTACCCTGAATAAACCTAATTTGAACATGAAAACCTTGATTCTTCTCCTCAGAAAGGGAGCTGGAAGACAGAGAGGTCTGATTATTTTCTCACCAAACACAGTATTTACACATGTATTATTCCATTAAGTTTGTGCCTGGTTTGAGAGCAAAATGAGGTCCATAATTATGTAACCCGTCACAATCTGGGGCCTGATCCTGCAAACACCCACATGAGTATTGCCATTAAAATCATTTGGCTTCTCAGATGAAGAATTACTGATGTGAGTAAGTGTTTGAGGGCTCAAGCCCCTTGAGTAACCCTGCTTGATTTAAACCTTTTATCCAAGCTAACATGGTAATTTTCTTAAAAAGACTACTAAAAAGGGAAAAAAAGAAGAGACAATAGGAACAGTGAGATCAGCCCTATCTGTCAGCCTCCTTCATCCTCTACCCCTCTCTTCCTCCTGGACATCTATCTATGCACCAGCTCTCATGGGAATTGCCAGTACTGGCAACTCCAGTTAGCTCTTCATTTTCAATGCCCCCTTTTTTTCTGTGAGGATATGCCCCTTTAAGGGTCGCACCCAGCTGAGATACATTAGGAACTGCTGTGAGCAGTTCTGATACGGCCATCTGAGCTATAACCCCATACTCTGAGTTGCTGAGCTGAATCTGTAATAAATAATATATTCTGATCTTCCTAATGTCCTGACTGAGTCTTCTAATTCCAGTGGTCCTCAACCTATTTTCCATTGTGGGCCACATATGCAGCTCTCTCTGTGTTATATGGGCCTCATCCACACAATATATATACTACCTATTTGGCCCTGAGGATGTCACAGGGGCCATAGCTTTGTGTTGGTTGGGCTGCAGGGTGAGAACAACTGCCTTACGCAAAACCCACAACCACCACCTGGTACCAGAAGAGGACAGATAAGAGTGCTTGGAGAAGAGACTACAGGATAAAAGGGGTAAAGAAAATGGAGCAGCTGAGTTCTCCAACAGAGTTTAAATTATTTGGCAATGCAGCAGATAATTGGAAGAGATTTCAGCAGATTCAACCTGTACATGCAAGTGAGCGGCTGCATTATAAAAGAAGATAAGCAGAAGGTAAGTTTTTTTAAGATATTGTGGGGACAGAAGTACTAGAGGTTTATAATATTATGGAGGTAAGTCAGGCAGAGCAAGCATATTCTAAGATGGTTATAAGAAGTTTGAAGACTACTGCACACCCAAGACAAATGAAACTTTTGAAAGATATAAATTTCACATGAGAACTCAGAAAAGGAAAGTCGTTTGAAGAATTTATTTTGGATCTCAAACTGTTGAGCCAAATGTGTAATTAAGGACTGCTTTCAGATTCAATAATCAGAGATCAAACAGTGCTAAGTATTTGATATCCAAAGATTAGAAAAAGACAGTTGGAAGATCCATATTTGAATCTGGACAAGATAGTAAGACTATATCCAGCAGCAGAGGTTACCCAGAACAGATTTACACTTTTGAAAACAAGATACTGCTTTTGTGGACAGAATCACAAACCCATATTGCAAAGGGAAAGCACCAAGACACAGCAGAAATTTACAACAAGCCTTCAAAAAGTGAGTTTCAAGAAAGAAGTTTGTTGACGACAACATAAAGAATTTTACAAGGTGTGGAAGCTCAAACAGACCTCTGCAATGTCCTTCCTTTGCACAACATTGCAACAAGTGCAAAAAAAAAATCAATCATTCTGCAAGGGTTAAAGCAAGAACAGTGAATGCATAAAAAGAAAAAAAATATATTCATGCTGTGTAGCAGGAGAAGAACGGTGCTAACAGCACAGAAGAAGAGTTTTCTTTAGGAGCTTTAACTGAAGTAGCTGCACCAAATGATTGGACTATTACCTTAGGAAGAAATGGAACTTCCGTAACTTTTGAACTAGATCCTGGTGCTGAATAAGATGTGGTAACAGACTATATTTTAAAGGGTCTAAAAAAAAGAACTGGGCACACTGGCTGACCACCCAGGGAGGTGGAGGTGGGGAGGGGAGATGCTGCTGCTCCAGAGAAGTTCCATGGGGTGAGAAAGATGGATAAAGTTCAGGAAGCCAGCTCTGCTACTGCTGTTCCAAAGGGGTGCTGGGAGGAAGGCAAAACAAGTGAATGGCATTGTGGAAGCCTATGAACAGTTTTTGCACAAACTGATGCAGTTTAGCTGATGCCATAGGAAAATGAGGAATAACAGGCATTATTCCCATTTGTTAACTGAATATCTGACATCATCTCACTGACATGGGCATCAACTTAACTCTGGTCTTTGTATAGTGTGCATAAGGGAGAAAGAACACTCCTTGCACCCATCGTGCCCTAGTGCATGTATGCAAAGAACCAGGGACTATCTGACTGATGGGGTTTGCCCTGGGACCCTCATCTAGGAGGGGTCCCAAAATCCGTAGAATTTTATTGAGTAGTATTGTGACCTGATGCATGGGGACAGCAGTGCCACTCAGGTTTGACCTAGCCACCTCTGTAATGACAGAGAGAAGGCTGAGCCAGATCTGTGTGGTACTATTACCCTGTGTACCAGGTCACATTGCCACTCTGGAACAGTCTTCCAAGGGGCATAATGGGGCGGGGGGGGACATAACTCATTTCAAGACTGAGCTCGATATGTTTATGGAGGTATGACAAGATTGCCTACAATGGTATGTGGCCCATCCACAACTGCTCTTAGGAAATATCTCCAATGTCTAGAGATTGGACACTATATGGCGAGGGTTGTGAGTTGTTAGAGAGAATTCTTCCCCATCTGTCTGGCTGGTGGCTCTTGTCAACATGTTTAGGGTCTAACTGATCACCATATCTGGGACTGGGAAGAAATTTCCCCCCAGGTCAGACTGGCAGAGTCCCTGAGTTTTTTTGTTTTTGCTTTGCTCTGCAGCATGGGGCATAAAGTCACTTGCTGGTTTGACCTTGAGTAAATGGTGGATTCTCTATAACTTGAAGTCTTTAAATGAAGATTTGAGGACTTCAGTAATTCAGCCAGAGGTTGTGGACCTGTTACAGGAGTGGCAGGGGGAGGCTCTATTGCCCGAGATGTGCAGGAGTCAGACTAGATCAGGGGTTCTCAAATTCATTGCACCACAACTCCCTTCTCACCATAAAAATTACTACATGACCCCAGAACTAGGGTGGTGACACACTTTGGAGTCCCAACCCACAGTCTGAGAACTGCTGAACTAGATGATCACAATGGTCTCTTCTGGCCTTAAAGTCTATGAGAAAGTAGCCACTGCTGCAGAGTTAGTGCAGAGGTGGACTTACTCTCCAACCCTGCCTCCAACCCCCTCTGCAGTCTCAGTTTCAGATTTTTCCCTGGGCCCCCCAAAACCTGTATGGCCCTGCTTACACTTCTGTAACCTCCATAACAATGACAGTGCTTAATACAACTAATACTTAATAAAGCTAAATATATTTTATTTAGAACAAAAGCATTTCAGAGAAAACATACCTTTAAAAAAAGTGAAATAGACTATAGGCATACCTTGCTTTTCCCCTAATGCTTACCATTTCCTGAATCTGGGAAGGACCTACTGTTTCAGCTCCCTTCCACAGCCACTCTCTCTCTGAGTCAGCCTGTCTCACTAGATAGCTGCTGACAAATTATACCCCTTTCCCCCAAGAAAGGCTTTTTTAACTCTTTAGGATTCTTTTGATTGCTAACCTCCTCATTTTGGCAAAATAAAGCTTGCAACCTAGTAGAGATCGAGACAGGATTCTTGAAGCTAACAGTTTGGCTCATTGTCTTTCAGATGTGTTGGGGTGTCTTTATCTAGATGTATTGTGTTGCTTTCCTGATTGCTCTTCCCACAGCCTCCAATTAAGTTAGATCAATATAGTCATGCAGGAAATTCCAATAATCAAATATACCATATCTCCCATGGCTGACAAGTTCACATACAGTGCTCATAAAATGGTTACATCTCAGTGTTCACAGATTAATACACAGCAATTCCACTTCTGTCACACCGTAGTCATTACTTCAATAAATAAAAAACAACTCTTCACTCAGAAAAAAGACTAATTTTACAACATCAACAAAAGGTTTTCCCTAAAAAGTCTTAAAAACATAAGAGAATACGAATTGACATGCTGGATCCAATGTGAGGTCCACCTACTCCAATATCCACTCTCAGACAATGTCCAACAACAGAAGATTCAGAGGAAGGTACAAATCTTCCACGGTAGGCAGGTGTGGGATAATCTGTCCCGCCCCCAGCCCCTCTTCCACCACCATCGCAGGCACACACACATTCATATCTCATCCTGATATCTGATAATTAGCAATTGATATAAACTTTGGAGCATGAGGTTTAATATCCCTTCCAAAATTTTTATTGGCATTAACTATTATAACTCTGGGTATTCTTGTTATCCCTGAAAATGTCTTTTTTCTCTTGTTTAACTAAACACAGCTGGCAAAGACTATTTTTAAAAAGTATAGGGCTACACAGAGTGACCTCAACTATCCTTGAAAGTGAAAAGACAAAAGGCACAGTTGATGGAACATGTTTTTGCAGAATAAGTCTTCCTTGTTGTATATTCAATAGCATTCAGACTCAAGGTGAAGAGGTAGTTCTATTAGGAAAGGTGTCATAGAAAGGAACATCCATGGACATCTTGAAAAAAAGAAAAATCTGCTTATATTATGTGATGGAAACATTAACTAAAGTACCTAGAATTTCCATTTTTGCTTGTTAATTTTGCTTGTTTTCTGTTATGGTTGCTTTGCCACATCAGAATTATTATTTTTGGCTGGTTCAGCTATCAGGTGTTATTTAACAGTACAGAAGGTTCATCCCATGAATTTGTTAACAATCAAGTACTTAAAGGTGAAACCCCCATTGTATTCCTCATGTGAAATACAAAAATGGCCACTTTTAATGTAGATATTGGTTCTATTATAGTGCCTTTGTCTAGAAAAAAATGATTATTTTTCTTTCCCTACAGCATTTCATGAAAACAAATGCTGTTTATTTTTCGATCACAGAACCAATTTACCATGAAAAAATTCACAGTTAGAAAGTGATTTTTTTCTCAGGGATACACAGTGGAGCACATAGGCACAACTTCTTATCCTCTTGGGGCACAAACTGTAAGTTAGATTTTAACAGTACAAATACAGGCAATATAAATTTATACAACGAGACTTGGCAATGAAGAGAGAAATTTCTGATTATGTATACTGTGGAAAAATGCCATCCATTAATACTGAAATAGCCTAAGATGATTGTTTAAAAGCAAACATTATAACAAGACATTATGAACTGTACCTAGAAATTTAGGAATACCACATAGTAAACAGGCTTAAATACTTAGCACCTATTTTACCTTAGACTGGAATAACGTACATAGAGGAATGCAACTCTATAGAGTTTTCTGTTAATTCTTCCACTGGGGAGGCAGGGGCCAGACTGGGGTGGGGTGGGGAGGGGTAGAGAGAGACGGTGGTACTCTTCCAAGCTCCTCCCACAAAGTAAGCTCATCCCACTTGGGTCATCAGAATTAGACAACATTTCAGTAAATTTTTGCAGATCTATCATCTGCTTTCTGATATGAAGAATAAATAGTTAACAGTGTTGACATTTACATTAGCATCACTGGGCATGTGAGTTAACATCTCATTGAGGTAGTGGGTTGAATTCACATCTCTCAGAACTCGTTTAGGTTCTTTGCAGACTCATGCAGACATTTCTGAATTGTATGTGCTTGGTTCAAATGTTTTGCGTTTCCTTTGAAACCATAACAGCCAGAGATTTACTTTAAAAAAGTGAAAAGAAAGCTGAGAACAAGCAAGTCTCCTCAAAGAGGTGACAGCATGGCAAAAATATGAATGCAAACAAGACATTTCCAAGCCCTGAGGGAGAGGGCAGGCAGACTTTCCCTCTACCACAAAACTAGAAACTGGTGGTTCCATTCCCCAAACCACCATTCCCCAAACCCACACATCTCAGAGGATCCTCTGGAGCCAAAGAACATCTAGACTGAGGCCCAAATCTACTGGCACCCAAGTGCCTCTAGGCATTACTGTTTTGAGAACCTCAAATGACACTCCCAGAAGCCTCACTCTGTATACATTAATGCAAACTGGACCTGATTCTTCAAGCCATTTGGCCTGCATATCTGACCACTGAAGAATTTCTCCTACCTCAGGGAATCCTTGGATAATCCTTGGATAAAATAACCATTTTGGCTCCTCTGCCACTTCCCCTCCTGATCCCCAGTGTAGGGGTCATGCCTAGCAAAAAGGGGTGTGGCCTGGACATACATGTAATGATCTTGTGGTTCATTAAATAACAAACCAGTGAATAAGAAAGGAATAAAACTTTAATAAAACAAACTGGAGAGCTTCTGTAGTGAGCTGTTGCAGTGAGCTGCTGCACACAGCCATGCGGTGTTCCCAACCCCTTGCTCCATGGCACAACTCCAAACTTCTGTGTGCATAATACTGCTTCTTATGAGGAATCATCTCTAAATTATAATCTCCTACAAACATATTTCTACAATACTTGTGTCTGGCTAATCCATGGCTGCTGGCAGACACCTTAGAATCCTTTGGCTGCTCTGCCTTGCACCAGAGCAAGGCCAGGTTCAGGGAAACACAAAGGCAGCTTAAAGCAGGTGGGAGCATGAGGGCTATATATTCTTAAAGATCAGTCTATAAAATATTAAAGTACAGCAGACAAAATCTTCTTTCAGGGTGAACCATGGCTTTTCAAACTTTGTGAGCTTTGTGTATATTGGGGCACTAAGCCAACCCTGACAAATTTGTAAGCAATTGCACAGCTTAAAAATGGGTTTAACATATTTGCTGAAACTTATTACTATTTTATTCTAACACTTTATACCACATAAATAGGGTGTCGTTACTGCTTATGTATACAATCTCTGCATCACATGGAAGGGCATTGATGATATTCAATAATATCTGAACACTTCTGATGGTGCTCAGTTCATTGCAGTAGTAAACTCACCAGCCAGAATTTGAAAGGGAGAGATGACATCAAGAGTAAAATACTCCAATAAGAGAATTAATGTAACAATAATCACATGATTCACAGTACCGACTGTGTGGTTCTTAAGCAGTTCTAGGGAAGCTAATTAAGCAAATAAAAATTCTGTTTAAATCAATTTAATCTGGGGGTTTTCATAGCTCCTGAATAACATCAAAATTGAGACTGTAGAGATAAATCAAAAGAAAACAAAAAAAAAATGGAAATTGTATACTGTACTGATTAGAAATACAGACATTAAAGATGCTAGCCTATGGAAAGGAAATGGCTGCCCTGAGCAGACCACACGAAAGGGCCAGTGATATACCAAATCAAAAATTCAGCTCATTAAAATCGTATTAAAATATGCATGTAATGTTTCTATATTTCTTTCCCTGTCATTGCTGACTTCCAAAGTACTTCCCCCTGCAGTCCTAAGGTTACTTTATAACAGCTTTCCCACCCTCACTAATTAATTCATTGATATCAAAATAAGGCACAGATGAACTAGGTTGGGGATTAAAAACAAAAGCCCTTCAAACCTTTCCCCATCATTAGAACCAAACTCAAAATGAATCTTTTTGAAGAGTCTGACAAACTTGAAAGACTTGGTTTTAGTTAAGATTGGCTTTTGGGACCAGAAATAAGAGAGGCTGATTCATTAATATTTTCCTGAATGCAAGCACTGTGTGTGCTTCATTGGGATTCATGCAATGTAACAGAGTAAGTAGCAGACTTCTCCTGTCGCCCCAGCCCCTCAGCAGGTGTTGGAAACCTGCAGGGATAGTGCAGCATGCGCTGCTCTGCTCTGCCTGCTGGGAAGAGGGATTGTGCCTCCTGAGGCAGCATGGATCTCCATTTCCCTCAACACAATCTGTCTCTAAGTATGTCTTTTTCAACTGTGTGGCGTATTCGTTCAATTCACTGTGTTTGTTGTGAGGTTATATTTAAGAAGTTGTAGGATTATATAGCATTTGGCGTTTCAGAATAAAGGGAAGTCCACCTTTTAGGAGGTGACAACCTGGAAAAGGGAAGGAGGGAGGGAGAGAGAGAGAGAGAGAGAGGGGTTCACTCTGTAGCATGTACTATAGATTAGTGGTTTTCAAACTGCAGGTTGTGATCCAGTACTGGGTCACAGAATGTAAGGCCCCGGATGGTGGCGGCTCCGGTTAAGAGTCCTGTGGGCGGTGCTGCCCAGCTAAGGCAGGCTAGTTCCCACCTGTTCTGACACTGCGCTGTGCCCTGGAAGTGACCAGCAGCAGGTCCGACTCCTAGGCAGGGAGGCCACGGAGCTCTGCATACCTCCTCCACTCCATCCACCAGCTCCGCATACCCATTGGGTGGTTCCCAGCCAATGGGGGCTGGGGAGGGTGCAGCACAGTCTGCAGTGCTAGGACAGGCAGAAAGCCTGCCTTAGCACTCCCACTGAGATGCTGACTGGGAGCCACCTGAGGTAAGCCCGCGCCCCACCCCATGGCCCAATCCCCTGCCCCAGCCCTGGGCCTCCCCAAACCAAGAGCCCCTCCTGCACCCCAATCCCCAGCCCCAACCCAAAGCTTGCACTCCCAGCCAGGAGCCCTGACACCCTCCTGCACCCCAACACCCTACCTCAGCCCAGAGCCCCCCTCCTACACTCTGAACCCCTCATTCCCAGCCCCACCACGGAGTTCTCACCCCCGCACCCCAACCCTCTGCCCCAGCCATAGCCCTGAGCCCCTCCCACACCCCAAACCCCTCCTCCCCAGCTCCATTTTGTCGCGGGCATCAACAATTTTCTT
The DNA here is from genome assembly GCF_965140235.1 of Caretta caretta. Taxonomy (NCBI): domain Eukaryota; kingdom Metazoa; phylum Chordata; order Testudines; family Cheloniidae; genus Caretta; species Caretta caretta. The sequence continues at coordinate 128,203,468 of NC_134207.1, forward strand.
CAACTGGATCGCCAGAAATTTTTTTGAAAGCCACTGCAATAGACAGGCCTCTGTGTTTTCTACAATTCTGGAACCATAGAATTGTCCAATGTCTCATAACAACTTGACTGTGGAATCTGAGCAGTTCTAATTGATAAAGTGACTGTCAAAACTTAATTGTGGGTTTGTGTTTATTGTGTCTCAAGACTTTCCACATCAAATTTGCTCATTTTTGAACACCTAATAGTTTGGCCAGAAACCCTGTTGATTAGGAATATTTACAAAGTTTATATGTTAAGTTTCACCAGCCCCTGCAGATATCTTAAACCATGTCCCTTGTGCTTTACCCAACAGAGTTTACATATATACACCCTGGCAGTAAGCTATCTATATAGATACCAATACACACATACGAATGAAGATGTTCACAAAGGCAGGAAGCTAGACCATTATGAGTAGTAAATGGCTGAAATGGCTGCAAAGTTGCCAATGTTTAGCATGACAGAAACACAGTATGTCAGAAACGCAGGAAGGGAATTGGATAGCTCTTCGATGTATATGTAAAATGGAACAGGAAAGATATTATTGTGTCATAGAAGATAAATTGGAAGATAATTTGTGGTCATGAATGAGGGACTAAGTAGTGGAAGGATGGTAAATGTACATGTACGTTGAGTGTGGTACAGAGTACTGGTAGTATATGGTTGGTGTTTGTGCTGCAGGTGAATGGCATACAGGTGTAATGGAGTCACATTATTTTGTAATTAACACATATCTCCAGTGGTACTATCCTTTGTACTGAGACACTACTACAGTATGAGCACGTGGTTGAGAAGAAAACTCTCAGAAGACAGAAAGTCAAATGAATAGGAAAGTCAAATGGAATTGGGAAGAGACAAGTACTGGGAACTAGATCTGGCCTGTAAAGAGGAAACAAAAACAACAGACAAAGACATAGGCAAAAGAAACCATACAAATAATTTGTGAACAGGTTTTGCATATACTTACCTTTTTATATCTACATTTTTATAAAGGTGCGCTTAAGCTCAGCATGTGAAACAACAGCTGTTTTCCCCAGAAAAGGCAATTACACACGCTATCGCAAATTAGACAATAGAAACCTGGAAATTTCACACCCTGTTGTGAGTGTTACAAGTGCAGCTTCAGACTTTATACTTGTAATTTAGGCATGCATTTTTGAAAATGTATTTTCATTTCATTACATTGTTGAAAATCTATTTCTTCCAGTGCATTACTATATTGCCAGCCAACTGCCTTTGAATTGTACTTCTTCCCGTCTTCTGAGTCTGCCCCTAGGCATGCAAAGTAAGACATCATGATGTTTCCTGTGAAAGTCCAGTGAAGTCAGTGGGAGTCTTCCCCTTCGCTTCAATGGGTTTGGGATCAGAACCTTCGGAGTTAAAAAGAAATAGGCACACACATTTCTGTCCTCAGTGGCTCCTTCGGAGATCACTGAACAAGAAGATGTATTGGGTCTTGTACGAATTGTGTTGTGATGTCAGAATTATCTAACAACTAACAGAATAAAGCTTTTTAAAATATAGTTCTAATAGACATATTTAATTAAGTGTAGCATTTAGAGTCGCTAATTAATAAATTAATAATTAAATAGTTACCACAGAAGAAGGATCAATGTATACAATAACTACTATGCAGTAACAAAACTATCTATCTATATTACACATTTTCCTAATGCTCATTTTTTGAATTGTTTAGCAATCACCATTGTCAATGCAGCTTAATACAGCTACAACAAATTAAGTTTACTTTAAATTAAATGTCTGCATAAGACCAACCTGCTAATCTATTTAATTTCTACTATTAAACAGTATTTACAAAAATATGATGCATCATTAACCTATAATTTTTCATATTTAATAATTGTGATATCTTGAGACTTACTCGCTCACTCCTGCTAGGTGCTGAGAACTCTGGCTCTGACTCAACAAAGCACTTACACACATGCTTGACTTTAAGCACAGGAAAGTCAACAGTGTGACAGGGTTGGCCCCAGTGTGGACAGTTTTTTCCACATTCCACCCCCCTCCCCACACACACACACATTTGGTCAGCCAAGCAAAAAAAAACCCAGAGCTGCATGGTATAGGGATATGGTGTCCCCAGAAGGTTGTGCCCAGGGTGACCACTCTGCTCGCCACCCCTAGGGCTGGCTCTATTAGTGGACTTAAATGGGACTACTCACATGCTTCAAGTTTGGTACATGCTTAAGTACCTTTCAAACCATGTGAGTCTCAAACCTGGGTCTGTAGGGATCCTGGGGAATCACTACATTCAAATTCTCCACCTGGCATCTCACAGACAGCAGCTGAAAGGGAATGTCCATGAAGACCAACCGGGGCACAAGGCCACTGTTTGGGAGATCTCCAAGACTTGACGAGGCTACAGCCCCCATTTAAACCAAAAGAGGAACATGAACTTGTCTATAAAACCAGTCTTTATCCATGCAATGGACCACTGGTCTGGTGTTTACCTGTTCCTGCCTTCTGACCCTGATCTCCTGGGCCTGCCCTCTAGTTCCATTGTCCAAACCTGACCTCCTGGTATCCAGACTCATAGTAACTAACTCCTGATCCCTGCCTTCTGGTTTTTCTCTCAATTCTGATCGCCTGGCGTTCCAACCTCTCCTGATTCCTGGTAATTGGTTCCCGGCCTCTAGACCCTCGAATTGCACCCAACACTCACCCTTAGGTCAGGCTGCCCACACAGCACCTTCCAGAATCAGGGCCAAAAATGCCTCAAACTCATGGTTCCTTGAATAAATATTAAAGATACATATTTTGCCTGCACTGAAAACAGATCTCTACTCTTTCTTTAAAATCTACATTTACACCAATATAAATAAAACCAAAATAAGACTCCAGCTAATAGTAGGTAAAAAACTGAGTGGGAACCATTAGAAAACATCAAATAGGACTTTGGATATGTTAAGCTAAGAAATGGGTGAAACTCAAGTTATGGGGTTTGTTTGTTTCCAATTAAGAGAACTGTAAAACTGGTGGAAAAAAAGTCTATTAAATTTTTCTTGAAATTTTCTGCCTGTTTGGGTGAGTTTGTGCCCATCTGATTTTGCTCTTCTGTGTAATTCAGTTGAATTACCTCTACAATTTTCACACAGAAAAAAAGAAAATGACAAAAAAAACACAACAACTTGACATTCAAATAATTATGAAATCACTTTCAACTCTGTATGACTTTAAAAAAGGACCTATTTTATATTCATAAAAGATATGAGAAATATTTCATTGAGAATATTTCACACACTGCTAGTGATTAAAGTTTCAGTTACAAATCTTGCAAAATCATTCTCTCTCCATCTCAAGTATTTTAACTGATCACCACTTAAAAGTCACTATTTGCCAACATTGGAGATACCACAATTTTTTCCTAACATCGGAATAGAATGTTGGTCACTACTTACTTCTCCCTTACCTCCCTCACAGGCCATAAGTATCTGTCTGCTGAATGTTTTTGTTTGATTGATTTCATTTTAGTCTGTGTCTTCCTGCCTAAAAGCATTAGCTTAACTCTTGCCTTTGCAAGGAGCGTACCAGGAAGAAAGAAAACTCCTTTGCAGCCATTACACCCTAGTGCTTGTATGCAAAGAACCAGAGACTATCTGGCCCATAGACACTAACCTCTTTGCATTAGTCAATACAGTGTGTCCTACTTTTTGCAATAACATTCCCAGAGCTAAGAGGTACCAGAAAAGTAGCACACTCTAACAAAAAAAGAAAAAAAAAGTTGTCATCCTCAAGCAAATAGCATTACAATGAGAAGCACAAAGCTGAAGAGCCAGAAGACAAATGCAAAGAAAAGAATATATCCACTTCCATTAATAGAGACAGAAGTGGCTCAGACTGTGTAGTATTTGAGCATATTTGATTGAAAGTTAAAGAGGGATGACTGAAAAATGAGGTGCCAAAATGAAAGGAAAAATAAAATGAAGGCTGAAGGAAGCCAAGGAACTGTGTATGATTAAATTGAACACTGAAAGGGAAACAAGGGACAATGATATTCAAAAATTTCAAAGTCTACCTATGACCTATTAGCAATTCCTACTAATTTGTAATTGTAAGGTTTAAAAGGATGACAGCTGGATTTCATGAGGCAAGAAATCCGGTATAATCTCTCTCTTTAGGCAGCATTCTCATGCTTGAAAAGTGTAATGTCTGGAAGGAAAGAGCTTTCAAGAAATTCAGAGTAGAAAATTTTAGGATTAAAAAGAAAAGCCTAAGAAATGAGTAAGTATTCTGTCAAATTTTATTTGCACACATTCATTGCTATTAATGAAAGATGCTGCATATGAATACAGCAGCTCAAGAGGAAGCATAGTCCTGTTGCATCCGATGAAGTGAGCTGTAGCTCACGAACGTTTATGCTCAGATAAATTGGTTAGTCTCTAAGGTGCCACAAGGTACCTCTAAGGTACTCCTTTTCTTTTTGCGAATACAGACTAACACAGCTGCTATTCTGAAACCTGTCATAGTCCTGTGGTTGAGTTTCTGGCTTTGGACTCAGGAGGACTATATTCCGAGGTCTTCTAAAAGTCTATGTGATTATGGGTATTTCTCTATGTATGGTAGATGGAGGTAATAACAACACTTCCCTAACTCACAAGGGTCTTCTGAGAGTACGTGTTAATGTTTGTGAGATTCTTATATGTCAGGGTGATGAGGGACGCCTCAGTAGCTAGAAAGCAATGATAAACCTACAGCAAAGAAGTCCCAGCACAGCAACTGTACCTCCATCTTTTTCAGGAAACGTTCAATAGACCCGATTGCCTTGCCACTGAGATCACTGAGATGATCCAGTTGGCTCTTCATAACACCTCCATGATGTAAGCATGCCCTGAAAGTCTTTCAAATTCAGGATGAATATTTGGGTTGAAGTTTGAGTGACAGATCCTCAGTTGGTGACTTCAGTAAAGTCAATGGAGCTATGCAGATTTATACCAACTAGAATATGTGCCTCACTATTTTTATACTCTATATTTATATGTGAAGAAATGGTTCCATTTGCAGTTCTGACCAGTAAAGAACTATGCAAACAAATTAATTGGGGAGAGCTATCCTCTCCTAATAACAGAATCTGCAGAAGGATAAGAGGAAGTAGAGTAAGAGCTAAGTTTCAGCAAAATAGAATGGTAGTAAAGAATGTGAGTGGCTAGTATATGGGCAGGATGCAAGGAAGCAAAATCATGGTAGTGATTACAAAAAAATATCCATCTAGTAGTTTCAGAGACCCCTGATATTTCCTTTCATTCCCTACCAAACAAAGGCCAAAGCAATGGGCCAGAAAAGTCATGACCTAGCCATGAGATCAAGAAAAGTCTGCAAGTCCTAGAAAAAAGTGGACCAATAGACAGAAACATCAGGTTAGTCTTACCAAAAATTTTCCCGAAGCAACTAACTCAAGGTCCCTCAGTCATCAATGTGCACTCAACATTCAGAATATTCAAAAGACTACATAGGACTCATCAATGTACTCCAAAGAATTCTTAAGTGAGGAAAAAGAAAAGGAATACTTGTGGAACCTTAGAGACTAACAAATTTATTTGAGCATAAGCTTTCGTGAGCTACAGCTCACTTCATTGGATGCATTCAGTGGAAAATACAGTGGGGAAGATTTATATACATAGAGAACATGAAAGAATGGGTGTTACCATACACACTGTAACGAAAGTGATCACTTAAGGTGAGTTATTACCAGCAGGAGAGCGGGGGGGGGGGGGGGCGATTTGTAGTGATAATCAAGGTGGGCTATTTCCAGCAATTGACAAGAACATCTGAGGAACAGTGGGGGATGGGGGTGGGGAATAAACACGGGGAAATAGTTTAATTTGTGTAATGACACATCCACTCCCAGTCTTTATTCAAGCCTAAGTTAATTGTATCCAGTTTGCAAATTAATTCCAATTCAGCAGTCTCTCATTGGAGTCTGTTTTTGACGTTTTTTTGTTGAAGAATTGCAACTTTTAGGTCTGTAATCGAGTGACCAAAGAGATTGAAGTGTTCTCTGACTGGTTTTTGAATGTTATAATTCTTGACATCTGATTTGTGTCCATTTATTCTTTTACGTAGAGGCTGTCCAGTTTGACCAATGTACATGGCAGAGGGGCATTGCTGGCACATGATGGCATATATCACATTGGTAGATGTGCAGGTGAATGAGCCTCTGATAGTGTGGCTGATGTGATTAGGCCCTATGATTGGGTCCCCTGAATAGATATGTGGGCACAGCTGGCAATGGGCTTTGTTGCAAGGATAAGTTCCTGGGTTAGTGGTTCTGTTGTGCGGTGTGTGGTTGATGGAGAGTATTTACTTCAGGTTGGGGGGCTGTCTGCTGGCCTGTCTCCCAAGATCTGTGAGAGTGATGGGTCGTCCTTCAGGATAGGTTGTAGATCCTTGATGATGCGTTGGAGAGGTTTTAGATGGGGGCTGAAAGTGACGGCTAGTGGCATTCTGTTATTTTCTTTGTTGGGCCTGTCCTGTAGTAGGTGACTTCTGGGTACTCTTCTGGCTCTGTCAATCTGTTTCTTCACTTCAGCAGGTGGGTATTGTAGTTGTAAGAATGTTTGATAGAGATCTTGTAGTTGTTTGTCTCTGTCTGAGGGGTTGGAGCAAATGCGGTTGTATTGTAGAGCATGGCTGTAGACAACGGATCGTGTGGTGTGGTCTGGATGAAAGCTGGAGGCATGTAGGTAGGAATAACGGTCAGTAGGTTTCCGGTATAGGGTGGTGTTTATGTGACCATCGCTTATTAGCACCGTAGTGTCCAGGAAGTGGATCTCTTGTGTGGACTGGTCCAGGCTGAGGTTGATGGTGGGATGGAAATTGTTGAAATCGTGGTGGAATTCCTCAAGGGCTTCTTTTCCATGGGTCCAGATGATGAAGATGTCATCAATGTAGCACAAGTAGAGTAGGGGCATTAGGGGACAAGAGCTGAGGAAACGTTGTTCTAAGTCAGCCATAAAAATGTTGGCATACTGTGGGATCATGCGGGTACCCATAGCAGTGCCGCTGATTTGAAGATATACATTGTCCCCAAATGTGAAATAGTTATGGGTGAGGACAAAGTCACGAAGTTCAGCCACCAGGGTTGCCGTGACATTATCGGGGATAGTGTTCCTGACGGCTTGTAGTCCATCTTCATGTGGAATGTTGATATAGAGGACTTCTACATCCATAGTGGCCAGGATGGTGTTTTCAGGAAGATCACCGATAGACTGTAGTTTCCTCAGGAAGTCAGTGGTGTCTCGAAGATAACTGGGAGTGCTGGTAGCGTAGGGCCTGAGGAGTGAGTCTACATAGCCAGACAATCCTGCTGTCAGGGTGCCAATGCCTGAGATGATGGGGCATCCAGGATTTCCAGGTTTATGGATCTTGGGTAGCAGATAGGATACCCCAGGTCGGTGTTCCAGGGGTGTGTCTGTGCGGATTTGTTCTTGTGCTTTTTCAGGGAGTTTCTTGAGCAAATGCTGTAGTTTCTTTTGGTAACCCTCAGTGGGATCAGAGGGTAATGGCTTGTAGAAAGTGGTGTTGGGGAGCTGCCTAGCAGCATCTTGTTCATATTCCAACCTATTCATGATGACAACAGCACCTCCTTTGTCAGCCTTTTTGATTATGGTGTCAGAGTTGTTTCTGAGGCTGTGGGTGGCATTGTGTTCTGCACAACTAAGGTTATGGGACAAGTGATGCTGCTTTTCCACAATTTCAGCCTGTGCACGTTGGCGGAAGCACTCTATGTAGAAGTCCAGTCTGTTGTTTCGACCTTCAGGAGGAGTCCACCCAGAATCCTTCTTTTTGTAGTCTTGATAGGAAGGTCTCTGTGGGTTAGTATGTTGTTCAGAGCTGTATTGGAAATATTCCTTGAGTTGGAGACGTCGAAAATAGGATTCTAGGTCACCACAGAACTGTATCCTGTTTGTGGGGGTGGAGGCACAGAAGGAGAGGCCCCGAGATAGCCCAGCAGAAGAATCTGTCCTAAGAGTATAGTTGGATAGATTAACAATATTGCTGGGTGGGTTAAGGGAACCACTGTTGTGGCCACTTGTGGCATGTAGTAGTTTAGATAGTTTAGTGTCCTTTTTCTTTTGTAGAGAAGCAAAGAGTGTTGTAAATGGCTTGTCTAGTTTTTGTTAAGTCCAGCCATAAGGAAGCAGCAATGGGAGGGGTTTACACCTTCTCCAGGAACTAACATTCTGGACTTTGTAACCAACCTACAAAACACCTTCCGAACCTCTTTAGCCCTTGCTAAAGAAAACCTACAGGATGCTCAAAAAAAGCAAAAAGCCTGGTATGATAAACATGCCAGAGAGCGAGAAAGCAACAGACAGATGTGTCATTGTGGATGCATTGAGAAAGAGATAATTGCACCAAGAAGAGCATGACATAGGCTTGCTCCCGTGATGAAGGGACTTCCTGCTCCCTGCCTTGAAATGATTTTAGCTGCTGTTCAGGGACTGCTTGAGAATCAGAAAGACAGGAGAGAGAAATGGAACTGTATTGAGCCAAATGTAACTTTAATGAATATATATATATGCACACATATTTAAAACCAGAGAACTAAACCCTGAAAATTTTTTAGCAAATAAACCAAAAAAAGACAACCAAAACCTAAGAATTTCAAAATGTATTAACAAAAGGTGAACAGGAGCTACTATTCAAAAATCCCCTTTTAGAGAGGATGTGAAAATCATTAGGACCTGAACAATCTGAATTGTGTCCTTTCCTAAATCTCAGAGGAGAGGAGAATGTCTCATGTTAATTATTCAATGGGAGGGAGTATAGTGTGCATTGATACCAAAGTAAAATCCAGCATCTTCTGGGATGGACCTCATCTAGTGCACTTTTACGAAACAATTCCCTGAATTTCTCTCAAGTTGTTCATTTTGTAAATTAATTCATAAGTTTACACTACATAATAATTTCTGAGTAGCTTCTGAAGATCTTTAAGGATCATAAAAGTTTAGCTGAAATAGTGCAGAAATAAAAATAGTAAACAAGCTGAAGATCCTAGAGCCAAGGAGCAGCATAATGGGGACCCAAGTCTGTATTTTTAAAGAGAGCTTAAAAAGGGTTATTTTCCAGTGTTCTCGTCTCTGGTAAACAGTGAGCTGTAGCTCTTCTCAGAGTATGACTCAGCTGTCAAAGAATAGAAGCTCTTGAATTAAAATATTTTTAAATCCGAACAAATATTGGTTATATTGAATAGCTGGGAAAGCATTTCCTCTCATTTATTAATCTCCTCTATTTTTCATAGAATTCAGGATTTCTATATTGCTATCAAAGTATACAAAATCTAAATCCTCTCAAGTTGCAAACATGGACTGTCAACTGCTATATCCATGAAATATTATAGAAAGGGCTTGATGTTTTTTTCATAAACTAATCCATTTTCCCATATGTATTTTATCTATCATAACAGCAGGGAAGATTGGAAAGAATCTATTCCATATTCAGAGTCTGGAAAAACAGCAATAACCAAACAGATTTAGTTTGCACTCTTCCCAATTTTTAACAATGGTCACACGTAAGGCATCTGTGAATGGTTTCAGTTTAGCATATTTACTTTGTGTCATTTCGTACAGAGTACCTCAAAATGAATAAGTTAAAAGACTGCCTAAAATGCACTTCATGACTACAGCCTACTAAAATGTTATTCGATTTCTAAAATAGTCCAAGAATATACTGCAGAGTTCCCTTTGGACCCTGTAACAATCCTACATAGGGATGCACCTTGAAAATAAGGAAACTGTTGGCCTCTGAGTAGAACATATATGTATTTTTTTTGGTTGGCCCTCTCCCAGTAGCAGGAGAAAGGGGAAGGGTGGGGTGGAGCATGGGTGGGACCTCAGGGAGAGGGGGGGCAGAAGCCGAGTAGGGCCGGGTTCTGAGGATGGAATGGGAGGCCAGGCCATGGTCTGGGTGCCAGGGCTCACAATTGATTAATCCAGACCTGGAGTCAAAAGCCTTTGGATCATCCTTCGTGTGATCCAGGGCTGCATGGGTGGAGTAAGGCAAAAGAGAAAGAGTGCAGCTGACCAGAGTAGAGCCTGGGGCATGCAGCCAGAGCACCAGACACCTGCTGCACTGACAATGAGCGCTAACTGAGCTACAGTGGAGAACCATGTGACCAGAACCGTGATAGTGGGAAACTGCATGCAAACTGGAGCCAAGTGTAATGAGTGGATAGGGAGAAAAATAAGGTTAAGAGAGTTAGGAAGGATAGGGAGAAAAATAGGGTTAAGACAGCCCAATGGAGGGCGATGTCATCAGATAAAGAGAGCCTTAAAGGCTGAACTCAGAGGGCAGGGGGGTTGCAAACATGATGGGATGGTCAATACTAGGGAGAAGGGTCCCACCATCAAAAGTCTTAGGGCACGTAGCCACGACCAGAGCAGATGTCTTACTCACAGTATCACCACAGGGCAGCCAGGTCTTTGGAATGAGGTGTGGGATGGGTAAAGAATACGCTGTGAATATTCTTGACCTCCAGAAATTGTTGTTTACGCTGTTCCCTGTGCCCATAGTGTGGGGTTCCTTGATCTTTTAAGCTTTTCAGTTCACCCCCTTCCTTTTTTTGTTTAAAATTGTTGTTTAATGAATAGTATATGGTTTAAAGTGAATGTAGAGATCACTGGGCCAGGGAAGTGACCAGTAAGCAGAAAGTAGCCTGGAGTGGGGATACCCTAGCCCCTGACTTGACGGCCCTATGAAAAGAGTGGGGGTTAAACCCTCCAGGGATCTGGGGACCCAATCTTATTTGGATTATGAGGACTCCATTGCATGAGAGAGAGGAGTCCTGAGGACAGGCAGGCAACTGGGTAAAAGGAGGTGTGGTGGTGACTCAGATACATTTGCGATCCAATTCCACTGGGGTAGTAGAGAAGCCAGGAAATTTCCCCACTATAGTGGGACCATTCCTCTGCTTACATAATTCAGGAGTTGGAATGCTGTATAAAACTGCTGAGTAACCCTTTGGGGGCAGATGCAGCTTGTTAACTTATAGGATCTACAAATCAGCGGGAATGAGGAGCAGAGAGAGGGAGGTCCTGCAGGAAACATTAGGAACCACTTGGAACTTTATTGGAAAGCAAGACAGCACCATTTGCCCACAAGACTGATACTGTAGCTACTGAAGTCAGTGACAAAGCACCCATTGATTTTAACGAGAGTTTGATTGACCCATTTGTGCCAAGGCAGTTAACATTTTAAAACATCTTTTGGGACCTTGCCATGATGCACATCATGACTTTAAATTGCACTCGTGGTTACATGGACATTGAGAGAACACAATTGCACCAAATTTGCTGTCGGCCTATGACTTGTGCATATGCAACTCTCTGTGCACAAAACCTGCATTTAACACTTGATTTGTGTCACTGTGTTTATTATTTGATTAGCACAGGGTGTTTGCATTGCACACAATGAAGGTCAACTGAAAGTCCTGCAGTTATTCCACAGTCCTTGAATTCTTGTCTGTCCTCATGCTTTACAGGGTCAATAATTCCTCCCTTCTCTGCATGTCTTATAAAGTACTATGGGCTATACTGCGTGATTAGGAACAGTCCTGCAATGGGGAGATGCAATACCACAGGGGAAGCAATGGAGGCTGTGCACTTACTACCCCAACCCTTTGTGATGTGTAACTTCCTTCCAAAACAGAGGAGTGGTGTCCTTCCAGCTTCCTCTGTAGTGTTCTATGACTCCAGGACAGTAGGGATGGAACAGGGATGGAACAGATCCTACACCCCCCCTTAGCTCAGAGGTTACAATTATGTCTCTTGTGCATTGAGGTGGAGAAGAGGGAGAGATGTGGGGAAAAACGGTTTCAGCCTCCTCTCCACCTCTGCACTGTACTCTTGCATAAGGAAAAGAAAAGATAAGTAAAAGCCATTGCGTTCACTTCTGTGGTTCCCATTGGTTTCAGCTGGAGAATCTGATAATAGAATTTGGTCCTCAATATTTTAGACAGATCAATAGCATCTTAGGAAATTGCACTCCATAAAATAAAAATATTTACCTCACACCACCGCTCCCCATACCAATTAACACATTATTCATATTTTAAACAAATTAATAATCATATGTCTCCAACCTTCACCTTGTAGTTACAAATGGTTTTTGTCCTTTTCTTAAAAATGTGCCTAGTATTTGTTTATGGCATGCAGATCCTTTCCTCCCGAGTCCCTGGTCTAGATCCAACTCTTGTCAGTAGTAACCAAAAGTCATTGCCCACTTGATATAGAGAGAGCACATGACTGAGTGTGGTAAGATAAACAAGACAAGGTTTTAAAAATAAACAACCCAACCAATCAAGAAAACAGCTAAATAGTCTTGAGCCAATCAATGGCCTCTGAATCAGCTGTGTTCAGCTTAGGAAGACATCAGGGAAGCCCATGACGAGAACAGTAACCATCCTGCATGCATGCAGCATCCTCTATAGACTGATTATTAAGTTCAGTGTCTCATGTTATATTAGTTGATGATCCTAGCTCATTCCAAAAGGACAGGTGTCCATATGACAAAAAACATCAGCACACTCTTGCTGCAGTCTCAAACAGAAAGAACAAGATTTGCTTCGGAATGGAGAATGAAACCTCTCTTACAGCCTAAAAGCCACTCTCTGTGTTAGGGTAGAGACAGACTAGGAGTGTGGTAGTAGTTTGCACCTGTCCTGTGAATAAATAGAACTTTGGTTTCTGGAGATTTAAATCCAGGACCTTTCCTAAGCTCTATTTTTAAAGGATAAATAAAAATTAAATAAAATCTCAACAGCCAAAATTCCTTCTTGACTTAATTACTTTTAATTCTTTGTCACAGAGAATTTTTTTTCACTAGCTTCTTAATCCTGGGTATGACCAGATTGTTCTCTGATGAATGTCACCTCAGCAGAAGCAGTATCATCCTTGTATCCGCTCTTGGAAAATCTCATCTTGTTCCACTCATATCCATTCAGAATGATGCTGCAAATATCATTTTCCTAGTCCAAAACTTTGATCATATAATCCCTCTCTTTGCATCTCTCCTGTGGGTACCCCCTTTCTATTGCATCAAACATAAATTACTTGTCTTCATTTTCAAAGCCCTTCATTGACCTATCCTCACCCAACCTATCACCTCTCATTCACTATTCAGATGTCAGCTCCCACTTCCAATCAGCCCATGGTGCCAGCTTCCATCGCCCACTTGTTAAATTTCCAAACAAGCACCTTTGTGCTTTCTCCCACGTAGCCCTTTATGCTTAGGAGGTTCTTTCTGTTAACATCCACAAAACTAACTCATTATTCTTCTTCAAATCCCTCCTCTAAATTCTTTTGTTCTTGTATGTACAAAAAAATTGACAATGGTTAGGTTGCTGGTGTGCTGAAACCAATCCCTATCATGCTGATCAATATTGTCTCGATGTTTCCTTGCACTTCCCTATCTTCCTATATCCATCTGCTGTCTCTTTTCTTATAGTTCGATTGCAAGCTTTTGGGGCAGGGATCATCTTTTTGTTTTCAGTTTTTACCATGCCTTGTACAATAAGGTCCTGATCCATGAAAAGGATTCTGGAGTGCTACAGTAATACAAATAAATAAAATAATTAATAATAATAATTAATTGGTAGAATGCAAGCCTAAGGGATAGGTAAGACTGAGGAAAGACTGATGCAAACCTAGAGGTGCTGGCAACACTTGAAATATTGCTGATAAAATAGTTAAACATTTGGTGACTGCAGATATATTATATAGATACATACATAAATAAACACACTTCTATTCTTCTTTCCTTCTATGAAATTCAGTTGAGTAGCAATCTGAGAATAAAGGCACTTAAGATATGCTAAATCATAAATACATGTGCGTAAGTCCCATTCAAGTCAACAGAACTTAAATATATGCTGAACTATAAATGAATTTAAGCGAATGGCTGAATCGGGGACAAAGACACCAAAACATTACAGATTCTAATCCACCAAACTGTTGTATTCTTCCCTTGCTAAAGCCAGAGATTGTCCATTTTCAGATCTGCATTAATATCAGTAGAAGATTTAATGAAGGTGGTACTGAATTCTAATGATATTTTAAATGTTGACTAGAATGCCAAAAGACTATGGGGCCAGATTTACAAAGGTATTTAGGCACCTAAAGGTACAAATAGGAGCCTAGTGAGACTTGCAAAAGTGCCTGAGCAGGTTAGGAACCTGAAGAAAATGAGTAAGTTCTCTATTATTTTTATGACTATCATATGAAACTCAGATTACCTGTTTGATATTATCTTGCCTGACTACAAAGAGTCAAATCAAAAGCAGGCTGTTAGGAGAAAACAAACAGGAAATGAAACAATGACAAAGAATACCATCGGAGAGAATACCAAGGTCGTTAGGAAAGAGCGGGGTCGCTATTAATTGGGGAATGCCTATCTGCCTGGTTCAAACCAGGCTGGTGGGTTAATTTTGTCCAGGTCCAAACCTAGGATAAAAGGGACACTAATCCGTTAAAGATCCTGGCCTAGAGAGGAAGGGAGGTGAGCAGCAGCTAGAGAGGAGACTCTGCCAGAGAGACATAGACTATTGCAGGGGCTGTCTGTCTGTCCCAGCCCAAGAGTAGGGATGATTGGGCTGAGTGGAACTACCTAAAACTTGCAAGGAAATGTAGGCAAGACCTCAGGCCTACTGTTGTTTTATACCTAGTCTCTTCTTGCTATGTACCTTTGGGTGAATAAATTATATTTTGTTTTGAAGAACCAGTTTCTGAATCACTTTAAATCAGTGGCCGATCACAGGCTACTGGAGGAAAAAGTCTTGCAGGTGCCACATACAGCTAGGCCTATTGTGACACCACAGATGGACCACAGGAGTAAGTGGGGCTACCTTCCAGAGATCTAGTCTGAGAGTGGTAGGACCATGTGGTTCCACCCAAAAAGGAACTAATGTAGTGAAACCTGTCACAAGAGATTTTCACTCAAGAGGGATACAAAGGGTTCTAAAGGCAGTTCACCCTGTATCCATGAATCATAGAATATCAGGGCTGGAAGGGACCTCAGTGACCTAGTCCAACCTCCTGCTCAAAGCAGGACCAATCCCCGACTAAATCATCCCAGCCAGGGCTTTGTCAAGCCTGACCTTAAAAACTTCTAGGGAAGGAGATTCCACCACCTCCCTAGGTAACGCATTCCAGTGTTTCACCACCCTCATAGTGAAAAAGTTTTTCCTAATATCCAACCTAAATCTCCCCCACTGCAACTTGAGACCATTACTCCTTGTTCTGTCATCTGCTACCACTGAGAACAGTCTAGAGCCATCCTTTTTGGAACCCCCTTTCAGGTAGTTGAAAGCAGCTATCAAATCCCCCCTCATTCTGCTCTTTTGAAGGCTAAACATCCCCAGTTCCCTCAGCCTCTCCTCATAAGTCATGTGTTCCAGTCCCCAAATCATTTTTGTTGCCCTCCGCTGGACTCTTTCCAATTTTTCCACATCCTTCTTGTAGCATGGGGCCCAAAACCGGACACAGTACAGCATGGTGAGGCCTCACCAATGTCAAATAGAGGGGAACGATCATGTCCCTCGATCTGCTGGCAATGCCCCTACTTATACATCCCAAAATGCCATTGGCCTTCTTGGCAACAAGGGCACACTGTTGACTCATATCCAACTTCTCGTCCACTGTAACCCCTAAGTCCTTTTCTGCAGAACTGCAGCTGAGCCATTCGGTCCCTAGTCTATAGCGGTGCATTGGAGTCTTCCATCCTAAGTACAGGACTCTGCACTTGTCCTTGCTGAACCTCATCAGATTTCTTTTGGCCCATTCCCCCAATTTGTCTAGGTCCCTCTGTATCCTATTCCTACCTTCCAGCATATCTACCACTCCTCCCAGTTTAGTGTCATCTGCAAACTTGCTGAGGGTGCAATCCACACCATCCTCCAGATCATTTATGAAGATATTGTACAAAACTGGCCCCAGGACCGACCCCTGGGGCACTCCACTTGATACCGGCTGCCAACTAGACATGGAGCCATTGATCACTACCCATTGAGCCCGACAATCTAGCCAGCTTTCTATCCACCTTATAGTCCATTCATCCAGCCCATACTTCTTTAACTTGCTTTGCAGAATACTGTGGGAGAGAGTGTCAAAAGCTTTGCTAAAGTCAAGGAAAAACATGTCCACTGCTTTCCCTTCATCCACAGCGCCAGTTATCTTGTCATAGAAGGCAGTTAGATTAGTCAGGCATGACTTGTCCTTGGTGAATCCATGCTGACTGTTCCTGATCACTTTCCTCTCCTTTAAGTGCTTCAGAATTGATTCCTTGAGGACCTGCTCCATGATTTTTCCAGGGATTGAGGTGAGGCTGACTGGCCTGTAGTTCCCAGGATCCTCCTTCCCTTTTTTAAAGATCGGCACTACATTAGCCTTTTTCCAGTCATCTGGGACCTCCCCCGATCGCCATGAGTTTTCAAAGATAATGGCCAATGGCTCTGCAATCACATCCACCAACTCCTTTAGCACTCTCGGATGCAACGCATCCTGCCCCATGGACTTGTGGTCGTCCAGCTTCTCTAAATAGTCCCGAACCACTTCTTTCTCCACAGAGGGCTGGTCACCTTCTCCCCATGCTGTGCTGCCCAGTGCAGTAGTCTGGGAGCTGACCTTGTTCGTGAAGACAGAGGCAAAAAAAGCATTGAGTACATTAGCTTTTTCCACATCCTCTGTCACTAGGTTGCTTCCCTCCTTCAGTAAGGGGCCCACACTTTCCTTGATTTTCTTGTTGTTGCTAACATACCTGAAGAAACCCTTCTTGTTACTCTTAACATCTCTTGCTAGCTGCAACTCCAGGTGTGATTTGGCCTTCCTGATTTCACTCCTGCAAGCCCGAGCAATATTTTTATACTCATCCCTGGTCATTTGTCCAATCTTCCACTTCTTGTAAGCTTCTTTTTTGTATTTAAGATCAGCAAGGATTTCACTGTTAAGCCAAGCTGGTCGCCTGCCATGACAGCATTTCACTTCCATTCGTCTAGAGATAATACTTAGTCCTGCCATGAGTGCAGGAGACTGGTCTACATGATCTCTCAAGGTTCCTTCCAGGCCTATGATTCTATGATTCAATGAGAGTTAGGCATCTAATCTACTTAGGTACTTTTGAAAATTCCACTGCAATCCCATCTGCACTTTTAGGCATCTTAGTAGATTTGGCCCTATATGAATAGAGTGATCTTTACGAAGAAAGAGTATGTCCAACCTTATTTTTTTTCAATAGGAAATGTTTGCTGATCTAATTTCATATTTTTAAATGTTTGGTGCATGTGACTGGATACACAATTTTTTATATCCCATTTCTATATGTGGCTTCTTTATAAGAGTAATTAGCATTAGAAAGGAAGGAACTATTCAGTCATCAAACTGTTCCTCATAACTGTTTTCATTCCACAGGGTAACTGTTCCCTTCTGAATAGAAATCTTCAATGATTCTTCAATTAAGTTGAATGCTGTAAATAACAGAAGCTTCATTTTTATACAAGAAGACTGGATTGCAATGTAGACTTTTTCGTTATTGATTATAATGTGTTATCAAGAGAGTTTGTTCTGTGAAGACTTAAGTATGTACCAGTATTCATTCTCTCTTTTCCCCCACTCTTTTCAGTGGTTGACACAATATCATTGTACTTTAAATAAGTGTTCTCTCTTCCTGTAATACATTTTAAAAAATCTGATTGCTTTGAATTTATAAAAAAAAATCCCTTCTGAGATAGAGCTGTTATAATGCAAAATGATAAGAATCACTGTGTACATGCTGGGCCAGGCAAGAGACATGCACTGATAAAGAACTTGAAAAATCTATTTTTTACTAACATAGAATTGATTTAAAAAAAATACTTGATGGAAAGCTTATGTAAGGAGACAGAGAGGAAGACTGCTGGATGCATATGTCCCTAATCAATGGGCCATACCCTACAAGATACTGAGTGTCCTCAACTCCCATTGAAGGCAATAAGAGTTGAGGAAACTCGTCACCTCAGAGGATAGGGTCTAGTATCAGCAGGGGACCTCTTCTCCTTATGTCTTCTCCTTTTTGCCTATTTTGTCATTACCCGTAACATATCCTCTTTCTTTTAAAAAGAAAAGGAGTACTTGTGGCACCTTAGAGACTAACAAATTTATTTGAGCATAAGCTTTCGTGAGCATCCGATGAAGTGAGCTGTAGCTCATGAAAGCTTATGCTCAAATAAATTTGTTAGTCTCTAAGGTGCCACAAGTACTCCTTTTCTTTTTGTGAATACAGACTAACACGGCTGCTGCTCTGAAACCTCTTTCTTTTAGTATCTCTCAACCTATGTCATCAATAGTGATCAGAATCCCTCTTCCTTCATCAGAAGCAATGGCACTGATAAAGGATGTATTTTCTACTATTCTATTTTCTGACTTAAACAAACATTCTCGAGTAAGTAATTAATTTGTGCATCTTAGGTCACCCATAAGTAAGTCCTCTAGTGCAAATGAAAGTCAGCAAGAGTGATCCCTTTGGATTCTTCCTGTGAACCATTTTCCTCATGAAATTTGCACAACTGTTTACAATTAGTCAAGAAAAAATAATATATCAAAGCAAGAAAATCACCAGGACCACTAGCTTGCATTGCATTACACCACATTAAAGGCCTAGAGAATAATGGATGCATGTAAATCATCTTTATTTACATAGAATATTTTGTGTCAAAACACACTGTCTACATTATTATTAAGATATCAATATTTGCCTGTCCTATGTTACCTGTGATGGGGGAACATAATTTATCCCAGCTCTAAGAGTTAGAGATTTAAGATACACAGTATTGTTGTAGTCTTGAGGGTCTCAGGACATTAGAAAGACAAGGTGGGTGAGGTAATATCTGTTATTGGACCAGGTTCAGGTGACCTGAAGAAGAGCTTTCTGTAAGCTAGGAAACTTGTCTCTTTTACTTACAGAAGTTGGTCCAATAAACCTCACCCATATTATCTCTCTAGAGATGTAAGATGACATTTTCAAATTTAGGAGCTTAAATATGGATTTAGGTACTAAAGTTAGACATATAAATTAGCAGATATTTTTAGGCATGCTGAGGATCTGCAAATCATATTTGAAGCTTTTTATATGAATGGAGAGTAAAACAAACTCACTCTAGAACAGTAGTTCTCAAAGCCGGTCCGCCGCTTGTTCAGGGAAAGCCCCTGGTAGGCCGGGCTGGTTTGTTTACCTGCTGCGTCCACAGGTTTGGCCGATCGCGGCTCCCACTGGCCACAGTTCGCTGCTCCAGGTCAATGGGGGCTGCAGGAAGGGCGGCCAGCACATCCCTTGGCCCATTGGCCTGGAGTGGCAAACCGTGGCCAGTGGGAGCTGCGATCGGCCGAACCTGTAGACGCGGCAGGTAAACAAACCGGCCCGGCCCACTAGGGGCTTTCCCTGAACAAGTGGAGGGCTGGCTTTGAGAACCACTGCTCTAGAATTACAGTGCCAAACTACATACAAGAGCAGGTAGTAAAACCATCCTGGCCATTGCAAAACTAGCTATAGTATAAACATGCAAGAAACTGACTTCAAATGCCATAGAATTATACATATGCTAGACACGGATTTAAAGCAAAGTCTTGTCAATGGGTGTTATTGACACTATAGGGCTCAGACTTCAGGCAAAATAAGACACTATGATTTTTTCTAACTGGTTCAGAGATAGTACACACATTCTATCCACCCACTCCTAGACAACAAGATCCAATGGCTGGAAAGTGAAGATTACCAGTTTGAATTTGTCTATCAGGTGCACATAATGGAGCAGCTGATATGGGACTCAAAGAGGAGTAACGCAGTTAAAGCAAATCATGGGTTTATGGAAAATAGATCCTGTAAAACTAACTCAACATCCTTTTTGGATGAGATTACAAGATTGGTTGATAAAGGTAATAGTTTTGATGTTAGACTACTGTAAGGCATTTAACTTGGTATCGCATGACATTTTGATTAAAAAATTAGAATGATATAATATTAATGTGGCAAATATTAAATGTATTTCCACTGGGGTCCTGGAGAGATACACTATTTAACATTTTTGTAAGTAACCTGGAAGAAAACATAAAATCATCTTTGATAATTTTGCAGATGACACAAAATTTGGGAGAGTGGTAAATAATGAAAAGGCCAGGTCACTGATTCAGAGGGATCTGGATTACTTGGTAAACTGGCCGCATGCAAACAAATTTTAACACTGCTAAACATAAATGTGTACATCTAGGAACAAAGAATGTAGGCCATACTCTACATTCTGAAGGGACTCTATCCTGGGAAGCAGTGATTCCAAAAGAGATTTGGAGATTGTTGTGGATAATCAGTTGAACATGAGCTCCAATATGATACTGTGTTCTAAAGACCTAACGCAATCATTGAATATATAAACAGAAATCTCAGGTTGGAGTAAAGAGGTTATTTTATCTCTGTATTTGGCAATGGTGCAATCACTGCTGGAATATTGTATCCAGTTCTGGTGCTCACAATTCAAGAACGATGTCTTGAAAGCCAAACAAAATTTAAATTTCAGGTGCTTTGTTTCCCCCCACTTTTGCCACTGAATGATGTAGAATGCATGATGGGTAAGGTCAGTTGTTTTCTGTCTGTTTTGTGCATATGCGTCACTTTTTTTTTTGTAACTTAAAAACTTTTCAAAACTACTCAACTTAGGAAGGTTTGAGAAGCTATACATTAGAAAAAAAAGGAAAAAAATGAGGAAAAAACAGACACCATTCATTCTCTTGCGTTTAGTGACAAGGAAGGAAAGAAGGGAAAAACAAAATTTCAGACTTTCAAAATCATACTTTTTTTGAAAAAGGAAACAAAAATTTAAATTCAAAGTGAAACAAAGTGAAACAAAATGAAAAATTGAAATTGAATTCAGTTAGTTATATTTAATAATTTTCATGAAATACATTGAAAAAAATGAATGAAAAATTTACTTTCAATTTTGTGAGGAAAATATACTTTCTTGACCAATTCTTCTTCAGTCTTTCAAATCTATGGAAATAAGTCCAAATGTACCTAGTGATCATCCTGAACAGGTGAGTAACTTCAATCAACAATGAGACCTAAAGAGGGAACTTGAATCATATCATACTTCTACTATATAACCAGCTCCAACTAAAAATTCAGAATGCCCATCATGAAGCTGCCTTAGTTTTTGCTCATACTAGCAACTAGACAATTCAAATTTAGTGTCCAACTTCAATTAAGAAAACTTTTATAAAAAGTTTGCTGAACAAAAATTTTATACAGAACACAGCATGTTCACAATAGCTATGAACACTCAAAAATGGACAATTTTCAACATCTGTAGCACCGAATATTTCACGCACGCATTTCCATGATCACTATATTGAAATTATTTAAGGTCATTTTTCTAATTTGAAAACAAAATGTTATTTTAATTGAATTATATTTCACCAACCACTGCTACTACCATTCTTTGGTGTATTTGAATTTAGATTGCACGACATCCTTTCATTTTAATGTAAACAACTAACATCTAGCTACCTAATAGTTTTACATGTGTACTATTTTTACTTAAATGCACCTATGAGACTTATATTTAGTTGTGGATATAGCAAGGAAGGAGCCTTGGACTTGTGGATGCGAAAAAGGAAGAAACAGCTGAAAGAGACCCATAAGGTTGGGATAAGGGATAAGGAAAGAAAGCAGTAAATGGACTCATTTGCCATTGGTAAAGACTTCACATTTCAAAAGGTACTGCTGCGAAGTCCAGAAGATAAAGCTTTAGGACTAGGAGTCGGGAGACCTTTGTCCTATTCCCAACTCCACCACAGACCTGTTGTGTGCCTTTAGGCAAGTCATTTCATGCCTCTGTGGTTCAGTAAAACAGGATAGTTATCCTTAGTTCTTATTATGCTTTTCATCCACAAAGAGGTAAGTATTATTACACTGGAACATTAGACTGTACAGTGTGGCAGTGAAAAATGTATTCCATTGTTCAGAATGCAGGTCCTCAGCTCCCTATGCACAGGAACTAGTTTTGCATCAATCTAAGCCAGAGGTGGGCAAACTATGGCCCGCGGGCCCTTCCCGCCCGGCCCCTGAGTTCCTGGCCCGGGAGGCTCGCCCCCAGCCCCTCTCCTGCTGTTCCCCCTCCCCCGCAGCCTCAGCTCACTGCCCCGCCGGCGCAGTGCTCTGGGCGGGGGGGCTGCGAGCTCCTGGAGCAGCGCAGCTGCAGAGCCCGGCCTGGTGCTCTGTGCTGTGCAGCAGCACGGCTGCAGCACCACCAGCCACTGGTGCTCCAGGCAATGCAGAAGGGGGGCAGGGAGCAGGGGGGTTGGATAGAGGTAGCGTGACCAGATGTCCCGATTTTATAGGGACGGTCCCAATTTTTGGGTCTTTTTCTTATATAGGCTCCTATTACCCACCCCACCCCCCTCCCAATTTTTCACACTTGCTGTCTGGTCACCCTAAATAGAGGGTAGGGGAATTCGAGGGGGTGGTCAGGGGCCAGGAAACAGGGGGTTGAATGGGGGCAGGGGTCCCGGGAGGGCAGTCAGGAAGGCTAGGGCAGTCAGGGCGAGGGGTTCTGGGGGCGGTCAGGAACAAGGAGTGGTTGGATGGGGCGGGGGTTCTGGGGGAGGGGCAGTCTGGAATGAGAGGAGCTGTTAGATGGGGCAGTGGGGGGCTGTCGGGGACAGGGAATGGGGGGGGGGTTGGATAGGAGTTGGGGGCTGGGCCATGCCTGGCTGTTTGTGGTGGGGAGGGGGGCACAGCCTCCCCTAACTGGCCCTATATACAATTTTGCAAACCCGATGTGGCCCTCAGGCAAAAAGTTTGCCCGCCCCTGATCTAAGCCCTGTGCAATGTATCTGGATAATACAATGATTTGTGTCATAGAAATGACTGTAATACTAAATAAATAATAAAATGAAGATTGATAATTATCAAACTAACTAGCCATATTAGAAAATATTGCTCTATTAGTAAGATCAATGATCAAGTTAACAAGACACAGTTAAGTCTGGCTTGTTTTTCCCCCCAAAAATTCTATGAGAACTGAGTCCTTATGGGTAAGTTCATAGGAAGGAAGGAACAGCAAGTTTGCCTTACTTGTGTCTTCATTAACATTTGTTCATAAAGTCAATCGTGCTTAAATGCATTGTTAAATTGGGATGGAAGGAGGCATTTTGCTAAATCAGGGGCTTAAACAGCTAATTCTTTGTTGCTGTGCAGATGAACCGGTCATTTTCTATCCTATTTTAAATGTATAAATATTCCTGATTTGATCATGCTGAGTCTTTACAGTGGTTGTTGATTACTTTAGAAAGTGAATGTGCACACAGATTAATATTTTTTGGGAAGTAAAATACAGCATGTTGCCCAAAGCTAATCATTGGAATTAGTTTAGGATAAAACTGAGTTATCATTACCTGTCTTTACCTATTAAACCCATGCTTGTTTGCACTGTCTCAGTTATTTTGGTAAAGAAGGCAGCTATCAATCATTAAGCAAACAGAAGGGTGCTTCCCTTCATAATTATAGCTTGGTCAGATGTATCTCCATTACCATTTTCTCCAGAGAGAAGTTGTCATTTTCACTTTAATTCCAAGACATCTATGAAAGATCACCTTCATTATAAGACTCCTGGCATCGCCTTTATGTTGTCATTCAGCATGATTGATGCATATGCAGAGTTGTCAATTCTAAAATATATTAAACATATTTTCCAAATATATTTTTAAATTAACTGTTTACTTGTTATGCAGCAAAGATATAAAATATGCCTACGAGTGAGAAACAGACATGTGTTCCAGATTTTGGGCCCGATTCTCAGCTCACTTCCATCAAAGTTATTCCACTAAAATCAATGGAGTTACTCCTGGTTTATTCTAGGATATATGTGAAGGGGTCCCGCTCACCACAGGTGCGCCTCCTGATGGCTAGGTCTGGAAATTAGCTCTCGCCCCATCTGGTACCCCCTTTCATCAATTGCTCACACTGTGGGCCTCCCTCCCTCTGTGTGTGACTCTGGGTGCTCCCTCTTCATGATTTGGCCTTGGACTAGGTCACTGTATAGTCCTTCCCTATTAGGGTAACAAAGGCCCAACATAAAAGCTATCCAGAAGCTGTCCCAGACAGTCTTTGGTTCTAAGTTTCCAGGTCCTGCACAACTTTCCCAGTGGCTGATAGGGGTACTTGGGCCCTCCCTCTATGCTAGGTTCCAGCCCAGCAACCCTAAAACCAGCAGACAAGGTCAGCACAGTCCCACTTCTTGCTGCTGTTTCCCTGAGCTTCTTCCTAGCCAGCCTCTCTCAGGCTCTCTTTGACTTTAACTTCTCTGGGTTGACGCTTCTTTCAGGGCTAGGTCCCAGGGCATATTTTCCTCCCTGGTTTCCTCCTCACCACCTCTCTGTTCCCCTGACTGCAGACTCCCTCCCTGAAGCCCTCTTCTTGTTGTATTTAAATGTTGTAGCAGACTAACATTCTGAGTCTATGACCACCAGGTGACGAATTTCGTGGCATATAGTTACACTTTCTCTTCCCAGTAGTTTTTTAAAATTGCAAAATTGCTTTTATAATGGTGCCCCATTTTTCTTATGCTCTTACCTGGTATATTGGTATAAACTGTCACTTTTAGGCATCTGGTTTTCTCATACAAAATCCCCCTATTAATATTACACTCTTTGCATTCCCAAATGATGTGATCAGCCATTTTACTGACCTTGTACATCTCACACAGACCATCTTCGTGTTTGTTAATTAAGACCAAGTTGCTGTTTAAGCCACTGTCCTGTAAGAATTCAAAGTAGAGCTACCTCACACTTTCTCTCAGATTCTTGCAGTATGTCTGCATTTTCAATTCAAGGGCATGCTTCATAAAACCTTTTTCCTCTACTTTCATTCCTTCCTCTTGCCTCTCTTCAATTAGTTCTTTTTTCATTAGATTTTTAAATCCTGTTTACTTAGAGCAGAAGTTCTCAAACTCTGTCTGCGGCTTGTTTAGGGTAAGCCCTTGGCAGGCCGCAAGACGCTTTGTTTACCTGAGCATCCGCAGGTACGGCCGCTCGCAGCTCCCAGTGGCCGCAGTTCGCTGTTTCAGGCCAATGGGAGCTGTGGGAATTGACGTGGGCCAGGCCACAGTGTCCCGCAGCTCCCATTGGCCGGGAACAATGAACCGCGGACACTGGGAGCTGTGAGCAGCCATACCTGTGGACGCTCAGGTAAACAAAGCATCTTGAGGCCCGCCACGGGCTTATTCTGAACAAGCCATGAACCAAGTTTGGGAACTGCTGACTTAGAGGGATCTCTGTGACATTGTTTTTCATTTTTACAGCATTTTTTTTGTGCATCACCATGTTATGAGAGACCTGGACTTGACATAATCCACAACCATCTTGTGCATTCAGCCACCAAAAGCTCGAAGAGAGGACACTACATAGCCAAGAAGAATTTGTCCTTGCTTAGGCAAACAAAAACATCCTCACAGTTGCACTGTTACTAACTAGAATAGATAGAGTAAAATGACAGATTCATGAGAATGGAAGGGATTATGAATAGCTGACCTTGATCAAGTAAAAATTATGAATACTTTGCAGTCACTAGGGAAATTGTTAGCCTATTAGAAATTATTTTGAGTTATGTCTTTCTTTTGGAGAAATCTATAAAGAGTTTAGTGAGAGTGTATACTTTGGAAAACTTTGGATTTTCTCTAAGCAAAAAGACACTGACGCTAATCTTCTCAGCAGCTAGGAGGAAGTCTGGCCACTCGGAACCTGCTGCTGCCACTTGACACCACCTGAAACCTTGGATAATTATATTCTGGGGTGCTCTAGACTATTGCTATTTTACATGTGAGCTTTGTACTCAACGAAAGAACATTTGGGGGTAAAATCACTCGTGTGTACCAATCATTTAGCAGATGGAGAAGCTGTGTTCCCCACTGATTTATTTCCTGACATTGCCCAGAAAACAGAGACTAGTTATCATAGCTTTGGATTCAGATAACCCCGGGTAACAACCTAATTTTCTGCTATCCCTACATGTGCTGGAATCCATGCTATTTCAATGTTTACTGCCATCTGTGCCAGTTCCATTGTTAGTAATAATATTTCATTAAATTGTATCATTTCTGCTATCTCAGTTCCCATTTTTGGTAGCCAGTAGTCCTGATAGTGAATCTGACAAGAGGACAATGGAAGTAGGTTGCACATCCAGTATCCACTATAAAGCCAACATTATTTCTGCAAGTTCGACCATCATAAAGGCTATAAAATTTGGTTATCTAAAGGATTTCTTTATTCTAAGTGTTGGGACACAGAATGCTGTCCCCACTCTCTTGTTTTTTTCATCTTTAGACCCATCTCTAAATATCTTCCCCATTTATCACATATATAGCGATTTGCTAAATTTAATACATTTAGCTCTCCTTTTGCCATTTTAATTTCATTGTATAGTTCCACATTTATATCCAGGGCATGATTTTCCACCCATAATGCATTTTCCCACAGCTATCTATATGCTAATTTAATTTTAATTTCTTTTCTCCTAGTATCTTTGTCCACACTTTAATCCTATTCACATGAGACATTTTTGGTTTCATTTCCTCCCATTTTGTCCACTGAATTCCCAGCATTCTTCATATATTTGTTAAGTGTTTCTATCTTTCCTGTGTCGCATAGCATTTGCCCAAAAGGTTAAGTTCAATAACTTCATTCTTAACACTACAGCCACTAGTGAAGTGCCTATCTGCACTACACACAAAGGTTTGTGATAAAGGAACCACATGCAACGTGTAATGTCTGAGCTTGGACTAGTCTAGCCTTCTTTATTTCAACATCAAATATGAACCTAAGGGTTGGCATCCATACTCAACATTTAGTTTTATTCATGCTTTATAAAGCATTACTATTGGTTTCTGATGTGTGCCCTAGGTGGTTCCAGAAATACTTTTAAGTAGATTGAGTTTACCTTTACATTTATTGACAATATTTTCAACGTGGTCCTTCCATGATAGTTTGCTATCAAATGTCACACCCAGGAAATTGTAGCTTTTAACTATACCTACTTGCTGTCCAGAGAGAGAGACAGTTTACAATCTTTTAAAATTTTTCTTTTAGTGAATATCATTCCTTTAGTTTTGAGAACTGAAATTTAAAGCCCCACATTTCCTCATTCTGCACTTTTTCTAAGGGCTTCATTAATTCACTAGGAAGCTATATCCCAGTTTCCGTTTTCACCCCATATGGCACTATCATCTGCAGACAAGGATATGCCTTCTCCTGCATTCATCTTTTTTGGGAGATCATTTATCGTTACGTTGAATAAGTGAGGGCTGATGACACTCCCATGTGGAGTACCATTTGTGATTCGTATAGATACACACACACTAGAGTAGGCTCTCTCTATTCTGACCTGCACTGTTATTTTACTTTGTCTTCATTGTATGCCTGTGGATTATATTTTATGCAATAAGACCTCTCTCCTAATGTACCACCTGCTTATTCAATATCTAGGAGAGATATATTGTCTTTATGTCTCATACTTTATTGTGCCTCTTACTATATAATCAACTGCACTCTTCCTTTCCTGGACCCACTTTGCACATTATCTAGAAATCCATTTCTCTCTAGGAACTTTGTTAATCTTTCAGCAACTATTTTTTCCATGGCTTTACCCATACCCATACATAAGGGCAATTGACCTGTATTCATCAGCTCTTGTTTGCAGCTTCCCTGGTTTCCACACTGGGACCACAACTGCTAGTTTCTACTCAATTGGTAGCTCACCTATTTCCCATATGCTGTTGAATAGTTTTAGCAGTACTTTCAGAGACGCTTCATCTATGTGTTTTAGCATTTTGTTATATACATCATCCTTGCATGCTGCAGAGAGTTTTTGCTTTACCTATATAGTTTACTGAAATTCCCTCATACAGAAGTTTTGTTAATATTGTATCATCTGCCTCCCACCTCTTATGAGTCTCTTTAGTATTATTTTCCCCTCACACAAATTTCTATACTTTGATTTTCATCATAACTAATGTTGTGGAATATTTCTGCTAGGGCTTCTGTTTTTTCTTCATTTGAGCTTTTGAATCTTTTAGCCTTCTACAATGATATCTGATATATAGCTGATGAATGATACCTGGTATCATATTGCTCTTACTCCATATTCCATTCATTTTCCTAATCTGCCTCTGATGTTTCAGTATCTTTTTTCCCCCCATTTTATTTTCTCCAGCTTTATTTTTTTTTTGCCTTTTTAATAGTCCTTTGTGCAATTGCTGTGTTCCTTTTATATTTGATTAAGTCCTCAATATCATTGTATTTTATTTTTCTTTCTTCTATGCCTAGTTCCTTTCTTTAATTCCTTTTTTACACTCTTCATTCTATCATGATACTTGGCTTACCTTTGGAGGTGACTGGATATCTTCTATATAGCTAACTTTACTGCCATCAAGATTCCCTTATTTATACTGCAAATAAACTCCTGAATGTCATCACTTATACATGGTTCACTAATATTTTCATTACATTTGCATCTAAACAGTTCCCAGTTTGCTTTTGTAATATTCCACGTAGCAGGCCTTCCTCCATCCTCAACATTGCCTTTATCTTGATAAAGTATAAGTACTGGGAAGTGACCACTTCCTATTCCCTCCTCTTTATTGACTTTGCAGCTGCATTTGCTTGCTATACTAATTGTCACAATTCTGACGACTACATAGGAGAGATTTCCATTGACTACATTAAACCTAGTGGGTGTACTATCTTTTAGTATTACTGAATTATTTTCATCAATGAATTGTTCTAGGTATTTGTCGGTCGTTTCATTTTTCCACTTCCCCACACTCTGTTATGGCGGTTCAGGACTCCACATATAATATATGTGCCTATTGCATCTTCAGCTATCTTTGTCAAATCCTTAATCTTCAGTTTTCCACATTGATTATACACATTAGATATTCTCAAATATACGGATTTATTCTGCATTGAAATCATATTAAATTTCTTTGCCTCAATTTCAAGATAATTTAGGTTTTCCTTAAGCAATGAACTCCCCCCACCACTTCTTCCTTCCCTGTAGATGGGATTCTGAAATCTAATTTTCCTATTAACCATATTCCTTGCATGCAAATTATATTAGGGTTAGTATCTTTATCTTTATCAATAATTTTTTTAAGTTCTTGTCTATGTGCTATTAGACTATGTGCATTCCAACAATAGTTATTACTATTCTATTTTAAAAAAGCATGGATTCATTCCATTGATAAATTGCTAACATGTAGATACTTTTCTGCTTCTTTAACTGTAATTTTCACTTTTTCAGGTGTCCCGCCCCACCCCATCTCTGATGAGCAGTTTATTACTTCAATCCTAAATGCTATAAACCTCTCTTTATTTATGCATAGTATCTCTTCTCCTGTTTTCCTTGAATCATTCATTATACCTTTGATTTATTCTCTTGTGTATTTATCTCTTTCTTCTACAGAGTTTCCTTTCCTCTTCCCCTTTTGGTCTTAGATGTCTCCTAGTACATTGCACACATGATATGCTATTTGTAACTTTTATATTTTTCTTGCTTGTTTTTCTGCTACACAACTCCCATATGCTGCACTGTGCTTTCCTCTATAGTTGCTATAACTTTAATTCTATCCCTTCCACATAATTGTTATAGGAGTGCTCCATCTAATTTTCCCTTTACATATATTTGCCATACGCCCAAACCTTTAGCATCTTCACCAGGGATGGGATATATCTTATTTTTGTTACATTTAAGAGAGAAACCCTTCCAGATAGGGTAACTAGCCCAGCTGTTGATAGCTTCCTAATTAGACTTAGCATGTAGTACATTATCATCCCCTATTCCTTGCTTTACTTCATCTTCAGTCATTTCATTTGACACCCCATATACAACTCCTCTTGCTTCTATCAGATACTTAGGCAGCTGGTAGCTTACTTTCAGTTTTGCTAACAATTTAATCCATAATAGTTTCCCCACTTGTTCCTACCTTCGATTAACAGGTCTCTTCCTTGTAGCTTTCTAGCTATTTCTATGTTGCCAGCACATTTTCAGGGGGTTTGTATCCCTCATCTTCACATTATTAACTAATGACTTTATTGTTATTATTATGTTTAGATTTTCCTCTTTATTCTTTGCTGACTTTCTGCCTGTTGTTTCTTCTTCTAGCTCTGGCATATCCACCCTTTCCTTTTTCCTAACTTGTGACCAGTCTTCTATCTCTGCTATCTCCATCTTCTAGACTTGTTTCTGTATTCTCCACTATATCTTCCATCTCACTCCAAAGTATAACTCGGCCAGATCCAGCACCCACTTTAGTGTACTATGATATCAACCAGCCAGCAATCCCAGCCCCCATTTTGCTCTCAACTTCCTGGATTTATACTAACTAGCCTGCTCCTGCCCAGCTGGGCTTCATCATCTGTTAAGCTGACTCTCCCTTCAGGTGCAGCTATGTACCATAATAGGTATTTTAGGCACACATTAACCCCTACAGGGCGTATGTGGGGAACATACCCCAACACAATATGGAGATTTGAATCATGTCTGTTACTTATTCTTGGCTTTAAGTCAAAATGAGGAAATTCAGTCAATGTGAAAATTTAACCGAAGAAAAAGGAGTTAAAATGGAGTTTATTATCTTCTTAAATAGATTGCTTTCCAAAACCCGGATGCTCTCAGAGATCCTTGCTTAACGGTGAAAGGTAAAATCAATTTACAGAAACATACAAAACTTTGATATAGGATAGGATGGCAGAATTTGCTTTATCAAGGATTATGGTATTATGATTATATTTAAGAATAATAAGAGATTTAAGCGGGAAATTTGAGCATGAAAGGAATGCAGGATTATGCCTGTAACACATAAGAGAGAATACAAAGAAAAAAAAAAGAAAGAGAAAAGCAAAGAGGAGAGGAAATACCACAATTGGGAAGAAACAGAGAATTAGCAATTGATGTATTCTGGAAATGGATCCTAGACAATGTTGTGCTTAGTTTTGTACTGTATTGTAATCCTTAGTGATGTTCTCATAAGAGACCATTTCTGTGAGAGGTAGGGCTTGTCTATGCATTTTTTTAATCTATATCTTTAACTATACAGAACCTGGAACAGTAAAAGCAGAACAACTTCCTCATGTGGCTGCAGTTCTACTGGTATAAAATTGCTTATATGTATGAAGCTTATTTGTGCGGATTTAGTGGTTTGTGTTATACTGACTGGTATAAAGCACCTTTATACTGGTATAACTGTGTCCACACTAGGGATCACACCAATTTAATTATTTGGGTAAAATAAAATCACTCCTCTCACTGAAATAGTTAGATTGGTACAAAAACTGTGTGTAGATAATACTTCATTCTCTCTCTCTCTACTTGGGCATAAGTAAGGTGAGGCATACAGGAATGCTGGTAAAACAAATCTTAATTTCCTCAGCTCCATCACCTGACATAGGTCAGGGCTGCAAAAGATTAAACCCAGCCACATAACAGGGGGCAGAATTCATTGACTTTAGTAGCTTTAGGAGGCACTTTCATCTCTACTGACTGGATACTACTACAGAACCTGTTTATAGTGAAACTCTATTCATAACAAGTGGAATGAAATGAAATGCATTCGAACTTTCATTCCATTTAAGTCAGATAGAGGCCCAAACCAAAATCCTAAATCCAAACTTTCAGGTGAAAGGAGCATTTTGACGTCTGAAACCAGATCCAGATATACATTTATAACAGACATAACTAAAATCCTTGTTCTAAACCCCCTCAAACTTTTGCCTGCTCAAAAATATAGCTATGAGTTTTGCAATTTATGTTCATCTCTGCTGATATGGAAAAGTCAACATTGTTTATAAATAAATATGTGTATGAACATTTACACATGTTAAATGCTTCTCTCCAAGATGTTTACAATCTCCCCATCTGCTGGAGAAGTGAGGCAAAGATATTGCCTGTACCCAAAGGGACAAGGACTGAGGCCTTGTCTACATACAAAAGTTGCACTGCTTTAACTATGCTGTATAAAGCGGCACAACTCCCCCCCCGCCCTTAGTTTGGGTGAAGTTATACAACTAAAAATGTGTATATAAATTATTCCTGTGCAGGAAAGGGAATAAGCTATACTGGTGCGAGGTAATTTATACTTATCAAATGAAGTCTAGAATAGGTGTTGTACTGTTATAACTATATTGGGGGTGAGGTAGCGGGAGAAGCACACCCCTAAGCCACATAGCTACCTGTACAGAAATGCTGTGAAAACAAAACCACAGTCTTCCTGAACACTTCCCTCCACTTGCTGCAGGAGGAGACACTGAAAGCTTAGCTAAGGCAATTGGATGTGAAGATGTGTTTTTCCTGGAGCCCCTGTAGCTGTACATGGTGAAAATTTGTCTTCCATGGATCATCTCTCTGTACACAGGAAACCTTACATTTACCTATGGTTAAGGACAGAGGGCTGAGGACCAAAGACTTAAAGAAGTTAAACTCAAGTTGTGGTGAAACTTCAAGCATAGTTATGTTTTGTGTAAAACAAATACGTACTCAATTATAAAAGTGTTCCACTGAATTACATGGTTATCATTAAACCCATAGCAATACATTTTTGTTTCTTTTGCTATTTTCCCTAGCTTGGTAATGCCATCTCGAAACATTTTACTAGACTATAAAGAAACATTTACAGAATTTTGAGTGCTAATAATCAGTGATATTGTTGCTATTATACTAGAAGAGATGTGCAACACTGAAAATAAATTCTGATTTAAATTGTGTATTTGAGAGGATTGATTGTATAACTTTACAACACAGTCAAGGAGAGCAGTGTAACCAATTCATTTCATAGGACAATTCATAGGACAATATCTTTTATGTCAGTATCCTAATTAACATGTAAGCTATGAGGGCAGAACTTTAAAATCAAACCAGAAAAACACAAATTAATCAAAGTTTATCAAATGAATTTTGACTTTACATATGCAGCCTAATTTTCAGAAGGTGTTCATTAAGTTTGTATGTCTCAAATTTGAGGTGCCCAGCTTGTGTCACCAATCAGAGTTATTTTTGTCTACTGAGTTAGCACCTAGAAGCCCCAATCTCGGATCAGGAACCCTCTTGTACCAGACGCTGTACAAACACACAACAACAAAAATTGCTAGTGGATATGCATTCTTGGAGAATAGATGTGCCAGAGAGAGTTGGTTTTTTTTTTGCTATTTTTTTTCCTGTCTGCTGGTTGTTATAGTGTGGTGTGTGTCTGTGTTGATTTTCATCTTTGTATAAAGAAAATGGTAAAGTCCAAAGACTTTACAATCTAAGTCCTCAGTGTGATGAGCTGGGAAAAGGAATGCATTATTTATGAGTATTATGTGTGAGTTGGTTTCCTTGTTTAATTGTATATAGTTGCCTGAGTGAATGCACAGAGTTAAGTCAAAGGAGGCTGTAAAGGAGTTGTTGAGGGGCTGAGCATGGAAGGTAAAACAATGACACAGGTAAGTCAGCCTCACATATACAGGGAGCTAAGATAACAAAGGCTGGGCATCAATTGGAGGAGGTTGTCATCCATCTGGTTCCATCCAGGCTAGGATATTTTACTTTTCCCAAGGATACACCCAGGTTCAAAAAAACCCTTCAAAGATTTAAACCAAAAGAACAACCCAAGTGATTAAAAAGGTGCCCCTGGCAGAAATGGAGGGGGGAAAATTGTCAGAAAAGTTGGCCAGGTTGCGACAGGTTGACAGTCTGACTGAGACACAAAGATAAAGGGAGAAGGCTGCAAGCAGTGTAAACTGATTCTCCCAACTCAGATGGGGAATATGCCAGATCCAGAGATGGGTTAAGTTTAAGTAAGAGAACAGGTGTGTAGAACTTTTTGTTATTTCAAATCCACCTCTCAAAGTGTTATGTACCTTTTGGGCAAAATACCTTTGGGGGATGGGGGAGATGCTGGTTTTGAGTCACTTTAATCAACTCCAGTCACAGGCTTCCAAAGAGGAAGCCTTGCATGGTCCAACTGGAGCTGACTTGCTTGAGACCCAGTTGGACAGGCTGTATTAATCACAGCTGGTACGCAGACAGCAGTAACCCAGATCCTAAATCAGAGTGGATGAACTGAGGATTTCCACTCAAGGAGAGGTGAAGGCCTGAGACCTGACTCCCATTGGGGGTGAATTCTGAGAGATCTCTCAGAAGGAACAGAGCTGTTTCTAGCCTGATAAACATGATATCAGCACCTTGGAAAAAATCAAGCACAGGGTGGCTGAGATATGGCATCCAAAAATTAAGGGTCACAAAATTCAGCAACACTTCTGAAAATTGTGGTCACAGAGTTTTTCATAATATCTTTAAAACATCTTTCACAAGACTATATAGAGTGACATATATATATAATATTGCATTACTCTAAAGAAAAGCAAGGCAGGTCCTGAAGTCTCTCTGCAATGTGCTTGGCACAGCATTAAGGATTGGGTGAGTGGCTCTAAGCCACCTTTCCACTTCCCAATTCTGGAGATAGCCAGAATAACCTCTGGTGTAATTTATAGCAGCCTCAGAGATGCAGGATCTGGCTTTTAGTTTCTGTGCAATTAAAACTTACTTTATGATAAGTTTTCCTTTGTTTTTTGTTCATATTTATTATGGAATCTAAATCTCCTGTGACAAAGATCTTTAGGTATAGAGTGACATATTTAAGTACAGTGACATATTTATTCTTCTAATTACCTATTCCCAGAATATTGTGATACAGCATGGCCAGAGGGCAGCAGGAGAGTGTTTGTTGTTTTTTTTTTTTTAAAAAGCAGAAAAGTATTTTATTTGTGTAACACTTACAAAGAATCACCAAAAAGAATAAAGCAAAACTATGCAACAAAACAAAAGCAAACACAAGGTATAACACAGCAGCCTTCAGGAGGGAGAAGTGTTCAGGCTAGCCTGGGCCCAGACCGGGGGGGAGCTTCCTCGACACTCGTGGTCTTCCACCCCACCTGGTGGCCTAGAGCGGGGGTACTTCCTCGGCACTCATGGTCTTCCACCCCCTCGAGTTACCTAGTACCACGCCCAGTGTCACCGATTATTCCTCTCCTGAGGGTACCCGACAAGATGGGCACGGCTGCGGGGTGGGCGGTTTGGGGGATGGGGGGGACGTACACCACGTGTGATAGGACCCCTCCTAGGTGACAGTGATGATGGTATCCACAGCGGCAATGGCTGCGGCTGGGGTCTCTCACGCTTCCCCTCAATCAAAGGGTCAGACGGAGGGAACCGGACGGGGTCACTGAGCACAGAACCTCGGACAGCACCCACCGCTCCTCGAAGGCATCAAGGGAGTCAGTGGACGCCGCCCAGAGGAACTCCGCCCAGATACATGAATGTACTGAGGATCGGAAAATGGCTCTACAATCGCAGGATGCTTCATTAGCCAACCTCCCCTCTCTGGTTTTATAAATGTCTGTTTTAGCTAGGGCTAGGAGGAGGTTAACCAGGAGATCTCGCGATTTTGTGGGGCCACGGATGGGGAGTGTGTAGATAAAAAGGTGAGGGGAAAAGTGTAGCCAAAAGCGTAATAAAATATTTGTGAGGAGCCGGAAAAGGGGCTGCAGCCTGGCACACTCTAAATATACATGTGCCAGGGTTTCCCTCACGTTGCAAAAAGGGCAAGTTTCTGGGATGGGGGTGAACCATGTCAAAAACACGCCCATGCTCACAGCTCCGTGAAGGAGCCGCCAACTAATGTCCCCGACGGGCCTTGGGACCAAGGTGGAATACAGGCTGGCCCACCAGGGTTGCTCACTCTGCAAAGGTGGCAGGAGGTCCCGCCACTTTGTATCGGGGCAGGACACCAGGGTGTGGGCGTGAAGGGTGTGAAGCGTGAGTGTGTATAGATATTTCCGTGGCGCAATTTGGAAGCTGACCGGCTGCAGTTCATGCCCGATAAGCCCGACCAGCGGGCGTCAAGGCGGCCTTCACCTCCTGAAGTACGCGCCGGGGGGTACAAGGTCTCGAGAGCTCCATGCACCGAGCGAGTGTCAGGGGATCCAGCCAGTCTCTCCGGTCGTAGTCCAGGAGGTCTCCAACTCTTGTGACTTCTGCCAGGACCAAACTCTGGCGCACCAAGCGGGACTCCGCCGCCTGCACACAGAGCTAGGGGTTGTGTAGCAGGGGCTCCGCGAGGAGATCTGCTCCCACAGTGGTCGCCACGGACCTGGTCATTGAAAACAGTTTCCAGGTCCGGAGGAGGTCCTGGTAGAAGACCGGCAGCCCGGAGAGGTCTCGCGGAAAACCTCTTGGACAAAGATAAAAGAGCTGCCGGTCGTACTGGAGCCCTTGGAAGCAGCGCAGGAAGGCGTGCGCCAATATGCTCCATGTCGAACTACCTGCACTATAAAGGAGCCTCTGCAGGGCCTGGAGGCGGAAGACACGGAACTGAGTGTGCAGACACTTCAGGCCCTGTCCTTCCTTCCTTTGGGGTAGATGAAGAACCCCAACAGGGGCCCAGTGCATTCCTGACCAAAAGAACTCTAGAATTGATGTCCGGAGGTTGTTCAGGAAACCCGGGGCCGGGACCAGGGTGTTGAGCCGGTACCAGAGCGTGGACAGGACTAGTTGGTTAAGCACCAGTGCTTTCCCTCGGAGGGAGAGACATCGGAGTAGCCTCGTTCATTTCCAGAGCCGCTCTATCACCCCGCCTTCTAAATATTGCCAGTTCTCCGGCAGAGAAGGGTGCGTGGCAGAAAGGTAAACGCCTAGGTAGAGCAGTGGACCCGCGCTCCACCGGATCGTCTGAAGCACGGGTGGGAGGGAGCTCACCTGCCCCCAGTCCCCCACCGCCAAGCCAGAGCTCTTGACCCAATTGACTCGGGCGGAGGAGGCTGCCGAATAGATGGCCTGGCAAGCCTCCACCGGCGTCAAGTCCCCCAGGTCCTGGACCATGAGGAGCACGTCATCGGTGTACGCCGACAGGACCAGCCGCAGCTCTGGCTCCCGCAGCATCAACTCTGTCAACCTCCTGCGGAGGAGACAGAGGAAGGGCTCGATCGCCAGAGTGCACAGCTGGCCCGAGAGGGGGCACCCCTGCAGTACTCCTCGCCCAAAGCTGACCTGTTCGGTCAGGGTCCAGTTGAGCCTAACCAGACACTCCACAGAAGCATACAGCACCTGGAGAAAACTCACAAACTGAGGTCCGAATCCAAACGCCTGCAGAGTGCCCAGGAGGTACCCATGGTCCACTCTATCGAACGCCTTCTCTTGATCAAGAGACAGGAGGGCGAATGACAGATCGTCTCTACGCCCGAGTTCCAAAAGATCTCGGACTAGAAATAGGTTATCAAAAATGCTGCGACCTGGGACAGTAGAGGTCTGGTCTGGGCGGATCACGTCCGCCATCATGGACCCTAGCCGCAGCGAGATTGCTTTCGCTATGATTTTGTAGTCCGTGCTAAGGAGCGAGACGGGACGCCGGTTTCATAAATCGCGGAGGTCCCCCTTCTTCGGCAACAAGGTGAGCACTGCTCGCCTGCACGAAAGAAGTAGGACCCTGCCCTGCAAAGACTCAGCCCAGACAGTGGCTAGGTCTGGGCCAAGGATGTCCCAGAACGCGCAGCAGAACTCCACAGTCAGCCCGTCCATGCCTGGAGATTTATTGGTGGGCATGTGACGGAGGGCTTCTGAGAACTCGGCCAGGGTGAGAGGCAGCTCTAGTCGGTCTCGGTCACCCACGCTGACCATGGGGAGTTCCTCCCAGAGCAGCCTGCAAGCGCCAGGATCGGTCGGATCCGGGGAGAAAAGGCTTGTGTAGAAATCACGGGCCCTCCCACACATCTCCACCGGATCCGTGAGGGGGGCGCCATCTTCTGCTAGAAGGCAGGTGATGTGTTTCTTGGCCCCCCTCGTTTTCTCCAGGGCGTAGAAGAAATGGGGGCTGCGATCCATCTCCCGAAAGAGGCGGATGCGGGATCAAACAAAGGCACCTTGGGCCCGATGGTCCTCGAGGGCCCAGAGATCTTGTCGCTTCTCCTGGCACTCTCCGCAGAGCAACGGGTCCTCGGGGCTGGCGGCCAGACACCTCTCCATCTCTAAGACCTCCCGTTCCAACTGCTCTATCGCTGCATTTCTCCATCGGCTGGTGCCCTGGGTGTAGTCACGGCAGAAGAGCTTGGCGCGCACCTTCCCTAGATCTCACCATCGCCGTGCCGAGGGAAAGACACGCCGCTGCTCTCGCCAGGCCAGCCAAAACTCCCGGAAGGATGTCACGAAGCCCTCATCCTCCAACAGGCTGTTGTTAAAGTGCCAATAGGCTGGCCCCGGCCTCTCTGAACGGAGGGAGGCTGTTATGGTGGCTAGATGATGGTCGGAAAATGGGGCCGGCCGAATGTTGGAGAAGTGGGCCTGTGAAAGATGGAAATGGGATAAATCAATACGGTCCAACCAAGAGCAGTGTGACTGATGGGCCTTCACCTGGACAAAGGTGAACGTGGAAGTGTCATCTGGTTGGTGGTCACGCCAGATGTCTACTAGGCAATGATGCTCAACTATTTCTTGGAGAATATTCGCAGCGGCCGGGCTCAGCTCGGCCCCTGAGCGGTCCT
Organism: Caretta caretta; assembly: GCF_965140235.1. Lineage (NCBI taxonomy): Eukaryota > Metazoa > Chordata > Testudines > Cheloniidae > Caretta > Caretta caretta. Next base: position 128,242,082 of record NC_134207.1, read on the forward strand.
GTTCCTCGAGGGTCGTGTTAAAGTCCCCTCCCAGGACTAAGCACTCGTGAGAATCTAGGGTGCTGAGGAATTCGGATACCCGCTGATAGAATTGCGGCCGCTTCGGGCTCGTTGTCGGGGCATAGATGTTAATGAGCTTGACCACGAGCCCTTCCATACGGACTCGGAGATGCAGCAGGTTGCTCGGCACGGCCTCAGTGACCCCTAGCACCTCGGGCCGTAGGTTGGGGGAGAACAGGGTCGCCACTCCAGCTTGTCGAATCGTGAAGTGGCTGAAGTAGACCCCGTCCCCCCACTCCAGCTGCCAGCTGTCCTCGGCGGTCGGATCCGTATGGGTCTCCTGCAGGAAAACCACAGAGTACCCCCCTTCCCGAAGGTAAGAGAGCACCTGGAACCTGCGGAAAGCTATCCTACAGCCCCTGGTGTTCAAAGTTGCAATAATGAGGGGCGTCATGCGGAGGGCTCGGGGGGTGGGGGTTCCTTGTTGGCGGGGGTGTTCACAGCCCCCGGTGGGTCGCGCAACAATCCGTGACACATCCCGTAAGTGAGTAAATCATCACGGAAGCTGCGGGCCCGCCTGTAGGCCGTGGCACTGTACCTTCCTTTCCCTTTACCCTCCTTTATAAGGGCCCTTGTGGCCTGGAGGATTTGATCAAAGTCCCCCCATAGCTGGAGAGCTAGCTGTACCCTGTTGCGGGAGCCACGGATGTCTTCTAAAAACTGTCGCAACGCTTTTCGCACCTCATGGGGGGGTGGGGTTGTGATTTCCGGGTTGTTCCCTGGTGGGGCTCTTGGTGCAGCCTCATGGTCCGCTGAGGCGGGCAGGCAGGGTGCAGACCACCGATGGGGCGTCTGACAGGCTAAAGTTATTAGGTCCGTCTCAAGCCTTGGGGTAAAAGAGGATGGCGAAGGGAAAATTGCAGCTCCTAATGGGTCACGGCAGGAAAATGCAAAGGCTGCTCCTTGAGGGGGATCCGCAAAAAATGGGAAAGAAATAACCCCAGGGGCAGCAATAGCATTGCAGGAGGAGGTGGATTGGGCAGGGACAGGGGTGGGGGTGGGGGCGGGGGCAGAGGCAGAGGCAAGACTCTGGGCTTCGGGAGGCAAGCAGCTCAGAGCTGGTGCCTCCTGAACAGATTCGAGGGTTAATGGGGTGGGGAGGGGGCTCCCAGTGATGCTAGGCGCAGGCTCTGTGGTGGATTTGGCAGCCATGGCATCAGGTGGTAGACCACCTTCTGCAGGGTGCTCGCCCGGGAAGGCGGTTAGGGGGAGGGAGCATGGGGAAAGGGGGACTGGGGTAAGGTTGTCCAGAGCGAGGCCAGCCGGCAGTAGGTCATTCTCTCCCTGGGTGACCGGGGTCAAACCTAGGGCCTCGATCTCCTCATACATGGAGGAGAGGTCGTCTTCTGCCACGCTGGGAGGCTCCCCTCTGGCACCCGCTACGATGGTCGCTTCGGGGTTCGTGGGGGGTTCGGGTGATATTTGGGCAGAAGGGGCTTCCTCAGGGGTCTTGGAGGGTAGGGTCTCCCATGGAGGGGAGATTCTACCTTCCAGTGCTATTTTGTCTTCCCCATCCGACACCAGCGGATGTATCTCACTCGTGGGCATAGCGGAAGGCTCAGTGTCAGTGCCTCCCTTCCTGGTCTTCCAGGGGGCCTCCGCATCGGATGGATGCAGCGGAGCTCGAGCCTTCCACTTGCCTCACTTTCCCTGGACTAGGGTCCAGTCCTCCATAGCATCGTCTGGGGGCTGGTTAGCGGGGGTCGTGTTGGGGGGCAGAGGCGATGGTTCAGGGGCTCGGGGGGGTAACGGGGAGGCAGCATGGGGGGGCGGTTCTCCTTGGGGCGGGGCCTCTCCTATGCCCAGTAATAACTTTGCTGCACCCTCCTCCATAGGCTCTGCTGGATTGTTAACAGCAAGGGCGGGGCTCCCTCGCTCGTCTGGGCATTGTTGGGGAGGTGTCTCTTGGGCCCAGGCAGGAGCAGTGGTGGATCGAGCAGGAGGAGAGGTGGTTTCAGATGTTGGGTGGCCAGGGGAGTCGGCAATGATGGAGCCGATGTCCTGCCGGGTCTCGGGGGTCTCGGGTGCCCCTCCCCGTTGGGCCAAGGGGCAGTCTCTTTGGACATGCTCCGCTGATTGGCAGAGGTAGCACCAGGCCTCTCCTGTGGAATAGTAGACCTGATAGCAGGCTCCCTGGTATGGGACTAGGAAGGACCCCTCGAGCGCCTCTCCATCACACGCCGCCAGCGGCGGTAGAAGCTGCACTTGCCGGCGGAACGAAAGGATGTGACGGAGGGTGGGGTCCTTGCAGCCCAACGGGAGAGAGCTGATGACAGAAACGGGTTTCCCCAGGGCGGAGAGAGCGGGTAACAGGGAGGCATTGGGTAGAAAAGGAGGGACGGAGGTCAGGACTAGGCAGACGCCCAGGTCTTCTAGCAGCTCCAGGGGACAAACACCCCCCCCCACTGCCAGGCCCTTCTCCACCGCCTCCTGGCCAGCAGCCTACGATGCTAAGAAAAAGACGACCTTCCTGTACATTTTGGAGGCTGCCATAATAGCCGTGGGTCCTACCACCCTCACCAACGCCTGCATGTATGTCTCCACGTGGGGCAAGGTGGGTACCAGGAGGCAATGGACGCCATGCTTCCTGGTCATGGTGGGAAAGGGGTCCCGGCCGCTATTGATGGTAGCGAAGGTGGTGGTTGGGCGAGATGATGAGGCAGCAGGCGGGGGGGGGGGGATATGCCCTGGGGGCCGGGGGAGGGATGATCGCAGAGCTGGTAGAGGGAACATCAGGGAGGGACGCCATGGTCGATGATGAGGCCACAGCGGTGGGGGCAGCCTCTGCCATGGAGGGCTTGGTGGTTGTGGCGGGGCCCTTCCGCTTCTTTGCACCCTGGCCTTTCCGGCTAACCGGGGGGGCTTTCCTAGAATCGGGGGGGGCGGTGCGCGTAGCAGCGGCAATAGTCGCCCCGATGCCTCCGGCTGCTGATGCCCCAGCGGGGGCGATGGCAGGTGTTTTGGCAGCAGTGGTGGGGGGGGCTTGGGGGTTGGGCAGGGGGTAGGTGGGGGAGGGGCAACTGAGGTTGTTAGAGGGGCCTCACCCCTCTCATTCCCCGCCATCATGAGCAGGGAGAGACGGGGAGACACCAGAAGGAGGAGGGGGGAGGGGGAAACAGATTAACCACTTCTCCCTGTTGGGCTGAAGGGGGGGGGGGGCAAATGGGTCGGACTGGACAGGGGATGGAAACAGGAGTTGGGGTCAGGTAATAGGGGCAAAATGTGGGTTGGGCAGTCCAGGAGGGGAGGGTGGGGGACGTGAACCCACGCGTGTTTGTCCAAAGAGTCTTGTTTGGTCGGCTGTTGTGTCTGGTCCCGACGATGGAATTCAGGGCAAGCAGTTGAGTTTAGAGGCAGACAGCAGGTTTCCAGGGGGGACGGACGGCGGGGGGGGGGGGGCATGACAGTTGTAGTAGTGTTGGGGGGGGCACCGATGGATCGGGGGGCAGCTCTGTGCCACACCCCCTGTGCCCCTACAAACTCAGTTAAGACACAGTCAAACTCCCCCCACATGAGAGTACAGTTCAAAAGTTACTCAGTCTTACGGCTCCCTCCATGATGATTTGTAGCTTCCCTGGACAATGTCTCTGTCAGCTGTCTTCTCTCCCGGTCTTTGTGGAGCATTCCAAAAATGCCAAGCAGATAAGAAGACTATTAATTGCGGGTCCACAAACGAACAGCAAAACGGTTGGGTCTGGGGGCGTCCACTCCCCTCCTCTGGGGAGCGGGTTGGCAGTCTTCCCTCCCTCCTACGGGGGTTGCAGCTGAAGCAGTAGCAGCGTCCGAGGGCAGGCGTGGGGGGGCTGGCAGGCAAGCTGGCAGCCGACCAGCACTCGAACGGCAGCAAAAAAAAACAGAAAAAAACAAAACCCAAAAACGAAGAAAAAGCGTCTGGTCCAGTCGGGGGGGGACTGAAGCAGGAGCAAAAAGCAAGGAAAGCCCAGGCCAGAGGGCAGCCGGAGAGTGTAAGAAGGGAGCCTTATTCCCTGTAGAGGGAAGGAAGTTTGCTATAAATTAATTAAAGCACCTGAGTATAATATCAGCAACTATCATTGGTACTGATGACAGCCTTCAACCTACAATTCATTGCCCAGTATTTTCTGAATACTATTCTGCAAGATTCATTTTAATCTCAGAGCAAGGGTGTTTTATAGGTTTACCTTTTCATTTTATGATTTAGGACAAACTCGTACTGGGAAGCCCATTCCTAGCTGCAGTATAGACCTACCCTAAAAGAAAATGGAAAGAGTAACTGTCACCCAAATTGAATGGCTTTGCAAAGAACTTCTGTGCATCAACTCCCATGCTGATATTCAAGCCCCGGGGATTTGGTAGCAGCTGGGGCCCATGACTGCCTGCGGGATAGACGCGGGGTGGATGCTTAAAACTGGGGATCCTGATAGTGGCCACTCCTCTGTCCATCCTCTACTCCCCATCTACCTCTATGCCAAAAGGAAACATGGAACACAGGGCCATGCAGGGAGCTTGGTAGTTTTACTGCTCCTATGGCCTTCCACATGTTTGGGAGTGGGAAGGAGCATTTGGCAATTATTTTCCACATTATAATCAAGTCTTTGCTCCATTAGTTCATTTATCTATTTCATATTCATCTGATGACAGAAGATATTAATAGAGGATTGAGGCCTAGTATTTGGTTTTAGCTAATAATTTTGGAAAGGATCATATTTCAGGTTTCTTCCAAATATTAACCTATTCCAAGGTTCCAATAAACCTAAATAATGGGCTTTTAACATAAACCAGGGAGAAAAGGTAACATCTGTCTAAGGCTAGTTCCCAGAAAAGGGCTCATAAGGACAAGTCAGCTGTTTTGTGACAATATACATCTGCAGAACCTGCAAGGTTAATAAAGTGCACCATCCTCAGATCAGTCATTACTGATGCCTCATCTATTACAAGTCCAATTATTTTTGTTGATAAAGCATAGTCTGCTTCTCTTTGTATGCAGGAGACTGAATGATGAATTGGGTATGGTTTCTTGATTACTTCCAGAGGACACATGGATGTGTTGTTGACATTTTTAATTACATTTTCTGAGTGGCAATAAAATGCATGAGATCTGATTTAACAAAAAAAGGATAGGAGTACATAAGACACTCATATCTACAAACAGACATAAGGGTGTTCCACTTGGGACAGTCTCTTGCCCTAGGAATGCTTATCCCCTGTCATAAATATAAAGGGAAGGGTAATCACCTTTAAAATCCCTCTTGGCCAGAGGAAAAATCCTCTCACCTGTAAAGGGTTAAGAAGCTAAAGGTAACCTCGATGGCACCTGACCAAAATGACCAATGAGGAGACAAGATACTTTCAAAAGCTGGGAGGAGGGAGAAAAACAAAGGGTCTGTATCTGTCTGTGTGATGCTTTTGCCGGGGACAGAAAGGAATGGAGTCTTAGAACTTAGTAAGTAATCTAGCTAGGTATGTGTTCGATTATGATTTCTTTAAATGGCTGAGAAAATAGCTGTGCTGAATAGAATGAATATTCCTGTCTGTGTGTCTTTTTTGTAACTTAAGGTTTTGCCTAGAGGGATTCTCTATGTTTTGAATCTAATTACCCTGAAAGGTATTTACCCTCCTGATTTTACAGAGGTGATTCTTTTTTACTTCTATTAAAAGTCTTCTTGTAAGGAAACTGAATGCTTTTTCATTGTTCTAAGATCCAAGGGTTTGGGTCTGTGGTCACCTATGCAAATTGGTGAGGATTTTTACCAAACCTTCCCCAGGAAGTGGGGTGCAAGGGTTGGGAGGATTTTGGGGGTAAGACTTTTCCAAATAACGATCAGGAACTCAGATAAAGTTTGGTGGTGGCAGTGGAAGTCCAAGGGCAAAGGGTAAAATAGTTTGTACCTTGGGGAAGTTTTAACCTAAACTGGTAAAAGTAAGCTTAGGAGGTTTTCATCCAGGTCCACACATCTGCTGTACCCTAGAGTTCAGAGTGGGGAAGGAACCTTGATATGGTGGCAGAGCGGTGGGATTAACTTGAAATCATTTTGAGATCAATTTGAGATTTTTTTTGAACCAGAAATACAGATTTTAAAAAGGAAATATTTTTTTTCCTCTGGGGCTGCTGGAAAGGAGGTCCAACTGAAAGCAGCTAGGTTTTTCTTTGCTTTGGGGCCAGAGCAGAGACAAAAGGGAATTACCTTTGTGATTTCCAGGTTTTCTTTGCCTGGAGGCAGAGTAGTTAACCTCCTGCAGGGAAATTCACAAGTCTTCACAAGACCTGAAGTTTTTTTTTTTTTTTTTACCTAAGAGTAACTTGAGGGGATTATTGCCAATTTTCCTGGAGACAAAAGGTGTTAAGTTTTGATTTTTTTTTTAATTTTTCTGTAGGCTGACAATCACTATCAGAGAATATAGGTATCCTGTTCCAGCACAGCAAAATTTTACAAGCCAAGTTTTGTTTGTTTTATTTCTAACCCTGGGGTGTAAAGTTAGTTAAAAACAGAGAGGTAAAGATGACAGACACCAAGGCACTACACAAATTGGAGTTAGCCAAACTGGAGGCAATGAAAGAAGCTGAAAAAGCCCTAGAAGCTGCTCACAGGAGAGCAATGGAGGCAAAGGACAAAGAAATGGAGGCAGCAAAAGAGGCAGAACAACACCAAGTGGCTGCTCACAGGAGAGCTATGGAAGCAAGGGACAAAGAAATGGAGGCAAGGGCGAAAGAACTGGAGGAGAAGGAAAAAGAGAGGAAGCATGTGGAGGAGATGGAGAAGATAAAGGCTCAGCAGAATATACCAACAAACTCTAGCAATCCTTCTCCAGGTACCACTTCCCATCCCAGAAAGTTCCCCACCTACAAGGCAGGCGATGATACTGAGGCCTTCTTAGAAAACTTCGAAAGGGCCTGCCTTGGGTACGGCATCCCTACAGACCAATACATGGTAGAGCTGAGGCCACAGCTCAGTAGACCCTTAGCTGAGGTGGCGGCTGAAATGCCTAAGGACCACATGAACAAATATGAACTGTTTAAAACCAAGGCGAGAGTCAGAATGGGGCTAACACCCGAGCATTCTCGTTGGAGGTTCAGAACCCTAAGGTGGAAACCAAACGTGTCATTTACCTGACATGCCTACCACATTGTGAAACATTGGGATGCCTGGATATCAGGAGCAAGTGTTGAAACTCCAGAAGAGTTGCCCTTCCTCATGCAAATGGAACAGTTCTTAGAGGGTGTTCCTGAAGAAATAGAAAAATACATCCTAGATGGGAAGCCCAAAACTGTAATCGAGACAGGAGAGATTGGAGCCAGATGGGTGGAGGTGGCAGAGAAGAAGAAAACTGGTCGCAGTTGGAGCGGAGACCAGAAGGGACAACCCCAGACCGCACCCTATTACCGGGGGCCGCCCAAAGCCCCACCTACCTCCCAAAGAACCCTCCAGACACCTTATCGTCCCACCACCCCGTTCTCCAGCAACCCGCCTCGCCCCAGTGACCCGTCAGCTGGACAATGTTTTAAATGTAACGAGCTGGGGCATGTAAAGGCCAACTGCCCCAAGAACCCCAACAGATTACAGTTCATTGCATCGGAATCACCCCAGAGGTCCGCAGGCCCAGATACCTCCCAGATCCCTTGCAGCGGAGGGAGACTGTGAGTGTGGGTGGGAAGAAGGTCACCGCGTGGAGAGACACTGGAGCACAAGTGTCAGCTATCCATGCTTCCTTAGTGGACCCCAATTTAATCAAGCCAGAAATCCAAGTGACAATTCAACCCTTCAAGTCCAACTCTTCCAATTTGCCTACAGCCAAGTTGCCAGGCCAGTACAGGGGTTGGTCAGGAACGTGGACTTTTGCAGTCTATGATGATTATCCCATCCCCATGCTGTTGGGGGAAGACTTGGCCAAACATGTGAAGCAGGCCAAGAGGGTGGGAGCGGTCACCCGCAGCCAGGCTAAACAAGCCATGAGGCCTAGCTCTGTTCCGGAAACTTCTATCAGGACCCAGTCAGAGGTGATGGACCCGGACCCGAGGCCAATGTCTGCAATAGCAGTGGTGGATCCAGTCTCAGAGACCCAGACGGAACCAGTCCCAGAACCGGCGGAACAACCAGCACCAGACCCATTGCCAGCACTGAATCCAGTACTTGCAACCCCAACACCAGAGGGCCCCACCGAACCTGAACCGGCAGCAGCTGATAACCCTACACAAGATGCTCAGCTGGAGCCTGAACCCCAACATAGTGCACCAGCGGAGAGCGGTTCACAGTCATCGGAAACAGCCCCATCCCCTACGTCGCTTCCAGATGGACCAAGCATAGGTCCACAATCCAATGAGGAACTGATGTCTCCAGCATCAAGAGAACAGTTCCAGACCGAACAGGAAGCAGATGAAAGCCTCCAGAGAGCTTGGACAGCGGCATGGAGTGACCCACCACCTCTCAGCTCTTCTAATCGATCCAGGTTTGTTGTAGAAAGAGGACTTTTATACAAGGAAACTCTTTCTGGTGGACACCAGGAAGACTGGCATCCTCAGAGACAGTTGGTAGTTGCAACTAAATATCGGGCCAAGCCCACGATCATCCTAGTGGCTGTGCTGGGGTGAACAAGACAAAAGACCATTTGGGGGGGGTCATTCCACTGGGAGGGAATGGGCAAGGATGTTTCTACCTATGTCCAGTCTTGTGAAGTATGCCAAAGAGTGGGAAAACCCCAAGACCAGGTCAAAGCCCCTCTCCAACCACTCCCCATCACTGAAGTTCCATTTCAGCGAGTAGCTGTGGATATTCTGGGTCCTCTTCCAAAAAAGACACCCAGAGGAAAGCAGTACATACTGACTTTCGTGGATTTTGCCACCCGATGGCCGGAAGCAGTAGCTCTAAGCAACACCAGGGCTAAAAGTGTGTGCCAGGCACTAGCAGACATTTTTGCCAGGGTAGGTTGGCCCTCAGACATCCTCACAGATGCAGGGACTAATTTCCTGGCAGGAACTGTGGAAAACCTTTGGGAAGCTCATGGGAAAAGTACTGGTGGTGTGGAAGAGGTGAACCTCTCCATGACCCTTTGGCATATGCAGCGACAGCAGATCAAGGAGCTGTGCACTAGCTACGCGCCAACGTTCTCAACCACCCCAGGATTGACTGAACAGGCATACCACTCCATTGACACAGGTAATGCTCACCCAATTAAAGCCCAACCTTACCGGGTGTCTCCTCAAGCTAAAACTGCTAAAACTGGGAGATCCAGGATATGTTACAGATAGGTGTAATCCGCCCCTCTGGAAGTGCATGGGCATCTCCAGTGGTTCTAGTTCCCAAACCAGATGGGGAGATACGTTTTTGCATGGACTACTGTAAGATAAATGCTGTAACTCGCCCAGACAACTATCCACTGCCACACACAGATGAACTATTAGAGAAACTGGAATGGGCCCAGTTCATCTCTACCTTGGACTTAACGAAGGGATACTGGCAGGTACCGCTAGATGAATCCGCCAAGGAAAGGTCAGCCTTCACCACACAAGGTTGGGAGGATTTGGGGGGAAAGACGTTTTCTGAACAACGATTTCTCAGGAACCCAGATAAAGTTTGGTGGTGGCAGTGGAAGTCCAAGGGCAAAGGGTAAAACAGTTTGTACCTTGGGGAAGTTTTAACCTAAGCTGGTAAAAGTAAGCTTAGGAGGTTTTCATGCAGGTCCCCACATCTCTATCCTAGAGTTCAGAGTGGGGAAGGAACCTTGACATCCCCTCTCTCTGCACAGGGCCTATAAGGTCTATTGCAGCCTCTGAACTGTGGCAGATTTAACCCAGACCGGGTCCCCTGCCCAAAAAAAGAGGTTTACCTCTTGTGGGAGTGGGGGATAATACAGGAGGTCCTTCTCTCTGTCCCCCTTTTCTTCTCATCAACATGTTGCATCCTTATTCGCAAAAGTCCCATTTGCTCCCAGCTGACAACTCAGTGGCATGTCATGATTGTTGGCTTTCAGTTGTGCTAATCCACCCAGTTATCTTCCCAGATGTCATTAAGCCAGAAAGAACCTATTTCCCTCCCACCCCCCAATATGGGCATCAGGAGACTCATAACCCTTCCCACTGCCATATACTGCTATCAACAGAGCAGAGTACTGTAAGGGTATGGGTTGAGCTGCTGCATCAAGACAGCACAGATATCCTGAAGAATTGAGATGGGCTGCTCAAGAGGTAGGTTTTGAATGTAGAGCAAAGCCAGGCCTCACAATGTCAACATTGCCAGCATTCAGTTATTATTTTCTAATGCTCTCTCTATAGTTCCTGTGAGAACAATAGATAACTCCAGCTCCAGCAATTATAACAAGTTACAATACGTGGAAAACGAAAAAAATCTTTTTGCCAATAAAGTTACATCTTGTTTCTGAAAGCAGCTTTTGAGCCCACTCTGTGTCTAGCCCAAAAGCTTGCCAAAGCTCTTTATTCCTTTTTCCTCTCATCCTCTTTACAGAACTATATGCTTTTGAGTCAGAGTTCATACTGCATATCTTCTCTCACAATAATTTGAAGGTTTTTGATTTGGCAGTAAAATGTATCCTTGCTGATGAGCAATACATCCCAGTCAGATATGCTTGCAGATATGTGCCTCATACATTACCCATATGCCAATATTCCAAATATCTCCTTTGTAATTAACTATGGACAGCAATTCTCATAGGTATGGGAACTTGGGGTGTGCTGCAGGACCCATCCCAGGGGCTCTGGTCCCAACCCCAGCTGTGGTTTAAGCCCCCTGACCCTGTCTGTGCCCCACCCCCTTCTGGAGCCACAGCCTGGTTCTGGCCCCAGCTCTGCAGGACATCAAGGACATCTTTTTGCAGGACATCAAGAAACCAGATCATGATGATTGGGAGAATGGGTTGACAGCAATGGAGTGTGCCTTGCACCTGGAAAAGAATGTGAACCAGTCACTTCTTGATCTGCACAAGAACTGTGTGACTTCATTGAAACACACTACGCTGGGCATCACAAAATGGGGAAGAGATGGCCAGCCCTCTGTGGAGATAGAGGTGGTTAGGGACTATTTAGAAAAGCTGGATGTGCACAAGTCTATGGGGCCGGACGAGTTGCATCCGAGAGTGCTGAAGGAATTGGCGGCTGTGATTGCAGAGCCATTGGCCATTATCTTTGAAAACTCGTGGCGAACCGGGGAAGTCCCGGATGACTGGAAAAAGGCTAATGTAGTGCCAATCTTTAAAAAAGGGAAGAAGGAGGATCCTGGGAACTACAGGCCAGTCAGCCTCACTTCAGTCCCTGGAAAAATCATGGAGCAGGTCCTCAAAGAATCAATCCTGAAGCACTTGCATGAGAGGAAAGTGATCAGGAACAGCCAGCATGGATTCACCAAGGGAAGGTCATGCCTGACTAATCTAATCGCCTTTTATGATGAAATTACTGGTTCTGTGGATGAAGGGAAAGCAGTGGATGTATTGTTTCTTGACTTTAGCAAAGCTTTTGACACGGTCTCCCACAGTATTCTTGTCAGCAAGTTAAGGAAGCATGGGCTGGATGAATGCACTACAAGGTGGGTAGAAAGCTGGCTAGATTGTCGGGCTCAACGGGTAGTGATCAATGGCTCCATATCTAGTTGGCAGCCGGTATCAAGTGGAGTACCCCAAGGGTCGGTCCTGGGGCCGGTTTTGTTCAATATCTTCATAAATGATCTGGAGGATGGTGTGGATTGCACTCTCAGCAAATTTGCGGATGATACTAAACTGGGAGGAGTGGTAGATACGCTGGAGGGGAGGGATAGGATACAGAAAGACCTAGACAAATTGGAGGATTGGGCCAAAAGAAATCTGATGAGGTTCAATAAGGATAAGTGCAGGGTCCTGCACTTAGGACGGAAGAACCCAATGCACAGCTACAGACTAGGGACCGAATGGCTAGGCAGCAGTTCTGCGGAAAAGGACCTAGGGGTGACAGTGGACGAGAAGCTGGATATGAGTCAGCAGTGTGCCCTTGTTGCCAAGAAGGCCAATGGCATTTTGGGATGTATAAGTAGGGGCATAGCGAGCAGATCGAGGGACGTGATCGTTCCCCTCTATTCGACATTGGTGAGGCCTCATCTGGAGTACTGTGTCCAGTTTTGGGCCCCACACTTCAAGAAGGATGTGGATAAATTGGAGAGAGTCCAGCGAAGGGCAACAAAAATGATTAGGGGACTGGAACACATGAGTTATGAGGAGAGGCTGAGGGAGCTGGGATTGTTTAGCCTGCAGAAGAGAAGAATGAGGGGGGATCTGATAGCTGCTTTCAACTACCTGAAAGGGGGTTCCAAAGAGGATGGCTCTAGACTGTTCTCAATGGTAGCAGATGACAGAACGAGGAGTAATGGTCTCAAGTTGCAGTGGGGGAGGTTTAGATTGGATATTAGGAAAAACTTTTTCACTATGAGGGTGGTGAAACACTGGAATGCGTTACCTAGGGAGGTGGTAGAATCTCCTTCCTTAGAGGTTTTTAAGGTCAGGCTTGACAAAGCCCTGGCTGGGATGATTTAACTGGGAATTGGTCCTGCTTTGAGCAGGGGGTTGGACTAGATGACCTTCTGGGGTCCCTTCCAACCCTGATATTCTATGATTCTATGATTCACTACTTGGTTCTGGCCCCAGCTCTGGGGAGAGGGGGCACAGACAGGGGTAAGGGGGATGTGAAGTAAAAAGTTTGGGGATCACTGACCCCCACTGTAAAAAGTGTTCCAGTGCCACTGACAATTCTTTTGACAGCATTACATCCCCCAATTTAGAAACATCAGAATACTTCATGGTATTTTATTTCTTGTTTAACTGACATATGAACCCCAGCATCAAATGTTTTCTGGATATAAGGAGAGGAAAGTTTGAATTCTGTCTTTTTTACAGCTTAACATATAGATGAACAGTTCACATACTATGTACATAGATAGACGCGCACATGTAGAGAAGTCTTAATTGTTCCAATCTTATCATTCTGTCTTCCTGTGGAAGTATTTTCTCAAGTTCCCTAAAGGACTGCATATATACACACATACCGTGCACAGTCCCTTAAGGAACTTGAGAAAATACTTCCATTGGAACAGAGAATGAAAAGATTGGAACAATTAGGGCTTGTCTACACAGTGTGGCAATCAGTATTAAAAGAGTGTTTCTAAAGCGCAGCAGCATGTTACACACTAAGTGGACAGTGAAATGAGACCACATAAATGGCCATTAGGGAATTTTTAATTCATGAAAGCCGAGCAGGGTCTACATGGACCAGCTAGTGTGCAATATGTTGGTGCGCTTTAGAAATCATACCCCTCTACTGAGCATTGTCATGCCTTGTGAACAAGCCCTTAGTTTAGAGAGGAGATAAATAAAAGGAGACACGTTAAAGGTATATGAAATAATGAATACTAGGATATCCTGATTCACTTTCTCTATTTCTCAAAATAATAAGAGCATATTCAATGAAATTGACAAGCAACATGTTTAAAACTGATGAAAAGAAATACTTTTTTTCCCCTGCAACACAAGTAACCTATGGATTAATTGCTACAAGACATTACTGAGGCCATTAACTTACCAGGGCTCCAAAGAAGAATTGTACATTTATGCAAGAGTCTGTGTTTAGATCTGTTTACTGAGAAGATGTAAAACAAGATAGTAGATCTGCATAGTAACATGCAAACAGATAGTAATCTGGACAAAAGGCCATATCAAACCTGCTTAACAGAACAAATGATTGCAAACAAAATATGCTATGGAAAGAAAAGAGAGAATTCATAAAAGATCTCACAGTTTACGCCTCATACGAGAAAATCTAGCACAGGTGATAAATTGGAGTTCAAGAAGATTTGAAATTATTTCTTAAATATTCAAGATAGACAACATTACATCTTTTAGGAAGGCTTAACTGTCACAGCATGAAATCCTGGCCTTATTGTAGTCAATGGGAGTTTTGTCATTGAATTCAACAAAGCTACAATTTCACACCCATTGTTTTGAGTCTAAATTATCATGAAAACTGAAGAGTATGAATGCACGAGTAAGGGGATAGTGGTAAGAAGGATATTCTTTCCTATTTTAGAGACATTATTAAGGTATTACAGCTTCATTAGTATAAATATTTTCTTTTTCTTCACTTGACATGAACTTTTAGACGTGATTCAGTTTATATGAGGATGACGAGCTCATTAGATTTCAATAGCGTAAGAAGTTTTACTCTTTTCATTTCAGAATTAAAAAATACTAATATGCCTATTATGTTCATAATCATGGTAGATTATATGTAGCCAATATTGTGCAGCCAGTATTGAGATGGCATTTCAAATACACAAGCCAGGTCTGGTGCAAGTATTGTTTTTCCTTCACAATTTGAAATTTGCATTTTTATTTATTTATTTGAGCACTCTACATGCTGGTAGATAGCGACTCTTTTCACAAGTTTTAACTTTGCTTTTATGAGGAAGGAACTCAACCAGTAACTGACTGTGGTAAATACAGAAACTTGCACAAATAGGACAATGTCAGAGATATTTTGTTTATTTTATTAAGAAATTTGTAACTATATATAGGTGAACCAAACCAGGTAAAAAGGAAAACACTTTCTGAGGACAGAGGGAGGTGTGTGTGTGTGTCTGAGAGAGAGAGAGCACGAGAGAGTGAGCGAGCGAAGTGGTTAGGTAAGATATTCATCTACTTAGACACAACCTATGCATGACCAGTACTGTAGGTTAAGTAGTCTGGACTCCTAGTATGAATCAGACTATTACAAGGAAGCAATTTTTATAGTCCAAATTAGTGATCTCCCATGTTTCAGAAACCATAATGTAAATTACTTGATTTCTCTGACACATCAGTCACCTTTAATTTGGCCTTTGACAAACATCAGATCCATATCAATTTTAAGAAAAAAAAATCAAACTAAACTGCTTCATAAACTAGGAAAGTAACAAGTTTTGAGAAAAAGTTGTGTGTTTACAGAACTTTCACATTATACAGTAAATAATTTTAAAAGCGGCCTTTTAAACATTCATGGATGTTCTCTTCCAGTACATTCACACTAATACAAAGTAGTTGTTGTTCTCTGTCTGAAACTTTGTGGGGGCCTTTAGGTGTATAAAGCCAGCATGGTAACTTTGCAAGTGCTTATATCTCATTTCAAACTCAAACACAGCAGGTCTGTTCAGAATAGCATCCTGATTTTGCTTATACTGTCCATGAAAGAGAATGTGCTGAACACAGATTGGATTTTATTACATTATAGCCTCCCAAGTTAGCCTAACAACTGTAACCTATCAATTATTGGGCTTGATCCTTTGCTCATTGAGTCAATGGCAAAGCATCCATTGACTTCAGTGGTGCAGGATCACAATCATTTTCTTGTCTTCACTCTACTGAGCTGCTTCCAGGTTATTGATATAGACTCTGATCCAGCAAAGTGCTTAAGCACATGCTTAAATTTAAGCATGTAAGTAGTCTCACTGAAGTCTGGATGTGGGTGGTAGGCCTCAGTCCAGCAGAATTCTAAATCCAGAACTCCTATGCACTTCAATAAGACTTATTCATTTGGGCTGACTCAGATATCAGTCCCAAAGACCAGGAAGCTCAGTCACAAAGAAAGAGAAAATATGACCATACCCATTAGCCTGGGTCCTCCTCCACCGACAACTGTCTCATTTCTGTTATGTAAAACAAGGTTTAGTTAGATACAGAATTCAAAGGGAGTTTTACCTTGTTGTAGTTTTTTGGCCTACACATTTACTCTAATTGTGAGCTTATCTGTGAGAAGTAAATGAAAGTTCATAAAATGTTACAATTACATATAACAATAGATCATGGTAAGCCCCCTGGTGGGCCGGGCCAGTTTGTTTACTTGCCGCATCTGCAGGTTCGGCCAATCGCAGCTCCCACTGGCCGCAGTTCACCACTCCAGGCCAATGGGGGTCGCGGGAAGCGGTGCGGGACCAAAGGATGTGCTGGCCACTGCTTCCTGTAGACCCCATTGGCCTAGAGCGGCAAACCACAGCCAGTAAGAGCTGCAATTGGCTGAACCTGTGGATGCGGCAGGTAAACAAACCAGCCTGGCCCACCGGTGGCTTATCCTGGTGGGCCGCGTGCCAAAGATTGCGATCTCTGGAATAGATGTTGATGGGAAAAGTTGCAAAAGAGAGACAAAGACTGAATTAGTCCAAATACAAAGGCCTACTGATATAATTCAAGGACTGTGTTAAGATCTCTTGTTTACCAGGCATGAAGTGTGGAACTGGAAATTAATTAACTGAAATTGGTGTGTCAGAAGTTAGGTTTAAGTAGTGGACAAGAGAATGAGGGGGTGGGCTATTCCCCCTATCACATTATTTTTGGGTCCTCAAAAGAAGAGACTCTGGGGAACAAACTGCAGGTGGTCTGACAAAAACTGGCTGGGAGACCAGTGGACTGAAAGGAGCTTCACCAGCATGGCTGCCACGCCTCACCATCACATGGGACTCCAGTTTTCATTGTCATACCATTGGGTCTTGATTGAGAGATGATTTGATCAGACCAGCACAGAGAGGGGGACCCACCTTGTCTATTGGCTTTGACTAAATTCCAAATACCTCCTGGGATTTGAGACTTTGTTTCTGCTCCCTTCATGTGCCCTTTTTTTCCCTCCCCACCTTATTTCTTCTCTTTCCTAAACCACTCTTTTTTGTCTTCTGCTTAAGAGAGTCTAGCTTAGCCGGCCAAGATTGCAATGCTCCTACAGCTAAAAAGCAATACACTGAACAGCCTGATTCTGTTACAAGTTTGTGAGCTCTTGGAGTGGCTAATAAGACCATATGCCATTCCTGTGACTTTCCAGCAATGAGGTTGAAAGTGAGAGTTAACAAACCAGAGACAGAAGCCACATTTTCTCTCTTGTTTGTGTTTGTCTTGTTTTGTCTTTTAGGAAATGGGATCAAACTTTAACAACAACAGAAACAACAACAGCTCATTCCCATTTCCCCAAAAGGACAGTTATCACCATATTTACTACCATCTAAAACCAGTCAAGCAGCAGGGTTTCCTTCTATAAAACCTCTCCAACAAAAGAGAAAGGAAAGGGATATTGTTAAAATGAAAGCCTTATTTAATACTTCACATTTCAAAAGCCATAACTGTTTTCCTTCTTTTCTATATCTTTAATAAAAGGTTAAAAGGACTTTTCATAGTGTTTTCTCCATGATACTAAGCAGGCTGAGGTCTCTGTATACCAAACCCAGAACTTTGTTTAAAACTTTTAAGGTTGAACTGTAACCACATCATATTCACACATTTGACTCTTTGAGCCGATTTATTCCATCAAAATTAATACAATCCTTAATGTTTAGAATAACATTTTTAGTCATAGAATGATTCTCCTATAAGATTTCAGTCTTTGCTTCCACATCATGCAGAAAAAAATGTTTTAGAGCTGCAGTACAGATTTATGCATCCCACTGCTAATCCACAGTGTATACTTCTATTGTTCTCTCCCATACAATAGGCACAATGTTTGGTCAGGAAGTCAGCAGAGCAGTTGCTTCTTACTGATCACCTTGTTTCATCTTCCCTTTACGTGTTTCAGAAGGTGCAGAGATTCCCTTTCATACTGGATTCTGAGGAGACTATATTTGTTCACCTCCCAAAACAATCATATTCTGAAAACTATAGAAGTTAACCAAAACATATTTGTGAGATCCCTGGAAATCAGGTTACCAGTGATCCACCAGCCAGCTCACCCCTGATTAAAGTGAGCTCTAAAATACCATAAAGGAGTACATTGAGTACCAAACAAGAGTCCAAGAACTCCTGAGTTCTAATCTCTACTGTATCACTGACTTGGTTGTGTGATATTTGGTAACCTTCCTCAACCCTCTGCCCTCATCCATAAAATGGGGAGAACAATGTTTTATAAAATGTGGTGTATTTATTATCTCATTTGTCAAGTTCAAATTTAAGCATGCTAAAATATTCAAGCACTCTAAAATAAAAGGTGAGCTGGCAGCCACTCTTACTCTGTGGACTTATCATAGGATTTTGTGCTCCTTTCCATTTGTTCCTGGGCAGCCAACATTGCAACTATTTATTTTATTTCTATTGCAAGAATCATTACAAGAGGCTTTTGGTCTAAAAAATAGTAAGGAAGCAGTGTATCATCTAGCAAACACCTTTAATACATTTTCGCTTTATGAGACTGTCTATAAATACTCATAATGAATAATCGATTTCCCCCATTTTTAAATGACACCAAACTTAAACATACCACTGAATACTGACAGTCATTTAGTAGAATAAATATATCAGAAAGAAAATTATCACAATAGAAAAGGAAAGGTTTTTTGATAAACTTCAAGGAACTAATGGAGAGAATCTGGTTAGGATGACAGGATGAACATTAAGGCTTTCAGAATAAGTGTCCTCATTCTAGAATATTTAAATTTTGGACCCTGAAGTCTGGAGAAACAGCCTCTTCTAAATGTAACTGAGTTTTTAAATGTTTCTGTAAAGTTCAGTCTGGATTTAGGATGAAGAATTTCAAGCCTGCATGGCTATAAATAAAATATGTTCTTTAATGTTTGAACCAGGCATATTTTGTTTCTTGTCAGCAGAAAAAAAAAAGATAATTCGAAGAAAATGAAATATGACTGATAAGTCAAACTAGTTTTCATCCGTGTTATGCTGTTTTATCACCACACGTCAAAGCAATTATTGTATTTCTGTACTTCTCTGTTTTATTTGAGGTTATCTGACACAGATTAAACCATTTCAATTAGAAATTCTGTTTTGGAATCTGGTGTCTGGAGTTAAGTTTCCTTACAATAGTTGTATTTTTCCTCTGTTCTTTCCATGGCTTCTTTTCTTGTAAACCCTCAATATTAATTCATTTGAAGATAAATTTAAAAAATACATAATATCAAATTCAACTCTACCTGCTCAAGTACACACACACAAACTTAAAGATGAGACAAAATAAGCAATTTCAAGAAGTGTAGAAAAAAGGCAGCTGGAGTGAAATAAAGGGCAAGATTCAAAACCATTCTTTATAAATGGAAATCAACAGAAAATTCCACTTGCTATAGCAGCTTTATATGTAAGCACTTAATTCATTGGCCTCCTTGGGATTACTTGGGTAAGTGCTCACCAGGATGTGTAAGGGCTCCAGAATTAAGCCCTCAGTGAATACTTGTAAATGAATAATTCAGTTCTAGAAAGCAGGATTGATTTGCAAACAGAAAAATAGAACTAAATTCAGAATGAATAGGGAGGCTTATTTTATTTGCCCTTCAACTAGTTTTACATCCTTGTAACTCCATTGGCTTCAATAAAATAACTCCTGATACCAGTGATACCAACTTTTGCAAGTAATGTGCATCATAGGAGATGTGGTCCAGCAAGGGAGCAGGGCCCATAGGTGGAAAATGAGAAACCCAGAATCACAACAATATGTTTTTATGTTTCTGAATTGATTTTGCTTTTTAAAAAAAGATTTTCATTCTTTTCATTTTATGAAATGTTACATTTAGTGAAAAGTTTCGATACTATGACTTCTCATCATGATTTGGGATGAAAAAAAATGTTGAAAATGTTTTAGAATTTCTTTTTTTCCATCAGTTCCACAGATAAAAAATTCATTTTTTCCATCAGTTCCACTGCAGAGGTGTATAACTCCACTACTGAGTCCCTTCTAGGAGACCTTGTTGTTTATCCGAAATGATAAAGGCAAATCCTCTTACATCCAGAGTTCAGTCTTCCAAGACCATCCAAGCAGGGTGTGTTAGTACATTTGGCTAAAATATATGTAGCTATTAGACCACAATCTGCTTCAGAAGCCTGGAAGAAAAGCCAAGAATGCAGGTACCCAGCATTCTACTTCTGTCTCTCAAATACTTGTGCAATCCATTGCTATTGTGCATATTGTGTTTTCCTGTATGAGTTGCTCCACATAGAAGATAATAGTAGGTTTCCCACCTCACTAGTTATTCCTATAGATGAAGTGGAACAATTATGTGCTATGGATCTGAAAACTAATGTTCCATGTGCAGATGAAAGAAAAAAAGAAAAAAACATGCATACAAGTTAATATAAGGACTTTGGGCTGATTATCACAATGATTTTATATGGTGATTATACACAAATCTATAGGTTATGTTAATATTTGTTTTATACTGTTGTCTTTTGGTGAATAGGAGCTGTCCGTTTAAGAACAGGGTGTGGGAGGCTGTTTGTTGAGACTGAGAGCAATGTGTAGGAGACT
The DNA here is from genome assembly GCF_965140235.1 of Caretta caretta. NCBI lineage: Eukaryota > Metazoa > Chordata > Testudines > Cheloniidae > Caretta > Caretta caretta. The sequence continues at coordinate 128,262,345 of NC_134207.1, forward strand.
TCTGCCTGTGTATCCAGAGAGTAGAAAACTCTGCATATGTAAATTCCAAAAGGTCAGACCTCGATGTAATACATTTATCTTTCTCCAGAAAGCAAGCCTCATTCTCAGAGATGTAACATAGCACTTGTAGAGACAGGATGCCTCAAGTCAGTACAAATGAGTTAGTAAGCATTTTTATAGGTTTGAACCTTGCTCAGATCAGCAGAGATTGATTTGTTCCTATCCACTGGAAGTTTGATAGCTTCTGTATTATATGAGTCTGGGAAGTCCCACTTGCAGCTCCCTCATTGCAACCTCACCACTGCTCTTTGAATTACGCCGTCAGGACAGGACTATATCTTACTAACTGTTGGTGCTAAGCTCTGTACAATGGGACCCAAGTCTTAGAGCTCCTGTAGTGGGGCAAAAACACGTTACTCACTGTAAACTTGTGAGTGTGGAAACACGCAAATTATCACACTCTTTTGGGTACACAGGAAGTTCAAAAATAAAAACAGACACCAACAATTAAAAAAAGCTCATAATTTGGGGGGCGGCAGAAGGAGGAGTCAAATTCATGACTCTTGAACTTTCAAGGCTGGCAGTGGCATGAAGTACATTAGTCTCATTTTTTTACAAAGAATAATTCAGCCAGCTATAGAGCTGGGAGCTTGGTCCTGCATTCATTCAGTGCCAAAAACTTGAAGGCAACAGGAGCTTTGGGAACCTAGGAATGCAAGATTGGGCCCAATCTTTAGATCAGAGTAAATATGTTTGGATGGGGAGAGTCTTAAGTGAACAACTTTTCTTCTGTAAACTATTAAAGAGTTATTTTAAAATCCACCCCCACTTCTTGACCTCCCTTTTACCTTGTCAGTCTTAATTGCTTTTAACTTTTATTCAGCTGTCATATTTCTGTCGCTCGTTTTCTTTTTTGAAAAAGTTACCATCTGTCTGGATCAACAATATTTTCATTCCTACGCCATTTTCTTCCCCAATATGTGTCTTCAGTTTCTAATGCAGATCTGAATATTTGAAGAATGTTGTCAACTACCATGCCACCAATTTGAATGAATCAGCTTCGACATTTTGCCAATTATACTGCACAACACTTTGAAGAAAATATATAAATAGCACTTAGTTGGCTGAAAAATTAAATTGAGCTTTCTCAGTTAGGAACATAAAACATTTCCCAGTGGGGTGGTGTGAGTTTGTTTTTTTCGGTGGAAGGGTAGGAAATTCAGTTTTGTCCATCCTCTCTTTTGAGTTAGTAACTGCATGTCATAATGTGACTACCATTGAAATATTTTTAAATACTTTTTAAAAACTGTATGCTAAACTTTTTTATACTTCTTTGTAATTCTTCAGTTAAAATACTGCTTGAGGGGGAAAAAAGACATTCTGCCTTGCTATCAAAGCATGCTTTCAGCTAGTATTGGATAGAATAATGATGTTATATTTTAGAGGAGTGGCAGCCTCCAAAATATAATGTTGACACTGATGGTAATGTTGCTTACTTGTTTCCATTCTAATCCTCTGGCTTAGGTTACTCAAATTGCTGAAATTTTCTTAACTTGAGATCTGAAAGATGTTTTTCTTATTTTTAAAGGTGGAGCAGAAAAAGTTCAGCCATTTTTGAGTACAAACAGATTTAAAAAATTCATTTTCCCCATTAATAAATCAATATCTATATAGATAGATATATTTCAGTGCTCTTTCTGAAGTGAAAATGGCAGAGAATAGAATGTTGAAACATAACTTGGAAATAGAACTTGCTGAAAAGTGATTCAGTGTTCTGGTGAAAAATGGTTTCAGTTTGACCAAGTTGTTAGTCTTTGGGAATACTGTGTGTGTGCAATACATTCTACAACACATTTTTCACTGAGCTTGTAAACAGCTTGATCCTGAAAACTGATGATTGCCTTTAACTCCCATCAACTTCAGAGACAGTTGAAGATGCTCAGTAGGGCTAGTCGAAAATTTTCTGCCAAAACTGTTTTTCAAAGGAAAATTTGATTTTCAACTAAACACATTTTTTCACAAGAACTGCCTTTTTTCCATATATAAAAAGATCTTTTGGTTAAACAGCTTATGAAAACAAAAACTTATTTGCCACAAACTGAGAGTGCCCCAAATGCATTTTCTGAGTAAGACTATACTGGGCACTTGTGCTGTGCCAACTTAGTTGTCTAATGAAATATAAATCAAAAGTGCAAAGAATTAGGGAGGACTGTTGAGCACCATGTAAGGTGCACAAATAGAAGCCCTGCTCTGATGCACCTTACAAGGTCTGCAATACAGCTGCTCTTCCAGTCTATGGACTGCAATCTTCTCTGCAGACCTTCACTACTAGGTGTATGAGGTACTGGGGCAACTGTACCCGCATAAACAAATGTGTGTCTACCCCCACACCAGCCCCTGTCTCATTCCCACTTTGAACTTCCACAGCAGCCTATTATCTACAGCATGCAGGGGATGTGCAGGTACCCTATTACAGCTACTGAGCCAACGATTTCTGCCATGTACCTACCTTCACACCTGGGGTATATCACCCACTATGAGGACTACAGGAAAGAGCTCTGCTCTTGCATGCTATACGACAGCCACATGAAATAACCCATCTCCTACAAGTCCCAGGAGACATGCAGCTGGGGAAAGTCTGTAAATTAGGCTGTAGAAGTATGATATTGTATTGGTTGAGAACAATCATTTGATTCAGTCACAATTCCTTTCATGGGCTGCTTCTGGGCCACCCTTTATAAAGTCCAAGATGTAAAGTTTCAATCTAACCTGATGCTATAATTTTCTTACATAAACTACACTGTATAATACCTTGAGCACTTCAGCACTGAGGCATTTAGAAAGAAAATCAGGATGATGAATATTTTACTTTACATTTGTAGAAATCTTTGTATTTATAAAACAGGTGAAACCAAAAAAGTAGTGACGTGAAGACTTAAAAAAAAATCAATCAGACTTACTTCAGATCTTAAATGGCATGTAGTTACTGCAGCAGATAACATAGAAAGTACTTTTCACTTCCTTTTGGGCAGTTTAAATTGACATTTGTGGGGTCAGGGGGGCGTGGGGAGGGGAAGCACCACATGTCTATATTTCACTATAAAATAAAGCTTGTGTCTGTGATCAGCATTACGATGATCTGTTATGGTCTTGTACTTTTTAAAGCTGAAACTCATGTGGTTTAAGGTTAAACTGATTTTGGCATAAATATCAAGGAGGATCACAGGGTTTAAAAGACACATTGAAACAGCTCAAGTGAGTTTCAAGTGAGGAAACCATTCTTCTCTGTAACACAGTGTAGCTGAGGTTTCAGCACCAACAAGTCTTTGGGATGTTTGTTATGCTAAGTGACATGCTATTTTTTTAAAGTAGCACAGCAGATTATGGTAAAATAGTCTATCCACTGGTGTGAATAACAACCAAACTGAGACATGTGGAATGAAATTTGCATTCCAGTGAATGGTTGTAGTGTATAATCAAGTACTGTATGCAGTTAAATGAGTCTGTTGTCTCACTGTAATGAATATCTACATCCATCCTAACAGTTAATGAGGAATAAATGACTTATTATCAATGAATAGCAGTATCTAAATAGCTCTGCAACAAAAAACAGAATATTAAAATGTGTAGCTAAAATAGATCTTAAATGATAATGAACTTACTCAGACAATTAATTATTTTAAAAGCCTCTAGGAAAGTTTACTGCTTTTGGATAGAATCAGCATTAAATTTGGTTAAGTAGACTTGCACATTTGCAGACTCAGTTAACAAATGGCCTTTTAAAAAGTTACATACCAATTCTTAAAGGAACAACACTGCAATAGCGTGGAAGTCACTCCGGTGCACCCGATCTTGGTCAAGTGTGGCATAGCTGGTGAGGCCTGTATCATTTCCCTTCACCTAGATTATCAGCAAGTCCAGACAGACATTTTAAATTAAAGAGCACACCTCCTCCCATTTTCTAAAGCTCTCATTTATTAACAAGACCCATATGTTAAAAGTTAAAAAACAGAGTCTGTTTTGTCTTGAAAAAGGAAGACTGATGGGCGAACTGATTACAGTCTTCAAATATGTTAAAGGCTGTTATAAAGAGAATGGTGATCAATTGTTCTCCATGTCCACTGAAGGTAGGACAAGAAGTAAGGGGCTTAATGTGCAACAAGAGAGATTTATGTTAGATATAAGGAAAAACTTTCTAACTATAAGGGTAGTTAAACTCTGGAATAGGTTCCAAGGGAGGTTGTGGAATCCCCACCACTGTTGGTTTTTAAGAACCAGTTGGACAAACACTGTCAGGGATGGTCTAGGTTTACTTCATTCTGCCACAGTGCAAGAGGATGAACCTGATGACTTCTTGATGTCCCTTTTAGCTCTACACTTCTATGTATAAGTAAGAGCTTACTCAGACATTTGTCATCTCTGTCTCCTTGTATCAGAAGACTCTTCTTTTCTGTACCTGTGAGCAGTCTCTGTTCCTGGAACCCTTCCTGGTTCCTTTCTGTCCTTCTTTAAGCAGGAGTCCCGAGCTCTCTTCTTTGGAACTGGGCTGTATGAATTAGTTCTTCATTCTCTCCTTAACCAGAGTCTCTCCAGCTCTCCTCTCTGGACCTGGGTTCTCTGGTCCTTAAGCAGTAGCCCTCAGCACTCCTCTCTGTAACTGAGTTCTAGGTTAACATGCTTCTCTCTCAGAAGCCTCTTTTCTTTAATCAGCCTCCAGGTTTCAGAGGGCTTAGCAGGCCAGACTTTCCCTGCTGATGTCTGCCCTGCTAAGAAGGAGGCAGCAGCATTAACACTGGTCCCCTTTTCTCAGCTCATCCTCAATTGACTGCATGAAAGGGGAACTTTGTCCCACCCTCTCTGCAAGGTTCCTGGACGCAGAGCCTTAAAGGAACAGGTTTTCCTCTCCAACAGTTCTTACTCCTAGGACCTCTTACTCCTGGGACCACTTCCTATCTCCCAACGTTTCTGAGAGGCTTTTTTTGTGTGTGTGTATGTATGTGTATATATATATAATCATACCTTCCAAACTTTAAAATTGGACCTTTTCGAAAAGGACGGTACCATGCGATGGGATGGACTAATAATTAGGCCCCATTACTCCTTCACAGGCACCTTTCTAAAACACAGGAATTGCCATGCCAAATCAGATCACCTAATTCCATCAGTGACACTTTTTCAGGGAGTCCAGAACTGTAGGTCACCATGTTATCCCTCAGCCTCAAGTGAGAGAGAGACTTGCTGGTGCTAAACTGGATGACAGCTCCCTATCCCCCAGTCTGTTAGCCACAGGTAAACTTCCCAGAACTCTACCAGTCCTTACTTTGCTTTCAAGTTAACACTTGGTGTACCCCAGTTCCAAAACTTCCTCTTAACATCCCCTTGTAGTGTCCAGCCCCTCCCACTGGACATTCACAGTAATTAACCAGCTGTCTCCAAATAGACAGTATACACATCACCTCACTTGATTCCACTGAGAAGTCAGGCACTACTCAATATCACAGCATTGAGATGATTTTATAGTAAAAAAAGAATTTGATTATTAAAAAAAACAAATTTGCAGATTCAAGTGAGTATTGATTAGGGATAATGGAGACAGTGATGGTTACAAATAAAACAAAAATATAAATAAAACAAAAGTATAACACCCTTCTAAAGATATTATTCATAACTTTTAATAAGCTAAAAACTAAAGCAATCTCTGAGCATCACCAATCCCCGGGGCCAGGATCCAACTTTCATGGATGCAAAAAACATGGTCCTATTTGCTTTTTCAGTGATAGATAACAAAATGTCTTTTTGTTTCTCCTTATATTTCCCCAAAGCTCGGCATTTTGACCCAAAGATAAGACAATCCCCTGTGGTGTTAGTTTCCAGTGTGTTTCCACTCTGATTACACATCCCCCAGTTAACCCAGATGAAATTGTGTTTCAGCTTTCACACTGCTTTAATTAAATCAGAGACCTAGGGAGACAGGTAAATCAACATTCCTTTGTCTAGGACAAACTTGTTTATCAGCCTTGCATGGTTACATGGTTTAAACATATTTTTAATACATACCTACATACAATGCTTATGATAAGTATAATATAAGCTTTCATTTGATACCTCACATGATCTCCTTGACAGACAAATACTGTGACCACAATGTGTTAGGTGTAGTGAGTTTGTCAGGTCTGATAAGAGTTGCTGACAAAGTAGCAAACCACCAGCTAGGCTCTGCGTCACACTGTTTTGTCCAACATCTTCTCTCCAGTGGAAGTCAGCACCAGAAGAAAAAGGTGCAAGAAATGCCATAGTTCACAGCTCACTGGGGAAGACTCCTTCTAAGCTTCATCAGTTAGTGATAGGCACAAATTCTGAAGCACAAGGGTTGATATCCCCTAATTTCTTCTTCTTCAGTCCTGTGTAATATAACAGGATGATCTCACTGCGCACATGAATGTCACATTCATTTTTGAATCCTACTAAGTTCTTGACCAGGGATATTGTGACAGAATGTACCCCTGTACCCAACCCTACATACCATTGTAATAGTCTTTGTACAAAGTATTTCACAATTTGCTGGTCAATGTTGTTCTGATAAAATATATGTGGCAACATTATATGTGAAGTTATGATTCCACTCTATGGTGTTAACAACACATGTTTCAAACTGAGGTTGGCAAATAGGTCTGTCTCAAACAAGGGAATTTGTGCTCTGCATAATTTGCATTTAAGCAGTAAACAGAGTCATCAAGCATAAAGGGGAAACAAAGGAACTTCAAACATGAGGAAAAAAAGCAGCAGAGAACATCCTTCCATATAGACTTTTAGTCTCTGAATACCCAATTGGAAATGTTTTTCCAAAGGGAGACTGAAACAATAAAAAAGAGGTGAAGCACCGAAAGACACACCTTCTCTCTTTCTCTTCCTGCCTTCTAATTCTCTGCACCTGAAGCAACAGTGGAAGCCTTCGTTGAATTCTGAAAAAAAGAGGTCCTTACCTAGAGAGTTTGGTCAGTGAGACTACTGAAAGCATATGGTGAGAAACTTTGCTTGAATCTGATATAGTTTGTTAAGTTACGCACCAGTAGTGTTTTAACTTTATTTTATTGTAACCATTTGTGATTTTTATGCTTCATTACTTGGAATCACTTAAAATCTATGTATTTGTAGTTAACAAACTTGGTTTATTGTTTTCTCTAACCCAGTGTGTTTAAATTGAAGTGTTTGGGAAATTACATTTGGGGTGGCAACTTGTGGACATTTTATGTCTATTAAAGAAATAACTGACTTCATATAAACTTGTATTGTCCAGGACAGGGCTGGGCAATAGAGGACACACATTTCTACTGGAAAATATAAGATTTGGAATGTCCTGGGATAACCCTCTAGCACAGCCAGGACTACTAAGAGCCAAGGTGTGGCTGGATAGCTGCAGCACACAGAGACAAAGCTGGGAATGACTTGCCTGGAGGCTATTTGTGAGCAGTCTAAGCGGGAGGCTACAGGATCAAAGCAGTGTAAAGGGCACCACTGGTTACAGGACAGGGGTGAGAGCTACTCAGTAGTCCGGATTGTACCCTGGTATGTCACAATCATCTTCAAGCCATGACATTGCAGCTAGTGCAGAGAGAGATGGCCTTCCTCTAAAGCAGTATTCCAGCAGAGAATAGATTACACCAGTGTTCTTTATCTGCACTGGTTAACAGTTGACTTTGGGGTAAGATTTAAATTGTTGGTTTTTTTATTTGTAAAGCCCTACCTAATTTGGCTTCTGACCAATGGAGAAAGCTGCTGTCTCCCTAATTGCTGTGGTATCACATGAGATCTGCCCCTTCCTAATATATTGCACATAGGATGATTTTTTCACCTTAGAATTTGCTTTTCCCTTTGGTTCAGCAGTGCCTGGCTTTAATAACCTGTAGGATACCACTGCAAGGAGCACCCATGCTCCCACAATCTTCCTTTGAGAATGGGGGATGCATGTGAAATCAAGTAGGAGAGAGGTGGAGTTTATGTCTATGACAGTGAATACCTTTTTAGGAGTGTTTTGTTATTTAAGATCTTTTCATATAGTGTGATAAAAGATTGCTGCCATAGCAAAGGAACTCTTAGAAATGTTTGCCCAAGTCGGGATACCAAAAGAGATTCTGACAGAATGGGATGCCAACATTTCATCCTGACTAAGAGTGGAGCTATGCAAGCTACTAAAAATCCAGGACCTAAAGACTTCTGTCTACCAACCCCAGACTGACGGCTTAGTCGAGAAATTTAATGGGACCTTGAAATCAATGCTCCTTAAATTTATAAAGAAATGATCCACGGCATCGGTATAAACTGTTACCTGGCTTGCTATTCGCGATATGGGAGGTACCCCAAGTCTCCACGGGGTTCTCCCCATTTGAACTGTTGTACGGAATACAACCCAGGGGGATCCTGGACCTCCTTCATGAGACATGGGAGGAACAATCCTGGGTTTCTGGGTCCATCCTGTGTATATTACAACTGTGAGAGTACCTTAAAACACTTGGAGGGTTTGCCCGCAAAAACTTAATGAAAGCACAACAGACCCAGAGCAGAAGTACAACAAGGGAACCCATCTGAGGATCTTCGAAACAGGTGATCATGTCTTGTTGCTACTCCCATCATCTGAGTCCAAACTGTTATCCAAATGGCAGGGACCGTTTGAACTAGTCCAAAGGGTGGGACTGGTAGATTATGAGGTCTGGTTGCCCGGACAGCGGCATGAGACCCTCGTGTACCATGTCAACCTTCTAAAGGCCTGGAAAGCCCAGGAGGGCATGCAAATTGCTCCTTACCCAATTGAACTTGAATTAGGGCTAGACACCTTGAGCCCCTCTGACACAACAATGATTGACATCGGGCAGGAGCTCAATGAGGAATGACAACTACAATGGCTGACCCAATCTTTCTCAGCCATTCAATTGCCCTGCTCTGGGTGGACAAAGATGGTTGTTAGGCAAAAATATTCTTTTCCCCAAGAATTAGGCAAGCACAGACAATACTGAAGGGGGTTTACACATAGTACCCGGAAGACTGATGCTTCAAAGGTATGGTGCCATAATGGCTCGTTATATACATTCTCTTATCAATTAATTTGCAGTTATCTGTACATACAGAGGCAGACATCGTTACAAGTCAAGAGAGAACCCTAAACAAAGATAAAACTAAGAAAACTACATATGTATAGAGGTCCTCCTATTGCATCAAGCATCTATGGCTATCTTGTGGGGGAAAGAGGCGGGATGGGGGAGGTAGGGATGAGTGCTTACACATATCTGGTGGGCTGTGTAGGGAGGGTTAGCATTGTTCTAAGAGCTGAGTTACTAGATGGGCATTGACCATATAAGCTTATCAATTGTTTACAGTTGTCCGTGTCCTTGCTACTGAATGTTTATTGAAACATTCCTGCTTATTCTGCGTTTTTTGTCTTAGTTGTTAGCTAAATTTTAACTCTTTCCTGACAATTTCCTCCTTTTGACAAATCAAACTTTTAAGTGAGATAAAGTCAATACTTTAAATACTTTTGATATACATGGTCTATTTTAAGGTTGCCCAAGGGAGGTGGGAGGGGGAGGGAGAGGGGAATTGGGAGAAGGGGGTAAAGGTAGGAAACATAGTAAGATTTTTAAGCATGTGTCTAAAGTACTCACACATGACAAGAGAGGTTAGTAACGCAAATATAGAAGCAGCAGCAGCTGTTATTTGGACAATTGCCAACCAGGAGATGGGGCTGTAAGATACATTGTGAACAGGATCTTTCAGTCGGGTGATGGTTTGACTGGAGAGCTGGACTTGAATGCGACCTTTGGTTATGTGGTTATGAATGGTGGTAAACGCAGACGCAGTAGCCAGGACCACTTTGAGAAGTAGCTCTTTGGCCAGTTGAACCGGGGCATTGTCCAGATATAGGTTATTATACCACTGAGGAGCCATTGTCATTCCAGTGAACACGTGGCTGGGGAGGTGAACACCACCTAGGATAAATGAGTCAGTAATCTGCAGGCACATGGAAGTGTTTGCCTGGCACTGTAATGGTCCGTGCACGTGATAAGATGCAGTGGTGATGAAACACCACTGGGTAGCAGATACTTGTCGAGCAACTTCACCATCTGCAAGAGGAAGGACATCCACAACAACAGCAGAGGACAAGGTGAAAGGACGAAGGGTAGAATAGGAACACACAATGTAATCGTCTGTTTCTGTGCAACAGTCTGAGGTTGTCATCAGTGTAGCATTGTCAGGGGATGGTATCAGGTATCCAGTCAGCCTTACTCTATATACCATATTATTAGCCACATATTCAATAAACTTGAAACAAAAAGAAGAAGGAAACACATGAGTAGGAACAACAGAGGGATACACAAAAAGGAAATTGAAGGTGAAGAGTGAGTCTGGAGGAAGTAGAGAGGCTACTATTAGTTGTGTAGGAATACCTGCAATGTGGGCAAGAGGAGGGGAGGAAAGGGTATGGGACGGGGGGGGGGGGAAACCCAGGCATAAATCTAACATATCTTCTTTTGCAATGTTAAGCAAATCATGAGCCAGCATATCACAAGTATGACCTTTAGCTTGTGACTTGGCCAGGTTGAGTATAGCATCTGAGGTTTTCTCAATGATTTTGTAAAAATCCTCTATGGCTACATCAACTGCAGTCAGAGCATAAGATAACCCAGTTAGTATGCTTAAGGGCTTGGATGGTTTGGCCTTTGTTCCACAAATTGTATGACCTTGCAACCCGAAACTGGGGGTCGTATATGTGTGTGCCCACATCCCCTGAAGCTAAATACCAGGTTACAGTCCAGATCCGGTGAAATGCAGGGAGGGAGCCGAAGTCTGCTCCCGGGCTGTGGTAGTCAGATTGAGACCTTGGAGCCTGGATGATCTGGGAGGCGAGCTGTAACCACAATAGACACCAGGTGGTCTGGTCTGGGGATAAGCCAAATGTCTGATTTCTTTACCCATTCGCTGCTGTCTCCTATAGAAAGTTGCACATACTGACCAGCTTTGAAACAGGTATCTTGTGTAATATGTACTAAGGGCAGGTCCCAGGAGGCTGTGTCAGATATGTTTGCCAGGAGGATTAATGTCAGGAGTCACATTTGTTACCTAAAAGGATACAATATAAACAAAATGAATGTATTTATACATTTTAATTCTGGTTTTATGGACCCATGTTGGAATTCCTTGCACTTTCACAGTGGTATTTGTATGGGCCAATACCATGTGTGGGCTGGAGTATTTTGACTGAAGTACCCCGGGGTTGTATGTTCTTACCATGACCTTATCTCCCTCCTGTACGTCCACCTGAGAGGGGGTTTCGGGAGGGTCCTGGGCTTAAGAGAGTGCATTTCCACAAGGAACCAGTATGCCTTGCTGAAATAAAGAGTGAATAATGTTACCTACCGCCTCAGATTTGAGAGGGTATTACTTGGTAGATGGAGGGAATTGGCTGGTAACCTGGATGGGTGGGCAAAGATGAGCAGGCATCGAACTGCAAGACAGCTTATTTTCTGCCCAAACAGAGGGAAATCTGGAACATAAGTCTTGAAAAGGGTTAGATGTATCCCAGGTAAGAGCCACAGAATTGGCAGTTACATCCCTCTCTTCAGCTGCATCATTGCGGAGGGGGATGGTATGAGTAAGCATAAGGTTAAGAGTTGCTGCAAGGTTGCAGAGGACATCCATGCCTTGATGCTTCTGTGTCCACAAGAATTGTACATGGCTGGTCCCTTATCCATGCTTGTAAGTGTGGCCTTAAGGGATTTATATCTGCATCAGCAGTACTGACAGGCAAGGGGGGTGGGGCTGCTGGATCCTAGTGGGTCATGGAATTTAAAAGCTTGGCCATTTCCTTTTTACTCAGGTGTGAGTATGGGTTGGCAGTCAGTTGAAACACCATGTGGGGCTGTTGTTGGTTACCCAGTGTTATTCGGCTTGGACATTGAGCTCCCCAATGTCCAATTTCCCCACATACAAAACACTGTGAGGTAGGTGGGGGAGGTGGGGATGGGACCAGGGCCAGATTGAAAGGGCAGTGAGGTACTGTAGGGATTCAGCTGGCCATGATTCTGTCCCTGACTAGGCTCTTGGGCCTTGCGCCTGCAGTTCTTTGGGGTATGCCCGAGACACCCACAATTATAGCAGGCTACTTTTTGCTGTTACCACAGAAATGCGAGTAGCCTTGCTCCTTATCTTTGTAGCTTGTCTGGCTTCCTATTCAGAGGCCCACATACAGATGGATTCGTAATCAGAGTCTGGGTTCACTCCTAAATTAAGGGCTGTTTATAGGTGGGAGTTAAAACCTTCCTTTAACATCTTTAAAAATGCTTCATCCGTTTTCTTTGGATCCGCAATGCCTGCATTGCTGGGATACATCTCTCACTTTCTTTCACAGTATTGAGAGGCTGGCTCGTCCCTGCCTTGTACGCAGCGCACGATCAGTCCCCAGTTACTGGCTCCATTCCCCAAGGCTTCTTGGACAGCTTCCTTAAACCCAGTGCAGGCAAGGGTCATATCATTTTCAGATTCAAATTTAACAGAGGCCCAAATGCCATTTCGGTGTCCTTCTGTAGGCCCATGGTAGATCGGGGCATTTAGCTTTTGTTAAGGTATAAAGATCCCTGGGATGTAACGTATAGGTGGTAACCATCTGGTTTATTCTTTTCCAGAATATCAAATTTAGGTCTTTGGGCTTTAAATCAGGGAGATCTTTTAGTAAGCCCCTCATTTCCTTTGTGCTGAGAGGAGTATATTTATAAATATTATGAGTCACTCTGTTTTCACCTGTCCCTGACCACTGTGTGGTCAATTAGAGAGGGGCCAAGGGAGCACTGGCACTTAATTTTGGGTTAAAAGGGAGGGGGAGGAGGTGGAGGAGATTGCCAATTATCTTGATCTTCCCCCGTGTGTGCCAGGTTACAATTTTGAATTTGTTTCTCAAGGTGTTTCCAAGTAATTTCATTTTGGTCTTTATCAGTATCGCTGCTTGAGTCAGGGTCACTAAAATTACCTTTCTGTTGTATGCTAGCAACAATACGACATGCAGAGAAGCTGTTTTGTTTTTCTTTTAGTTTTGCTTTTAGAGCCTTGTTTTCTGCTTCAAGCTCGCTCAGCTTGCAGTTTCAATCTGCCTTTTGATTCAGCTCTGAGGTAAGAGTTTTTTGGAGTGTTTCCAACTCTTGTAATTTCCTTTCATATTCGCAATACATTATTACAATCCCCTTCTCTAATCTTCCTTTTGTCTGACCACAACACACTATCCATTGTACTCATACCCTCATTCCATCCATTTTTTGCCATTATCTTTTGAACTTTCTCATGTTTCCCTTTTATAAAATCAATGAGTCTCCCTCCTGTGGAGGGCATCACTGATGTTCCCCGGAGCCAATCAATGAGTCTCCCTTCTGTAGAGGGTATCATTGGTGCACCCTGGGGCATGCCAATGATCCCCCCCCGTCCCCCGTGGAGGATATTGTTGACACATTCTTGGGCAATTCATAAGACATTGTATCCCAGCTTCCTGAAACCCACTTAAGCAGTGCTTTAGGGGAGACTGACTGAGTACACCCTTGTACTCAATTTACTGCAGCACACAGTCTTGTGCTCAGTACCTGGCAGTGCAGCCTTTGCCTCCAGCGATCCCTGCACCCCAACAATCACTGCAGCACACACCCTGGTACTCAGTATCTGGCCACAAACACAATCCTATTCAGTCCTCTTGCTTGTCCATCCTATATGTGGTTTGTATTAAAAAGGGGTGTGGAGGGGTGCCTCAGGGAGTCCCAAACCAAGGTGTGTGCTAGAGGTGGTAAGTAAAAAGGTACTCACCTCTACCCCTGGTTGTGAGAAACTCTCTGAGGATTCTTGATCACACACTGCTTGCTGTGCCAAAACTGTTAGGCAAAAAGGATTCTTTTCCCTAAGAGTCAGGCAAGCACAGACAATACTGAAATGGGTTTATTCACGGTACTGGGAAGACTGACAAGCAGCTTCAAGATATGGTGCCATAGTGGCCAGTTATATACATTCTCTTATCAATTCATTCATCAAGCATCTATGGCTACCTTGCAGGGGAAAGAGGTGGGGTGTGGGGTAGGGATGAGTGCTTACAGATATCTGGTGGGCTGTGAAGGAAGGGTTAGCATTGTTCTAAGAGCTGAGTTACTGGGCGCACATTGATCATATAAGTTTATCAATTGTTTACAGTTGCTACTGAATGCTTATTGATACATTCCTGCTTGTTTTGCAGTTTTTGTCTTAGCTGTTAGCTAAATTTTAACTCTTTCCTGATATGGTGTACCATCACATAGCCACCATCCCTGAACAGAAGGTGTGGAATCATCACCAACCATTGCCCTGGAAGATGTGGGGGATCGTAAAGGAAAACTTGAGGCGATACTAGCCTTGGGGGTCATGGAGAAATCCCATAGCAAGTGGAGGAGTCCTATTGCCCTGGTTCCCAAGCTGGACAGATCCACGATGTTCTGCATTGATTTTCGGAAAGTAAATGCAATCTCCAGGTTTGATGCATATCCTATGCCATGGGTAGATGAGTTACTGGAATGGTTGGGGAATGCCAAGTTCATATCTACTCTCGATCTCACAAAACGATATTGGTAAATCTCCCTGACTCCAGCATCCCGGGAGAAGACAGCCTTCACCCCCCAGTTGGCCTCTTCCAATCTAGAAACGTGCCATTTGGGCTACATGGGGCTGCTACGACCTTTTAGAGGCTTATGGACCAGTTACTGTGGCCACACGAGCAATACGCGGCCACCTATATTGACAACATAGTGATATACAGTACCAACTGGGAGGAGCATTTTAGAAACCTCACCACTGTGCTGCAAGCCCCTGTAGAAGCCAGGTTGATGGCCAAACTCTCCACCTAGGGAAAAAGGAGGTAACATATCTGGGGTACACTGTGGGATGGGGACAACTGCGCCCACTCATGGATAAGGTCCAAGCCCTGAAGGACTGTCCAACCTCCACGACCAAGACACAGGTGAGACAGTTTCTTGGCCTGGATGGCTACTACAGATGTTTTGTTCCAGAGTTTGCCGCATTAGCAGCACCCCTAACAGATCTGATGAAAAATTCCCAGACCAAGAGGATACAAGTATCCGGGACTGAGAGTATGCTTTCCAGGCCTTAAAGTCACGGTTAAGTCAGGGGCCAGTCCTTTTTCACCTGGATTTTGCAAAAAGGTTTATGCTTCAGACTGATGCTTCAGAGACAGGCCTGGGAGCTGTTCTATCGCAAGAGCATGATGGAGAGGAACACCCGGTGCTTTACCTGAGTAGGAAGTTATTCGCTCGTGAGACCAGGTACTCAACGACTGAGAAAGAGGCACTAGCTGTGAAATGGACCATTGAAGCACTACAATACTACCTGCTTGGGAACCACTTCCAGCTCATCACAGATCACAAACCCCTCCATTCTATGAAAGACTAATGCCAGGATTATGAGATGGTACCTTGCCCTCCAACCCTACGATTTTTAACTTCACCGCCCGGGCCAAGCCCATACAAATTCGGACTTCTTTTCCCAGGTGGGAGGGGAAGGGAGTGAGGGGGGACCACCATCTGGTCTGGACTTGAGGGGGAGGTTGTCTGACAAGGTGTACCAGCCCTGCACTGGGCCGCCGGGGCGGAGAATCATTGTGGGTCCAGGAGGCCATGCCCTCTCTTCCCTGCTGCATATGATCCAAGTGGAGAACTCAGATAAAAGGAGGCAGCCCAGGCCAGTCTGGGGGCGGAGATGAAGGAGGAAGGGAGTGCACTGCTAGCTCCTGCAGAGGTACCTGCAGTGCCCTTTGGGGTAAAGCCTGGGAACCAGGACTTCTGGCCAGATGACCCGCCAGCTGCAGAGACCGCTGTGGAAGCCAGGCTCCCGTCCGTTGAGAAAGCTGCCTAACCTACGCCCAGACCCGAGAGACGTGAGGCCTATAGACTGATTATTCGCTTGCTTTGCTCTACCCAGGGAGCTAATTCCCCAGACTGGCTGATTGTTTGCTGCTCCAGCCAGGAGACTGCCGGGCTATAGACTAATTGCTTACTTTGCCCCACGAAGGGGCTGTAGCCTGCTTGCTGCTTCACCTTGGAAGCTAATTCCACAGACTGTTTGATTGTTTTGCCACTCAGAATTCACAGATTACCCATTTAGGTGACCCCATCTCGGGACCGGGCCACAGTTGTCAGAAATCACCCTCTTAACGGGGAAGCCCATGACCGAGTGGCGGAGCGGACCACCCCTATACTAGACTAACGGGGGGTACCCCAGCTGAACCACCCAGGCCTCGCCTGTCACAGGCCAAAAAAAATTGATATTGCAACAAACTCAATGTTTTCCACAGAAAGTGAACACTTTTTATGAAAAATATATTCCAATTTTCCATCAAAAAAAGTTTAAGCAGAATTTTTTCAACCAGCTGAAAAAAAAAAAAAGAGAACAAGAAGCTTGAATCAGAAAGCCAAACATTTTTGCTTGTTTTAGAGAGAGATGGGCTACCCCCAAAACATTGAACACGTTTTGCAAAAGTCAATAAGTTATAATTACCCAACTACTCAGATACAACTTGACAGATTTGCTTAAGCTATTCTAAAAAAAAGTTTCTTCTCTGGCTTATATAAGCATGAGACTTTTCCATGTAAAGAGAATGTGTGGAGAAGGAGGAGGTGGTGCCTGCAGGGGAGAAATGCTGGACAATCTGGGTGGTGAGAAATTAAAAGAGGGCTTTTAACGGAATGCTGGTTGTGGCCTTTAATGTGGAGCATCTGCAGTGGTAATAGTAAAATAAATTAAATTTACAGTGTATTGCATTGTTTACAATGTACAAACTGAATATGCTCGATAAATGTTATCCAGATTTGCCATTTCATAAATTCTCTTTGCAAGTAATGTTTATGAGAATGAAAGGTTACATTATTGTGCTAGTCAGGGAGAATGTCATGGTCAAAGCAATCTGCAAGCACAGCAGTGCTTTGACTGTAACCTGAAAGCAATTTTCAATGGAAGTGTTACAGTATCTCACATAAAAATTGATTTAAGTGTAAAGGCATGCTTTTAGGTTGCCTTAAGTAAGCGAAAGAATATGTAGAGTTGGTAATGTATATAAAACCTACAGCTGTTATGTCCACTTATTTTCAGAAGGTAACGCACACTGCTGCTTTTAGAACGAAGTCACCTTGATCGCTCTAAAATAATAAAGAGAAAAGGTTTGGTGCAATCATATCATGGATTTGTTTAATGTTATGTAAGATTAATAAACATTTTATTTATGATTTGTAGCAAGCATTTGGGAATCTAACTTACTTGTTTGCTAAAGACATAGATCTTGAAGCATACTTTTTATAGTGAAATCCATTTGAACTTCCTTTCCATATTTGGTTGTCAGCCACTATCAATCAGTAAAATCTTTTTAAAGCAAAGCACAGGAGAATTCACTGGTTCCCTTACTTTGTAACTCTTCAAGGGAATCATATGGGAAATGTGAATATGTTCAAAGAATCATATAATGTTGCATAAAATTAAATATACTTTTTAGCTGCATTGAATATTTATTTTATACAGTATACCGTTTTTGTTTTCAACTGGGTTGGAAATGTGTGATGTTGCTTTTCATGCTCACTCATTTTATATGGCTATGTATCTAGAAGGCTGGATAGATGCTGTGATTACAAAAGCAGACCTTGCATTTTGTCATTCTCCACTGACGTCAGCAGATCATAGTCAGTTTTCAGTTATACTTGTGTACATTCGGAGTAGCTGTACTGACATCAGTGAAGTTACCCAAAGTTACTGCCTGTTCAACAAAGCAAGATTTCACATCTGGATAGACCACATAGTTTTCGCATAGCACAGCATTATGATGTCATTAAAGTCAGATCAATCAGGCCTTACTTATGTAAACCATTGAAGTCACTGGGATTTTTCAATGAGCAAGGGTTGCAGGATCACACATAAACTGGATATGCATTTTTTTTAATATTGTGATTGTAGCTGTATGTGCCTACACAACCGCAGCCATTTCACCCATTGCAGGATGGAGGGGTGGAATGTTGCCAGTGGCCTAGTTGCTCACTCCAGATAGAGGACAAGCATCCTTCACAATCCAACACCAAGTTTTTGGATTGGATTACACCACATTATTACAGCACCTTCACCATAATCATGTGAGAGGACACCCTCTTCAGTGAAGAGGAAGGAAAAGAGAAGGAACTGACCCTTGGTCTTACCCTAAAGAAAGGGGGTAGGACAGAGTCTGAAATGTGGAAAAACAGGTTAGTGTCAACAGAATTGCCCCCAATTTCAATTCTAATGGAAGTAAATGGGACTTAGGCTCCTAAAGATAATTTTTTCAAAAGAACCTAATTGATTTAGAGCCTAAATCCCACAGACTTTCAATGAGACTTAAGCTCCTGAATACATAAATCACTACTGAAAATGGACTAAGGGGCTTTTGAATATTTTACCCCAAATGAAATTGATATGCTTAGCATACAGCAAAAATCTCTAACATAAAAATAAAACTTTAGATATCTGTCAAAATTATATTAGTGATGAATTAGAGGTCAGTGTTAGCACTCACTAGCACAATCCTCTTTACCACTCAGCCCCTGAATCACTTTAGGTGGCTCTCAAAAATAATAAAATAATAAAAATTCATATTTTAAAAGTGCATTTGTTTCTATAACGCTGGCAAAATACAAACATCTTAAACTTAACAGGGTGTCCTTAATGTCACATGCATGCGATTCCTGGTTTCCAATAGAATCAAGACAATTTCACCAATATTTTCAGTCTGAACTTTGTAGATTCTGCTGGGTACCACATCCTTCACCCCTGCACTGGCATAAGCCCAAGTAGTGGCTCAGTAGTGAGATACAGGTGTGACATGTTTTCTAATACTGTACTATACTTAGAATTCAGTGATGTATATCTATTTTTCCCATTTGAAGTTTATCTTTTAAGTCATGCTCTGATTCTGCAATAATAAATATACATGTTGCAAAAACCCATTTCCTGGGGAAATCATTTAGAATTGCTTACATGTTTTCTATAGTGTTTAAATAACTATTTTGT
The DNA here is from genome assembly GCF_965140235.1 of Caretta caretta. NCBI lineage: Eukaryota > Metazoa > Chordata > Testudines > Cheloniidae > Caretta > Caretta caretta. Next base: position 128,281,434 of record NC_134207.1, read on the forward strand.
AACATGAACAAAACCAATGAAAGTAAAACTAGCTCTATGTTCACAGCCTCATGATGAGCACAGCTCTTTATTGAATCCTGTGGGTGTTCTCTTTGGCCTTTGTTTGCTTGCTTTCTTTCTACTAGTTTTCCCCAAACCTCTGTCTGACCTCTAAGTGTCTATCCCAGGTGAAACGACCCATTTCACTACCTTGGCAACCATATATACTACCTCCCCTACTTCCTCCATGTAGCAGATGCATTGTAAAAAATAAATCCTCTGTCTTCCAAATACATCACCTCTGCCATACATCCCTTTTTTCCTGACTCAAACTAAAAGTTGCTTGCACAAAGTCGAACTGAAGACTATATCCCAGGAACAGAGGGCTATTATAGTCTCAGATTGTCTAAATAATACATACTATTAGTTACTACAATAATAAGTTTCCTTCCATAAAAGTCTGATTGTGTTATTCATTGCAAATGAAATTAACCAAAAATTTACCTCTTTTTAGCTGAGAATTTTTTTTTCTGATTTCCGCTAATATATCTACTGTTTGCCCAAGCATTTGCCCCAAAGTGTGAATTAATGATTTCCATCTATGGATTACTCAGAAAGTGGTCACAAGTATTAAATATGGACAAAATCCACCCATGGACAGAGGGTCCACACGAGCACTATCCAGTGTAGCCAACTCATGATTTTGCTGAGTTTTGCAAAATCTTGTTTTTTTCTTCAAGTCCCAGTTCCTGGTGTGATGCGGTTACATCAGGAACTCAGCTTTCATAAAAAAAAAAAAAAAGTATGCTCCCAGGTTTCATGGTTGCAGAGATAAGCTTGAAAGTGTTATTGTTAAAGGCTCAACATTCAAAAGGCAAAAACAAAGAATTCATTTTTAAATTCAAATTATTTTAAAAAGTCTAATGATCTTTGGACCTGGATCATGATTTTTGAATGCTTGGGATTGTCAATACATACCATGCACCACATACATTCCATTATAGACCTATTTTAAGTGGAACTGATGTGGTGCAAAGACTTTGTGAGATACCTCTGCATGGGATGAATTCTCCCAGTGAAAGTCATATGGTATTTTTTCTGCTCACTGAGTGGAGGGTTAAAACATTTTAGAACAATTTATGAATAGTAAATAAAAAATACAACCATTCTCTCACAAGTAATGCTGATCACATTCCACCCCAAATTAAGCAAATACAATCTTGCTCTCATGAATGCTCACAAACAGAAAATAAAAAAGGGGCCTGAAACATGCCATTACCAGTGACCTATGCAAGACTTATTACACATTGTAGAACATCATTAATAGTTTCTTTGTGTGTAAGTTTCTTTTTGTTAATTATACGGGCATTATGAAGTAAGGGATTTGATTATCTAGTGAAGCTTTCAACACTAGGAAGACCTGATATAACAACTACACAGATCAGAATTAATGTAACTAATGGCCTAATCAGTCTTTTTTTTTTCTGCTTCAATTCTCAGACCAAATACTACATCTTGATTATTAGGCTAAGCACCTTTAATGTAAATGAAACAGGGAAGGTAATAAATTTCATTGACTATAACCATTTGTGTACAAAATCTGCAGCTAAATTGGAACAGGTCAAATACAAAGCCTACCCCTACAGCGAAGTTAAAAGCACAGGATGCCATCATGTAAATCAAAGCTAAGCTTTAGGTTTTATTGGAAAAATTCAAGCTCGTGCTGTTCAAGTGGGTTCAATTTCATTTGTTTCGGCTTGTTGTCTGTATGAGACTCATTGAAGCTGCTTCCATGAGTGCCATCTCATTATTTTATCTTTCACTTTAAATAATTTTAAGGTACTTCGTATGAAGGATGCCTTATAAAAATAAATTGATTTGAATTTTGCATAGAAGAGTGGAAAAACTTTTTATCTTTCAACTGCCTCAGATTTTTTCATTAAAAAGTTATCACAGTGGCTCCTCAATGTACTGATGCTGCTCTGTTCAGGCTGTGAAGAAGAACTAGAAAACAATGTCAGATTTCAGATAAATTGTTCACCTTTCTTTTAGAGGATTTCTTCTTTTCTTTCAGAGCAAACTCTTCATTGTTAGAATTGGAGTCAGTACACCCCACCCTTTTGCAAAGTGTGTTTTATTCACAAAGTATATAATTCTATTTAATATTGACCAATTTCTAAGGCAGTTAGTAAATAATATCATAACACATTTTAAGATTAATGAAGTTTCAAGCAATCTGGTTAATGTACAGAGCTATAACTCCTTATAAAAGGCTTATACATACAATTTCATCACTCAAAAATGTCCTTATGTTTCTGTTTTGCTTTTTATTTTTATCTTATAGCTAAATTCCCTGGGGAGTAGTGCCTGGCTGAAGCTAATGGTCCTCAGCTGTGCCTTGTGCTTTCAACTCCTCTCAGCCAGTCATTAATCCCCAGGAAATGACCTGCACCTTGATCATTATTGCTTTAAAAAGTCACTAAGGATGTTAATGAAATCTAAGTAGTATCTAGGTTACCCCCAGAGAGCATAACGTCTGTAATATATGGAGAATGATGTTTGATGATCGACAATATTTCATATTTATGAGTAAAAAAGAAAGTTAAGGAGGCTGACTGCACCACTCCTAACTGAACAGGCAATGTCATCAAGTGCCTATAAGGAAATATTTATTGTAATGAGACCTGCTGGTATAAGAGTTACAGGAGAAAGAGGGCAATAGTCTTAATTAATAGAAACTGTGTACCAAATGCTGCACACAAACCGGAATAGGGCACATAGATACAGACAGAATCAAAGTTAATACAAAGTCTGCATTTGTCAAATTCCCACCAGCAGTAAAAGCAAGTGTCACTCTCCACAGACATTTAGTATTGTCACTATAACAATGTATTGGGACAGCAACACTGCTAGCACTTGTACCTCTCCCCCCGAATCTGGAAATTATAATTTGCAGCTACAGAGTAGGTACAGACTAAATGCCTATTTGCATATTCTGGCACCTAAATACATTTGAAGTTCTGACCCTCCCTCTCTATTGTAAACCACTTTCACCTCTACCCAAAAAGCCACTGCCACTTGCCTATACCCAGGGTGCAGATAATGAGTCACACCTGCCATGAGTCATCAGTAATTAGTCAGCATTTTCTTACAGGATCTGAAATCTTGCTAACACAGGAGGGCCAATAGAAGAACTACCCTTTACAATAGCATCTTTTAAAAGTATTTCGCATTATACATTGCTATGAAATTATACCAAATGGCAACATTTTTCTGCATATTACTCTTTCTACATTTTCTCCTTCATACTTCTTTTCCTGGGTGACTTGGTCCTCCTGATGGCTAGTCTTTCAGGTAGCATCTGCTTTATTTCTTAAACAAGGATAATGATGAACTGGTCAAGTAAATTGATTTTGGTTACAAAAGTTCAAATGTCTGACCTTAAGCAAATTGCAGTTTTACATAGGATTGCATTTCAGTCCCTTTATCTTAAGTCACGTCTGGTCTGACATAACGTGATGTGATCAAAACAACTACAAGTTATTCAGAGAGCTGCATTTTCATTTGTTAACTTTACATATGTATTCTAATTTACAGTTTAATATGGGGAGGGGAAGAGGGAGGGAGAAAATTAACACAGAGGTTTGGTGAGAAGCTTCAGAAATATTACCTAGAGATGAACCATCTTTTTCGTTTAAAGGTTTATGCAATCAGTTAAAATTATACTCTTTCCAAATCAAAAGCTGCTATTCTGATCATCTCTGTACATATTTTCTCAGCAAAGGTAATGGAAAAAATGAATAAAATTATATTCACTGGCACTTGTGTAAATTCTGGAATCAAAAGGAATGGAGTAAGTCATATTTGCTCCTGTAACACTTTTGCAGTTTGGGGAAATAAAAGCAAAAGTTGTAAACTAAAATAATGATAGTTGGTGTCTCCAAAATGAAAACTTTGAAGTGAACTATGAATATTCAGCCTTACGGAAGTGTTCACCATTAGATTACACAATAAACCAACATACAGTGTAAGGTAATTACTATAAACAGAAAGACCATATAATTACTGAGTGAACTAAATGGGTTATTTTTGTCCTCTAAGATGCAGTTTAATAAATGCTAATTACACTTGTACCTAAATTTAACTACCAAATAATCTGCAGTAAATACATAGCTAATATGGAGACAGTGCTCCCCTGCATAGTACGGAGAAGAGTAAAAGGAGTCAGAAAGATCCCTTACACAGTCAAAGGGAGAAAATCAGCAGCACAGTAGCATGTTCTTCCCTCTCCAGTGTGTTTGGTATGTAACTAAAGTGAAATGAGGATGTGCTTTTTTTATCTGTGTACTATACCTTTAAATGTAGGGGTAGCTCCCTCTTGTATTTGATTGCTGGTAGAATGTTTTAGCGGGTCTCTGTGTTCGCTCTCTCTAGGACACTTTACCTTTATTTTTTTTTTTTTTGTTATTTTCTTTACTCTAGGGTAAAAATGTCATCCAGACCGAAAAATATGTTTTGCTCTGTAGCAAATATTATTAATTATTTGTATTACTGAAGTGCCTAGGAGCTCCCATCATGGAGCATGACCCCATTGTGCTAGGCACCGTACAAACACAGAACAAAAAGACAATCCCGAAATTACAGCACCTTGTAGCAGCATTACATTTCACTCTACACTGTGAGCTTCACTGGAAAGGAGTCAGGGTATAATTCTATCCCCATAGAAATCAATGGCAAAAGACTCACAAAGTCTGGGTACAGCAGGTCAATATGGGTCTTGAGACAGTTGTAGTTCCTGAAGAAACAGAAGCCTAGGTCAGAGCACTGGAGAGCCTTTCACTCTCACAGATGTTATAGGATTAGTGGGGCTGGTGCTATCATTCCTTGTAGATCCATAAACTCCATGTGGTTGGAAAGTCCTATCTACTCCTTGCTTGCACTAGCCCCTTGCTAACGTGAATGATTCAGACTCCAGGAGTCAAACCCAAGGAGTTCAGCATAAGCTTCCCCTCAGATAATGTAATTATAATAATTATATAATTGTACTAATGCAAGTTGCATGTAGTTAACATAGGAGTAAAGAATTATTACAAGTTGTGACACATATATGTCTATGTCTGAGGAATAAATATCTGAAAGAAAGAAAAAAGACTTGCCAATCAAAATGCTAGATTCTGGAGCGTAGTGAGGGCTATTAAGTTTCAGTCGCTGGAGTGTACATTTTTGACCTAAAACGCCATCTATGAACACTTCAGTGACCACCCATCCCTTATTTCAAAAGACTGTCCCTTATTTCATTGATTTGGCCCTTTGAGTGACCACTCATTCCTTATTTTACGATGCACTGAAATGTATTAAAACTGATGAAATGTAGCATTATTAAATTGAATCCTATGATAATTGCATTGTATACTTGAGATGAGTAGAAACATGCGCTTGAGAGAAAAATACATAATATACTAAGGGAAATCGTATTTCCCTAAAACATCCCTTATAATAAAGCATTCTTTGTGTTTTCCTCTTATTTCCATCCAACAAAGGTGGCCACCCTAATAGAAACAGCAGAAAAAAACTGGGGGCTTTGCACAGCCTTAACATTAACTTACTTTTATATTTATTACTTTGTGTCTTCCCAATGTCACATTGCAGAATTTGCATAGTAACAGCGGAATATGAATATGTAAATATGCCAAATATGCTTTAAGCTTCATTTTGACATGTTGATAAAACAGGAAGTTATTGTACACTTTAAACCAAGCATTAAGGCTCTCCACATTTACTAACATTAATCGAAACGGCTGCATGTACAGGAGCTTGAAAGATGTTCAATTAAAACTCATTCTGCCTGGTATAAATTACTATTATTATATCATGAAAAGAATCCTAGAAATACCTACTAACTTGTTATGTGTCACTGCCCTTACGCTCACCTCACCTCCCAGACAGTGATTTCAGAAAGTTGCTTTTAGTTATTTAAAATTCTGTCATAAGCTGGTTTAAGAAAAACAATGAAGAGCTGAGTAGATGCATAAATTCTTTTGAAAATGTAGTGCTGTAGGCTATCAAATAATACCACTGGCCATCTCTATATTTTGAACATGCATTGTCATTTTCAACGTGGGTAAGCTTATATATTTGTAGACTGATATTCATTTGTACAGACCATTGATCTGTCTTACAATGTACCAAGAACAATTTAATACAGAGTGACTTTAGGAGCCCAAATCATAAGACTATTATTTAGGCATTATCATGGTGATAAAAAATATTGAAGCAATGCCATTTTTCATAATAATATACATTAAATTAAACTAAGCAGGTTAACTATCCAGACATGAAATTGTATATTCTATGACTAAAAGGACACACGTAGACGTCTGAAGAGTAGTCAAATCCACACATTAAAACCACATATTTCATTCTGAAGATGCCCATTCATTTTAAAGACTGTTTATTTTTATGTTCAAAGCTTATGGCATAATATTTTAAATTACAACATTCATTTCTATTGGTAAGTAGATTTGGCAGAATTTGATTTTTTTTTCATAATTTTGTCAATAATATCAAAATTTATTTTAAAGTTTTTTTAGATTATCAATTTTTTTACAGTTTGGGGAAATGATGGGCAGGGAAGTCAGAGAGTTATTTAATGACAGATATTGAGAATAAAAAGGTTAACACACAAATTGTCAACATCACTGTAAATAATGCTTAGTAAGTATCCTTAAATCAAACTCTAAGAAGCTATCAAGCAGCATTTTTCTTACTTTGCCTATCTATAAGTGTCAATTATTATCAATGGAAGTATTTTTTTCATTGGAACAATGAAATGGATGTTTACCAACATTTACCAAAAAGCTAATTCTTGAGGGCCTATTCATTAACATTAAGCCAAATAGGGGTCTGTAATTAACTAGAGTGCTATATACATTCTCTGAAAAAACGTTCAGAAAGCCACTTAAGCGCATGCTTAGCTTTAAGCATTTGAATAGTCCCGTTGAAGTCATCATGTAGTTAAAAAGAACCATGTGCTTCAGTACCTTTCTGAACCAGGGTCATAAAATATACTAGACAAATATGTCTTCCCTATAGATATTTTTAAATTAACATATATAATTTAACAGAGAATTCAGCCCCAGCTATAAACTTCTATAGGCTGGACTTAAGAGTGTAATGGAAAAAAAAATGTTTCCTATTACATTAAAGGGATTTTCCATTAAAACATCTCTTAAAATAATTTAAGGCATGTCAGAAGTTGTCTGCAAATCTTTCAGATCAGACATGGCCAATACATATGAAGCTTCCTAACCTGTAACTATGTAAATCAGGGAAGCAACTACATTGCAGGTAGTGAGCAAAGCAAAAGCTGTAAACACCTCTGGTCCCAAAAGCCACTGCTACTTGCCTATAATCAGGTTTACTGGTGCCTAGAGATTTCATCCCAAAACTTTAATTAGAAACCACCATCTAATAACGAAAATCAGATATAGTAGCTTTGGACTGCATGCAGTGAGAATTCAGCAGGCAGCACTAGTCAGGATTAAGGGAGTGCCCCAGCATGGAGAAAGGCCAGGTCTACAGTAGGAACTTTTGGTAGTACAGTAATGTTAGGTATGGGTGTTGTTTTTTGGCAACATTTCTATACTAACAAAAACTCTAATTTAGATGCCGTTATACCAGCATAAGAGTTCTTTTGCTGGTATAGTTTACTTCACTCAGGAAAATGGTATAAGTCAGCAAAAATGTACTTGTGCTGGCATAAACTGTCTCTCCATAGGAGGGTTTGCAGTTATAGATATACTAGGCAAACGTCTTCCAGTGTAGACCTGGCCTAAGTGAGTTCTATATAGCTAGACATCTGTAGTATTAAATTAGATGGATTATGTGGGCCAAAGGTCTTAACATAACCCAGTCACTGTCCAATACTAAACGAACTGTGTTAAATAAGATCCATGATTTGATATACAGAGATCTCAGACTGCTTAGTACCATGGCAAACACACCATTAAAAATCATTTAAACCTTTTAGTAAAGATACAGAAAAGAAGCACAGTTAAAGCATCTGAAATGTGAAGCACTAAATAAGGCTTTCATTTTACCAACATTCCTTGTTCCCTTTCACTGTAGCTGGAGGGAGTGTTAGAAGGAAACACTCTATTGTTTGCCAGTCTCTTAGTTAGTAATAACTGTCTGTTTGGGGAAGAGAAAAAGTTAGTTACGATGGACTGGAGCTGTTGCTGTTGGTGCTGTTATTAAAGGCAAATCCCATTTCATCTCAGGTGGGGTTTGAGTTTCAGCTGGAGCCAGTAGGGGTGGTGATGTCATCTGGATCCCTCTCGCTACCCTGCTTTAGTCAAGACATCTTTCAGGATGTTCTTATGTTCATATGATCTTATGTTAGGATGACGAAGGCCTGGGCTCCCAGGAAATGGTAAGGGTGGCAGCTACAATGGTGAAGCTCACTGCAGTAGCCTCTGTCTGTTATTCCCTATTCCCCTGCTGCTCCCCCAAGTCTCTTTTCATTAAGTACCCAAAAGAGGAAATGGTGGACAGAATAGCCCATCCCCTCATTATTTTGTTCACCAGGTAGGCCTAATATTTGACACACCAACTTTGGTTCATTAATTTCAGGTTCCACATCTTCTATTTTTACCAAATGTGATTTTAACATAGTCCTTGAACCATATTAGTAGGCCTTTTTGTTTAGACTAATTGAGTCTGTCTCCTTCTCATGCCTTTTCCGATTAACATTTGTTATTATAGGTTATGGTGACATCTTATAAAAAGAAAAGGAGTACTTGTGGCACCTTAGAGACTAACCAATTTATTTGAGCATGAGCTTTCGTGAGCTACAGCTCACTTCATCGGATGCATACCGTGGAAACTGCAGCAGACTTTATATACACACAGAGAACATGAAACAATACCTCCTCCCACCCCACTGTCCTGCTGGTAATAGCTTATCTAAAGTGATCATCAAGTTGGGCCATTTCCAGCACAAAACCAGGTTTTCTCACCCTCCACCCCCGCCCCCCCCTCGCACACACAAACTCACTCTCCTGCTGGTAATAGCCCATCCAAAGTGACAACTCTCTACACAATGTGTATGATAATCAAGTTGGGCCATTTCCTGCACAAATCCAGGTTCTCTCACCCCCTCACCCCCCTCCAAAAACCACACACACAAACTCACTATCCTGCTGGTAATAGCTCATCCAAAGTGACCACTCTCCCTACAATGTGCATGATAATCAAGGTGGGCCATTTCCAGCACAAATCCAGGTTTTCTTATGAATTTTCACATACTTTTACAGTTGAACTCACAATTAGGCCCAATTACTACAACAGGTTTCATCTTTCAGACGAAATTGATGGGTGCTGATGGGTGCATCGACATTTGAGCTGTGAGGTGTGATTCCCAGCTCATGTAGATGTACACATGCTAGTTCTGCTTGAGCGCAGTGTTTCTGTGGTGGCAAGGACGGCCACTCAGGCTAGTTGCCTTGTGTACAATCCTGCCTGACCACCTGGGTCCGTATTTGGGTGGCTACCCTGAACCACTACCCGTGCCCCCATTAACACACTGCTATTTTTAGACACTAGCTCAATCAGAGCTAGCACAGACATGTCTACGCGAGCTGGGAAATACCCCCCCCCCCAGCTCAAATGTAGATGTAGCCTAAAACTGAACTCCATCTGACTAGTCATTAAAGATTCAACAAGAAGGGGAGTCTTTTCCCACAATATTGTAGGCCTTAGACCTGATCAACACACCCTCCCTCCACTAAACTAGCCTTGGGTGAAACTGAGGGAGTTCACCATTAAAACTGAAAAAAATAATGTTCTGCTGCTGCTAAAGCAACCCCACCTCAGGATTGTCCCTAACAAGAGTTATAACCATGCCAAGGTTATTGTGATGAAGTGGGGTTTTATTTATCTTGTTATGTTGCATGTGAGTCTTACTGTCCTATACTAATACTGTGTGTATCTTATTTTCCCTGTGTACTGCACCAATATTTTGGTGGTGGGAACTGGGTTTATGATTTTTGCTGAGGCCCTTACGGCAGGTGAGGCTGCCCAGCTGTTTGCACCAATGAAACCTGAGACCCAGGAGGGGGATGCGACCAGGTGACACCTTTTTCCTGGGAAGCGAGACAAAGAGATGGAGGAAGAGCAACAGGGGGGTGTTGGAGGTTGGGTCACTGGCAGTCTGAGTGGGGAGACGGAAAAGGGGGAGTCCAGGGCATCTGGCCCAGGATTCCCAAGATGGACTTGGCTGAAAGTCACTGATTTCTGTAATAGCAAGCTCTGTTCTACACTGGGTTCCTGTCGACTAATAAACCTTCTGTTTTAGCGGTTGGCTGAGAGTCACGTCTGACTGCGCAGTTGGGGTACAGGGCCCTCTGGCTTCCCCAGGAGCACCGTCTGTGCGGACTCACTGTGGGAAGCCCACAGTGTGGAAAGGGATGCTGAATGCTCCAAGGTCAGACCCAGGAAGGTCGAAGCAGTGCAAGCTTCTTGCCCTAGATACAGTATGCTCAGAGAGAGGAGGCATGCTCCCCCACAGTCCTGACTGGCTTCATACAGCGTAGTTCCAGAGCATTGACCCGGTGATTCCATGATAGTTGTAAAGTAGAGAAACTCAGGCTCTGGGAAATTAGGGAGAATGGAGAGAGACTCAATAAATGGTAAGATAAGTTCTGACCAGCATGTTTATGCTGATCATCTGCATAAACAGAGAAGGTCACAACAAAGTTACAATTTGGGCATGAAAGATAAAATGTAAAAAACTTGGGCAGAAAGGAGGACACATAGGTGCCAGTGCATAATTTTTATTTTTTTTTTGTTATTTAGGAGTATGGAATAATGTAATAGGTTTAGTAGATTTGAAGGAGATAGCTAGTTTTAGCTACATAATGTAAATGAGAAACAATGTTCTTTGGGAACCGTTTCCGGACTGCAGTTCAACATCAAGCTGCTGGAACTCTGACCCCTCTGCACAAACATGATGTGCAGAGACATCGCCGGGAACTCCCGATGAATGAATCCTGATTGACCATTGAGTGAAATTTTTCTGTGTATTGGGAGTGGTGAGCATAACAGATTTGCTTGGTATACGTATTCTGTGTGTGTTGCTAATAAGTAGATGTTTAGTGCACAACCGTGTAAGGCTCTTTCACTGGGAAAAGGTTCCACAGACCCGTAGAGCCTTGAGCCCCCAGGGAAAGGGAGGGTACTTAATTTGACCAGGTTTCTTCCTGAGCCCCATGGGTAAAGATAGGTGTCTTACACCCTGAGCCCTTGGAAGGGAAAAGGTGGGGATGCCCTAAATTGACCAGGTCACACCTTGAGCCCTCACTAGGGTATAGGCGGGGTGCCCTAGATATTATCGGGTAACAATGTCCTGAATCAAATTCCTACAGAGGTAAATCAGTATATTTAAATTATATCCTGTGGTTTCTACTAGATAAGGTATGTCACTTCCTGTCCTCAACTGCTGTATAGTGTTGTTGCATACTGCTAAAGCGGTCACCATCTTTCAAATAGTTGGCACTTCAGCAGTGGCCTACATATTATATATAAGCCCTGACTACACTGACGTGGAAATCAAATTAGGGAAAGTGCTAACCATTTAAATATATTTCTGTCCCTGTCTAACGGTTCTCATGGGGGGGGAGGAGAGCTGGTTGGAAGGGTAGCAGCACCTAGTGGTCAGGGCTTAGGCCCATGACTTGAAGGGGAGCTGTTAGTAAGGGAGTCTGGGCTCTCCCACTCCACCAGGCTCCAACCCAGGGCCCTTTGAGGGCTGTCAGTGCTCTGACAGCCTGGGAATGCTTAAGACTGCTCTATGTGGGCCACTTCCTATCACACACACACACACACACACACATGCTTGTCCCAAAGTTGCTGTCTCGTTAAGGCAACGTGGTGGGTGTCGGCTCACCAGGATGGTACCTTCTGGCAGCTGCGTGTAGCATGGTAGTACTCAGTCTCTCTTGGGAAACAGCTACCTCCTTCTGTGGTATGCCCCACCTTCCTGGGCCAGATCATTCCTAGGGCTTTTCACTGCTGGGGTAATCCAAACAAAATAATGGGGAATTTATAAAACTCAGAGTCCTTATGAGAGGGAGGGGGCATTGCTTCTCTCTCAGGAGGTATTTGTTGCAGGTCCTCACCTCCCTCAGGGAGGACCTTTTGTCAGTTGGGATGAGGAGAGATTCTGCCTTTCCTTCAGCTCTCCTCTGCTGTTGTTGCAGGTCTGCGGTCTTCCCTGGTCTGTCACCAAATGAGCTGCCTTTTAACTCCTATTCCAGTTAGTGCCTTTCTTTACAGATGTGGTGGCCTGGGGCTGGCTGAGCCCATATCAGTTCCTTAACCCCTTGTTGCTCATTGTGGGGTTTGTACAGCCCATCACCCCTAGGCAATTTAAACACCATTATGTTTGCCAGTGTGAAAGAGGGCATAAACTTATTTGACTTGTTTCTGAAAACTGAATTCCAAGAAAAGGTCTTTAAAGGCAGGTTAAGATCCCATCCATAGCCGCTGATGTGGCCTGGGGGGTGGGGTGGGGTGACAAAGGGTATTCATGGGGGTAGGCGGGGGCAAAGGGTATTCGTGTTAGGGAGAAGTGGCTGTAAATCATGTTACAAACCCATTTTCCTAATACAATTCCAACACCTATTCTTAAAGTAGTACCTTAATAATTGAGATTACTCACAAAGCAGAGTGCTGCCCAGTGAACCAGATTCTGAACTCTGTGTCATCAGATATACATCATGGTAAATGTGATCAGAACCTGGTCCCAGTGTAACTAAGAGTGAGATGATCTGGACCATGTTGATTATGGACATGATTTTGCAGCCTTTGCACTCACCAAACTCCCACTGACTTCACTCGGAGGTATGATTATGGAGGGCTGCAAGAACATGTAAGCTTTTCAGTGTGCTTGGAATATCCTTCTGGATTAAAGTTGTTATATGCATACATGGAGATGTTCCCAGGATAATCATCACTATGATGCTGAATCTCCTAGTTATAAAAAAAAAGATATAGGGCAGCTAGCAGGGAATTCTCTTTCAGGGCTCTGGAACTATACAATTTGTTACCCCTTCCTCCAAAATAATCCTGAATTTCGGGATCTTCTGGGCATGCTGCTAAAAGGGTCTGCTTGAAAGGGCTTTTTGAGAAGATTGAGGGGAAGCTTCCTGAATGAAGAAAGAGTGGAAAGGAGTTTGACTGGCTGAGCTCCTGTTGAATGGATCATTTAGTGCTGTTGAGTTTTAAATTGTATTGTTAATGTGTGTTAGAAAACCTAGAGCCTTGAATATAGGTTATTTTAAAATAAATACATCTTTATTTATATTCAATAATTTTTAAATGGACAAACACTCCACTGCAAGTTAGTGTATAATTGTATTCCAGTGTAACACAAGAGTTGTTACACTGGTAGATTGGGTTAGCACAAATTGAAATATGACCTATTTAATACATAAAATTGCCAAATTGGAAATAAAATAAATTATTTTAATGTCGTAGTTGGTACCTCTTCTGGATTATGAATGAGTGAATTTATTTCCCTTATGGACCTCTGTCATGTGGATGTGTTTAGTCAGGCCCATGCTAATCATGAACTTTATTCTTCCCCATAATGCTGAGTGATACAAGTTGTTAAAATTAAGGATCTGAAGAAAAAAATAATTTACCCAGTAGACCCAGTGTTTTTGCTGGCAGATATATTGTTCCCTTTAATTTGCATTTTAATTACTTCAAGGACATTTAGCCATCTATAAGGATCACATTAGCAACTAAGAGATCAAGGGAAAACAAATTACCTCAGATATTACCAACTGCCAGTTTAATGAACAAAGGTTCTAACTTTACAGATCTGGGGCATGTTGTGTAATGGCACTTATCTACCTCCAGGACACATGGGAAATTAGTGAACAATAATAATGCTACATTGTTTTCTTCAAACTGGCAAATCAACATGTATATCATATATTGTTCAGATTTTCTTTACGAAAGAAAACACTGATTGATTGGTTGATTGGTCTTTTATGCACGTGAACTTATCTCTCTATTCATGTTGTTTCCCAGAGACCTATTTTCCATAACTTGAAAAACTTCACTAGGCAATTCATAACCAGGTGGCAGTTCTCTTTACACATTACCCTTTCTTCCATTATTGAAATCTTCCTTTATTTTAATAAAGGGCTACTAATCTTAGCCCTTTAAACTCGAGTAAGCCATCCATACAGCTAGGCCATGCCAGCTGACTCAGGACTTGTGAGGCTCAGGCTTGAGGGTCAATATAATTGCAGGTAGACATTCTAGCTTGGGCTTGAGCCCAGGTTCTGGGATCCTCCCACCTAAGGTGACCAGATGTCCTGATTTTATAGCGACAGTCCCGATATTTGGGATTTTGTCTTATATAGGTGCCTATTACCCCCCCCCCCCCATGTCCCTATTTTTCACAGTTGCTGTCTGGTCACCCTATTCCCACCTAATGGCCCAAATCCTATCACTCTTAATCCCTGTAAAGCAAATTTTCAGAAGTATCTTAGAAGCCCAACCCCTGTTTGATTTAAAATAGAATTTAGGCTCTTAAGTGATCAGGCACTTTTGAAAAGGGAACTTAGGCTCCTAGGATGGGATTCACAAAGTTATTTAAGTACCTAACTCCCAATGATTTCAATGGCAGCTACACACCCACGTATTTTAGGAAGCCCAGCCCTAAATCACTTGGTTGCTTTTGATAGTTTTACCCACTGACACAGAGTAGTCACTTATTATGCGAGTAGCCCCACTGGAATCACTAGTACCCTGAACCGACTCTGATTGAGTGAGTCTGAGGTAATAATAGAATCCTTCATACATACTTAAACATCTTAATGTCACTAATATAGTCTCATAATATGTTGTATGTAAATATTAAAAATCAACCATTTTATAGTGTTGTAGGCTACAGTAGATCAAACACAATTTTGTTCAAATTATTAAGAGGAACCAGTTTGTATTCAGGATTAAATGCATGAAGTGTTTTTAAACATGTCAATCATGTTAGGTTGAAGATGGAATAAGAAAGCCTTCTGAAACAGCTGTAACTATAAATTAGTTTCAGTATATTATTGAGACTGAGTTGTTTAAAAAATGGTGTGAAAAATTCTACTATGTTCAGTAGTTGATCATATGATGTTTTTATAGACCATTTGATAATTACCACATATTTTTTTCTTCATAGAGGGCTAAAAACTTGACCCCACCACTGTCAGCCATCTGGATGAGCTGAGTTGCCATTTTAACATCTTCCTGTGCCAAGCGTGTGTGGCGCACCTGGTATGAGCATCACCCTTCACCCCAATCTGAGACAGTCCTTACAGGTGTTAGGTAGCTGAAGGTTAAGCCCCTATAAACATTGGGAAGAAGAGAAGCACATATTTTCCATTGCCAGGTGCTGGTCCACTAATCACCAGGAACCTCACATGGCTACTGAGTCCATGGGTGTTAGAGAATGCTACATCGTGGCCCCCAGAACAAGACTTTGGGAATGATGAAATCAGCTCCGAGAGATGGCAAGGGGTGAGTCAGGCCCCACCACAAAGGATAGTCGGGGATGGCCCACTGCAATCTTCTGCTCAGAATCCCTCAAAGTCTAGTTCAGCCCATACTTATCCACGCACAGGATGTCTGATATATTTGGTTTCTCCAAATCAACATTGATATTCATTTTTCTGTGAAGAGATATGATTAGCATGTGCAATATCAGCAGGGAAAGAATTAGGGAGTGTCAGTAAGATGAAAAAACAAAGGGACCGCATAGTTCAATACATAGGACACTGAATTGATGCTCAGGAGACTGGTGTTCTACTCATGGGTCTGCCATTGATCTGCTGTATGAACTCAAGCAAGTCATGCTCTTCTTCCTCTCACTTTTTGTCTGTCTTGTCTTTCTAGATAGTTCCTTCCCTTCCCTACAGTGTATGGTCTCCTACTCTGTGTCTGTAGAGTGCCAAGCACAATGAGGCCCTATCTCAACTGTGGCCTCTAGGTACTATAATAACATAAATAAGTTACAATGGGTAACATTTTTTAAAGTGCTTAAGTGAATTAGTAGCCTAAGGCCCATTTTCTTTCAATGGAAATATATGCATCTGACAGACGGACACAACCTACCCAAGAATAATCAATAGCCCAGTGGTTAGAGTCCTCACATGGTTTGTGGGAGACACAGGATCAAATCCCTACTCTGAATCAATGTCCTAACACTGATCTACAGAGTCAGTCTCTGTTTGGCCCAATGAATATTTAATGATTTACAAAAATTTGATCAGTTCCAACTTGTGAGAGACTGACTCTTTAGCTTGGTTTGTCAGAAAATGGAATGAGTGTTTTCCAGCCAGCTGTAATAATCACATGTATAAGCAAATAGGCAGATCTTCAATATATGTAAGGGAAGCCCCCCCCCCGATACTCTGAAAACAGAATGACGACTTCTTATGAATTTGATGGGAACAACGTTATCTATACAACTGGAGATGAGACCTGTTATAGAAACAGTGCAAATATCTATGCTTCAGAAATTGATTTCAGACTTACAGCATTGCTGTCATAATGGTGCATGAAAGCAATGCCATTCATTCTGAGACAAGCTAACACTAGGAGGAGGAATAGTACTGACAGCAGACACAGTCATAATATCTGTGTCTATGAAAAATGAAATAAGCTAGTGCATATCGGGGACATTTAGGACATTTAGGAACTAAAACCAAGCTGTTTACCACCAAACCGAAATGAAAGCACCAACCCGATGAGAGGGAATTGAACGACTTGTATTAAATATTATTGTCATGAGTTTAATTATAGGGTGGCATGGAGAAGAGGTGTTTCCTAAAATTTTTAGGAAGGGGGGGAGAGGGGCAAGAGTACCTCTCTAGAGCCAGTGATACTGACCCCTGCCATCTGCATAACCCTTTGTAACTCTGACCCCTATTATATGATTAGGGCTAGGAAATAAAGATTAGTGTTTTCCCAGCACTCCTCTGTGTCACTCTTTTACGTGCATTGTGTCAGAGTAAACTGAAAATCTGCGAAAACTGGAGCAAATGAAGCTACCCAATCCCTGGGAAGGGAATCTGGCAGAGAACTGAAGGAGGTGATTGCAGATATTGCATATGTTCCTGGTAATGAAGAGAAGTCAGAGATGGTAGAATTGTCCCACGCAGTTTCTTGTGGTGGGAACAAAGAGGCTTTGTACAGACGTGCTAAATATAGCACAATTGGTTCAAATTGTGGCATCTTTTTAAAAAAGAGGTTAAAAAGGTATCTGTCATTAACAAAACACATATTTAGATTTATGGGCTCTTCATGTACTGTAAATGGGATGCATATTTTGTCCTGCAGACGTGACACTAAAATGCAAATTTACACCAATAAGATCTGACCGGCAGCTGACCCTGCCCTAAAAATGAGGGGTTTAAAATACAACAGAAGAAATGCTGATAAATCAGACTACCATTTTGTAACAGTAATGCAACAGAATATTGCAGATAGTGGGTAAAAGAATTTCCACCTCAGAACTCAGAATGAAATAGGGTTCTGAAGGAACTAACACCTAGATCTTTAAATGCCATATTACCAGGTATAACAATCTTCTTTAGCAGGATCAGAACACATCTTCAGGAAACCGATGAGGCATTTGAGTGTCTGCCAGGCATAGATACAGGTATGCTGCACTCAACTCGACAGGGTTTAAAGGAGATGGGATATGAGCCAGAGTATATGAAGTCAATACCAGACTTTGAAAACAATGAGATGAGTCAGGGAACAACAAAAGACAATTGACACTAACAAGGAGGCTGATAAACATATACAGTAAAATGAAACTGGAGCAGATTCTGATCAGTTATGGCAATGCAAATTAGTAATATCTATGGAGCTACTTCTGAATTTACACTGGTCTCTGACCCAATATATTCATCTTTGGGCCCTCAAAAGGTCAAAGTGCATTACTGTACAATGCAAATGAGTTGAATTCACAAATAAATAATTAAGAGCTAAAAGAGTGAAAATATTGCATTTTGATTTAGATATGTTTGATTTTCTTGTAAATAATGGAGAAACAGGGATACAATGATATACTGCAAAAGGCTACTGTGGTTAATGTTTGTTGTAATATAATCTTCTTCCCAATGAATAAAGGTGAAGCACATATTCTCTCTTTTATTCTGCTGTTCTACATGACTGATCAGAGATCTTCCAAAAACTTTCTTCTTCCAGATGAAATTGAGATGAAGGGGTTTTGAAAGGTCCATTTCACACACAAAGAAACAACTGACAGTATTAGGCTATTCTGAGAAAATAGTTTATTATGGGTTACTGCAGTAAAACACTCTGCTTGAAAAATGTTCTATAAAATATGAAAAATCATATTCACATATCAGCCACAAGAGCATTGTCTTACAATGATCTACACATAATTCTTGGACTGTTTCTCTGGCTCTTTAGTAACAACGAATTAGCAGGACTTAAAAACAGAGGCATGGTGATACATCTGTTTAATATAGAGCTGTAGAAATAATTGATTTTTTGGTTTGTTGCCCAAAAAGATTAGTTTCAAATCACCCCCAAACAATTTTTTTTCACTTTTTTTCCAGCAAACTAACATTTTTTCTTTATTTGTTTTGAGTCAAACCACATTTCATTGACTTGAAAAAGGCATTTTGTTTTCTTTGACCTTTTAAAAAACATTTTAAAATAAACTGGAACAAATTTTGACATGAAAAGTTGTTTCAAATTGATCAAAGCATTTCATTTTGAAAATGTCAAAATGAAATGTTTCAGTATTTTCTTTATTTTTAGGGGGGGTGTTTTTTTCAGCAGTGTCACAACAATTTTGTGAATTCAGTATGAATTTGGCAAATGTTTCATTCCCCCAAATCTGCATTTTTCAGCAAAAAAATGTTTTGGCCAAAAAATTTCACCCAGCTCTACTTTAATAAAATATTTTGGTCACCACTTATTGACCTAAAAGTTGATATCAGTATTGACTACAGATAAGGGCAATATTTTCATCATTCAATCTAAATTGCAAGAAAACAACAAACCCAGGTCTCCATTCTATGGACCCACAAGGTATCCAGAAGAACTGTCCTCAAGGTGGTTATTGAAAGCTGTTTGTTCTCTCAAAATAAGATACAAAGGGTTTCTAAAAAATATCCTCAACATCAAGATGGATAAACTGTATTGGAAAACTTACATTTCAGGGTATAATTTTTTTATCCCATAACCGATGGTCCAGAGGCAAGAAGAATGAAAAATGAAAGAATTCTAGCAATGCAGAAAACTGAATTACCTTTGCACACAATAATAGAAGCCACCTTCATTTTGTACCTGCATATTTATTTGTAATTAGTTAGAGTTATTCATCCCTTGGTATACATTTGCTCCAAAGAGCAGTTTCCAATAAATTCAAGAGGGAATCTCTTGTTCATTGTTACTTTATGTTCCCAGTGAAATACCTTGATGGGTAAAGTAAATGAATGGTAATGGAATTTAATTTTACTTATTTGTTATGATAATTAACCAAAGTCATAAATACCACTATAAAGGGTTATTTTTTTATAATTCATTTTCTTTGAATCACCAACTGAATGTTAGAAACACCTACAGCTTCAAGCAACAAACTGTTCTGCTCTTCATAACAACTCATCTGGCCTGAAATGTCAACCAACCAAAGTTGGTAAATAAATAAAACATCTCCCAGCAAAACAAAAACAAACAAAAAACCCACATCATCCTACCTTAAAAAAAGAATTGGATTCTGCCAGTTTTACTCACACAGAGTATCATCTTACTCCTAACCAATGAGTATTCCCACTGGGGTCAATGAGTGTGTGCTCCCTACTTTGTCTACTCAGCTATCCTGATCTGTGTGGAGGCAAGATGGGTCCTTTGTTCCTTTTGGATATGCCATGTACATTAACTTCCTACAGTCCTTACCCTCCGGGAGTGCAAGGACTATAACGGCGGAGTTGGTATTTCCAATCTGGGCATACCTGCTCTGCAGTCAGAACTTCCTTTCACAGTTTAAGGCTCTATCTACATGAAAATACATACAAATTTCCAGCATGCATGACCTCTGAAAGAATAAGGCCAGAAAGGTAAAAAAACAGTTCTCCATCAGGGATTTGTAGAACTGTCTGGGGCCCTTTTGCTTACTGAAAATTCCGACATTAAGTCAGATCCCGTCCTTTTCCTATCCACTACTGAAATCATGAAGCCCACAAAGATTTCCAAAATCACTAAGACAGGAATAACTCCACTTTGTGTCCCCATTCCCACAGTGGAATGAGAACTGGCTCCCTCCACTAAGTGAGGAGTAGGAAAAGAGATTTTTGACTCACAATCAAGTAATCTATTAGGAGGTGAGGTTCTGTCCCATCCCCCCTCCAGTTTACTGCAGATGGTTGAGGCTAACAGGATATTCTCTGTTAAGAGGCAGATTTTTCACCAGTACTTGCAAGTTCACGATTGCAGAGTTTTTGGGATCCCATTTAAGCCTCCTAGATGACCTCTCCATTTCAGCAGTGTCAGTTAAAGAAAAGATGAGCCAGTCAGAGAAGAACTTACATCAACTTGTGCATTGACAGCTATGCATGGTGTCCTATACTCACTTGGACCAAGTCTTCCCTACCAGTTTGATTGAAAAGTAGTGCCTGATCTTGTTATAGATATAGCCACCAGGGGGCATAACATTGCTTGCATAATGTATTAAAGTGACTACCGAGACATTTTCAAAAAAGTAGACACTCCACTTGCAAAGTGTGCTTACACAAGCACACACCTTCATTTGTACATGTAACTCAGCCAGCCATCCTTGAAAACAACTCCATGTGTGTACACATGCACAATTAGCAGAGCAGGGCACAGAACAAATGAGGGTGAACAGAGGCCAGCCCATCTTGTACACAAAACGCTCTGAAACGGCAACCTATTTTAATCAGCATGGATTTTCCGATACCCAAGAATTGAAGGTGATTAAGACAAGGGGGTTGGAGCTGTATTATTCTGAGTACAAATGATTTGTTTCCCAAGATTTGATCAAATAAAATGGAGAATATTGTTAAGCATCAATGAAGGACTGAAATAGAAGAGACTCTGCTTATAGTTTCTCTCTTCATTTTTTCTTCTTTCATTCATTTGTTTAGAAACATATTTTTTTCTGACTAACTAGCCTGTCATTTGACTTAACGGGTAACTCTCAGCTGATACTAGATAAAAACTGGATGGTATCAAGAAATAGGCTTTGTTGTCACTTAGTTGTCAGAAAAGCTGTGTAAAGATCTTAGCTTCCTCTTTGATAAACACTACATTTATATAATTTATCACAACCTACTCTTTGAAGCTGTAAAACATATAATAGAATGAACAGACTTAAGTTTGTTTAAAAGCCTTTAAGCTTTCTTTTTAACACTTTTCTACAAGAATAAAATAGCACTGGTGTATCAAACTCACTAGAATGTATTCAAACTCTCCATATAATTGAAAGATTCCTTAAAGAGATGCACTAGGTCCTTTGAACTGAATAGACTGCATATTTCTCCTATTCAACACTATATAGGTACATGCCTAACATCGAAGAGACAAAGGACCTCAAATAAAAGTACCTGCGGCCAGAAATATGTTCCAAACTCTTCTATCAACACAAACATCTACCAGGAAAGCAATTTTCTTCCCATAGATATAATCGCTGAAGAAGGATAGACAGTAATTATAGTATTATATATACAACAGGCAATGTAAACAACTTTTAAATATATTTGTATTCATATCGCTCATGATTCCCGCCTTCCAATCAACCATTAATCCTGGCAACAATAATTACATAAAGTTTAAGATTTCTTCCAAGGGTGTGAGGAGAATACCTCCTACTGGTGTCTCTAATGTTATCCAACGGTGGAAAATTCCCACCAATTGTTCTATGAGGCAACTGTTTAGCTTTCACTATGGTCCACCTTATAAAAAGCATATATGTAAAAATCTACATTCACTTTTATACATGTCTAACTTGCACGTGCAAAAAATGTTGCTCGGTGCACACAAACCCTGATTCGTTTGACAGATGTATATGCTAGAGCTGGGTAAATCAGCGATTTTTCAGTTTGATGACTGAACTAAAAGATCCCCCCAAAATGTTGTTTTGGAGCAAACTAAACATTTCATTTGACCTGAAATAAAATGTTTTGTTTCATTTTGGGGTTGTAGTTTACCTCTTAGTTAAATCTAGCTAAAATTAGAAACAAAACATTGTTTCAAAATGAAAAATTGAAACATTTAAAAATGTCACCCATTTGGAACTTTTTTTTTTTTTTTGAGTGAAACTGTTTGCCAAAAGTGACAAAACTCACAAACGGTTTGGTCAAGCCAAAGCTGTCTTTTTTAGTGAATAAACTTTCCCCAGCTCTACTGTAAGCAAGCCTGGAAATCATAATATGCCTGGAACCTTATTTTGTAATCATTATGTTGCACAATCTGAATGATTTGGGTGTTCCCCAAGAACTTCACATAACTTATATTAATTCTGCCATTAGAAATGGCCAAACTGACAGCCAAATAAGATTCTCTAGCCTGCAGCTTTATGACCTTGTTAACTGATCCCATCAGCTCTGGTAAACTAAACACAATGGGGGCTAAGCCAGTGCAGGGATGGGACACTGCTATGAATACCTAATACGGTAAATGCTATAATGAGTGATGTTGCTCATTCAGTAGGTGGCAATATTCCTTCGTGACTCATCATTGCACCAACAATCCAGCAGGCTTTTGGAGTATTCAGAAAGCATAAAGATATCACAAAACTGAAATCCTACTGTGACCCAGACTGCCCTTTGTGCCAGCTGGCAAAGGGTTCACACAACACTGTTGTCACAATATTTAGCCAATCAGTATCTTGTAAGATATCATACGATATGATATGATAATGAATGACATGTTGGTCATTAATATTATAATATGATACATGTACAGCTTGTGTGTAAAGATTTCTCTGTTCTAAAATACGTTCCTAAAATACGGTCTTTGGAGACAGCAAACTTAATGTCTGTGAGTGTCCAGTGGGAGGGACTGGACACTACAGAGAGATACATTTCTGGAGAACTTGGGAATTGGGGTTCACTGAATGAGTCCTGGAAGGCAAGGTTTCAACTGGCAGAGTCTTGAGGAATTTGCCAGTAAGGCAGATAGACTTCTGCATGTGCATTGCCAAGAGAATAGGTTCCCAAGAAGAACACAATTTTAGATATCACTCAACAATTCATATTTTCCTCAAACAGAAATATTATAAAAATTGCTACAATATTTACTTTCTTCAGTTGAGTTTAAAGCTTTCTATCCAGAAAAAATGTGATAGAAAGAAATGCATTGGATTTATTGAGATTAAATCCTAATATACACTTTTTTAGAGCTGGCCAGAAAGACCTCAATGAAACAGTGTTCTGTTGGAAAATGTAGCTCCATCAAAATTAAAACGTTGATATTGTTAGAACTTCTCCCCTTTTTCACTTTTTCACCAAAATTTCAGTGAAACTGACAAAATTTCACAAAGTCTCATTTTGACTTTTCCAAATTGAAATATTTTGATTGTTCCTTAGTAAATGACTTGATTTTTTTTCCAGAATTTTCTTTCACAGAGAATTTAGAAACATTTTGGGTTTTGTTTTTAATTGGAATGAAAACCAATTTTCAAATCTCAAAATCCTTTGCCAATCAAAATTTCTGTTCTTTATATAACTTTATATAGCAAGCCAAGAGGAGAAATATGATGAACACTTGAAGAGCTACTTAAAGAGATGTTCTCTCCAGCATTTGGGGGGGAAAGGTTTATAATATAAATTACTAGACAGAAGAGTCAGAATTTTCCAGAAATTAATTTTTATCTGCACCTGAAAGTTATCATATTTATTTTAGAGATGAAAAAAATAGATGATCACATGTATAATTCACTTGTTTGGCTGTCTAAATTTCCCTTTTGGCATATATTTCTTTACAAGGTCTATAGTATCTCCCATGTTTATTGCCTTCTGGTACGATACCGCTTTTTAGGTATGGTCTCCCTGGAGGATATGGAAAATGGCTTTGATGTCAGCTTCCGTGATTTTACAGTATCAAAAGCAGGCAAAATTAATGATAACAGTGGAGGAAACAGCAAAGCACAGTTTCTAGAGACCTGAATTTCATATTCTTTAAGCACATGCCTTAAAGGATTGCCTCTGTGAGTGCCAGTGATAGTTAGAGAATAACTTGATGGTTTATTTATTTTATATAGAAAGAAATATAACCTTTTATGCTAGCTCTGTCACTAATGGGAAGCCTTTAAGCAATTGAGTACCTAATGGGAGATATTCACAGTTTGTGATTTACAGTTTAGCTAGATGAAATGCTCAGAAGAAATGGACACTCTAAGAATTGCAACACTTACCTGTCAAGTAAGCTCTTTCTTGTTTTTACCCTTACAAAGTTATCCAGGATTCAGAGCACAGACTGAATTAAAGTTAGAGAGTTTAGAAGGGAGAAAACACTAGAGGCTTTCTTTTTATTTTAAGAAACCCTCTTTCCCCCCACCTCCTCAAAAAATATCCAAAACAAAACAGTGCACAAGGTCTGAATATGAGCTTGTGCTCAAATACTCTTGACTGGAAAGATAGCTGAGATCTGGATGCAAACTCTGTCTATAATGGACTGAACCAAACCCTACCATATCTATGGAATGTTTGAATCCAGATCTGAGCTTTGCAACTCAGAGCCATCTCTCCAACATCTTCCTCCAATACCTGGTGACTAATCACAAGTTCTAATAAAAAGAAAAGGAGTACTTGTGGCACCTTAGAGACTAACCAATTTATTTGAGCATGAGCTTTCGTGAGCTACAGCTCACAGTCTCTAAGGTGCCACAAGTACTCCTTTTCTTTTTGCGAATACAGACTAACACGGCTGTTCCTCTGAAAAGTTCTAATAAGTAAATGGTGGGGAGGAAAAAACGGTGCATATGACTACGGCAAGCCCATAAGGATTAATTCAGAAACAGGTAAAGTATCATGACTTATATGTGAAATGTAACCCAAAGGAGTTCCTTAATGTGATCTGAGATTGCTGTTATTCTGACTATGGAGAATTAGCCAGTGGCACAGCATGTGATTCTCTATTTTGAGCCAAGCTGTCTATGTCAGTGTTTCTCAACACCTGATCCACGGTTGATGCTGGTCCATGAGATCTCCCGGACACAGTTTAGGAAGGCAGCAAGCTAGTCCCTGGTATGAAAATGGTTGAGAAATACTGGTCTAGATGTATTCCACTTGGGATGTGTAAACCTGTTGGGCCACAACTCCATCTAAAGAAGGAGATGGCTAAAATCTTCTCCATTTTATGAAGATTAGCTTCAGCCCCCAGGCTTCTGGCAGGTTTCCAATGTGGCCTAGGGTCAGGAAAAGTCTGGGTACCTCTGTTAGCCCAAGATGAAATCTTAAGTATCTTTTTTGTATATTTGCCTGTTCCCAATTTGCTTCCAACAGATGCTGTTAGCAAAGGTTCATTCCAGTTGCTAGTTATTCACAATTGCCAGCACATTAATTGTTTGACTTTCAAACATTGGGGATAATGGCATTTTTAATTTAACGTCTTCAGCTATTTTTGCCTGCCTTTCCCTGAAAGGACTCTCCAAGTCTTGCCGAACACATTAGTATTGAGGCAGCATGTATAGCATTTATCTTGCTTGATGATGAACAGCAGGGTAGAGCTCTCTATGTTGTTTTGATGAAATCCCACAAAGTGAAATTTGAATAGAAAATAACGCAGTTGCAGAACTTTCAAAGAGAAATAAACAAAACGTGAAGAAAGACTTGGAGGCTGCCTTTGAAAATCTTTGAAGAAAAACATCATTGTTGCCTCTATAAGTCTCAGGAAGATGACAGAAGCTTTTATAAAGCTCATTTAATTATGAGTTTATTAAAACAGTAGTTTAGAATGGTGCCTGTAATCTCCTAATTAACTTAATTTGGAATCCCACCATTTACAAAACAGTATTAAGGAGAAAAAAAGTTTAAGTATGCCAAATAGCTATAAGACAGCATATGGGGAAAGATTATGTACCTTAGGTTGCTGTAGGAATTTAGACACTATCCTGTCATTTAACAGAAACTGGGATGCCAGACAGGATTAGAAGATGAAAGAATGTGCTCAAAGTGTATAAAAATTTCACACTTACCCATGCAAACCTCACATGGGAGTCAATAGTGTTTTGTCTCAAAGACTATATGATCAGGCCCTAAGTGTGCATCAGTTGATCATCATTAATCAAGCAATAGTAATTACCATAGAATAATGGTTTGTTTCTCTTACAGTTGGTAAGCCAGACCCTCAGAATGTCAGTAACATAAATGGCCAAGCCCACTGTAACAAGGAGTGACTTATGGTCAGGAAACCACATTCCTTCTCGGGTGAGTGAACAACAATCATCTGTGTCCTCTTGCTCAGCCCTCGCAGACTGGAAATCTGCAGAGCTTTATCTGACTTTCCGACTTTTGCTTTCAGAGATGTTGATTAAACTCTGTTGACACCGTGCATGTCATGAAACATTCTGTGGGAGCAGCAGTATGTCACATAGTGCATAGGAGAGAACAGTGCACAGTGACATTTCTGATGCTTAGCTATATAAGATATACTTATTGCTTTACGTAATCAGCGTTAAATCTTTAAAAAGAAAGGTGAACATGAGCAACAAATTTCAGACAATGTAAAAGGCGTGCAGAAGACCAGAATACAAAAGGGGATTTAAAGATTAGATGACTTACAATGGGTATGTTTTCAAATGCCATTGAACTGACATTCTAATCTAATTGTTTGCTTCAGGCAACAGAAAAACTTAAAAGTATTACTGAGTTTTAAGTTGACCTCTTCAAGCACAAGCAGTGAAAAAAAGACAAAAAACAAAAACTCCAGACAAATGTATTCTGTAAAATCACTATCAGAAAGCCAAGAGAAGCACAACTGGCCTTATGGGGAGGGTATATAAAGTTGGCCTGTAGTTCCAAAGTACAGTTGTGCCAGGTCAAGAACAATAACAAAAAGAAATTTAAGAAAATCCTGCTGCCCCATAGAGAAGAAACTGTCGTCAGCTTCTTGTAGATGATTCATATTTGTACAACTAATGTAGTTGATAACTCCCTTTGATACACACAGCATTATTCCCACTTCTTAATCTCATTGTATTCATACTAAAGCCTGATGATGTACAAAGTGTTGAAACAAACATCTTTTCCCATCACTTTGTGCATTATCAGCCATTTATTTTAGTGTTTTTTGTGCCATCAGCATTTCGACTAACTGCTCTTTTTCATTTTTAATATTGCCATTGCATAAACAAGAACAGACTGTGTTAATGGTTTAGTTTTAGAAACAGCATTAATCTTCACTTACTTGGGAATGTGCACAGTTGTGGCTGCACCACTTGTGTTTTATGTTCTGATCTTCATCACCTAAATCAGGAAGATGAATCAGATGCCTAAAAATAAGCTATCACTATGTGTGTTTGGGGTTGGGAGTATATGCGTGCATATAACTTGTGAGGACAGACTCTGGGATCCTGGTCTTGGTTAAGTAAATACTGATTCTAAAAGATTTGACTATTTTGTTTTTAGAGCCAACAAAATCCACTTCAAATGGCAAGGGTTAGGGTCAAACATACATTAATAAATGAGCCCTTGTGTTTGTGTGCCACGGCTTTCTATGACATGGAATCAGAACTGTTTGCCTCTGTCATAGGCTCTCTACTGTTAAATGCTAATGGAGAGATTCACCTTTAGTCCAGGTGGTACATACCTGTGTTGATGGAGAAGAAGGGCCTCAGCACTATCTCTGGTGATGATGTAAATCTCCACGTGGCCTTGTGGTGCAACATAACACCAACCATCAAGTTCTAGTCGGCCCTAGAGTAGTTATGATATTCTGGTTTAACTCTTCTTATTGCCTACTCTGCAATGAGTGATGCAGGGTTGCTTGCCTCATAATTCAGTGTAATGAGCACACAGTATAAGGTAACCTTCATGTTGCAGCAACACATTTAGAAGAAAAAAACCTGTATTTGAGATATTACACATCTAAGGCCTGATGCTAAAATGTGCTGAATACCCTTAATAGGAATTGAAGGGACTCATCTTTCAGGAGATACTCAAGACACTATAATATTTGTCCCCTTCTGTAGCTTGTGTGGTATATTTCCTTGCTCTTCAACTATTTCCATCTCCCTGCTAGCTCTATCTGTGACAGCTGCTGTGCATCAGCTAATCACATAAAGAATTAGAGTTATTACATAGAGGAATATTTTTGTAATCAACAGGACATTCCTTTCAGCCTGATTTGGAATGAGATAATTTGGATTAAGGTGTTTGCTCAGGAGCCAACACCCTGTTTTTTGCCAGACCATTCCCCTCTCACAAAAATCTGATTCCAGCACACATACCCTGCACAGAGAGTTAGTAGGCCACCAAACAGAAATAGTTTCCACCTGGAAACTGAGAAATTGACTTTCAGTCAATCTCAGTTCAGATGAAATATGAGGATTTTGCTCATGGAGTGTTAACTAAAATGATAGGAATTTTGTTTAAAACTGAGCTAAATGCTTTGGTTGGATCTCCCCCCCCCCAAAAAAAAACCAACCAACCAACCAAACAAACAAAAAATATAACTTTGATTGAATATATTTTGCTTCAGGGGAAAGGATCCCCCCCACCCAATGTGAATTGAATTTGTCTTCATAAACAGGTTTCAGAGTAGCAGCCATGTTAGTCTGTATTCGCAAAAAGAAAAGGAATACTTTTGGCACCTTAGAGACTAACACATTTATTTGAGCATAAGCTTTCATGAGCTACCGCTCACTCCATCGGATGAAGCTCACGAAAGCTTATTCTCAAATAAATTTGTTAGTCTCTAAGGTGCCACAAGTACTCCTTTTCTTTCTTCATAAACAGTTATGTACTATGGTGAAGATGAGAAATTTCTGTCAATTATATACCATGGTTTTAGAAATGCAGATAGACAGGAAATAACATTGACACTCAGCAATTTTCATCCAGACTTCTCAAAACACTTTGAAGTTATTATTATGCATTATTTGCATTGCAGGAGCCCCTAAGAGCCTCAGTCATACACCAGGACCCCACAATGCTAGGTGCTATACAAACACAAAACAAAAAGGATAGTCTGTGGCCCAAAGAACTTACTATCTAATTATAAAATAAGTGAATAAGTATTGTTATCCAATCATCCACAAGACCCAAATGCCCATAGCATCTGGGAAGATAAGGTGTCAGCCAGCACCTACATATGCATGATTATACAGCCTACAATAGCTTGTGTTGCAAAGAGTGCATACCTTACACAGTAGCTACTTATAAGAGAATGCCCCTTTATTGTTCTTCTCTTCCATAATATTTTTTTTAAAAAAAACACACACTATTTAATAAGTAACATATTACAACTTCTAATTTAACTTTCCTTGTTTTTCCGGTTGCAGAGGTTTGTTCCTTTGTTTTGGAAGAAGAGGCAATACTGGGAAAGAATTTGGAGATTTCAGAACAGAAAGCATGGAGGGACAGATATGGCAATATTTCCTTCAATATCCTGAAAAGACCTTATTGTATTAAGTTTATGTATAATTGTCGGTTGGGATTGTATGTAACCTCTCTGGGGGTGGCGGGGAAGACATGAGAGATATTGCAACCTCATGCAGTATCTATAGGTTTATTTTTTTTTAAATGAATGGTTTATGTATGACTGTTCTGTTCCATGGAGGAGTGTTCCTATAGCTCCTCCAGGAACTAAAAACAGCAGGTGGTGATTAATGCAAATCAGCTAGGTTGTAACACCTCCCCACTCCGAGAGGTTCCACTCCGAGGAAGTTCACATATATTAGTTCAACTGGATTCTCCAGAGGCCAGCAAAGAAAGGACCTTTGGATAAACAGCCTGGGTTTAATCTGATGCAGGGCCTTTTTTCCAATCCAGCAAATGAACAGGAACTTGTGTCCCAGGGAGAACCCCCAATCCCCGCAGAAGGATTGGAGTGACTCGACCTATAAGGGCGCCATAAGACTGATGGGTGATCTCTGGTAAGCTCTCTAGCATACTTACAGGGTATTTTATTGTTTTCAATATGTTTTCTCTGTAACATATTCACCTTAAGAATAAATGTGCTTACTTAGAAGGAGCTGTGTGGTAACTTATAACTGCAGACAATTATGCTGTTCATAGCCTCTGCAAGAAAGCAAAGAGGAGACATTGGCTTTTTTTTTTAGACATTGGCTTTTTTTTTTTTTTAAACAGGGATATTACATTGTAGTCAGGATACTGTGCAGCCTAGAAAAAAAAAAAAAAACAGTCAGGAGGGAATGAAATGCCAGTCTTTGCCTAATGCAAGTGATTGCTGGGAGCCAGAAACTTTAGCTGCGTGTCCTCAACAGAACACAGAACGGAAATAAAGATTCAGTTACCCTGAAACTGACACATGGTACCAAATTCTCAGTAACA
The DNA here is from genome assembly GCF_965140235.1 of Caretta caretta. Lineage (NCBI taxonomy): Eukaryota > Metazoa > Chordata > Testudines > Cheloniidae > Caretta > Caretta caretta. The sequence goes on from NC_134207.1 coordinate 128,311,988, forward strand.
TTTCCCTATCAGAAATCTTAAGGAAAACAGAATGACTATGAATAATGAGGTACAAGAGTACACATACTAATTATAGTTTAAACTTTGTCATGTTAATAAAAGGTGACAGGAGCATATTATGCTGCTAGATGAAGTTTCAGCCTTTTATTATATTATTTGATTTTCTTGAGATCCATGCAGATAAACAGAAATATTTAGTGACAGCCAATTTTTTTTCCTGCCTTCTTCTCAGACACAGATCAAAGAAAGCAGGCCTGCAGTTTATTGTATTTGGCACCCTAATAAAATTCTGAATATTTACATGATTGAATCACTTTCTCAGTTCCAGTCGTTTCTTATCTATCAAAATTAGTAGTTCATATCTCTGGGTAAACAAAATATCCACAAAATTAAACAAAAATATTGAGAAATAAATGGGATGAATACATTAGAGACCAATGCCAGTCGCAGCACTATGGTTAATGTTCTGTCAACTTGTCCATTTTCTGCGGGGTTTACAGCTTAGCTGTAAAAATTCACACCGGACTGTCAAATATCTTTCAAAACACTAGAATGAGGAACATTTGGATTTTGCTTATTTGACTGGCATTTTTTAACTGTTATTGATCCATAACAAGCTTTCATTTCTCCACTTAATTTATATGATTTAAAAAACAAAATGTGGTTATTCTGTGCAACAATATATATTTTAAGTGTCCTACTTTTTAAAAAGCCAGTTAAATGAATAATGTAGGTGCCTTTGGAATATAAAAAAATGATATGACTGCTAAATTATTTAACCTTGGAATACTGACTTTTTATTATTTTCCTTGTGCTTATGTAAAGTGATAAAGTATTAAGAGAAGATATTTATGGTAAGCAATGCAGGAGTTATTTTTAAACTGTTTTCCCCCCCTTTTCTGCAGCCACGAGTGTGTTAGGTGCTTTACAGAAACAAAAGTGTAATGTTTCTGCCCTGAAGAATTTACAGTCTAATTTTAATCTTAATACAATTATATGGTGACCAAAAAATCAGAGAGGAGAGATGGAAGAAGAGCCAGTGTTACAAAACTGAGATCATGAGGGCACTCAATTTTGGTGCAGACACATGTGGAAGATCTGTTAATTGTATTGTTTCTTTTTATTAACTCACTCATACTGCCAGAGTGAGTGAGTTTTAAGGAGTTCATGGTGTCTATTAAGTAAAGTCTACACTTGAAGGAGTTTAGTTAATGTTATTACTAGAGATAAGCTCAAGCTGCAAACTTCACATCCTGATCTGAATTCTGCTAAAGTTTAGGGATCTGCAGAGTTCAGATCCAGATTTTTAAAGTTCATCTCATTATAGACACAGGATTTGATCCAGTGAATACTTATGCAAATAATTTTACTTACACGAGCAGGACCACTGTAATAAAAATTAATTTTGAGGTAATGAACCACTTAGATGCTTAAGTATTTGCAGGATCAGATCGGTGATGGCAAGCCACGAAGCTGAGATCTGGATCCAAATTTACCCCATACTTTGGAGGTGTTCAGAACAGAAGATTAGATTTGGGTTCCGACACATCTGAGTTATAACATCAAAACTTATAGCTGTAACTAACTTCAGGTCTTGCTCACTTGTAATATCCATGGCTTTATTGCCATTCATGGGTATATATTTACAAATCCCTTTCCATTACTCTTTTGCTTCATCGCATTGGGTCCATTGGACCGAAGTTAATGGCAAAACTCCCATTGTCTTTAATGGGGAGAGACTAGGTCCTCTATTATCAGTTAGACAATAGTGAACAGGTCTCTATAGCACCTTTCATAGACAAAATGCTATTGTTTTCTTGTGCCCTAGTGTTGTGTGGGCAGGGAGCATCATGTGACATGTGTCTAGTATGCCATTCAGCTTGAATGCAGCAAATGAAGGGCACTACTAACATATGTCATGTCAGTGTATCTTGCAGTAATGCACTCACTAATCACTTTACTTTTTCCAAATTTAAATATAGCATAGGGATTTAACATCACTTTTAGTTCAAACCTCCTCTCCAAGAATGATAAATTAAGTTTTACTATAGTCGGGATGTAACAATGTATGAAATGTATTTACACAGTAGACCAGAAGAAATTCTGTGCAGCAATTTAAATCTGTGTGGATAAGTAAATCTTATTTCCAAATAAATTAAATGGCTTGGCATCCTAGAAGGAGCACAATGCACAAATGCAAGGGGACGAGAGTATGGGGTATTATTTTCATCATTATTATTATTGGTATTGTAGTAGCTGGCCCCATTGCACTGAACAGACATGTCATAGCCAGACAATGGCTGCTGCCAGTGCCTCACAATCTAGAACTATATCAAGACACAACAGGTGGTTGAAACAAAGAGCTGGAGGGAAAGGAAACGAAGTAACAAGAAGATAACCTCATTTTTCATAATAAGCTTGCAAACTGCCTAGCAATTGATTTGAGCTTGAACATTTACTGCCACTGCTCTAAGGAATACTCATGTCACTCTCCAGCCATATCTGTGATCAACTCAGGGAGCAACATTAATGTACTCTAGTAGGAGTCATGTTCACCCTCCTCAATTCTAAGTGTAATCCAGAGGCAAGCTTAAAGATGGCAAAATAAAGGTGATAGGAATTGGTGGGGGGAGATCCTGGGAGCGACGACAGGGAAGAGGATGGTCCTCCCCATGGGAAAGAGTTGTATTTAACTGATAAACTGAAACAGCCACAAAGGAAAGGTAAGGATGCGAATCAAGTCATATTTTTCACAGCCATAATTCAGTTTTTGTCTATGTGGTGATACAGTATTTTGTGTGTTTTACCTGATTGTGTTTTACCATTAAGAGCTTGGCTGTAGAAAAGTTTGTGTGTGTGTGTGTGTGTGTGGGGTGTTCTTCTGTTCCTCCATTTAGATACATTCTAAATTTTGCTACTTGGATACTAATGCATGTGTGTGGGGGGGGGGATTCTTTCTTCTTTGCTAATTGCCAGTGAAAATCCTTTTGGTGCTTTTATTTGCAGCAGATTCTTTTTGAGTGAGAATCTTAAGTACATCACTTATCTTCTGTAAAAAGCCTAAGACCCTTTAATACCTGGCAACTGAAGTGCTAGATGTTTTCCCTTGAGGAATATAGATTTTCTTGACATTTTCCTATATTGTGTCCTTCTACAGAGGAACAGAATCTTCCAACACCTTCCTAGCAAATTACAAGATGACATTGGTTGTACTTATCCAAAACACTTATTTTCTAATAATCACTTAGGTATAGGTCCATTTATTTAAAATCTGGTTCTATTTAGGTGACAACTCATTTAAAACTGACAGTTTATTTAGAAAGATAAATAAGTACATGGTAGTAATGAGGTTTAGTACTAATAAAGGTGACATAAAGAGATTCACCAACAAAGATTTGCTCACTACAGACCTGGTAGAGCAGTTCTGATGAAGATAAGTGGTACAATTACAAGAATGGACTGCAGAAAACAAATTCTGCTTGTGCACACGTGTACAAATCCGTATGAAGTCAATGAGAATCGCTCCCTTTCATCCAAGGGCAGCATTAAGCTCTAAAGTCCTCCCCCCCCAGACTCTTAAGCTATTGCTTGCACTTTTAACAAAGAATTTATTGTTAATGTTAAAGATCTGTCTGTCTTAAATCAATGGAAGAAGGAAAATTAACAGACTGTGATTCCATCCTTAATTCACACCACAGTGATGCAGTATAACTGGAAAATAAAATTACCAACCACAGTTTACAGTGTCTGCAATGTCTAAGCACAAGAGGATGAAGTAAGGATAGTGTGGCAACATTAATTCAGAATGTCCTAAGTCTAAGGTAAAAAGTTTAGGTCTCCTGGAAAGTGCTTGTATTTCACTAACTGCTAGAACCAGCTGCCAGGGCAGAGCTTTAAAGACCCATCTCCTCCAGAAGTCATAGCAGCAGCATATCCTCTAGTCGTCTGTATATTTTCTAGATTCTCTCCTTCTGATATTCCTGCTTCCCTCTGCGTCAAACAGCTCCACACAAGCATCCGATTATACAGGACATCTGAGGATTCAACGTTATTGACTATTCACTTATTTGTTCTGACCCAGTCCCATGACACATGCTCTTACTGAGCACTTTCAATCTTCTTTTTTTAATCCTTTGCTCTTTTTCTTTTATACACACCTCTTATTTGTTCTGATCCCAATTCCTCCTCCCTGTTATTCACACTCACCCCCTCCCTTCCACTGCCTTCTTCCTATATTTTGCCAGATCCTGAGGAAAAACTCCCCAACAACTTGTGACCCAGGAATCCCTCAATACCAACTGGCTAGTGTGTTTGGAAGAGGGAGAGGAGGTTACAAAAGTAACCTGATTTTGTGGTGTATGCATTCTGGTTCACCAAATAATGAATGTCATGTGAGGTCTTAAATGAAAGCCACCATCACACTGGTCATTCATATTTTTGTATCTTATATGTACAGATAGGTTCTAGGGAGTTATGCATGTATACTAAAAATATGTTCTAAAGTCTGCATCAAGGCAGAGTTAAGATTTTATTCACCTCTCTCTCTCTCTAGGCATATAAATTAAGCATTGCAAGCCAACACTTGTAGAGTCAACAGGAAAGGAAAAGAAAGGAAAGGAGCCCAAAGAGAAAAAGAAGCCAGAGGCGATGGGGCGGGTGGTGAGGGGTTGTTAATCCAGCAACATGCAAAGATAATAAACTTTGGGGAATATATCTAGGAGGCAAAGATGGCACCTAGGAACTAATTGGGCAATGCAAGAAAGTACATTCAAGAAAATGGAAAAACAGTCTTGGCTGAAACATTGCAAAGAACATAGTATATTAAGACAAAGATTTATAACCATGTAATTAATAAGTCACATAACCATAGGCACCAACTCCATTGATGCTCCAGGGCTGGGTGCTGAGCACCCACTAAAAAAAACTGTGGGTGCTCAGCACCCACCAGTAACTCACTGATCCGCTATTCGGCAGCAGGCGCTGGGGGGAAATGGCAGAGTGGGGACGGGAAGAGGTGGAGTGAGGGTGGGGCCGAGGCCTTGAGGTGCAGTGGGGGTGAAGCAACCACCCCAAAAAATGAAAGTCAGCACTTGTGCACATAACTATCATCACCTTCATCACGTTGCTTGTATGCTGTATCCCATTACTCACCCTCATATGCCTCTGTTTAGTCTGTCAGATCTTTGGGGCAATGCCCATGTCTTCTGATGGGTTTATACAATATCCATCCCCCCGCCCCCTTTTCCTCTGTTGATCCTGCTTGTGCCCTGGGGGTACTAGCAAACTGTAATACAATTAATCATCATAACACATCAGTTCCTTCAGATCATTCTTGCAGAATCGATTGCCTTCTAGCCAATCTCATGTGTCAGTGGGACATAAACATTGTCGTCTGGTCCCTATGCTGCCCCTTTAAAGGCCTTTTACTTCATTTTGATGTGATACGGGACATGGACTCCAAGTATATTCCTAGCGTAAAAAGTATGGTTGCAGTGGGGACCACCAGCCAAATATCAGTGATAGAAGCTTAACATTCAGTGATTAGGAAACCCTGACTTATGTCATATAATTACGTTTCCTGAAGACTAAAAGGCAAGGCTTCCAGACGTATTCCCACATTGCACTTGGAAGATGGCATAGGCACATATGTCTTCTCATTCTAACAAATGATGAGCACTCTGATTTATTTTAAGTGTTGCAACCTGTAGGGGAAACAGTAAGACAAAATATCCGATATATTTCATTTGTAAAATTTGTACACGAGGCAAATATCTAGATTAATGATACTACTTTGTAGTACAGAAAAGTGCACAACTTCCCACTTGTTTTACATAAACTGTATGGTGAGAGACATTCCTAAAGTCAGAGTGTGACAGAGAATGAGAATGTCGGTCGCCTACTGTAACATTCCATACAGTGACTGTTAAGATAGCACTAAGGTTGCAAAGTGAAGCACTCAAACCCAGGAAATGACAAAGCTGAGGTGGCACATTTATGTTGAACTCTGCCTCCTTGAACATTATGATTTAGTCTTTAATTAGATGACCATAAGAAATAATGTCACCACGTAGACACTGTATTGTAATATACATGCAAAGGGGTAGAGTTAACATTAAGTCTAGCATTACCAACCTTTTGATTATTTAAATATTTAAGTAACATTCTCTTCATAGAGGTTTTTTAGCATTGAATTGTACATTGTATTTGGGGAATGATTTTTTTTTATTTGTTTCGCCTTTTGCTTTATTTTGTGGTGGTTTTAGGATTTATTTGGGAGATATTGCCCATATGTATTAATTAGATTCACATTGGCCTTTGAGTATTGGGCATAAAAAATAGTGTGGAAAATATTTTTTTCTTTTCCCCATGCCCACACACAGAGTTTCACGCAAATGTATTTTTCTGGAATATAAAAATCTAGATTTTACATACGAATTCCCTATGGAGTGCAAGGCTCTGAGAGCACTGATGGTTGATTTCCCATTCTTTTATCTCCGACTGTAGATACAGAGATTTCAATAGTACTGAGTTGGCTTTTAATTGAGGCGTCGTATGAAATTTCACTTCCTTTGAAACAAGATTTCAAAGTTATCATGAAAGGTTCTGGGGGTACGATAAAAGGCTCACAATTGGGGAGGACCCTCAAGTATCAGAGTGCTCCTAGTCATGAGTATCAGAGTGATCCTTCTTTAGCTAACAGACTGACAAGAGCAAGGCTGAAGTTCTGGTAACTTATATGTTTGATTTTGCCGCACTTGAAGTCAATGCCAAAACGCAGACAGACCTCAACAGGTACAGAGGCAGGTCTAGGATAGGCTGAATTTTCTCCATATTGCAGAGACGTCTTTGATCTACAGATCAAGGAGATGGATTCATCACAGGTTTTGGTAAACAAGTTGCTCCATATTGTAAGCACACACTTACCCCTTGCAATGCTGCCACAGCTGTCTAACTCCTCTACTCACTTTGTGTAACAATTCTATATTTGAGCTCAATCTGCCCTGCTTTAACATTTCATTCTTATTAGCCACATTCTTGGATCCCTGGAATGAAATGCAGGTGGAGTAGGTTTTGAAATATTCTGCCATTTGGCCTAAAATATAAAATAAAAGATGAATTAATAATTTTGATTGATAAAGCACCTATCCATTGCTCTAGGCACCGTACAATAAGTAAAAGACAAAAGTTGGGCAAAGTGCCCCAGAACGTAGTATATATGGGGGTAAAAAACGAGAATCACTCTTCTAATGTGATAAAGAGTTTCCAAATAATGTTTTTTTAAAGTGTATGCATTGTTTTAATACTGTTTGCTGATTTTTCAAGATTTAGCCAACCTTGTTAAAACCACAATGCAAACACAGAAGTCCATGAGCTTCATAGATAAATACATATATAAAGTCCAGCTTTGTCTTTGTGCTGCCATGTAGGAATATTAGGATTCTAACCAGGGATGGGAAAGCCGCAGAAAGGTTCCATATGAAAAGTGCCCAAGGGTATCGATGCTTAGCCAGACATCAAAATTATCTTGCCTTTTTAAAGATGTTCAATAGTCCTTATCTCCCTTTCTCCTGAATAGTCCTTATCTTCCTTTCTCCATAAAATTGGCCCCTTGACTTCCCCTTCTGATAAATTTGTCAGTGAGAAAATCAGGGTACCTATTTACCTACCTAAATCTAGACCAAGGAAAAGAACTTTAAACGCCAGTTTTAGAAAATCTTGGTCTAAATTGATGTTTGTTAGATTCAGCCATCCTGACCCCTGTGTGGAGAAAGAGGGTCTGGATTGTATGATGAGACTGAGGGAGGTTAGCCATGTAGAAATAAGGCAGTCTTTGTGAGATTTGATGAAGGCTGGAAAAGGGGCAGCAAAGTCATACAATAAGAAAACTCACTTGAAAATTGTCAGAAGAATTGATTCTATATCCTCAAGAAATCTTAATATTCTATAAGAACTTCTACAGAAATGATTGAGTAAATCAGTCACTTTAAAAAACAGATAATTAATTTCTATGTCTAATGCTACTGCACTCTGTTTAGCGAAAGTATGGTTCAGCAGGATGAGCACTTGGTCTCCATTCTACTGAAAGAGCTGTCTTATTAAATTCATTGACATCAGAAGTTGCCTTCCCTAGAAACATTGCATTCTATGGAGCTCCAATACACTTTGGCCTATTTATTTGTTGCTTTCTTCAATAACTATATAACTGAAGAAGCAACAAATTATTTATTTATATATAAACACAAAGACAGATGTAGCCTTGTCAACCAAAGTGAAGTGAAATGCTGAAAGGATACAGAAGCCAGAAAAAACTATAAATTTATATATAAGCCATTGCAGAATAACGTCTTTCTTCTGCTTCCCCATTTATCACGCCAATGTGGGAGTGAGTGAACTGATTAAAACATAACATTTTTTAAAGACTCATACAGAGTATTTTCTACACCTGACCTGGCCAATGAACCATCAGCTCTAATACTATATTTTGCTTGAAACATGGACATATGCAAGAGGTGATATCAGGATACAGAGAGCTACAGTATAACTGCAATTTCTGCATAGTCAGGAATATAATCAGAATTACTTTGCTATCTGACATACTGTGTCCATTTAAAAAAATCAGGCCTACTCTTTTGTGTCAGCAACTTTTGTCAGGCTTGACATACTCAGTAAACCTAACACATAGTGGTCATGATATACACCCAGAAGGTTGCCTGTAATGTATCACTGGAAAAATAATAACTCACTGATCATTAATATTCTTGCATGATGTATGTATGGGAAGTACAAAGAGTTACGAACATGTGCTAGATTTATATTCTTGGAAAGCACTGCATAAGCACAGTATCCCTTAGACAAAGGAATGTATATTTGTCGTCAGGCAAAGACAATGAAGGCACATTTAATTAAAAGGTAAAGAAAAGCCATCAACCTAGTGCGTGGGGGAGATACCTACTGAACTATAAAAAGGTGGGAGAGGGTCTGAACCTCAAAATGATAAATAGTTGAATTAACTTATTTTATTACAATATTACTGCATTAAAAAAGTGGATCCATCACTGGATAGATACAGTGGGCCAGAGCTCTTTCAAGCTAGGAAATATGGGTCCTTCAGTGAAGGGGGTTGCAGTCTCTGGGAACTGAATATAGGCAAAGATATTTCACTTAGTTTGATAAGGGAAACTATCAGCTTGTACTTCTGTAGAAAGCCCTGATGGAGAGAAAGTCCGCCATGCCTGGAATGAAGTGATTGATAAGAAATTAACTTTGAACCAAGGCTGTAGCTTGTTAGGTCTTAAACATTATAAAATGTATTTTACTTTTACATCCTGTCTTTATCCCGTGTACTTGAATTTACCTAAAACCTCTCTCTTTTTGTTAATAATCTTGTTTTACTTGGAATCTAAACCATTTCAGCTATGTTTGAATTGAAGTGATTGTTAACTCCAGTTAAAGCAAGACACTACTCCTTTAAAGACACAAAAACACAGCAACTGACCTAATTACATTGCTAAACATTCCAGAGGAGGGCTGGACATTTCAGAACAGACAGTTTTGGGGAAAGTTGGGATTGGGGTGTACATTGGGTTCACTTGGCTAGTAGTAACCAAGGCTCGTGGAGACCAGAGCATGCCCGTGGTATAACAAGCAGGCTGCTGGAGTCAGAGTTGCTGAACAATGGCTACTTAATATAGAAACTACTGAATATTTTAGGAGGAGACCCAAGAAAATACATTCTATCCATAGTACTTTTTGGCACTCCTTAACCATAGTATCTGACAATCTTTAATGTATTTTTCCCCAATACAGCCCGGGTGAGGTAGGGAAGACTTATCCTCTAAGGAACTGAGACACAGGGATGTTAAGTGATATATTCAAGGTCATAGTGGAAGTCTGTGGCACAGCAGGGATTTGAACTCAGGTCTCTCAAGTTCTAGGTTAGCATGCTAATCGGGGGAGGGATAGCTCAGTGGTTTGAGCATTGGCCTGCTAAACCCAGGGTTGTGAGTTCAATTCTTGAGGGGGCCATTCAGGGATCTGGGGCAAAAATTGGGGATTGGTCCTGCTTTGAGCAGGGGGTTGGACTAGATGACCTCCTGAGGTCCCTTCCAACTCTGATATTCTATGATTAGATCATCCTGCTTCTCTCTTCAGCAGGAACTGGTAAATCAGATCAGTGGTCTCTTTGGTACGATATCTTGTCTCTAAGAATGGCCAGTACTAGATGCTTGAGAGGACAGTCTAACAAACACCAAGTAGTTAGTGATTAGCTCATGATCTGAACTGGGAGTTGATATGCCTTATTTTTTATTCTGGCTAGTCTAACTTTGGGACATTTTTATTGTTCATGAAATTGTTTAAACCTTCTTTGAAAGCTACATGTATACTATTTTATATCTCACATCATATTGGGGAGCATCCCTATGTTGTAGGACTCAGTGCAGTAGAGCACTGGAGCTGTGTGCATCTCCCCGTTTTGCCTTCATGAAAGATTGTATACAAAATGGTAGATTTTAATGTAATCAAAATGTATCATGCAGATGCAATTCCCTTGAGAATTGATTACTTTACTGACCTAGATGCTTTCTCTTCTATTTATCCTCTGATAAGGTGCACACAGTGAGCTTCCCTCACATTATGCTGGTGATGTGCAAGGAGGAACACATCTCTGGCAGTGAGACAGTCAGTACCTCATCACCTTGATTGATCAGTCGGTCCATCAGCCCTCAGAGAGAGAGAGAGAGCACTGATCACAACACGTCATTCGTGTTGTTGTTGCCAGTCCTTCAGCCACCCACTGGCCAGACCGTCAGTGGCACCTGACAACTAATCAGCATAGTGCATCACAGGCCAGAACCCCTGAGAGATCTGTCAGCCTCAGCCTCCCAAGTAGCTAGGATTAAAGGCATGCCCCACCATGCCTGACTAGGATCTCAGACCTGTTCAATATTACCCTTTTTGCTGAGATAGCTAAAAAGGCTATCAAACAGCACAAAGAGTTTTGATGAGGACACCTGTCCAATAGACACTGGACTCAGAAAGAACATTAAAACAGATATCAGACCAGGAGTTTTGGTCATTAGTAACATATGTTGGGTATGAACTCATGAGCTAACCTTTTTCATTTTTGACAAAAACATCAGTCATGATTTTTTTTCAGCTTTCTGAAGCCCTGATCTTTCCTCATTATTTGCTTATAGTAAAATCAGTGAGCTGAAACCAACATCTGGCTACGTCCATTGAGTCCAATTTTGAAACTCAAGCCATTTACTTAGATACTTAAATATGGATTTGAGTCTGTTTGGCTGCTGTGTTCCAAGTTTGGCCAGTATATCTATAATCTTGTATTTAGCAAAAGAATAAAAACTTTTAAAGAAACCTAAGAAAAGGCAATGTGATCTCGTGGATAGGGTACTAGACTGGGACTCAGGAGATATGGATTCTGTTCTTGGCTCTGCCTCAAATCTACTGTCAGACCTAGGTCAAGTTACTTCACTTATAAATGTCTTTGTGTTCCTTCCCACAACTTGTTGTATCTGTTTAGACTGTAAGCTCTTCCAGACTCTCTCTCACTATCTGTTTGTACAGTTACCAGCATAATGGGAACCCAATTGCATAAAGGCCCTTCAGTTATATAAATTGTATAATTTTATATAAGTATATAATTATAATAAAGCTCATCTGTTAATACACAGTTTAGGAAAGGAAATAACTGAACATCTATTTGTGACAGTTTCATTTGAAGACAAAACTGAACAACGTGTGTGTTTTTTTGGGATTGTTTTCATATTCTGAGAGGAGATATTACTTCCAGGAAGAAACTTCTAGCTATCCCTTTATATATTATTATCTGCCAGTTTAGCATTCTAAAACATCAGTTCTATATTCCACTGCAGAGATTATCACAGCAAGGAGTGAGGGTGAATTTTTGAAAAAGCTAAAACTTGTCTTAACTGGGGAAGCTGGCATCCAATATGAATTTTTGAAAACACTTCAGAAATCAGATTTTTATAAAATTCAAATTATTGAGTTTACAGGTTGCAAACTGACATCCTCTGCTGATAATACAGTGTTACTGTCATAAATATAAAGGGAAGGGTAAACCCCTTTAAAATCCCTCCTGGCCAGAGGAAAAATCCTCTCACCTGTAAAGGGTTAAGAAGCTAAAGGTAACCTCGCTGGCACCTGACCAAAATGACCAATGAGGAGACAAGATACTTTCAATAGCTGGGAGGAGGGAGAGAAACAAAGGGTCTGTGTCTGTCTGTATGCTGCTTTTGCTGGGGATAGACCAGGAATGGAGTCTTAGAACTTTTAGTAAGTAATCTAGCTAGGTATGTGTTAGATTATGATTTCTTTACATAGCTGAGAAAAGAATTGTGCTGAATAGAATAACTATTTCTGTCTGTGTATCTTTTTTGTAACTTAAGGTTTTGCCTAGAGGGATTCTCTATGTTTTGAATCTAATTACCCTGTAAGGTATCTACCATCCTGATTTTACAGAGGGGATTTCTTTACCTCTATTTACTTCTATTTCTATTAAAAGTCTTCTTGTAAGAAAACTGAATGCTTTTTCATTGTTCTCAGATCCAAGGGTTTGGGTCTGTGGTCACCTATGCAAATTGGTGAGGCTTTTTATCTAACATTTCCCAGGAAAGGGGCGGGGGGGGGGGGTGCAAGTGTTGGGAGGATTGTTTGTTGTTCTTAAGATCCAAGGGTCTGGGTCTGTAGTCACCTAAGCAAATTGGTGAGGCTTTTTACCAAACCTTGACCAGGAAGTGGGGTGCAAGGTTTTGGGAAGTATTTTGGGGGGAAAGACATTTCCAAACAGCTCTTCCCCAGTAACCAGTATTTGTTTGGTGGTGGTAGTGGCCAATCCAAGGACAAAGGGTGGAATATTTTGTACCTTGGGGAAGTTTTTGACCTAAGCTGGTAAAGATAAGCTTAGAAGGTTTTCATGCAGGTCCCCACATCTGTACCTTAGCGTTCAGAGTGGGGGAGGAACCTTGACAGTTACATACTTAGCTCCCAAGCAATGTCAGCTGATAAAAATTCAAACTTGATTTTAGTATTTTACTCCTGTTTCTACCAAATATATTCCCCCACTGCCCTTTCTGAATACATTTGAGCCATGGCAGAAAAGGATTGAATGAAGAAATTTGTCAACATTGTTCAAAGCTGACATTCAGGGTGCTCCTCATATGCCAATTTTTCCCATGCCGCTGGTTTTAAGGCTTCTCATGTGTTTTCATGACTCATGATAAGCCTCTCGGATGTTCATTTTAGATTCATCATTTAATTCCTTAAATACAGTAATTTTCGGAACTGAACCTTGTGAAATTAATTTTGCAGATTAAGTTGCATCAGGCAGTCTCCCATTCAAGCATAGCATGGTTAGTGCTGCATCAGAATAGTTTAGCAATGTGACCTAAATACTTTTCTGATAAAATTTGTGCACCAGTATCCACTTTGTTAATATATACTAATGAACTTTTGAGGTATAGTAACAGGAAAATTAAACATGAACCACATTTGTCAAATGCTTACAACATGGCAAAAGGATTGTATACATATATGAGAGAAATAGTTTGACCTAGACACTTTAAACTTAGTATACTCATTAATTCTGTGCATTGCTGAATATTGGATGCGGCAAACAGGATGTCTGACAACATGGCAAAACAGTAACCATGTTAATAAACCCCATGCCAGAATCTTGGTACTAACATATTTAAATAAGACAATCTATGTGATCATATCCTTTGGAGCTATGGGGGAAAATGAAAACAAAAACAAAAACTACTCTGACCAGTCATCTAGCACCGTCAATTAAATAAGCAAGAAAAAACACATAGTTTGGACTTGCACTCAAACACAACACACAACTATTTTTTGTGTGTCATGAGGAAATAAATCAAATTTTAAATGTGGCCCTAGCCAATAATATTAAAATGAACCAGATTGTTTGTTTGCCTCGGGGTAGGGGGAATTTAAAAGTGATATTTTAGGCATCATCATCACAGCAAATCCCCAAGGGACATAGCCTCCTCGAAGATCAAACTCCATCCAGGTCATTCTCTAACGAGGTCATTAAGAGGGTCTGGCTGGATATTCAATTTATACTCATCATTGGTGAACTTATGCCACTCGTGGTTGCTGGCAGCGTAGCAGCGTTCCCTGGAAAATATGCTTGTAATTCTTTGGTCTTCAGTCCTAATAATATGTCCCTACCAAGAAAGCTGCTGAAACTGAACCAGTGCAGATGGTTTGACTACGAATATCCTCATAGTTGATCTTATCCTGTCACTTAATATGGAGTAGCAAGGACTGACTCAATGGCCCAGAAAATAAGTTTTTAAATGGTCATAAGTGTCCTAATTCTATTGGCCCATTTTCTCTTAACATTGGAACTGTTCTCACCCTATCCCTAAGCAAATTAAAGATCCAGTGATACGAGATAAAATTTTCAAAAGCACCTAAATAACTTCAAAGCACAAATCCCATTTTCAAAAGTGATTTCAGCACCGAAGTCTTTTATGAAAATGAGACTTACAAGCTTTTGAAACTTTTACCCTTGATGACACCCTCTAACACTCATTAGTCATATACTCATACAGGGAAAAGAAACAATACCCATTTCTAATGCTTCCAATCACTCAGCAAAAACAACAAATACACATGAACACAATTAATGAGCAATCTATAGGTTGAAATTGGTTTCCAATCCATTAAACCTTCATTAAGTAATTTCAAGCAAAGTTATAACAGAGCCTATTCGTGAACAATTCATGAACAGAATTCATGAACATCCGATGAAGTGAGCTGTAGCTCATGAAAGCTTATGCTCAAATAAATTGGTTAGTCTCTAAGGTGCCACAAGTACTCCTTTTCTTTTTGCGAATACAGACTAACACGGCTGTTACTCTGAAACCAGAAAAAAGGGTGAAATTTATCAGTTAAATTGTTTTCTACGAATAGACTGTCTGACTCCTCTAGTAAAGGACATCTCACCTGATTTTAAGATGTGCTGAGCTTCCACAACTGCCACAAATTTTCAACAGCTGTTTCGCTTGCTCTATACTTCTGAAAAGATCAGACCCAGAGTCATTTGCTAGAACTGCTGGACAGGTTGTCCATAGCAAACAATTTAATTGACATGAGAAATCACCATTAGGGACATTCCCAAGAGACATAACAACATACGCTATATTCCTTATATAGTTTAGAATTAAAACAAACAAGGATTGTTAATCTCAGGAACAGTGATGTATGTTGGGATAAGAGGTGCACTAGCACCAAAAAAGAGTCAAACACAACCCCTCCATTAAGCTAATATTTTAGCATATTTTCCCCCTGGAAAACTATGTAAAAAAAATGTAACCTTTTTACTCAACCGATTTGCTCCCTATGTGTATTCAGTCATATCTTTTTACTGTGGTGATTAAAAAAAAATGTTTTTCTTCTATTAGCCCTGCAGACCTAACACAGCTGAGAAAGTGAGTTGGACTCTATTCTTTCCATGTGCCAATGACTTTATATTGGGCTGAGGCCTGTGTAATCGAGAGCAGATTTTTGCTCTTTGTTTAAAGATGAAATCTAATTTGCTGAAAGGGAAAATTCCATTTCTAGACATTTAGCCTTCACACACAAGTAGATGGCCCACAGGAGTCACCGTAGGCAATTAAGGAAATAGTCAAAGGATCTTCAACAGACACGAATGCTCAGTAGCAAAATGTCAATGAGGTGGAAAATATGGTTTTGGCACATGGTAACATAATTACAGTGCTTATCAAGGACAATACGAGGCTCTCCAGTAAAGTTGACAAACTCAAGAATTAATCCAGGATTAAGCATTTAAGGATTACTGGTGTCCCAGAGAGGGAAAAGACAGGGATTTAGTAGTCTTTTTGGCAGTGGCTCATAACAATTAAAGGGCAGGGGGAATATCCAGAATGACATTTTGCTACCTTTCCCTTTTCAGCTCTGTCCAACCTTCTTTCTGTGGCCATCTCTGGAGTTGGTCCAGTGCCTCCATTAACCAACAAGCAAAGAGCAGATGCATTACAAATTGAGAGTAAATGTATGCTCAATTTGGACACACATTTAAATGCATTTATTCCTCCCACTAGTCATGCATGTAAACACACACACTAAATGCATACCTAAGTAGCTATAAGAGTATGAAAAGGAAAGTTTGCATGTGCCATCACTCATACAATTCTGTCTGTGGAAAGATAATTGGGCCTTTTGTGCTTCATTATTATACAACTTTATCCTTCTGATTTGGTTAAATGATGAAAATTAGAAATATAAAATGTGCACATAATTTGAATACCAGATCTCAGATGGCAGCCAGCTCATTATGATTTTTTCCTACTAAAAGAGTCACTACTTGAATTGATGGCTACATTCCCAGATGAACATAACTTTTTATTACATTGAACTTTGCCATGTAGCATCATTTTATCATTTCATCTTGTTGCTTGTTACACAGAAAATGAGGCTGACAAATGGCATGAGTCTCATAAACCAGCACCCTTCACATATCTAACACCTCCCACCCCCACAAACACCACCACAGATAGAAAGTTCCTGCACCACCGAAAATGTGAAAGGATTTTCACCTATTTTCAGCTAGGAAAAGCAAAGCTAATTTATACTGTGCAGACATGTGTTACTGAGAAATTACACGATTGCATTCTAGTGGATAGACATAAGCTGTCACTTTCTGTTGCCTTAAAGGCCTAAACCTGAGTGACATGCCAACTTGACATAACTGCTGTATCACATCTGACTGATGTCCTTTGCCTAATGAAAAATGGCAAACAGCCACTGCAAAAATTGTTTCTGGAGATGAGCAATGTAAAATTTGGCTATAACTTGCAAAATGCTGGTGGTAAACTAAAGATAAGGATGCCACCTGTTCCACTCTGAATAAGTCAGTCCTGGTTCTCTGTTCTGCACAACCTGGGACATAAGTTCAGAAGAATGAATTATGTTTTAATTTACACCTTACAGGGTTGACTTTAGGACAATCCTACAGAATTAAATTGAGGGAAAAGATGGGACAGGAGATAAGCAAGTCAAGTTTAAAAACAAACAGCTTTTGATGGTCAACAAGGAAGTCAAGGACAATTTTATAAAAGAACATTCCTCAACCTGAACCTCAATCTTTAAAGTAGTACCAGTGGTAAATTTCATTAAGCCACCTACCCCTCTGTGTTTTTGTTTGCTTGTTTGTTTTATGGTCAGGGGAGAGACATAGGAGGCCTTATTTGTCAGGCCCTGGATCATAGTGGTCAGGCCTGGTGATTGGAATGGTAGTCAAAGCCAGATGTAGGGTCAGGACCAGGCTCAGGGCAGTGCTGAAACCAGGGCCTGGGGACAGGCCATGGGTCAGAACCAAGGTCAGAGTCCACAGATATGCCAAATCAGGATCATAATTATAGTCAGGAAACAGGGCGAAGGCCAAAGCCAGGTTGGAGTCAGCCAAGGGTCTGGGGAACAGATGGGTGCAGATCAGGAACAGGGCTGGAATAGGATCAGGGTAGAACATGGACAAGGCTGAAGTGAGCTGGAACAAAGTTCAGGCCAGGGTGGGGGAAGGAACAGGAACCAGTTCAAGAACAGACTGGATGCCTAGGAAGTCTAATACTGAGGCAGCAGGAAGGCTCCTGGTAGACTACTACTGTTGCATAGAGTAACTTGCAGCTCTGGCAGGATCAGTGAAACACCTGGGCCCAGTGGGGATAGTAATCATCTGACCTGGGCCTTGCTTAGTGATAGGTTGCTGCAGCATGCCTGGTGGCTGAGTCACCACAGACTCTGTTTAGGAGGTTAGTCAGTTGCTGCCCATAGGCCTGAATTACTGCCGGTCTACCTCACGTTATTAGGTAACATGTTAACAGAAAGGAGTCTTCCATGCTATTAGCATATTTTACCAGAAAAGTAATTCTGAGCCTGAATAATTCAATATCTTTTATAAACCCCAGCATTAAAATTTAAATTTTAATATTAGGAACATTATGGTATTAAGAGTCAGTGGCTGCAATGGGAGTTCAGGACACCCAGAACTTTCCAGAAATCATGTAGGGCCTCCCAGGACTGAGTATTAAACTCCTACACAGACACTGTAGGAGGAAATACCACTATGAATCTACATGAGAATGTCTTATCTCCAACTATAAACAAAGAAAAGCTAGAAGAAAACACACATGTGCTTTTCCTCAGTCTAAAGTGAAAGAGTTAATAAAACAAGAAGAGAGAAGAACAAAGTAACCGTGAAATAATTGTAATCAATGTGATGAGCAGGGGTCACAACACATCAGCTGTCTAACCATTATCAAGTGGTTTGTAATCATCTAAGCAGAAGAAAGTTTTAAGAAGGGATTTGAAGGAAGACTAATGCCTTAGCGGATTTTTGTGGGGGTACTATTTTCATGCACAAGAAGCAGCAAAAGAGAATGAATAAAAGTGCTTGTCACATTTTCCAACAGTCAGGCAATGTATGCTGACATTGTTGGCAAAGAGTAGGTGGGAGTCAATGTCTCCAACCGTAGCAGGTATGATAAGTTGGGCAGGGATAGGCCGGAAAGGGTTTTGAATGTGAAGGCAAATCATTTATGCTTGATGTAATAGAGAAAGGGAAGCAGCGGGGTGGGGGAGGGGGGGAAGCAAAAAAGGGGGATTAGTAATAGCTAATCCTAGCTATGAAGGCTTGGGTGGTTTATGTAGATTGCCCCATGCATAGTAGTAATGGATTTGTTGCAGAACGGCACCCAAATGTGTTTATTTTCCTGGATATTATGAAGTTAAATATGTCAAGCTGTTTTTGAGTTACAAGTCATTAAAAAGTACTCAGAATACAGAGCTACTCCATAGCAGCTCAGCAGCATAGTTAAGATTACAAGCAGAGTTCTGGTATAAACCACTATGTTCAATCCCTTTTCATTTTGCACACAAAAATTACTTGTGTGATTGCTTTCAGAGAATACTCATAAGTTCTTTGTACAATTTGAAGGCAATTGCTCCAGCTATTAAGTTAGATGTTTTAAAATAGCCCTCTTCTGTCACTTTATAGAAGCATGAAATGTTGAGTACCTTTAACTTAAAAAGAAAAAAGTTTGATCACAATTCCAGATTTCAGAAGCAGTTAGATAACACTAAAACCTAGGAAATAGACCTATTTTTAAAAAGGTCAGTTTTATCACTTGGTGTAGTGATACACATTGTATTAAGTCCATACAAAGAATTTCTGTGTAGGGAAAAGTAAAGCCGATGAGAAATGGCAACCCAGGAATTGCTACATAGGGGGCACACACCTTGAAATCTGCAGAACTCCAGTTCTCCACAATGAGATGGAGGAAAGAGAGATTGGTCTGCATAGCCTGGTGGAGCTATCTTCCAACTGGGGACAAAATAGTCAGCTAGGCCCAATGCTATTTTTGCCTTCTGTCCAGGCTCTTTTATTCTTCTGCCATACACCCACAAAACATATGGAAAAGTAATCGTCCTGACCTCAACTAATACTGCAGTATCCTCTACTTTCCAGGAGTTCAAGGTTCAAAGCTTTTCTTTTGCTTCAGAGGGATCATAGAGGTTACCCACTCTGTTACAATCATTCAGGAAAATATTCTAGCCCTACCTTCTCATCAAAAGCTGGGTCTTCACTTTTATCTTTCTGCTGGGAATCAGAGCTAATCATTAGCTTCTGTTTAGCTGGATCTGTTTAGTCCCAACACCTGCCTGCTAGACTGCTCCTTAGGCCAGGGCTTGCTGCTCCTTTTTCCAGAGGCCCTTAAAGGGGAAGATTGCCCTGCTACAGCCTTCATGGCAGTTTTAGCTAGGGAGAGCCAGGAACCCTGCAGAGCACTTAAGTTCCACATGACAGGGACAGCTGTAATCCTGCAGAGCTCTTAAATTGTAAGACCAGAGAAAATTGAAAGAATAGCTAGCAACCTGTGCGGCTCCTAAACTCCATGTTGCAAGAGAAATAGGAGAGCTGGGGACCCTGTGGAGCTTCTAGCAGAAATTGTCAGAGAACTGCAATATATGATGTAAACTACATTAACTGTTTTTTGTTAATAATGGTTAGAAAACGAGGCCAAAGAAGGACATTCATAATCTGTGAATACTTCTTTATAAACCCATCCCCCAAAATTAGGCACATAACTACCTTTCTGTGGCAAAGAAATTTGTTGGTAATGAAAGGTTTGGAACTGTGTGTTCCTTTTATACCCAAGTATAAATGGGTGCCTGCTTATTTATTATGCTTTTAGTAGGTGTTCCTTGCTGTTCCTGAGTTCAACGTCATTTAAACATGTTTTATTTAATAAAGTTTCTTCCCTGCAGAGATTATATTAATTAACTAAAAAAATGCTCTTAAACTTCAAGTGTGTCTGAATCTATGTACTCTACTGAGTCAATGGTTCTTGTGTTTGTTCCTCTACTATGTGATGCTTTGGAACGCCTGGAATATTTACAGTGATGTATCTGAGAACTGTTCAATAAAATGCTAAGTACAGAAATGGAGAACACCAGTGCTTAGTAGCAGAATATGAATCCCCACATCTCATGAGCAAGCCCTAGATCCTGCAATGGGGCTCTGTGCAGGTAGAAACTGTGAGCATGGAGAGTCTCATTGCAACAGGAGTGCCTTAATATTGAAGTTAAAGGATCTGCATCCCTACCATTTTTTCTGAGACATCCTGTCATCAAAATGAGAGATTACAGTTATAATTGTTTATTACATTTATAGTTTACATAACTGAGGTAAATAGGTACAACATTGGGAAAATTAAGAGTATACAAGAAGTAATTTATTCTTGCATTGCTATTGGCTTCAAAATTACATATTTAAAAGTGATACTATGGCAGGGGTCGGCAACCTTCAGCATGTGGGCCAGCAGGGTAATTCGCTGGCGGGCTGCGATACATTTTGTTTATGTTGACTGTCTACAGGCATGCCCCCACCCCCAGCTCCCATTGGCCTTAGTTCGCCATTCTCAGCCACTGGGAGCTGCAGGGGGCCGTATCTGCGGATGGTCAATGGAAACAATATGTCTCACAGCCCGCCAGTGGATTACCCGCCAGTGGATTACCCTGGTGGGCTGTGTGCCGAAGATTGCTGACCCCTGTACTATACCATACATATCCTGTACACATCTCTAAGGGTGTAGAAATATATTTAAACTTGGTATCTATTTCATTTGAATTTGTCCACTGTCTGTGGATAGAGCTGCAGAGAAAACTATATAGCTTGTCTAAACCTTTAAAAATCAGCCCTTAAAGATAACTAGACATGGGTGCTGAGTTGTTTTTCCAGAGATAAAACAGAATATTGTATGGAAGCATCCTGACTTATAGTGGTAAAATGACTTGGATTGCTAAATAATGTTGACAAACTGTTGTCAGAGTCACATAATTCCCTAAACAGCTTGAATTTTATCTTACAGGTGATAGTCAGGCAGTTTCCCAGTAGGTATGTAATGTTCCCTTTAGATAATCCTAATTTTTTTCCTGAGTATAACATTGTTGTGTCTCTGCTTCACAGAACTGCTTAAGATAGGGACTTCTTACTCTGCTGTCACATTCCAAATCTTTCTACCATGTTTCTCTCTGAGTCTATGTGGTTATGCTCATTAATATCCACTGCTTGTACTCCTTTATTATTTCTCTACTGCCTGGTATTTCTGATGACTACATTACTGGCTTGTGTTAACCCTCTTCATATGGAGTAACAGAAGCGCGAGTAGGAAACAGGAGGCCGAGTCCCCCCTCCCCCACCCTGTTGGCCATAAATATTACCATAAATTCACAGTTGCTCCTTGTCTCTCTGGTTGGAAGGGCAGTGAGAGGTGGTATGGATCCTGGACAGCAGCTGTTCCTGAGGTTCCATGCCTTGGACCAGGCTCCCCACAATCCCAGGCTACTATTCCCTTATGCTGCCTCCTCTACCTCCAGGTGTAAATATGACAAAATGATTCAGTCATGTATGAAGATATATGATTTAGGGTATGTTCAGGGTGAATGCACTATCATTGTTCTATGGCGGGGAGGTAATCCCCATTTGGAGAAAGTGGCCCATCCCCTCAGAAACTTGGAGGAGAAGAGGGGAATGGTGGAGGGACAGAGGCAGGCGGGGGAGCCTGAGATAAATAGAGAGTCTGTGAGCAACCTGAGAGACACAGGTCGGGTGGGAAGGGGACAGCAAGAAGGACAGGGGGGAACCAGGACTGAGAGAAAATAAGCAAGAGTGGAGAGGCTGAGGTCGGGCAGGACAGACAGATGTGCAGAAGAGAGTCCCACAGTTTGTGTTTGGTGGTGTGTTCCTGTACATCAGATCCGGTTTTCTCCTGTCATTGATTTTTGTGGTCCCAGAGATCCAGAACAGGCATAGTGTGACAGTCTATACCACTATGTTCATCATCACTTTAACAAGACTGTCTAAAATTTATCAAAGTATGCCTTGTGAGGTATCATTTGAAAACTCATAATGAGGTATCATTTGAACATTATTGTCCTGGTAAAATGTGTATATGTGAAATAATAGGATTCTTCTGTAACACATTGCTGTAACATGTTCCAAGTTTAGAAAAGTAGGCCCGAACCAGTTTCTCAGAAACAAAAGGACAGACCAATACCCAAGCCAGGTGTCGAAGTCAAGTAAAGTATCACTAAGTTAAGCAAAAAGAAAAGGAGTACTTGTGGCACCTTAGAGACTAACCAATTTATTTGAGCATAAGCTTTCGTGAGCTACAGCTCACTTCATCGCCATTCTTTGGCAGGAAGAAGGGTGTGAGCAAGAGATTTGCATATTGGCAAAGACACAGTTTGGGGTTTCCATTCCCCAGACCTGCTGTCACCTGTATCCCAGCTGGAGATATTCCTCAAAGAAGGGAGAATTGTGTAAGAATAGAGAACACACACAACACCTCAACTCTCTCTCTCCCCTCATCTGTACTCATGGCAGCTACAATGTTCAAAAGACTGAAAAAGCATCATTGAACTGGAAGAGGGGTGGTCCTGGTTGGAGGGCTTTTCAACCAGTATAGACTGCTGTGAGCACATGGTGAGACAAAACATTTTTGCTTGAACTAATAATATAATAAACAACAACAAAACCCTGCAAGATAATAGCCTGTACATAAAGAAATAGATATAGATTTTTTTCCTTAGGTTTATACTTAGTTACGTACACTTAGTAGTAAGTTACAGTTTGTGTATTCAAGCTCTTAAATATATATAAAAATACCATTATCATAGTTCTGTTTGTTCTAATTTAAATAAAATCCCTGTTATTTTTGACAACCAATTATTTTATCTACCATTAAGTAACCTGATGTTATGGTTTAACACTCCTGCTCCCCTCTCCCCAGCTCTCACCTGCCGAGTAAATTATACTACCACTGTAACAGACCATTGCTAAACCTTGGTCAGTAGTTTTGGAATGGGGTGACCCTTGGCTGTTTCAAATTATAACACAATAACTCAACGCTGCGAAGTCAGTTTATACAGGACTGCTCTAGAAGGAGAGATGGCTCAGCAAGGACATGGCTGGTAAACTAGGCCCACTCCTTAGGAAAATTCTGGCTGCACCCCTGAGAGGGGATCATAGACTATCAGGGTTGGAAGGGAACTCAGGAGGTCATCTAGTCCAACCCCTTGCTCAAAGCAGGACCAATCCCCAATTAAATCATCCCAGCAAGGGCTTTGTCAAGCCTGACCTTAAAAACTTCTAAGGAAGGAGATTCTACCACCTCCCTAGGTAACGCATTCCAGTGTTTCACCACCCTCCTAGTGAAAAAGTTTTTCCTAATATCCAACCTAAACCTCCCCCACTGCAACTTGAGACCATTACTCCTTGCCCTGTCGTCTTCTACCACTGAGAATAGTCTAGAACCATCCTCTCTGGAACCACCTCTCAGGTAGTTGAAAGCAGCTATCAAATCCCCCCTCATTTTTCTCTTCTGCAGACTAAACAATCCCCGTTCCCTCAGCCTCTCCTCATAAGTCATGTGTTCCAGACCCCTAATCATTTTTGTTGCCCTTCGCTGGACTCTCTCCAATTTATCAACATCCTTCTTGTAGTGTGGGGCCCAAAACTGGACACAGTACTCCAGATGAGGCCTCACCAATGTCGAATAGAGGGGGACGATCACGTCCCTCGATCTGCTCGCTATGCCCCTACTTATACATCCCAAAATGCCATTGGCCTTCTTGGCAACAAGGGCACACTGCTAACTCATATCCAGTTTCTCGTCCACTGTCACCCCTAGGTCCTTTTCCGCAGAACTGCTGCCTAGCCATTCGGTCCCTAGTCTGTAGCTGTGCATTGGGTTCTTCCGTCCTAAGTGCAGGACCCTTGCACTTATCCTTATTGAACCTCATCAGATTTCTTTTGGCCCAATCCTCCAATTTGTCTAGGTCCCTCTGTATCCTATCCCTGCCCACCAGCGTATCTACCACTCCTCCTAGTTTAGTATCATCCGCAAATTTGCTGAGAGTGCAATCCACACCATCCTCCAGTTCATTTATGAAGATACTGAACAAAACCGGCCCCAGGACCAACCCCTGGGGCACTCCACTTGACACCGGCTGCCAACTAGACATGGAGCCATTGATCACTAGCCATTCAGCCCAACAATCTAGCCAACTTTCTACCCACCTTATAGTGCATTCATCCAGCCCATACTTCTTTAACTTGCTGACAAGCATACTGTGGGAGACCGTGTCAAAAGCTTTGCTAAAGTCAAGAAACAATACATCCACTGCTTTCCCTTCATCCACAGAACCAGTAATCTCATCATAGAAGGCGATTAGATTAGTCAGGCATGACCTTCCCATGGTGAATCCATGCTGGCTGTTCCTGATCACTTTCCTCTCATGTAAGTGCTTCAGGATTGATTCTTTGAGGACCTGCTCCATGATTTTTCCAGGGACTGAGGTGAGGCTGACTGGCCTGTAGTTCCCAGGATCCTCCTTCTTCCCTTTTTTAAAGATTGGCACTACATTAGCCTTTTTCCAGTCATCTGGGACTTCCCCTGTTCGCCACGAGTTTTCAAAGATAATGGCCAATGGCTCTGCAATCACAGCCGCCAATTCCTTTAGCACTCTCGGATGCAACTCGTCCGGCCCCATGGACTTGTGCACATCCAGCTTTTCTAAATAGTCTCTAACCACCTCTTTCTCCACAGAGGGCTGGCCATCTACTCCCCATGTTGTGATGCCCAGCGCAGCAGTCTGGGAGCTGACCTTGTTAGTGAAGAGAGAGGCAAAATAAGCATTGAGTACATTAGCTTTTTCCACATCCTCTGTCACTAGGTTGCCTCCCTCATTCATTAAGGGGCCCACGCTTTCCTTGGCTTTCTTCTTGTTGCCAACATACCTGAAGAAACCCTTCTTGTTACTCATGACATCTCTCGCTAGCTGCAGCTCCAGGTGCTATTTGGCCCTCCTGATTTCATTCCTACATGCCCGAGCAATATTTTTATACTCTTCCCTGGTCTTATGTCTAACCTTCCACTTCTTGTAAGCTTCTTTTTTATGTTTAAGATCCCCTAGGATTTCACCATTAAGCCAAGCTGTTCGCCTGCCATATTTACTATTCTTTCGACTCATCGGGATGGTTTGTCCCTGTAACCTCAACAGGGATTCCTTGAAATACAGCCAGCTCTCCTGGACTCCTTTCCCCTTCATGTTAGTCCCCCAGGGGATCCTACCCATCCATTCCCTGAGGGAGTCGAAGTCTGCTTTCCTGAAGTCCAGGGTCCGTATCCTGCTGCTTACCTTTCTTCTCTGTGTCAGGATCCTGAACTCAACCAACTCATGGTCACTGCCTCCCAGATTCCCATCCACTTTTGCTTCCCCCACTAATTCTTCCTGGTTTGTGAGCAGCTGGTCAAGAAAAGCTCCCCCCCTTGTTGGCTCCTCTAGCACTTGCGCCAGGAAATTGTCCCCTACGCTTTCCAAAAACTTCCTGGATTGTCTATGCACCGCTGTATTGCTCTCCCAGCAGATATCAGGAAAATTAAAGTCACCCATGAGAACCAGGGCGTGTGATCTAGTAGCTTCTGCGAGGTGCCGGAAGAAAGCCTCATCTACCTCATCCCCCTGGTCCGGTGATCTATAGCAGACTCCCACCACTACATCACTCTTGTTGCTCACACTTCTAAACTTAATCCAGAGACACTCAGGTTTTTCTGCAGTTTCGTACCGGAGCTCTGAGCAGTCATACTGCTCCCTTACATACAGTGCTACTCCCGCACCTTTTCTGCCCTGCCTCTCCTTCCTGAACAGTTTATAACCATCCATGACAGTACTCCAGTCATGTGAATTATCCCACCAAGTCTCTGTTATTCTAAATCACCAGGACCTCCAGTTCTCCCTGCTTGTTTCCAAGGCTTTGTGCATTCGTATATAAGCACTTGAGATAACCTGTTGATCGCCCCTCATTCTCAGTATAAGGCAGGAGCCCTCCCCTCACAGACATTGCTGCCTGTGCTTCCTCCCGGTATCCCGCTTTCCCACTTACCTCAGGGCTTTGGTCTCCTTCCCCCGGTGAACCTAGTTTAAAGCCCTCCTCACTAGGTTAGCCAGCCTGCTCGCAAAGATGCTCTTCTCTCTCTTCGTAAGATGGAGCCCGTCTCTGCCCAGCACTCCTCCTTCATGGAACACCATCCCATGGTCAAAGAATCCAAAGCCTTCTCTCTGATACCACCTGCGTAGCCATTCGTTGACTACCACAATTCAACGGTCCCTACCCAGGCCTTTTCCTTCCACAGGGAGGATGGACGAGAACACCACTTACGCCTCAAACTCTTTTATCCTTCCCAGAGCCACGTAGTCCACAGTGATCCACTCAAGGTCATTCTTGGCAGTATCATTGGTGCCCATGTGGAGAAGTAGGAAGGGGTAGCGATCCAAGTGCTTGATGAGTCTCAGCAGTCTCTCCGTCACATCGCGAATCTTAGCCCCTGGCAAGCAGCAGACTTCTCGGTTTTCCTGGTCAGGGCAGCAGATAGATGACTCAGTCCCCCGGAGGAGAGAGTCCCCAACCACCACCACCCGCCTCCTTCTCTTGGGAGTGGTGGTCATGGAACCCCCAATCTCAGGACAGTGCATCTCATGCCTTCTAACCAGCGGAGTCTCCTTCTGCTTTCTCCCCCCAGACATATCATCTGGTCCACTGTCCTCAATGGTACCGGTGGAGAGAAGATGAAAGCAGTTAGTTACCTGTGTCTGCGTTGCTGGAGCCCGGACAGTCCCCCTTCTTCTTCTGGAGGTCACATGTTGCCAAGCTTCTTCACTGGCCTCTTGGCTCTGCTGTGCAACCTGCTCTAAATCTTTAGAGCTTTGTGCCCGTAGAAGCATATCCTGACTTTTGTCCAGAAAATCCTCAGTTTCTCGTATGCAACGCAGGGTCGTTATCTGTTGCTCCAGACCTTCAATCTTCTCTTCCAATATGGAGACCAGCTTGCACTTTGTACAGACAAAGTCACTTCTGTCCTGTGGAAGAAAGACAAACATGGCACATCCAGTGCAGGTCACAACAGCTGAACCCCCCCTTCCATTTCACCTTCCTATTATGAACTTCCTCAGAGAAGTTGGCAAGATGTAAGCTGCCCTGGGCTCACTCCAGGCAAACTCCCAGGCAAACTCCTGCTGTGTGCCGCTCAGCTGGTTCGCCGCCACTCAGCTGGTTCGCGAATCTCTGGCTATTTTTAAACAGCCAGGCTTCCCTGAAACAAACAAACAGACAGCCCCAATGCCCACTCCCTGCAGGCTACCAGCTAATCAGGCACTCGCTCAGGCTCTCACACTGCCCTCCCAGCAAACACACACTCGGATACTTACTCAGCAAACACGCACTCGGATACTCACCAATCCCAGGCAAACTCCTGCTGTGTGCTGCTCTGCTGTTCCCGGTGCTCAGCTGGTTTGCCACCGCTCAGCTAGTTCGCGAAGCTCTGGCTCTTTTTTAATAGCCAGGCTTCCCTGAAACAAACAAACAGAAACAAATGAGCCAACTTCTAATACAAAGCACAGCCCATAAACTCCACAAGATCTTGCCCATCCCCACCACTGGGAAAACCCAGCATTCTTATATTTCTCACTCTTATTTGCTTTCATAATGCCTCCCTTTTGTAGCCATTCTCCTATAAGCTTTAAATACACAGTAAATGCTCTGCAATCTTTGTCTCTCTTTTCCAAGGAAAAAATGACATGATGGGTTGTAGCAGCATCCCTGCAGAGTCCTCCTGGCTCCTGCCCCCACTGGGCTGAGAAAATCAGAGAGACCTATAGGTGCAGTGCCCACTTAGTGCTCTTATTTACAGGCTGTGCTCCCACCACCTTTCCACCATACAAGTAGTCATAGAATCATAGAAGGGTAGGGTTGGAAGGGACCTCAGGAGGTCATCTAGTCCAACCCCCTGCTCAAAGCAGGACCAATCTCCAATTCTTGCCCCAGATCCCTAAATGGCCCCCTCAAAGATTGAGCTCACAACCCTGGGTTTAGCAGGCCAATGCTCAAACCATTGAGCTATCCCTCCTCCCTTCTTGCACTCCAGTGGCAGGAGAGAGGGGGCAAACTATCTTTCTCTGCTTCCCCTCACTGCCTTTCCTCTTTCCAGCTCCCTCTTGGCTTCCTTCCCCTGGGGCTCTTATCCAGCCACAGCCTGATGAGGCTGCAGCTGTTCAAGCTTCCCCAATCAGGGCCAGGTGGTCTACCCAGCTCCAATTCACCTCCCTTAACTGGAGCTGGAGTGACAGAGGGTTGGCTAAGCAGTTTTCTGCAAATTTCACTCTAAAATCCAGCCCACTGAAGTTTTCTGCATTGTTCCTCTCCATCCCCTTCCCAACATTACCACATTTAAAAAAAAAAAAAAAAGTGACTTTCGTGCATGCCAGTGAAAGAGGTTGGCTAGGCTGCACTGGAGATAACTATTCACAGAATAGATACACAGCAATACAGGCTACCCACACTGCCACCAACATGCCTGACTAAAGGCTCTAAATATGAAGGGGCCCGATTCTCCTTTAACGTATACCGATTTTTACACTGGCATAACCCCATTGACCTCAGTCATTCCTAATTTAAACCAGGGTGAGTCAGAGGAGAATCAGGCCCAATATCTCTGCTAGGACTGCCAACTTGATTGTCATCAACTTTGTTCAAAAAAAACAGTCATTTGTATTACAGGGCCTGTGGGCACTAGCTGAGATGGATTCCCACTGGTCCTATGCACTTTACAAATACACACTAAAAGATATTCCCTAAAGAGTTTATGAGCCAAATAGAAAAAACAAAGGTTAGGAGGAGAAGTAAAAAGGTGAAGTGACTTACCTAAAGTCACATAGCAGGTCAGCAGCAGAGCCAAAAATAGAACACAGGTGTTCTGAGTCCCAATGAGTCCTAGCCACAGAAAGGGTGGTGCCACCCAACCCCAATGAGATAACCAACTCATTTCACAATGTACTACATGAGAAATAATTTATGTTACTAGTTGAATTAGTGATCTAGCAGTTGTGCATACTCCCTTAGCTATTCAGCAACGTTCTGGTGAAAAGTAATTTTGACTTTATTCCAGGAATACAAACTTTGTTAAAAGCTTAAATGCTGCAATTATTAAACTAAGTAATGAACATCAAGTACTTAACACTGCACCATCAAGTACATATCATATACCGTTTTTGTTTTGAAAATAAAACTATATAATGCACTGAACTCGAGATGGCTGTCAGTGTATATAATTTAGCAGTGTAATGAAAATATTCCCTCACAACAAATGCTTTTTGGCTACAAATCTGATGTGTGTACATAATGATGCTTTTAGATGTAATGAATTAGCAGTGCTAATGCAAGATTTGGGGGGGGGGGGTTGGGAGAGATATAAATTGATGGTTTTAATTTTCCTTTAACAGACATTATTAATCATAGTGGTTTTGCAACTAAATGTGCTCAGTCAGTTCCATTTACAAGTAAAGTATACATTCTTAACATGCAGGATGCAAGATTAAAGATGTGGCTATACACTTCTTTAATACAACACAGCCTTTAATACAAGGCTGGGCGCTCTCTCTCTCTCTCTCTCTCTCTCTCTCTCTAATATATACAAACATATAAAATACAAGGCTGGGCTATATATAAGTCTATACTGCAATGTAAGCCCAGGGTTCAAATACGGGCTCAAGCCTAAGCTCCTTCCATCTATACACAAATTCTGTAACCCAGGACTTGGACCCAGGGTCCCCAGACCTCATGGGGGTTGGGGCTGAGCCTGAATCAAACTGGGACCAAAGGGTTCAAGCACTATTGCTTTGCAGTGTAGATGCAACGCCACTGCATTTGGACTCTGGGAGTCCTCCAAAAGTATTCCACAGTTCTATGGGCTGATGTTTTTGTCCTTTGATAGTCATGTTTGGTGGACAGTCAAGTTTTCCCACTCTGAACCATGAACAAAGGGCTAGAGCATCCACATTTTGGAAGGGCTCTGTGAAGTCTGGGATATGGGTGGTTGGACTTAGGCCTGCAAAATGCAATGTAGATGCTGAAGCCCCAGGTTCCAACCCAGGGTTCAACAATTCCTAACCTGAAGTTACAAATGAATATAGATGCTCAAGCCCTAGCTTAACAATCCCAGGGGCTGCCAACTCAAGTTCTACTAACCCTGGGCTTGCATCGCAATGTAGACGTACCCTAAGGGACGTAGGAGCTTAAGTGCCACTGAAACTTTTAGGAAAGTAATGACAGGACAGCCCATATGAGGGTACAAAAGAGAAGAAGAGAATCCTTGTGCTCTCCCGCTGGGAGCACCCATTCAGGGACCAGCTTCAATCTGTCTCCTTAATAATGAAATGAACATGTACATGCATCAGAATGAAGTTCACTAATGAATCACGCCTTCAAAGTGGTGAGTCTGAAGCAATACTCCCAAAACGCAAAGGGAGCTCTAAAAGTTGTCAGCTTTATTTTGATTAGAATGCAAAAGGAAAAAGGAAACTTTGCTTTCACTTCTCAGCATAGCTCCCATCCAATGCAATAGTCTCCTTTGGTGAACAAATTATATATCTCAGCAGGACATTCCCCTACCCATAATCCCTCAGTTTCTCATCAACCTCAAGAGCATGTTTTAACTACAGCAATCACCATTAGAATGTCAATTCTCACTGTGTTACTTCATGTAATCAGAGACATGACAATGATTTCCTATTCAAAATAAAGAAATAACTGCACTATATTGGATACTACTGTGAACACTCTGCGATAACTGAGAAAATGCTCATTGTTTGTTGGGCCTAGTAGATACAATAGTACTGAAGACAGGTGAAAAATCTCTGATCAATGAGTAGATCTTGACTTTCTTGAATGTATTCCTTGTTTAAAATTATTTGTCAAATACTTCTTTATTTGCTGATTGCTCATGAAGAGTCCTCTCTGATATTTGGGTCTATGAAATTCAGGCTTTTTAGATTGGACACCTAACCAATATCATAGAATCATAGACTTTAAGGTACGAAGGGACCATTATGATTGTCTAGTCTGACCTCCTGCACAACGCAGGCCACAGAATCTCACCCACCCACTCCTGTAACAAACCCCTAACCTATGCTTGAGCTACTGAAGTCCTCAAGTTGTGGTTTAAAGACTTCAGGGTGCAGAGAATCCTCCAGCAAGTGACTCGTGTCCCACGCTGCAGAGGAAGGCGAAAAATCCCCAGGGCCTCTTCCAATCTGCCCTGGAGGAAAATTCCTTCCCGACCCCAAATATGGCGATCAGCTAAACCCTGAGCATGTGAGCAAGATTCACCAGCCAGATACCCAGGAAAGAATTCTCTGTAGTAACTCAGATCCCATCCCATCTAACATCCCATCACAGGCCATTGGGCATATTTACTGCTAATAGTCAAAGATCAATTAATTGCCCAAATTAGGCTATCCCATCATACCATCTCCTCCATAAACTTACCAAGCTTAGTCTTGAAGCCAGATATGTCTTTTGCCCCACTTTTCCCCTTGGAACGCTGTACCAGAACTTCACTCCTCTGATGGTTAGAAACATTCGTCTAATTTCAAGTCTAAACTTCCTGGTGGCCAGTTTGTATCCATTTGTTCTTGTGTCCACATTGGTACTGAGCTTAAATAATTCCTCTCCCTCTCTGGTATTTATCCCTCTGATATATTTATAGAGAGCAATCATATCTTCCCCTTGGCCTTCTTTTGGTTAGTCTAAACAAGCCAAGCTCCTTGAGTCTCCTTTCGTAAGACAGGTTTTCCATTCCTTGGATCATCCTAGTAGCCCTTCTCTGTACCTGTTCCAGTTTGAATTCATCCTTTTTAAACATAGGAGACCAGAACTGCACACAATATTCCAGGTGAGGTCTCACCAGTGCCTTGTATAACGGTACTAACACCTCCTTATCTCTACTGGAAATACCTGGCCTGATGGATCCCAAGACTGCATTAGCTTTTTGTCACAGCCTTATCACATTCTCAGCTCATCGTCATCCTGTGATCAACCAATACTCCGAGTTCTTTCTCTTCCTCTGTTACTTCCAAGTGATGCATCCCCAGCTTAGAACAATTTTTTTTCTGTTCCCTGATGGTTTTGGGGAATACATTAATGAATATGAATGTTAAATTCAGTTTCTGTGGGTACTCCTCCATAGTAGCTTAAGATACAGTGTTTGACAAACAATCCTGCAAGTAACTTTGTTTTGACACGCTTTAGTTTGTAGCAAAGTAATCTAACAGAGACAAACATAGTTAATGTGATTTTATTTTTAAAAATTGATAAATTAGGCATTGAAATTTGCATGGCAAATATTCAGTTACTACAGTCTAGCAGGCTTGTAAGTTTTCTTTCTTTAATTGCTCAGTTCTTTTTATGAAGGAAAAGAAGAATAGCACAGGATTACAAAGAGGTTTATTAAAAACTAAGGAATTGTCTCTAGGCAGCGTTTACTGGGGCGGGTGGGAAGTGGTCCTGGCAAAAGCATCACATCTACCAATGTGATATATGCCATCATGTGCCAGCAATGCCCCTCTGCCGTGTACATTGCCCAAACTGAACAGTCTCTATGTAAAAGAATAAATGGACACAAATCAGATGTCAAGAATTATCACATTCAAAAACCAGTCAGAGAACACTTCAATCTCTTTGGTCACTCGATTACAGACCTAAATTTGGCAATTCTTCAACAAAAAAATTCAAGAACAGACTCCAATGAGAGATTGCTGAATTGGAATTAATTTGGAAACTGGATACAATTAACTTAGGCTTGAATAAAGACTGGGAGTGGATGAGTCATTACACAAAGTAAAACTATTCCCCCCCCCCCCCCCCCCCGTTCCTCAGATGTTCTGTCAACTGCTGGAAGTGGCCCACCTTGATTATCATTACAAAAGGTTTTTTTCCCCCCTGCTCTCCTGCTGGTAATAGCTCACCTTACCTGATCACTCTCGTTACAGTGTGTATGGTAACGCCCATTGTTTCATGTTCTCTGTGTATATAAGTCTCCCCACTGTATTTTCCACTGAATGCATCCGATGGAGTGAGCTGTAGCTCATGAAAGCTTATGCTCAAATAAATTTGTTAGTCTCTAAGGTGCCAAAAGTCCTTCTTTTCTTTTTAAAGTGAAAATAAGCTCTCTGGTTTACTAATGCATGTTGAAAACATGGTCTTAACTGAGTGAAAATCTACTCTATTTTATTCTCTGAACAAAGCCACCAGTCTAAGGCTATGGAATTGTTTATTCATTTATCTAAACTGGGTTAATTACAATTTCAACTAATTGGTGACTTTCATGTGGATTCAAAAGATCACAAATACAAATCTATGCGCTCCAGATTTTCACTCAATAAGATGAGCTATCCCTTTCCCTCCCCTGGTTTAATGCATCAGACATAGGCCATACACACTGGGCAACAAGCCAAGTCAACTCCTGTTCCATTTAATTAGGTGACAAAAATGAGTCTAGCTCTATCAAGCCACTTAAAGATAAAATGGGTTGATATTTTATGAAACTAAAGTGGTAAAAAAAGATAATTAGAGAGTTTTATCGTGCCCTGGAAGAAATTGTGGATTCAACTACATTGTAGAGTAATGTAAAATAAATTTAGAAATATTATCCAAACCCAATCTAAATACTTTGGTTGTAGTTAAATTACTGGTAAACTTTTTTATTTAAAAACATTAGCACATCTTTTCCAATAATCTTCAGACTTTTTAAAAAAAAAATAGTTCCAGTAAATAAGAAATAAATGGGTTTGCAAATAACATTTGAGCTGTCGGAAAATGTGTTAGCCAAAGAAAGCAGTTCCGAAACTCCTAGGATCTGCATTGTCATTGTGATGCTGTATGAATGACGATGACCATTTAAATCATTTTTGCTACCACTGTTGCACAATTGCACTACATTTGATACAAAGTATGTCATGTAAGCTATCAATAGAAAAGTTATGAATTTTTAAGTGTGATTATCCTCTTTATGCATGTATCATCTTTGTATCTGATGTTGTGAATATTGGCTGTGCATTGGTATCTCAAACATTTCTAGGTGACAACCCAAAGGTAAATTTTAGCTATTTGTTGATGGCCCATTAAGGTCATCCACTCTGAGATTGGGCAATTGAAGAAACTGATCCCATCCAGCAGGCCTTTCCTGCGGATGCATCACACAGTGAGGGGCCAATGGCCACCCCTGTAATTCAGGAAACCATGTAAGGACATGAGATGAGGACACCTGACCTACGACTCCATATTTTACCAGTAACTTTTCATGCTCATGTGACCCTGGACTCCATCTTGGGCCAGTATCTTTCCATTAAGCTGGGCTGGGCTATAAATTGCAAGCTGTGACATCTCTGCTTTTCCTCACTCCTGCTCCAACTTCTCTAGATTGTGGACTTTT
Organism: Caretta caretta; assembly: GCF_965140235.1. Lineage (NCBI taxonomy): Eukaryota > Metazoa > Chordata > Testudines > Cheloniidae > Caretta > Caretta caretta. Next base: position 128,346,898 of record NC_134207.1, read on the forward strand.
CAATTAAAAGGAGTATTTTGAAATATGGCCTGAGAACTTTCCAGTCTTTTGGGAGTTATCAGAGAGACTTTTGCAAGCCAGCAGTCTATTCCATCATTGCTACAAACCTGATATAAGGATTTTGTAATTATTTGCATGTATATGATCTATTAACCATTTATAACTCTTCTTTTCCTTTATTAATAAATCATTAGTTTACTGAAGATTGGCTGACAGTATGATATTTGGGTAAGATCTGAGATACATATTGACCTGGTGGTAAATTTCAGATTCTTTGGGATTAGTAGAACATCGCATATAATGAACTGGGTTTTCAGTGAGCCCTCACTATATTAGACTTATTTGGCTGGGAACCAAGGGGTGGAATGCCTAAGAAGGACTGTTTTGGGCTTCTGGTTAGGGGACTGGAACACATGATTTATGAGGAGAGGCTGAGGGAACTGGGATTGTTTAGTCTGCAGAAGAGAAGAATGAGGGGGGATTTGATAGCTGCTTTCAACTACCTGAAAGGGGGTTCCAAAGAGGATCGATCTAGACTGTTCTCAATGGTAGCAGATGACCGAACAAGGAGTAATGGTCTCAAGTTGCAGTGGGGGAGGTTTAGGTTGGATATTAGGAAAAACTTTTTCACTAGGATGGTGGTGAAGCTCTGGAAAGCGTTACCTAGGGCGGTGGTTGAATCTCCTTCCTTTGAGGTTTTTAAGGTCAGGCTTAACAAAGCCCTGGCTGGGATGATTTATTTGGGGATTGGTCCTGCTTTGAGCAGGGGGTTGGACTAGATGACCTCCTGAAGTCCCTTCCAACCCTGATATTCTATGATTCAGTGTGGTACTGCAAAGCTCTTGTTACTGCCTTGGTGAATCTAATTATAGAATAAACCACCAGTTTAGGGGATTGTCTGCTCTGATTCTTGCAGTCTGCCCTGAGTGGGGCATTCTCAGTGTGGTCCATCCCAGGACTCTGGTCATAGTCATTAATAATTCTTTACATTTATACAATGTTAACTTTTTCCCTTAAGGACTGTAATACTCTATTTATTTATAGGTCCATTTCTCATTCATGGCCTATTCCAGCTTCCATGAAAGTGAAATGAAAGACTCCTATATGATAATTCCAGTGGAAATTAGATCAGACTCTCAATTTTTACCCAGACAGCACAACTTGCTTCAGGGAATCATTCTGTAATGCAGTGCAGACACCCCTACATATTTAAAGTTATGCTTATGTTACCCTGAAAACAGATTTAGGGTACCCCCAGAATAGCCCACTTATTGCCCCCTCTTGGGTTTACCGAGGGTTCTCTCAAACAGCCCACCTCCTATAAAACAGCCTGTTCTCATCAGGGATTGGTCTCTATGGTGACTAAGGAAATATCTGGAGGGCATGGATTCAGCCTTCTGATAAATAAATGATTGACACAAGCAGTGTTCTTTCCAAAACAAGGCACCTTTTATTGGTGCAAACAGCAGTCCCTGATACAATAATCTAAAGCACAAATACCTTACAAATTAGAGCACCCCTAAACCACAACAACATACAGCTGAGGTTATTCTAATAAACTGTACCCTGTTACAGATTACCAGGCTGTCACAGGTTGCAGACAGCAATCCTTAAATGGTTTTAATCTTATACATTTCTTTCACTATCAACACACATACACACTAACACTGTACAGTTCTATACTATAATTATAGCTGACAGGCTTACTCTGCCTGCTGACTTCACTTCAGTGGCAGGACTTCCTCCGGTGCTGGTTTTGCTGTTGCTGCTTGCTCCTTTGCTTCTTTGCCATCAGCCACCAGCTGCTCTCTTCCACTCTGCTCGCTTCTTGGCTCCTCATCTCCTTGTCTCTCTTCTCCTGGCCTCTCAACTCCCTAGCTGCCCACTGACACACTGGCTTTTATACTATCGTGTCAGAAATTTCTAGACACTTTTGATAATATCTTTCTGTCAGATTTTTATTGTACATACTCAGTACCAACATTCAAAGGATGCCCACTGCCAGTTCTATTTTTAGCCTGCAACTGTTGTTTACCTCAGAGTTATGAGCTGCTGACATTTCCCTTGCTTTTGTTTACACTTGCTCAGTAAATATCATGTGACCTGCAGATTCTAATGCTGATTCAAAATGGAGATCAGGAATGTGAAGTGCAATCTGGGGAACTTCTCTTGTATCATTATGTCTTTGCCAGATTGTGTACTCTTGTTTACCTCTTTGTGCTCTCCTTTCCTAGTGCTTCTTTAGCAAGAACTTTAGCAAAAACATACAGTTACTAGTTTCCCTAAAAGGTCTTTCCTTCATGACAACAGGCTGCCCTTCTATCATTTCAGCAGGCCTATTTTTGTCATATGGCCCTAGTACTCTTATTCTGTCCAGCTGGGGAAGTGGGCTAAGGCTGGCAAAGTTGCAACAGAGCCCCAGATCCCATAAAGGGTCACTAGGATTGTAAGAGGTAAAGACAAGAGTGAAAAACACAAACTAAACAGTGTGACAAACAAAACATTGAAAGGAAGGCAACCATCATGATTACTAAAATCAGGATACAGGAATGCAGATATGCATCCTGCATATTTTGCTTTATTCTTTCTGACAAAAGACAGGTGCACTGGAAAGAACATGTTCACTACTTACATTTGTTACATACGTATTTTATAAAATGTTTCAAGTAATGAATATTATAGAAGAAGTTAATGCAATTTAAAAATTCTCTTACAGAGTGTCTTTGCTTTGAGGAACATAACATTCTGCAGCCATTAACTAAGCCTTGAAAAATCTTGGTGAAGGAATTATGTATTTTCTCCGTTAAAAAAAAAATTGGTTGATGGGAATGGGGGGAGGAAACATATGTATCCTGTTAAAGGCCATGAAGACAGAGAAGGAGTCCAGAATAGAACCTATGCATCTGTCTCCTGGTTCCCTGCTTTAATCACTGGTCTTGTGATCCCTCCATGAAAACTCTGTTGCTTTGATGTAAATAGAGTGAGGGTGTGGACTGTTTGGATTTCAGAATATCCCATATTAGGCCAAGGATAGATTTAGTTACTGAGGGTAAAGGATATTTGCAAAAGAAGTACTTTTCCAGTGGAGAACAAAGTTAATCTAAGATTCATCTTATTGATTAATATAGATGCTAAAAAGCTCGCTAGAAATCTGGAAGATTTACTGCTTCTATTGATCAACATGAGCCATTTTAATCAAAATAGATCCTCAATTATCAATGTTCATTGCCTTCTACCCATGATTTAATACAAAAAAAAATAAGTTAAATATAAAGCTGACTTCATCTTCTTGAATTCTTAGAAAATATGACACGTCTCTTGTTCACAGTTATTTATTGGCAATATCGAAAACCTTTATTTTTATGCATCCAAACTTGGAAGGAAGCAGTCAAAATGACATTTAATATTGACTCTGTGTACATGGCACTGAAGTTGTACATGCAGCTTGTGCTGAATCTCTACAAGGGTGAATTTCTTGGTATGCAGATGGCTATTTTTAACCGCATACTTCTGCATTTACAAAACAAAGCCAAAACCCCTACCTGTAGATATTTTACCGTACTCATCACCATAGTAGCTAAGCACTCTACAGACTAACAGCCAGTCTACACAAGAATTGCTACAGAGGCGCAGCTGTCGCGCTGCTAGTGCAGACACTCGATGCCAGGGATCGGCAACCTTTGGCCCGCAGCCCACCAGGGTAAGCCCCCCTGCCGGGCCGGGCTGTTTACCTGCCGCATCCACAGGTTCGGCTGATCGCAGCTCCCACTGGCAGCGGTTTGCCACTCCAGGCCAATGAGGGCTGCGGGAAGCGGCAGCCAGCACATCCCTCAGCCCGTGCCGCTTCCTGCAGCCCCCATTGGTCTGGAGCGGCGAACCACGGCCAGTGGGAGGAGCCACAATCGGCTGAACCTGCGGACACAACAGGTAAATAAACCGGCCTGTCAGGGGGCTTACCCTGGCAGGCCGCATGCCAAAGGTTGCTGATCCCTGCTCTATGCCAGTGAGAGAGCTCCTTTCGCTGATATAACACTGTCCATACCAGTGCTTAAATCTGTGTAACTTATGTCACTCCGGATGGTGTCTTTTTCACACCCCTGAGCCACTTAATACCGAAGTAAGCCCTAGTGTGTACAAGTCCTAAGTAAATATATGCCAATAATCAGAGTATGTTGCAAGAGCAAGCCTGGAAGTCATGGTTGCATAGATTACAATGTATAACTGTCACCTGGACTCTGATCGGACCAATGCTTCAACCACCCACTTTAGGGGAGTCTGTGTGGTTACCATTTTATCACAGCTTGAGCTCAGAACAAGCACCCTACTAACATGATTAGTTCCCGTTATATAGTTTGAGGGTCTTTGATCTGAGTTTCCAGAAGCAAGTAATTCGTACACAATGGTTTTCTCTCCCCAGTGCTTATCTTCAAAAGGTTGGCTCAGAGGGGGAGAATTTGCATTCTCCTCACCCCAGGGTACTTCCCAAGAAATCCACTTCACATATATTGTTCCAAAAGAGAATTTTCTAATACCTTTCAAACTATTAGACTGCTCTCATCTTGTCTCCTGCTCAAGAAATTCCATACAATCTCACAACAGTACACAAATATTTGCTTTTCTAATACAATGTACCTCAATGGTATTAACATTAATTCAGTAAGGTTTAATTTAACTCATCAAAGTTAATTTGGGATATTACATGTTATTGTCAATCTGTCACAGACTCTGTCTAGTAATCAAGAAGGAGAGATCAGTTTTATAAGACCCCAAGACTACAAATCAATGACACTCAGTAGACAGAAACCCACAGGTGAAAGTAGAGCTGATCAGGAAACAGATTTGGGTGTTTTTTGTTTTTGTTTGTTTGTTTATTTTTTACACTATAACATAGCTTAAATTTTAAAACAAAAAGCCATGGAAAAAATGAATTTTTCATTTTGCAAGTGTCAAAACAGGATGTTTTTACAATTTCAAGACTTTTAAATTCTGGGGTTTTTTTTAGTGGGAAATTTGTCACAACTGATCCTTTCCCACGAACAGTTTCATTTTAGACAAATCAGCATTTTCCAGTGCGGGGGGGGGGGGGGGGGAGGCGAGGGGAATAAAAAAACCTATGGAAAATGAAGTTTATGCAAAGTAGAAATTTTAATTGAAATTTTTGATTTAGCCAATATATATTTTCCATTGAAAAATCATTTTTCTGTCAGGAAAATAAAATATTTCATGGCAAGTTGGTTTGACTTAAAAGGGAGTATATTTTATTTTTGGTTTTTCAACTGACCAAAAATGTTTAAGTTCATATCAGTTAAACAAACCATTAGATTACATTTTCCTATAATGATGCATTATCTTAAGGAATTATAATTTAGTCTTCATTCTGTGTTATGGGCCCGGCTTCTAAGAGGCAATGCACTGATTTCACTCTGACCAGGCTGCATGATGTGTCATGAGAGTTACCTGATTCTGGTTGCATTATGGAGTCTGTAGTCCACCCAGGGACTCTGGCCTATATAGGAAAAAGGGGCATCAGGCTTCCAAACTACAACTCCCAGAATGCATGAAGTCATGTGACTTCCATGATGCAACACCATACGGAAATGCTGTTTAATGTTGAAGTGACAAAAAACCAAGCATTTCAGCACATTTCAACAAACTGAAATGAAATATTTCAGTTTTGAGAATGTCCAAATATTTTGTTTCCATCAAAAATGTTGAAATGAAACATTTCAACATTTCTGATTTATTTTTTTTCAGACTTTCCATTCTGCAGAAATGTTAAAACATCAATTTCAATTTTTCATCCTGTTTTTGGATTAAAACACATGATGAAATGTTGGAATTTTGCTTAGCTCTAATCATCAATGTATGGATGGAACTCCTTTCAGTCTTTCTTATGGCCAAGACAGTGATAAGATCTCACTCTATGGAACTCCACAAGCAAGCACCCTAAGGGAGAAAGAGTAGTTGCTCAAAACTAGAATTGGGCAACTACTGCAGAACATTTTCCATGAATATTTGATGAAAGCATTAAATGAATTGAGTTCAGCCATACTCACAGTCTTTTTGAGTATAAACATTCGTGCAACCACGTTGTACTGGTACAATGTTCATGAAAAGCAAATTTCAAACTAATATAAAAATTTAAAATTCAGACCCTGGTAATACCCCTGGAATGGCTTGCACTCTCATCAGATCAGATCAGAGAAAAGAAATATGATTTATCTAATTAAACTACACAAATAACATATGTCAAATATTTGCAGAGAACTATTCCCATCTAAAAATAAAAAACATTCTCATATGTTCAAACAACAATATATTTGGGTTGCTGGAAATCCTGATCTGTTGGCAAATATTCTGCCAAAAGGGAAAAGGAAAGTAACTGGCATCAATTACTCAATGCAATCAGCTTCACCCAGTATAATCTTCTTAGAATCCCTTCAAAAGGTAAGTGTGATGTTGCCTCAAGACAACTCCACAAGCTTCCATTAGGGGCTGCAGTGTCTTATGACCAATAGTGTTGAGTCACTCATAGATCTAACATCAGCATAGAATCCAGATGCTGTCCATTGCCCTCAAATGATCATTGGATGAGGATGAGATCAGAGTACATTAACAATCTATTAATGTACATTATAGGGTCCACACAAACTGATTGCAATAGGCTAGTACAGGTGGATTCACACCCCAGGTTGCTATGGTCTAATTGTTCATGTAGAGCAGCTTCAATCTGAAGATTAGGGGGCCAGATTTGCAAGGTATTTAGGCACCTAATGATGCAGATGGGCACCTAGTGGGATTTTTCAAATTTGCGTAAGTGAGTTAGGTGCCCAAGTCCCATTGATTTCCATGGGAGGTAGGCATCTATGCTGTTTAGTGGTGTTTGTAAATCCCATTAGGCACCTATGTCACCTACATCCTTTATGTTACAGCATTTGACTTTGTTTCTCCCAGGAAAGGGGAGAGAAGCAGCAGGGAGGAGACCTACATTTTAGCTGGACATTCTGTGTCTCTCCCGACATGCAGAGGGCAGGGCAACCCAGAACAGGGTATGGCAGTTACCTGCCATGCTCTATGTAGGCAGCTTCTGCTCTGGGGGGAACCCAGTTGTCAGGTCACACCCTTGTCACCATCTGAGAGCTGAGCCAATCAAAGCACAAGAAAGGAAAGGTTATAAATACAGAAGTTAAAGATGGCCCTGTGGATTCAACTGTTGATTGATGCAGGACCAAAATATGTGTGTGAATGTGTGCATGCTTGGGCACACTGTTAGGGCTGGGTCCTGATCCCTGTACCACTTTAGATACAGGCTACTGAGTTCTGTTTCACCAGCAACTGAGAGGAGCAGCCAGCTAATAAACCAAGGGTTGGAATGCTGCTGGCTGTGGAGAGCTGTTGTACCAATATATTAAAAACCAGCAGGATCTTATTAAAAGGGAAAAAGGCAAAATACCACATTTATTGTGAATATAGAAAGAATCATAGTAAGCAGTTAGTTACAGTTATAACATTCCATTCAATCTCATATTTATTCACACATTCATTCATTCATTCATACACACACACACACACACAGAGGTTCTGCAAGGTTGTTATCATAGTTACCAGCCTTAGAGTTGCTCATGCCAAGCCACTTGCCAGGTGGCCTGGACATGAGGAGGGAGCAGGGCCTTGTCAGATGCACATCTGATGCTCCTGGAAGTTGGTTTGCAGAATCAGATCCCACAAAGTTCTCACTTTCTAGAGTCCATTTTTATAGGAATGTCTTCCTATGCCAGTCTATGGGAATTGCTTCATCATGCTGTTGCTGAATCAATCAGCAGAAGTCACATTCCTGACGGCTCCGTGCTTCCAGATGTTATCTTGTTCTTTGGTTCTCCCATTCTTGAGGCTGTTGGGTGGATTCCAGTCTGCCCTCCGGGGGTCCTCTGGTTATTTCCACTTGATGCCTTCTTCAGCCGATGGACACTGGATTCTTAGGCTGGCATCTCCCTGATCATTCAGTTATTATCCACACCAAGCATCCATCCACATACATACGTGTATCTCTATTTTAATCACAATTGTTAACAAAGCAAGATGAATACAACAAAAGGGCGGGGAGTCTCTGAATACTGTTTCTATTGTTACAAAGTATTGCTTTGAGTCTCTCTCTGTGTGAGTAGTTGTTGTTACAAAGAATTGCTTTGAGAACAGACTCTGTCTTCGAATGTACTAACACAATTAGCAGCTTGCAAGTTTCACACATAGAGGGAGAGAAACAGTACCAAAAACCAAGAGACCTCTTAATTAGTAATACCCTGGAATTTAAACTATGGGGAATCAAACTCATTTGTGATTTTAATACAGAACTTCTTTAATATGATCCAACAGAGCCCCAGATTGTTTGTTTGCTGACAAAGTTCTACAGTGTTTGAAAGGATGGAGATGCTGCCATTTCTCAAACTCTGAACAGGCAAGATACCACACACATGCATAATAGAGGTATACTATAAATACGGAAAAAGAGAGGATCAGAAGGGAATGTGTTTTGATGTATGTGCTAAAGTATAGAAAATATTATATTAAAACCTTATATTTGAATATTTGTGACAGCAACAAAAGGGGGAAAGTCTGCATAAGGAACACCTATAGATTTACTATCTAATAGCTTTTGTTTAAAAGTTATCCATAGTATTCTAAGCATCATTTACAATATTTTATACTACTTGCAATGTGTTTTGTGTGCTGTCATAAATATAAAGGGAAGGGTAAACCCCTTTAAAATCCCTCCTGGCCAGAGGAAAAATCCTCTCACCTGTAAAGGGTTAAGAAGCTAAAGGTAACCTCGCTGGCACCTGACCAAAATGACCAATGAGGAGACAAGATACTTTCAAAAGCTGGGAAGAGGGAGAAAAACAAAGGGTCTGTGTCTGTCTGTGTGATGCTTTTGCCGGGGATAGACCAGGAATGGAGTCTTAGAACTTTAGTAAGTAATCTAGCTAGGTATATGTTAGATTATGATTTCTTTAAATGGCTGAGAAAAGAACTATGCTGAATAGAATGACTATTCCTGTCTGTGTGTCTTTTTTGTAACTTAAGGTTTTGCCTAGAGGGATTCTCTATGTTTTGAATCTAATTACCCTGTAAGGTATCTACCATCCTGATTTTACAGAGGGGATTTCTTTATTTCTATTAAAAGTCTTCTTGTAAGAAAACTGAATGCTTTTTCATTGTTCTCAGATCCAAGGGTTTGGGTCTGTGGTCACCTATGCAAATTGGTGAGGATTTTTACCAAACCTTTCCCAGGAAGTGGGGTGCAAGGGTTGGGAGGATTTTGGGGGGAAAGACGTGTCCAAACTACGTTTCCCAGTAAACCCAGTTAGAGTTTGGTGGTGGCAGTGGAGATCCAGGGACTAAGGATAAAATTAATTTGTACCTTGGGGAAGTTTTAACCTTAGCTGGTGAAAGTAAGCTTAGGAGGTTTTCATGCAGGTCCCCACATCTGTACCCTAGAGTTCAGAGTGGGGGAGGAACCTTGACATGTGTATTAAATGTTTGCTTTACTAAGAAAGTGTATGGTGCTCTCTCTTTGGGGATTATTCATATTTATTTACTGTGGTTTTACATACAATAGCCCTGAGGTTTAACTCTTGTGGAATGTTTTCTCAAGAGTCCTGGAGAGACTGAACTCTGAGCTGTGCTTCAGCAAGTGTTAAGATGAAATGGAGAAGGAATGGTAGTGTACAGTTATACAGATTTTCCCTGAGCATTCCCATCTCCCCTGCTCCCATACACCTATCTGTATCTTTAGGTGCCTAAAAACCTTTGCAGATTTGACCCTAGGATCTTAACTAGTACACTTCCTAATGGAAGTGTAAACACTGAATGTTTTCATTCCATTAATGTTGAGTTATTAACGAGAAAAAAGAAGTTCACTTTTAAAAAATCTGAATATTTATATGTATTTTATTTACGCTCCCATACATCAAAATAACTCAAGCTATTTTCCTGAAATTTCCCTGCTAAAATATCTGTGTTTGGGGTGAGAGCATGCGTAACACATGTGCTTTATATGGCAGCATTTGGTTCTCTGCACTGCCTTTATCCCAAAAAAAGACAAGAGAAGCAATGGGAGGGAGACATTGATTTTTGTCCCTGCACATATGGAGAGTGCAGGGAGGGGCAAGAAGGGTGCAAAAGCATCCAAAAGTAAGCTGTAGCAGTTGCTAGAGATGCTCAGTCTCCACTTCTGAAGCTTGATAAGAAGTTGTCATTTAAGTCAAACAGTCTTGTGGGTCACATGCATTTGCTATCTGAGAGCTGGGGCCAAAGGGGGGAAGGGTATAAATAAGAGAGTCAAAGACAGCCCTGTGTACTCAGCAGATGAATGATACAGTATCAAGAGCTGGGTCTGCTGTGGAAGCTGTGGCTCAGTACCTGTACCACTTCAGTTAGAGGTTACAGATTGCCCTTTCATCAGAAACTGAGGAGAGCAGTCAACTATTAAACCAAGGGCAGGAGTACTGCTAGTTGTAAGGATTTCCACACTTGTGTTTACTAAAAAAGCTCAGAAGTGTTTGCAAAGGGACTGAGAGGCTCCCATTCTTCTTAAGCTCTGACAAATCCACTATACTACATATTATGGCCACATTACAGAGGCTACAGAATAATCTCTGCCAGAGCAGAAAGGAAGGTGGGTGGGTGTGCATGCGTGCTAAAGTTTAGTAGTGTAAATATTATGTTGGAACTTTGTATTTAAATATGCGTAGCAGCAACTGATGTGAGGAAGGTTGTATAATGAACAGTAGATTTACTCCCTAATAGCTTTTGTTGGGAAATTATTCATAAGTATTCCAAATGCTATTTACAGTAGTTGGTTTGTATGTGTGAAATGTTTGTTGACTAAGAAATAGTGTGGTACTCTCTCTTTGAAGCTGACTAGGAACTATTATTAACAGCTACATTCAGGATTTTACATACACTAGCCCTGACTCCTTGTAATGCTTTCTGACAAATCCTGAAAAGACAGAACTCTGGCCTTTGCTTCAACAAAAGTTAAGCTGAGATGCAAGAAAAAGGGAAGTGTAATAGAGTTAAGCATTATTTAATCTGCTATATGAACATTGAAAATTTCAGCCCTAAAGGAACATTTTTGAGAAAGCTCTGAGCATGTGAAATAAATTTAGTTCATTTCCAGAAGTTACAGAATTCATCACATTCCCCAAACACGTGTTAGAGTCTTCTAACTCAACTATTACATTTTGAAGCTTATTCAGCTGCTGATGTGTCCAGTACATTTTATAATATTATCTTAAATGCATATGGTGCTTTGATACCACTCTTTTCAAATATATATACATACATTTGTGCCATTTAAAATGGCTATAGCTTTAAATATCTCTCTCTCTCTCTCTCTCTCTCTCTTGTTTTAACTAGTGAATAGCTCTTTCCACAGAGTCTAATCTATTATATCTCCGTTTACCATCTTCTCCCCATTTCTGCCTACCAGGATATTTTGAGTCACTGTGCAGGGCTGGACTATTCTGAATAAAAAATCTGTATAAGCAAGAAGTTTCTTGTCATCGGAATCATTTCTATTAACAGAGTTGCACATTTGCCACCAGGAGACTTTTGGAAGAGAGACCTACTGCTTACAGCATTTTGGCTCTTAGCTGCAGCTATTGCAAGAAATCTGTTTCACATGAGCATCTGGCTTTTTGTAAATACTGGACAGTGAAATACCTGTTGTTTTCAAAGTGATCTTTGATTCAGAGAACCATTTCCTTACTTCTTAACTGACAGTTTAATATTGAACCCTTAATTGAAGTGTCTGTCGATTTGTTAATGTTTGAGTTAAGGTGTTTCTTATATTATTTTTCTAATGGACCCAAAATCACTTTTCCAGGATTTAGACTTGGGAAGGGAGGAGAGGAAGAGGTGGAACTCCTATAAAACTATGCTGTGCCTGTAGTAGGTCAGCAGCTATTTAGAAGAAAGAAAGCATCAGAAACAGAAGCTGCAATTTCTTTCATTTCTGATCCTTTTGTGTGGGTTTGTTTTGTTTTATCTTAAAGGGAACAAGATTGGATTTCAATAACAACAAGAACCTAAGATCTAATTATCCATTTGTGACATTTATTTGCTTGGGGACTCCAGAATTGTGAGACCCAGGTGTTACTCCTGTCAGTCTCAGCAATGAGAGTTTCCTGCTCTTAAGCTATATATCAGCTCCATGACAAACCAGCTTGTCTGTATTGCCATCAAACTCTTGAGGACTCTGCCAGTCAAAACTTTGCCTTGCAAGTAACAGTCAGTGAACCCTAATTCCCGACTTGCTCAGAGAGGTCTCACTGCAGTGTCCAGTCTCTCTCGCCGGAGGCTCACAGAAGTTAAGTTTGCTGCCTCTAAAGAGACAGAGTACACACCAGTCTGTTTGGCTAGCTGAGGACTTGCCCACCAGTTTCGTACACAGCACTGAAATGGTTTTGTAATACAAGGAGGACATGTTTATTAACAAAGATTAGTGTCAAGGTTCCTTCCCCACTCTGAACTCTAGGGTACAGATGTGGGGACCTGCACGAAAAACCCCCTAAGCTTATTTTTACCAGCTTAGGTTAAAACTTCCCCAAGGTACAAACTATTTTACCTTTATTGCTGCCACCACCAAGCGTCTAACCAATATACAACAGGGAAAGAGCCCGCTTGAAAACGTCCTTCCCCCAAAAATCCTCCCAAACCCTACACGCCCTTTCCTGGGGAAGGCTTGATAAAAATCCTCACCAGTTTGCACAGGTGAACACAGACCCAAACCCTTGGATCTTAAGAACAAGGAAAAAGCAATCAGGCTCTTAAAAGAAGAATTTTAATTGAAGAAAAAGTAAAAGAATCACCTCTGTAAAATCAGGATGGTAAATATCTTACAGGGTAATCTGATTAAAAACATAGAGAATCCCTCTAGGCAAAACCTTAAGTTACAAAAAGACACAAAAACAGGAATATACATTCCATTTAGCACAGCTTATTTTATCAGCCATTTAAACAAAACAGAATCTAAATCATATCTAACTAGATTGCTTATTAACCCTTTAAAGGAGTTCTGACCTGCATTCCTGCTCTGGTCCCGGCAAAAGCAACAGACAGACCGAGAAAATCTTTGTTTCTCCCCCCCTCCTGCTTTGAAAGTATCTGGTCTCCTCATTGGTCATTTTGGTCAGGTGCCAGTGAGGCTATCTTTAGCTTCTTAACCCTTTACAGGTGAAAGGGTTTTTCCTCTGGCCAGGCGGGATTTAAAGGTGTTTACCCTTCCCTTTATATTTATGACAACTGGAAAGCTTAATGATATGAAGCAGGAATGAAAGAGACAGGCATTACCAGCAAAAGAAGACATGCATCCGATGAAGTGAGCTGTAGCTCACGAAAGCTTATGGTCAAATAAATTTGTTAGTCTCTTAGGTGCCACAAGTACTCCTTTTCTTTTTGCGAAAACAAGACATGCTTTCTCATGACTAAAACTTAATTTCAACAAGTTTCAATCTTTGTCTAAGAAGGTTTCTCACTAACAGCAAGATTCCAGCAGCTCTTGCCTTCCAGGTCAAGAGGATCCAGCTTTTTTAGGCTCAAAGGGTGTTGTACCCTATTATCCCCTAAGGGAAGAATAACTAAAATGTCTCTTGGATCTCTTTATATTTCCTAAAGCCTCTTGCCTCTGTTTCAAGAACCAGGAAGGTTTAGTGGGGTGCAGATTCTGTGTCCTGGTGTGATCATTAAGCAGTCTTTTCACCCAGTTACTAGTTTGATGGCTTTGTTTCTCTTATATGTAAATATACTTTCATTGTCTTCTGCTGGCGACCAAGGTATTCAGACACGCATATATACATTCCTCTGTCTAGGACAAGCTGAGGCTTTTTGTGCTGCTTCCCAAAAACAGTTAAAGAACTTATTTCCAGCTCCCTCCAATACCTCTTTGTGCACAAGCCAAGCATACATCATGCAGTGATTTTTGGGACCAGTGTGTCACCAGTTTACATATGATACTTTACATGACATCTTTGAGATACATATTATGACAAGAGTGTGTTGGGGCAATAAGTGTCAGGCCTGATGTAAGTACAGTATGGGGGTGGGGGTGGCAGTTGGCATTGATGGGCTCCTAATGTCACACCATTATTTAACCCAAGACCTATTATTTAAATTGACTTTCTCTTCTTCCCAAAAAGGAAAATTAGTTAATACAATCTTTATTACCATCTAAGAAGACTGCAAAAACGTTTCCACCTATAAAAATCTCCATGAGACTAAAGGGAAAAGGAATAAGGTAAATGGTAAAATGAAAACATGAATTCTTTACATTTCACATCCTTTAAATAGTTTTGGAGTTTTTTCTTCTTTTTTGTTTGTTTAATAAAAGGTTAAAGGTTTTTAGTGGTGGTGTTACAATGGGAGTAAGCCACCATTAACCTCCTGCAAAACTCCAGACCACACTCCAGACCAAAACTCCAGACCACACTTCTTAGCTATTTAGTCTAGTAAGATTAAACAAGAACTGTATTAACACTTTAACACTTGTTGTAACCCAACATACCTTTTCATCAGTAAAACACTCTGCAGCCCACCATCAGATGTTATGCAAAATGCTCATAAACTTTAATGTGGTTTTATATGTAGAATAATGTGCAGATAGGACCCATATTAAACATTTAGATATCTATCCCCTTCCACCACCAGTGTCACTGACTGATAGTTATTTATCCTGCATTTTGTATCAGTCATTCGTTACTCTTTTTCATACAGGATAAAATTTAAAGAAACACACCAACAATATTTTCTACTTATTACAATATCTTTTTGCAAATAATCTTAATATATTCAGGGCCTCATTCTTATTTACACTAAGGTATCTTTATAGTGCTTTTATACTGCTCTAGTAATGTAAAGTAGGTGGGGAAGCAGTTTACATCCCCTTTTACATTTATACCACCAGAGGTATAAATCCTTTAGTGCAAATGAGAATCAGACCTTGAACGCTTTATTTCATATTTAATTCATCTAAATATATAGACACAAACACATGATTGTAATATGATTACTTATGTCTCCTACATGGAGTATTTCTGTACAAGAACAGGAAAATTTGCAATGTTCTCTTCACATATATTCACATATATTCTTCCTAATTCTTCCACAGTGATCACAGTGTGCTGCTCTGTAAAAAAAAAAATAAAAAAAAAAAAAATGGAGGATTGCCCCCACAAATCAGCAGTTTCCTGGAGATACACAGATGTAAGAGCAAAAAAGACCCTGTAATTACAAGATGGCTTCTCATTCCTACTGGGGCTCTGAGTCTGTAACTCCTGCTTGACCAGACTGCTGAGTAATTTCCTGTCAGTCACCCCACCCCACGAGATTCCTCATTGCCAACAGGTAAGGTAGGTAACTAGACACTTCATTACATGTGAATCCCCACCGATTTGACTGGAACTGCTTACCTACTTACAGTTAAGGAAATGCTTATGTGCTTTCCTGGATTATGGTGTAAATGATGAAAGGGTTAACAGAAACTTGCTGACAAATGCCACTGTTATGTTTTGGGGTTCAACCCAGACTAATTAAAGGTTGTGTCATTGCCAGCCCTGTAACCCTGGGTAAATCCTGCTGCTGTGATTCACAGCCTGGACACCAGTCAGCAGACAAACATGCAGTTCCCTGAGTATCTGTGTGCTGTGCATCCCTGGTTCAGTACTGTCACCCAGCCTCCTGTGTACAACACAAAACCCACCCTGGTTTATATCAACCTTGGTTACTACTTGCAGGGTGACCCCAAAGAACATCCAGTCCCAACTTTCCCCAAAACATTCTGCCCTGAAATGTCCAGCCCAATTCTGGAACATTTCGAGAAGTAATAAGGTTTGTTACTGTGGTTTTGTCTCTTTAAAGGAGCAGGGAGTTGCTTTAACTGGAGTTAACAATCACTTCAATTCAAATATAGTACTGGGTTCGTTTATATTAAAAGTAAAACAAGGTTTTTTAACAAAAAGAGAGGAGTTTTAAGTAATTTCAAGTACATGGGATAAAGACAAAATGCTTCCAAGCCAATAAAAGCAATATACACTTTCCAGTGGTTAAGACCTAACAAGCTACAGACTTGGCTCAAGGTAAATGTCTTACCAATGTCCTCATACCAGGCCTGGCTGATTCTCTCTCCATCAGAACCTTCTGCAGAAGTACAAGCTGATGGTTTCCCTTCTCTAATTAGGTGAAACACCTCAGGCTAAGCAGGTTTGTCACCTATATTCCATTCCCAGAGACTGCAACCCTGTTGTTTAAATGACCCATATTTCTCAGCTTGCAAGATTTTGGACCCATTGTATCTGTCCAGTGATGGATACCAAGATAGCTTCTTCCTTTTCCTTATATTTTCCCAAATTCAGTATTTTTTCCTCAGACTCAGGATAACCTCATGCTGTTCTTCCCTTCCTGTGGACTTCCCATCCCTCTGCTGATTTGTATGTTAACAGGGTTTCCATAGTTTTTGTCACATCTTGCTTAATTTCACTGGGGACAGGTAAATAGCTGTCTTCCCTTCTGTCTGCAGGAAAATGTGATTCTCCATGTTTTTGATCACAAACTTCAAGCCATAATATCCTTTGATATTTATAATTTCTCAGAGTATTAAAACATACATTTTGCAATTATATAAGTCATTAGCTTTCATAAAACACTGTATTTGATACATTTTTATAATGCAGTAATATTGTATGAAATCAGTTGATTCAATTATTTATAAGTTGAGGTTCAGAACCCTCCTTCTTTATAGTCTAGATCTCCCACACACAGTAGGTTGATGGCTTTGTTTACATTTTATGTAAATGTATCTTCATTGGCTCTGCCTGATGACCAAGCTGGTGAGACAAATACTCATTCCTTTGTGTAAGGCAGACTATGCTTATATATTGCTTTCCAGACATATTTTAAGAACATAATTCTAGCTCATATTCATAATTCTTTGAACACAGTTCATACATACTGCATGCAGGAATATTAATGACCCATGAGTTATTAGTTCTCCAATGATATATTACATGACACCTTTTAAATTCCGATTATGATGCAATAGGTGTAGTGATTATTTCAGGCCTGCCAAGAGAGGCTGATACACAATAAAAAGAAAAGGAGTACTTGTGGCACCTTAGAGATGAACAAATTTATTTGAGCATAGGCTTTCGTGAGCTACAGCTCACTTCATTGGATGCATTCAGCTGTAGCTCACGAAAGCCTATGCTCAAATAAATCTGTTCGTCTCTAAGGTGCCACACGTCCTCCTTTTCTTTTTGCGGATACAGACTAACACAGCTACTATTCTGAAGCCTGATACATAATAGTGGCCCATCAATGGGCCTGTATATCACAGCTCATCATATTTCAAATGGATGATATACTAGAAACTGGCCATCTGCCATACCCTAGGCTACATTCCATTATAAATTCTCTTTCTCAAGTAGTCTTGCAGAAGGGAATGGAGGAAATAAGATCCAAACTATGCCCATGCATAGGAAAGATAGAAAGTATGGTAATAGCTCACCCTTGACTTAATCCAGAGATCTTCAATGACCTAAAACTCAAAGAAGACTCATACTAAAAGTAGAAAATAGGTCAATACACACACACACACACACATATTTAGGGGGGAAATTAGAAAGGCCAAGGCACAAGGCAGATTAAACTAGCTAGGGATATAAAGGGTAATAAGAAAATATTTATAAATAAATTAAAAGCAAGAGGAACACCAAGGACATGGTAGGCTTGTTATTCAATGAGGAGGAAAAGACAATAACAGAAAATGCAGCAATGGCCCAAGTGTTAAATCCCTTTTTTTGTTTCACTCAGTCAGGGCGACTAATTTAGTTAACATCAGTGTAAATGGGGTAGGATCTGAGGCTAAAATAGGGAAAGAACAAGTTAAGAATTACTTAGATCAATTAGATATCTTCAAGTTGGCAGGGCCTAACAAAATACATCCTAGAATACTTAGGAACTGGCTGAAGAAATTTCTGCGCCATTAATGAATATCTTTGAGAACTCGTGGAGGATGGGACAGATCTCAGAGGACTGGAAAAGGGAAAATATAGTACCTATCTATAAAAAGCAGAATAAGGACAACCCAGGGAATTATAAATCAGTCAAGTTAATTTTGGTACACAGACAGATAATGGAGCAAATAATCAAACGATCAATTTGAAAGCCCTAGAAGATAATACAGTGATAAGTAACAGTCAACATGGATTTGTCAAGAACAAATCATGTCAAAGTAACCTGATATCCTTCTTTGACCAGAGTAATAAGCCTTGTGGATGTGGTGGAAGCAGTAGATGTGATACATTTCAACTTCAGTAAAGCTTCTGATATTTTCTCACATGACTATCTCATAAAGAAACTAGGGAAATACAATGTAGATGAACCTACTATAAGATGGGTGCACAACTGGTTGAAAAACCATACTCCGAGAATAAAGAAAAGGAGTACTAGTGGCACCTTAGAGACTAACCAATTTATTTGAGCATAAGCTTTTGTGAGCTACAGCTCACTTCATCAGATGTATTCAGTTTTTCCACTGAATGCATCCGATGAAGTGAGCTGTAGCTCGCGAAAGCTTATGCTCAAATAAATTGGTTAGTCTCTAAGGTGCCACTAGTACTCCTTTTCTTTTTGCGAATACAGACTAACACGGCTGCTACTCTGAAACTCCGAGAATAGTTATCACAGTTAAGCTGGAAGGACATATTGAGTGGGCTCATGCAAGTCCAGTTCTATTAAATATCTTCATAAATGATTTGGATAATAGCATAGAGAGTGCACTTATAAAGTTTGCGGTCGATACCAAGGTGGAGCGGGGTTTGGGGACAGAATTTGCAAGAGCTTTGGAGGACAGAACTAGAATTCAAAATGATCTTGACAAACTGGAGAAATCGTCTGAAATAAATAGGATGGAATTCAATAAGGACAAATGCAACATACTATACCTGAGAAAGAATAATCAAATACACTAATACAAAAAAGGAAATTGTTATACCAATAAAATAAAAACCAACAGGATCTCATTAAAGGGGACAAGGTAAAATACCACATTTATTGTGA
Source organism: Caretta caretta (assembly GCF_965140235.1). NCBI lineage: Eukaryota > Metazoa > Chordata > Testudines > Cheloniidae > Caretta > Caretta caretta. The sequence goes on from NC_134207.1 coordinate 128,366,011, forward strand.
ATACAGAAAGAATCATAGTAAGCAGTTAGTTATAGCTATAACATTCCATTCAATCTCATATTTATTCATACATTCATTCATACACACACACACAGGTTCTGCAAGGTTGTTACCATAGTTATCAGCCTTAGAGTTGCTCATGCCAAGGCACTGGCCAGGTGGCCTGGACATGAGGCAGGAGCAGGGCCTTGTCAGATGCACATCTGATGCTCCTGGAAGTTGGTTTGCAGAATCAGACCCCAAAGTTCTCACTTTCCAGAGTCCATTTTTATAGGAATGTCTTCCTATGCCAGTCTATGGGAATTGCTTCATCATGCTGTTGCTGAATCAATCAGCAGAAGTCACATTCCTGACGGCTCCGTGCTGCCAGATGTTATCTTGTTCTTTGGTTCTCCCATTCTTGAGGCTGTTGGGTGGATTCCAGTCTGCCCTCTGGGGGTCCTCTGGTTATTTCCACTTGATGCCTTCTTCAGCCGATGGACACTGGATTCTTAGGCTGGCACCTCCCTGATCATTCAGTTATTATCCACACCAAGCATCCATCCACATACATATGTGTATCTCTATTTTAATCACAATTGTTAACAAAGTGAGATGAATACAACAAAAGGGCGGGGAGTCTCTGGATACTGTTTCTATTGTTACAGGGTATTGCTTTGAATCTTTCTCTGTGTGAGTAGTTGTTGTTACAAAGAATTGCTTTGAGAACAGACTCTGTCTTCGAATGTACTAACACAATTAGCAGCTTGCAAGTTTCACACATAGAGGGAGAGAAACAGTACCAAAAACCAAGAGACCTCTTAATTAGTAATACCCTGGAATTTAAACTATGGGGAATCAAACTCATTTGTGATTTTAATACAGAACTTCTTTAATATGATCCAACATAATGACTGCCTATGAAGGAGCACTACAGAAAAAGATCTGAGGATTATAGTGTATCACAAACTGAATGTGAGTCAACAATGTAACACTGTTGCAAAAAAACTGAACATCATTCTGGGATGTATTAGCAGGAGTGTTTTAAGCAAAGCACAAGAAATAATTATTCAGCTCTACTCTGCGCTGATTAGGCATCAACTGCAGTACTGTGTCCAGTTCTAGGTACCACATTTCAGGAAAGATGTGGACAAATTGAAGAAAGTCCAGAGGTGAGCAATAAAAATTATTAAAGATCGAGAAAACATTACCTATGAGGAATGATTGAAAAAAGTGTTTGTTTGTTTGACTGTTGATCTAGCCACCTCAGTGCTTGTGGGTGGTTGAGTGTTTTTTCATTTTGATTTCATTTACAGAGGGTGAGGGCAGCAGGTCACAACGGCACCAACAGTTAACAATAGTAGAACAGGTAAGCTGTCTGCAGTCATCTCTTCTGAAATACTGATTGTCCTTGATGTTCATGTCTGGTGGTTTGCTATCGCTGAAGCAGCAGATAATATGTTGCAGCTAATGGTGGCAGCACAGTGCCTTAATATATTGAATTATTCCTCTATCCAGTGGCTGACTGTGTGAAGCTTTAAACATCTAAATTTTTACATTGGAGTGAGGAGAAGCATTATCAATCAATAAAATCACCTTGCATTTTAAGATACTTATGGAGCGGAAAAACACTAGGGCAGAACAAATAATTCACAGTGAATAATTTACTTGTCAAAGTTAGCCTCTTTTTCTCCTTGTGTAATGTCCATGGGAGGATTATAACTTCCTCACACACATGCATTATATGAATGCACTTGTCAAATATTTGTCCAAATTTCTGTCTTTACGTATTAGTCACAATTTGCTGCAAGTACTGAATTCTCAATGTAAGATGTGTTAATACACTGTAATTGCTCAAAAGTCACATGATATTGTTTCCATTCTCTGAGTGGAGAAATGTGACACCTGTAACTCGGAATAGGACTTGAAAAAACTCATTGAGGTTTTCACTGTCAACTTATCAAAATTTTCTCATGAGTCTTGCACTATTTGCTGTTTTTCTTAAAGCCCCAGCCCGCTGCTGTAATCAGATTATTACCTAAGAATCTCAGCTTTCTTCCTTATATATATATATATAAAGGTAATTTTGTAACTGTCTTGGTTGCATAGAAATGACTAAAAATGTGTGTCACACAGTTCTGAGTGGCTTACGACTGAGTGCTTACCTCAGAGCAGACTGTCAAAAACAGGGCTGACACCCCAAATTGGTGGGGTATTCTATAATTAGATTTCACTAAGCCAGTAAAAATGTAAACTCCTGGATCACTATAACTGTCTTACCATGGAGTCACAGACAGATCTTGCCACGTAGACAAATTGGATTTAGAGATAAATAGTCACTTACACCAAAAATCACACCACATTCAGGTTGCTTCCACTCCCAAGAGATTAGTCACTTACCCCAGATCAAGTGGTACCCTATTTCTTACACCAAGGACAATGTCTGTAGTCAATCCTGTAATAAACGATCTAAAGGTTTATTAGGAAAAAGAAATGAGAGTTATTTACAGGTTAAAGCAAGCAACCAAACATACACACAAATGAGTTATATTCTAAATCCTAAGAGTGACAGAGTTGCAGTGATCTGTCAATTCAAACTATCTTTCAAGGCCAATCCAGGGGGCAGCTTCTGTGGATCTCTTGCCTCTGTTTGGTTTCTCTAGCCCTGTAAGAGTTCAAACAGCCAAAAAGATGGTTTTTTTTCCCCTGTGACCTTGTTTTATTTCCTTAATTCAGCATCCAAGCCCATAGGACGAGCTTCCTTGCACATACCATCTCCCCGGTGTGTTAGGGCCATTATGATGTTCCTTGATGGTCCATCTGATTTTGATAGTCCTTCTGGATGGGGAGGAGGTGTGAGGTTGATTTTCAATAACCCAGGGAAGAGTGACAATTTAAGGAGAGCTAGCAGATGAATTGGATTAGGAAATTTTGGAAAACAGGAGACCTTTTCTTATCTGAATCACCATACATTGCCTGATGCATCATTTATAGAAAAATTAGGCAATTAGCATTTATTGACTGATAGCAGAGTATACATTTAATTTTGTCTCATCCCAATAACAAAGCATGTGCCCACACTGAATGGTATGACCAAATCCTGACCTTGCTTGTTGGCCTCTGTATTAGAGGTCTAGCAAGGAGTTTGGGAGTCTTGCTATGCTAAACAGTAAACCATCCCACATAAAATACACCTTTTCCAGTACAAATAGTCAATCCTGTGACCTTGAAATGATCTTTTCATGAACATTTATCAATAAAATTCAAGAGCTTGAATGTTTGGATCATAAACAAAGGAAAATTTACACTAGGCTTTTTTGCCAAAAATCTGCTGTCACTAATTTTGCACCAGCGTGCAAGTGGCTTTGTACAGCTTCGTCTTGATCCCTCATTGCTGCACTTTCAACTTCCACCCTGACTAATTGTGGGTATGCATGCATCAGCACTGGCATCTGCATTTGGAATACCATTCTTCTCCTTAACACACCCACTGGCTTTCATTCTAAGTTATGAGAAAAATGAGCTAAATCTATAAACTGGGTTCCTGGAAAACATGTTATCAGAATGACTGATATTGGCAATGGAACACAATGGGGAAAAGTTTATTGCACAGCATAAGGGCCTAATATACAAAACTAGTAGTAATAGGTAGCTGACTGTAGAATCTAAAGTATAAAGAGAACACCACTCAGATTGGAGCAGAAGTGCAATACAGATAATGTTCTCATAATTTCACTCTCAATACAGCAATCACACGTGAAGATAGATTGAAATCTATCTTTAAAAGAATCAGGGGTTAGCTGGGTTTATAATTGTAGCACAACAATTCCCCATCTCTCATCCTCAATACATAGAGCAAGAGAAGATAAAACTAGATGAGAACTCAAAAAAGCATCAGTTAGGAGTAATGGTGACCTGCCACAGAGTTAGAGTGGCAGTCAAAGTTTACATAATACAGTACAATGTCAGCTCCCAAGAAAGCATCAGTGGATAGTAATAATTGAAATAATAGGAATTATAATTGATAGACATCAGTTTTGATGAGGTAAACCAAGATTATCACATACTGTGAGGAATAAAATAGTAGTAATGATCACAGACAAAACAAGTCAACTTCTAATCTCAGTTATACCGGTGTCAGATATTATCAGGAAAGTCTCTGGATTGTCCTCAGGCCCTGTCTTTGTGAATTTCACTGACACGGGCAGAACCAGTAGGCCCAGGCCTAAAGCAACCAAGGAGACCTGAAAGTTGCATCTAGATCTTTACCTGTTGAACCAGGCTTTTCTACTGTTCCTGCTATTGTGCCACTAAGTCCCGGACCAGCAGTTGCTGCTGGGCAGCCATTTGCTGCAGGAGTTGTTGCTGCTGCTGCTGAGTTGCCTGGTGCTGCTGCTGGTTCTCAGTCACTCATTTAAAAGACACTCTAGGTCCTTGTTGTCGGACCTACCAACCCACATCTCTAGTTTGAGAGTGTTTGACCAGCTGGTCAGTCAGTCCTTCCCCTTCTTTAGAGTTTGGAAGGGTTCTTGCTTTTTCCACAAATTGTGAGGGAGTCAGCTCACTACTTGGCACCTCCATGTGGCTGGGCATGGCATGGGAACTCTCTCTTCACTGGGGTCTGTGGCCACTGTCTGTTCTGCATCTGCGGTGGCCTGCCTCTTCTGGTGACTTGGCCCTCTAGCCAGGCCATTTCCAAATCTCTCCCCTTCTGGAGTAGTCCATAAACAGAAAGCCAGGGGAATTAACACAAACAGAGTTAGTATGGGAGAGAGGGAAATACCTCCCTTTCAGGGCGTATCAGGATCAGGCCCTCCCTAAGTCAACAATGTAATACTGTATTGCAAAAAACAAAACAAAAACCCAAAACAAATGTCAATGTCTGGGATGTATTAGCTTTGTAACCCAGACATGACAAGAAATCTTGCACTCTATTCAGCACGGGTAAGGTCTCAACTGGAGTATTGTGTTTAGTTTCTGGGCACCATACTTCAGGAAAGATGTGGACAGTGTAGAGCAACAAAAATGATTAAAGGTCTAAAAAAGCATGATCTATGAGGGAAGATTGAAAAAAAACTGTGTTTGTTTACTCTGGAGAAGCGAAGTCTGAGGGGGGAACACAATAACATCTTCAAGTATATAGAAAGCTGTTATAAAGAGGAGGGTGATAAATAGGGGTCTACTTAAATTGCAGAGAAATCACATTTTTCACCAGTTGGTCACTGCATAAATAGCAAATTTTGTGGATGTGTTCATACAGTACATTTAAAACAAGTATTGTACTGTACTACTGTTATGTTTGTAAGTCACCCTGGTAAGAGAGTCTGCTAAATCAGGGGTTCTCAAACTTTTTTTGCTGAGACCCCCTTTGAAAATATTTCAGACTGTGATGACTCCCTCCCACCCTTCCTTCTGTGCTGCTGCTGGCAGCGGTGCTGCTTTCAGAGCTGGCACCCGGCCAACAACTGCCATTCTCTGGTCACCCAGCTCTGAAGGCAGCGCAGAAGTAAGTGTGGCAATACCATGACCACTCTACAACAGCCAGATTTCATGGGGACACCAGATTTCATAGCTGTGAATTTGGTAGGACCCTAGTGATAAATTGTTCTCCTTAACCCCAGAGGACAGGACAAGAAGTAATGAGCTTAAACTGCAACAAGGGAGATTTAGGTTAGATATTAGGAAAAACTTTCTAACTGTAAGGGTAGCTAAGCACACGAACAAATTACCTAGGGAGGTTGTGGAATCTCCATCACTGGCAGTTTTTAAGAACAGGTTAGACAAACATCTGTCTGGGTCGGTCTAGGTAATACTTAGTCCTGCCTCGGTGCAGACTATATGACCTATTGAAGTCCCTTCCAGTTCTACATTTCTATGTTTCCACCTCAGGGAGGGAATTTCAGGCAGTGCTTGTCAGGGAAGTTCCTGTCTTCAATCAGTCCTTCCTAAGGAGCTGAGGGGTAAAGGTCTGTTCTCTTCCCTAGTCTGCCCTAAAGTGAGCTTTACCTCCTCCTACAGCCTGTACATGCCTGTGCATGCCTTGTGGTGACAGGGCTGGCTGCACCCAAAGCAGCTCATTAACCTCTTGTTGTCCAGTGTGGGGTTTGTATAGCACATTACATGGTGTAAAACAAAAATATAAATGAGAGGAGAGTTTGGCCCATTGGGCCTAATTCAGACCTAGTGCAAGTGTTTTCAAGTCTGCCTGTCATGATGGATCAGATCAGTGGTCCGCCTAATACAGTAACTTGTCTCCAGCAGTAGCCAGAATCAGATGTGTCAGAGCACACAGTCAAAGAATTCTAAGGGGTCGGTGAGACATGATTTTCCTACTTGGCCACTCTATCAGGCACTCTTACAAACTTGATCAGTACACTACCACCAGCAGAAGATGAAACAGAAGATAGGTTCTAGGTTTTTCATGACATTGCTTTAAAGTTATTAAGAGGAAGATGCAAGAGACTTAACACACCTAATTATTTTTGCCAAAATGGAGACAACCTCTAAACTATAGACCTATTAATAGATATGATGAGAAAGAAGGTTAAGAAATCCAATGTTCAAACACTGACCTAGAGGAGTAAATCAATCGCTAATTAACTGAACTTTATTGAACAGCAGATGTTCAGAAGTCCTTCCCGCTTACTACAAACTGAGGGTTTGATCCTGTAATCTCTATTTACAAGAGCCATCCCGTTAATTTCAACAAGACTGCTCATGTAAGAATTACTCATGTGAGTAAATTTGAAGAATCCAACTCCCAACAGAAAAAAAAAAGAGGAAATTATGGACCCTATCTTACATATTGCTGAATTCCCCCACCTCGCACTGAAATCAATGAGATGAGGGCAATCATTAACTTCCAGGAAACACTAACTTTTCTGAACTGGGCCATGTATTTTGAGATATTTGTTAAATATGATTTTAAATATTTCCTTTTGAAAGCAGAATCAATTTTTAAAATAGTGGTATTAAAATAACTAATGTTACTATACCAGAGGATTTCTGTATGATTTTTAATTTTATAAAGTTTAAAGATCCCAAAGTAATGTTAATTAGAAGGTCTTTCCTTTTTTCCTTTCTCTGTGAGCGGTTTGCAAGGCCAAACTGCTCAGCACATCCTGGGACAGAGAGTCTGTTCTCAGAAGAGATAAGACTTTGCAAAAACAACTGTTCCTTGGAACAGCACACAGAGACTCCCACCCTTCTCACATTCTTTATCTTGCTTGTTATGTATGTTATATGGTAAAGGGGTTAAGCAGTTCTGTTACACCGTAAGAGCTGTTAAAGTCAGAAGAGATATATGTTGAAATAAAGCTAGAAAATGCATGTGAATGGATGTTGTGTGTAAATAGAAAATGAAAGGTTAGGAGTGCCAGCCTAGGAGTTACCACTTCGGTATCGATTGGCTGACGAATGCGTTAAGTGGAAATAACCAGATGATCCCCAGAGGGCAGACTGAAATCCATCCAACAGCCTCAAGGATGGGAGAACGGAAGAACAAGATAACATCTGGCAGCACGGAGCCGTCAGGGATGTGTCATCTGCTGATTGATTCAGCAACAGCATAATGAAGCCACCTCCATAGACTGGCATAGGAATAAACTCCTATAAAAACAGACCCTAAAGACTAAGAACTTTGAGCCTGGTTCTACAACCACCCTCCAGGAGCATCAGATGCACATCTGACAAAGACTTGGCTCCACCCTCATGGCAAGGTTACCTGGCCCGTAACTTGGCATGAGCAACCTCTAGGCTGGTAACTATAACAACTTTGCAAAAGTGTATGTGTGTGGGAGTGAATGGGATATAGTAAATATGATTGTTTACTTGCTCTACCTTTTTTGTGTGAGTATATGGGATAGAATGTTTATGATTACTTGTTTACTGTGCCTCTTTTTGTATTCACAATAAGCGTGGCATTTTGTCTTATCCCCTTTTAAAAGATCCTGTTGGGTTTTATTTTATTGGTATAACACTAATACAAAAAGCCCTGTGCATTAGTTCATTAAAATTCTGTAAATATGTATAAATAAATTGTATCTGTCCTTCGTTTGGTGAACTTAACCCCATATAATGCATACCCTAAAATGTATGGTTTACTTTAATTTCTGGTAAACCATTAACATTACATCACTGTTAATACAGGTTACAAATAATGCTTTAAAATCTTACTGTTTTATTCATCCTATTTTTCTTTGCAACATAAGAATATATTTATAGGGGTAACTTAAAAATATACATGTACATATTATGTTACAAATATTTCCTTGAGATTAACTGGAATATTTTTACATTTAATTTGGTTAGGGAAACATTCCTAATGGTAACAGATAAATTACATGTAAATACATATGACACTAATCTTCTTTTCTGTGAAGATGCCTGGAGGACAAATATTAATGGACTTGACTTATTGTCATTGGGAATGTTACCATAGCCAACACACATCATATGAAGATAAAAATACATCTTCCGCATAAAGAGTATTCTCTTTATTTTATTTTTTTTTTTTTGGTACGGTTATCTAAAAGCTATGTTATGCCTTTGCAGCAAAATACTGTGCCAAATGCCAAAATGAAACCTGGCTGTCTTCAGCCTAGACACATCAGCTTTATAAGCTACAAGAACCACCATTGTTGAGATGGGATCGTATAATTTTGCCCTCCAACAGACAATTATGCTTTTTCACAGAATATAAATGTATTTGAGGCAGGGAATATGCTTTTTTAAACACGTGGTGTACGTTGCTTTAGATTGGAATTTCTGTGTACACTACAGTAAAATCAGTTTTTTTGATAGATTTTAAAGTATATAATTGTGACTAATGTACAGGGCTGATGTATAGTTGAAAGATTGGAGGTTTTTTTCTAGAAAAATGCAATATAGTTTTACTGAGTCCATTTGTGGGGTTTTATTTTCTTTAGATTTTGAAATACTGGAATAAATTCACTTTAGCTTTTTAAAGAAATATTTTAGACTTACACTTTATCCATCTGCTAGACTTGTCATCAGTATGAGACTTTCCGTTCCCTTCTGCAATCCAGCACAGTAGCTAAACATTCAAAAGGGGAAGGGCATACAGAAGAGCACAGTGGCATTAAGTATTGTTAAGCTACTGATCACAGCTGGTTATGGTGGTAATTACTGAATATGGTCAACCTTACGAAAGAGTGGCCTTACTTTTAGCAGGTATAATATCCATAAAAGCTTCATTCTCACTTTGGAATCTAGAGATGAACTGAAGGCAGAAATCCAGTCACTTGCACTTCTAGCCTGGGTGCAAAAATACAAGAGCAATTTTTTCCTCAGCTCTTTTGAAAATATACAGTATTCTTTCTTTACCTCATCTTCCTTCCCTTTTATAAAACAAACTCAGTCAATGAGATTTAAAAATAAAGCTTTGTTTGTATTATTGAATAAGCTCAAACTTTTAATTAAAAAGTAGCAATACTACAGTAATTAATTATCTTATTTGATATTTTGTAGTGACTCTTCTTAGGTTAACCAATTTATTTGCTCAAATAAATTGGTTAGTCTCTAAGGTGCCACAAATATGCCTTTTCTTTTTGCGAATACAGACTAACACGGCTGCTACTCTGAAACCTCTTCTTATGTTGGAGCTCTGGCACTACAGAATTAATTACCAATACATAAGCTGAATAAGTTAGATCTGAAAACCCATGGACTGAAAACATCAATCTTAAAAAGAAACTAAACATGTTCAAGTATCTCTATCTTCTATCAGAGAGAGTTAGACTATTTTTCTGTTTGGTATAATGCGCTTTTGCTTCTGATCTGTATTTGGCATGGGTTCTCGCTTCCAAGATAAGTCCGAACAACTATTTTCTGTCTTTGCTCCTAAATGCTCAGAGGATGATCCCATGGAGGTTTGCTATTAAATGGATATTTTGACAGATATCTAAGGTAGTGAGCACTTGCCTGTTCCAGATGATATTTTGCAAGAATGGATTTGAATTTATTTGCGGGAATGCAGGATGGTTCTTTATTATGGATGTTAGGAAAAGATATGTGTTTAATCAGAGGATTCGACTGAGTATTTTTCAGTATCTACATAGTATATGAGATAAGAGATGAAGTATGTGAGCAGGCATTAGATGGGTTTCATATAACATGTTTACCATAGTGATATAAAACTTCATAACATAGTAAAAGGGAGATATACACTTAATATCAAACAAACACCATCTCACCATTTCTACCTGTATGCAATAGAATAATACTTGAGATTCTGGACAAGTGCTCCTTGCATGTATCTCTGAATTAATAAAGCTAAAAGATAAACCCATCACAGATATTACATTTTTGGGAGAAGGAGTAGGAAGAGAGAGAGAGAGACAGCAAGTGTGTGTGTGTGTGTGTGTGAGAGAGAGAGAGAGAGAGACTTATGCTCTCCCAATGTCTGTTTTAGCCACTACCCCACTCTGGCTTTGTTCAGGAGACTAGAATTTCAGCCTTTGTGTAATGTAAGCGGCATGGCTTCCTTTAAACTAAAGGATATTCCATACAACTACAAAAAACAATGTTGCAGTTAGGTTAATGAGAGTAAATGTTTTTTTGGATGAGAGTTCAATGATTATATCAACAGTAGTCATTTAATCATCTCTTATATGGTAAATCCAAAGCATGCAAATGCTAATAATGTCAGAAAATACGATTGCTTCAGAATATTGGGGAATGGAGAGTCCTGGTTAACTAGACAAGCATGATGTAGAAGGCTAAAAGACTGAAATTCTGCAATAAAGCAGGTGATGAGGTGATATGCTATGTATCTTTTAGCACTAACAGTTCATATACATTCACAGAACACACAGCTATAAAAACAAAACCTATGAAATGCACTATGAAATGCACTGTGGCCTAAGTTTGGCAAAGCACTTAAAACAAGCTTAAGTCCCACTGACTTCAAGCAACCCTATGTGCTCATCAATTGATATACTTAAGTTCTTTGCTGAATACTAACAGACTTAGGCATCTGCAAGTCACTTCATTAAGGTGGAAGAAATGATACATACCTCCTTTGTAAAATGTAAGATCTACAAGTGTAATGCACTATTCAACAGCTAGCTGTTAATACCATATATGTGTTTTGCTGTGTTGAGGCCTATATTAAGTATGACTAGGATAAGCAGAAAAGGTTTGTGTGAGCTCAGTTCTATGCATCTGAACAAAAGGTATTCAAACTAAGTGGTAACAAATTCTAGAGTATTAATTCATCAGCTAATGTAAATGCTTCATGGGTGTGCTGAAAGATGGACTAAGCCCTTTAATGTAATCAAAGTACATATACATTGGCTGACAAAAACCATGGTGCAGCGCCTTCATACTCATTATTTAGACTTAGCAGCTAATAACATTAAGTGTAATTATTATTTATATTTATAACCGTTTCAGTGTTCAGTTTATTTGTAAGAACTCATTTATCTTAGAGCTCACATCAGCCACGCTCAGAATAAACATACAAGTATTAAACAAACTACCACCAATGGAACAATTTGGGTAATGGTACTACTCAACATGAGTGAGGGTGGCAGAATTAAATCCTTGGGGCTCTCCAAGAATGAAGGCCAATATATCTGCTTTCTTGGTCACAAATCACAATCCAAAACCTATCCAACTCCTTTCCTTACCCCCATAATATTTCTCATTTTCTATTTGAGTCTAATACAAGATTTTCTTGAACATTTCTTTAAAAACAACAACAAGGAGTCCTTGTGGCTCTGAAACTTGAATTTCTAACAGAGCCATAACAACTCATTTCATTCCTGTAAAACTGAATGACTTAATCAAAAGCATAGTACTTTATTAAGAGCGGAGGATGTAGAGTGTTTTCAAGATGTTAGTAAGTAACTTTGCTAGTAGTAAATTGTAGTATGCCTCAGAGTATTAGGTTAATGAAATATGAAGACAGTTTAACTTCATAATAATCTTTTCATTCACATATAATTTTTATTGCCTGCTTTTCACTGTGCCATTCAGTTAAATTCTTGTGTGTGGGGTTGATTCTAATTGGGTTATTGGCATATAGAATTGGTTGAATGGTAGAATATACTAGTATTTAAATAATTTATTTGAACATCATTCACTGAACAATGTGATTGACAATTAGTAGCTGGCCTGCTCTAGTGGCATTTGAGCTGCTAAATGGATTTAACTATTTATGACATATTGGTCTTGCACCACTAACTGGCATCTGAATCTTCTCTTGTGCATCTGTGCCACAATTGTTATAACATTTGTTTTTACATGCTGAATATTCTAATTACAAATTTTCAATTTAAAAATTAACCCCGTAAGTAATGCTTTTGCAGCCATGAGTTGGCAGCTGACAGAGCCAATATTCTATTTCCACAAGCAAATGGACATGAAATCAGAATGTATGGTAAATCGTTGAAAGGTATGTGGATGAGGTACTTGCACACTTATGGTTGAACACAAAAATGATCAAGGCCAGGTTTCTTTTATATGCAGTGTTGTAATCACTCTTTTTTGCCTAAATGGAGCATCCTGCGTAGGGCAACTCCACTTGGACACTGGTTCCAAATGACTATCTGATCATCCAGCTGAAGAGTTGCTCGGAGATGAACCTCTAACACAAAGAGGGTTTTACTGGGTAAAATCCTGGGAAATCATAGGAGTTTTGCCACTGACTTCAATAAGCCCATGATTTCACCCAGTGTGTGTATTTTGAAGCTGAGTTAAGACATACAGTCACGCACTAGCTAAGAACTAGAGTGTGACTGGCCTTTACATGGTGCAAAGAGTCTGCCCGACTCCCCACAACCTGTGCAAGGCCCTGTCACAATTGCCATCTCTGCAGTATGGGGAACTCGGGTCAATTGTTCAGACACACTTGCTGGAGCTGACTGGACCATCTCGCTACACACCAGAATGCTTGGGGAGGGAGTCTGTCCCTCCAAGAGCTATCCATGAAGTTATGCAGCTTCCCTCCACAGTCTGTTCAGGCCAGTGGCTAAAGGCCACAATTTAGTCCTTGAGGTCATAGATTTCTTTCCTAATGGTAAAACAACATTCTCCTGAAATCCCATGTTCTTCAAATGTTTGGAAGTTGGGATGATAGCAAGATGCCAAGAAAACAATATTATTAAGATGATGCAATCAATGAAGGAAAGTCTGTAGAAAACAGGATCAGATTTAAGGATATTTGGGTGATCTTGGCTGTATTTTCCATACTATGTTGTCCACTATTAGGTGATTTTTTGAAAGTTACAACATTATCAAGGTTGGGTTTTTTTCCTTTGAGATAACTGACATATTTACCATGTTAACCTTCATTTTTTGTCCCTTATTTAAAAAAAAAATACAACAACCCACAATTATTAATTGCTCAGTGACAGGAGGCCAAGGACCCTACTAGCTTCTTTAGGAACATAAGGATTATAAGTACTCTGTAAAGTTGAATTGGGACCATACAAGCCTTACGAAGTCCACCTGTGCACCGTTGACGAGTTCATAACAACCTCATAACACCAATGTACACTTTAAAAGCTGCTCCTATATACTCAGTAAAAAATAACTACTGTGACAGACTGACAATATCCTGGACAAACCTTGCTGAATTGAGTTAAATGTTATTGAATTGAGTTCAATCTCTTTGGGGGCTACTGTATTAAAAATGTAATTGTCTGCATGTTAACTGAGGGATTGTATGTATTTCCATAGAAAGGGTAAAAAGGAGAAGAGCAGGGGATGATTAGACAAATTCACTCAGGTTGTCACATCCCCAGAGAAACATCAGTCCCCTGGAGAGGTCCTCATATACTAGTTCAAACTGGATTCTTCAGGGACCAACAGACAAAGAAAGGATTTTTGGATAAATAGCCTGGTTTTAAACTATCTCAGATCTTCTTCCTGAGCCAGCAAGTGAACAGGGCCTCTCCTTGTCCAAGGTGGGCCCCACTCATTAGGGAAGGATTGGAAGAACTTAAGGACTTGGCCTACTAAGGCCCCATAAGACTGTGTGCTTGTTCTCAGCTGAGGCTGTGATTAAACTGGAAACCAAAAGCAAATGCCTTGTGGGGTAAGGGAAGTGTTGAAGGACTGCTCATGCCAGATCCCATGTTAGCATTGGGCAAGCTGAGCTCTTGTAAGCTTATTAGTATGCGTGCAGGTAATTTTATTGTTTTTAATAAGTTTCTGTGTATTGCTTTTACCTTAAGGATAAAATACACTTGCATAAAAAGAACTTTGTATATCAATACATGTGGCCAGATACACTGCTAACATTCTCTGAAGAGAAAGCAAGCAGGTACATTTGGGCAGCCCTGTCTCTGCTAGCAATTTCACAGTGAAGTCAGGGAACTGTGCAGCCTGGAAATAGACCTGTCAGAAAGGAATGAGAAACGCAGCAGCTGGGGATCTGGAAGCTTAAGAGTGGGTGCCGTTGCTGGACCACTGAAGGACATACAGATGCAGTTACACTGAGCTGTGACAACTACCATTCCACTTTCAAACAGCACTTTCCCCCAACAAAATCTGTCAAAAGTACTAGTTTTTGCTAAGATTAACAGATTAAAAGAAATTTGGAGCTTCTCACCAAACATTTGAAGATATCTTATTAGGAAAATGTTCCAGTCATATGAGACAACAAAATATTTGACACACTATATATCCTAAAAGCCCTGTTCAACTTACATAAAAATAGACCAATTTACCTGAAATATCACATTTGTATTATTAGTCCAGGATATTTTTTTTCTGTAAAGTTATTTATACAAGCAGTTGTCAAAACTAGTCTCAAAGGGCATACAAAAAAAATTAAGAAACAGTAATAAGCATGTTGTGCACACCTACTTTGACATTTTAAAAATTACATTATGAGGTCCTGGTGTAAACTCATCTCCTCTCAGAGATCCATAGGGTAGCACTCTCTAATGTGTATGAAACTTTTATTGACACCAGTGGGAGAGAGTAAATCTTTGGAATCAAAATCCACTGCCCTTCAGATCTGACAGGTGATTTTTTTGAGCTGAGGTTGTCACATTTCTCCAGTAACTTGGAATGAATAATATTGTTAGGAAGGGAGAAATAGAAAAAAAAAACAGGTGCTCACACTTGTTTTATTTTTGTGGAATTATTTCTGTCATATTTTAAATTTAAAACAGTAGCGAACAGTGCTGGGCCTAAGCCATGGAGCAGACATATAGGCCTGAATTTCTCCTAAGTTAAAACAGGTTGAGATAGAACTGCTGTACTAAATCAGTTCAGAATTCCATCTATTAGATATCCTGTCTCTGATGGTAACACGTACCAGATGTTTTAGAAGAAGGTGTGAGAAACCTCCTAATGGACAATAATGGAATAAATTGCTAATAGAAGTAGGTTTTTTTTCTAGCTCCTGTCAGCAAGTGTATGGCTTATGCCCTGAAGCATACAGGTTTATATTCCTTTATATATTTATTATTTTGTCATTTCTAATATAACTGAGGATGCTATTTTTATTCATATAAATGTCTAATCTTTGTTTTAATTCTGCTAAACTCCAACATATTTTTAAAATATAAAGATGAATACATTTCCTCCTATAAAATGTCATCTATTTTTAATGTAATGCTAATACAAATGTTGTTACAGAATACTGATGTTGTAAAACTGTTACAACTATTTGTACTCTTCTATTATTTATATAACAGGTATTATTTTTTTAATGGAAAATTCAGTGTAATTCAGTATTAACTTTAGCAGGTTTTTAATCCCTAACCACTAGCACAGGACTTTAACTAGGTCTGTGAGATTCCAGGACTGTAGCTGAAGAGCTGGGGAAAGTCCAACTGGACATAGAATCATTGCAATGTAGGGCTGGAAGGGACCTCAAGATCTTATCCACTCCCCTGCACCAAGGCAGGACCAAGTAAACTTAGACCATCCCCTGACAGCTGTTTATCTAACCTCTTCTTAAAAACCTCCAACAATGAAGATTCCACAGCCTCCCTTTGGAAGCCTATTCCAGCGCTTAACTACCTATATACTTAGAAAGTGTTTCCTAATATCTAACTAAATCTCTCTTGCTGCAGATTAAGTCCATTATTTCTTGTCCTATCTGCAGGGGACATAGAGAACAACTGACCACAGTGCTCTTTAAAACACCCCTTAACATACTTGAAGACTATCATCAGGTCTCCCATTATTCTTTTTTTTCTCAAGACTAAACATTTCCAGTTTATTAAACCTTTCCTCACAGGTCATGTTTTCAACCTGTTTTACCATTTTTGTTGCTCTCCAGACGCTCTGCAATTTTTCCACTTATTCCTTGAGGTGTGGTGTCCAGAACTGGACACAGCACTCCAGGTGATGCCTCACCCCTGCTGAGTATAGCGGGACAGTTACTTCCCATGTCTTACATACAATACTCTATTAATATACCCAAGAGCGATAAAAGCCTTTTTCACAACTGCATCACATTGCTGACTCATATCCCATTTGCTGCCCACAATAACCCTCAGCTATTTTTCAGCAGTACTAGCACCTAGCCACTTATTTCCCCTTTCGTAGTTGGGCATTTGATTTTTCCTTCCTAACTGTAGTACTTTGCCCTGGTTTTTATTGAACTTTGTAGAGTTGATTTCAGACCAATGCTCTAGTTTGTCAAGGTTTTATTTAGCAATTGTGAATGATGATGGTTCAGACTTAGGCAAACTTGGAAAAAAAATGAACATTTATATAGAAAGCAGAGGAGACTTATTGAGCCAGTTACTCCTTTTGTAACAGCTTTGCTATTATTTCAGAGTTTTGAGCTTGGATAAGAGATTATTCCAGAACAGTCCTTATTCCAGAACACTCTTCTGCTTGATCCTGTAGTGAAGTCGTCATAATCCGATTGGCAACTTTACAGTCAGTTGCTCTGGAAATTAATATATTCTCTCAGAGAAATGACAGATGGGTTGAGGAGGGAATAAGCCCATACTTAAATACTGATCCTTACAAAACTAGCTAATCCCCAAGTGAATGGCAGTTGGGGAATTAGCTAATTTCTAAAGCTTTCTTGAAGCCATAGGAGAAAGCTGTATTGCAGAGGAGAGAGAATATCAAAAGTTAGGAATCTTGCCTGGAAAGAGTCCAACTGTCCCTGTGTCCTGAACCCACCCATTCCCCTTCTGGTTTGGCCTACTTCCCTTTGCTACTTGTCCCAGGCCACTGAAGCAGGTCAGGGGGAACAGTGATAGAGTCTGCAGGTTTCATCACTGTGATGGCCATAGTTGCATAACAAGAAGAAGAGTTTGACTGGGCCAGATTCAGCTCTCTCTGTTTTCTGTGAACTGCACAATTAAATGCAGAATAACCCAAGCTTCTGAAGGAACAGCAGTAAGGTAGCTGCAATTTGGCCTTTCAGTTCAGATGAAGAAAACTAGCCTCTTTTTTCTCTCTTTTGCCTTCTCTCTCAGGTTTGGTCTTTATTTTCTTAATTTTAAATAAAAGCAACCCAGAGTGAAAAGAACAATCAGAAGCAGAAGCTGCAAAGGACAGAATAGATCCCAGAGTGGCTCCACGCAGGGAATTGGAAACAGGCACATTGCAACAGACATGCGCCATGACTGCCATCTTCCAGCACATGTTAATTAAGGGGAAAAAGCATGTTCACTGAAAGGAGGGGAGAGCATATGTAACTCATACACCTCCTGAGTGTAGGGGCAGTGAGATCACTTAGAGAGAGAGAGCGATAGAAAGACATTAATGAGTCTGCTCTATAGCATTAGCTAACAGGCATATGGCTTTTAGCTCATGTGCTAGAGACTTATGCACTAAGCTCCAGAGGCCTCAGGTTCGATCCCACCCACTGATGAGTGGGGTCTGTCTGTGTTACACATAGCTGAGGCTTTGATGTTTCAGCAGACAACACTGAGGATTAAGATATTTGTTCTCAGTGCTCTTAGGGTTAATATACTCAAGAAGACGTTGGCAAAAATATGAAAAAACAAAACTGCCCAAAGTATGTAAATGACCCCCATTCTCATGGTATCAGACCACCTTACAACTTTTCTTTCATGTACTTTTCTTTCACAATTCCCCAGTGAGATATGGAAGTGCTATTATCTCCATTTTACAGATAGGGAACTGAGGCACAGAAAGGCTAAGTGACTTTCTCAAGGTCACACAGCAGGGATTTGAATCCATGGCCCCAGAGTCGTAAGCTAGCATTCTAGCCTTGGCACCATCTTTCCTTTCTAAAGAAAATAATATATAAAAAAATAAAAGCATTACATTGTTTCATGGTTATTTCAGAAAAACCTTCCCTGTTATGAAAGTCTAATTTTCAGGTATCATTTTGATGTGTTCTAGCAAAAACAAAATAGAAGCCATACAGTTATAAACTAACATGAATATCAGTCATCCCCTTACATGGTTCATGTGTGACATCTGCTGAGAAAGAGCACACATCATGCTCTTTGCCACTCTTTACTATTTTTTAAAGTAAAGTTAATCAGGTGGATATAGGGGACATTAACTTTTGCAGTTCTATTGAAGCATCTGGTGGGGACCTAAGTGAGTAAGGGAGAATGAGTCCCAATAGACTGCTGTTATTTGCTGTTAGGTGAAAGTCATGGATAAATCAGAGCCATTACGAACATATAATAATGCTGCAGTTTCATAAAGACGAAAGCTGGTGCCCAAAGAATAGTAGATTTGAGGAGTAATGTATATACATGAATGACCTGGCCTCTTTTTGATACATCCTTTGTCAACAGAGAATCACTTTGATTCACTTCTTTTAGAGAGGGTGAATGGTTGGCAAGTAGAGCAAGGCTAACACTAGTAATAATGCTTCAATTGGATTTGTAATTTCTGTTTTAACAGATATACTGTAGCTATTTGGTTTTAACTGGGAGGCTCAAGTGATTGAATCCTTGTGATCAAATTAGAGATTAATTAGGTACTGTACTTCCTGGAAGACACTGTCGATGTCATATGGTCTGAAGATGGGATTAGGGTTTATGATGTGATGACAAACATTAAGAGCACAGGTGAATGTGCTGAGAGAAGGAGATGCTAGGAGACAGAATGAATTCATGCCAGAGATCTTTTGGCGTGCAGCACTTTGAGTGGAGTCTTGTAAAAAACTTCACACATCAGGTGATAGGTGCAAAGGCACCTTTTATTGTGATATCTGAGTGCCAATAAATAAATGAATAAACAAAATTTTCCTTTAGAAATTGAACTAACTAGTACTAACACTTGTTTATTTAACCTACAGTAATTGTGGTTCTTTGAGATGTTGTAGTCTGTGTGGATTCCACTGTAGGTGTCAATGATCCTCAGATGTATAAGACTGGATGTTCTTGACTAGCAGTGTCCATCAGGACTGGACAAGTGCCCTGTGCCTCCTCATGCTACAATGTAGGGTCATAAAAGATGGGGTGGCCACCACTCTTTCTCAGTTCTCTCATTTCAAAGTCTGTGTTGCTGAGCATTCCAAAAAGCAAGGATGGAGGGTGGGTCACAGGATGCACACTGATTACAGTATCTCAGAGGACCACAGTTACTGCACTCTGCTGTGATGAGGAAGCTTTGTGAGGAAGGGTCTCACCTGTCCGTACCAGGAGGGCCTGGCAGTTAGCTTCTTGTAGTTATAGCAATGCTGAAGAGTATGACTTCCTCTCAAACAGGCCAAGGTCTTTTCCCTTTGGCATTCTTTTGTTTGATCTTGACTTTTCTTGTATGGCTGAAACAATTCAGGAGGCAGGGTTGGAGTGGTTGTAAAAAAACTCAAACCCTGAATCGAATACCTGGAACCTCTTTTCAACACCTTTCACTGTTAGTTTTGTAGTGTCTGGTATTTGCAACAGAGCTTTTGCAGAGACTATCAGTCCCTAATTAATGAAAAGGGTGATTGTGGCAGAACAGAAGCTGACAGGATGTTGAACAGCTTGTGGGACTTCTCTGGGATGACCAAAGTCTCAGGGCATGTCTACACTTGCAAAGTTACAGTGCCAGCAGTTACAGCGCCGCTCAGAGAGCGCCGAAGGAAAACCGCTGTTGTGTGTTCACACTGACAACTACCTGTGCAATAGCGTGTTCACTCTTGCAGCACTTGTGGCGCTATTCCGAGCGGTGCACTCTGGGCAGCTATCCCACAGAGCACCTCTTTCTCTTTTGCCGCAAAGACTTGTGGGAAGGCAGAAGGGGTCGCATGAGACTGAGAGCTGCCCTGTCGCTGGAGATGTGCGTGCCGATTGCACAGTGGAAGCTGGCTACTCCAGACTGCTACCGATCGGTTGCTAACCAGTTCGGAGTGGGAAAGTCGACACTGGAGTTGTGTTGATGCAAGTGTGCAGGGCTATTAATCGCATCCTGCTCCGAAAGACCATGACTCTGGGCAATGTGCTTGAGATTGTGGATGGCTTTGCACAAATGGGCTTCCCTAACTGCGGAGGGGCGATCAATGGCACCCAAATTCCAATTCTGGCACCAGACCACCTAGCCACAGAGTAGATTAATAGCAAAGGGTATTTCTCAATGGTTCTCCAGGTGCTTGGGAATCACCATGGGTGTTTCACAGGTATTAACGCAGGCTGGTCCGGAAAGGTGCATTACGCACGCATCTTTCAGAACACTGGCCTGTTCAAGAAGCTGCAAGCAGAGACTTTCTTCCTGGACCAGAAGATCACTGTAGGGGAAGTAGACATGCCCATTGTGATCCTGGGAGACCCTACTTATCCCTTAATGCTGTGGCTCTTGAAGCCATACACGGGCAACTTGACAGCAGCAAGGAGCGGTTGAACAACAGTGTCATAACCATACAGCTAAAGGTAGCCTAGAATTCCCCCTTACCTGTAAGGGGTTAAGAAGCTCAGATAACCTGGTTGGCACCTGACCAAAAGAACCAATGGGGAAAGAAGATACTTTCAAATGGGGGGTGGGGTGGGGGAAGGCTTTGTTTGTGCTCTTTGTTTGTGTGTTTTTCTCCGTACTGAGGGGAGTCAGTCAGAAATCCGTCTTCTCCAAACAATCCTGAACAAGTCTCTAATATTACAAAAATAGTAAGTAAAAGCCAGGCAAGGCATGTTAGATTATCTTTTGTTTTAGCTTGTGAATTTTCCCTGTGCTCAGAGGGAGGTTTATCCCTGTTTTTTGTAACTTTAAAGTTTTTCCTAGAGGGGAATCCTCTGTGTTTTGAATCTGATTACTCTGTAAAATTACCTTCCATCCTAATTTTACAGAGGTGCTTCTTTTACTTTTTTTTCTTTATAATAAAGTTCTGGTTTTTTAAAGAATCTGATTGGTTTTCAGTGTCCTAAAAACACAGGGATTTGGTCTGTGCTCACCGGTACCAATTGGTGAGGATATTATTCTCAAGCCTCCCCACAGGCTGATCAACTGCAGATTGACTGTGGAGTGTGCATTTGGCTGTTTAAAAGCTTGCTGTCTATGCCAATAAGGGAAGCTGGACATGGCCGATGACAATATTCCTATGCTTATAGCCGCGTGCTGTATGCTCCATAATATTTGTGAAGGGAAGGGTGAAAGCTTTACTCAGGGCTGGACTGCAGAGTCTCAGCTCCTGGAGTTTGAGTTTGAACAACAGGAGACCAGGGCTATTAGAGGAGAACAGTAGAGGGCCATAAGGATCAGGGATGCTTTGAGGCAGCAATTTTAAGCTGAAAGACACTAAATATTTGTTGCTATGCTCGGGATTGCTAGGTGGTGATTGGTGCACATGATGTAAGAAGGGGCCTTAATGTAAATGTATGTTGCTTTTCAGAGCTCTTTTTGCTTTCACTTAATAGAATAAAGCTTGCTTTCAAACAAACACAATTCTTTTATTGAAAGACAACAATCAGAGGAGAGTGTCAAACAAAAACATGCATCAGCAGCGAGGGGGATGGGGGAATGGAAGGTTGCAAGAGGAGGAGGGGTCCCGGGACAGCTACAGATTTGTGTTTGTCCAGGGATCATACCCAACCTTCTCCTTTGGAGTATGATGCAGCGGGTGCTGTACTTCAGGGGAGCCAAACTGCAGATGAATGGGTGTTGAGTGCAGTGGGTATTGAGAGTCCACACTGCAGGACTGTGAGGAGAGAGGAGTGGAATGCTGTGGGTAGAGAGTGGAGCCAGGAGGTTGATAAGAGTGTATTGGCGGTGTGTGTGTGGGGGGGGGTACATGGGAAAGAGTTTTGCGACAGCAGCTGCAGGGGAGGGTGGACGCGGAGCTGCTTGGTTTAAAGAGCTAGTATCACCTGGAGCATGTCCACGTGGCGCTCCATAACTGTTAAGAGCAGCTCCATGGCTTCTTTCTGGTGTACTGTATTTTCCTTTCATTCCCTCTTCTCTCTGTCCCACCACTCCTTTAATTCCTTTTTCTTGGCAGTGGAGTGCATCATAAACTCATGCATAAAGTCCTCCTTAGTTCTTATTGGATGCTTTCTAATTCTTCACAACCATTCTGCCGCCGATAAGGGAGGCTGGCTTTCCAAGGTGATCTCTGTGAAGTTTAAATGCAACATTTTACAGAAGCAGTATTATTTGCAGCACAGACAACACTGTTTCAGTGCTTTAAAACACAGCCAGTACTCACACACCTGACACTAACTGGCTGACCCCATAAGCACACATAAGCCACAAGACCCCCAAAATGGTGAGTAGCCGCAGGGGCAGGGTAAATCACTGTTCCCGGACCCTGCTGTACACTGGGCATGTGGCTCTTGGGCACTTGGGGAAAGCCAGCACTGTAAGGGTGGCCTGATAATCATTTCTGTCCCCACACTTTCCACAGGAGGTGATCATTATGGAAGATATCTCACTGCTGAGGGTGAGCAGGGAATCAAGGGAGGGTCTTTTCCAAGCCTGCGGTTTCTGCCCTGGTCCCTATGAAACTAGCCTCTGTGCAGCTGTGGTCCTGCACCCTCTGTGATGGCACAGTGGCACAGGAAAGTTACCATTAATGGGGCAAGAAACAAAGCATCTCTGCCAAGGATCCTGCAAGAGATGATTGCCCAGTGTCTCCATGAGAGTTTCCTGGAGATCTCTGAGGGAGATTCACATGAAGTGAGGGAGTGTATCAACAGCCTGTTCCGCCGTTTAAACTAGGCATGAGATGAGAATCAAGCCAGCTTTCTGCAACTCTCCTGCCCCCAACAACTCCAAAAATCAGATCCATTTACCAGGGGCCTCGTATCCTGTTTGTGCTTCACCAATATCCGCCTGCTGTGATTGGCTAGGCTCCTCTGAGGTAGAAAAGAGCTCCAGACTGCATGCGTCTCTGGCCTCTGAGTCATCCTCTGCCTCTGGTTCCACCTCTCCCTCTTCATCCAAGATTGCCTCCTCCTGGCTTGGTCCACTCTCGACTGGCAATGAAGCCAATAAAGTATCCACAGGGGACTTGGCAGTGGAGGTGGGGTCACCACCGAGGATCGCGTCCAGCTCTTTGTAGAACTGGTAGCTCATGGGCACAGCACCAGAGTGGTGGTTTGCCTTCTGCGCCTTATGGTAAGCATTCCACAGCTCCTTCACTTTGACCTGCACTGCAGTGTGTCCCGGTCATGGCCCCTTTCTGTCATGCATCTAGAAATCTGTCCATTGATATCATAATTCCTATGGCTGGAGGGCAGCTGTGACTGCACTGTCTCCTCTCCCCAAATACCGATGAAGTTCAGCAGCTCGGCATTTCTCCAAGCGGGGGATCTCTTGGTGCGTTGAGATGCACTGAGACCACTGTATGCATCACCGAGCAAACAGGAAGGGGATTTTCAAATTTGGAAAGGAATGTATATGGTGGGCCTGACAGTTGGTCACTTGAGGGCAGGGCAGTAGAGTTCAAACAGATGGCCAGAGAGGTGAGAACAGGCATTGTGGGGCACCTCCTGGAGGCCAATCGCAGCGCTGTAATTACCACAGTCTCTACACTGGCACCACAGTGCTGTAGGCCCAGCGCAGAAAGCTCTCTGCCTCTCGTCGGGGTGTTTTTTTCAGAGCGCTGCATCTGCGCAGTTTCTGCACACTAAGTGGCTTGGCAGTGTGTACACCTCGGGAGTTACAGCTCTCAAAGCTGCCTTACTGCGCACAAACGTGCCAGGGTAGATGGGGCCTCAATCTCCAGAGTCTCAGTAATCCCCATGAGGAGCTCCTAGAATGCTTTAAATCATCCAGTGCCAGTACCAGTGCTGATGATACTCCTCCATCCATCAATTACAAAGAAAAGATCCTTAGGCAGCAAGACAGGGCACTGATGTTGCTCTGCCCCTGGATCAAGCTCCTCTTGATTTTCTGGCACTGATGGTCTGGCCAGGAAAGCTGCTGGGGACTGGGGCCTCTTACTTGATGGAGACAAGCTCCTTGATGCCTCTGAACGTGAGCCCCAGTACCTCCCAATAGGCCATATCCTATATGCGTATGGGTGACTCACAGGCTGTTGATTGAACCAGTACCAATCTTGGCTGGCTACAACCTGTATGATAAGTCCATGGGTGTCTTAGTAGCATCATCCACAGAAGTCTGATGGAAGAGTACCCTGCTTGATATAGGGAAAAAATATACCCCAGTGATAGTGAGGAGTAGACTTCCTCAGGGAGTGGCACTGATCCTACGATGCCTGGGGTACCAGAGTCTCTGTGCATGCCAGTGGATATCTCAGCACCAGCAACAGTCCTGGTTCAGCCCAAACCTCCATCCCTGAGGCCGAGGTCAATGCCTATGGGGGCACTTTGGGTGCCAATGATGGCAGACTCTGCTGTGTAACAATGTGATGCTTCTCTCCACCCCTCAATGTCATGCAGCACTTGGAAGACTCAGCCCCAGAAGTCTTGCTCAGGACCCTGAGCTTTTATTTGAATTCTTGCCTCAGTGTTCCGCTTCAGTGCCTGAGGTGTTGATACAGCCTTTCATGTCAAACCTGAGATATGCTTCAGTTCTGGTGTCAGTGCTAAAGTTAATGCCATTCCAGGTCATTCTTCAGAGACTTCTTCTCTACAATGGTCTTAGGAGTTGCCTGTCTGCTTAATAGAGTGTTAGATGATGCTGGTTTGTCCATTGGAAGGATTCTGGAGTTCATTTCTTCTGGGTCCAATGTGACCTTCAGAGATTGGTCCAGAAGGCAAAGCTTCAAACATGCATCTCGCACCTTGAGAGTCCATGCAGAAAAGGATAAGCATACCGAGCCTCTGCTCACAACATGAGATTCTCAGACAGAAATGGTATGTACTGTGCCCATCTTTAAGGTGGATGAGTCCATCAGAGGAGAGACAGGGCTTGATGCCATTACAGAAACCCTGCAAAGGCTCTGTACAAAGGCCTCTTACCAGAAAAGTTTGGTCCAATTAGTTCTGGCTCTGTTCACAGTGGTTGAAACAGAAGATCAGAAGTGGGTCTGAAGATTTTGAAGAATTTTAGCCAGAGCTAAGAGATAATGGCACAGACAATTACTAGGTTCTGTCTCACTTCCAAGGATGCTAAGAGGGAACTGAGGGAGGGTCATAGTTGCCCCACCTTTTATGTCCTCATATAGAAGCACGAGGAGGCACAGGGCACATGTGCAGCCTCAACAGACACTGCTATTCAGAAAATCCAATGTGGCTTGCAGAAGGCACATGTACCCTTGCAATGGGCTTCACTTAGACACATACTCGATAAAGAATTAATTGTTTCTTTACAAAGAACAATTGCACAAGTGTAAGGGCTCATCTGCTTCCAAAGTTATTGTTAAAGGGTCTGATGCAATGCCCATTAAAGTTGATGTAAAATTTCCATTGACTTCAGTGGGTTTTGGATCAGGCTCTAAATGAATTTATAATCTCAAGAAAGTTCCACGGCATGTTTCAGAAGATTGTAACATCTGTTGTGGAATAATAAGCAACAGGACAGATAACTTTTTATTAACACTATTTCATTTTTCATTCAAATCAAAGTTTAAATATGTCTTTAAATGAGAAAACCAGCATTTGTTTTCAAACAGTGCAGGCATGGAGAAAAAGTTTTATTGATCTGAATAATGAAAATACAAGATTTCAGTCTAGCTGGCAGCAGTTTAAGAACAATATTCTCAATCACATCAGTTTGCTCAACTTTTTACACACTGGCTAAATAACTGTTCCTACATTTGTTGGGGGAAGAAAATGTCTCAGCATGTTAGAGACCACAAAATGTGAAAACTATAGCAGGAGAATTGAAAATAATCCTATTATTATAATTAATTATATTATATTATATTTATATTGGCATTTCACTGTGATCAAGAGCTAGTTTAGCAGCCACAACTGTATGTCCTAAGACACTAAAAACAATTAAACTGTGTACAGCATATGTAAATCAAACTTATTTACACATTAAGAAACATATTTTCAATATTACCAGTGCCAAACATTCATCAATAATGATAGGACCAAAAAAACATGAGTGATTGAAAAAAATTATGAGATTTTAAGAAAATAAGTGCCGTGTTTTTTTTTCTTTTTGACCTTTAAATGTACACTCTGGTCATTTTTTCAAGCTTTTCTCAGCAACTGTGAAGGTTAGAAACTTACTTTTTAAAAAATGATAGCTAAGATTCTCACATAATCACTAAACTCCAGGAGATGGGATTTTAAGATAATTCTAAGTACTGCAAAGCTTGTGATAAAACCATGAGAGATGAGAAGACTGTATTCTGATGACTGTTGTTCAAACCACTTTATAACTCTGGCATCTAGGACTCTTATTTTTAATTTTTTAGCATTCAAAAGAAAAGAATACCCAGGGAATTGTTTTTTTCTACCCATACAGTGTGTAGATGAAGCACCCAAACCATTAGAATTTTAGAACAACTTGATTTTTTGGGGGGCAAAAAATGCAATAGTGTTGGAAAATTTTCATGAAGTTTTGTTTTTGGGAAAAATAAATCCTTTAAGACAAAAAAACAATATTTGATCTGAAAAAAATCAGTCCGTTCTCTTGCATATGTACGTCTACAAACTCATTCAGATTTCTCCTGTTGTGCCTGGGCCCACCTCCGAAAAACAGGAGAATTATTTTATTTCAAATGTAATGTCTCCTTTAGACCCAGTAGTTCTAGTGACCTGGCCAGAGGGCCAAATCATGAAGAGGGACAAACCTGAGTCCAGAGAGAGATCACATGGCAAGCAATCAAAGGAAAAGGCCTCAGACTGGTTGAGAGCTAATCCCCAGAAGATCCACAAGGAGTCATCACAGCAGTGAGTAATAAATTCTGTGGAACACCTGAGAAATCCAAGATGCATATTTTCCTGGCTTTAACTCTGTTTCTTGATTTTTATCTATCTATTTGGGTTTACCTGCCTCTTCAAAATCAGAATATTTTTATTTGCTGCAGATAAAAAACCCTGGATCTTTTCTGTTCCTATCTCACTGGCCTGCAATTTCTCTTCAACACTCCTTATCTTCCCCTTTCCACTTGATTTTCAGCATTTTTGTGCCCAGGCTTTCCAGCTTAGCTTCCAGAGGTTAGTATTGTTTCCATATCATTAGCCGTTTCACAGAAGGCTTTAACGAATCACAAGTTGCTTCAGTTCAGCCAAACAAAGGGGCGGATTCTTCACTCTCTTACACAATTTTTACACTGGTGTAAAACCATTAGTTTCAATATAGTTAACCATTAAGGGCCTGGATCCTCAAACTACACTGAAATCTATGGAAAAACTCTCATTGATTTCAATAGACGTTAGATCAGGCTTTAAGTGAGAATAGAATCTGGCCTAATAATATTCTGTTTTTCTTCCCTATTTCTGTTTCTCCCCCCACTAATGGCTGAGCTAGGCAAAACTACATTTTATTTCCTATTAATATAGTTATCTTCTCACTGTTCAGGACATGGCAGTTTTATGAGTCATAAGCTGTAAGGCCCTGCTCCCACCAATATCTTGTTTTCATGCATACAGGATCTCAGCAATAAAAACTGGGGGAAGAGAAATAGGCAATATGTACAAACACAATTATTTCAGAACAGAAAGTTTTCCATGTTGCAACACGGAGTTTGTAAACAGTTGACATCCCAGGTTTTTAAAAGCCAGCATCAGCTTGCCTCACTGTGGATCTACACAGTCCGTTTCTGCATGAAACACAATGACCATAAAGCATCTAAGATTGCTTTCTGCTTTGATGACCACAATCACTTAAATACATACTATATGCACATTCTATTTTACCTCTGCAATCTACCTATAATTACCATCACAAATGCACCCTATAGTTTCACTGTATTCTTGTCTTAATTAGTAAAAGGACATTGATCCCATTTTAGCTGCTCCTATTTCCAGTAAAATTGATAGTAAATTTTACAGCACTCAAATGTATTTGAATTAGTTTAGTAGGAGATATAAAAGCCACGATCATATATATTGAAGTTTTACTTGATCTTTAAGCACTCTTTGATCTAGGAAAATAAGACATTTATCAACTGGAAATGAACTATGCAGCCAATGTTACACATTTGACTTCCAAAGCTAATTCTCCTGCTTTGCAGAGAACTCCAGCCTTGTGGGATCACCACACCATTAAACAATTAAATCCAACCAGGCTTGTGCCAAGTCTCTTGGGAGGAGAAGGGAAATCACCATCATCATCTTTGGTTCTACATGACAAGTCTGCTATCTTATCATCTTGTCTTGGATAGTTTCGCTAATGGGGCTGAGTTGGGGCCTGGGCAACTGGGCTGGGTTGGGGCTGGGGGAGGAGTGCCTCTATTAATGTGTGTGTTTGTGTGTGTGTGTTTGTCTGATTCTGGGGCTGAAAGAATCCAGCCCTGGGGAACCTAGGTCCTGCAGGATAGCTCCATTGGGAGGGTATTTGCAGCAGGGAGAAGTAGAGCTCCGTATGAGAACACAAGTGACATAAGCAGTACATTGATAGAAGTACAGACCCCCCACCAGAAGAGTAACCCTAATAAATGAGCGTACCCCAAAGTAATGGGCAAAGCTGGTAACAATATGGAGGTGATGTGTGACACATGACCTCCATATTGGTGCACATAGCAAAATTAATTCCACATGTTCATGGGAAAAATTAGAGAGAACTGCTTGTTACCACCTCTCAATGACAGTGGTGCTGCCACAACCCCTGGCCTGAAGTAGTAATAACAAACATAAAAAAAATGGTTTCCATCATCAGCACCCCCCACTATGAAAATTGTTCCAGCACCCCTGTTCAGTCAGTGCTCTCTCTGACATCTGCTTCCTTTCCTTATCACCACCACCAGTCCATTTTCCTTTACTATCCTAGTCACTTCATGCTTTAGCCACTAAGTTACCAGTGATTAGATTCCCACTTTGCACTTAGGAGTAAATTAGGGCTTGATATTCACAGAAATTGAGTAGCCACAGTTCCAACTAAAGCCAATGGGAGTTTGATGCTTCTAAGGGCTTAATCCATTCACATGCATGGGATTTTTGCCATTGAGTTTAATGCGAGCAGCACCTGGTCCTAGATCAGCCTCCAGGTTTCTCAAGGTGAGAACCCAAATATCAAGGCATCCAAAATCAATGGGCAGTTTTTAAAATTGTGGTTTTATTTTTCTGTATCTCAATTTACCCTCTGTAGAATCAGATTTTCCTACTTCACATAAGTATTGTGAGCTTTCATTCTGTAATGTGTGTAAAGTGGTTTGAGCTCCTTGGAAGAAAGTGCTGTATTCTGTGCCACTGCACGGGCACAGAATTCATATCATCCACAAATTTCTTTGCTCCCTTGCAGAACAACAAGGAAGCAAAGAAATTTATGGGGGACACGCAACCCTTCCCCGGCAGCCCTGGTGCATCTATGCGAGGACCTGGAGCAGACAGAAGAGATATGAATAACTGCGGAGTGGGGAGAAGAGGTGGGCGTGCATTTGTGGGAAGATGTCAATCACTGCTAGGGGGCGGGGCTTGGCAGGCATGTGTGTGAACGAGAGAGAGAGAGACAGACTCTGTCCCGCTCACATGCCTGGTGTGGAGGGATAAGACTTCCTGTTGTTTGGAGGTAGGCATGAGGCAGACTCTGTCCCCTGAGGCAGAGCAGAAATGCAGCAGCCTTCCTGCATAGTTGTTAATATTCCTATTCTTAGTTAATTGTTTCAGTTCTTAGACTCTGTCTACACTACAGACCTTACAGCGGAACAGCTGTACTGCGGTAGCTGGGCCACAGTGAGGTCTCCTCTGTAGCCACTCTATGCTGGCAGGCGAGAAGTCTCCCACCAGCATAATTAAACCACCCTGAATGAGTGGCGGTAGTACATCTCCCATTGACATAGCACTGTCCACACTGGTGCTTTTTTCAGTGAAACTTCTGTCAGACAGCGGTGTCTTTGTTTCACACCCCTGACTGACAAAAGTTTTGCCGACAAAAGTGCTAGTGTAGACAAAACCCTAGTAAGTATCCCTAGGAGCATAAAATACGTGTAAAAGTTTTAAGGCTCCTTTACATTGCCAGAGTGGTAGAAAGGAGCCTTATTGTAAATGACAGTAAGGGAACCCTCAGCTAGAAAGATCTATGCACTTTCTCCCTTTTTTCCTGTGCCAGATTGGCACAATTTGGTTAGATTACAGCTCAGGATCTATTTTACTTACACATTTTTTTTTTAAAAAAAGGACCATGAGGGCAAACAAATCATTTATAAAACAGTCAATAAAATGTCAGGACAATCAGAACCAAACACTTCCCAAAGTAGCTGGCCAGGATTATAACTGGAATGCAGGGTGTTGGTTATTAAGGATTTGTAACTTAACTTTCATGTTTTTAGGAAATGCTGAATAGTTTTGGTGACTTTTTTTATATTGTATTTTGAATAAATTACTAGGGCTGTCAAGCAATTAAAATTGTGATTAATCACACAATTAAAAATAACGATTTATCACGATCAATCATGCTGTTAATAACAGAATACCATTTATTACAAATATTTGCACTGTAAATAACAAAATAAATAGTTTTTTTTTTCAGTTCACCTAATACAAGTACTGTAGTGCAATCTCTTCTACATTTATAAGTTCAACTTCCATGATAAATTATGTACAAAAAACCTGCATTCAAAAATAAACCAGTGTAAAACTTTAGAGCCTACAAGTCCACTCAGTCCTACTTCTTGTTCAGCCAATCACTCAGACAAACAAGTTTGTTTACATTTGCAGAAGATAATGCTGCCTGCTGCTTGTTTACAATGTCATCTGAAAGTGAGAACAGGTGTTTGCATGGCACTATTTTAGCTGGTGTCTCAAGATCTTTACATGCCAGATATGCTAAAGATTCATATGTCCTTTGATGCTTCAACCACCATACCGGAGGACATGCATCCATGCTGATGACGGGTTCTGCTCAATAATGATCCAAAGCAGTGCAGACCAACGCATGTTAATTTTCATCATCTGAGTCAGATGCCACCAGCAGAAGGGTGATTTTCTTTTTTGGTGGTTCGGGTTCTGTAGTTTCCACATCAGAGTGTTGCTTTTTTAAGACTTCTGAAAGCATGCTCCACACCTCCATCCCTCTCAGATTTTGGAAGGCACTTGAGATTCTTAAACCTTGAGTCAAGTGCTATAGCTATCTTTAGAAATTTCACATTGGTATCTTCTTTGCGTTTTGTCAGTGAAAGTGTTCGTAAAACAAACAACATGTGCTGGGTCACCATTCGAGACAGCTATAAAATATATGGCAGAATGTGAGTAAAAAAGAGCAGGAGACATACAATTCTCCCCCAAGGAGTTCAGTCACAAATTTAATTAACACATTTTTTTTTAAACGAGTGCCATCAGCATGGATGCATGTCCTCTGGCATGATGGCCGAAGCATGAAGAGGCATATGAATCTTTAACGCATCCAGCACATAAATATTTTGCAACGCCAGCTACAACTGTGCTATGCAAATGCCTGTTCTCACTTTCAGGTGACATTGTAAATAAGAAGTGTGCAGCATTATCGCCCATAAATGTAAACAAACTTGTTTCTCTTAGCGATTGGCTGAACAAGAAGTAGGACTGAGTGGATTTATAGACTCTAAACTTTTACATTGTTTTGTTTTTGAGTGCAGTTATGTAACAAAATAATCTACATTTGTAAGTTGCACTTTCATGGTAATGACATTGCACTACAGTACTTGTATGAGGTGAATTAAAAAATACTGTTTCTTTTGTTTATCATTTTTACAGTGCAAATATTTGTAATCAAATATAATAAAGTGAGAACTGTACACTTTGTATTCTGTGTTGTAACTGAAATAGATATATTTGACAATGTAGAAAACCATCCAAAACTATTTAATAAATGTCAATTGGTAGTCTATTGTTTAACAGTGCGATTAATCATGATTAATTTTTGAGTGAATCGCGGGAGTTAACTGTGATTAAGCGACAGCCCTATAAATTACCCAAATACAGTAATTGAAACTGGTCTGATTATATTGCATTATTTTGACAAATAAAATATGCAGACTTTTTTATTTTTTGACACAGAATTCCCACAGGAGTACTAGGTACATAAAGTTAGGCACACACTTAGTACCCTCTTTTGAAAAAATGAGTCTAGATGATACAGTGTGAGAACCAAAATATCTAAAGAACAAATTAGTATCAGCTTCCAAGTTCTGTATCAAAACAAGTATACAAACACAGGTAAAACACATACACAAACTTATGATATAGTAGCAAATTGCCTTTGTTACTGTAACAGATACTAATGTATTGGAAATCAATAATGTAAACAGGAGACAGCTACTGTTATATCTTTGAGGAAATGCTAATTTTTTTTTACACAACCAAAATTTCCAAGGTTAAGGTCTACAAACAGTAAAAAAGGCACTGAATGGAGATGTCTGCCTACAAAATACAATCTGAATGAAGAGGATGATGATCCAGCACCATCATACTCAATGCTGCAGCCAGCATCAAGTGAGAGAAAGAAGGCACTCAAAGTCCTTGTTGAAATGGATATGTGAAGAATTGAGATTAAGGTCTTGTCTACACTAGAAAGAGGTTTTTTTTTTTTTTTTTTTTCAGTACAGCTAAATTGCCAAACTCTTCTAGTGGAGATGCAGCTTCTACTGGCAAATGAGTTTTTTGTAGTGGTATACCTTCTACTAACCAACAAAACAAGCTATACTGACAAACTGTTTTTGCCAGTATAACTGCATCTACATTGGGGATTTTGCCAGCATAGTTATATCAGTTGGGGGTATATCCCCTTCCCCCCCACACACTTCTACCTGACATAGCTATGATAGCAAAACTTTTTAAATGTAGACTAGGACTATGATCATCCTGTGCAAAAATAATTCCCTGCCAAATTAATTCCACCTTCTGTACAAAAGGGGTGGGGAAAAGATAAATTTGAGGAAAAATGTAGCTGGAGGCCAGAGGGATTATTCCTACCTATATGAAAAGTGTAGTTTTTTTGAGTGCAACAATCAGAGACATCACATAGTGAGAAGTGTCTCTGTATACACTGAGTTAGGTTTGGTCCATACTTAAAATTTAGGTCCCCTTAGCTACAGTGCTTAGGGGTGTGGGAAATCCACAAACTTGAGTGCTATAGTTATGCCGCTATAGTTGATGCAGCTATGTCAATGGAAAAATGCTTCCGTCAGCCTAGCTGCTGTTGCTTGGGGAGATGACATTTTTATAGTGACAGAAAATCCTCGTCTGTGGTTGTAGGCTATGCCTATGCTACAGCATTATGACAGCATAGCTATATGGAGCTGTAGCTATGCCACTATAGTCCCCGTCGTGTAGACATGGCCTTATAGTTGAAAATAAGAGTAGCGTGCATGAATTGAATTTACTTCTGTGTAAAGTCCTGTACAAAGTCTATGTGCCATTTAACCCCTATTTAATGGTGTAAGTGTGAAATAGGCCTTCTATTGGCTTTCTTCCAAAGGGTTAATTTTTTACCCATTAGTGTTATGGGCCTGATCCAAGCACCTTTCAATTTACTTCATTGTGTGTGGGATCGAGCCCTAAGGTCATGTTCCTGCAATGAGAGTTTTGCCATTAACTACAATGGGAGCAGGATAAGTCACTAGCTGAAGATGAATACTGGTTTCCTGTGTCTGACAGTATGCTGCCCCCAGCCACATGCTGCAATTGTCACAAATCATGCCAGTTTTCAGCAGGATGGCTGCCACCAGAAATTAGTGTAGAAACATCAACTGGAATTAAAACTTTATTTTGAAATCCACTTCAAATTTTACAAACGTGAAGCAGTGTTTGTCCAAAAGTGAAATAAATTAATCAGCTTGTGGGGAAAAAAGGACTCAGCTTTGCTGTTGTATTTTGGGTTTTCTCCACCACAGTGGTTTTAAAATACGCAACACAAAGTTAACTCTTTGTGTCACAGAAGCAGTAACAAGGGAGGATTAGAGTCAAAGTTGCATTCATCCCTCTGTTAAAACCTTGTAATGTGAAAATGAGGGCTGGTGAAAATCCCTCCGTTAAAACCTTCATGGGTGAAAATGAGGACTTGTGGTTTACATTTCAGCTTTTCACTTATGTGTGTATGCCCCCTGCCTGAAACCTTCTCTGTTGATCCATTGTACTCAGAGAAAGAGAGGTGAGAGTCACACTTGAGAAAGATGCTTGAAAAATATAAACATTATAAAAAAAGCCAAAGAAAATGCTTAAAGTTGAGTTCATTCTTGAGTTGTTTTTTTTAAAACTTGTTCTTATTCTGCCACAAAAATACCCTTCAGTGTGTTTTTGTTTTAGCAGGAAAGTGTCAGAGAAACACTTTCCCACCAGCCCTACATAACATATCAGGAAAAGCAAAGGAAGGGAGTTGTCAATTAAAAATAATAATAAATATGCAGTTAACCCCAGAAAAACAGCTCACCACCAGTTGTATAGGCACTGGTTGATTTCAAAGGCTTGGGTTTGTTTTCTTTGTGAAGCCACTGTAGGAAATGCAGAACAGTGGATGAAGGCAGACCTGTGCTAGAACGCCTCTCACAAGAAATTACCTCTATGTATTTGACAGGTTTCAGAGTAGCAGCCGTGTTAGTCTGTATTCGCAAAAAGAAAAGGAGGACTTGCGGCACCTTAGAGACTAACCCATTTATTTGAGCATGAGCTTTCGTGAGCTACAGCTCACTTCATCGGATGCATTCAGTGGAAAATACAGTGGGGAGATTTTTATACATAGAGAACGTGAAACAATGGGTGTTACCATACACACTGTAACGAGAGTGATCACTTAAGGTGAGCTATTACCAGCAGGAGAGCGGGGGATAAAAAACCATCAAATAAATTTGTTAGTCTCTAAGGTGCCACAAGTACTCCTTTTCTTTTTGCTATATATTTGAAATCCGGTCCTGAACACATTCCATGGAAAGCATCCATCATCAGCAGACACAGAGGGCCAGATCCTTGGTTCCTGGTAAGTCTCCAGTGGTGCAAAGAGAATCTAAAGATGCATTAAGGCAGCAGCTGCGGGGAATCCTCAAAAACATGTATGGCTGACTTACCGATCACCATTCCAGGGAAGACAAATGATAGGGTTTGACTCTCAGTATCTGGGGATTGAAGAGTGGTATATAAACTATGTATCCCCAACATCATCACCTCACCATTCTCCTTGTGCAGTGAGTGCTGCTCCTGTGCATTTGGGGGTCAAACAATTTCCTTCAATTTCCTATACTTGCAGAGGAATGGACCCAGTAATCTATACTACTGGGCCACCTTATTCACTCCCATTCTGATTATATTTTCTAGAATGTTTTTATTCAGCAAGTCCCTGATCCTGCAAGCTGTTCTGTGTAGGTAGTCTCTCATGCCTGGTGAAAGCAGCTTCCAGAATTGGGCCCAATTACCATTATTTCTTCTCATGTCTAAGCCATTATATTGTTTGGGGGGCTACTTTCTCAACAACCAATTCTGTTTCATTTCTATTCTACCAGTTTTCACTTCTCACAATCTGTTTCTTTTTTCCCCTCTCTTCTCAAAACATTCAGTAACTTCTCTTCACTTTCACTTAGCCACAATTTGTGTCAAACTGTCACTATCACCTTCTAAATGTGCCAAACAAACACCTACCACTCACTTCTCTCAGATAACTCAAAGTGGGTTACTTTCCCCACAGATTTGCTTCTGGCCTATGAAAGGCCAGAAGCAGTCTTACCCAGATAATTCTGCTGGAAAGTGGGTGTATTATGATTTCTTACTCTGTGCCACCTAATGTTGGGTGACTGGTTCAAGTAATAGTGTAATAGAAATTAGACCTGTGTGAACCAGCTCAAGTAAAATGAAATAGCCTCATCTGCTCCTCCCAGTAAGCTTTGCTCCAAACTACATGCAGGCGCTTAGCTTAAGATACAATTGGATGAGTATAACATTGCTTGTACAAGTTAATTATGGAGACAACACTTTCCTCTCCTATTAAAAGGGTCATTGTGAGGTTAAGAGTTAGCTGATTTAGTTTTTGTTGAAAGAGGTGAGATTTGGTATGACAAATAAGGAATGGAAAATAGCAGGTAGGCCCTGACAATGGACGATCATGTAATGATACCATATTTGTTTAACGACTTGAGTGCACTCCTTTGAATAGGCTTCAAGATTAAGTGGGAATTTGCGCAACCTCAAGTGACCTGCCAGGTGTCAACGTAGCACAAAACAACACAACTGGAGGATTGCCTGGTATACTGGCTTCTGAAATTTAAAAAATACAAATAAAAATGGCTGATCTTGATTTTAACTGCTGTCCATTGTTAAAGCAGTCATCTTCCTAAAATTTATTCAGAATGTATTTTCAGGGCATTTGGGGATATTGTTATGAACTGACAAGCACGTCTAACTACTAAGGATAACATCTGACATTCTTAAAGATACACAAGGAGTTTTTCATCTAGAAGACGATGGCAATGAAGCAACTGATATGGATGTCTCTCCTGACACTAATGGTGATGTGTGGTTTGGTGGTCGAAGATGAGAGGCTACAACATAGCACAAAGGAGTCCTCTGAACATGGCTTAGATAGCACTGTGAGGCCAACAGAAAGCCCTAGTTTTCCTGAAGCATTGCAACAAATGAAACAGGCTGCGTCTTTCTAATTGTCACAATCCCATCAATGCAGTTTCTCCAGATCTACAGCCCACATGAAGCTAACTCTTTGGGGGACTCTTTTAGCCCACTCTTACTGATTCTCAAGCATCTCCTCATGTTCAGGGTAAACAATATACATGCTCCCCACTAAGAGACTGATTATGGCCATGCTTTAAAGTAGCACATTCACAAATTAAGATAGAAAATAGTTTTTAAATAATGATAGTTTAGTATTTGCAGATAATCAAATAATTGGTACAATGATGCACATTATTACAAGCATGGAGAGTGGTTAGCATAAATACCACTGCAATAAATTGTCTAAAACAAGGGTTCTCAAACATTACTGTGGATCATCTCCATTTCCCAGTCAATTGCAAAACATTCCTATGACAACAACAATTGTTTACTTGAAAGATCAGTATTAAGGAAATATTTATATTCATTATAACTGTAATTTCTTCCCAGCTAGCCTGCACATTCTGCCATGCTTTACTGGTCATTCTCCCCAGTTCCTTGGATATTCCACTCATTTTGGTGACTCCTTTCTCATGTCTCTCTGGTAGATCCTGGGGGTGCCTGGCACCTCCAATTTCACTAGTAGATCAGGAAGCTTCAGTTTATTTTTCTTTTCTTCCTAAGTAGCATCATCTCCTACAGGCAGTAAGTGGACTAGCTCTCTCTCCTTGTTTCCAGCTGCTTTTATAGGCATCCAGGTAACTGATAGAAGCAGAAGGAAATAAAGATGAGGCAGTATCATGTAACCTGCCAGCTTTCTGCAGAATTCTAGCAAGTGCTTTGTCAGTCACTAATGATTTGTTGACATTAGAGAACAACTGCTCTGAAAACACTTTGTGGGCCATATTGTCTACTGACATAAATCAGCATAACCAGTGGAAATTAGGCAGTTTTGCACCACCTGAGGATCTGGCTCTGTATCTTCAAAGCACTTTTCAACTTCATAACAGATTTAAATGTAAAGTATGTTCATGAGGCCACCTTTTATTGCCCCCTTATAATTCTAAGAAATTATTTCTTGTCCTTTACATCGGTGATCTTAATACAGTTCTCAGAGGTCTAGCAGAACTTCAGTTAAAGAAGGCTACCGCTCTAAGCATTCATGCCATGCTCATCACCACTGTATCCAATGAAAACATTTTTAAAGTAAAGTGCTGAGAGAAGGATCAGCTGGATTTGAAGTATATGATAGCATACATTCATATACTTGAAACAGGTGACTACAACCTGCAATATTGGGAAAGAGCTGGCTCAGCTTCATTAACATAATTTTGCTCAGGTTCTGCCTTTAACACATTGTTCCAAGGAGGATAAATGTCACTTCAAAGAAGACGTTTCACAGGAAGGATAAAAATAATAAGAAGAAATGGAACTGGAAAGGCCAAATAAAAATGCAGTTGTCAGACAAGAAAAATGCAAGGAGGGATTACCCACTGAACAGATATCCAGGAGCTCAAAGCAATCCAGTTGTTTTTTATAACAGTAATATGAAATTAATAGAATGTATGCAGTTGGACCGGAGACCAATAATCATAGAATTTCAAGATGGAAAAAGTCGATTAGATCAGCCAGTCCATCCCTTTGCCAACACAGTGTTATTCTCTGTTCAACATTCTCAAATGCACTGTGTCATGAACAATTCTACTGGCAGGAACGCCACCATTTCAGTTGTAAAACTATTAGATAAGCCTCCATTGGCTCTGTTGTTAACATGGTTTAGTTATGGGCAGAAATTGGTCTTTGTTCATTTTTCTATCTTTATTTCTAGCAGTTGTAAATCTGATGTTACTCAGATATTGCACTATAAGATAAATGGATGCTGGGAAAAGTCACAGTTAAGGTTGCTTGTGGAAACTTGCCTATGAATTTCCTGACTTACAATCATCTGCTTTTTAACTTTATCCAGAACTTTGAAATCCCAAATTTGGTTTGGTTTTATTTTGTAAAATGTACACTACAAAAATAGTCTGCTAGTGTAACCTCATATATATTCCCAACCTTAATTATAATATAAAAGATATTGTTGGGAATGTATTAATATTTATAATTAAGGTAAATTGGAATAGGAAACACTATGCCTTCTGTCAGCAACATGGAAAGTTAAGATGACAGAGGAACCTTATTTTGGGAATTTTCTGGGTTTTAGCATTAAAAGTGGGAAAATAAATAAAGATGATACAGGAAAAGATAGAATACAATTGAAGAAACACTGTTAAATTTTGTTTATGGTGCTTCATTGCTGCCAAAGTGTTTTGCATGTATCTCAGCAGTGCCAGTCATCTTTAGAGACACTTCAGAACCCTGTTAAATTACTCTGTGCTTAACTGTGCCCAGCTCCTCCATAGAGGCACACAGGGAGATGGTGGTGTAAGAAGTATCCACCCTCACCCAGTCTTTCACCACTGCATGGCAGCTAGGCACAGTTGCAACACCTATGCTACTTGGCATTTAAGGTCTACTTCCCCCTAGTGCTGCCAGGAAACAAGATAACCCCAAAGGGGTGGGGAAAAGTAGGGACCATGCCCCCATCCTCCCCCTTCAACCCCCCTGACAGCAGCATGAAACAGGAGTTCAGGGTGCAGCATACTGCTCTACCCACAGAAGTAGGGTAGCAGGTGCTAGGGAACTCTGAAAAGGATCCTTCTTTTGGAGGCAGAATCTCTTCAGACCTCCACCTGGGCCCTCCTGACAAATGCACTTAAGTAGAACTCCAGGCCTGTCTATATTACATTGGTGTTCACTCTGGCCCCCTGGAACAGCTGAGAATCAGGAGGATGCCAAGGATGTCTATGACTAAACCACCTTTAGCAGCACTTCTTCGATTTGGCCATCCATAACCAAAAGTCTGCTCAGCAACAAAAAGTCCTGTCAGCTTCAAGAAACCCTCTTTTGCCGTAGCTATTCACTGCAAGATCACAGCACACATGTTTATATGCTTTAACTTAAGGTTCTTTGTCCAAAGACAAGCTATGAGACTCTCAATCCCACTCCAGCCCCAGATAAAGAAGCTGGTGTAGCATAAAGGGGCAATAAGAGCCCGACTATGGCTGGGGAAGAGTTCTCCTGTTGAAAGAATTGAGGAAGAGTGCCACTGACTGTCTACCAGGGGTTCTCTCACAAACTCTGGTGTAGGGAGTGTGTGGGGGTGGGAGTGGAGGTTGAGCTGCGGTACTTAGCGCAGTAGAAATTCTGGGCAGAGTTGGCTGTCAGAGCCAGTCTTCTGTAATTTAAGTAGAACTCCAGGCCTGTCTAAATTACCCTGGTGTTCACTCCGGCCATCTGGAGCAGCTGAGAATCAGGAGGGTGCAAAAGTGGATTAAGCCACCATTACCCCTGCCTCTGGGCTGTGAACTATGTACTGCTCAAAAGAAACTCTGCCGCTCAGATTCACAGAAGTGCATTTGTCAGGAGACCAAGTTGTAGGCAGTTTGGCCTAGTTTTCAGAGCACAAGTCAGGCCTAGCATCAGAGAGGAGGTCAGAGTCTCACTGTCAGAACCAATGGTAGAAGCAGAGGCAAAGCCAGGAATCAAAGCCAAGGGTCAGAGCCAGGTTACAGGGAGTCAGGGAAGGCAGGAGCAGGGCTAGTTCTGAGGCAGGAGTGAGGCTAGGACAGGATGGGAACAGAGCAAGGTGCCGGGAAAGGTCTAGGCTGGAGCAGGGCTAGTAGTGAGGGTGAGCACAGGAAGGCAGAGATTCCACAGGCATTAGCATTGAGCAGCTGGTTGCTCTGTTGTTCCTGGTGGGCTTATAAATCAGGCTCAATGATTAATGAGTCAGTTCCAGGGCAGTACAGCCAAGTTTGCATGGGAGCAGGCCAATAGCTAGTCTGACAGCATTTGATACCTATCCTATAATTATGCTCCCTTTTGCCACATGCTCCCACCACACAAACCCCACAGTATGGTCCTCAGACTCTTACAGGAACATGTTGTACATTACTATTTTCAAATATATACATTTGTATACATGAAGCCCAGGGAAGCAGTAGCTTGATAGCACAGAGCGCATAGAGATTTTAAAAATGCAAATAACTGACTTAGGGCTTTATCCAACTTGTATTGTTTTCAGTTAGAGTTGGACTGGGCTGATAGTCGGAAAGCTGTAGGAATTTATGATTTTTGTTATTGCTGGTGTTAATGAGTTTGCAACTTCTTTTATTATCGGGTTTGTTCATGCTCCTTTAAGGATATAAAATGTCTCCTCCATGGTAATGAGCACAGGGAGCTGAAGTTTCTCTCTTGAATGCCTCGGGTGTGATGATTAACTTCCCTGATTGGGCTCTTCCTTGGCAAAACTTTTGTCATTCAAGGGTGTTAAAAGAAACCCGCATCCCCGAATGACAAAAGTTTTACCGGCGAAAAGCGCCGGTGTGAATAGCGCTTTGTCGGCAAGAGAGCTCTCACCTGACAACAAACAGCAGATACACTGCATGGCTTTTAGCAACACGGGTGAGCGGCACAGCCCTGTCACTAAAAGCTATGTAGTGTAGCCATACCCAAAGTAACTCTGTTCCTCTGAACCCTGGGACAGAGCTGCAACTTGGAGATAGAGAACCATTTTATCTAGGGCACCGTATGAACACATGGGACTCATTTTACAACTGGCTTCAGCTATTGTAGCACTGCTGGAGACCAAGGGGGCACCACTTTTATGTCTGCTGCAGAAACCATAGTACTGAGACACACAATAAAATGAACAGGATGGAAAATATATCAACCCATCCAACCTCCACCCCCTTCATTTAGCTGGACCTAGCAACCTGGCAACACTTTAGAGAGAACGAGCCTGAAAAATACTGGGGTTGGTCTATGTGAATCCATAGGCTTCTTCCATTAAAAATTTCTCACTATATGATATTCTTTCATGAAACAAATGCTTTCTATATAATGATCACATAATGGTGAGATATAAAAGTTTTCTTGTCAAGGCCACAAGTATACATGTATAGGAACTGTAGATAAATACAAAATAACATGCTTACAATACCAACATTTGGAAAGTTAATTTCTAATATAGACTACATTTATTCATAACTCATACAAATACTTCATGATCTAAACTTTTTTAAAAAAATATATGTTGCACTGTGAATCATGTTTCAAATACATTATCAATATGACCAAAATGCTATCCCTTGTATCATGTACAATGCGGTAAGATATCAGCTCAAACACAAAATTTGGACTTGGATCACGATTACAAATACTCATAGTTCAAGCATATTCAGATTAATTGTGTTGGTTCAGCCAATTATAAAGACAGGTGTAATTTGCAAAATTCAGATCAGGATCTGGTTTTGGATTTTAAACACCTAAAAGTTCGATCTGCTCACTCCATCAAAGACTGCCTCCTCTCTGGTTAGGACTATGGGTGTAGGAATGCCAATTTCTGTGATGGGTAATCTACAGTAACTTCACCTCAGGTATACCATAAAACCAAAATTCTTATTGCATATTTGGCTTGTCATCTTGGTAGTTATACCTGACAGGCTACCTAGTGAAGTATGATGCATAGAATCATAGAACAATAGAGCAAAAGGGATCGCAAGGGTCATTTATTGTAACCTCTATCCAACCTCTTTGAAAACCTCCAGTGAAGGATATTCTACGACTTCCCTAGGCAGTTCCATTCTCCTACTGTTCTTGCAGTTAGGAAGTTTTTCCTGAGATTTAATCTAAATCTGCTATGTTGTAGTTTGAACCCATTGCCTCTTGCCCTGTCCTCTGTGGCAAAAGAGAACACCTTCTCTCCATCCTTTTTATAGCAGCCTTTCAAGTATCTGAAGACTATTATTATATCCACCCCCTTAATCATCTCTTTTCCAAACTAAATATACCCAGTTCCTTCACCTCATATGGATTGCATTCCATCCCTTTGATCATTTTTGTCACTCGCCTCTGGATCATTTCTAGTTTCTCTACATCCTTTTTATACAGTGGTAACCAAAATTGGAC
Source organism: Caretta caretta (assembly GCF_965140235.1). Taxonomy (NCBI): domain Eukaryota; kingdom Metazoa; phylum Chordata; order Testudines; family Cheloniidae; genus Caretta; species Caretta caretta. The sequence continues at coordinate 128,408,940 of NC_134207.1, forward strand.
ACAGTACTGCAGCTGTTAACCAGAGCTAACCAGTTCTGACTAGAGAGGTGCTATCACCTACGTAATTTGCATGCTATACCTCTAGTAATGCAACCCAAAATTGCATTTTTTTTGCAACAGCAGCACATTGTTGACTCATGTTGAGTTTGGGATCTAGCACAACACCCAGATCCTTCTCAGTAGTGCAGCTGTTGTCAAGCCAGTTATCCCCCATTCTGTATTTGTGCATTTGTTCTTTCTTCCCTTCGTGTAGGACCTTACATTTGTCTTTGTTGAATTTCATTTTGTTGTCTATAGCCTAATCCCCCAGTTTATCAAGATCTGTTTGAATGTTAGTTCTGTCCTCCAAAGTGTTTGCAAACCCTCCATTCAGAATGGGGTAAACCAGTAGCATATTCACTTGGGATCCACCCTATTCTCCTCCCAAGTATCCAAGGTTGCAATAAAACAATTGAATGCTGTTATCATATATCGAATTGTTTGAGAAATAGGATGTGACCATGTAAAGACAGACTAGAATGTAAAACATATGTACAGGGAGGTAAAATTAAAGTTGCACATTCATCCTTAACATTAACGTTTCTTGACTTTGAAGTAATAAGATTAATATTTATTCATGCAAGTTTTACAGTTATTTTAAAGTCAGAACAAACAATTATGAAAAATAGGTTTCCCAATGCACAACTGATGAAGACATATATTGTTCAAACAGCGCAGCAAGAGTAGCTAACACTGACAGATTTTTAGAGTAATTCATCACTATGGGTAGACTTTACAGAATATTCAAATAATTTCAACAAATTTTACTATACTAATTATCTAATTAAACAGGACAGACACACCAATTATAAATCCTACGTTCACCCTAGAAGCATAATTATTTTTAAACTATTAGCTTGACTTTTCACCTTTGACTATAGTGTTGAAAGTCCTTAAATTAGTTTTACTTGCTAATTAGTCATTGTAGGGTGAATGTGTCCTTCATTAATGGTTTTATCTCTGATATTAACTACTTTGTGTGTATGTAATGCCAGTGGGATGCTACCACAGACATTTAGTAAGGTTCAGAATATAGGGTCTATCTTTTCTGCAAAGTTAACTCAGGCTCTTATCTGGGTATTGTCCATAACCCAGCACCTGTTGAATTTAATGATGCTTGTCACATCCTGGAGTACAATCTCATCACCTGCCCTGTAACCCCAAGTACCTTAAAATGATCTGTTGCTCCCTTGTCTGCTCCCAGCCAGCATACAAATATGCACTGAATGTTCATGTGATACGCAGGCTTTGACCAGCAGCTCTGACTCCAGCAGCTAGCTTGTTACACTACAGCCACACTCTGGTATCCACCAGCCTTGGTTACACCTGTCAGGATGACCCCAACACCCTCCAGTTGGAAATTGTCCCAAGACCCTATGCTTTTCAATGTCCATTCCCCTCTTTGATCATTCAGTTTCATTTACTTCTCTAAAGAGACAAACTTCTCAGTTTATCACTTTAACTGGGGTTAACAATCACTTCAATTAAAAAACTACACCGGACTGGTTTAGATTAAAATAAAACAATTTATTAGTAAAGGGATGTAGGATTTTAAGTGACTTCAAGTACAAAGGATAGAGCTAGAACTGGTTACAAGCAAATGAGTGAAAAATACTTTCCAGTGACTATGACTTAAAACAACTGTCTTTGTTCAAGGTAAGATTCTTTTCATACCTTTCTAGCAAGATGACTGACACACTCTCCCACCTTGGTTAGGATCTTCCATAAAACTCAAAATGCATGGCTCCTGTGTCTTCTTTGGTGAAAAATAAGACGGGGTTCTTTGCCCCTCTCTTTTATAGTCCAGTAAAGCTTTGAATGGATTCTTCTGAGGTTAACTTCCAAAAGTAAGTTCTGAGGAAGGAGTCATGGAGTCTCTTGGTGAATGAAGTTCCATGCTGGTTTACTCACCACTGTTGTTTCCTAAAATGAAAAAAATTGATCTATCCTTTTCCTCTCAAATGCAAATGAATGTCTGCTCAACTTGTCATTGCTACTTGAATCTGATGACACCTGGCTGGATGTTGTGGCCTGTCCTTTGTCTAGGGGACTACTGTTTACCCACTCCACGGACTTGCCTGGTAAATATATTTTAGTTCCACATTTTTCTTCATATATATATATATATTATACATACATACAGTCCCTTTAGTTTTTTCTGTATATACACCTCACAATAATGATCTGCGTGTTCTTTGTTTCCCGATAATAAATTGCATGACATATATCAGATTCAGTTCATGACATTAATGAATTGGAGCACATTGAACTGGTCAGTTCAGCTGAAACTCACTACCCCAGACACCAGTGAGCCTCTTTCACTGGAATGCTGTTAGGGTCACAGTGCTTTATACCCAGAATAGGTGGCCATCCTGGAGTATAGACTAAAGAACATACAAGGATTTTATTCTAGCTGGTAATCTAACCACTTTGCAGTGAGTCTGCAGACTAAACCACTCAAGTGCTCATAGTCCTGCAGTGCCTTCCCATAATTCTCCTTGTGCAGCCAGAAAAACAGAGAAGTTGTCTCACAACTCACTGGAAGAGAATCATAAAGCAGATCATATAACCAAGGGATATGCCCCCAAATGTCCTAGCATGACATACAAGTGAGTGTGGCCTTAGGACATAATAACTTAGGTGTAGATTTGCAGCATGGCTGCTCACACCTGGTCATCTGAGTTAACTGTGCAGTGAAGACAAATCCTTGATAAATCATATTAAAAAAATGATGATTGACGGTCTCTCGAGCCAGCTAATGTAAGCCATTTGCTATTAGGCAACCTTTAGAAACTCAGAGAAACCTTGACTTTGGAACGCTTCCTATAATAAAAATCTTTTGGCCCCAATGTTGGAAATTACCTTTTTCAATTGCAAGTTTACAATTGATCTGGCTTGTTGTTTTGGTAAATTCTTTGGTGCAAATAGTAAGTGAACAATATGTACCCAGTAGTTCATTTTCTACATACCATTTTAAAAAGCCACTGGTGTTTTTAGATAACACACAATTGTCTAGCATATTTTTTCTCTATCACTGTCCCTTTCTTCTATACATATGCACATACTGTACACAAACGTTTAAAAGCAAATGTTTTGCAAAGACAGCAATTTGAACAAAAATGGATGCATCATAAAGCGCTGATGGGTTTTTTCTAAAAACTTTATCACAATTATAAAAATATTTTATGACCCCAAAATAGACTTTTTGAAACATATTCCAGAAAAATTACTCATTAAATGTACCTGATTTTATGCACTTTGATTCCCAATGGCATTAACACTGATTTATATTTATAATGTTACAAACTATACCATCTGTTTCACTAACAGTAGAAGTCCAGCTTACTGTAGTCATAATGATTCAGTTTTAATAAAAATCACGTCTAGTTAATTATAATGTGAAGTGTCTCCTGGAAATGGAGCAGTTATTTGACTGGTATTTTTAATGGAGGCAAACTTGAAATACCAGATTTTTTGTCTTAAATTTTGCTGAAAAAAGCACAATATGAACCAAAAGTAGCATTTCTCATTTAATAAACCAAACATGAAAATACACAAAACCCTAAACAAAAATCAAGCTTGAAAAGTTGAACTGTTTTACCTTCATGCCAACACGGGGTAGCCTCACCCGCTACCAATGTTTCCCTTATTACCTCTGTAGTGATGACTCCTACATCTAACTGTTCACTCCTGATCTCTCCTGATATCTCCAGTGTTGCCTCTGTTCTTGTATCTCTAATATCTTCTCACAGGTGCCCTGCAACATTAAGTTTTTAAAATGCAGCAATAATAGAATTTTTCAACTTTCTTCCTAATCCCTCTACCCTCCATCACCTTTGACACTGTTCTTCCCATCTCTCAGCCTTATCATTTATCAAATATGATAATTTATCAAATATGATACTTTGGCTAGAGGCCTCACAGAGTTTGGAGTAAAACAGGTCCCTGCCTGAACAGCCACTGTCTAGGCCTTGCCTCTGTATTTAAGATTATACTGGTTTAACAGAAGGTGTTATTTTAAACCAGTTTAATTAAATAGTTGCAGACCCAGCATGGATATTTTTAATTTGATTTAAGCCCACCTAGTGTAATGTTAATATAAATTTGGTGAGGAATCAATTGAAATTACATTGATAAAAGCCAGGTTTAAAATCAAATTAAGGTTGTCCATATGTTGTTCTGTGCATTCGTTTAACTAAAAAAGCTTTAAAACCAATTTAAAGTCAAACCAACTTTGGAAATAGACAAGACCTAAGTAGACAAGATGTAACTAAAGACCAAACAAACAAAAAAACAAAGTGTCAAGGAAGGGAGGGGAGAATAAACAGTAAGATTATGTGGTTACTAAGGTGTGTCTTTATACATCTTTTCATGGGAGGGGCTGTTAAATGGATGAGGAGAATTATGGGAAAAGGAAAAAGACTGAAGGGAGCAAGAGAGGGAGAAGGGAAAGTGGGAGGGAAAGAGGACAAATAGGAAGGGAAGTGGTGGGAAGGGGAAAGAGTGGTGAGAGAAAGAAGAATGGTGAGAAACATGGCTGCTAGGGTCAAGGAAGGTAAAGAGCCAAGGAGTGGTGGCATTAGTAGGAGAGGTGGGCTGAGGGAATGTCCAAGCACTAACAGGAAAGCAATAAATGTAGAGTTCTAATTTCAAAAGTGCAGGAACATTGATACCATGAGGGGACTGGAAGGCTGGGATGGTGAGAGAACAGAGAGAATTAGCAAGCCAAGATTTACACCTCCTAGGCTCTGCTGGACCTGTCAGTGCTGGTGGGAGTAGGGAAATCTAGAGGCTGAAGCTCTTTATATAGCACCCTGAATCTCCTCCTGGCTGGTCTGGCTCCCTAGGTACAAGGAAGGGCAAACTCTAGGACCTGGCATCTTTATGTGTACCATTCTGATTCTACTGGGAGAGCTGAGGAGCTAAATTGTATTTGTTTTACCCGAAGTTGGTGAGTTCCTTATTTGACTTCCCATCCATATTTTACCCTTCGCCACTTTCTCATCTCCTGAGAGTTTACAAGCTCATGTAGTGAGTACAGAGGGACTATGCTGCAACTCTGAGACATCATCTTGGACTGGAGGGATGCATCTCCCTCCAACCATCACATATTTCACCTGCATAAAGCTTGATTTTACGGAGGTGAAATTAATTTAACCCAAAATGAATTATATGCTACAGTTACAAATTCAATCTGTACCAACACAATTTTTTCACATCTAAGATTTTGTACCTGCAAAAAGCTTCGATTTGTGAGAGCAGGTTGGATATTTAGATAAAAATCTTGAAGATCTTGCCCAAAATAGATTCTGTCTCAAGGGAGGAGCATAAAAGCTATCCTGAAGAAACAGCACAGAAAGCGGGAATCAGCCAAGTCTAGATACATATTTGTGTCCATAATCCAAGAGGAATCGGATGGTGTAATGGGGTAGTACAGATTCTCACTGGTATGTAAGGGGTTAAAGCAAACCTGGAGAGGCTGTACGGGAGGCAGTCAATAAGGAAAGGGCTTGTAATGCCAACCAATTAGGGGAAGGTTTATTGGAGGAGACAATCAGGGACAGACTGGCCCATATAAGAAGGGGCTACTGAGCAGAACAAGGCAGTCACTCCATGGAGTTTGAGGGAGATCTGGCTGCTTAGAGATCTGGAGCACCATGGACAGAGCAGAGTATGAGAAAGCTCCAGGCTTATGGCTGCCAAACTGAGGCCCTGACACAAGGGCAGAGGAGGTTCTCAGGTTGTGGGGGAAGTGGCCCAGGGAAGAAGATGGTGGAGTTGGAGGAGGGGCAGTACATGGCTGCTGGTTGTAGGGTTCCTGGGTTGGGGCCCGGAGTAGCGGGCAGGCCTGGGTTCCTCCTGCCCCCACTGGCCTCTGAGGGAAGTAGCCAATGCATGGACTGCAGTCTGCCACTGAGACAAGTGGCTAGAACTGGGACTGCAGATTGCCACTATGGCAAGTGGTTGGACTGAGGACTGTTGGTCTCCTGCAAGTGGGGAAAGAACCGAATGGGACACAGCTGAATAGATTTTTTCTGATTTAGGGCACACTTCTGCCCAGACTTACATGCATGCTTAACTTCATGCACTGTGAATAGTCCTGTTAAAGTAAAAAGAGTTACAAATATATAAAATTAAGCACCCACATAAGTCTTCGCAGGACGTTGGCAGGTAACATATCAGTTCTAAGTAACTGCTTTAACCAGACTGGTTTCTTCCTAACTCAGACATGATTATCCTTCAAGGGTATAAATAACACTTTAGTTTATGGATAAACTAATGTCTCCTGTTGACTATCTATATACCTGTTGTATTATTTGATACCTATTATGAAATTATGGACCCAAATTTAAGACAGCAGATTTTATTTCTGTTGATGTGTCACTATCTATTAATGTGGTGATCTTAAGATCTACAGACATCTTTTATTGAAAATTAATACTAAGGTGCTGAGTATCGAGCAGTTAATAGTACATACTATACCAACACCTACAGTTTATTGAGGTCCTATGAAGGTGGTTGGGAAATGGACAAAATGTCCATGACTTTGCTTTGCATCAAAATGTTAGACCAAACTTATCCAGCTAACTCTACTAATTACTTAAAGTAGCCTTTAAGGCTAATAATTCACATGCATCTGTAGAACTGTGGAGAACTAGATGGATGTGGAGAACTACACTGACCCTGGACATTAAATGCAATTAATTAATACGTTTGATTGGCTATTCATATTTTCCTTTTGTGACCATTAAGATGTCTCTGCTCAAGAGTGATCCCCAAAGCCCATGTTTTAACCTACCTGTAAGGGTATGTTTATTTTACTCAGCTTCATACAAAAGACATAATATTCCCTACAAGGAGAAATTGCATTAGTAGTATTCTGTATTGATTTGTTTTAGATAGATATAGAAAGAAAAAAGATATTAGATAGAAGCACAATATATAGGAAATTAGCATTCATATTTGAGAATGGGTAATTACCCCTTGTTCAGAAGTAACCATAATCATGCAGAAATGTTTATAATACCTTATTTAGCTCCTAATTATTGCTTCCAATCATTCAATTATACTTCTTTGATATGCTTTAATTTAAATGTTTCCTTTATATGCAATTTCTTTGAAGATTGTCTGTTAATACTGCTTGAAGCATGTGTCAGCTTTCACTCTATGCTTTTGCTGCTGTTGCTGCCCAGGGCATCACAGAAGATTACTTATGGATCTGTGAATTATTTTCCCCTTTTAAAGTTTTTGTTTCCAATCATTCATTTTTAATGGGCTGTTAGGTATGTGGATGAGCAACCTAGCAGATGAAATTGAAAACTTTAGAATCATTAATAGGAATGAGTCTGTGGCTGATCTTTGCCTAGGAGGACAGCTGAATTTCTCTCCTAAGGCAGATGTGACACTGAGTGTTCACCAGTAGATGGTGCCCCTAGAGGAGTGGCACAATTGTTTCATTAACACATACTTATTTGTCAGGGAAATATTTCCACGCATTGCCCAGCCCCCACAAATTTGTTAAATTAAGAGTACAAAATCTCCTAATTGCATCATTTTCTCTGTATTGCAACATGAGTCTACCACTGAGAAAGCATGGAGAGCTGTTATTATTAGTGGATATTATCATTTATTGGAAACAGAACTGGGGTTTCACGACAATGTTTTTTTAAAATTGGATGCCAAAGTTGGGCATCTCCTACACTTACATATTTGGACACCTGACTAGAAATGACCCTATATTCAAAAGTGCTCAACATTCATCACATCCATGTTAGTCACAATAATAAATGACTCACTCTACAGCCATGATTCTACACACAAAAAACAAGAATGAGAGCTTCTTAAAATGGAAGGATGGGATTTTGAAAGGAGCCTAATAGAGTTAGGCACTCAACTCCCATTGAAATTCAGTGGAATTTGGGTAGCTAGCTCTTTTAGGTGCTTTGGAAAATCTTGGCTGAAAGGCCTTGTAGGCAAAACTAGAAATGTTTTATTAATTTCCTTGTAGGAAGGAGCAAACCTCCAGAGATCTGGATTTTCTTCATCCAAAGCCTCTACACGGTTCAGCCAACTGGCTCACTCTCCGACGTGTGAGAAGGTTGATCATTAAGCAGCATTTCCCCACCACCACCCATATTCCGCACCGTGAAGTAGTCTAGAAGACAGACAGCTCTTGCCAACCTTGGTATTTGCAACAGTTGTATGTTAGAAGTTTTAAAATAGCAGGACCTAAGTATACTATAGAAGAGTCCAGGGCACACTGGGGTGCTTTATCCCGAGAAAGCTTTAAAAACCTTAGGGCAACCAGTAGCACTAGATTAAGACAAGGAGGACTGTTTCCATAATCTTCCCACCTTTCAAGACATCTGTCTGCTGGAGGAAGAAGCATGTTTATAGCCCACCTCCCCCACCAACAAACAAAAAGCCCACACCTTTTCTGCTATCTCGTCACCCTGTAAATTGCCTGACTATGCTGGAGGCTTTTGACTAAAAGCTGTTCCAGCAGATACGGGTGGTAAAATAGGAAGTGGTTGGTCATCTCCATTCTGCCTCTGGAAGACAGGCAGGTCAGGAAGCCTTCAGCTGAACTTTCCTAAACCACTAAAAGGAAAAGTGAAAGAGCAGGTATTTTTTATTTATTCTGAACCAGTTCACCTTTTCTAGTTTAGATCCTGAACGTCTGACCAACAAATATTTTCTCCTGCTTCCTCTTCCCCTCAGAGAGGCCCCAATACTTAAATAGGTAAGCATGAGCTTAACTCTATCCATGTGGATAGTTCCATTCACTTGAGTAGTACTACATTAAGCAGATGATTAAGGGTTTTGCTGGATCATGGCCATACTAGTCTTTATTTGAAGCCTATTGCATTACAAAAAAGGGCTCTGGCCTTCTGAAGCTTTTTGTACCATTTTTGGTATAACTGGTTGGTATAACTTTTCTCTGCTTTTCTCTCCACTCTCACATGTTCAGTAGTTTCTTGATCTCCACTCCCTCATTTAACATCAAGACCTGGAGCCATTAGATACAAGCTGTATTGTTATGACTTTCATATTGCTATTTACAATGGAGTTAAATGGAAGGCTTGTTGAGAACATAGTAGTTTATTTTCCTTCCTGACATCCACTCTCCCCCTTCCATTCTCACTTCCTTAAAGACTTTTTCCTGAAGGAGGACATTAACAGAAACACTTTGATTTAGAGATGCTGTATGATCCCTACATTAGTTATTAATGTCAGCATTAGTGCGTGGGAATGTGTCCCAGAGAGTGCTCTTGTTCAAACAAATGTATTGCTTACGATGGTAACACCCACAATAAACACTTTTCCCCATTTTTCCCATACTCCCTTACATTCAAGTGTCTTCATATTCTGAGATGAGATTCAATATCTTCGAGTCTCTTTCATGCTCTTCAACTGCTGTAGTGTTAATGGCAATAAGCCAAAACCTTGACGAAGATCTGAGCATTTAGCCTAGTTTATCATGTCAAATATATCAGCATCATAAAGCAGATAATATTGTATTTTCTTCTTCCTTAAAATTGCTTGTTCTTGTTCAAGTAAATTCCTGTCAGCATAAACTAAGAGGAAGCTAATTTGAGATGTGGGGTTCCATTCAGTAGTAGTTCTCTCAGCAAATAAAGAGCTGAAACAAGATTACTGTCTTTACTCAAAGCACTTTCTGGGTGCGTGGATTACATTCTCTCTGCTTGCATGTGAAATTTAACTAGCCACTGATCTTAGGCAGATATGGTTGGCAGAGTTATCCACGAGACAAAGACAACATATTTTTCATGCTAGGCCAAATATTTGCAACACTAGCCGGGACTCATGATTCTCTCTATTTAATCCTATTTGTTAAGTGAGAGGAACACTACTCACAGGCCAAACATCGAAGGGGGGAGCTGATATTAACATGTAGTAAATATTGTTCTATCCAACTGGTCTAAATGAATCATTTTAGTCAAGACTGACTTGCAGCTGATTAAACAAGGATTATATTTTGCTTTGTAGTGATTAGAAAGTATAAATGAGTTCCTTCCAACCTTTTAACTAAAATGTAAGGTGATTCAAAGGGACACTAGACATTTGGGGGAATTGTCCCTTGTTTTTGCAGACTGTATATATTTTTCAATACACAGTGTTATGGTCCCGGTGCAGGCTGCCCCTTCTGAGATTGTTTCCTGAGTGCACCCCTTTGAAGTGACAGGCCCATGCATCCACTTTTCTTTAGGATAGGACCCTGCAACACAACCGCTCTCCAATTGTTTCTGAGTTACAACCCCTGAGTGACAACCATGATACATAGTAGGCTCAACAAGCGCATAGAACAACAGAATTATAAGGGACCGCAAGGATCATCTGCTTTAACCCCTTGACAAGATGCAGGATTTGTTATCTAAATCAGTGATTCTCAAAGCTGGTCCGCTGCTTGTTCAGGGAAAGCCCTTGGTGGGCCGGATTGGTTTGTTTACCTGCCGTGTCCACAGGTTTGGCCGATCGCTGCTCCCACTGGCCGCAGTTCACCACTTCTATAACCTCCCTAGACAGTCTGTTCCATTTTCCTACAGGTCTTACAGTAAGAAAGTTTTCTTGAGATTTAATCTAAATCTGCTCTGCTGTAGTTTGAACTCATTGGCTCTTGTTTTGCCTTCTGTGGCAAGAGAACTTATCTCCATCTTTTTTATGGCAGCCTTTCAAGTACCTGAAGACCATTATCTCCTCTTTTCCAAACTAAACATACCCAGTTTCTTCAGCTTTTGCTCACATGGCTTGCATTTCATCCCTTTGATCATCTTTGTTGTTCACCTCTGGATCCTTTCCACTTTCTCTACATCCTTTCTACACACTGGTGACCAAAATTGGATGCTTATGAGAAGCACAGTACTCCAGCTGTAGCCTTACTGGCACCAAGTAGAGCGATACTGTCATGTCCTGTGACTTGCAGGCTATGCCTCTGTTAAATAGAATTTTGGGTTGCATCGCCTTTTTTGCAACAGCATTGCATTGTTGACTCATGTTGAAGTCGTGATCTACCATAACTCCCAGATCCTTCTCAGCAGTGCTGCAGCCAAGCCAGTTTTTCCCCATTCTGTATTTGTGCATTTCGTTTTTCTTCCATAAGGGTAGTACCTTAGTTTTGTCTATGTTGAATTTCATGTTGTTGCTTATAGCTCAGTTCTCCAATTTATCAAGATCCCTCTGAATTTTAGCTCTATCCTCCAACGTATTGGTAGCCCCCATAGCTTTGTGTTATCTACATACTTGATCAGTATGCTCTCTATACCTACATCCAGGTCATTAATAAGGATGTTAAACACCAGACCCAGAACAGATTCCTGTGGAACCCCACTTGAGACCTCCTGCCAAGATGACATAATTCCTTTAATAATTACTCTTTGTTTGCAGTTGTTTATCCAATTATGTATCCACCTAATGGTAGTTCTGTCAAGCCCATATTTCTGCAGCTTACTTAACAGAATGTCATTGAGGACTGTGTCAAAAGCCTTGCTGAAATTGAGGCATATTATGTCCACCACATTCCCACTCCAACAAATCAATTTCCCTATAGAGCCTGTGGACAATAACAGTTTGCAGTGAGACAGAAGCAGCTTCAACACAAAATAGGGTTTACTGGTCCAAAAGGTGCACAATGCTCCAAGAAATGGATTTAAAAACAACCAGAGACTTATACACATACTGTCTTATGTACTCCTGGAATTCCTCTCCAGTCCTAAGGTTGGCATGACAGCCTTGGTAACTACTGTGTGCGTGAGGACCAAGTTACAGCCTTATTGCAGATGGCTTTGTCAGCCTACAGCAGACTCCTGTCTGTAGAGTAGATCTTTCAACAGATCAGTAACTTTTTGATCTCCAGGTCCTCAGGTTTCGCAAAACAGCTATGTCACCAAGGATGGGTCTGAGAAGTCACCTCTTCATTTCAATAAAACCTGGCTATTGTGTTTGATTGTTGCTGGAATGCCTTTATCTAGGCCATTTTCTTTCCTGCTTGGTTTCTTTAACAAACTGTTTTGCTCCAAGTCCATAGCAAGTAACCCATCATGGACACACACATGGAATGCACAATATTAATACAAATATTCCCAATACTCCACACATTTCAATGATTATTTATAGTTACTTACCTAACAGGTCATTGGGGTATTTTTGAGTAAAATTGTTCATTTGGGCTTCAAATATGTTTTGTCAGTGTAACAGACAATTGATAGCCTCCATCACAATTTAGTCTGAAACATCTTGACATGTAATTAACATAAGGCTTTGTATCAAGATGCAGTTAAAATTAACACAGACTTCAGTGAATGGTTCAATACGAGTACTAGTGTAAGACAAGGAGGCATTCTCTGATATCTCCTATTTGGCATGGCCTTTAACTTCATTATGAGAGCGTATAGTTGGATACAACACAGGCATTGCATGGCTCAGCAACACTGCACTAGAAGAATTAGTTTTACTGACATTGCCCTTTTAAGTGGCATTTCGAGCAACATGAAAGTCCAAAAGACTGTCCAGAATTGCATCTGCTTAAAAAATAACTAATGAGAACCCTCCCAGAATGCAAAGTAACACAGGGGTTGAGTCATTTACATACCCATTGGCTTGCATGTTATTGCCAAGGTATGTCCAGAAGGAAATATGCCTCAAATTGGCAGGCAGCAGCTGTATTCACCAGCTTAAACAAGATTGTCATTGAAACATCTACAATTTGAAAGCCAAAAGTATGAATCTTCAACTCAAATGTTATTTCCACCTTAACAAATGGATGTGAAAACTGGAAATCCAAAGTTAGACAGATGTCTAAATGGCTTTGAAATCTGCCACCTCAGGAAAATAGCAGGTATTAAATGGAACAAATATTTTTAAAAATCAAGAGTTTAACAACTTATTGCTAAAGTCAATCAAAAGATGGAAATATCTGGGGTGTATGTTAAGAATGAAGCCATAGCAGCTGGAAGAACATGTAAAAGGGGCTGACCAAAAAGATTCCCTCCCTCAAACACTACCTCGAGAGGGAGAGTTTATGGGATTTAACATAGGTCATGAAAGGATCAGCCCATGATACACAGGGATGGCAGAACAACATTCATGTCATAAGTGACTTCTAATGGTGAAGGAGGGATTTAGATTCAGTGTAACAGAAGAATTAGACTCAGTCTCTTTAAAAATGGTCTATGCAGACAAAAGTTAGTCTAGCAAAGTCACAGCTAAGGATCTCCCTGTGTAATGTAAGGCAGCAGAATGCAATACCCTTACTGCATTTCCATGTGGGCTCGGTGGTTCTATTCACCCATGGTTGAAATCGGCCTAGCAACAAGCTTATGTAAACCGGTTTGCTGGTAGTAATGCCTCTGTGGCAATTATGGCAGGGACTGTTAGTCATATTAACAAATATGTGCTATAAGAATCTTTCTAAATACTCTATAGAATCATAGAATATCGGGGTTGGAAGGGACCTCAGGAGGTCATCTAGTCCAACCGCCTGCTCAAAGCAGGACCGATCCCCAACTAAATCATCCCAGCCAGGGCTTTGTCAAGCCTGTCTTTAAAAACTTCTAAGGAAGGAGATTCTACCACCTCCCTAGGTAACGCATTCCAGTGTTTCACCACCCTCCTAGTGAAAAAGTTTTTCCTAATATCCAACCTAAAACTCCCCCACTGCAACTTGAGACCATTACTCCTTGTTCTGTCATCTGCTACCATTGAGAACAGTTTAGAGCCATCCTCTTTGGAACCCCCTTTCAGGTAGTTGAAAGCAGCTATCAAATCCCCCCTCATTCTTCTCTTCCGTAGACTAGACATCCCCAGTTCCCTCAGCCTCTCCTCATAACTCATGTGTTCCAGTCCCCTAATCATTTTTGTTACCCTCCGCTGGACTCTTTCCAATTTTTCCACATCCTTCTTGTAGTGTGGGGCCCAAAACTGGACACAATACTCCAGATGAGTCCTCACCAATGTCGAATAGAGGTGAACAATCATGTCCCTTGATCTGCTGGCAATGCCCCTACTTATACATCCCAAAATGCCATTGGCCTTCTTGGCAACAAGGGCACACTGTTGACTCAAATCCAGCTTCTCGTCCACTGTAACCCCTAGGTCCTTTTCTGCAGAACTTCTGCCGAGCCATTCGGTCCCTAGTCTGTAGCGGTGCATGGGATTCTTCCGTCCTAAGTGCAGGACTCTGCACTTGTCCTTGCTGAACCTCATCAGATTTATTTTGGCCCAATCCTCCAATTTGTCTAGGTCCCTCTGTATCCTATCCCTACCCTCCAACGTATCTACCTCTCCTCCCAGTTTAGTGTCATCTGCAAACTTGCTGAGGGTGCAATCCACAACATCCTCCAGATCATTTATGAAGAGATTGAACAAAACCAGCCGCAGGACCGACCCTTGGGGCACTCCACTTGATACCGGCTGCCAACTAGACATGGAGCCATTGATCACTACCCATTGAGCCCGACAATCTAGCCAGCTTTCTATCCACCTTATAGTCCATTCATCCAGCCCATACTTCTTTAACTTGCTGGCAAAAATACTGTGGGAGACCGTGTCAAAAGCTTCGCTAAAGTCAAGGAACAACACGTCCACTCCTTTCCCTTCATCCACAGAGCCAGTTCTCATTATAGAAGGCAATTAGATTAGTCAGGCATGATTTGCTCTTGGTGAATCCATGCTCACTGTTCCTGATCACTTTCCTCTCCTCTAAGTGCTTCAGAATTGATTCCTTGAGGACCTGCTCCATGATTTTTCCAGGGATTGAGGTGAGGCTGACTGGCCTGTAGTTCCCAGGATCCTCCTTCTTCCCTTTTTTAAAGATGGGCACTACATTAACCTTTTTCCAGTCCTCCAGGACTTCTCCCGATCGCCATGAGTTTTCAAAGATAATGGCCAATGGCTCTGCAATCACATCCGCCAACTCCTCTAGCACTCTCGGATGCAACGCATCCGGCCCCATGGACTTATGAACGTCCAGCTTTTCTAAATAGTCCCGAACCACTTCTTTCTCCACAGAGGGTTGGTCACCTCCTCCCCATGCTGTGCTGTCCAGTGCAGCAGTCTGGGAGCTGACCTTGTTCGTGAAGACAGAGGCAAAAAAAGCATTGAGTGCATTAGGATGTGGATTGAGTGCATTAGGATGTGGATTTTCCACATCCTCTGTCACTAGGTTGCCTCCCTCCTTCAGTAAGGGGCCCACACTTTCCTTGACTTTCTTCTTCTTGCTAACATACCTGAAGAAACCCTTCTTGTTACTCTTAACATCGCTTGCTAGCTGCAACTCCAGGTGTTATTTGGCCTTCCTGATATCACTCCTGCATGCCCGAGCAATATTTTTGTACTCATCCCTGGTCATTTGTCCAATCTTCCACTTCTTGTAAGCTTCTTTTTTGTATTTAAAATCAGCAAGGATTTCACTGTTAAGCCAAGTTGGTCGCCTGCCATATTTGCTATTCTTTCTACACATTGGGATGGTTTGTCCCTGTAACCTCAATAAGGATTCTTTAAAATCCAGCTCTCCTGGACTCCTTTCCCCCTCATGTTATTCTCCCAGGGGATCTTGCCCATCAGTTCCCTGAGGGAGTCAAAGTCTGCTTTTCTGAAGTCCAGGGTCTGTATTCTGCTGCTTTCCTTTCTTCCTTGTATAGATTAGGGGGGAAAGCCATAGTTGTCAGAGAAACTTTACCAACATTCACCAGACTTGAGTGATTTTTTGCTAACATGATTTCAGCCATATCTGTCAAACTTGCAATGAAATCTGCTAGTGTGAACACCAGTCGAATTCCATACAAGCACATGTTCCATATTAGCTGATCCTGTGCAGAGATGAGGCCATAAGGTGAACATAGCCAGGCTCACTGTAGAAGTCCTGTCCATACCAGTACATTAAAACAATTTAAGGAATGCAACAGGTCTTAATGGTGGTTATCTTAGCTGTCTCTTCAATTTCCCATGATGACAAAAAAAAATTCCATTTAATAATGGAAAGATTACCTTGTAAACAAAATATTGTGAGGTAAAATCAGTTTAAATCCAGTGAGAAGAGTTATTAGCTGGTACATACATATAACAAGAAAAAGTTGGCCAAACTATGCTCTGAGTTACATCTGCATAAAGCTGGAGTAACTTTATTGAAGTGAGTGGAGTTACATCAACTTTATACTGATGTAACTGAAAGCGGAAGTTGAACTCACCAGGCCAAATTCTCTCTCCCGCTGGCATGTGGAGTAGGTGCTGGGGAAGCATTAGGCATTGAAATCTGCTAGATCAGTGGTTCTCAAAGCCGGTCCACTGCTTGCTCGGGGAAAGCCCCTGGCAGGCCGAACCAGTTTGTTTACTTGCTGCGTCCACAGGTTTGGCCGATCATGGCTCCCACAGGCCGTGGTTCGCCACTCCTGGCCAATGAGGGCTCCGGGAATGGCAGCCAGCACGTCCCTTAGCCCGCGCCGCTTCCCACAGTCCCCATTGGCCTGGAGTGGTGAACTGTGTCCAGTGGGAGCTACCATCAGCCGAACCTGCCGAAGCAGCAGGTAAACAAACGGGTCCAGCCCGCCAGGGGCTTTCCCTGAACAAGCGGCAAACCGGCTTTGAGAACCACTGTGCTAGATGACTTTGAAAATCCCATACTCTTTGCTACATATTATGACCTTTAAGCAATACACCTCTCTCCCCAGGGGCGAAAGTAAAAATGGAACTCTAACTGGTATGGGGTTGGCTCTGGTGGAAGCATCCCCCAGCCAGCCCATCTGTGATGCCTGGCCTGCGCCTCTCGGGGCTCCTGCAGCTATTTGAAGGGCCTGGGGCTCTGGACATGACCTTTAAAATCATGGCCCCGGAGCATTTCTTTTGCCTCCCCCAGTGGGAGGCCGACGGGAGGGAAAAGGGGCAACAACATTAAAGGACTGCTCCTTTCTCTTCTCTGGTCTAGCAAACATGTTCCTTGATCCACTATTTTCAGATATGGGTTTCCACAGAATGAGACGTACCTGCTTAAGAAACTTTCACTGATTTTTAATACGGCAGGCCTTAACCCAGATTTAGATTAAAATCTTTAAAAAGTTACTATTTTATCAAAACTTCAGGAACCTTATAAAGGAGGATTTGGATTAAAGGTTTAGTCTTCCCCCCCCTCCCCCCAATACATATTGAAATATTATTGCAGTTTATAATGATAGAGGAAAGGGTTAATTTAGAAAATGCAGTTTTCCAAGGCTATCACTATTATGTTTTTAATGTTGATTAGCCAATAAATTTAGTTTTTACATAACTTCTAAAATATTTTTTCAGTGTGTTCTCAGTAGATATCCCACTGGAGGAAGAACTCTATGGACAATCAAGGAACTTTTTGCCTCATATGCAGCTCACTTAAACTCTTCTTAAAACTCAGTTGGGACTGATTCTCCTCTCATTTACAACAGTTTTACTCCAAATATAACTCCACTGACTTGATGGAATAACTCTCAATTCACACAAAACTAGACCCACGTATCTTTATAAATTGCCTACTGATTCTTAAATACCATTATAACAAGCACAACAATGGTAAGGCAATATTATGAAGAGAGCTTTGTGTTCTTAGAACCAGAAGTAGAAGATGTCCAAAAGCTAATTCATTCTTAACAAATTGAGAGCTTAAGTAACAGGATAGCTTGGTAATAGTAGCCACGAACTACTGAAATTTATCATCACAGGGACTCAGAAAATGCAAAAAATAATAATAATACAAAATGTATTGGATTTCACATAATAAAATGCTGATCAGTTAAGATATATAGTAATAAGTACAATGGGAGAAAGAATTCAAGTTCACCATATGTAGAAAGTGCATGATAGAAGGTACTGAATAGACATTGGACATAATTTTTCATTGCCTTGAAGAACATGTAATCATTCACTCATGGGTTTATGGGTGCACATATATGAGCACAGACAACAAGAGCACTTGGTGCAATGCTGTGATTCCTAGTTCATATAAACACACTTGCACTAGCTCTTATTGAGCTAGCATGCTAAAAATAGTCATGTAGCATGGGCAGCAGCAACTGTTGGCACAGGCTAGCCACCACAAGTACATACCCACAAGGATCAGTGAGTTTGTACATAGGGTGGCTAACACACTAGATTGAAGAGAGCTATCATGGGTATGTCTAGTGAGCTAGGAAATATACCTCTAGCTCCAAGTGTAGACATATTCCCAGCGTATACATGAGTACAGCCTTTCCAAAGTGTATACTTACTTGTGATGATTTAGGACTTAAATCAGTTTCAAAAACTGGTACTGTATGTTACAATGTGCTTACCTTTGATTATGGTGAATTTGCAATGTTCCACTGTATATCATTTATGGACTGAGATGTTTTTTCATTCAAATTCTAAGGCTGACGTTTTAGAAGGAAATGAATTTAAGCAAGAGCAATTAAACAGTATGTTCATTATCTGAGGGCCTTATCCTGTTCCAACTGAAGTCAATATGATCTTTTACCAATGACGGAGAGAAAAGAATTGGGTCTTGTCACATTTCAGGGCAACTGAACCTGTACTCCTGCTCCATGGTCCAGCAAAAGCACCCCCTTTTAGGCTTTTGGCTCCCCATCCCTCACCTCCCTTGGGCAGAGACCCACCTCTCTCCCTCGTGACTGGGGTATTTCCAGGCTGGACAGTCAGACTGTCTCAACAGGCTTGCTTTCCCTTCCTTCTTCAGAGTCTATTGAACAGTGTAAATGTCCATAGTCACAAGTTACCACACAGCTGTAAAAAAGCACATTTATTCTCAAGGTGAAAGCATTACAGAGAAAACATTAAAAACTGACATGGATGCTAATAAGATTACCCGAGTTCATTCCACCTCCAACAGAGGATCTGGCAGGTGAACAGTCCTTCAAATGCCACCAAAGGGCTTTTCTGTGGTTGAAAATTCATAATCAACTTGGCTCAGAACACATACTCTCATGAGAAGTTCAGAGATCTAGGCTGTATGAAGGAAGGACTGATTTGGAAATAGGTTTCAGAGTAGCAGCCGTGTTAGTCTGTATTCGCAAAAAGAAAAGGAGTACTAGTGGCACTTTAGAGACTAACCAATTTATCTGAGCATAAGCTTTCGTGAGCTACAGCTCACTTCATCCATGCTCAAATAAATTGGTTAGTCTCTAAGGTGCCACTAGTACTCCTTTTCTTGATGTGGAAATAGGTAATTCATAGACAATGGTTTCTCTAGTGTCAAAAGATTGTAACTGGAAGAGTTACACTTGCTCACACTTTCCCCTAGAGATTTAATGGGAAACCCACTTAACTTTACATTTCACATGGTTTCAAATAGCTGACAACACTTCCTAAGATTTGCATTAGTCTGGATTCTCTCTCCCCCTGTTTCCCGCCCTGCCCCAAGCCTTTACACACAATCCCACAATAATACATTTGTATTTTTAATACAATGAATTCCTAAGATACTTAAACTTAATTAGTAAGGTTTGTCCAGGATATTGCTGTATCGGTGCCACTGGTATTTTAAATAAGAACACAAAATAAAATGAATGTGCTGGCATTCCATTAAGCAACTGTAGGCTAGGAAAACAGCAAGTGAATTTATTTCAGTGCAATTTCACATCGAGCAGTTATAAGCTTATTTATCATATATGGGTTGACTTTACCATTGTAATTCATTTGACAAACATCTGTACTTTATTTGATAAAACTTTGTCTACCTGATTGTCCAGCAGCTATGAAGAATGACAGGTTGGTGGCATGTGTACCAGGTATAAGTTAGGAAGCAACTGATTGTTGATTTTGGTTTTGTTGTGCTTTCAGCTTGAGTAATGGGTCATCTTCTTGACTCCCTTAGCAGTCATTCAATTTATTTTCTCATTATGTCCCCACATTTTCTTTACATTGACTGACTAGAAGGGAGAGAGATTTTTTTAAAGCCCTCAGTGCTGACATTCAGTATTAAAAATCTGCTCCTTGAAACATTATGTGCATATTTGTCTTCATACACTAACCAACACTGGTTTAGCATTTCTACCATCATATATGAAGCTGGCAAGCAATTGTTGAATTTGTGCTTTTGCTGCTGTGTGTGCCGCAGGGTAGGCATGCAGGTATCACTCTGAGGGGGATGGTATAAATGCCTTAACAGACAGGCAGATCTCACATCCCTTTGAAATCCATTTGAGTGCACCCATCCCACTTGAAAGAGATTTCTGTTGGAGACACTGCCAGAGAGCCAGACTGGGAGAGTACACAAGAGCTCAATATGCAGGTCTCCTCCAGGCCAGTCATTGCCTTCAAGCAGATGCCCAAGATTCCGTGTAGATCTCAAAAAACAACAACAAATCTTTAGACTCTGGGGAAAGAATGCCTTATCCATTCCATGAGGTGGGGAAAGTCACTCCCACCTTCCCAACACAACAATCTGCTGAAAACTCCACAAAGTGGTACCTTGCAGAGTTTTCCATCCCCATATCCTCTTCTCGCTGTTCTTGCACAACAGGGGGAAAACTGACCAAGTATTAATTGCTTTGAAGCAATGTGCTTGAGACCTAATTCTGCTCAGTTTTATCTCACTGTCACTCTGCAATACAACTTGAAAACACAGTTCTCCAGCCACCAAACATTCTATTGTTCTTTGACTGGAAGGAACCTATCATACTTTGCACGATTTCTGCAGTCTTTTTTTAAAATTTGTTTTGTTTCTTTGAAAATGTGGATCACAGAGGAGTGGTTTCATTGTTCCACAGCTAACTGGCAAATGATAGAAGATTCCAAGAAACTGCTGATCACAAACTTCAGAATTGCAGGAAATGTGCGGATTGTACTTTTTCATGTCAGAAAAATTCATTTCCATCAAGTAGTCAGCCTTGTCAACATCCATGAGCACTTCAAAAATAAATAAATAGAATCAAAACCCTGAGCAGCTCTGGTAAGAAAACCAAAGCAATCATACCATCAGCAGAGTGGAGTGGTCATGCAGAAATAGGGACCCTCTTCCTCAATTTCTGGTTCTTCAATGTGTCATGCAGGAAGTTAGAGACAGCTTATTTAAACAGGAAGTAATCAGTTTGGCAAAAGATGCACATGAGTAACTGTATGGATCCGATGAAGTGAGCTGTAGCTCATGAAAGCCTATGCTCAAATAAATTGGTTAGTCTCTAAGGTGCCACAAGTCCTCCTTTTCTGTATTCCTAGAGACCCTCAACTTCAATAGCACTTCTCACATGCATAACTGTATGCAGTATCAGCGCTTCAGACTGCAGCGATACAGCAACATGGACTGGTTTAAAAGTATCTACCAACTAAAAGGGGTGGGGATCAGCACAGAGAAATGGAACTGATAACTATTCTCTACTTGTAGGACAGGACAATACTAGCTGGACTATTTGTGAGTAGCGGTAGGACAACTGTTAGGATAAACTGTATTTAATATTTTGCTGATTTATGTGATTGTTGCATCGATACACAATTCAAAGTGAGACTCTCACTTGCATTAT
Source organism: Caretta caretta (assembly GCF_965140235.1). Taxonomy (NCBI): domain Eukaryota; kingdom Metazoa; phylum Chordata; order Testudines; family Cheloniidae; genus Caretta; species Caretta caretta. Next base: position 128,430,473 of record NC_134207.1, read on the forward strand.
CTATTCTCCAACAAACATGCTTTATCAGTTTTGGTTAAATAATATATTGTGTTTGTGTAGTTTACACGTATGCAGTTTGAATGAGTGAGGCCTGAAGAAGAGTTCTGTATAATCTCAAAAGCTTGTCTCTCTCACCAACGGAAGTTGGTCCAATAAAAGGTATTACCTCACCCACCTTGTCTCTGTGTAGTTTACGTGTAGTTAAGAGAACATAATACATTTAAAAAGATGAACTAATCACAAAATGTCTTGTCACATGTCTAGCCTTCTCTATTGGAAACCCTCCTTCCTATGCTGCATATTATTCTGTAAAGCATTGTGTCTCTCCCAGCAAATTCTCCACCCTTCTCCTTTCCCAAGCATTCATATCTTGTTTTATCATCCCATAGAAAAGCACATCAGCCAGGATTCCACTAGTGGCTCCCATTATTAAAGTCCACATTTATCCACAGTCACTCACTTCCTATTTGAAGTATACTGGAAAACTGCAACATCTTAGATATCACTGTGTAATAACCATGTTGACTTTTTAAATGTTGACCTCCAGTTATGGTTCTCCATACATACTTTAACACTTATAAACTATTTTCAATTTGTATACAGTATGATTGCAATAATGCAATGACGTTCCGTTCATTGGAGTACACGGGGAAAATATGGCTCCCAGACTGATGATTATGTGCTTTGGCCCTGGACAGTCTCAGAATTCAATTGATGATATGAGATCTTTTTATCTCTGTATACTACTGTCAACCAAATATTATAGATTAATTAAATTGATAGATGAAGAAGAGATTGTGACAATATGCTATACTGGTAGAATGAGAAAATGTGGGATTATCTATTATTGCAGGTAGATCAACTGTTAAATTTTCCTAATGCCTGAATGACAAGAATACCCTTCTCAAAAAAGAAAAGCAATATACTCTAAGAAAAGGCTAAAAATAGTATTGGAAAAACTAAAAAGAACTATCTTTTGCTCTGCAAGAGAAGACAGTGTATGGACCAAACTCTGCAAATTGAAGAGCACCTTTAACTCCTTTAAAACTCAGCAGGAGTTTAGTGGGGGGTCAGCACTAGGAGAACTCTGATATTTCAAATGCTGGGAGAAAGGTGACCCTCCCTAAAGTTCAGATTTAGGGCCTATGATTGTCATTCTATTGACATGCCTACATTTTAAAAGTCTATAATTGAGAGGCAGTGTGGCTAGCAGATAGAGTTAGAGAGTGGGACTCAGGAGATGTGGGTTCTATGCCACTGGTCCACTGGATGACTTTACTTCACAGTCCCTTTACTTTTGTGCCTCAGTTTTCCCATTTGTAAAAATGGAGATATCTATTTGCCTTCTTTGTAATGAGAGAGCTAGGCAGTTTTAATGTGTGTACAAGGACTAGGTAATATTAGTTTGTTTTCTTTCTAACTTAATTGGAAAGTAGCGTTCATTCTCAGAGCCCAGCATGGTAATTTGGTGTAGGATACCTTGCAACAAGAGCTGGTGAGTAGAGTGTAGGTAGAGTACAACCTTGCTTCCAGAAAAGTCAAAGGGAGTTTTGTATTTATTTCACAGCACAGGGTTGTGTTCTAGCACTCTGCAGTATGATCGCTCCTGATTATGCATGTGGCCTTGATGTCAGTTTTGGAGGTACAAGTGGCCTCCAGAATGATGAGGGAGAAAATCCTTATTTAAGGCCTGATTCTGAATCATGGACATCAGTGGGAGAATAGGAGTGAGCCTCTGAAGGATTCAGGAGGACCTGTGATGGAGTTTATATACCTGGACCCCAGGTGGATAAAGGGTGAATTCCCTTCACTGGGAGAGTTCGCAGACTGAATTAATAAAAGACCAGAGGGAAAGGCCTTAGGCAATTCTTGGTTAGGCCCCAATCTTGCAAGCACTGAGTATTCTGGTCATGAAGCACAAAGCATTTAAGAACATGCTTAACTTTAAGCATGTGCATAAGTACCTGGACCTCAGTGACAATTAAGCACATGCTTAAAGCTAAATCAAAACCCATCCCATTATTGCCATAATGACAAAAGTAAGGTTTTTCCTCTTATCTAGCTGTTACATTTTAAAATGTAATTCAGAATTTATACAATTTTCTATCACATTTTAAATTAGTAGGAAGTCTAATTTCTATCAAATATTTTATATTCTTAGATTACCCTTACTATTGAAAGCAACCTGTACATCTGCATTGTTTGCTCACAGCTATTTCAAATACCCTTGACATATCTTTTTAAATGATTTTTTTCTAATGCAATTTAGAACTACGTTCTCTTTGACATTAATGCTATTGTTTTCCATCAAAAAGGTTTATCCTTTGCATAAAGCAGAGAATCTTCATTGCATTATCCACAAAATTAAGGAATGTGTAAGCCTTGGAAGTCTGTTTATTCATAAACAGTACTGATTTTTTCTTTTTTTATTGTTATTCATTTGCTTGTAGTCTTTAGGACAAGGCACAATCAGTTTTAAATTCTATTTATTTTTCTTCCTAGGCTAGAGTTTTTAATATTCTCTATTTTTTCCCTGTTGATAGAATGGAAAGCACTCCATATATAGCCGTGATGCACCTGGCATAGTTATTTAATGTTCTTAAAGTCCATGCCGTACTTTCTTGGAAGGTCGACAGTAACCATTTTTCTCCCATGTGACCAAATACATCAATAAATAAAGATGACCTTTTCTAGTCAGACAGAACTGTAATGAAAGCAAAAAATTCAGTCTACAAACATTCAGAAAAAATCCTTCAAACCACAGTATGCCTTGCTCTTGTAATTTTGTGCAACAGAATTTATTTGTTATGAGATATATGTGCAAAGAGGAAATGTTTCTCATAATCCATCTATTCCTTAAACCCATTTATAAAAGTAAACCAAGTTCCCAGTAAATTAGACAGACAACTGATTTCATGGGTTAGTCAAAGTAAAAATGGCAATTTTAACAGTTTGTTGTAAATTAATGACATTAGTCTTTAAAAACACAAATAACCTCAAAAAGAAAAGGAGTACTTGTGGCACCTTAGAGACTAACCAATTTATTTGAGCATGAGCTTTCGTGAGCTACAGCTCACTTCATCAGATGTTATACCGTGGAAACTGCAGCAGACTTTATATACACACAGAGAATATGAAACAATACCTCCTCCCACCCCACTGTCCTGGACCAGCAGGACAGTGGGGTGGGAGGAGGTATTGTTTCATATTCTCTGTGTGTATATAAAGTCTGCTGCAGTTTCCACGGTATAACATCTGATGAAGTGAGCTGTAGCTCACGAAAGCTCATGCTCAAATAAATTGGTTAGTCTCTAAGGTGCCACAAGTACTCCTCTTCTTTTTGCGAATACAGACTAACACGGCTGTTCCTCTGAAACAAATAACCTCAATATGTTAATGGCTCTTTGATGTTTGTTTTTAGTTTGTTTTTAATGAATATTAACTGCAAAAAATGAAAGTTGTCCTATGAACAAGACTTGACATTTCTGTTTTAAAATAAGAGTCTACAATGTAATGGCAGTTCAAAATAATCTTCAGACAATCTTTTTATAAGAAAACAATACATGCATGAACATGAACATAGGGGGGAGGGATAGCTCAGTGGTTTGAGCATTGGCCTGCTAAACTCAGGGTTGTGAGTTCAATCCTTGAGGGGGCCATTTGGGATCTGGGGCAAAAATTGGGGATTGGTCCTGCTTTGAGCAGGGGGTTGGACTAGATGACCTCCTGAGGTTCCTTCCAACCCTGGTATTCTATGATTCTATGATCTGCACCTCTAATGAAGCCACAAATATTACTACATGAGCTGTTTTTCAAATCAGATGTTATGCTTCAAGAAACAGTCTGTTAGCACTATATAGCTTTTTGAATTTAAATAATGTGACATCCTGATTTATATAGTTGAGCATATTGTAATAATTCTCAGATGTTCATTTAGGAGCCTGATTCAGCTACCATAAAAGTCAGTACAAGTTTTGATGGGAATCTCAAAGGAAGTTGGACCAGGTCTTTAGCACTAGACTAAGGTCCTGATTGAGAAAAGCATTTCTGTTCAAGACAGCACCTAAGTATATGCCTAACTTGAAGCACATTGTTAAATCTGTTTGTTTCAATAGTATGTTTACTTATTTTGGAGAGGCCATTGTGACTGTATATTCATATTGATTTCCATAAACAAAACAAAAGGTGAAGAGGGGAGGCTGTAGCCCTTTAAAAACAGAGATTTTTTATGGGAGGAAGAAGCCAGCAGGTGGTGTGAAGAGAAGCTCCAGAGTCATTGCAGTAGCCTGGCTACCTGAAGTACTTCACTTTCCTTGCCAGTCCTCACATTTCAAGACTTCACTCCCTCCATGTACACACCCAGCCACTCAAAGCTGATTCTATAGAGCGAGAACAAAGCAGCACACATTTCTCCGTTCTATAAGCAGAAGCCCATGCAGAAGGTCTTTGCCCATCTCTCCCTTTGTTGCTGTTCTAATGACTATAGCCCTATACTGTACCTCATTAAAGCGGCACCAGAAACCCATACTTTCAGTCTGGAAATCACATAGGGACTGTGAGGTTAGAAGACAGAATAGTGAATGCTTAAACTGTATAAGTTGCTTTTGTATTAAAAAAAATAATTGTACCCTACTTTTAAAGGAATTATAAGGAAGGAAAGAACAAAAGAAATATACCAGGTAACAAGTAAGTTGACCTGTATGGGTACAAGGATCTTCACCTTCAGAGTTTAGGTATAGTATAACAGGTAGATAAAACATAGGCTATTTTAAACCAGGAGATATATGGTTTGCATGGTGTACATAAAACATTAGATATGATTTGCCATGACTAACTTGATTTTGTTACTTGCCACACTTCAGTTTGTTTTGTTTCTTCTTGTCACTTTGTGAATTAACTGACTCCATCAAGACTGTCAGAGAGCTGTGAGATGTGCTTGGTAAGCTTATAAGGGGGTAACTCAATTGAGCCAAAGGAACTTATGACTTATGTCCTTAAATAATCTGTGTCCCTCTATTGAGAATTATCTGGTATGTTGCCAAAAGCTTTTAATCAGGTTATTTATGGAAACTTCTGCAATATGCAGCTGAACACTGTTAGAGGTGTAAGTCATATTTTCAGATGTCCCATTTTTCAATTATGAGTTACCCACTGGCTTGATTGTTTCATTTTCCAGCATTTCAAGTGGAAGATATACTCAGAAAAAGTGGTCAGTGTAAATGCACGTGATTTACATTCACAGCTCACCCCCTCCAATATTTTTAACCTTTAGTTTGTTACTATTTTATAAGGATCATGCCTCAAAGCCCAGGAGATTTCTGTAGGTCTTACTGTATTGTGGGAGCAATATTGAAGACAATGCCCTCATACAAAAGCATGATTATGGCATATATCCCTGACACACACTTGTGAAGGACTGAGGGTTGGTTGCAACACAAAATGGGCCTCTCTCATTCACTACCTCCCATTCATTATGGCAAAAATTGTCAGGTGGGTATAATAGGGTTCACACTCACTGCTGTGGTGCTCCTTATGGCTACGTCTATGGATTAGCACTCTTCTAGTCTGGCACCCCCTCCTTCAGTTGGTCACCCCATGATCTCTCTCTCTTGACTCAGGATACTCCTGCTTCATGACTCAGCCCTCTGGCTAGGTCACTGTAGTCCTTCCCCTCCAGGGTCTCAATGTTCCCATGGACAAACTGTCTATCTGCAACCTCAGGCAGTCATCAGAATTGCAACCAAATCTGTGCCACATTCCCAGCAGCCAGTAAGGGAACCCTGCCCTGCCTCCCTACTCCCCATTCCAGACCAGGGACCCTCTGCCCAACAATCACAGTCTGCTCAAGCATTGACCCTGTTGCTGTTTCACTGGGCTTTTGGCTACATTCTCTTCTCTATATTTTCCCGCACCCCGAGATTACCACCAGAACTTCCCCCATTGCCTGTGGCCACTTCCCCACTCCTGGTTTCTTACCGTAGTCTGTAGTCCCAGGCAGCACCTCAGGGCTTACTGTCCCCGCCCCAAGCACCTCCATGTCCTTGCCAACTCTCTTCCTCTCTGGGGCATGACTGCAAAGCTTCTCCCTGCAGCCCCTTCTCCTATCCCCAACTTCTTCTCTTTATAAGCCTGCCCAACTTGGTTTCATCAGCCATTGGGGCTGATCAGTCCCAGCTCTCTTCCAGGTGCAGCCTCTAAGGTTAATTGGCCTATTTTACCTGCTCCGGCCTTGTGTGGAATGGACACCCCATCACAGTGGGTAATCAAGTCAAGGACTGAAATCTTATATATATATATATATATATATATATATATATATATATATATATATATATAATGTTAAAGAATTTAGATGCTTACAGATGGACTTAATATTCTGGGCCACATTTTCCACCATACCCCAGGGAGCTCTAATGCAGGGATGGGGGACAGGATGTCAGGTTGCTGCTTCCTGATCCTGCAATGCTAATGTGCAGCTCTTAATTTACACCACTGGCATAAGTTCCCTTGGAGACCTTAACCAGTGAAAGTCTCAGCATGGTGAAGCTTTGCTCTGCTAAACTCCTCCCCACTATGTCCCATTCCACCTCCTCCTATCTCTTATACTAAGGGTGTGGGAGTGGTGGACAAGAGTCCACTCAGCACTGGTGCCTGTCCTTCTGTATCTCACTTATTAATCCAGGCCTCTCATGTATTTGTTATTGATTTGGATAAAAACTGATTAGTGTGTGTGATGTACTTTTGTATACTGCGTACATTATTGGCTGTTAATAAGCCAGGTGTATCACTGGCATGCCGTAAGCACTATTGTTCGGTCATCTCCAGAGAATAGCAAGCTGACAGAACTTTGTCATCAATGAAGGTAATAAAACAAAACAGAGAACCCTCATCCAAAACAGACGGGGCTTGCTGCAAAGGTTCCAGAAAGCATCCCATGGATAACCAAGAAAAGGAAGCTTGGTAGACACACCCTCTTTAAGTCACTGTGGAAAGACATGTCTGAGGATTGTGTGTGTGTAGGGAGGTAACTCATCCTCTTGCAAAAGGCTGTGAGGTAGGATAAAGAAACAGGCTTTTGTACCTTATAAAGTTGGTAGAGGATGTTGGAGGAGACAGCAAGTTCTTCAAAGTGATTTCCTCTTCTTACCAACTTCACTTCAGTCATCCCTGTGTTTAGTTGTAGCCAATTGCTCTTCATCCAGGTGCTGATTTCAGCTAGGCACTGAGAAAGCTAGATTACAGGGCTGTTTATGTTTGATACAAAGGTGATGTAAAGCCAGGTATAAAGATTGAGTCATGGTGTGTGTGTGTGTAATATACAGGTGAGGCCTGTAGATAGAGGAAAAGCCTATAATGATACTCTGGGTTCAATCTGAGGAAAGGCCTGGCCATTTCAAGGCATTTTTGCTCACTCTTGGAGACAGGACAAAATATTTGGTGATCGATGGTATCAGAAGGAGTATGAGTATTCTTCCCTTGCCTATATACAATAGGTGGTAACAGGTGCTGCCTCTATGCCATGACCTGGTGTCATGGTGCCTGACGTGGCTCACAACTGAGAGGCCTATCTCAGGTCAGACTGTCAGAAAACGGGGAAGACATCCCAAACTAGTGGAATATTCTATAATTAGATTTAACCAAACCAGCAGCCAATGTGTGCTCCCAAATCAGTATTCTAATTTAGCATGGAGCCACAGCCAGTCCCCTTAAACACTCCAGACAAACTGGACGTAATGATGAAAAAATATTAGAAAAATATTAAAACCAATATTCACCACACATTATGTTCTTCCAGCCCCAAAGGGCCAGTCACGTTCCCCAGGTCAAGATATACTCCAGATCTCACAAAGACAATGCTGACAGCCAATTCCTTTAGTAAACTAATTAAATATTTATTAGCTAAGAAAAGGAAATGAGGGTTATTGCGAATTTAAAGCAGATAAAATACATTACAGCTGAATTAGAGTTTGTAGTCAAAATAATGCAGAGATGTAATGTCTGCTAGTTTTCCATAAGGGCTTTTGGGGTCCTCCGTCCAGTTGCCTAATGTTCCCCCGTCAGAATCCAAGAAGTTAAGAGATGCAGGATTGTTCATCTTTATAGGGTACATCTTTATAGCTGAAAACAGTTTGGCAAACATTCCTAGCACAGCATGTGCCTTTAGCCTTCCCATTGTTGAACATACAATGACCCACACTCTTTGAAGTCAACATTTTACTTCCTATGCGTACACAAGTAATTCAGTTACAGTAATAATATATATAACTAGTTTTACATATCAAATAAACTCACATCTACACACTAAATACAGACCTTTTGACCTAATGCTAATTAACTAGAGTTGCATAAATAATGTAAAAGCAATTACAGAGTTACATGACATGAAAAAGGCTATAGCAACAACCGATCAATTTAGTTACACTAGTATACATTAAACAGGATGTAGATGGATACAAACATATCATAGCAATTTAACATTTCCTTTTAATCAATTCTAACAATGAATTGTCTAGATATCCAACAACACCTTTGAACATTTCTTTGAAGTTCACCCACGAGTGAATTGCCCCAGGGCTCTGATCTTAGCTGATCCCTCTGACCTGGTCTAAAGCCTAAGTCAGAGGGCACCAGGATACTGTTAGCTATCACTGGAGACTGCTTTTTGCTAGATTCTCAGAAGTTTTTCACATTGAATGATAGCTTCTGTAAGTTCTGTTCAGACCAATTCATGTTTCAGAGTGGGTGGTAGATTCCCCCGTCAGAGAAAATATTGCAAGTCTCCATCACTGGCAATTTTTAAATCAAAGGTTGGATTTTTTTTTTTTTAAGATATGCTCTAATTCAAAAGAAATTATTTTTGGAGAGTTGTATGGCCTGAGTTATAGGGGAAATTAGACAAGATGATCACAATGGTCCTTTCAGGCCTTGGAATCTATGAATCTTCATTAGTAGGTGTTCTCTGTTCATTTATCATCCAGGAAAAGCTGGGACAGAGTTGAAGAGGCTCTGGCAGTTCTTATTATTTCCATGGTTTCCTGTCTGAATTCTTGGAAGGAAGATGTTGTGCTTATAGTCTAGGGCTCAGCTTGATTTTTTTTGGTGGTGGGGGGTAGTTCATAAAGCCATCCTGGACGTTGGTGATCTTCTCTTTGGGGAAAGAAGTGACGGGAGGTATGTCCAACCCTTAGTAGATGCAGTCTGAGTTTATTAAGCAATTTATTGTTTGGAAATTTCTGTTGAGCATGACTGCTGTTCATATACTGCAAAGTGAGTGTGGGAAACCCATGTCTTCACCAAATTCAACACCAGAAAATAGGGCTAGCACAGACTCACTACTGGTGCTGCTTCTCTGAAAGAGAAGTAAGATCTCTCTCTCTGCCTCTCTACAAAGCAGTGATATAAGTTCTAGAAATTCCTCTGCATTTGAGAGTCAAGATTGGAGTCTTTCTTTCTCATTTATCTTCATCATCAATAAAGACTCTGCAGACCAAATTAGGCTCACTGTTTGCAAGTTGGACCCTCATTGCCACCTGTGACAGCCAGTGGATTTGCAGTGCTGTAGCTGATTGGAACTTAGTAACCAGTTCTGTTGATGATGCACAGAGGCATAGAATCCCACTCACTCTCTCCACTGTGGTGGCTCAGCAGTGCTAGCAGGAAGAAAAAACAGTTAAAAAAAATTGTCCATGCGGTCAGCAGTTGTGTTCCTGAATATACAGACAACAGATCTGTTGAGTAACACCTGGCCATTTTACAGCTGATGGCTGTCCTCATCACGTGGCTGATGTGGTATTAAGGACTGGTTGCGCTTTCTCTGTACCAGGGCCTAAATTTCACTGCAGTGGAAATGGCTCACACAAGACCCTCCATGACACTTTTGGCCTTAACACACAGTTCTGTGATGAAAAGTAACATCCATAACCCCTGCACAAAAGAGAAGGTCCCCACATTGGCCTCAGCGAGGCCTGTGTGGAAAGTGGTAGGGGAGGGGCTATGGGATCAATGATTATTTAGCAGCAGTGGTTTACACATTGTGAGAGAGAGAAGTAGGAGAGTTTTGCACACTATTCTAACCCACAGGCTGGAGCAGCAGCAATGGGCAGGCGGTGCTGTAGCCCTACTTCCCGGCACTGAATTTGGGGGAGATGGGGGTTTCCTCCATTCACTTTGCAGTATATGAACATGAATGACATTTGCAATTATGCCAGCTGCTGTACATTATTCAAGCTTTATGTGTGCTTTCAGCATATAGGCCATTCTTCCAATTGCATCACTGTTTTCTGAACCCTGGGAAATTCCTTTGTTTCCTCTCTGTCATCCGGGCATCTTTTTTTCTTGCCCTTTCATTGTGACAATTGCCCATGTCTGGATGGTAGTATTAGGATTCCTCCCCCTCCAACCCCCCATGATATTGGTAGGAATGATCAATACACATTAAAGAACCACCATCCCTGGCATCTTTATACCTCTTTAAAATCCCCTCAATTTATCTCAGACAGGGCAGATTTAATTTGGGTAATTAAGATTTTCTCGTACTTTCAATGATCACATCAACATGGAAGGCCTTTTTGTACATCCAAAGGTCTAATACTGTGGCTGAATTTTTATAAGGGTTTTTATAATTGTATTACCATTATTTATAGTTCTGCAAGCTAAAATATAGACAATCAAATCTCATGTCTCAGGGTAGACACTGATAGGGGACAAGATAGACATTCCAATTCCCCTTTCCACCCCCTCCCCTGCACTCATATCCAACATTGGTACAATTTTCTAAGTACATTATTGGTAGCTGTAGGTTGGGAGGGGTAGCTTTTCTCTGAAGTGCTATTCAAGGCAATTTATCAGGCTTGGCAGTCTGATTTTCTGATGCCTTGCACCTTGTATAGTCATTTATATTCATACACAGTTAAGGCAAAGTAGGTGTAAAACACTACCAAATCAGAATAGCAGCCTTTTGCATTTACTTTTCACATGTATAAATGACTGAACAAAGTAGGAGGCAGAACAGAATACGGTCTTTGATACTCAGATATAGTACTGGAAATCTGACATGCCAGTTTCATTTTAAATCCACTTGATGTATATATTTGGTCACAAATGCTTTGATAATTTTGTAGTCATGAAGATACCTTAGAAGGAAAGTATCAGACAGACTGGTTAACTGATAATATTATGTCTGAAAAATAAATGCTTTTATCCTTCTATTTCCAGCTGAGAAAATTAAGGTCTTAAAACTAATCCCTTAAATGATTCACAGTTCTTCTCCTTTCTGCCTCCACATATTGTATTTCTCCTACTAAGTTAATATAATATTGTATCTAATATTCCTCGCAATTTATTAATGGCCCAGTTTTGTATCCCTCATTTACATGGAATAGTCCTTACACAAATAGGCTTATTGAGTTAAAAATGCTACTGAACTAAAATACTCACTGTGAATAAAGATGGCAGAATCAAGTCCTGAATACGTTTGTTTGTTTTTTAAAAGTGGGAAACAATTAAAGACATTTCCATACTATATTTGCTGACCTTTCCTGGGTGCATTGATCTGACAAGTGTTATAACTAAAGCCATTTAACTTTTGTTATATTTATAATCAAATACCAATACTGGTCACACTGGAATGCTGCCAATCAACAGTCTCTTGTTTTCTAAACTATTTTCATAATAAAGTTAATATGTAAACCCACAATGTTAAAGCAATTTAAACAAATGCATTCAATTGCAAATTTAATATAGGCTGTCACATAATATATTCCACTGGGTTGTTTTTAATAAAATATCTGTCTTTATTAAAAGTGCATTAAAATCAGTGAGGGTAAAAATAATGTTCACTGAGCAATTAGGCTGATTTAAGTGTGCCTGACAAGGCTCTGGGAAAAAAAAAAAATCAGCAACTCAGTGTGGGATTGCATACACATATCATAACAGATTTAAATAGACACTAAAACGCATTTAGGAAAGAACTACGCACACTTAAAGTAACAATTACATATTACTAGTTGCCGGGTGTGCTACCTATATATTATACTGATAACAGCACACATTCGTAGAAAGTGGGTGTTAGTTAAATGGTAAAAGAGGTTATTGTGTTTTAAGTGGCAGTTCCACATTCAAAATCCTTGAGACTTGGGCTGTGGCACTATTAAATCTCCTGGTTCAACACCTGATTTTTTTAATGAACTGATTGCGTCCCTAAATGCAATTATTCTACTGCATAATGAAACAACATGAACTTGTAAAATATTACAAACCAGTTATAAATGGAGTTACTGCCACTGCTGTATTGTTAATTATGGCCATGTAGTATTGATTACTTCACCCATGATCTAGGGCACTGCTAAAATGCCAGTCAAGTTACACTATTAGTTTTGAACATCTAGCTGTAATGCAGAATTAAGCTATTTTTAGACAGTATTTTAGAACCACGCTAGCTTCTGGAATGTTTTGGAACTTATGTGTTTTTACAAATGCATGTTCTGCCAGGATTGGTATAGTATTAGTGTGGGATGGATTGAACTAAGGAGAGGTAATATTACTATTGGACTGACTATGCTAACACTTGCTTTAAGCCTCTGAGCATGCCTTGTGTGAAATAAATGTTTCCAGAATCTTGAGCACAGTCAGCCTGAGCTGACTGCTTATGCAGTTAATAAAGTATTGTGCCACCTCTCCTGACCAGTCTGCATCGGGGATGCTTACTAAACATTTCATATTCTGCTTGTACAAAAAGATAGATTTCCAGATTTTAGGTTAAATTCTACCCTCAGGCTGCACAGGTGCAAAGAAGGGCTGAATCTGGTCTTGTATTTAATGCTATGGAATGGCATATCTACACACAGAGCACACCTTAATCATATAAAAGGTAGGTCACTCTTCATGACCGCCTGATAAATTTATAGATTTTCACAATTATAGGATAAATAATCTGTTTGTTGGGGGGGGGAGGCATGAACAGCTCATTATTTGCTCAAATTAATAACAATGTGCTCAATATTGTGCCAGTTTCTGACACAAGACCCAATCATGCAAACACGTACATACATGAGTAACTTTACTCACACAACTGGTGCCACTGACATTAGCATTTAAAGATTTGAGCACAAGTTTCATAATCGAGGTGTGCTGGCAAAAGGAGATTTGAGGGCAAGGTTTTCTTCCTACTTGAAAATCTCAGTTTAAAAAAATAAATGCAATTATTCATTTTGTTTAGTACCAGCTCTATCCTGCATTATGGCAAATGCTCCAGGATTAAAGACATTTATTTCTAGAGTAATTTGGATGGTTTAAGGTATTTTTCATCTCCTGTAAAGTAGTGAAACATTGAGGGTAAAAGTTTCATTAAGGACTTACATGCTGCAAAGAGCCTTCCCCAAGACCTCTGAACTGGGATAAGTATTACCCATAAATTTCACCTCCATGTTGAGAGTCTGTACAAAGCCTTCTACAGCACCCTCAAGAGTGAAATCCGCTGCAGTCCATGTGCACAGAAATCGAAATCCACTGCAACCCATAATCAAATGCTACAGTGCAAAATTACAGCACAGCCCCACATCACCCCTTCCACAGGCTGTTAAAGCCACTGAGTCAGCATAATCACAGTTCGCAGTCACTTCCTCCACCCAACTCAAGACCACCCCACATGAAAGTCAACACCAGTTTATAAAGGGATAGTGGAGACACCGTCTATGGTGTGCATGAGAGCAGAAGCTCCCCTTCTCCGCACATGGGTGCTTCTCCCAGTCATCCCTATGAAGCAGCTTAATCTGTGTTGAGAGCTTTTTTTTACAGTTGGGTGTTTTTCACCCATAGACATTTGTATTTAAAATCACACATGAACATTTCTGTGGGCAAAACTGTAAATTCCTGTGTAATGTTAGAGTGAAATTATTGCATACAGACTTTGACTTTCACTATTTCATCTAAACAGCATGCAGTGTTCGTGATTTGTAGTCAGTCTAACATCATACATTTGATTCAAACAGGCCATCCATGATCTTGATCACCTAGATTTATTGGGAGGGGGAAGCAATTATTTGTTTAATTAACCAGCAGCAGAGGATTTTGTGTAAATCCAGATTTAATCAGCACTATACTAAAATTCATAGGGTAAGTTACCCAAAGGACTCTCCTGCTTTAAAGGAAACATTGTTAGGATGCACTTTGCAGATTCAGAAATGGATATACCTTAAACCCAATTTTCCAGTAGATAAGCATGATAGAACATTTTTCTGACTACATTCATTGATTCAGCATGAAACCCAACACATTACTTAAGTTGTATTCATTAAAGAGTTTGCACATAAAATATTTAAAGTGAGAAAAGAGAGCTCTTAGTGAAAGCTAAATAGCTCTAGGGGAAATAAAGTATTGCTTGAATCTAGCCAGTCTATCAGTCTAAAAAACAAACAAACAAACAAACAAAAAAAAAACAAAAAAAAAACCCAACCAAACAACAAAAAACCATAGAACAATTTAGTATGTCTAACAAACAAAATTGTGTACAGGGATAATAAAAAAGCCACTGCTAATCTGACATAGATTATATTTTATTTATCTGATACTATTATGATTTGCTCTGAAGAAATGTAGGAACAAAAATAAATACACACGTCTCTAATTCTTTATGAAGTCCCAGGGAGATGTAAAAGAGTTCTCCATCTGAGAGCACAAAAAGCCTACCATTACAATCAAAAAGGGAAAATCAAGAATAGCCTTATAAAACCCACCTTCAATTACTTCCTTTCATGGCTTTGTTTCTGTGTATTTTTCACCTGAATTAAAACCATTCCTCTTTTATCACAATTAAAGCACACTATGCAAACCCTATGGAATGAAGAACATATCAATTAAAGGTTTTCAAAATTAAGCTAGTAAAACTATCCAACAAGGGACAAATACTGTCTGTACACAACCCTCAGCCTGAATAACAAGGCAGATGGGTTAGGTGTGGAGACAGAGTGAAATCCTGGCTCCATTGAAGTCAATGTCAAATCTCTCAACTTCAGTGGGGCCAGGATTCAGCTGGAATATTTGAAGTTCACTAAGCAACTCCTCAGGTAGTCTCTACCTGAACTGCATACCAGACAGACTATGCATACTCATTGGAAGCATGCTCCAGAATCCTATACAGCCTCCTGGAAAAGTAAAAAACAAAAACAAACATGGGGACTTCTTCATTCTTAATTCTTTTAATTAAACTTGTTTAATATTTAGATCCCTCCAGACAGTTATATTCTATTAATTAGTTGTGGAATTGTCCATTTTTAAAAAGAGATTGCCTACCTACCAGTATTTGGAAAGAGCTCATGGTTACAAGGTATATTTTACTTGTCACTAAACAAAATAAGCCTTTAGTAGTGTAAACAAAGTCCTGTGAAAGATGTAGAAACTTGGTTCAAATGCATATCTCTCAATATCTTTGTGGAATACACTTGCTTTGAATTAGTGGAAATAAAACCTCCTGCAATGGATTGAGATTATTATAATTATGATATAATATTTTATCTGGTTATATCCACCAAATGTGGTTTGGGGTTTGCTTCTTGAATTCCCACTGACTTCAATAAGACTACTCATAAGCTTAAAGTTAAGCTTATATTTATGTGCCTGTCTGAATAGGGATGGACCTAAGCATGTGCTTAACTTTAAGTCCATGAGTCCGTGCTTTGCAAACTAGGGTGCTTTACTTCTTAAAGTGCTTTGCTGAATTAGGGCTGAAAGCACAGTTCATCCCAAACAATACAAAATATTCAGTTTTGGAATTAGAATAATAGACTTTAAGGTCAGAAGGGACGATCATGAGCATCTAGTCTGACCTCCTGCACATTGCAGATCACAGAACATCACACATCCACTCCTGTTCTAGACCCCTAACATGAGTTACTGAAGTCCTCAAATTATGGTTTAAAGACTTCAAGTTACAGAGAATCCACCATTTATATTAGTTTACACCAGTGAGTGATCTGAACCCCGTGATGCAGAGGAAGACAAAAACAAAAACAAAAAAACCAGGGTCTTTGACAATCTGACCCATGGGGAAATTCCTTCCCGATCCCAAATATAGTGATCAGTTAGACCCTGAGCATGAGGGGAGCTGCTAAATTTAGGGATTATGAGGATTCCAGATTCAGACAGGGAACCTGATTCTGATTTCACTCACAGTGACGAGAGTCAGAAGTAACGCCACTGAGTGTAAAACCAGTGAGAATTAAAATGAAAGCAAGGTACTAAAACTGTAAAGTAAACTGAGGAAACAATTAGGAAAACAGAAACTGGAAATATAGGGTCTATGTTTTCTCCTGATTCAGATGCTGCAGGAAATTAAATGTCAATTTTTTTCCTGAAATTCAGACTCTGGTAGTGCTCGGATTGAATATGAACTGCTGGGTGAGTGCATGGTACCTGCACACAACCTACTCTACATCCAAGTAAATAATTGTGATTTTGGAACCCTATACCTAAAACTAGGTATTTTCATTGCTTCAGTTTTTGGGTGCCCATTTTCAAACACCTGAAGAGGCACAATGTTCAGAGGGCAGGTGCTTTGCACATTCTGATAATCAGACTCTGCCTCAGGTTGGGTTAAAAAAAAGGACACACCCAAAATCAATACTCATTTGTCCTGAACTCTTTTACCAATCATTGGCACTGAGATTTAAGGTGAGGAATATCTTGTGGATATTTGCTTGCATAAACAAAAGGTAAGCATGTGCTCTCAGAAAATCCTAAACCTAGGAGAAACTGATTACAGATTGGTGACAGTTGGTTATGTTAATACAGTATCTCTGACAAATCCCTGTTCTGTATCATTAAAACAGCTGAAAAACAGTGTCAGGGGAGAAAGGAATCTCAGTTTGTTACCTGCGGTATCATGAATGGAACCATCTGTGAATATTGTATGAAAATAAACCACAGCTGCTTTTTTTAGGCAAAGCAAAATATTACTGTAAAGAGATTACTTAGATTGTTATATAATGCAAGCTCCAATGTCATTATTCTGCAGCCAACATAAAACTTTTCTATTCCGTGGGAATTATTTTACAGTTTTTGCAGAAAAAAAACAGTAACTTTCTATGGCTTCATCTCAGGATGATTCAGATACAATGTCTCAAGATTGCAGTCCTTCTGGGTAACAGGGAACATGACAATTCAGGGCAAAGGCATCCACTCTTAGGCTTCCTTGCTGTCACCTCTCTTGGGCACAGTCACAGCCTCTCTCTTTCCTTAACAAGGTATTTCCAGGCTGCACACTCCCTGATTACAGACAGACAGACTGCCTCTGTAGGACAGCCTCCCTGTTTTGCTTTTTCTTCGGAAGCTATAAACAGCATAATTGCCTACAGGTATCAGTTATCAAACTGCTCTTCAAGCAAGCCCATTTATTCTTAAGGTGAAAGCATTACAGAGAAAACATTTTAAAAAACAAAGAACCGAATGTATGCTAATAATTTTACCAGAGATTAGCCTTTCCTCAGACTCCCTTTCCCATCTCCACAAGGGATCTGGTCTTCATCAGTCATTCCAACCATTCTCTAAGGATTGGGAACCTCCCCTGGGACAGAAGGTCCTGTCCATTTGCTGGATGAGAAAGAAACTCCTGAGTCAGTTTAAACTCAGGCTATTTATCCAAGAGTCCTTTGTTTGTTAGCCTCTGGAGAATCCAGTTTGAACTAGTATGTGTAAGGTTCCCAGGAGGTGGTACCTCTCTGGATGTGTTATTACCGGAGTGTTTATTTATTGCCTAAATCACTCCCTACAGCTTGTAGTTCCTGGTGAAGCTGTGGTTACCCTCCCCCCAGAGAATTACATATAATCCTTGTCCCACAACAATACATAAACTTAATACAGTAAGATCTCCCAAAGATATTGCAGAAATCAGGCCTGCCAATGGGGGGTGGGGGTGGGGGCAAATTAACAGGGGCCTGGGCAATTTAAAAGGGCCTGGGGGCCCCAGGCCCTTTTAAATCACCTGGGTGGGCCACAGGGCTCCTAGGCATGCACACAACCGCTCTTGGCCCTGAGCTTTGGAGGGCCTCGCAGGCCAGCACGATTGGCCAGCATGGTCTATCCTGGAAGTGACAGATTCGTCACTTCCACCCGGGTCCCCACGCCCCCGTAGGGACAGCCCTGGCCCTGCGGCCCAGAATTTCTGTTGGTGGGCCTGCAGAAAATTGCCGTATCTGTCACAGGCACATCTTCAACCAGACGCGTATTTCCTTCTTACCTTCTGGAACCTTTGGAATCATCCTTGATCCGGGACTCTGTTCTTCCCAAATGTCCATAAATCTGCCTATCACCACCACAATAACATTGCCCATATATACCACTGCCTTGATTCCACATCCTCTAAAACTTCATCTATGACTTTGTCTCTTATTGCTTGGATTAATATAATGCTTTCCCCTCAAATGCTACCTCTACCTCCCTCTATAATGCTTTCCCCTCAAATGCTACCTCTTCAGGCTCCAGCATGTGCAAAAGTTGCTGCCTTCCTTATCACATGCACCAAGAAAGATGACATCACCATCTTCCTCCTCAAGTATTTCCAGTGGCTCCCCATTTATTACAACATTCAATTTGAAATTGTCCTCCTTGTTTTTAAAAAAAGACCTTGTGGACTTCCTCTGGCCTAACTCACAGGCCTGGACTCTCTCTATCCTCTTTCTTTTCATTTCCCCTGTTCATTCACTGTAACCTTTTGTTCTGTCCCTTCCCACACTCTTGCCACTGTTAGTGCAAGCACCTTCTCCTCTGGCACAACCTATTTGTGTCTCTCCATTGTACCAACTCTGATCAATTCTTCAGATCAGCAACTGGGTTTTCTTCTTCTTTTTTTTTGGTTCGGTATTTGTACAGTGGCAAGTACAATATGGCCAGGATCCCCTAGTGGGGCCCAAAGGGCTAATACACAATCCTAATAATAATTTCAAGACTTTCGTCTTTTTTACTTTTCCCTTCTTTTCCCCACAAATGACTTGGTAAACAAAAACCTTTAACTCCATGCGTCTGAAGAAGTGGGGTTTTTACCCACAAAAGCTTATGCCAGAATGAATCTGTTAGTCTTTAAAATGCCACTGGACTCTTCATTGTTTTTGTGGATACAGACTAACACAGCTACCCCTCTGATACTTAATAACATTTAAATAACTCTTTCAAAAACTTTTAATCACAACTTTTTTTTTTTCCAAAAAATGAAAAATGGGTCTGTTTTGAATCCTGCAAGATGGAAACAACTTCAATTTTTTTTTTAATTTCACCTTTTTTTGGTCTTGTTTTAACCAACTCTCTGTGAATGGCTTTATGGCTAGTCCCTTAATTTATTCACCACAGTATGACTGTACACCATTATTGAAATAAGTTATATGATATAACCTGCACTGCAGTCTTGCTCTATTTAACTCTAGGACATTTTGATAAATATAAAATTTTGTTGAGAAATTATGTGATACAAGATACACAGATCACAAAAGCAGCAGCGATAACTGCTTGCTATTTTAAAAAGAAAGCAATTTATTTTAAAGCAAAAATTTTAAAGCAGAAATTACAAGAACACTTAAGTAAGGTTAACCAGATTAATCATGATCGTAAGGTAGGTTTTTATATTCCAAAACTTTTTCTAATGTAGCTGAGAAGGAACAAAAACCTCCATGGGCGACCATTCCATGAAAAGAGACAGACATGATAATACATATACCCAGAAATATTAAAGTATTCTAGTTTGAAGGTAAGCAAGACCATACAGTGCAATCTCATCCACCCCCTGAATAAGGTAGGGCCCAGTTAACACTTGGAGGGAAGACCTTGGAAAATCCTTGTGAGAATTAGATATGCTATTCCAGGGCCTGATCCGACTCCTACCCCTAATTAATGGAAGCACTCTCACTGACTTCAGTGGAAGTTTGATCAGGCCCCCAGGGAGAGGGGGTGGACAAAGACAGAGAGAGAGAAAAAAAAGAGAAAAAGGGGTATTGATGATAAAAAGAAGGTGGAATATATTCCTCTGAGTTAGTACTGAATGAATAACTGAGCACTGTGCTAGTGGGTGATGTACCTCTCGAGATATCACATTTCAAATAAGGCCTAAAACTAAGTTACCAATCACTTCTGGTAATTAAGGCTGATATTTACAAAAGTTGCCTATTTCCCACTAAAATCTCAGCCTAAATATCCCATAATACTGTTCAGAATATGGGCATCGAAGCCAGCATGTTGGCCAAATTATAGCCAAGGTAATTATATTCTGCCCACCAAAATTCCTTTCACAGTCTCAACGGGATAGGGTACAGTATTTTTGTAAGATAGTCTTGTTCATTTCCTCTTCTAAACACACACTGCATATATGTCATATATAATACCACATGCACAGTATAAAATACATATGCAAAAATTCATTTTACATATATGTAAAACAGAGCATGTACATACAATAAGAAAATAAACACATAAAATAGGAATGTGGTACAGGCTCGCTCTTCTCAAAACATAACCTAGAAAGTAAGGGTGGTGAGTGTTAAGCATTATTCATCAAAGTAAGTATTCAATAAAACTCCTGTTAAATTTGGGGCAATGTGGATCTCCTCCCCGCACACCCCGCCCCCAGAGAAATGAAACCTGGAATGACAGCATATTTTGGGACTTGCATGGTTTATAAATCCCCCATTTCCTCTCAAACCTGGAGTTATGTCTTCAGTTTGGGAAATGATCCTGGTCTATAATTGCCAGAGATAAATGTCCTTTGATCCATGAAGGATTTTTAACAACCAATATGCTGGATTTGGAAAACAGATTGGCATTAGATATAATACCAGTTATGAAGTTTATTTGAATAATGTGTTGAATAATGTGAACTGTTTGCTAAATCACATGTGATAAACTGAAAGCATTTCTAATATATCTTTGGGAAAATATTACACTTTACTGTGAGGAGCAGAGAGGCTACATAGTTTAAAAATAAGAAGCATGAAAGGATGCTTACTTCATCGAGGAAAACTGATTTTGGAATAAAACATTTAAATGTGAATATAACTGAAAGCTGGTATCTAAATAATTAAATTGAAGGTTTCTTAGATTCATTTGTCTTTCAGAAAAGTTGGACCTGTAGTCAGTGCTTAGCAGCTCAGACTATATTTATCCTGTAATTGTGATTGCAGCATGTGAGACATATCCAAAGCTAGCTTTAAGCTTGGGTACCAAGACCAGTGAAGCTGCAGCAGCCATGGGCTTCAGCATGAAGAAAAGGAGTACTTGTGGCATCTTAGAGACTAAACAATTTATTTGAGCATAAGCTTTCATGAGCTACAGCTCACTTCATCGGATGCATACTGTACCACAGCCATACACAAGGCACACCTTACGTCAGCAGTCTGCACAAGTGCACAAGCATGCACTAGGTAGGACTCCCTGCCCCTGCGGTGGAGCCCACATGTGAGAGCCGTGCGCCAAGCGCACAAAGACAGGAAAGGCACCGCGCAGGGCAGGGCAAACCCACCTTGGATACTTAGTCAGGTGGTTAGCCCACGCTCAAGTCAATGCTGCTGCAACTTCATTGCTATAGGTACCCCTGGTAGCTAGATTAAAGCTAGCTCAGGTCTGCCTACACATGCTGCAAGGACACCTCTTACTGCAATGTAGACATACTCTTAAGACTGGACTAATCCATCCTCCCTCCCATCTCTGTCACTGTTCTCTGGTCCATGATGTCTCCCAGTCCCGCAATTCCTCATCCTTT
Source organism: Caretta caretta (assembly GCF_965140235.1). Classification (NCBI taxonomy): domain Eukaryota; kingdom Metazoa; phylum Chordata; order Testudines; family Cheloniidae; genus Caretta; species Caretta caretta. Next base: position 128,452,206 of record NC_134207.1, read on the forward strand.
ATATTATTTCCATATCTTCCTATTTCTACACCCGAACTGAAGTGATCGCTATATTCTATTTTTCTCCTTTCCCCATCTCCTAAGTCTGACTGTTCTTTTTCCATTTCCATAATCAAGACATAGTCCAGACTGTGGGTATCTCTTCTCTTGATTATTGTAACCTCCTCCTCTGACCTTCTGCACACAATCTCACACTCTTCCAGTCTGTTAAAAATACTGCTGCCAAACTCATCTTCCTTAACTGCTGCACGGACTATCTCTGGCCCTTCCTCAAATTCCTGCATAACCTTCCCCTTTCCATTTGCAACAAATCCAAGTTCCTCATCACTGCCGCTGCAACATAGCTCCTGCCTAATTTTTCACACTTCTCACTTTCTACTCCCTTCCTTACCAACTTCACTGTTTTTAAGTTGTTTTTAAGTTTAAACAAATCAGGCTTGGTTCTTCTACACCATCCCTTATGCCTGGAATGAACCTGCTAAGGTTCCACCCTCTCCCCTTTTAAAAACCTCTGGAAGCTGCACTTCTTAAATCAAACCTAAAAACTCAAGTTCCCTCCCCAAGAAATGGTTCTTTAAGGGCACTTTCCCCACATGAACTTGATAGGACCAGTAAAGTACTACTCAGTATGAGTGAGAGTGGCAAAATCTGGCCCTAACAATTGTAAAATGGAATAAACAAACATTTTGTGGAACTGCAAACCTGTGACATGCATCACTGCTCATTCATGTTGTTTTATGTTGCGTTCCACATCTTCATTTGTACAGTTACTATCTGGATTAAAAGCAACTCTGGGCAGTGAGTCAATGGGACCTAAGCACCTAAATCACTTAGATGCTTTTGAAAAATGTATCTTATGCCTTTTTACATCTGCAAAGTACTCAGCACATTGTCATTCCTATACAAATAGATAGTAACAGCAACGTTTGCTGGCCAGATCAGGCAAACCATGGTGCTGGCTTCTGATTCTTTTCTAGGAGCGTCTGGCACCATTGTAGCATCTAACACCCAAGCAACATCTCTGTCAGCCTCTTGTGCCAATTGCACTTCTAAAATGTTAGGACATTTGCCTTTCTATTTCTTTGACAAAAATATCAAAGATGTGTAATGTAGGCAGACAAAGCTGCTTCCAGAGATATGGTTTTATAATCCAGAGGCCTCTTTTCTGCTCTCAGTTACATCATTAACTTAAATATGGAGTGGCACTTGTGTAACTGAGGGCAGGTCTAAACCAAGTCCTTCTGCTGCTTACATTTCTGGAACAGAGAGGAACATACAAAGGCCCAGATCCTGCTGTTTTGGCCAGTTCTGGAAGCGCACTGTAGCAGGAAAGCCAAAGAGCGTGCCCCATTGTCAATTCCGCATGTGTTGGAAAATCCTTGGCTCTTATGCCACCACCCCTGGAGCTGCCAGTGCAGGTCATGTGGCTGGTGGGTAAAGAGAAGTATCTAGGGCACCCCTATGCCCTAACAATACCTAGCTGCCCAGATGGGCCTTCTGAGCTTCCATAATCTAGACCATTGAATGCACCAGCCCAGCTGGCCCATGGATTGGGGGATACAGTAAACAGAGCTTCAAGCCATGGTTCCTTTCCACACCTGAGAACCAGGACATAGAGACTGGGGGGTGGGAATGAGATTATATATTTCATGCCTTACTAGAATCCTAGAGTTCCTTTCCCTTACAATAAAGGTATTCAGCTACTACAGTATGAGAATGGGGCCCTACATTTTAAGGTGCACAGTGCACTTCAAAATGCCTTTAACAACATCTTTGCCAGCCTCCCTTCCCCCAACTTTCAGATTTGTCCGAATCACAATTCAGTTGGTTTGTAAGATCCAGCCAATAAGCTTGAACCTAAAGCCAAAGTATAGTTTAGTACTTTCTAATTAAAAAAAAATGCATTTGCCTTAAGAACTTTTGTTTCCTAGTTCATATATTTCCAATTAGAAGCATTACTTAAAACTGTAAATCTTTAGAATGTCTGATTTAGCTTCTTTTACATCCTCATGAAATAATAAAATATTGGGGTTTTATGTATGTCTTTTAAACTGCACCATACCTTGATGTTACAACTTACAAATCTGGGGGAGCCTTTTAAAAATGCTAAAATGTAAGTACCTTATATGTATTAGTACATCTCTTGAACTGGAAAACACAGGATTCAACTAATTTTCTGCCTTTTTTTAAAACCAAAAAATGAGGTAAATGTTTTCCCCGGAGTAGATAAATACCAAAAAGAAAATGTTCAGAATATTTCAATATCAGCATACGCTGTGCAGAATCAGACAGTAGAGCTTACTTATTATTGTGACAAGACCTCTATCTTATGACTCTACAAAAATTTTAAAAGGTTACTATAACTTCTAGGGCTGCAGCTCAAGCTCTTAATTCTCTGCTTTATAATTTGTTATGAAGATCTCTAGCAAAGTAAAGCAAGTGCTAGATATTGTCATTAGAAACTGAATTTCAAAATAATTATTTAACATATTTGAAGTCAAATGCACAGTACAATACCCAAAATATTTCTCTTAAGGTTAATCACTTGGAGTCCCAATGCAAACTATCATGTACCATTAGATCTCATGGCAGAAAAAACAAATGGAAAAAAAAAATGTAACTGTGACAGATGGCAAGTTCCTGCAATATTCTGCACAAACTGTACTGAATTAAGTTTAAAACCTTTGGGGTTCAAAAATGTAATTGTGAACGTGTTATTGTGATATTGAATGTAATGGTTCTTTGAGGAGGGGGTATGCTAAGGTACTTCCTCTTCTTATCTGTCTTTGAAACTTCTCACTGGCTATGTCTATCCCACTCGATATGTCGACACTGCAATTAGAACTCTGTGGCTGGCCCATGCCAGCTGACTTGGGCTAAGTGGCTCAGACTAAGGGTCTGTTTAATTGCAGCGTATCCATTCAGGCTTGGGCTGGAGCCCCAGCTCTGGGACCATCCAACCTCTCAGGGTTCTAGACCCCTGGCTGCAGTAGGAGCCTGAACATCAGCACCTCAATTAAACAGATGCATAGCCAGAAATCCATGTACCGGAGTCAGCAGGCACAGGCCAGCTTTTACCCTACAAATAAATACCCTACAAATAAATATGCTTGGATAGAATGAGCTGGGAGTTAACTGAACTGTGGGTATTTACACTGTTATTCATCTCTAAAGAGGAAGCAAACAGAACTGGTTAGGCAGTCAGTCTGTTGCTGGAAAGAACACAGTGAAGGCAGGGAACTGCTCAGCCTATAGATATCCCAGTCAGAAAGGACCAAGACATGTTTCTACCATAGAGAGGCAACAGATAGGGGGCCTGGAGCCTGAGAGTGGGAATACAGGTGCAGCTGCCTTGAATCGTGACAGTAACCTAATCATAAATTTAGAAAGAATCTCAAGAGAATGTTTTTTTCCCCCCATGGATCAATTAGTTTTCTTTCGTCACATACAGGAAATGTAGAGCCATGTGCAACCACAATACAGTGTTGCTGCAACAAAGCAGGGTCTACTTGCAGAATATAACATCAGCCAAAATTAAAATGAAATTTTAGCCTCTTTTTCAGAGGTGCTGAGCACCAGCTATTTCCTTTGACATCAATGGGTATTACAGGTGCTCAACAGCTGTGGAAATCAGACCAATTAGGTGTCTAATGCTAGTCTGAAAATTTTGTCTTTCATACTTTCCAGACAGAATGTAGGCTGAACTTTTAAGTGTATCATTGCTTGGCAGCTTCAGAGAGGTTTATATCACTTTTCAAGCACATAAAATGCCATCCTGATACTTGAACATGAGCATAGGAGCCACAGTCATAATTTATGAACGTCAAGTTTATTTGTTAGGGATACAATTGTAAAACAGCAAAATGGTGTTCTGTGCTGAGCATATGATTAATTTTCAGTTGATTTTATTGCTGCTCCAAGCTGTATTGCAGGCACAAGGTGAATTTGGGGCTCAAGAATCAGTGGTGTGTGTGTATGAGAGAGAGGGAGATAAAAGGAGGATGGGAGGAAAAATAAAGAAATAATGAAGTGTCCCTTTTGAAATTTGCAGGATAACTTTGGGGAGTTAGACAAGAAGTGAATTTTGCAGGGTAGGATGTCTGGAAATCCTCCCTAACATTTCTGTTGACTATTCGCAAATTTATTGACCCAATATTGTAAAAGAAAATTGACTAAGGCCATTTTCCATGTATTGTATTTTTTAACTGACACCCATTCATATTAGACTTTCAGCTTCTTGTAGAAGAAACTGTTTAAAACAGATGAATATATTAAATTGATGAACTTTTTTCATTTTAAAAAGTAACATTTTGTCGAGGATGTAACAGTATAAGATATATAACTGGGTGTCATTAAAATGTCAGCACTTACTAACAGATAACGTTTAACCACTTTTTTAATGATGGGTTAATAATTATCTATAGCATTTTATTTCATTGATTTTGCTTCTTCCTCCTTTCTGTGGTTGAAGACTGTATTCAAACAGATTGTATTTTTCTCATTTGTTTGCCATTCAAAATTTTCTGATTTTTTAAAACAAATTATTCTTGGCTTGCAGCTTATTTGCCAGGAGTCTGTAACCAAAATTTTGATTCTAATTTGTTTTGATAGTACACTTATGTCTGATGGTGCATTTCTGTGCCTGATTGGATAAAAGTTACACACCTAATTGTGGGAGTAGATACCTGTGAGTATGAATCTGAAGTTCATTTTCCACAATATTCTGCAGGTTTTTCCTAAAACTCAGTTTTGGTGAATTGCAAGTAAAACTTTGTTCACATAAGGATTTGTTACAGCTATTAAGCACAAACAAAAGCAGTAGAAACCTATTCTAAGCTAATTTCCTAACAAGTTCCAATGAAAAGTAGCAGAAATGTTTTGCTGAATTTGTTCAGCTCTACCAATTAACCATTAATGGTCAATAAACTGGGCTTTTTATGCATTCTGAATCTTTCCAAAGGATTATAATCAGAGTCTATTGGTTAACATTTTCAAAAGATGTATGCCTAAAGTTAGGCATACAGATTCAACTTTTGGCACTGAAGTAGCCTGATTTTCAAAAGTGCTGATAGAAATCAAAGCCCACTGAAACCAAAGGTGTTAAGCACTTTAGAAAATCAGGCCACCTATTTCAATGCCTAAATAAGAAGTTTACAAGCCTAACATTAGGCACTTTTTTTTAGCACAATCTCAAGTTTCTTATTTTTTTACATAATCTCTTATTTACAGTACAAATCTTTTGAACAATATCAGTTCAGAGTATATTGATCTCTTCATGAAAACCAGAGCTAGCTCTCCCACACAACAGACTGTCGCTTAGGCCAGCATAGTATTAAGGAAAAAACATGTTTAGTGACTGCTAATTGTATGTGGCATGGATATTTCTCAGTTTGCCTATGGCAGAAAAAGGCTAACTTTGGCACTGATATGTACATACTGTATCTAAAGGAAAAAAAAACATCCCTTTGTATGTATCTTCCATAGTCAGATGATTTTGATAACTTTTTAAAGTCAAACTACTGAAGTATGGAAAATTCTGCTGAATACAAATCAACTTCCTGATTGCTCTCATCACAAAGAAAAGCATTAAGATAACACACATAACTGTAGGCAGTCAGAAAATACACACATTTTGTTTACATAGAATGTCTAGTCTCTAAATGGCCAGGCATTTTAGAAAGTAAATACATGGTTTAATAAGTGATCATTTACAGTGAAAATATACCCCAAAGAAATGGTTACATGTACTAAAGCAATGAAGCCAAAACACCTTGACTTTTGTCACAGCACATCTCATTCTGGGAAATGATATATGTAATGTACTGTTTACTGTCACTGCATGAGGTGTCAGCACATCATGTATGAAGAAGTGAGGATTTTCAGGAAGCTTGGAACAGGGTGCCAATGATTTTTTTTTTAATTTGAATGGCAAAGTCCACTGCCGTCTTTAAAGACTAAACTGTGATGTACTTCCTTATGCCAAAGAATCCATGGAAAATCTGGGGATTATGGTAGAACACAGTATAAGGTTATAACAATCTGGTCATTAAACGCAGATATTGTGACATATGAAATCTGAAAGAGGTCTGAGCATGTGTTAAAGTCCTGCCATTCAAATGTTTTAAAAACAAAGTTTCTCTCACTGGTGTTAGAGGGACAGATCCTGCCACCCATGCACTTGTTGAGTATTAACTTACCCTGCAATTGATCTCAGTGGAATCACTATGGAACTACTAAACCTGACTAAGAGTGGCTGAATCTCTATCTAGCCCATAATTTAGATTATCCAGATCCAAGTTTCCCCTTAATGTCTCAAAATATAAATCTAAACTAATATTTTTACTGCTTCTTTTTTCTTTTAGAAATGTTTGCACTGTTGTTGTAGCCATGTTGGTCCAGGACACGGGGGACACAAGGTAAGCAAGGTATTACCTTTTCTTGGACCAACTTCTGTTAGGGAGAGAGACAAGCTTTCAATCTTATACAGAGCTCTTCTTCAGGTCTGGGAAGTGGCCCCTCTAAGTACCTTTCCCAGACTGTAAAAAGAGCTCTCTATGTAAGCTCAAATGCTTCTCTCTCCCGAACAGAAGTTGGCCCAAGAAAAGGTAATACCTAACCACCTTGTCTTTCTTGTCAATAGCTATGTCTCTCAGACAGATTTCCTATCTCATTGCAGTCAGAGATTAAATGTGTGTAAGAAACCTCCCAGTGGAGGGGTCTTTGGCAAGAGAAAGAAGACAGTTTTACATGATGTACCAGCTTAATCTGAGCTATTACTAGGTCTTCTAAACTCACCAGTGAAGAGTTGTTGGAAATGGTTTGACATTTATGCATTTCCTTTTGACATTACTGAGGTTAATTAAGTGATAACCTCCCCAGCAGTGGAACATGTATGAGGCAATAATGTCACCTGGGCTCATAACCGCAGAAGCTACACAGCCAATGTTTACTGCTGCGTGAAATGCTCTGGTACCTATTATGCAGCATGGTTTGTTTGTTTAAAGAAAGGAAAACAGAGAGAACTGGTGTTTTTAATTGCTTCATGTTGGTGTACTGCAGAATGAGAAGGCCAAGCAATATAGCTTTATAGGTAATTTCAAGAAATGCAGAAACTTCAGTGAGCATATTTCAGTAGCTAAGAGCTACTTTTCCCAGTCCTTAAACTGGGGAGCCATAACTCATAGAATTAACCCCACTGAGACAACTAATGTGAGTAAGAGCTCCCCAGTGTAAGTAAGGGTTGTGGAATCTAGCACTGAGATATTGTATGTTGCACTCTCACACCATTTCTGAGAATCTCCAAATGCTTAACAAATATTAATTAAGATTTAAAACACCTTTAATGATGTCTTTAAGACAGTTAAGAATTATTACTTATTTTACAAATGGGAAATGTAAGTACAGATTATTATTAGAATGGCTAGGGTTAGATGGCTTGTTCTGATTTCCACACCTGCTCTCCCCAGTAGACCGTACAACCTACAAAGAGAGTTATCTTATTGAATGAACAGGTCTAACCGGTATACTAAAATTGTTACACTAGTAGGCAAGAGGGAGGGAGGGAGGAACTGATGAGAAGAGACAATGGGGGAGGGTCATAAAGATTTGCTAAATTAGTATTTTGGAAAAATCAAAAAGTGGAAGGGCAGCTGTGAAAAGGGTCAGTTTGTATGGGCAAAGTAGCAGCTGGAGCGGAGTGAGCTAGAGTGCCAGGGAGCTAGGGATAGCTGGAAGGAAGGTACAATCGGGAGCTCAGGAAGTGGTGTAGGGCAGGAAAGGAAGTATAAATATGGAGATTGAATACGGGCACTAAATGGGAGCTGTACTTTGAACATAGAAAGTGCTATAAAAATGCTAAGTAGTCTTTTTAAAACATCAGCCCCTACGTTTCTCAAGTTGGGATACCTAGTGGAAGTCAGTGGATGCCTGAAAATTTTGGCCTTACTCTCTTTGTGCCTCAGTTCTCCTTTTGTAAAATACGGAGAATAACACAGCCTTCCTCTCAGGGGGATTGTAAAGATAAATTAATTAATGTTTCTCAGATAGTGTGGTGATGTCAAAGAAGAGCTCATGAGGAAATTAATAATTCTGTTCTCCATGCAAGGCTTAAATTATATGCAATAGAGCTGCTCTGAAATTTTCCAGCTGAACATATTCAGAGAGCATCAGAAGTGTTTCAAAAAAGGTCAAAATGCAATTTCAGAGTGTCATTTTTGTTCCACATTGGATTTTTTTTTGAGGGGGAGGGGGATGTCTTGTGGAATGGGAATTCAAGTTTGTCAGACAGCTCAACTATGCAGTAATCTCAGGAAGGGGGCCACACAATCATTAAGTGAGGATAAAACCAAAATATATTGAATAGCTGCTTATTAACTGAGCACTGTCCATCCAGTACTCTGAATAAGACAAGGGTTCTGTGGGGGAGAAATAGTATGTGATCATGTAATTAAATGCACACATGCAAGGGGGTCTGAACTAAGTTTGCACAGGTCACATTAATTCTGGCATTTTCTAACTTTTGAGTGCTTGACTTTACAATCTTAATACAAACTGCTATAACAGAACTTTATTTCCCGTACCCTGATCCAATAGAATATTTTGGCTTTGGATCTTCTTACTAACCCTGCTATGCTAACAATATTTTACATATCTCAGAAGCCAATATGTGAATCTTCACCTCACCTTGGAAGAAGCAAGTCTGAAGGTTGGGTTGACTCAATATATCCTGGGCGTGTGAAAGCAAAGGGATGTCTTGTTTTCTAGCAATACAGTGTTAGTGCTAGGCAAACCTGAAATGGTTTAGAGATTTGGTTTGGAAATCTTTCTGTACTATTCTGGTTCTACAACACGGGCTGCATATTTGGCAAGAACATGCTTTCTTGCAGAACTTCTCATCCATTGCAGCTTGTAATCAGGAACTGAAAATATGTATCATTAAATTGTTTCACTTTACTACATGTTACCTGAGGAAATTTTAACCTGTAGAAAAGGTACAGTCTCATGATTAGGTGTGCAATGGTCCTGTATATGTTTTGCCTGACGCTTGTCAAAACTTATCAGAACCTCTGTCGGAATCTGCAGAGTGAAATCTCACAAGAAGATGCCTGTTACTGCAGCTGTATAGCAAAAGGAAAACAATTATGGTGACTCATTCTGCTTAGAACAGCATCTCTAATTTAATATTGTGTTCAATAAGACTTTTGCTAAAAACATTACAGATGGTGTAATTTGTGCCATTCTAGGGAAAGCAAGGCTCCCAAGCAATTAACTCTGCAATCTTCCCACAGACATTCCAAATGATGTCTTGAATATACAGTCATCACAAAACTGTCAGGTCCAAAAAGATAATAATACTGTGGCTCATATGTTCCTGTGCAACAAGACATTAATGGAGCAAATCAACCAGTAGGGTCTAAAAAGTGATTAAATGATGGGTAAAATTCTGACTTTTATAGGGGATTAAGGAATGCAGAAGCCTCTTAATTCCCCCCATATTGGGGGACTCCACACAAGCTTGATTCACCAAGAGGACAGTCTGGCTAGCTCAGTAGTGACTTCACAGCAGCTAAAAATCATAGACTGGAAAGCTGCTGAAAAGGGCAGAGGGTTCTCTTTGCAAATGAGCTTCCAGAACCTGACCATTCTTGAACAGATCCTGCCCTTCTCTCTTCCCTGGAGAAGTCTCCTAGAGGCTACTTCCATAATGAGGCAGAGCTGTTCCAGCATGAAAGAAGGGACCAAGGATTCATTAAAGTGTTTCCCTGGCATGAAGGCAGGATGCTGTATCCCCTTACTCCTCAATGGCCAGAGTGGTAGGTATTCAACCCAAATGAACCCACCCAGTGTAGTTAACAGCACTATTTAGGCAAAAGAATGGTGAAGATTGAGAGGAGATAATGGTTGAAGGTGGAAAAGTACAGGGGATTTTAAATGAAGAGTTGGAGTGTGATGTTGAAAGAGCAGAAGCTAGTTTCAAAAACAGATTTGGAGTGTGACATGGCTGGCAGGCAAGGAAGATTTTATTAGCTGTAGCATAATAAATCATGTTTATTATTCAGGTCTGATCCTAATATCAGGTTTACTTGTAACTGGAATTATGTTCATGTAAACCACAGTTACTCAGTGTGCTGTTCTATTCCAGGGGGTTAATACACTTGAAAGGCTTGTTTGCTATCACTGACAATTTAAGTGATGAGTTTGTTAAAAATAATAATCTGAAAACAGAAGAGTTTGCTTAAGTTCTAGGTTTCTGTGAAATCACTTTTCCCAGCGATATCTAGCCTTAGAGTTTAAATATCAGTACCGTATCAGATTTTTTTTCATTATATTCCCCTAAATTGTTAGGCAATCACTGTTAATTTCTTAAAGAGGGTTTTTTAAAAAAAAAAAATATACAGAATGAGTGAATGAAACACAAGAGTGTAAAAGTTCAAATATACAGCCATCTATCTTTGTGGTATAAACAGGTTTCCCATGGAATTTTCCATGGCCTCCCTGCCTATCAAAGAGGAGCAGAGTGGGGTTTATACCACCCTGAATCGTATCCTACCCTTTTGAATCACTCCAACTCCAGCAAACTGATACCACACCCTGCATTGTCATATCATGTCTCTTTCTCCAATTTTTGGCTCCCAGACTCATTCCATTAATGTTCTATTTCTCTCTCCCTGTCCTGCCAAACTTCCTTCCCCACACTGTGGAATTATTTAATCCCTATTTATATCTTGCTAATTTATTTATTTTTTAGTTCAGTCTTACTCCCATTGACTTCAGTAGTGCAGGACTGGGCCTTTACTATTCTGTCACATAGAAACATGCTATTTCAACTCTTTTCCCTAATTAATCTGCAGACAGAGAAGCAGTAGAAACTAAAGTTTTGAATTTTTTGTTTAGACATTTGACTTGTTACTGGTGAGAAAAATAAAGCCCCAATTCTGACAGTTATTCCATGTAGGTGGACCCCAGCACCTTCATATAGCTGATGCTACTTAGGTGCAGGGGTCCATCTGTGCAGAATTAACTTGCCGGATTGGCTTCAAAGCCTTTAAATGTTGAAAAAGAGTGTGTGATGGTGGGGTGCTTCATTAAATAGTAACTCAAAATGGGGCTAAGGGAGTCTCTTTCTCTCTCACACACATACGCATCCACCCACCCCACTCGCTTTGGGCTGATATTAAGCACAGAAAAAATGTGTCAGTGTTGGACATTTTTCCTGAGAGCGTTACCAGCAAGTGAAAGTGGGTTAAAAGATTATCCCAACATAATTATAGTGGTTGCTGCTAGGCAATGGCTGTATTTCCTATTTTCAAAATCTATTTAATTCTCAAACTGCCTTTCTTCTCGGTGAACAAAGAGTTGCTAGAGAAATTCCAATGAGGAAAAGTCCAGATATAAATATTTAAGTCTTAGAGAGAGGCCTGAAAATAAAGTAGCACTGAAGTGTGTTTTAAGACACTGTTAGCAGTCACAGTATTTCTCCCTCACCTCTTCATTTCAAGATTTGGATGCATTTTACCATTCAATAGAATAATGAAAGGCCATTTGCCTGTTTACAATAAAACATGCAGTAGACAAGGATTTTGCTTCAGTGTTTAAGGAGGTAATGAAAATTCTTTAATCCTAAGTAGGGTGTTGACATATTTCACAACAAAGCAGAAAAACTGAAGAGCTATTCTGTGCAACTAGATTTGTCAAATAATGTACAAAACCTGACTGCACAGCTTTTGTTTAAACATAATGAGCGAGATTCTCTTCTCACGTACACAAAGGTACATCTGAACCAACTTCATTGATTTTAGTGGAGTTGCACCAGAGAAAAATCCACTTGGTTTACCGTTCAGATCTGCAGTACTAGATACTACTTTTTCTTCCGCATCTTGTCTAAAAATAGTGTTTAAGGAAATAAAATATGTATATTTTAAAATGGAAAAAAAATTATATCAGAGCTATTTAAAACCCAGGACAGATTCCAAACTGGTGTAAATTGTCATAGCTTCACAGCTCCATTTCAATGGAACTACACTTATTAACACCAGCAGAGTTGGTTCCTGAACCAACTAGGTCCCTGAAATCTTGAACAGAATCCATGAAGACACTTACAGCCTCAGCTAAAACCAATTGAAGAGAGTCCCATTGACTTGAAAGGGGTTTGGATGATCAAACCAGAACACTTCCATCATAAACGTGTACTTTGTTTATATATTTTTTAACATTAGTAGTTTACGTGCATTAGTGTGGAAGACACCAACATTTTTTTCTGTACATAAAGTTCTTCTGTATTAGGTTTGGACAGCATAGATTTATTAGACAAGCATCTAGATCACAGTGACTACAAAGTCAAAACTGAAAGATGCAAACGTTCAGCTTAAAATTTGCAAGTCATCAAGCCAAGGCCAAAGAAGAAAAAAAGTCTTAATTTCCAGATTTTGTGTCTTCAGAAGTTAATCATCTGGAGAAAATAGCAAAAATATAGATACATTCAACTGGCTACAAAAGGAAGCTGGAATAGAAGCATATTTTAATATACACAAAAATCCTAGTTATGGGTACTAGATGATAACACCATTCTGATTGCTGTCTCTAACTCCTGGTCTCAACTCATCCATTTTAGAACTTACAAGTGGGAAGTAGTAACAGGTTGCACTCCCTTTGTCAGCCTATCTGGTGGGGGAGCACCACATTACGCATTAGTCATTTCTAGCTGTTCTTGCTACTAGCCCCACCACTTACAAGTTTCAGAACCCTAGTAATAAGCACCTAACAGCAGCCTTGGCATTATATGCCTGTGATCGGGGTCCCGGGGGAGCCAGCTGTGGTCACTCAATTAAGGTGAACTGCAAGTAATGGGGTAGACAATCCCCAAAGCTGGTGGATATTCCAGTATTTAGATTTACCAAGCCAGCACTAAACAGCTTCTGTTATACCTTACTGGTTACTCAGCAGTCCAAAACACAGTTCCCTTAAAGTAACCCAGCCTCAGGCTTCCACCTGGTTACCCAAGTCAGTTATGATGAGGATTAATGAAAATCTTATTCACAATATAAAAGAAACGGTTCTACCAATCCCAAAGGATTGGACACATTACCTCCTAGGTTAATGAATATTCTAGATCTTATCCAAATACACTCTTACAGCCAATTCTTATTAATTAAACTAAAATTTATTAAAAAAGAAAAGAGAGAGTATGGTTAAAAGATCAGTATACATACAGGCATGAGTTAATCTTGAGATTCAGATTCATAGCAGAGATGATGAGCTTTGTAGTTGCAAAGAGTTCTTTTATAATTTAGTCCATAGGTTATAGTCCAATGTTTATCTTCAGAGCCGTCTAGTCAGAACTGGGATCTCAGTCCTTGTGGCGTAGGCTTCCCCTGCATGAATCCTCAAGCAGATCTGAGATAAAAAGGGTTGGGACCCAAGGGTGTTTTATACAGTTTTTTAGCATCCACTTGACTATATAGTCCTGGGTAAACAATAGGCGTTTGATGTAACCTTCTGTTTCCTCAGCACCACCAATAATTAGTTACACGCGGCCACAGGTTGTTCTGACAGTCTCCCCTAGAAGATGGGATCGAGCAAATACTTTTTCTGTCGCCCTTTACTTTTAAATTATTAATTTTAAATTATTATTGACTGACATTTGTAGAGAGACAAGGTGGATGAGGTAATATATTTTATTGGACCAACTTCTGTTGAGGAGAGAGACAAGCTTTTGAATTACAAAGAGTTCTTCAGGTCTGGGCACACTAGTAGAGAGTATTATACGCCCAGTGAGATTTTTATTGGTATGTTTTGCTGCCTTTTAGGGCAGGACGAAATAAAAACACCTCCCCACTTCCTCTCTGCAGGACAATTTTCTATTAAAAATGTCAAAAAGAGGTGTATTGTTGTTGTTTGGACTGCAACATTAGATTTGGGGGCTTTTTAACTTCTGTACATAGCAAAAGTATACAATGAGCTTTTATAACGATTTGGTTATTTTGCCTAGTACGCCCTGTTTCAGGTACAAAACCAGCTAAAAATTATTTTGCTACAGTCATCTATGTACATCTCCTACTGTGGTCACCAAATTATTTCATTCTGTTAACCCACTCCCTCAACCCTAAAGTCCAATATTTAGCTCCCCAAAATATTCAGTTCTGCAGGCTGTGCAATCAGCTAGCAATCCACAGAGCACCAGTGTTTGAGAACCAGTGCCCTTCTGCATTTACTGGGCAGGAAGGGGAGGGGGAATAGTATTAACTTTTTGAAAAAGGGTAACCGGACTAGATTCTTCAAAGAATGATTAGTTTAATGCTTTTTTCTCTCCTCTTTAAAAATACATATGTCTAGGGCAGTGATTCGTAAAATAGGGGCGCCGCTTGTTCAGGGAAAGCCCCTGGCAGACCGGGCCGGTTTGTTTACCTGCCGCATCCGCAGGTTCGGCCAATCGCAGCCCCACTGGCCATGGTTCACTGTTCTCAGCCAATGGGGGCTGCAGGAAGTGGCACGGGGCCCAGGGATGTGCTGGCCACCCTTCCTGCAGCCCCCATTGGCCTGGAGCGGCGAACCACAGCCAGTGGGAGCTGCAATCGGCCGAACCTGAGGATGCGGCAGGTAAACAAATCAGCCTGGCCTACCAGGGACTTTCCCTGAACAAGGAGCACCCCTAGTTTGGGAACCACGGGTGCAGGAAGATTGGAAAGGGTTGCATTTCATTGAAGTCCATTTCATTTCATTGAAACAACCGTTCAGACTGCAAGGAATCAATATTGACAATCCGTTAGTTATCAGAGCTTTCAACAGATTTACAAAGCCCAACTGACTGTTTCAGATGTGTGCTTTTTTTATTGTTTTGATTTTTAACTACTATGGACAGTGTGAAAAAACAAAGTTCAAAAGTTTAGTCAGGAACCTGTGTCCTTGAAATGTACTGAAATTTGAAGGAGTGAATGCAGGGTTTAGAATTAGTAGGCCATGGATTCCAATAAGGGCTCTGCCAGTTATTCACTGTGTGGCCTTGGTAATCACTTAACCTCCCTGCTCCATTTTCCCGTCTGTAAAATGGGTATAATATGTAACAATATACCTCATGAAGGTGTTGCTTGGGTTGATGTCTGTACATTATGAACATGTTATATAAATGCTAAATGTGTCAATACAGTAATACAGCACTTAAAACCACATTTTAAAATAGATTATTTTACAAAACTATTTCCTGACGATGGGCCCACCAGCTGAGTCACAGGTTTATGACGCTAAGGTACAGTAGCCACTGGTAAATAGAGTAACTATGAAGGGCCCTCTCTTGCACCAATTAAGTCACTGGGAGTTTTGCTACAGATTTCAAATGGGGCAAGGATCAAGAGCCAAATGAGCTCATTATTATTTATATTTGAAAGTTGTAGATCAGTGTGAAGCTGCAGATCAGGTGCCAGCTCATGCTAAGGCTTCTAGGCCTCAACTGAACTCTGACAAAAGCAAAGCTGGAAACCAATCTGGCTCACCTGTGTGTTACTATTTGTAAAATAGATAATGATTTATAAAAATATGTTTAGATTTTATGAAATAGTTGTAAATTGCTGCAAGCATTAATCTTACTTATGTCTGTATCCCATATTATAAGGTAAAATTTAAGTGTCTGCTCTGAAACTGGAAACCCCACAGTCAGAAGAGAAGATGTTATCTCTTGCCCAGCAAAAGAAGTCCCACAGACACCAAACAAAGCATTGTGGGAAATCACATGACAAAAGGCTTGATTGGTTGCCCCTGCACACACCCATGAAGAAGAGGCATGCACAAACACTCATCCTATCAGCTTGAGCTCTGGGGGAAGGGACTTTACAAAAAATAACTGAAAGGAAGAAACTACACTTTTATGCTGCTTCGACTTGCAGCGAGTAAGATTGCTAAGTATAAGCAAGGGATCCCCAGTCTCTTAGCCTGGGTTAGCCATAGAAAGCTTGCATATCACAGTTTGTGTATCTATTACGTTATGGAACCTAAGACTGTAACTCATGTGTTTTTATGTTTATCTGCTTTAACCTTGGAAATAACTTATTCCTTTCTCTTAACAAATACATCTTTAATTAATTTATTATACGATTGGCTGCAAGCATTGTCTTTAGTGTAAGATATGAGGTGAAATTGACCTGGGGTAAGCGACTGGTCTTTTCAGACTGGGAGTAACCTGAATATGGATTTTTGGTGTAAGGGACCATGTATCACAGAGGCAAGCTTGCCTAGGTGGCAAGATATACAGGAGAACCCAAAGGGGACTGTCTGTGACTGTATTTTAAGGCTGTATTGTGCTTGAGGAGTTTACACCTAATACTTGGTTAGTGAAATCTAAGTATAGAATTCACAACCAGTTTTGCCCTGCTTCTTAACAGTCTGCCTGAGGTTGACACTCACACTCCTGAGCACTCCAGACAGCTTATCAGTTGATTGATTTCTTTTCAAAACATAATACCTGCCTTGCAAATAATTAAATGTATTAGTTTTCAAAAAGCACCCACCGTACTGGGACTTGGTAAAGGTTTATGAAACCATATTTGAGTCAGTTGTATCTGCATTTCAATGCAGCTAGGCAATAATGACTGATAGGAAGATCATTTCTAGATAATTAAAGACTGCCTCAAAAGATGAAGACTCAATAAAAGCTATCTACTATTTAAAGATCCTGATCCTGCACTAGATGTCTAATTGAAGTAACTGGTCTCTGCCAACCCAGAAGGGTCTACCTGTATATAGATTAATACAGGACTGGGGCCTAAATAAAAGGAAATGACTCACTCAGTCATCATTACTGCTATTATCATTAGTGAGAGGAAACGTTAGCTAGTGGCCAGAAAACTGGACTGGGATTCCGGAGGCCTTGATTCTACTCCTAGTTCTGCCATTGGCTCACTATGTGACCTTGGGCAGGTTACTTCACCTTTCTGTGCCTCTATTTCCCCATCTCTAAAATGAGAAAAATGATACTGACATTATCTGAATAAAAGCACTATATAAGACCTAGCTATTATTGAAAAGCACAGAAAATATAAAAATGGGAAGAGCAAATAAAGGGACTGCCTTTTAATGTGTTTTAAAATTAAAAGCTTCACAGTGCCTTGGATACAATATTTAGTTTATATTACTCATCTTTTCCCCCAGCAGTTAAGGAGTCTAGTACAATAAGACTATCTTAATTCTCATAGTCCATTAGTGTTATAACATTTTAATTTGCATTATGCTTTTCATTACTAAACACTTGAAAAACTACAGAAGAGATATATACAGCACGACTGAAATACAGCTGTACATGGCATGGAGGGCACCAGACAAACAGCTAGTGCTCAGCAGAAGTGGTTGGGGGAGGGAAATTTTTGGAGGATATCAGAGAAAACTCCTGTTTGAGCAAACAACAAAATAGCCATAGAACTTTTAAAGTTCACACCAAATAAAGAACTTTGGATTTTTTTAGTTCAGACACAGTAAACTGCAGGGGTACTTAATGTATCTACACTGGAATAGTGAAGGGCTGTGTCATCTCTGCTATGATCTCCTACTCTCGCTTTTCTGAAGTCCCTGCTCTATGGCTGCAGGAGTCCAACTGGAAGACCTGAAGCTCTGCTGGAAATCTAAGCTACTATAGTCTTTTACCAGTGAGCAAACAACTCCCATCCATTAAAACATATGCCTGGGAAAATAGAAAAACCATCTGCAGCAGTTTCTCTGACATCTCTTTCTGGATGTAAGGCCATCATTTGACTGACGGTTGCAAAAAAATACATTTCTTATCTGCCTTGCAAATCCATCCTTCCCTCCCTTTCCTCGCCCGTGTTAATATTCCACCATCCTCTTAGTCTTGGTAGTCTTTGCGCAAGCATACATTTTCTTTTAATATTGTAAACCTCATCCTTACCATACCTTGCTGTGCAATATACGACTTGGGCCCCAATCTTGCAAATACCCAATAGGATTATTCACATGCATAAAGTTAGACCTGAGGTTGTCAGTAAACAACAGGGACCAGTCTTTTTTTTTTTTTTTTTTTTTTCAAAACAGGCACAAATATGGCACAGTACGGGAAAAAATACATGCACAGTGAGTTCTGATCAGGAAAAGACAATGTGGCATTCTGCTTACTGTTTTATGGATGTTTTTGTCCTGATAGGGTGACCAGATAGCAAGTGTAAAAAATTGGGACATGGGTGGGGGGTAATAGGTGACTATATAAGAAAAAGCCCCCAAAATCAGGACTGCCCCTATACAATCGGGACATCTGGTCATCCAATGTCCTGAACAAAAATTCCCTTTGTAGTGGTCAAATGCACACTTAGAGACAGAATAAAAGTAATTCTTCAATCAAATTCCAAAAGAACTGATTCTGGGGTTTAAATAATTCAATAATGTTTTCTTTTCATATTAAAAAAAAAGCAACAAAACAAGAAATCCTACAACATCATAGTTATGTATAACAGGCACCATTTACTCTTACACTTCATTGTGTTTTCAGTTACCAAAGTTAGAAAACATTCCTTTCAGAGGCTATGAGAAGAGTCACAATAATGTCAATACATGCCCGAAACCTGATTCTGATCATAGAAGTAGTCATGTTTATATACTTCAGAGGTTTTCCTATTTAATGACTTTGTAAAAGAGAACATTAGAAATTGCACCACAGAGCTTTCACACATGCAGTAGACCTCTAAAAATTCTCCAGCCCCCATGAGGGTTACATTTGTACTATCTATCTTTCTTCTGATGTTTGAATTCAACAAAAGTGACAAAGTAATAGCAGTTTGTTTCTCAGAATCACCGCTGGTAGCATGATCTATGTTATATGTTTTGACCTCTTTTCTTGGGTCTCCTTTTTATCTGTTTATTACTTTTTTTTTTCAAATAAGTGGAAGAGATCTGCTCATATATTTGCATTCTGTCCATATCTACATTTTATAAAGGTCAGCTTTCCCATAAAAAGGGGATTATAAATAGTGCAGAAAATGATGATCCAAGCTGGCACTTAAAAAAAAAACCATAAAAGTAAAGGTCATTTTCACAGTTTCATCTTGAAGGACTCCCAAAAATTATAGTGAGAAGAATGCAAGTAAGTCTCAATTTGTTATGATAAGCTGTAGGAGTTTGCTTCATCTTCTCTTTTCCAAACACAGCGTCGACTTTTATAGAAAATGGCATACAGGAAAAATATAACCTATAGGTCTGCAAAAGAGGAGTCAATACTTGTTTAGTTTATAATTCTCGTAATCAGCTCCACAAAGCATTGAGACATTTACTTTTTGATTGCAAAATGTGTTGAAATAATCATACTTGGGTGGCTGTTTAGAATCTGCACTGGGTAGATGGGAAGGATTTTAATTTGTTATGACATAAGAGAATTAGTTCTGAAATAAGGGGGAAATCTGGTCTTCTGCCCTCAGCCTAAATTTCTGGTTTGGACAAATGGGGAGAAGGGCAAGTGGAGAAATCCTTTTTCTATCACTACTCAAAGGTGTGGAATCACTGCAGCCAAATACTACTGTAGTCCTGCATGAGGAAAGAACAGGAGGCTTTGCAAAATCGAAGATCCCATGGATCACCCACAACCCTACCACTAGCCTTCCCAGTACTCCCATTCCTAATGGATGTTGCCTGTTGGCAGAGGGGGAGCTACTGCATAGCTGAGCTTTGTCCCACACAAAAGTTGTGTACTCCTGAAGCAGCCCCTCACCAAAATCCTCACCTCTTGGTGCAGAGAACTGCATTTCATCAACTGGCAGTGGAATATCTAGGTCCATAGATGCAGGAACAGAAATTTCCACCAAGCATAAGATTCATAGCTCACCAATACCTTGTATTTGCCTATCTGCCAGTTAACTAGTGCAGAGAAACATATTGAAAATGGTGTGTTCAGAAGCTGTTGGAATAGAGCTATCTAGACCATAGGGATGAACTAGGTTCAAATGACAGGGAAGGGTGATGCTAATCTTGGTTCCCATCACTGTTCTTGAAGCAAGAGCTAATAGCAGCTTCCCTTCTCCTGACATTCCTGCTGCAAAGAGCTACAAAGCACATTTATTTTGAAACTAGCATCAAGAGGGAGGGATGAAAGCCTCCTAAATCTGAGGTTAAATATAAATGTGTTCCACAAGTCTGATTTCATAATCAATAATATCCTTTTCAGCCTTTTTTAAAAAACCTGTCAGAAAAGGACTTTTTGCCTAAACCTTAAAGGTTAAGGACTATTAGGCTAAGCTTTATGTTGTTTTCTTTTTTTGCTTAGGTATTTTCATTTTGTTTTTTAATATCAAAAGAGCATGATGCTTGGTTTTGTCATTTAATCAGTGACACAGAAAGGAGAGAACATTGTGAGTTTTTCCCCTAATAAAAGAAGCCTTTTCATTTTGCAGGCAGATGTTAAAAGATGGTCCCTTTGCAATAACAGTTAGGAATCCTTCACTTCTCACTGAAGTTCTCTCCCATGTCACAGAATCATCTAGATGTAAAACATGTGGGACAGACTTTTCCAAAAAATCCAAACAAGTCCTCTGTTACAGACCCTATCAGAAGGTCCAGTAATCTTATATTTTTGGTATGGATCTGGTTCTGCAGTGTGTCAGGTTGCCTGTACTTTGCCTTATTGTCCCTTGGCAGAAGCAGCAAAGCATTTAGATTTGTGATCATCTTTCTTACCAAGAACTAACTATGTCCTGTTCATGTTAAACTTTTTGGCCAGAATTACCCCGATGTAAAACAACTGAATATGATAACAAAGGAAATCCTGAGCTGCGCTAGGACATGAGAGGGTGTGGCAAAGATGGCTTTAAAGTAACTTTTGGGTTCCTTTGATCCCTGGGCCTCAAACTAGGCCAGCTTA
Organism: Caretta caretta; assembly: GCF_965140235.1. NCBI lineage: Eukaryota > Metazoa > Chordata > Testudines > Cheloniidae > Caretta > Caretta caretta. The sequence continues at coordinate 128,473,045 of NC_134207.1, forward strand.
GCATCTGGTGTAATTTAGGGTCAGATTCTGAGCTCACTGAAGTTGATGGCAAAGTTCGCACTGACTCCAGTGGGGCAGGAGTAAGGCCCTTGGAGCAACTTCAGGTTTGTTTTAAGTTCTGTAGACTTCCAGTGACCTGTTGGCTTTTGGGGCCATTACAGTGGCTGGAGTCACTGAAGTGCAGCACACTGTAACCACACACACACACACACACGCTATTCTGTAGAAGTGGTTTGGAAGGCAGTGCACTGAGCCATCATCTCTTGCTCTGTGCAGCCAAGGGGAATCCTCACCTGCCCCATTAGTCAAATCAGCAATGAGTAAAACAGTGTGACCCCCCCTCGGACTGCATTAGCCAGAGTTAGGGGTTCAGTTTTTTCCTACAGATCATAGCTTTTAAAATATTTGCTATAAATCTTTTTCTACACTGTACCTTTGGGAAGGAAAAACTATCTGAGGGGTTAAATAAAAGGACAGCTGACTCACTGAGCAGATGATTCGAGCACTCACAATCAACATGACTCACAGAAGGAAGGGATACTAACATTCCTATACAAATTCTGCAGATTACTCTATTGGTGTCTCTAAAAACGGGGTGAGAGGAAAGCTCTGAGCAGGCCACTGAAATCACATTTTAAGATACTATAGTTCAAACCCCAGGTCAGTAAGGTTTAAAAGTCATTACTGTCTAGTAAATAGTTGGTGGACAAAGCCTTATTTCAAATAGAAGAATTTCCGAACCATGGGAGCTGCCACCAAAAAATTTAGTGGTTACATTTGTGTACTTAAACTCAGGCTCCAAACAAAACAAAAATAAAAAAAAAAAAACACCAATTCACATTTAGTAGCCTCAATGCCAATTAGAAACTTGAAACCAAAGGGCTAAATTGGTGCCATTGCCCCCACATGCCTGTGATGAGGCAGTCCAGCCACTACAGGGGCTAGAAAGGATGAGCATCGGCCTACCTCCTCCAGTAGAAGGTGCACTCTCTCACATGCTAAGATAGACTAATCCCCTAGTGCTCCCTACAGCTCCTCCACAGTCATGGCTTAGATGTGATCTGTCCTACAGGACTCCGAAATAACATTTTTGGAGCCAAACATTCAGCCTAGTTTTCAAATAGGCATGCCTACATTTGACAGGATCACATCTTAGATTGTAAGTTCTTCAGGGCAGTGAGCAGAGCTTGATTTATAGTATACAACTCCTAATACATTGGGGGTCCCTGTCAAGATTGGTGCCTCAGGATACTTCCATAATAAGTCAACCTTCTTTGCAGGCTCAACAACAAAGCCCATCACTGAATGAGCATAGAAATAAAACTACTATCTCCCCTGCCTCCAGTGGTGTTCTCCCTTCAGAGCCCTGTGCACTTTAGGAAGTGTCCATGTTCGCTATGCTGCTCAATCAGTTGCGCATATACATGGCATGCATCTCTCTCATTACTACAGTGGGAGACTGTTGATAAATAATACCTCTGTTAGTGAATTTACTGCAAAGGTGTGAAGCCTCAGTATTTGACCAAATCCACTAAAATACACCATGCAGACGCCAATGCCAAGATGCCAGTGATGGGTTGTGACATTATATGATTAAAATAGGACCATGTTGATCATTGTTGCTACCACTGTTATATAATTGCAACAAATCCTGTACAAAGTACATCACGTAAGGTGTCAATGGAAAGGTTATGATTTGCTGAATATTATCCTACGTGTAGGCATTTATCATTTTTGTATCTGAAGTTATGAATATTGACTATGTACCTGTTTTTCAAATGTGTTTCCTCCTGGGTAAAACCCACAAGGTACTTTACATCTGGTCTAGCCAGCACATTGTGAATGGACTATTCAGGTTAATGGCCCAACAACAAACACAATGGGCCATGGAAGAAGCTTATCCCACCTGATGGACTTTCCTGTGGATGTTCTAGCTAGACTATTGGTAATCGAAGCATGCAAGGACATGTGACTAGATCATGTGGTACTGAACGCCATCTTGTGCCTGTACTTTTCCACAAACTGTGCTGAGGGCTTTGCTTGGAACAACGAAATTTCCTCCATATGGTAGAACCTATAAAAGACCTTGGAAACATCTCAATTTTGCTCTTTCCTGCTCTGATCTCTGGACTTTGGACTTATACTAATGGGAGCATTCTAAACAAGGGACCGGGGACCTTCCAATCATTTGGAAGCAACCAGAGACTTAATAAGCCAGCAGTTTATTTCATCACTGCTTCAAACCTGATCCAAGAATTTTGCAATTATTGTATGTATTTATGCCTTTAACCAATTTTAACTTTCACCTTTCTTTCTTATAAGTAAACTTTTAGATATTAGATACTAAAGGATGGGCACCAGCATGATAATTGGGTAAGATCTGAGTTATATATTGACCTGGGTATATGGCTGGTCCTTTGGGATCAGAAGAACCCTTTGGTTGATTAAATTGGTTTTAAGTAACCACTCATCATTAAGTCTAATGTTTTTGGTGGTGATACACGGACAGGAATACCTAAGAAGACTGCTTTTCTGACCTCTTGTTAGCCAGTGCGGTGAGACAGACGTTTACTTTTGTTGCTGGTTTGGTGTATCTTATAGAAGAATAACCACGAGTTTTGGGGGGTATCTGCCATAGTTCTCAGCAGTTTGTCCTGAATTTGGTATTCTCAGTTGTGACCTACTGAGGCACAGTGATGTGGGTTGTCAAGGTTCCTCCCCCACTCTGAACTCTAGGGTACAGATGTGGGGACCTGCATGAAAAAAACCCCTAAGCTTATCTTTACCAGCTTAGGTCAAAACTTCCCCAAGGTACAAAATATTACACCCGTTATCCTTGGAATGGCCGCTACCACCACCAAACTAATACTGGTTACTGGGGAAGAGCTGTTTGGACGCGTCTTTCCCCCCAAAATACTTCCCAAAACCTTGCACCCCACTTCCTGGACAAGGTTTGGTAAAAAGCCTCACCAATTTGCCTAGGTGACTACAGACCCAGACCCTTGGATCTTAAGAACAATGAACAATCCTCCCAACACTTGCACCCCCCCTTTCCTGGGAAATGTTGGATAAAAAGCCTCACCAATTTGCATAGGTGACCACAGACCCAAACCCTTGGATTTGAGAACAATGAAAAAGCATTCAGTTTTTACAAGAAGACTTTTAATAAAAAATAGAAGTAAATAGAAATAAAGAAATCCCCCCTGTAAAATCAGGATGGTAGATATCTTACAGGGTAATTAGATTCAAAAACATAGAGAACCCCTCTAGGCAAAACCTTAAGTTACAAAAAAGATGCACAGACAGAAATAGTTATTCTATTCAGCACAATGCTTTTCTCAGCCATTTAAAGGAATCATAATCTAACACATACCTAGCTAGATTACTTACTAAAAGTTCTAAGACTCCATTCCTGTTCTGTCTCTGGCAAGAGCAGCATACAGACAGACCCTTTGTCCCTCTCCCTCCTCCCAGCTTTTGAAAGTATCTTGTCTCCTCATTGGTCATTTTGGTCAGGTGCCAGCGAGGTTACCTTTAGCTTCTTAACCCTTTACAGGTGAGAGGAGCTTTCCCCTGGCCAGGAGGGATTTCAAAGGGGTTTACCCTTCCCTTTATATTTATGACATGGGTATTTTAGAAATTGTTACAAAGATAGATTGCACTAAGGCGCCTTAAAATAATAGACTTTAAATGTACAACTGTATGATCACCAGTGTACTGGAAATATGTAAAAACATAACCCTGGGAGAAAAAGGAGGGAAATTACATATAGCTTTCCACAAACATGGTATTCCTTAAATTTTATACTGGCAGTGGCCATGAGTTACTATATGCAGTCTCTAATATAGGAATCACATAAACTATCTAGAATCTACACCCATACATAGGTGTGAATAGAAAATCAGTTCCAAATGCAAGTGGAATGATTATTAATCTCTCTAAAAATCAGCACCACCATATCCCCATTCAATAATATTTTGTTAGAGTGGTTTCAGGATAACAGTCAATGGATGGTTTTACTCTGTGTACAAATATAACTAAAAAGAGTACATTTGACAGCGCAAAATTATAGGAGACATCTCATGTATGAAATTTTCATTGAGTCCTGCAGGTACATTATTAGACATGTAGGTATTCTCTGATTCTCAACTGTGCTTATCTAGCAAATCTAAACAATATTATTGGATGTAATACTCACCTCCCTGCATTATTTTAGTGGCACAAAAGTGCCACTGCAGTTAAAGGAGACATGTCCTTACTATTACAATCCTCAATGCTATAAGCAGATGTTTTCCATTATAGAATGATCCATTACAACCACTGTAAACATGAATTTCCATCTTGAGTGGACTTTTTGTTTACCGAAAAGTTTCCCCCCTTTGTTAAGCTGCATTTTATGTTACATTTGAGATTTTTCTCCTTCAACTTTTGCAGGGGAAAAATTGGAGTTTGTCCTAGAAAACATTAAGTGCCTAAGCTCTTGTATTTACTTTCTAGACAGCTTTGTAATTATGGGTATAACTGCAATTTTATTTCCTGTAACATATAGTGCTGCATATATCCATTGTGTAAATCTTTTCTTTGTGTACAGATACTTTACTGTATTCAAGAACCTGAAAAAGCTTGCACTGCAAGCACATCCTCTTACTTTTCTAAACATATGTTTGCAGGAATCATAAGTAGATGCTACATTAGATGGCGCTGATGTCACTTTGCAATGAATCACCATAATAAAAATACTTCTGATTGTACTTAAAACTTGGTAAGCATGCTTATGTTGAAAAGCTATTCTTCTGAAGTTAGGGAAGCTTGAATGGAATACCAGGCTAATCTTGGGTTGTTGGTGTTTTGGTATTTTTTTTTTTAAATTCTCTCTATAATTACCCATGTGCAGAGGGAATTATTATATCCAGCTTCAAATGATGGAGGTCCTGGGGCTGGTGATACTAATAAATATTGAAGAGAAGCTTGCTCTTGCAGAAGAAAATATGAACATTTTTTTTTTTTGGATGGGGGCAGAAGGGGACAGGGAAGAGGAGAGAACTTGGTAATAGCTGTGGCATAAGAGAAAACAGGGACTACTAAGAAGCTTCAGATTCCCACCATTCCCACTTTCTTTGTCTCTGGCATCCTCTTCTCTTCCTCCACAGCCATTCCATGAGCAAGGGAATGGTCCCAGAAGCCATCAAGAAAGGAAAAATCTTAATTTTCATTTGTGATGCCTGGGTTGTGAGATATTGCAAATGAAACTTCCCCTCAAGGCATTTGACATGCAAAAAACAGACATGAGTGCAGAATCAAATATATATATATATATATATATATAGGTTCATTGAACATAAAATAATGGAGATGACTCTGGACTGGAAAGGTGAGATCTAGAACAAACAGTTGAAGCAAACTCTGGAACATTCAGCTGATTCATCTGGTGGTGGTGTAGCTCCCCATAAAAGCTGGTCACCAGATCTCCTCCATGTGAGACCATTGTGTAAGTCCTGATATAATTACAGCATGATTCCAGTTAGCCCCTGTATCATATCCATCGACTGATTGCTTATTGTGTTTTTAAAACTTCTGTCTCCCATTGATCTAATTGTTGTTCTTGTACCTGCTAGAGCACCAATGATGGGATCATTAAATCTGCAGATCCAATACAGTCATCCCACAATTACAGACTCCTTTGAAACAGTATGTGCTGTGTACAGATTCAAAATTAGCAACCCGATGTTTATAAACAGATACATTTTCTGTCTAGAAGGAAGATTGTTTAGTCATTACAACAAATGTTTCTGCTAAAGCATTGGTAACCAGATGGCCAGTACTGGTTTTATATAACTTCCATCATTAATTTTCATAAATTTTTGTTTCATGAGATACCAATTGAGACTCTTCTCACTTTCTGCATGCCTCTTCTAGCAGGTCAAAATGGCAGAAAATTTCATTCAACATACAGAGAGACCATGTAATCACACAGATCTCTAGCCACTTTGATTAACTATCAGCAACCACCAAGATACCAAGACCAGATATTTCTGTAACATGCACCACTCCACAGCCAATTGACTGATTCAGCACCTATTGTTTTAAAGGCTATGATAGATTCTAACTAACCTTATAGCCAACATTCAGCGAAAACTTAACTATTTATCTGGACACTTGTGGTGCAAACTCTTATTTCTTTGCTCCTTCTCATGTAATATCATCATGTTCAATTTTTTGTTCCCCACTTGCAAACCTGTCACATGTTTTCTCTACTTCAAAATAGAAAAAGCTTCTGGGTGTTTGAATGGCAAAGGTAATCTTGTGGAGTCATCTAATGTAGAATTTCTGTGTCTGATATCAGGTATGGGCAGATAACAGTAGAACCCTCCTTTACAGTCTATTGGCAGCTAGAAATGGAATAACCAAGTGAGGGCCAAAGATATGATGTGAGAGGATGATTATCTGTCAGAAGTGTGAAACTTCATCCATATAAATACTGATGAATCTTGCACACTCAGAAGATAATGGTTATGCTCCCTTTCAATTTTTGCATAGTTGCTTTCTGCTTTGCTTAGTGTCCTTGAAGCAGAGGTAATTGGTTTTTCCTCTCTTGTAAGCATAATGTGGGATCTGACTGCTCTCACCTCATATGGGGACACATCACACACTAATTGCAATGGCAAATCAGGATCAATGTGTGAATACCTCCAACGCTAGTCCTTTGTCTTCTTAAACAGTTTGTCATGTTTATCTATCCAAATCAAGGATTTTCCTTGACCCAGATGATCACGGAGATGTTTCAAATACTGCATCCAGGCAGGAATGAAGTTTGTCTATCATTTCAGTAATCCCATAAAAGAACATAGGTGGACATTTTCAGGACCTGTGGTGACCTTTTCAGCAAGGGCCATTGCTGATTAACTATCCTACCTGGGGAGCTTTGTTTTTGACTATAATTTAAGGGATTATATTCTTTTTAATATAAGAATATTTTACAGCCTGATTTGTATGGGTAATATTACAATTGATAGAATAGAAAAAGGGAAACCAACACTATCTATAATGTAGTGGAGTGGGAGGAAAAATCCTTTTTGATTCTCCTTTACCTTTCACGTGACATGAGTAAAAGTGGCTTTCACCTGATCCAGTAAATGGGTAAAAGGAAGGATTCTATGTGAAGGTGACATTGTTTTGGATCCAGGTGAAGGGCAATGAGAGCTGATGCAGGAATGCAGCCTGACCACTGACATAAATGGTACAGGGTGAAAACAGGGTACAGGGTGAAAACAGCTGCACCATAATTCAGCACAGAAAGGAGGTGCTCCAGCATGGGGATTGGTGGGGTAGGGATTGTGGTAGACCTGGCTTTAGTAACAGAAGCTTAAGGGAAAACAGGCCAACTTCATTTCTGAACAGGCGAGAAAAGAGTTTTAGGAGCATTACAGAATCAGGATGTGCAGATTTATATAGAGAGAACTCTTTAGTCTTGCATTTTTGTATTCATTCTTTAACACAAGCTATCCTGTGATCAGGTGATGGGCACTAAGGGCACTAATGTGTCACTAAGGGCTGGAGCCTGTGAGATGGTCAGTGGACCTGTCAATAGGCACTGAGGACTTTCTACTTCCATTGCCTTTGGCGTGGAACTATACAGCATCAGGCCCTCAGTGTACAATACACAATGTATCTTTTATTTTGACTTATTGTAAGTGCAGATTTTTAAAGAGAAAATACAGTTTTCTCCTTCAAGAAAACTAAGTTTCATACTTTACTGTTTCTAAGAAATATTTATATATTCTAAGGCTGGAAAGGGCCACTCTGATTATCTAGTCAGATCTCTTCCATAACACAGGCAATAGAACTTCCCTAATTGTTTTTCAGTGTACACTAACCAGGTACAAAAGGCCAAATTTCCAATTCCTTGAACCTTGAGTAGCCAGCTACATCAATGCAAAGTGAATGCAACATGCTACCATTCAGATTTGGTAGCATTTTACATCTATTTTGTAACCATTTTAACTGACTACACACAATGCAGGGGGAGAGAGATTCATGCCCAACTACTCTCATGTCAATACACACTTCTGTCCTACTTTAAGTGTAGGAATTTTATACAGAGTAGTTCTTCTCTTTGTATCTCATGCATTTAAAAGTTTAAACCTGGGCCAGTTTTAAAATAAACTATTTGACAATTATCACATTTAGAACACTGGAAGACAATTTACAAGAGGCAATCCACCTGTTATTCCTTTGATTAGGGCAGTTCTTGTTGCACATAAGTATGCCACAAAACAATGAGAAAAAATTAAAAACTGCATAGATCTCTGAACTCAGGCAGTGAAAGGATTTCTGCCCCTGCCATGATGCTCTCCAGAGGGTGCTAAAACGAATCAAGTCAAGCCTCTCTCCAAAGTGTGCAATCATTTCCCTGTCTAGGGTCTCTGAAGTTTTCCAACCTCTTTGGTCATATAGCTCAATGCTTAAATATCTATGACTTATTATAGAACAAATGTACAACTTATAAAGGAATACTTGAAAGATAAGTCTCTTTAATGAAAGATAGATACATGCATCTACTGTATTACTTGATTCAATTATAGATGACGTACAACAAAGCTCATATCACTAGAATAGCAATAGAATGTCAATTAGAAATCCAAGTCATTTTGAATTCTTGAGAAAAGAAAAGGTGTAGTGGCACCCTAACACATCCAAAGGGAATTCAAAAGCATCCAGAGAGACTAAGACTCAGAAAAGTCAAGGACTCCTTTGACCAAAAAAAAAAAATGTTGCTTATAAACATATGTGACCTCAAACATCCAAATAGTTATTTTGGCAATTAAATGACCTGGAGTCAGAGAGTCTTCTTATTAAGGCACAAGATTGGGAATCAGTATATCTGTGTTCTATTTCCAGCTCTTCTGCAAATCCCTTGTGTGACACTGGGCAAGTAACTCATTCCCTGACACTCAGTTTCATTATACATAAGAGCGAAATGATAATATCCCTCTCAAGGGTATTGGAAGGATAAATTAACTGGTAACTGTAAAGTGCACCAAGATCCTTGACTATAAAGTGGTACAAGAGTGCAAATGCTCCCAATTCATAAGTGCTGACAGACTCCCATCATTCTGCCTTTTCCCACAGTCTCATGTGCCCTTATCAACCAGTCTATATTTAAATATAAGTTGTCCCATTGCTCTTTGTACACATAAAAACAGCTCTGCACAAGTGTGACCTGGACTACAACTGCAGGTAACAAAGAGGAAAAAAGATAAGAAAAAGACTGCATTGTGCCACTTTAAGGAACCTATGATATTGGGCCAGGATGAGGCATGCTCAGTACAATGTACAGAGAGACAGGACTTGTCTCCTCTCTGGCACCCAACCTCCCGCCCAATACATACAAATACCCCATCCCAGTTGCAAGCCTCATACCACCAAAAGGACAAGCAAATGATAACGGACATCCTTGTGGGGGAGGGACAAAAGAAATCAAACACTCCTTAACCTAACTCCCCCACCCCAAAAAAAAAGGGATAGTTCCACATAACCAATATTATCAGTTTTCAACTTCCACAGGGTTCCCTCCCCACTCTGAACTTTGGGGTACAGATATGGAGACCCACTTGAAAGACTCCCTAAGCTTATTTCTGACTGATTTCCGAAACCAAATCCTTAAATTTACCATAGTCAGAAGCATCCTCAATAGGCATCTTGTTGAACATGTCCAGAACTCTTCCAGTCAATTTTGCTACCAATGTGGTCATCTTCTGATCTTCAGGAATTACATGGAGTGTGCACTGAGTCTCAAAGGTGATGAAATATTCAGCAATATCACTGGATTCATCATACTGTGGATACAGTCACTCCAATTTGTGGATTTTTGGGGAAGTGGAGTCAGCTGCTGAAGGGTTCCGTCTTTTCAACTCCATAACAACTAGGTCATGCTTCCTCTCTCTTTTCCTCTCCTCCAGTTCATGCTGCCTCTCTCTTTCCCTCTCTTCCCTAGTAGATTTGTCTCTGTCTACTTGTGCATCAGTCTGGGTCTGTATTTCTTGGTCTTTTAACTCCAGGGTTCTTTTATGGACAGCCATATGTCTTTAATGTTCTTTTTGTCTATTTTCAGCTTCCAGTCTGATGAATACTAGTTTCTTTTGGACCTCACTTTCCGCCATTCTAGCCTCCCTGCGCTTAGCCTAGCCTAACCCGAGAGCTAGAAAGAAAAAAAAAAGAAACAGCTTGTGAATTCCCTTGCAGAACTTAACTACTCTGCCTCCAGGCAAAGAAAAAAAAACTCTCCAGCTGCTCTCAGCTTAGAAAATAAGTAAATAAATAATTGTCCTTTTAAAAAAAAAATAAAATAAAACCTCCCTGGCTTTCAAGCAGCCAAAAGAAAAAAATGTGTCCTTTTAAAAATCCTAAGGTCTGTGCTTCTGGTTCAAAATTATCCCACCACTCTGCCACCATGTCAGGGTTCCCTCCTCACTCTGAACTTTGGGGTACAGATATGGGGACCCACTTGAAAGACTCCCTAAGCTTATTTCTGACAGCTTAGGTTAAAAACTTCCCCAAGGCACAATTTCTTTCTTACCCTTGGATGGTATTGCTGCCACCACCAAGTGAGTTAGACATAGATTTAGGGAAAGGACCACTTGAAGTTCCTGTTTCCCCCAAAGTTCCCCCCCCCCAGTCCCTTCACCCCCTTTTCTGGGGAGGCTTGAGAATAATATACCAACCAAATAGGTAAACAAGGTGAGCACAGATCAGACCCTTGGGTTTTTAGGACACTAAAAACCAATCAGGTTCTTAAAAACAGAACTTTATTATAAAGAAAAAAGTAAAAGCAGCACCTCTGTAAAATCAAGACGGAAGGTAATTTTACAGGGTAATAAGATTTAAAAACCACAGAGGATTCCCCTCTAGGCAAAACTTCAAAGTTACAAAAACAGGAATAAACCTCCCTCTTAGCATAGGGAAAATTCACAAGCTAAAACAAAAGATAAGCTAACACATTTTCTTGTTATTACTTACAATTTTTGTAATCTTGGATTCTTATTTCAGGTAGGGTTTTTGGAGATGTTTTTTCTTGCCCTGGTCCCTCTCTGTCCTGGAGAGAACAACAAAGAGAGCACAAAACAAAACCTCCACCCCACAGATTTGAAAGAATCTTCTTCCCTTATTGGTCGTTTTGGTCAGGTGCCAACCAGGTTATTTGAGTTTCTTAACTCCTTATAGGTAAAGGAGGGATTTTATGCTACCCTTAGCTGTATGTTTATGACAACATATTTTACTGGTCTGGGACTGAGAACTTCATGACCCAGTTCCCTCACAGAGCTAGGAGGAGTGAGAGCACTTCCATTCCCCTTTGGGGGCCCTCTCACAGCTCTTTGTCGGCCTCTTCTTTACATCGCTCTTTTAATGGACCTCTAATTATTCCTTTCCCTGCCTGCCTTATGTTAGGATCACAGGCGCTCCATTTTTTTTTTTATCCTCTCCTCCTTATCTCTCCCATTAAGCACTAAGAAGTCCTTTTCAGCCAGGCCAACAAAACAAGACATTTAAAATTTGGTGGCTGAACCTTTCTGAATTTATGACAAGTCACACACACACACACAGAGTCAAAGACAGGGAAAATGTTTGACCGCTAACTTCAAGACTTCTCTAATTTTCATCAAAGTTCCCAGAAAAATTTCAGAGCTAGGATGAAGTTTCAGGGGATTTGTTCATTTTCGAGGCTATGAGTGAGGTTGAATTTGCAGCAAGAGGATTGCTTCAGCCTCTAACTGTGGAGCAGCTACTACCCACTCCATATTTTAATAATTTAAGCTATGAGTATGCAAATAATTGCACATACGCTTAGCTTTATTTCTGTGAGTAGTCCCAGTGAAGCCACTGACATTTACGTACAAAGCCAGTGGGAGTACTCCACTGGAGAAAGATAAACTCATGAGCATTTGCAGTATCAAAGCATATTTTGTATATTTAAGTTACAGCAAAGATTAGTCATAAAAGCTCTATAACAGGCTCTCACCTCATCTGGTGACAGATTCTGCCACTGCCTCAATTCCTCTACTCTTGGATGCACCAAACTCTGACCAATTAGTAGCCATCAAAAAGTCTAACAAAAGCAAAACAAGTGTCCAGCAATCATATGCTTAGTCTTCACCTGTTCAGGGTGTGCCCTTAGCGGGCCTTAGCTCCTCTTTAGCCCTCACCTGCACTCAGCAGTCCATTACAGAAGTATGTTTGCTATGTTACTTCAAGGCAATAGAAAGAGGACTTACTCCCACTCTCACCTTAAATACCAGTCTAGACCCCTAAGCTAGTACAACCATCAGCTTCCTTCAACAATCATTCATTCTACCCTGCTCAGGCTGCTTCCTTCTAGAAATTGTCTTCCTCAGGCCTAATTCCCTCATCAGGGAGAAATTATCCTCCAACCTTCCTTGTAGGTATCTCCTCTGGTTACTTACTCCTCTTGTTCTTTCTACTTTTGAGTCCACTGCAAATATCTCACTGCTTTGAGTAAACAGATTCCTTCTCACAAGAAGCACTTCCCCCTGTAACACTTTGCCTGATCACCTGACCCCAACCATATCTGGGAGGTGTATATCTAGGCACAGGTGAGGCTGAGCCAAACCTGCAAACACTTACACATGTGCTTAGCTTTCTGTAGATGAGTAGACCACTGAGGTCAAGAGGACTACTTACATGTACAAAATTAAGCATGCATGTAAGTATTTGAAGGCTAGAAACCTTATCTTCAAAATTGAAATAAATAACTATTTAATAAAGTAACAGAGAAACAAACTTGTGGCTTCCCCCAACTAGAAAGAGTATCCTATCTCAGTGTGTTCAACCCTGGAGCAATACCTAAACCAGTCTGGGGATGGATATGTGTTTTTCGTGCATTGCATTAAAGTTCCTTCATACGGTTAGTTTAGAGAGATAGAAATAATATTAATTATATCTAAGATATTTGCCATAGCACTTCCTGTCATATTTGGACTTTATGCAGAAGAAACTACATTGCATAGCATAATAAGTTGCATATATTTATAGACTAACTCAGATGCAGCTATCAGTTTGTCAACAACCATCATTTTTTCCTCTTTTCAGCCCCATTGAAATTAAAATATTGACAGAAACAATTTCTGCCAGCAAAGTAAAAAAGTTAATAAAGATGATATTGAATTGGCTTTTTGCATTCATTTAGGCTGCATAATCCACATCTTAAACTCGGTGGAATGTTGCTGAAATAAAATATGAAAAATAAAGGAAAATTCAATGCCAGATTTTTTTCTGCTGTTTTTTGTGTACACAGGATAAAGCTAGCGGTAGAGGCTTCAAGTGCTGAGTAGCAGATTTTTGTGAAATAACTCTCAAGTGTGTAATACAGCCTGCAGGGAAAGTGAATGCATTAAGATGTATTTATATTGACAAAAGAGTGATTCTTTGTAGTCCAGGAGAAGAAATCTGCCAGGATCCACATACTGTAACAAATTACTGGTATCTGGCCTAGTTGGAACAAACATCCCGAAAAGCACATCCCGTGCAGCTGATATTGCCTCAGTGCCACTCCTTTCTGACCAAGCTTGTGTCACCCTCACTCCCATGACAAAAATGTTAAGAATATTCTCTTTCTTTAAGTGGCTAGAGGAGCAAGACAGAAAGAAGAGGGAGATAAATGGAGACTGCTGCCAAAAAGGACAGGGTTGGAGGGATAGCTCAGTGGTTTGAGCATTGGCCAGCTGAACCCAGGGTTGTGAGTTAAATCCTTGAAGGGCCATTAAGGGATCTGGGCCAAAAAATGGGGATTGGTCCTGCTTTGAGCAGAGGGTTGGACTAGATGACCTCCTGAGGTCCCTTCCAATCCTGATATTCTATGATAAACCTACTGCGTAAAGAGGCAAGACTGTATAGTGAGAGAAATAGCACAAAGTGAAAATAAATCTGTTGGCACTACAGCAGAGCTCAGTAGGCAGCAGGTATGTGACTGTGAGATTAGCTTCTCTTTCTCTTTTCAGTATGTGGTGTCATCATTACTACCGAGAGCACACAAACAACAAAGTCCATTTTGAGCCCTTTCCCACACACTCTTTCCCACATATACCTGTGTCTCACTATAGTCTCTTATATCTAGGTTCACATCTCTTTTTCTGTTACTTTTTGTCTCAAACATATGTATGGGGGGGGAGCACAGGAGCTTCATACCATATGTGTTCTAAATCAGATGCTTCTACTGAATTTTGTTGTGAATATCGTGTCATTTGCTGATGTCTGCAACTGTATCGGACAATATAAAGCTTCCTTTTCCAAACAAGTACTTTAGGGATCAACTGCCAGGGTGATGCAAATAAAAAAATGGTTGCTCACCTGTTCTGTAACTTTTAGACTCATAGACTTTAAAGCCAGAATGGACTATCATGATCACCTTGTCTGACCTGCACATTGCAGGACACAGAACCTCATCCACCCATTTCTGTAATAGACCCATAACCTCTGGCTGAATTACTGAAGTCATCAAATCATGCTTTAAAGGCATCAATTACAGAGAATCTACCATTTACAATAGTTTAAACCTGTCGGTGACCTGTGCCCCATGCTGTAGAGGAAGGCGAAAAAAAACCCAGGGTCTCTGCCAATCTGACCCAAGGGGAAATTCCTTCCTGATCCAAGTATAGGGATCAGTTCAACCCTGAGAATGTGGATAAGACCCAGCAGCCAGACACCAGGGAAAAAATTCTCTGTAGTAACTCAGAGCCCTCCCCATCCAGTGTTCCATCTCTGGCTGTTGGACATATTTGCTACTAGCAGTCACATATTGCCTCTTGCCATTTTAAGCAGTCTCATCATACCACCACCTCCATAAACTTATAAAACTCAGTCTTGAAGCCAGTTAAGTTTTTCCCCCCCACTACTCACATTGTTGTTCTCTGAGATTTGGTTGCAAACGTGTATTCCACTCAGATGAGATTGTGCCAAGCACCCCAGAGTCAAAGATTTTCCCCTTAGCAGTACCTTGTTGGGGCAGAGCACACACCCTGCTTCTCTTGGTTGCCCCTCCTGTATCTATATAAGGGTAATGCCATCCTCACCCGCCTCAGTTCCTCCAAACTGGAAAAGCAGGTTTAAGACTCCAATGGAGAGGGGATGGAGGGTGAGTCGTGGAATACTTGTCTGTCCTCACATCTCAAAGAACAACAATTACAGAACACGGAAGTAAACATTTTTTCTTCTTCAAGTGCTAGCAGGCATGTATACCAATAAAATAAAAACCAGCAGGATCTTATTAAAGGAGATAAGACAAAATGTCACATTTATTGTGAATACAAAAAGAATCATAGTAGGCAGTCAGTTATAGTTATAACATTTCATTCAGTTTCATATTCATTCACATGTTCATTCATATGCACACACAGGTTCTGCAGGTGCTGTATAGTTACTAGTCCTGAATGTAGCTTGAGTTCGTGGCTTGTGTTCGTAGCTTGTGGTGGCTAACTGGCCAGGAAAGCCGGGGACAAGGAAGAGCTGAGTCTTGTTGGGCGTGCACAGATGCCCTTCCATATTGGCAGCAGAATGTTACCCTTCAACGTCTTCCATCTCACCCATCCTTTCTGTAGTCTTTAGTTTGAATCCAGAGTCTATAGGTCTTGCTGTGTCACGCTGCCTCTGGGTTCAGTGTGATTGATCACCCATCAACTGCAGATATGACTTTCAGCCTAGGACCTGGCTTTGATGTTTCTTCAATTGTACTTTTGTTCTTTTCTTTTGAGGGTGGACTCTTCTTGCTTTGTCAGGGCTGTTGTCTGCATCTTCAGCTGTTGGGTGTTTACACTTTATTTCATCAGGACAGGTTGGGGCTGGAGGTTGATTCCATCATCCATACATACCTCATTCACACATCTAAACTAAACTAATAAGATTACAGCAGGGTTTTGCAAAAAATCAAGGTTGCAGCAAGCTTTTACAAAATGAAGTGAGCATTTTAAAATGGAGTTTGGGACAAGTTAAAATGGAGCTTGAGTTACAATATGGACAAGTATAATGAATGGCAAACAGTGAACAGAAGTTACAATGTTGAAACAGTTAAATCAGCAATTTAAGCAGCAATTGGATTGAAAGTGAAACTCAATTAGCCAGTTATTGGGGTAACCGGTTTTATGAATAAATGTTGTTTAATTCATAAAACTTTGGTTATGAAGTTATATTAATAAAGTGAGCAATTAAAAACAATTTCATTGATCAGTTCTACATGTATTCCATTCACGTGACTCCCAAGCAGTACTGTTTGGAAGTGGGATCCAAGCCTACTTGAACAATGATTGCAGCACCACTTTGCCAAAGTTGCATCAGACCAAGAGGCCATTGTTACTGCATAGTGCTGAGTAACTATATGTTGCAGATGAAGCAGCAGCTCAACAAACAACCCAGAGACTGTGAAGGGTCCAGTGCTGACGCAGGCTTCATAACTTGATCGATCAAATGCTGCTTCAGACAAAGGTCTCTTGCGATTTGCATTCTCTTTTTAGAAGAAGCCAGAGGCCATATCCTTTCTTTAATGTGACCCTCTACTAAACAGATCAAGCAGCGAGGGTGTGGGTCACTGTTCCCACATGATGGACAACGTTCGAAGCCTGGAGAATGCTGCATGACCCTTGGTGCTGGGCACTTGTGACAAAGTGCAGGGGGAAAACAGGTGACCCTGCATTCTGATCTCTCAGATGTTAATTAGGTCCCCTTGAGAAATCTGATGGGGTGTCATAAATATAAAGGGAAGGGTAATCACCTTTAAAATCTCTCCTGGCCAGAGGAAAAATCCTCTCACCTATAAAGGATTAAGAAGCTAAAGGTAACCTCGCTGGCACCTGACCAAAATGACCAATGAGGAGACAAGATACTTTCAAAAGCTGGGAGGAGAGAGAAAAACAAAGGGTCTGTGTCTGTCTGTGTGATGCTTTTGCCGGGGACAGAACAGGAATGGAGTCTGAGAACTTAGTAAGTAATCTAGCTAGAGATGTGTTAGATTATGATTTCTTTAAATGGCTGAGAAAATTAAGCTGAGCAGAATAGAATGAATATTCCTGTCTGTGTGTCTTTTTTGTAACTTAAGGTTTTGCCTAGAGGGATTCTCTATGTTTTGAATCTAATTACCCTGTAAGGTATTTACCCTCCTGATTTTACAGAGGTGATTCTTTTTTACTTCTATTAAAAGTCTTCTTGTAAGAAAACTGAAAGCTTTTTCACTGTTCTTAAGATCCAAGGGTTTGGGTCTGTAGTCACCTATGCAAATTGGTGAGGATTTTTACCAAACCTTCCCCAGGAAGTGGAGTGCAAGGGTTGGGAGGATTTTGGGGGGAAAGACGTTTCCAAACGACACTTTCCTCATAAAAATAAACCCAGATAAATGTTTGGTGGTGGCAGTGGAAGTCCAAGGGCAAAGGGTAAAATAGTTTGTACCTTGGGGAAGTTTTAACCTAAGCTGATAAAAGTAAGCTTAGGAGGTTTTCATGCAGGTCCCCACATCTGTACCCTAGAGTTCAGAGTGGGGAAGGAACCTTGACAGGGGGTAATTAGACAATCAGGCTAGCCGGGAAAAGAAGCCAATTACCCCCCCCAGCTGAAGGCTGATAAAGAGGCAAGAAGGAAGTGACAAAGGGAGGGAGAGGGGAATAGGACTAGTTGAGCCCTGTTACATGGAGGCCACAAGGGAGGGAGACCCCTTTTCTCCTCAGGTCCTGGGGAAACATCCAAAAAGCACAGTGGTGCTGTAAACAGACTGTTGCACAGGGATTGTTGTGGATATGGTGGAGGGAACTTAAAATAAAAGGGTTCCCACTGGAGTCCATATAGTTTCTGCAGAGAAGAAGGTGAGAGAGTAGGCATGCCCCATTGCAGCACAACAAACCAATAAAACCAATTAACTATGAAAAAACTATGAAAAGTTATTTATAAAGTGAAAAATTCGGGGACAAAAGTGTGACCCACAAAGAAAAAAAAAATGAGAGGAAGCCTTGGACATGGGGAGTTCTGCCTAAGGCCGCAGGCAGTAAGCAGGAACTGAGGAGGGGTCAGAGCAGCACTGCCTTTATAAAGCTTCAGGAGTGACAGCAACAGTGTGACATTTCCTCTCATCTTATCTGGGCCACTCCAATCCTTGACTCTGGGAGCCAGCCTTACCCTGCTCTGCTGTGAGAACTCTCACTCCTGGGCTTTTCATGCACAGCCTCTGGCATGTAAGCTGCTCCCAGCTATTTGCAACTGAATGACACTAGTCAATATCTCTGCCCCCAGACACAACCCTAGGAACCTCTGTCTTGCAGTGTCCAATTGTGCCCACTGGACGCTGAAAGCTTACATGAGTTTGTCAATTTAACAAATAAATTGATATTTACCAGGCTTGTTATCCCAAGGAGAGTCTCTGACATGCTTCAAGACAAATGCACTGCGTCAGGTAGAATAAACAAACAAATTTATTAACTATAAAGATAGATTTTAAGTGATTATAAGTCAAAGCATAACAAGTCAGATTTGGTCAAATGAAATAAAAGCAAAACACATTCTAAAATGATCTTAACACTTTCAATGTCCTTACAAACTTAGATGCTTCTTGCCAGAGGCTGGCTGGTTGCTCTTCAACCAGGCTGTCCTCTTTGATCAGCACTTCAGTCGCTTGTTGTAGGTGGAAGAGAGAGGAAGAGCATGGCAAAGTCTTTGCCTTTTATCATGTTCTTTCTTCCCTCTTGGCTTTGCCCCCCTTTCAGAGTCAGGTGAGCATTACCTTATTGCAGTTCCAAACTGACCAAAGGAAGGTGGGTGACTCCCTCGAGAGTCTAACAGATTATTTTGTTGCTGCCTAGGCCAGCACCCTTTGTTCCTGTGAGACTGGGTTGGGTTTGTCCCATACCTGTCCTGATGAGGCGTGAATTGCCCCTCTGCTTCTGGAGAGGTTTGTCTTGGCTTGCTTTAAGCCATGAGGATACATTTTCAGCCTCATAACTATATACATGAAATTATAACCCATAACATCACTATAACAACAATGTCAGTACATCATGGGCCTTCCAAAGACATCCAACATGACAAACTTCGCATTGGATACCACACAATCATTTTAAAGAGATGAACATGGTGGTGTAGGGTGTTCCCCCAAGGTACAGAGCATCACAAACAGATATTACTAAGGGGAAAATCTCTGATGCTGGTGTGCTTTGCTCCAACACATGTGACTGGACTACTCATCTACAACCACTCAAAGAAGAACTTGGCAATTTATGCAAGTACAATAACTTGCATGCTGAGAGGGCAGAAAGGCAAGGGTCCAGCAGGAAAAACATTTAACAGGAAGATGAAATAAGTCTTAAGATAAAGCAGCCCTCTCTCTCTGGTACCACACATGTACCCTTACTGGTTGCTTTCCTGTTATATCCCTCCACCCTAGGCCTAGAAATTTTACCAACATTAATCCTTACAATCACTCATGTAGGAATGTAATTTATCACCCCATTTAAGTCAATCCTGAATTTGATTTTTGTTGGTTTTTTTTCGCCAGATTGACCACTTTGACTATTTTAGTTGTATTTAATACCCAACTCCCCTACTACTTCATGGACTTCAACTTCCTCTGTATTAGGACAGCATTTAGCACAATGTTGATACTACATATAAATAGTGACCCTTATTTAAATCAGGGCTGAACTTTGGTTCTCAGGTCTGCTTGATGATAAACCTATATTTTATTTTTGGATAGTGTCTGAAAAAATCCTCCAATAGTTTCAAATTATACATAAATCCTTACTGAAATACAGCCACCTCTATGATGGAGAGAGGCAACTAACAGCACACTGCATTACAGTACAGGAAGAGAGGAAACTTGAACCAAGGAAGACACTAGAACAAATCCCTGCAATTTCAATATGTTGCTATGGATTATTCTTTTATTATTATTTTTAGGTGGTGTACAGAAGACCCTCTCTATAAATTACATAAAACTTGAGTGATATTTCTGGAGTTGGTGCAATGGAGATAAGAAGAAGGTCACTTATGTAATACCGTCTGTCACTATTGACATTGAAAAGTGCCCTAGCAATATAATTAGGCCTTAATTCTAACTGAGCATTCTCCCTTGTCGTCACTAGAAAATTAGGTTATGTTAGAAATTTTAACATAATGTCAGCAGGCGTTGGGTAACCCAATAATTCCTGTAGGTTTTCTCATAAACAGATAACATGATGCTAGACATGACAGTCCCTGTCAACACTAACTGCAAAGTTCTATTTAACATTCTGTTAGTTAACATGACTCCTCAAGGTTGTGCTTTAATACAATGTGATTTTCAAGATCTCCTAGGGTTCCTGATGAAGTCCAGAGGAGCTGAGTAGACATATCGATGGCAGGATTTGGATTTATAAATAACAAAAATATTACTATAAATATGTTTCCAAGATCTGTTTCCTGTTGCATCACTAAAATTTGTGCAGAAATAGGGCTGAAATAGTCAGATGGCTCTGTTAATATCAAGCCATTTAAGGAAGATTTTAAAGAATTCCTTTGACATTGCTGCTAAGTGGGCAGTTCTCAATTCATTTAGAAAATATTAGAAAGATTTTTCGTAATTTTTCTAATGTCCAATAAAGTGTAGAATCTCTGATGCAGGTGGACAGCTTAAAAGTGCAGCTCTTTGTTCTTTTTTAATATTCCATTTAATACCTACATGCTGAATACAATGTGTTTATAGGGAAGAGCTGGTTCACAATTTTCTTTCCTTTGTTTGGTATGCAGTTTTCATTTTCAGCTGAAGAATACAATGCAATTTTTATTTTGTGTAGCTCCTTTCACAGTAATGGCATCCCAAGATCTTTTACAGAGTTAAATAATGGTAAACATCAGGACCGAAAACAGGTCTCAGTTTCTGTGGGGAAAACTTTACACCCACAGTGAACCATACCCACAATTTGCATCTGCAGTTCATTCATGCAATTTCCTGTCATTAAAGGAGCTGTTCTTCAAGTGGTGTAAATTGAATTAGCTCCATTCAAGTCAATGAAGCTGTACCGATTTAGCTGTAATCTATCCTCAATATAAAATGGAAAACACAAAAAAGCGTCAGTTTCAAAATCAGGACCAAAACTAGAGAAAGAGAATAGCAAACAGAAAGAGAAATAAAAAAGTCATATACACAAGAAGAGAACAAAAAGTAGAGAAGAACTCAAATTTTCACTTAAGATGAGAAGATGGAGCTACAGGAAGGCATTTTCAGATGTTAGCAATAGAATGGATTGAAGAAACAATTTCCATCCTGTAGTGAATTCTAATATTGTGAAATTGTTTTCATATCAAACTTTGATTTGGAAATGCCAAAACATTTTGTTTCAATCCTTTCAACCGAAGTGAAACATTCTGACATTTCTAAATCAAACCGTTTCATTTCAGTTTGTTGTCACAAAATGGAAGGTCTCCCACAACATCCCATGGTCTCTATAGATAGAGACCATCATAGTGACTCATAGGAAATGTAGTTCAGCCTGGGAGCATCAGGGATCTAAAACTACAATTCCCATTACGCACTGTGGTCTATTCACTGCTGGGAGAGTCTGGAGTGCATCATGAGAGACATGTCGTTTCCCAAAATGTTCAGGCAAATGCAGAGATTAACCCCCCTTCTCCCCAGAAAAACCTCCCCACCCCTCAAAAAAAAAAAGTTTCCACTGCGAAAAATTCTGCTTTTGATAAAACCCCATTTTCTGACAGGAAAATGTTTTGTTTGAAAGATTTCAGCCAAAACTAGTCCAGAACAGTGAAGAGAAAGGTTCTGCACCAACAGTGGCCTGATAGTGCCATGGACAAAAAAGCATTCTGGACCTAGTTAAACAGAGGGACTGGGCAGGAGATAACAGAGAGAAAAATTCTATAAGGTAGACAGGAGTATTTTAAAAATAAGGAGTGCAATTCCTCTTTTATTATTTCAGATACACCAGCGCAGAATGGTTCAAATGTAATAAAGGTGTTGGTGATTTGACATAATAAATGGTTGAAAACTATAGGACCCTAAATCAGGGGTACATTTCTGCCCAGCTTTTAAAACAGCTGATTAATATATATATATATATTTAAAGTTAATCTGAAAGGTGTTGCTTTGCTTTCAAAGAAAACTTAATTTAACTTTGATTTGGAACACTAAAATTTTTAATAATGTTAATTATAAAATTCATATCGAAAAATGTATTGGTATAATACAAATATTATCAAAGTCCTTTTGATGGCACCTTTTGATGGCACCTTTCACAAGCACTTAATTTACTCTTAAAATTTACGTTAAAAGTATTAGAACAGGTGGTTTTCCTTCAGCTCTGACAATTATATTAAGCATGATTAATTAAAAGACATTGATATGTCTTTTTTGGGTCACATTCAGCAGATAGATTTATTAGACTAAAATGTCATAAATAATATATCTAACTTTATAATTTCTCTATCTATATTTTGAAGTTTTAAACTGCCACTTACCGCCAAATTATCTGAACACCTTTGACAGCAAATCAATAGCACTAAAAATACCTCTGGTGGACTCCATTAAACTCAGACACTGTATAAAATATGCCCTTAGATAAGTGCTTTGAAAAATAATTTCTTCTAAAGATTGATATTCAGTGCACTTCTTTGTACTGCATCGGAACACTGAGCAATGTGCAACAGGACTGATGACAAGATACTGTACTATAGTTTATTGCAGTTCTTTCTACAGTAGTTTGTCGGGTTTATGTACTTGTCAAATATCACTGCAAGCTCAGGGATGTCTGTGTGAAGTTCTGAGCTGGCATCTGATGGATAATGCTCTGACAGGTACATTATATTTGGATTAAACAGTATGAAAATAACAACATAGTGGGGAAAAAAGAAAACAATACATGACTTAGTTTTGTGTCTATTATCAATAAAGTAATTGCTAAGTTTTGCCCTTCAACTTCAAGGAAAGTTTCAAATTTCAACTAACTAATTTTAGAGCCTGATCTGGCAATATGATCTCCACTAGATATTCATCTTGGATGACATTCAACATCTTGCTGGTTTGGGACTTTTAAGTGGGTCCTGATTCTGCTGTTACGCCAGTTTTACACTGGTGTAACTTAATTTACTACAGTATGGAATAACTGGGAGCAAAATCAGCTCTGTACATATTTCATTATTGGAATATCTAGGGTCTAGATACCCAACTGTGCCAGGACTCCATGGGGTGCATTGAGAATGGGGGAGGGGGGGCAAAGGAGTAGGGACAAGTTCTTGAGGGAAGCTCAAAATTACACTTGGCTGCAATAGTCCCCAAGGAGCCATTCTGGCAGCTGGGAATTACCAGAGCACATCAGTGCTTCAGACACATCTTCAGCATACCGTCAATCTGGCAACAGAAAACATAACCATCTTTCCATCACCCAGGGATTCCCCACACTGAGAGAACCCACAGGCAGCTGAATATATCAGCTTTCCAGCTTCCCTAAGGCAACCAAGAGAACGGACTGAGAATCTTCCACATAACATCTATTTCAAAGCTGATGATGATTGCAGCTTTTTGATTATCATTTGAGGTAATTAAATCAAGATTGGGTGTTTCTCTAAAAGATATGTTGCAGTTCAACCGTGAGTTATGGGTTTGATGCCAGAATTACTGGGTGACGTTCTATAGCCTGTGTTATTGGAAGAGTGAGATTAGATGATCATAATGGTCCCTCCTGGTCCTAAAATCTATGAGTCTATGAATCTTTAAGAAAGGTTTTCTTTATTCAGAATGTTAGCTATTGAAGTTAACAAGCATTTACTAAGAACTAACAAAATAATTCATTTTATACTGTCTAAATTCCATGTCTATCCCTTCTGGCCTTAAACGTATGACTCTACCCAATGGCTGATTCTTTGAATGCAGCTTGCCACCTCCTCACTTCCCCCCAGACCACCACAACCTAGTCCTACATTATTGTGCATCAAGTACATGCAACATGGGGAAGGTTACACATCCCTTATATGGTCACCGTAAATTCAGGCCTCAGTGTGCAACAGAACCACACAAGTTCTCCTTTTATGGGTTCCTTCTCCACTATTGAGAAGGTTGGATTTGTCCCTATTTGTGCCTAGGGGCTTAGGTATATACATTTTCTCATTGTGTTATGCATTTTGGCTCTTCTACATATCTCATATATCATTACTTACACATGAGAGTGGCACGTTCAAAAGCACCAGAATGATGTAGGCACGCAAGTCCCATGGGCTTTCAATGGGAGATGTCCTAGGGTATGTCCACACTGCAATCAGAGGTATGACTGTAATGCATATCCGAGCTACCTTTGATCTAGCTAGCTCTGAGAACAATAGCAGAGAAACCACTGCAGCGCAGGCTGTATAAGCATGTCCAGGACCCTGGGTGGGTACTTGAGCAGCTAACTCACGCTGCTGTGGTCTCACTGCTATTGTTATTTGAGTTAACCAAATCAGAGCTAACTCAGCTATGTTGACACATGCTGTGGTCACAGCTGGGTCGACATACCCTTAAGTGCTTTTGCCTGTTAACAGTATTGTGTCCTGCTACATATATTTTGACAAGCTAAATAATTTTATGTTGTCCCAAGTGGTCATTCTATTTGAGTTTCTTGTTTAAAGCCAAATGTATGTGAGAATCCTCACTTTTGCTCTCTCTCCTCATGCATGTGATGAAGTATAAGATGACATGTCAATGCTTCTCTACTGACACAAAGACAGGACTTCAGAAAAGATAATTATATTGTAATATAGATTGACCATATAAAACCCACTGCTGCCTGGTACCTGTATGCTAGTGCAATGGTCCTCCCAATTTGTGAGTGGCCATAATACCTTGCTGATAGATGGCTAAGAGAAGAGGCAATCAAGAGACTGGATATATGTTTATCTGGGGTTAAATAATGCAGTTCTGATTCAGGCAAATTACAAAAAATGTATGGGTTAAGGTCAGAATCTCTAATAGTGAATGGCTGCTCATTAAAGCCTGGTTTAAAGAAGTTTTACTTCTGTTCAATTTCCAAAATAATAGTATAGCGAATCTGTGGACATATCTAAAGGAGATTTCAGTCCATTCTCTCTTCTCACTCATCTTTCCCACTGTCAATGCTCATATTTGACTGTAATTGCAAAGCCACAATATCATCTGTCCATTAGGTCTAATATAGGAAAGCTCAAAATGTGATTAACTTTCCTTTTATTATATGACCATTTCTTATACTTCTGGTTGAAGAAACACTTGTAAAGAAGACATGTGTCCCTTTTATTTGAAACCTCTCCTAACTGAGGGTCATTGGAACATTTGTGGGCAAGCAATAGTAAATGGATCAAGATGGAGAGGACGGATTCACAAGCAACCATGAAGAGCAACATGTTGTTCCCGCTGGAAATGGAGCACAGTTGTGAGAGTGACCACAGTAGTGACAGGACCAGTTCTGCTGCTATTTCACAGCCTAGGGGAAAGACGCCTTCCCCTTCATGGTCTATGCAGAACTCTCTAGCCCACTCACGCAGACTGTGCACTAAGTCGTGTACTTGCCCCACTCAGCTGGGAGCACTGATGACCTTCTGCAAATCATTGCTAATTATCTTCAAAGTTACTGAACTTAAGTACATCTATAAAATATTTCTCTGAAAGATCATCTTAATTTCAGTATGATAGGGAATTTTGGAAAGCTTTTAAATATATAATTCAAGGAATCTGCGTACCCTCATGCCCTGCCTTAATAGGTTAATCTACTAGGGATAACACACAGGATTGTTCCTGGTGATTTTTCTGATCATATAAACAAATAATGTGTGAGTAACTATCCCATGTTTATGCTGCAATTTTATACCAGCCTAATTCAGAATTCAATCAGTTTGTGCCACCCCAAAGGCTGTGCTATGGTTAGCCTTTCTGGATTCATTAGATCAGCTGCTTACCCAGCAATGAGACTTTACTTGCCAGCAGTCACTCTCTCTAAATCCTGGGAAGTCCACTGAGAATTTAGTCCCACTAATTAACTGTGATGGGGCACTGTGTGCTTACAGCTATCTACTGAACTCTGTTATCTTTCACAAGTATTGCCAAGCTCTTCGGCCCTTAAATGAACAGTCAAGTAAATATGACATTTTATGTACTGTAAGGAAAGATCTGAGTACTTATCCTGAATAAAATGGTGCCCTCTTCCTCAGTTATATTTGGGAATCCATCCAGGTTTTTTCTCATATGCCCCTGCTTGCAGTTAAAATAACTGGTTAAAATGTCATCCCCTAACTTAAACATGACACTGAAAATAAAACTGCACAAAGGATATAAGCTTCTGGTTTGCAAGAACTGGCAAAAATATAACCACTAATGCACAGTTCACCCTTCCCAAAGACCCCACCATCTGTCTCCCTTATCTCTGGCACTTTCTCCTTACCGTGGTTGTTGGAAGGGAAATGGGCTGAGCACCTGCCCCCATCACCTTAACTGTGGCCTTCAGAGGCACTGGTTTGTCCCTCTTCCATACCTAACAGCTGAAAGCCTGCCCATATTCCCAATCTAAGGAAGCCTGCAGGAGCCGAAAGCAATCACTTTCGTGGAGGGAAAGCAAAACACTGTCTATTCACTTGACTGAGGCAAGGGCAAGCAGTATTTCAAAATGAGTGGTGTGGTTACTAGGGAAATGCTGAGGGCTTCCTAGCAACCATTATGAGCCTCTCCTGCACTACAGGATTTCAAGACTATTCCTGGCCCTCTAGCAGACCCCTTGGATTGGTCTTTACTGGTAGTACCCCCAAAGGTACCAAATAGGGTGAGTGTCATCATCTGAAAATCAGAAAGGAAAGAACAACCCAGACCCAAGATCCAGCAATCAATTGTTATCAGAGAACCTGTTCCATCCCTAATTAAGACAGCAAAGGGAAGGGAAAGGGAGGTGGCATGGATATGGGGTAGGGATAGGGATCTGATTTTGCACCTTTTGAGTGATGAAGCTTTTCCAACTACCTTAGCCCTGGTATGCTAAACTTTCACAAATCTCTGCTTATGTGTGTGGTCCTGTTACAACCCCCATTCCCAGTTCAGTTTCAATTGGGTCTGTGGTATTTCTCAAACATTTTGTGGATCCGCACATTTTGGAGTCCTGCACTTCTGAAAATCAAGCCATTTATATAGGTATCTAAATACAGACCTAGGGAGCAAAATTTAAGTTCGTATTCCTAGATTTTAAAGCTAGAAGTGACTATTTTGATCATCTCATTTGATTTCCTGCATACACAGGCCATGGAATTTCACCAAGTGACTCCTCTATGAAGCCCATATCTTCTGCTAAGTTAGAGCATGTCTTTTAGGAACACATTTAATCCTGATTTAAAGACTTCAAATGAGTGAGCATTGTTAAACTGTGTGAGGTAATCTAATTAAAATATAACCATATAGACTGTTGCAACCACTGTTATATATTTGCAACACATATTGTACAAAGGTAGTCGAGTGAGATGTCTATGAAAAGGTTTTGATTTTCTGGTTATGATTATGCTATCTGTATGCATGTATCATTTTTGTACGTGAAATTATAAGTATTGGCTCTATGCTTGGATTTCAAATGTTTTCTTCTAGGGAAAAGCCCACAAGGTAATGCCCAGCACACCTTGGAGGGACTGTTCAAATTAAGTGGCTCATCAGGAAACACCTGGTTGACAATGGACCATGGGAGATGCTCATCCACACTGAGTGGACTGTCATGTAAACGTGCTGTCTGGAGTGTAGGTAATTGCTTCCTGCAATGACTGAGGGAAATTAGGCATGAACATGTGGCTTGCCCATGTGACTCCAAACTCATCTTGTTGCTGTAATTTTTCACAGTAAGAACAATAGGATGCCCTCCACATGGCAAAAGCTATAAAAGGCCCTGGAAACATCTCCACTTTGTCTCAATCCTGCTTCTTACCTCTGGAGGAACTTTGCTACAAACTTAAGCTCTGAACAAAGGACTGAATGACTTATCCAAGCTATGGATGTACTCCAGAGACTTCACTTAAGCCAGCAGTTTATTCCATCACTGCTACAAGCCTGAACCAAGAACTTTGCCATTACTGTATGTAATTGATTCCTTTAACCAATTTTAACTCTCACCTCTCCTTCTTTCTTTTCATGAATAAATTTTAGATTCTAAAGGATTGGCACCAGTGTGATTTTTGGGTAAGATCTAAGTTATATATTCACCTGGGTGTGTGCCTGGTCCTTTGGGATCAGAAGAACCTATTATTTGATGAGACTGGTTGTAAAGAACCACTCATCACTGAATCCAGTGTTTTTGGTGGTGATATAAGAACTATAATGCCTGAGGAAACTGCCTCTATGTTTTCTTCTTAGCCAGTGTGGTGAAACAGGAGTTTACTTCTGTGTCTGGTTTGATATAAAAGAATAATCACCAGTTTTGAGTTGTGTTTGCCCTATTTCTCAGCAGTTTGTCCTGAATTTGGCATCCTCAGTTGTAACCCACTAAGGCACGGTTACAAACTGTTCTTATGGTTAATTACCATCACTATTAAAAATGTGTACCTTATCTCTATTCTGACCTCTCTTCCAGATGTATTTTATTATACAATTTGTCTGTGACTTTAAAGAGCTCTCTCCTGTCAAAAATCTTCTGCCCATATACGTACATGTAGACTATGACCAAGTCACTTTCTTTTTAATAAATTAAATAGATTGAGCTTCCAAAGTCTTTCATTGTAAGGCAGTTTCTCCAGACCTTGGATCATTCTTATAGATCCTTTCCAATTTTTCAACATGCTTTATTAAGTGTGGATACCAGAATTACTGTACTCTCAGCTGTACAGTATACTGAGATAATTCCACTTTTCTACTCTTTATTCATTATCCCTCTGCTTATACAGTCATAAATCACATTAAGCCCTTAGCCACAACATTGCATGGTTATCTTCTGGCCCTCTGGAAGACCCTTTGGATTGGTCTTTATTGGTTATACCATAGCCACTAACTCCTTTACAGAGTCACTGGATACTGTCCCTCAGCCTGTACGTATGACTTAGATCTTACATCTAGGAACAAAGAATGTAACATTTGTATGTATTAAAATGCATATTATTCAAATGAACCCACCACACCAAGTGATCCAGGTTGGACTATATAACTGATCTGGCCCCATCATCATTGACCACTCCACCAATTTGTGTATTCTCTGCGCACTTTAGCAGCAATGATTTTATACATTCTTCCAAATCATTCATGATGATGCTGAAAATCATTGGTCTAAGAACACATCCTTTTGGATTCCCACTGGATGATAATTCCCCATTTACAACTACCTTTTGAGAATTATGAGTTAGCCAGTTTTTAATCCATTGAATATGTGGGGTCCTGAGTCAAACATCTTGCAGAAGTCTAACTATACTGGGAAAATTCTAGCCTCACTGAGGCCAATGGAAAAACGTCCATTGACCTTGATAGGGCCAGGATTTTACCCATTATGTTGAAAGTTACCTTTATCAACCCATTTTGTAATCTCATCAGAAAACGGTATTAAGTGTGTTTGACAAGATTTATTGTCTATTAGACTATGCTGGTAGGTACTAATTATGATACCATCCTGTCAAGGTTCCTTCCCCTCTCTGAACTCTAGGGTACAGATCTAGGGACCTGCATGAAAACCTCCTAAGCTTACTTTTACCAGCTTAGGTTAAAACTTCCCCAAGGTACAAATTAATTTTACCCTTTGCCCTTGGAATTTCCACTGCCACCACCAAACTTTAACTGGGTTTACTGGGAAATGTAGTTTGGACACATCTTTTCCCCCAAAATCCTCCCAACCCTTGCACCTCACTTCCTGGGGAAGGTATGGTAAAAATCCTCACCAATTTGTATAGGTGACCACAGACCCAAACCCTTGGATCTTAGAACAATGAAAAAGCATTCAGTTTTCTTACAAGAAGACTTTTAATAGAAGTAAAGGAATCACCTCTGTAAAATCAGGATGGTAGATACCTTACCGGGTAATTAGATTCAAAACATAGAGAATCCCTATAGGCAAAACCTTAAGTTACAAAAAAGACACACAGACAGGGATAGTCATTCTATTCAGCACAGTTTTTTTCTTAGCCATTTAAAGAAATCATAATCTAACACATCTCTAGCTAGATTACTTACTAAGTTCTCAGACTCCATTCCTGTTCTGTCTCCGGCAAAAGCATCACACAGACCCTTTGTTTTTCTCCCTCTTCCCAGCTTTTGAAAGTATTTTGTCTCCTCATTGGTCATTTTGGTCAGGTGCCAGCGAGGTTACCTTTAGCTTCTTAACCCTTTATATGTGAGAGGATTTTTCCTCTGGCCAGGAGGGATTTTAAAGGGGTTTACCCTTCCCTTTATATTTATGACACATCCTATGAGTCTTTACTGAATACATCCCCTCTCAGCTTTACATTTACCCATTTACCCTTTTAACATATTAGCTTTTTCCAGTCTGAAACTTTCCCAGCATGCCAAGATTTTTTATAAATCAACATCTGTGGTTCAGAGAGCTACGCGAACAATTCCTTTAAAACTTGTGGGTGCAAATTATCAGAACCAACAGCTTTTCCAATATTTAGCTTCAGTGGTTGCTAATTAACATCTTGCCTAGTTACTGTTGGACTTTCAGCACCCACATTTTAAAAGAACAAACAAACAAAAAACATGACCATATTTTTTTTTAGCAGTAATACAATTCTTCAAAAATAAATGTTTGCCCACTTTACCATTTCTGCAGGAGCAAATGAGCTAGTAACGCATGCACACACACACTTAATTGCATTGGAAATGTAGATCTACTGTAGCATTTCTTTCATTGTAAACCCAAATTAAAGCACTTCAGTGACCCAACACAGTTTTGTTTTACACTGCTTTGCTTGCTGAACATAACATTTGGGCATATCGGGCAAAAACAAATTCAAATGTCTTTCCAACATGTTCCTGGCGGTTGCAGCTCTAGAAGTTTCTTAGTTTCCTCTTTGGATATGTCTATGATGCAATTAAAAACCCATGGCTGGCCTGGGCCAGCTGACTCAGGCTCACGGGCTAATGGGGTGTTTATTCACAGTATAGACAAGTATAGTACAGTATAGATGTTCAGACTTGGGCTGGCACTTGAGCCCTAGGACCCTGTGAGGTGGGAGGGTCCCAGAACTTCGGCTGCAGCCCAAGCACAAATATCTACACCGCAATTAAACAGTTCCTTAGCCCAAGCCCTGCAAGTCCAAATCAGTTGGCCTGGGCCAGCCAGGGGTGTCTAATGCCAGAGTAGACATACCCCTGGGTTTCCTCTGCATTGCAAGCAGCACTTTACCATTTCCTAAAACTTCACTTCCTAGGTCAGGATGGTAGATGAGAATCTTTTTGTAGCGCTTATGTCCACTGATGCCAATGAATAATTTGAGCATGCACCAAAGAGCACCCAGTGCTGTGTTACAATAACAGCGAGTGTTGGTTTCCTTCAGATCTAAGGTCCCTTCATGTGTGAAATACCCTGCCTTTGTTTACTTCAATAGGAGTGGCTGGGTGCTCAACACTTTTGAAAAACCTAGGCCACTTACTTAAGAGATTAAATATGGATTTAGGCTCCTGTCTTTGAAAAACTTAGCTTTTGTATTCAGGGGCCATTTACAATTTTTAGATTTCCCCTGATTGCTCTGTAATGTGTTACCACTGTTCAATTTAATATGGGTGGCTTCCCCAGTCAAAGAAATGCTGGCACAGTGATGTTTTTAAAAATGTTATCCTAAAAAAAATAAAAATAAAAAAAATTTAAAAATAGCTAAGCAAGTTCACCACTTTCACTCATTCCAGAAAACAACTGCACTTAAGGCAATGAAAAATTGTAAGACACTTTAAGAAAAAAAGAATGATCAAAACTATTACATGCTTCCCTTATCCACTGTATTATTAAAATGGTAAATCCATCTCTACTGTACAGATACCTGGATGAATGACGTTCATGATAAAACTATTTAAATGTTTGTCACATTTATTTTCCTAAGTGAGAGCTTGAATGACGTATTAACTGAAATTTATTTTTTTATTTCACCTTCAAAGGTCAGCGCTGACCCAGTTAGATGTTCAGTCTTAGTGGTCAAAGAATACAGAGTAGTAATGGTAGCGACACAAAACTGTAGTGATTTTATATATAAATATTGACATAGGTGAATGATTCAGTGATGATGATT
This sequence comes from Caretta caretta, assembly GCF_965140235.1. Lineage (NCBI taxonomy): Eukaryota > Metazoa > Chordata > Testudines > Cheloniidae > Caretta > Caretta caretta. The sequence goes on from NC_134207.1 coordinate 128,505,247, forward strand.
AATGATCTTCTCAATAGTTATATATCCGAGAAAGGGGAGAGAAGTCATTGTTGACAAAATGCATTATGACTACTAAGGCAATATTCCATGCCACTGAAGGAGTTTTCATACTTACTAGTTCAGCCTGTCAGCCTTGTGCACATTGGGAGTTAGACTATAAGGACACATAACAAACACTGATATCTAATATTTAGTGTAGAGAACCAAGAGTCAGGAAGTCTGGATTGTTTCCAACACTGTCATGGGCATTATAAAACCTACCTGGCAGATGTTGTGAATTGGAAATAATTCATATTTCTAATGTGCTTTGAGATCCCCAAATGGAAAGTAGTACTATTAAGTTAAAACAGCCTTGTAAAATTGTCATGAGAATTTACCAGCCCAAGCATAAAATATATCGATTTACTCCTTACGATGACTGATGATAATGGACAAAACAATAATATTTCACTCACCCATAAAAAATTGCTCTGAGAAAGGGGCTAAGTACATTTCAAACCGCTATGTTAACAGGGTATAATTATTGTTAACAGCACTGTTATTAGGGAAATAGCATGCATTCGGGTTTTCAACCCTCCAGGATTGTCCTGGGGCCTCTAGGAATTAAAGATTAATCTTCAAATTAAAGACTATGTCATGTGATGAAACCTCCAGGAATATATCCAATCAAAATTAGCAACCCTGGCATGCATTAATGCAGGGATTCTCAAACTGGGGGGCAGGACCCCTCAGGGGGTCACGAGGTTATTACATGGGGGGTCGCGAGCTCTCAGCCTCCACCCTAAACCCTGCTTTGCATCCAGTATTTATAACGGTGTTATATAAAAAAGGGTTTTTAATGTGTAAGGGTGGTTGCACTCAGAGGTTTGCTATGTGAAAGGAGTCACCAGTACAAAAGTTTGAGAACTACTGCGTTAACAGTACAGCCTGTGAGGCAATATAGAGCTATGTCACCCCAAGCACAGCTCCGGGCAACATTATACCTAAGACACAATACTTCCTGAAGCTCCCTTGTGCACATGGGTGGTTGCTCAGGAAGCACCATCCTTGAGGATGGTGAAGCTTGCCCCTCACCACAGTGAGCCTGACCTGCTGTATAGACTGAAGAATTGCACCAGCACCCCCCCTTCATCACATGTGGGACATGTGCACTCCCATGCAAATGTGGTTGGTCTTTATGCAGGTTTTTGTAAAGTAGGGGAGGGAAGAGTGGTTTCCTTCCACTCCCACCCTGCCCCTACATACTCACAAAGCCAGATACAATGTGACCCTTAATGTCCTGATACACAGTAATGTGTTGACTGAGAAAACTAGTACTTTAGTATTTATTGTAAGTACCATATACATTATACAGTATGTACCACACAAGTCACAGTTCATTTTAACTGAGAAAGTTATAGATGTGTAGGGCATTATTATACACACACACACAATTGGCTCCGTTTTACATATGTAAAACTGAGCCAATTTTCCACATGCCAACTCGCAGTCCACGACTGTTAGGGCTTCTATACTTTTTCCATGAATTTTTCATAGCTTCTTTTTTCTTGCCATCTGTTTAAAAAAGAAAGAAAAGAAAAAGGCAGTGTGCAGCTATTCAACCCAGCTCCATAGAAAATGAGTTGATTAGAAGAGCTCTCTTATGCAGTATTTCTTTCGTTAAATGCAGTGATGTTAAATGCCAGCGCTGCAGCCTTTTCTATTTAGTATTCACGTCCTGGAAGCAATAAAAGTCTCACAAATTTTGAGAACTACTTGAGTGTGTAAGTTGTAGTAATTAATGTTTCCTGCCTGATTGCATTTTGCTTCCCCACCTTCCATTTTTAGGCTTCATGAAGCAGTGCATACTACTTCTACTTACACCCCACGTATAATTATAACACGGTACAATGAGACAATGATATAAACTCACATGTAGACCATATTGTTATGAACCATGAAAAAGTGTGTGTGTGTGTGTGTGTGTGTGTGTGTGTATATGTATGAAATGTCTCAGCTTCTCAATCAACTCTTCCCACAGGAAGATGACTGTTTATTATTTGATTTTCTATGACAACTATATATTATAGGCATCAAATTGTATGAAAATACCTGGTGAATTCAAGAAAAAAAAAACGGACGATGGAATTTAAAGTGGTTTAAAATCACAGAACCTGAGTCATTTAAAACAAGACTTAACAAGGCAATTGGGGGTTATAGGGTAGGGGGCAATCCTACCTCTGCCAAAGGATAGACAAGAAGACATAATATGTCTGGTCCACCCTTTAATTCATATAGATTTTTGATACTTATATACTCTCTTGGGGGCTGCCCTCCTTCACTATTCCCTGTTTCCTACTACCACAGGATCCACTTTTTAGTATTATTTCTGAGAATTAAAGCCTATGTTTGTTAAGGAACTTAAGCATATACATAACTAACTATAGGAGCAGTTCCATTGACATTAAAGGGACTACTTATGTGCTTAAAATTACACACATGATTAACTTGCAGAATCAAGGATTAAAATAGGACCAAACCAGCCATCCTCATTCAGGGAGAGAGATTTTGCCAAAGTAAGGAATTAATAAGTACCAAGCCAAATATCAATATAGATGAAGCAACTCTGCATCTGATAGGGTGGGGGACAAAGGAACAGTACTATTTGTGTTTTAAGTGATCTATAAGCAGCATTGCATTTCAAGTGAAAATAATGCATTTCACAAACATTTTAAGAAGCACTGAAATGACCATATGTGCACTGCAATTTTCCATAGATATTAGCATTTTCCAAACACTAAGTAATTGGTAATTCCTGAATTATTTAAATGGAGAAATGCTTATTAAACAGGTCTGCTACTGCCTCAGCTATATCTGAAAAACAATATTGTATGAGCTATTTTTAAGCCTTCCAAGAATCCAGGCTCTTCTCCTGAATGTTACCTACCCTCACCCCAATAAAATATTTGCTCTTTTTTCCCTCCTCCCTTTGCAATTCCTCCACATATGCACATATATACAGAACACAAGCAACCACCCGTGTCCTGTAAAGCATCTCAGATTTTTATTTAATTATTCTATACATACCAAGCTTCCACAATTACATAACCGCCACAAGAAACATCCTCCTCCTCCCACACACTTTCACTGTGAACCATACTTTTTCCATACAGGCATATCAAGGCATTTACTACTACTACATGCAAAGTACAAAGAAACAGGCCTATGTGAAAACTACTCTTTGTGCTATCTGCTTTGTCAAGCTGTTCTTCAATTTCTTTTGAAATGGTCCCAGCATACCTCAAACTTGGAAAGGGATTAATAGATGCTTAGAACCTACTTAGGTCTAAATGACATGTTTACAGAGCATTACAGAAATGTCTGGAAAAAAACCACTGTTGCCAGCTCTCATGATTTTATTTCAAATCTAATGTTATTTGGTGTTCATAAAGACTGAGCTCCTGGAGTCATATTATTGCATGAGAATCTCAACTTTTATTACCAGGTGGGGGACAGAGGAGGAAATTTCTAGCCCTCATATCCCAGGGTTTTGGTGGCCTGACTTATGAGTTTTGAGCACTAGGAGCTGGTAATAGTGATACATTTCCCAAGCATAGATTGAGAAGTGATTTCAACTTCTGTCCATTATTATTTATTTGTGAGACATTCTAAAGATAAGATGAACAAATATTTGCTAAGCAGCTGGTAACTATTTGAAAAGTTTTAAATATGTAGCTTTGTTTGACATGGGTCATGGAGGGAAAAGGAGAACAGGTGTTCTGTATTTTTGAGGCCTTCTTTCTCACACTTATACAGAATAATGTGAACTCCTGTTTTTAACACATTGCTAAGTGGGACAAAAATGTCTTGAAGCAGCACCAAAAGGGAACAAATTTAATATACTGAAATGTCAAATGAATTTAAGGGAACGTTGTGATTGGCTAGTGTACGATTGTATATATCTATCTCAAACTACAAACTCACTTTTGTTTTGTGAATGCCATTTTGATTATAAGAGTCTACTCTGCTTACACTTTTGCCTTTTACCCTCCGTCTTGTGACTAAACCACCAAGGTGTCAGGAGAAATTCTTAAACCTAGCAAAGGGCTAACAATGGAAAAAAGAAAAGCGTTGTTAACCTAAATAATCTTCCTTTCAAATGAAAATGCCCTGGGACAATAAGCTTGATAGTGCCCAGAAGAACCAGTTCTGTCAAGTGGGCCTGTAACCAACTAACCTGAGGAGTAACAGGGTAGTCACCTGAAAAAGGGGTCTGAAATTTTATAAAAAGGACTCTCTACAGCAGGGGGAAGCAGACAAGGCTGGACAGGAGGTAAAAGAGAAGGCATTCTGCACCCCCTGAAGAGATACTTACCAAATCCTAAAATGCTCTAAGAGCGGTGAGGAAACTTTGGCAGTAATTTGCAGGTAGGTTTTGTTATTTTTTTTAGTGATTTCTATATCTTTTGGGATGTTTATGAGCAAAGTAGATGTGTATGGAAACATTCCTTTGTGAGTATGTGGATTACTTGCTTTCATTATCACACAGTCCCCACACAGGGCAAAACAGTAATCCAGAGGACCCATATCTTCAGTGGAACTTTGGAAGCTTTCAAGAGCTACTGGAGAGGTGTGAGAAAGTTGGCAGTGGTCTCAGGCAGTTGGACTGTGAGGTCTCAGACATGCCATCTGAACCTGAAGTGTATACCTAGAAGTCCAGAGCCTTAACTGTGCCCAGGGTCAATGGACCAGAAGCACATGGGACTTTATGTTTGGGTCCAGTGCAGCAGCCCTATGAATGTCCAGCAGGTGGAGTTTATCCAGGTTTGTAACATGTGCGCATACTGTAGATGCACTGGAATGACAATTCAATATATTAAATTTAGGAATGCCAAGTTATTTGCTGAATGTTTGAAAATAACTTTCTTATAATTTAGATACATCACATAAATTATCGATAGAGATGGGCCCAAAGCAGACCTCTAAATTCAAATACTCCTGAAATTAGAGTATGGATAATCTGAATCAAGATCTACTTCTAGATTTTGCAGATGATGAGAATTTTATCATGAGCAGAGCCAAACTTTTGAATTTGCACTCCAAAAGAACAAAGGAAATTTGTAATTGGCATACATTGTCAGAATTATGCAATTTGAGACTATCAGGGTTCCTTCCCCACTCTGAACTCTAGGGTACAGATGTGGGGACCCGCATGAAAGCCCCTAAGCTTATTTCTACCAGCTTAGGTTAAAACCTGGTATGCTGCCACCACCAAGCAATTTAACAAAGGATCAGGGAAGAGACCACTTGGAGATGTCTTCCCACAAAATATCCCCCCAACCCCTTACACCCCCTTTCCTGGGGAGGCTTGAGAATAAACAAGATGAGCACAAAACAGCCTTGGATTTTTAAGACCCAAAAAACCCAATCAGATTCTTAAAAAACAGAACTTTATTAGAAGAACAAAAAAAGATAAGAGAACAGCTCTGTAAGATCAAAATGGAAGATAATCTTACAGGGTAATCAGATTCAAAACATAGAGAATTCCTCTAGGCAAAACCATAAGTTACAAAAAGACACAAAAACAGGAATACACATTTCCTCCAGCACAGCGAATTTCATAAGCCAAAACAAAGAAAACTTAATGCATTGTCTAGCTAGATTACTTACTAACTTTATAGGAGTTGGAGGGCTTGCATCCTTGATCTGTTCCCGGCAGAAGTATCACACAGACAGACAAAAGCCTTCCCCCCCCCCTCCAGATTTGCAAGTATCTTGTCCCCTCATTGGTCATTTTGAGTCAGGTGCCAGCCAAGTTACCTGAGCTTCTTAACCCTTTACAGGTGAAAGGGGTTTGCCTCTGGCCAGGAAGGATCTTATAGCACTGTATACAGAAAGGTGGTTACCCTTCCCTTTATATTTATGACAGAGACCATCTCTAAATTAGAGGTCTAGAAAGAGGGTCATCAGTTCCCTGATTACTGCATATTTTTACTCTTTGTTTACACAAATACCAAACGTAACATAGGCAGCAAGAATTAAGTAATCTGTTTCCTAGTACAAGTAGTATGAAAAGTTTGAGAATGGAAGCCCAATAGTCTAATCGTTAAACTGAGAACGTTTGATAGAAGCATAATAAATGTTATTGTTTAGTCACAGGTGTATTTGCTTTAGGAAAAGTTTTGACGCTAACACAAAGATGATATTTATAGGTCAGATTTTCCACCATTACCTGTGTTGAGTTGACTACACGAATAGTCCCCTTGATACTAGTGTAAGTAAGGTTTGTAGATTATAGTCCTATATATTTATTCTGAGAGATTGGGCATTCGATTAAGTGAGCTGTAGCTCACGAAAGCTTATACTCAAATAAATTGGTTAGTCTCTAAGGTGCCACAAGTACTCCTTTTCTTTTTGGAAAAAAGTCAGAATATCAAAGAATGAATTTAGTGAACGCTTATGAAGTAAGAAACAATACATGTGTGTGAAAAAGTCAAACACTCAGAGGTAAGAAACTGCATGGTTTTCTTAGCAGAACTAGACAGTTAAAGCTAAGAAACATTAACTCAGTGATATAGTGAGAGAGCACTAGCAAGTTGCTTAGAGTGTTCAGGAAGTCATCCTTGAATTTAAAGGATTATAAATAAAACTTCAATAAGATTTAAAGTGAGATGTTTTCCAATAGCTGAACCTAACCAGGCCTGAGAAGGAAATAAAATGAGATGATCTTTGACCAGACCTGAAGGAAACATGCCTCCCCCTCCCCCCATCAAAGGAAAAGAGGGCCTGACTGGATGGATGGACACGTGTAACCATTCACCATGATATTTTGTATGGTAACTGACTTAAATACAGAGACTAAAAGGAGATTTTTTTTTATCACTTTGTGTTCATATACTTACAAATACCTAAGTAATTTGCCTAGCTAGTTAATTAGTAAAGATCAAAGGGCCCAATCCAGCTCCCATTGAAGTCAGTGACAACATCTTCATTCACTTTGACAAGAACAGGGTCAGGCTCTAAACACAGTTTAAATTACTGTAGGTTTTTCTTGTCTGTGTGAGCCAATTACCTACAAACTGTGCTAATATTAAGCAACCATAAAGGTGGCTGCTTGACATAGATTAAATGAAATGAAGGTTTATATCTTTCCTGATATATAACTATTTCCTTTGGTAATTGTATTCCAATATATTTACACCTAGTCTGTGGACCCAGACTGGGAGGTTTGCTCCAACATGCAGTGTAGATGTGCCCACTAAATCCTAGTCATTGCAAGTAGACACCCTAGAATGGACTTCTTCTCCGATATAGAGATCCACTAAGGTCACTGAGATTCTGACTATGCACAGGGTTCTGTGTATTCTCATGGGGATTGAGGCTTTGCAAAGTCTTGAAAGCCTGAATGAAAACTAGCTTGCACACAATGACATAGCCTAGTTTCCTTAAGAGTCAGCATAGATTAAATGTGCTGTTTAAGACCTTTAGTCCCTATAGCTGCAGCCTAAGCATAATAAAGAAAAGAGCCCTCTTCCAGGGTGATTGTCTCCACATGGCACAGCGAGGGCACAAATAGTCTTATCAATTAAATGACCAGACAATCCCTGTCAATTATTACCCATAAACACATTATTTTCATTCTTGGTATTTTTACACATCCTACTCTTTATTATTCTAGAGACCAGGAAAAAAATAAAAAAAAATCACTGAGTTTTCACTTTTAAAATTGCCACATGGTTGCTGCCTGTCTCCAAGGTAGCACAGCAGATAAATGGAATTTGTAGTGAACACAGCACTAAAGCCCCAATTCAAGAACACATTCCCTGTTCAAGAAAGCACTCAAACACATGTATAAGTCCCAATGAAGTCTGTATTTAGCACACTAAGCCCGTATATTCAGCCTGTAGAATTCTCTACAATCCCGTTGGAGTCAAGGAGACTTAAGCACATAGTTAAGTGCTTTCCTGAATCAAAGCCTAAGTGATGGGCAGAGTTTATTGCAATGCACTATTTTCACAGCTATGACATCTGAGGGAGAATACAAACATAATGCACCTTGCAGTAGTTGGTCAGTGAGAGGCCACTCTGCTTCTCTACATCAGTGGGTGTCGCTCACAGTCAGGGAAGTAGCAGAGATTGAACAGTTTATGGCTCTGTCCTGCCATACAGGCAGAGCCGCAAATGAGTCTCTGGGCCCCAGACCCCCAAGCAGGGTGAGGCACCAACCAGTCTATGGCTCCTGCCTGTGGTCAGGGCAAGCCAGCAAACAGTTAGGGGTTCTAGACTGCAATGAAGATAGAGCCACAAAAAAGAGTCTCTGCCCCCGGGCCCTCAGTCATGGTGGGGCAAAAAACTGCCTAGGGCTCTGGCCTGTAATTAGGACAGAGCAGCAAACAAAGCAAAGACAGAGCAAAGGTTCTCTGGCCTGCAATCAGGGGAGAATGGAAAAAGGGTCTCTGAACCCAGGCCCTCAGTCAGGGCAGGGCAACAAACAGTTTAAGGCCCTGGCCTGCAGTCAGAGCAGGACAGCGAGGTTCTGTGAGCCCAGGGGCAGCAAATATTGTCAGGGTGGGGCAACAAATATTTTAGGGCTCTGGTGTGTACTCAGGACAGAGCAGCAAACAGTTAGGGGCTCTGGTCCACAATCTGGGCAAAGCAGCACAAGTCCATGAACCCAGGGCCTCAGTCAGGGCAGGGCAGTAAATATTATATGGCTCTGGTCTATACTCAGGAAAGAGCAGCAAACGGGTCAGGCATCCTAGCTGCAGCAGATGGCCGACAGACGCAGTCCTCTTGGCCTAGAGAGGGGAGGTTGTCACTCGGAGGTGGGGGGTGGCAGAGGGTAGGGGGAAATGGGCCCATCCGACTTCACTGGGCCCCAACTCAGGGCCCTAACAATAGCTGAGTGTTCCACCCCGGGTCAGCGGGGATTCCAGCTGTAACACGCTGACATGATCTCAGGCAGCAATGCAGCCAGACTGGGGTTGCCTGCCCCTGGTTCCCTTCCTCCCCTCCCCTCAGTGTGCACCTGGCTCCATGGGTGTCCTCTGTTTACTGAGAGTAGACGCCATTGGCATTCCCAGCAATTCCTTAGTGCCTGGGACAGTGGGTGGCTCCATCAGTTCAGGCCAGTCCTCAGCTCGGCAGGGCTCTGCTACAGTCTCCCAGCCTGGGGAGTGGGCAGGAAACATCTGTCTCCTCCAGTGGCAGCAGCACAACTGAGCTCCAGGACCTGCCTTTTATACTTTGTGTTCCGCCTCCTGACTTCCAGTTGGAGGGGCGAGCACAGCCTGGCTCCACCTACCTGGGTTCAAAGTGTGGTCCCTCACCCTCTGGCTCAGTGGGAGGCCACTCCGCCTCATTACAAAGGAATTCCTGATTTCTCCTAAAGCAACCAGCGAAGGCATTCAAATCTGAGTGGGTAACTACAAATATTATACAGCCAATGTATAAATCAGCTCCATTATTTTACCCTGACTTCCTGTGAATTCCGACAGCTTATCCATAGACTCTAAGGCCATAAGGGACCACTGTGATCATCTAACCTGACCTCCAGTATAACAAAGGTCATAGGATTTCCCTGAGTTAATTTATGTTTGAACTAGAACATACCTTTAAAAAAAATCCAGTCTTGATTTTAAAAATGCCAGTGATCCTCTACAACCTTGGGAAAGTTGTTCCAATGATTAATTACCTTCACTTAAAAATTCACATCTTACTTCTAGTCTGAATTCTTCTTGCCTCAGCTTCCAATCACTGGATCTTGTTATACCTTTGTCTAGATTGAAGAGCCTATTATCAAAGTTTTGTTCCTCATGGCAATACTGCCAGACTAAATCATCCCTTCACCTTGTCTTCATTAAGCTAAATAGAGTGAGCTATTCTATCACTAAAAGTCATGTTTTATAATACTTAATCATTCTCATTTCTCTTCTCTGAACCCTCTCCAAATTAACAATATCTTTCTTAAATTGTGGACACCAGAACTGGACACAGTATTCCAGCAGTAGTTATACCAGCACCAAATACAGAGGTAAAATAACCTCCTTACTCCTACTCAAGATTCTCCTGTTTATGCATCCCAGGATCACATTTCCCACTTTGGCTACAGCATTGTACTGGGAACTCAAGCTGACAATATTTTATGTGAGAATGTATTTCCTTCTATTTCAGAGTAACAGCCGTGTTAGTCTGTATTCGCAAAAAGAAAAGGAGTACTTGTGGCACCTTAGAGACTAACCAATTTATTTGAGCATGAGCTTTCGTGAGCTACAGCTCACTTCGTCGGATGCATACCGTGGAAACTGCAGCAGACATTATGTACACACAGAGATCATGAAACAATACCTCCTCCCACCCCACTATCTTGCTGGTAATAGCTTATCTAAAGTGATCATCAAGTTGGACCGTTTCCGGCACAAATCCAGGTTTTCTCACCCTCCGCCCCCCCACACACAGGAGAGTGAGTTTGGGGGAGGGGGGGTGGAGGGTGAGAAAACCTGGATTTGTGCTGGAAATGGCCCAACTTGATGATCACTTTAGATAAGCTATTACCAGCAAGACAGTGGTGTGGGAGGAGGTATTGTTTCATATTCTCTGTGTGTATATAATGTCTGCTGCAGTTTCCACTGCATGCATCCGACGAAGTGAGCTGTAGCTCATGAAAGCTCATGCTCAAATAAATTGGTTAGTCTCTAAGGTGCCACACATACTCCTTTTCTTTTTCCTTCTATTTGTTATAGGTTTGTTAGCCATTAAGTACATCAAGTAGCTTTCATTTATCCTTACGCTGTTTAGCCATATCATGTTACCTATACAGGAGTGCTAGGACCTGGGGAGAGTGTCTGAGCACACAAAGAGTGAACTAGTTAAAAAAGCCTGAGAAGTCTCATCCTGACTTAAGCAGGGGTGTAGTCCATATAAATAGCTATGGGTTCTCTTCTGAATGCTCAGTAAACATTACACTCAGCACATTTTGTTAGGATAAAGATATTCAGGCCTGTCTGCAAAGGCCTGTACTTTAAGAATTTAGGTGTATTCTTATCACTTGGCTAGTTCTAGAGGTATAAAAGAAGAATCAAAATCACTGTCTGCTGGTGTAAGGGCCTTCTCTTACTGTGACAGTCTGAGGCCCTGTTCTTAGGCTAAGGCCTTTGGCTAAGCAGCAGAGGCAGCCATAAGCTAGCCATAAACAGTCACATCCTCACATTCCAAACTAGTCATATTGAAATAAGGTGCTATTGGGCTGTTAGGCACTATCAGGACAGGATTGTATTCCTATCACCTCCAGAGAAAGGGAAGTGCCTAGAAAATGTAAAAGGAAACTTAGTTTGATAGCATCCTGTCTGGCAAGAACTCACTTATCAATAGCTGGGATGTGAAATCCTCACTTCTGTATTGTCTTGTCATTATAGTTCCCATTTTGCTATTGTTTGTCTGTATAATCTCTGTCTGGTTCTGTGATTGTTCCTGTCTGCTGTATAATTAATTTTGCTGGGTGTAAACTAATTAAGGTGGTGGGATATAATTGGTTACATAATCATGTTACAATATGTTAGGACTGGTTAGTTAAATTTCAGGAAAATGATTGGCTAAGGTATAGCTAAGCAGAACTCAAGTTTTACTATATAATCTGTAGTCAATGAGGAAGTGGGTGGGTGTGGGTGGGAAGGGGTGGGCATGTGGGTGAGGGAGATGGGAACAGGGAATGGGGTAAGGAAATTAGAATCATGTTTTGCTAAAAGGGGAAATGGGAACAGGGAATGGGGCTGGGGAAATTGGAATAATGTTTGGCTAAGGGCAGGAATGGGAACAGGGACAAGGCTCTGTGGTGTCAGAGCTGGGAAGGAGGATACTAAGGAAGGAAACTGGAATCATGCTTGCTGGAAGTTCACCCCAATAAACATCGAATTGTTTGCACCTTTGGATTTCGGGTATTGTTGCTCTCTGTTCATGCGAGAAGGACCAGGGAAGTGAGTGGGTGAAGGAATAAGCCCCCTAACACATCTCTACCCTGCATTTCTGGTTATTGTTCCTCTGTAGATGAAGAATGGACATCTTCCCCATAACTGCTGGAAAGAGAGTCCTCCTCCAGCATAACCCTTCCCTTTTTTGTTGGATTCCAATTACCATGATCCTGCTGCCTTTTCTGAATTACTGTGACATCCATTTTTGTCAAGATCCAATTAAAACATCCTCACAGTACTGCTTACTGTATACTTAACCTGGAAGTGTGTCACTTCATCCTTCAGATTCTTCAGTTCATCGCTCCTCACGCAGCCATACCCTATTTGCAAATAATTACATGACACCTCAAACTGAAGGCTGAGCTATACCACTTTGAGATAGCCAGGGTACAATCTAGACTAGTAAGTAGCTGTGTCACCCCTGTCCTCTAACCTTGGGTGCCCTTTATACTGCTTTACTGTTGTTGCCTCCATACCTGGACTGCTCACAAACAATCTCCTGCATGTAAGTCACTCCCAGCTAAGTCTGCGTGCCAGTCAGACCCAGACTTTTACCAGACTGAACTATACTGAAGAGTGACCCCAGCACACTCCCATTCCCGGATTTTTTCCCCAAAAATATGTGTCTTGCATTGCCCTGCCCTCTCCTGGATGAAACCAGTTCATATAAAGCCTGTCATTTTATTAATAGAAATTATATACAAAAATCCTGTTATTCCAAATGGAGTTTCCCAAACACTTCAATCCAAATACAATGGTTTAAAAATAGATTTTAAGTGAATACAAGTAATGAGCATAAAAGTCAGAAATGGTTACAAGAGAAATACAGATAAAACACAGCCAATGCCTAACAACACATTATGATAAATTGAAAGCAAAGTTTCTCTAACCACGTGCTCTCAATTGTCTTGATGGCCAAACTTCTGGGCCAGGACCACTTCTTCTGTGAAATGGCTGCTTCTTTTGTTCCTTCTGATGCAGTCAATTGATGGACAGAGAGTGAGAGAGAAGGGTGTCCTGGGTTGTTTGTCCCCCATTTTTATAGTGTCAGTCCCATGTCAACACTGCAAAATTATGTCACCCTAACTTAACGTCTGCATACAGGCATTGCAGTTATTAAATCACTTCTGTATGTGCATACTTGGCTCCTTGTGTTGGCAGTGCATGTCCTCACCAGGAGCACGTGTACTGATTCTATTGTTAGTGTGGGTCATTGTGGGATAGGTCCTGGGGGCCAGTAATAGTCAACATAAGAAACAGAGAGCCTGCACTGACACTGCGTCAACCTAATTACATGAACCATGGCTATATGCCTCTCAGGGAGGTGGTGTTACTAAATCAGCATAGTGAGGCACTTACAGTGGTAGGAGCCAAATCTAGGTGAAGACATTTCCACAGTTAGGTCAATGCAAGGCAAATTGATTGTAGACCAGGCCTTAGAAAACATTTCCAGCTAAGATTCAGGAGACCAGAAGTCTACAGAGGAGGATATTGCGTGCTGGTTTCCCTACCTGTTGGCACTCCCTTTGTGCTTGATGATTCCATTTACTGCTTAAATGCAAATTAAACAGAGCACACATTCTTTTGTTGAGACAGACCATTTTGACAACTTTCATTTTGGCAGTGCTGTGGTTTGGAATATGTGTTAATAACACCATGTGGTGGAATTTTATAACTTTACATACAGTGTTGCCATACATATTTTATCAGGACAATGTGGACCAGCAAATTATGAGCTTTCAAATGATACCTCACAAGGCATACTTTGTACCAAAATTATTACAACTATGTGCAAGTGATGAATACAGGGGTACAGACTGTCACAATCACTTCCTGAACCACGCTGCTAATCTTGACTATTTGGTGTCCTTTAACTCGACCCACAGCATCAAACCTACAATCATATTCAAAAAACACATTTTCTGCTTTTAGTTACATTTCTGATAGAATTTGTGTTAACTGGGTTTCGATGAGAGCAGACATTGGATCAGAATATTTTAGCTTAAAACAAAGTCAATATAATGTAAGTTTCTCAGTACATTAGAACCGTGGCTCATATAACAAATAGAAAAGAAGAGAAAAAAGCCTATGTTACTGTTGTCCTTAATGTCCACTAAGGCTTATCAAGTTACAGTACCAAAAACCATGTTTCAGCAGTCACACATAAGTACATGGTGTCAAAGGCAAACTAGCAAGAATCTGCCATTCGTCTTTTCAGTCTACAATCTTCCCTGATAAAGTTTACATCTCACATACACATATAAAAAACATACAGTTTCCCACATTCAAATGTTACAAAGTATGAATTCCTTGCATACACCAACTTTGTAAAATCAGTGTCAATATTGCATCTGACTCATCAAGTAACATTTTAGTATTCACTAGGTTCTCAAGTGATTAAAAAATTAATCGTAATTAATTGTGCGATTAATTGCACTGTTAATAATAGAACAGCACTTATTTTGATATGTGTGGATGTTTTCTACATTTTCAAGTATATTGATTTCAATTACAACATAGAACACAAAGTGTACAGTGCTCACTTTATATTATTATTTTTATTACAAATATTTGTGCTATAAAAACAAAATAAATAGTATTTTTCAATTCACCTTATACAAGTACTCTAGTGCAATCTCTCTATCATGAAAGCTGAACTTACAAGTGTAGAATTAGGTACAAAAAACTGCATTCAAAAATAAAACAATGTAAAACTTTGGTGCCTACAAGTCCACTCAGTCCTACTTCTTGTTCAGTCAGTCATTCAGACAAACAAGTTTGTTTACATTTGCAGGAGATAATGCTTCCTTCTTCTTGTTTATAGTGTCACCTGAAAGTGAGAACAGGTGTTCACATGGCACTGTTGTAGCCTTTGTCACAAGATATTTACGTGCCAGATGTGTTAAAGATTAATATGTCCTTTCATGCTTAAACCACGATTCCAAAGGACATAAGTCCATGCTAATGAAGGGTTCTGCTCAATAATGATCCAATGCAATGCAGAATGATACATGTTCAGATTCATCACCCAAGTCAGATGCCACCAGCAGAAGGGGTTGTTTTTTTTTGGTGGTTTGGATTCTGTAGTTTCCATATTGGAATGCTGCTCTTTTAAGACTTGTGAAAGCATGTTCCACACCTCATCCCTCTCAAATTTTGGAAGGTACTTCAGATTCTTAAACCTTGGGTCGAGTGCTGGAGCTATCTTTAAAAATCTCACACTGGTACCTTCTTAGCATTTTGTCAAATCTGCAGTGAAAGTGTTCTTAAAACAAACAACATGTGCTGGGTCATCATCCGAGACTGCTATAATATGAAATATTTGGCAGAATGTGGGTAAAACAGAGCAGTAGACATACTATTCTCCCCAAGGAATTCAGTCACAAAAGTAATTAATGCATTATTTTGTTAACGAGCGTCACCTGGAATGGTGGCCGAAGCATGAAGGGGCATACAGATATTTAGCATATCTGGCACGTAAATACCTTGCAATGCCAGCTACAAAAGTGCCATGCGAACGCCTGTTCTCACTTTCAGGTGACATTGTACCTAAGAAGCTGGCAGCATTATCTCCCGTAAATGTAAACAAACTTGTCTGTCTGTATGATTGGCTGAACAAGAAGTAGGACTGAGTGGACTTGTGGGATCTGAAGTTTTACATTGTTTTTTTTTTGAGTGCAGCTACATAACAAAAAATCTATATTTGTAAGTTGCACTTTCATGATAAAGAGATTGCATTCTGGTATTGCATGAGGTGAATTGAAAAATACTATTTCTTTTATGATTTTTACAGTACAAATATGTGTACTAAAAATAATATAAAGTGAGCACTGTACACTTTGTATTCTTGCTGTAACTGAAATCAATATATCTGAAAATGTAGAAAGACATCCAAAATATTTAATAAATTTCAATTGCTATTCTATTGTTTAGCAGTGCAATTGAAATTGCAATTAATCATGATACATTTTGTATAATTAATTTTTTGAGTTAATTGTGTGAGCTAACTGTGATTAATCGACAGACCTGGTACTGACATTAATAAACTAGCAAAAATATTTTCTCTTTTCTAGTCACAAATAAAAAGGAATTACTCAGGTTTAATATTCCCTTAGGTTAGTCTCAAAGCTTTAACACTTTACATTATAGAAGTACCACAGACTTGATAATTTGACATAAGATATTCAGATAGAAGCACGTGACTGCTACATTTCATTCTAGCAATCTTTTTCTTTCCTTCTTATAACTAATCATAACAATGGTATGTGCCAAAAATGGTGTTATGAGAATAAAAGAATAGCAGAAATCTGATAGGTACGTATTTGCAAAATATAATAATTTCAGAATTTCACATAGTGGATATTCTTATGTCAGACCTCTAGCTAAGACTCTGTTAGAAGCTTTGTTCACATGGTACATTACTGGAAACTGCTTAGATTTTTAGCCTGTCTTATTTCTGCATGCTGTCAAACATTTATTTTTAAAGGGGTTACATTTTCTTGCTGACCTTTTTATTTATAACATTCAAACGCTCCCTCCACTCCCCTCCTCCCCCTGCCTCATTCCACCTTCTTTGTAATGTTTGTAGCTATTTTGATTTTGGAATCCACTTGTGACTTCCTTGCTGGGGATACCCTCCAAGTGTGGGAGTCCCAGGCAAGCACAGAGCTGACAGAGTGAGTTCCTCCATCTTTCTCTCCGAAGCCTCAGCACAGCGGATCATATTGGAGATGGAGAGGAGGGTGTTGGGTGGTGGAAAAGGGTAGACAGAAGGAATGACTGGAGTGCAGTTGGTAGATGTTCTCTAGTGGAGCCTGCCAAATTGGCTCATGACAGAGCATCCCTCAAGCTGGTCTAATAAGTGCCAGGGCCAAAATAGATAACCAGTAAGCAGTAACTGGCTTTCTAAAAACCCCTTGTCCTGTACATTAGTAGAAGTTGATCACAGCAGATAATCTCTCCCTAGGAATCTATTAGTGGTGTATGGAAATCATTCTTTGCTATGTTAAAGTACTATAGAATATGTATTCCCATTTTATTTTTTTTGCAATAAAAAGTCAAATGTCTTCAGTCTTCCAGAAAAAAAGGTAAAGTAGGTTTGAATGAAAAAAACCCAACACCCTGACTTTTAAAGAAGCAAAAGCAAGACTGAAAAGCTCTAATGTACTGATACTCTTTAAAATAAAAGCTTCCTTTGCTATGAACATATGATGCTTCATAGGATTTGGAGTTGTAACTTCACAAATATGGAGAGATAAGAAAAAAGAAACTCAAAGTATTTGATTCAAGGACATTAACAGATCTGAAAGAAATTACACTCAAATTGAAAAAAGAGGCAGTAGGTATTATTTTTGGAAGTAGCAAATTTTATGAATACTGATTTGGTGAACAGATGGAATGACTGCAATATATTTCAAAGGCTAGAATGGGAAGCGCCACGCATGCATGTAGAAGTTCGGAGGGTGTAGTATCCATGATTTAACAAAATCCTCTGGTGCACTGACATGCCAAATCTTTCAAAACCTGTGCAGACACTTCAGCAAATATAGTTAAATGAAGAAAGAAATATTAGCCAACAACCAATGGAGTGTGGTAAGTAAAATAATGGTAGCTTAGCTCCATCCAGTTCAAATTGTTAGCCTTGACTCAGAAGTCAGACAGACCAGATTCAAAGATTATGTGTAAGGTGATGATACATGTCAGCAAGTAAGGTGTCTAAGGGAAAGTAAATTGATCTAATGTGTATGCTGAGGGGTTAAAAGAAGGTATAAGTGAAAATGGGAGGTAGTTTACTCTAAATTATCTTCTAGTTAGTTGGTTTTCTGACTGTCCCTTCCTTCTTAGATCCTTGCTGTGCCAGTTAAATCAACTATATCCACCTACTTACTGACATTTTAACCACTTTGTAAATCCCTCTTAGTTTTCCTCAGCATTCTCATAGCAGTGAAAGAAACTGTGATGCTTCCTATACATAACAGAAATGTATGGACAATGTGTGGGTTGCTAACCAGGAAAGCAAAGTAATATGTTCAATAGTCGTGTTCAGGACTGACCAAATAAAACTAATCCCAGCTCTGACAGATTATTAGAAACAACAGCAGCCCTTCTATCTGACTTGGTCTTATTTCCTACAAAATGCCTGGGACAGCAGGATCGCCATTCAAAATGAAGGAATGATGATAGGGTGGGGTACACTCTCATTTATTTTTTAAAAAGTAGATTAAGAGCAAAAATGACCTCATCACAAGGCATTTTCCAAGATAGTTAATGAAAGGCTGGAGAAAGTTGATGGTGATGCCTCAAGCCATCAACTCTCAACCAGATTTCCAGAACAGAAAAATAGCCTGTACTCGTGGCATTACTATTGCTTTAAGGAACATTTCAGATTAAGAAAAGGAAATGTTGTGAAAGCAATTTTCAAAGCAGAACTCCAGCCAGTTATTCTGCCTGTGCTGGTGTGAGGCCAGATGAAATAAACGTATGGTACACTCAGAATGTAACACTTATTTTTGCAAATTGCATTTCCAGTATTTCCAATAGATGCTTCATATTAGTTTATCTGAATCAGCTCACCCGTGTCCCCTGAGAAGGGAAGAAGGAAAAGAAAATCATTTCCAATAATACAAAAGCCTGGATTTACAAAATAACACAGTACATTTGTAAAGTATAAGAATGCGACACAAATGGAGACAATATAAGTTTGCACATACATTGGTCACTACAAAAAAATCAACAGTTATTACACAGAAAAATCAGATACCACATTTATACTCTGCCTTACGGGGAAACATTCTATTTTATTACAAGTGGGAAACTGGTAGCTCAGATACCACTGTGTAGCACCTGTTGGCAGATATTTTAATGGTAAACTCTGAATTAATTGGGAAAGAAATGTCTATGAGGAGCTAAAACAAGGAGGACACGATATATTAAAGAATGAAAAACTCCAGAATAGGGTGGGCACAAAACCAACATTTCCATTGTGTGAACAATTTTGAGGTTTTCACATTTGCTTCCATTCCTGTGCAAGCCAGCTCCCTCATTGCTCTTGAAGATGTAACACATGTTCCAGTAAGGGGCTCCAGAGAAGCAGCAGTAGGACTTCAGCAAAATCTGGACACTCAGGTTTATGCAGGTGGGGCAAATGTCACCCTTCCTTCTCAGCTGAGAAGCTGCTTATCTGTGTTTATAAATATGGGTGACTCCATTTCTGAAAAAGAACAGATGAAATGCACGATTTGCCCACCATGCTTACGGTTAAATTCTTCCAATGATTCCAACTGAGCACTTGAATGTCGCACTGCACTTCAGGAAGAATGCACAGAACTAATGATGTACGTGCTCTCCCCCAAGCACAGTACTGGGCGCCACTGCCAGTTGGTACCATTTAGAAAGGAAGTCTGGAGGCCTCTTGTCATTTTGAGTAGTAGGGCAGACTGGATAGTTAGTTAAGGCAGTGGTTCTCAAACTGGGGAGAGCCCAGGTAAACAAATCAGCCCAGCCTGCCAGGGGCTTTCCCTGAACAAGCGGTGGCCCTAGTTTGAGAACCACTGCATTAAGGCACCTAAGTTTTCCAATACAGGTCAGAGCAAATCAGACTTTTTTGAAAAAGGATCACATTTTCATTCAGGCTTTCATTTTGTTAATGCAAAAGCCAACTGGCCAATTTGTATGGACAAATGTGCACATGCAAAACTGGAGTCAGGAGCTGATAATTTGACCCACAGTATCATAGAATCGAAGGAATGGAAGGCACTTTAAGAGGTCATCTAATCCAGTCCCCTGCACTCATGGCAGGACTAAGTATTATCTAGACGAGGGATTGGCAACTTTTGACAAGCGGCCCATCAGGGAAATCCACTGGTGGGCCAGGACAGTTTGTTTACCTGCAGCATCCTCAGGTTCAGCCGATCGCAGCTCCCACTGGCTGCGGTTCGCCATTCCAGGACAATGGGGGTTGTGGGAAGCATCAGCCAGCACATCCCTCAGCCCACGCCGCTTCCTGCAGCTCCCAATGGCCTGAAACAGCGAACTGTGGCCAGTGGCAACTGCGATCAGCTAAACCTGTGGATGCTGCAGGTAAACAAACCGTCCCGGCCCGCCAGCGGATTTCCCTGATGATCCACGTGCCAAAAGTTGCCGATCCCAGATCGAGACCATCCCTGACAGGTGTTTGTCTAACCTGCTCTTAAAAATCTCCAATGATGAAGATGCCACAACCTCCCTAGACAATTTATTTCAGTGCTTAACTACCCTGACACTTAGGAATTTTTAAGCCCATTGCTTCTTGTCCTCTCCTCAGAGGATAAGGAGAATAATTTTTCTCCCTCCTCCTTCTAATAACCTTTTATGTACTTGAAAACTGTCTTCTCTTCTCCAGTCCAAACCAACCCAATTTTTTCAATCTTCCCCATAGGTCATGTTTTCTATACCTTTAATCATTTTTGTTGCTCTTCTCTGGACTTTCTCTGATTTGTCCTCATCTTTCCTTAAATTTGGTGCCCAGAACTGGACACAATGCTCCAGGTGAGGCTGATCAGTGCAGAGTGCCATGGAAGTATCTTCTCATATCTTACTTACAAAATGACGAAGGAGTTCAGTTACCATATTGTCAAGTACTGTAGAAATAGAAAGGCAGATACAAAATATTTGGCTGTTTTATCTCTGGATGTTTTATTTAACATAATTTAATGCACAAAAACAACTGACTTTGACTCCAAAGAAAATTGTTTTGTTATTCAGATTGTTCTTGGATAAATTGCCTTAAAAATTGCCTAACGCGATTTGAAGCATTGAGAGAAAAAATATATTTTCACAGAGAATATGGCAATGAGACGTAGGAAAATATGATTAGCTGAGTGACAGCTCCCTGTGTGCCAAATCTTCTGGGATTAGGTATTTAAACCTTAATTACAAGAAAAATCCTTGCAGGATACCAAAACCCTATAAGACACAGAAAGGTTTGCAAAGAGAAATCCCACAGTACTGTACATATTTGCTCCACATAAATATAATTGACACCAATTATTCCAATAGGCTAGCTGGCTGGGGAAGTCTCTGTCTGAAACTGCAGCTTCAATGTAAAATAAAGAATTGGGAAAGTTAAAATTAATTCAGTTGAATGTTTGTTTAGCATGAGACAGTAGCTGTGACAAATCAAGAAACCATCCTAAATTGAACTGTAAAACCACAGAATTTTTTTTTTTGCTAACTTAGTCCTCCCTACCCACCACACTCCAGCTTGTCTTCAAAAGTAGGTGAGGAAAGGTACAGCAGGATTTTGGTGGCTTTCTTTTGTTTTGTTCTCACTGCTATAATTGTTTGATGTGACCTTAATGCCTGTTTAACTTCCATCACATATATGATTTCAGGTGCATGGAGTTTTTAATAGGTTATTAAATCAGGAAGAGAGAGTGTTATGTGTTAGAAATAACTCAGTTGACTTCAGGATCAGAGTCTGGCCCTTAATCTCCAGCGATACATCTCTCAAAAATGAAAATATGCCCTAAAGTGATTCATCTCCTTGTCACTGAAGAGACAAGTAAATTTCACTATTGATGTGGGGTTGGTTTGGAAAGGGAAAGTGCTAAAACTAGTGAGTTTAGAACTAAAATAATGCTACTCCCGACAGTTTTGCTAAACAACAGGAAGCCTTAGAATTTCTGATATAATCAAAGAGCTAGCAGAAAAATGACCAATGCATATTTGAAATACATATTAAAGCTTGATGCATCTTGGCTTTTTGGATCCCCTCAGTATCATATACAACACATCAAGTTTGCAATATGAAGCACATTTGCTGGACCATCCTTTCAGAAGTAGAAGCAAGAATTCTCTCTAGTAGCTTTTTAAGATGGACCATGCCCAACACAATTTTGAGGTAATAGAAAAATCTAAGTCTTGAATACTACCCCAGATACTGAGGGCAAACATTATGCCTTTTATTATCATAGAATATCAGGGTTGGAAGGGACCTCAGGGGGTCATCTAGTCCAACCCCCTGCTCAAAGCAGGGCCAATCCCCAATTTTTGCCCCAGGTCCCTAAATGGTCCCCTCAAGGATTGAACTCACAAGCCTGGGTTTAGCAGGCCAATGCTCAAACCACTGAGCTATCCCTCACCATTTTATTACCCCCCACCATCTCCAAAAAACCAGAGAAGGTAATGCTGAGATTCAGAAATAGATGCTCATTCTTATTGTTCATAAAAGAAGAATTAGCATTTCCTGTCACACCATCTGAGTTACTTATAAACACAGGGGTCCAAATTTCACTATGGTGTAATTGCATTGTCTTTAATGACATTACAGCAGTGATGAATTTGGCCAAAATGGTTGGAATCTGTCAATTCTGAGTGATCTCTCTGACCTAAATAAAATGAAAATGTGAACAATGAAGGATTTACTAACACTGAATACAAGGTAGCTGCTCATAACACCAATGCATTAAATACATTGTGTAGTTGATTATGAAGAGATGGATAAATAGATATAGAGTTATATATACTATAAGTTTTACCATCACATAAATTCCTAACCCAAAGCATATGAAACTAATTCTTCAAAGCTAAACATTTAAAACAGAAATTTTATAAGGATACAATAGGTTTATAAAAATGACATTAAACTGTGCTCTCATATTCTCAAAGTGAATAATTTAAATATTTTCTTCTTTCAAATTGTGAGAGTAAAGAAAAAATGTTGGCCCATAAATTAATGCTGAACCAAGCAGCTTTAGCTTATATTCAGAGTCTGAAACCCATTCATTCTTTTGACATCACAGAATTATTATGATTCCCTACTAAGCTCTGTACACAGAGAACTATCAGGAGTGAGTGGATATTACACTACGGATAGTTGAACCGGTCTGGAAGAAAATGACTTGCCTGATCATCAACTCAAATCTTTAAACCCAAACCTTTCCTTTGAACTTTATTAAGTTGTAGTGATACTGAACCTCAAATGCATGGATGGTTCCAGTTCAGATAAACATTTACAATTTTGGATACTTACCTGTACCCAAACCTGAACCTGCACGTGACTCCTTTGGGACTGGAACATTCACAAAAAACAGAACCTGTCAGTCAATTTCCAGTACTTCTGATTTCTGAAATCATATTAACAAAATGCATTACCACGGCTCTCCTCAGACACCAAATACCATTTGAATCCTTGTTTTTTAAAGCTCCTTGAAGTCAGGCAAAAGACCATAAGGCATGGGTCAATCCAATATCCCCTTCCATTAACAGAATGGGGGGGAAAAAAAGACAATTCTGTCTGATTCGCGCTTACCCATTGCCATTTAGGGCTCTGCAAATCAAGGTAGGATCCTCCAGATTCAAGGTGCAAAGTGAGGAGGGTCCTCAGTGCCACAGTAAGTCAGAGGCAGCATGGCAGTACAGGCCAGTTTCCTACTTGAGTGGGTCATGTCTGGATGAAGAGAAAAGATTCAGGACAGAGGGGAAAATCACATAGCATCTGAGGATGCTGTGAGGAGACAATTCAGGTGGGGCAGGGACCAGAAAGAAATATTTGGGGGTGTTGCGGGCAACAATTTTTGGTAGGGATTGTATTTTTAAGATTCTGAGCTTCATTTAGTATGGTTTAGGAATCCACCCCTCGAAGGCTGACTCTGTACATCACACAACATAAAGAAATAAAATGAAAATGTATAGTAACTGCTGACAGCACTTTTACTTTGCCCTTAACCATGACATCTCATTCCTTTGGACAGATGGTCCTTTTATACCTCATGAATGCAAAACAGACTCAGCCTTCAGCTACTGGTGAATGGAGAGCTGTTGCAGATCATATCTTTTATTATATAGATGTCTGCTTTTACTTTATTAAGATTTGCAAATTTTATGTGGGAAGGCTATGCTGGGTATCCAGAACACAGGAAAGTGAGTGGCAATGCAGCACAAGAGGCTGTACTGTAAATTGCACGGGGGACAGGCCAAATTCACTGCTGGCATAAGCAGTCACAACTTCATTTGAGTCAATGAAACTGTCTAGTAGTGCTTTTAGGCTCAGCATATTGTGTATACTATTAATAAGATAACACCATGCAAAACTCCATTCTCTGTTGATTTTGTTACCTTTCATTGTATCTTATTCCTACATAAGGAGCCATGCTCCCATCATGCAGCCAAGGAAATGGAGGTTGGCCCTTTTCTGAAGTATACACCCTTTATCATCATTATCAAGCTTTTACTTCTCTCCTACTAGCTCGTAACTGTGAGAGCAACGGTAATTTTCCCTCCTTTTTTACTCCTTTCCCACACACTTATCCTTTCCTTCCCCTTCTCCCTCACATTTGTTTTTCAAACTTCTGTGGGCTACAGTTGTTGGCCCCTAGAGGATAGGTGCTTGAGTGTGCATACTTGCATTCGCATAGAGAGGAGGCACACACAGGAGAGCTGGTCAGAACATTTTCGGCAAAATGAAATTTCATCTAAATATGCTGTTTTGTTGATGCAAAAACATTTTGCTGAAATATATTGGTTTTGATGAAGTTTTCATTTGGAAGGTTTTTTTGAGAGAGAGTCTCTTAAAATATTTCTACACTAC
The DNA here is from genome assembly GCF_965140235.1 of Caretta caretta. Lineage (NCBI taxonomy): Eukaryota > Metazoa > Chordata > Testudines > Cheloniidae > Caretta > Caretta caretta. The sequence continues at coordinate 128,529,760 of NC_134207.1, forward strand.
AGACTTACATCCACCTATGTTAGGTCCACTTACAGCCACTACAGGAATTACTGCGGTGGCTGACGTTTACACTACCCTCCTTCTGTCGGTGGAGCACGTCCTCACCAGGAGCGCGTTCACTTACTGAAGAGAGGCGAGGTGGGGGAGGGACACTGAGAGCCAGGGCTTTCAGTTCCACACAGCTCCATGCCGAGAGCCCAGCTGCTCCTCTGGCTTCTCACCTCCCTGTTCCCTGCTGGGAGCGAGGGAGAGCTGCCCAGGTTTCTTGCCTCCCCATTCCCCACCAAGAGTGGACGGCAGCTGCCCGAGTGGGGAGCTGGGAGCTGGGCAGGCACTCTGCGACCTGGAGTGGGAAGTAGGGGGAAGCAGGTCTGTAGCTGCCCGGATTTCTTGTCAATTTCAAGGCTCCATCATGGACATCCAACAGCCTATATAAGTAAGACAGTGTCTGTACATCCTAACTACACCGACATAAGTCCTACTCTTCTCGTGGAGTTATTTTGTCAGTGTAGTAGGGCACGTACATCAGCAGGACAAGTCTATAATATATACAGTCACATAATAAGGTTGATGTGAGATGCCTTATGTTGACCTTACTGTGTAGTGTAGACCAGGCCTCACACTTTACAGCCTGATGGATAGAGCACTAAACTAGATATGGGAGACTAAGGTACACCTCCCTATTCTGCCTGATTTGGAGTAATGTGGGTTGAAAAACTTTGCCCTGAATAAGGCAGAGCTGGAACTTGAACCTGGGTCTCCCACATTTCAGGACAAACACAAACACAAATGTTCATTTTGATCCAAATATAGAATTTTTGGCACGATTCCCTTTTAATGAAATCCTATATAAGGTTTTGGTTTCATTTTCTGAACTAGAATTGTTGTCCTCTGCTCAGCTTTCAGAAGGTCTCACAAAGATATTCCCTCCTGAAAAGGAGGCAGTATTTGGGAGGACAGAGAGGAAGGAAGGAAGGAAGATAGATAGATAGATAGATAGATGGATGTCCCTTGGGGGGAGGGATAGCTCAGTGGTTTGAGCATTGGCCTGCTTAAACCCAGGGTTGTGAGTTCAATTCTCAAAGGGGGCCATTTAGAGCCAAAAATTGGGGTTGGCCCTGCTTTGAGCAGGGGGTTAGACTAGATGACCTCCTGAGATTCTATGATGGGGGGGTAAATCTATATTCCATACTTTATTAAACACATGCAGAGCAATTTGGTCTAAACTGAAAAGTACTGTGTTACAGGTAGGGTTGTACGCCCAAGTCTAGAGTGCTGCAGTTTCATCTCAGCTAGCCATACGATGTATTCTTTGTATAGCAACACTGAAAGCTAAAGGATCCTGATATTATCATATGAGGTAACTTCCATAGATATATGGAAGATGATTGCCATGTGTTATGATGAATATTGTGTTACTCTGAGAATGCAGTGAAATGAAAACTGATAGATGACAACATCCATTTTAAATATTTTCAGGGAGGGAGGGACAAAGGGAGGCTTGTTCTGGTAGTCAGAAAAATGTTATGACTACCATATGGTGTGAGGGGTGCAGGTGGGAATGTGGGGGGGTGCAGGAGTCAGGGAGGGCAGGGGACTGGGGGGTGAGAAGGGTGCAGGAGTCATGGCTGGGAGTGTGTGAGAGGAGTGCAGGAGTTGTTCTTTATCTCTCTCAGAGCTCAGCAGTGACAAAGATATTTTACAGGAAGCAGTGAGGTAACCCAGCAATAAAATCCTTGCATTTTCAGCACATTCTGCTCTGCTCCATGGTACTGTTGACTCAGTCTCATCTGCACTGAGTTATATTCACTGCTCTGTTACTGAGCTACTGTGTGATGTTAGGCAAATCACTTCACCACTCCATGCCTCAGTTTCCCCATTGTAAAGTTGGGATTATGATATATACCCTCTTTTGTTAAGCACTTTCATATCTTCACATGAAAACTACTACAGTACACAAGGGCTAACTATTATTATTTCTCTGGCTAAGAATTTCCCTTCCTTCATTCTCCTGATTCAGTGGAATGCAAGGACACTGGGCCATAGAGAAAAGCAGAGAATAGATCAGGTTTGTGATGGGTTCCCCCTGGGTTGCCACCTGGAATTGGGGTACCACTGCTCCCTCTGACCCACCAGCCTGGGCTCCCTCTCACACTGTGCCGCTATGACAAGTTGCAAAGCCCTCCAAGTTTACACTTTCACCAGCATTCACACAGCTAGGGATACGCTCAGCTGCAGTCACATGGAAGCTCTCTAACGACCAGCCTTGGACCCCGGAGCTGTACCGTCCTTCTCTGGTCAAATCTAGTGTATGGGTTTCACCCAATCCGCCTCTCCCTCAATGTGAAGAAGACCATGCACGCTTGTGGTAACCAAGCTGAGATTTTCCCCAGACACCTTAGTCCATTGGTGGGAAACCTGCAGCCTGCGGGCCGCAAGTGACCCCTCAGGGTAATCCGCTGGCAGAGCGCCAGACAGTTTGTTTACATTTGCATGGCCGCCTGCAGGAACCTTGACCCACTCTGAACTCTAGGGTACAGATGTGGGGACCTGCATGAAAGACCCCCTAAGCCTATTCTTACCAGCTTAGGTTAAAAACTTCCTCAAGGTACAAACTTTGCCTTGTCCTTGAACTCTATGCTGCCACCACCAAGCATGTTAAACAAAGAACAGGGAAAGAGCCCACTTGGAAACATCTTTCCCCCCAAAATCTCCCCAAGCCCTACACCCCCTTTCCTGGGGAAGGCTTGATAAAAATCCTCACCAATTTGTATAGGTGAACACAGACCCAAACCCTTGGATCTTAAGAACAATGAAAAAGCAATCAGGTTCTTAACAGAAGAATTTTAATTAAAGAGAAGGTAAAAGAGTCACCTCTGTAATCAGGATGGTGAATACCTTACGGGTAATTAGATTCAAAACATAGAGATTCCCTTTAGGCAAAACCTTAAGTTACAAAAAGACACAAAAACAGGAATATACATCCCATTCAGCACAACTTATTTACCAGCCATTTAAACAAAACAGAAATCTAACACATATCTAGCTAGATTACTTACTAAGTTCTAAGACTCCATTCCTGTTCTGTTCCCGGCAAAAGCGTCACACAGACAGACAAACCCTTTGTTCCCACCCTGCCTCCAGCTTTGAAAGTAACTTGTCTCTTCATTGGTCATTTTGGTCAGGTGCCAGCAAGGTTATCCTAGCTTCTTAATCCTTTACAGATGAAAGGGTTTTGCCTCTAGCCAGGAGGGATTTTATAGTTCTATAGTTTTATAGTTTCTATAGTTTTATAGAAAGGTGGTTACCCTTCCCTTTATATTTATGATATGACCCGCAAATCACAGATAGGGTGAAACACTGGCTGTGATTTCTTTCTGGAGCTCTAGGAGAAAACAGAGTTAATAAGACACATGCATCTCTAAATATACTACCCAGTGTATAAAGATTAACAATATTTTCCACATCTCAAGGATGATTTTAACCGGTTGATTCTGGGAAATTTTCATGGGAGAGTTTATCAGCCACTTAGTTAGAAGCTCCTGAGTTGTGTAGTATGTTGAAATCAAAATCTTGGAGAGCTAACCTCCACCGAATAAGTTTTTTTGTTATTTCCCGTGGCAGTATGAAGCCACTGTAGCACAGCATGGTCAGTTTGCAGGTGGAAACGCCGTCCCCAAACATATAGGCGTAGCTCTTCCAGAGTGTAGACAATGGCGTAACATTCTTTTTCACTGACTGACCAGTTGCTTTCCCTCTCAGACAGCTTCTTGCTGAGAAACACTACAGGGTGGAATTCTTGATCCGGTCCTTCCTGCATTAAAACTGCTCCCAAACCACGCTCAGATGCACCTGTGGTTACTAGGAACGGTTTGTCAAAGTCTGGGGCCCTTAGCACAGGGTCAGACATGAGTGTCGCTTTAAGCTGGTTAAAGGCCTCTGACACTCTTCAGTCCACTGAATAGCATTGGGCTGTTTCTTTTTGGTTAGGTCTGTCAGTGGGGCGGTGATTTGTCTGTATTGCGGTACAATTTGTCTGTAATATCCAGCCAAGCCTAGAAATATTGGACCTGTTTCTTTGACTTTGGGACAGGCCACTTTTGGATAGCATCCACTTTGGCCTGTAGGGGGTTGATAGTTCCTTGACCCACCTGGTGTCCAAGGTAAGTCACTCTGTTTAGGCCTATTTGACACTTCTTAGCCTTAACAGTTAGTTCTGCCTCCCTTATGCACTCAAAGACTTTTTGTAGATGTTCCAGGTGTTCTGCCCAGGAATCCGAAAATATGGCCACATCGTCAAGGTAGGCAACTGCATATTCTTCTAATCCCACTAGAAGACCATCTACAAGTCTTTGGAAGGTGGCTGGTGAATTCTCCAGCCCAAAAGGGAGCACATTAAATTCATACAGCCTGACATGTGTGGTGAAGGCTGACCTTTCCTTGGCGGATTCATCTAGTGTTACCTGCCAGTACCCCTTGGTTAAGTCCAAGGTAGAAATGAACTGGGCCCGTCCCAGTTTCTCCAATAATTCATCTGTGCGTGGCATTGGATAGTCGTCTGGGCGAGTTACAGCATTTAGCTTATGGTAGTCCATGCAAAAACTTATCTCCCCATCTGGTTTGGGAACTAGAACCACTGGAGATGCCCAGGCACTGCCAGAGAGGCAGATTACCCCCATCTGTAACATATCCTGGATCTCCCGTTCTATAGCAGTTTTAGCTTGAGGAGACACCCGGTAAGGTTGGGCTTTAATTGGGTGAGCATTACCTATGTCAAGGAGTGGTGTGCCCGTTCAGTCAGTCCTGGGGTGGCTGAGAACGTCGACACGTAGCTAGTGCACAGCTCCTTGATCTGCTGTCGCTGCATATGCCCAGGGGTCATGGAGTGGTTCACCTCTTCCATGCCACCCGCTCTTTTCCCTTCATAGTAGACATCTTCAGGCCACTCAGCGTCATCTCCTCCCTGGGCTGTAAACTGACAAGCCTTTAATTCTCTGGAATAAAAGGGCTTTAAAGAATTAATATGGTACACGTTAGGCTTTCGATTGGAAGTGGGGAATGCTATGAGATAATTAACAGTTCCCAGGTGCTCTTGGACCGTGAATGGCCCTTCCCACGACGCTTCCATTTTAAGACCATGACCTGTTCCCCTACTTTGAAGGAACGCTCTCTGGCATGTTTATCATACCAGGCTTTTTGCTCTTTTTGTGCATCCTGTAGGTTTTCTTTAGCAAGGGCTAAAGAGGTTCGGAGGCTGTTTTGTAGGTTGGTTACAAACTCCAGTTCCTGGAGAAGGTGTAAACCCCTCCCATTGCTGCTTCACCAACTGTAATAGCCCCTTAACCTCATGGCCATACACAAGTTCAAATGGTGAAAACCTAAACTGGGATGTGGTACAGCTCTGTAGGCAAAGAGCAACTGCTGCAATACTAGGTCCCAATCATTCGAGTGCTCATTTATGAATTTACGTATCATGGCCCCCAAAGTCACATTAAATTTCTGCAGCAGGCCATTTGTTTTGTAAGGGGTGGCAACCAAGTGATTCACCCCATGAGCTTCCCAAAGGCTTTCCATTGTTCCTGCCAGGAAATTAGTTCCTGCATCTGTGAGGATATTGGTGGGCCAACCTACCCTGGCAAAAATGTCTGTTAGTGCCTGGCACAGACTTTTAGCCCTACTGTTGCTTAGAGCTACTGCTTCCAGCCATCGAGTGGCAATATCCATGAAAGTCAGTATGTACTGCTTTTCTCTGGGTGTCTTTTTCAGAAAAGGACCCAGAATATCCACAGCTACTCACTGAAATGGAACCTCGATGATGGGGAGTGGCTGGAGAGGGGCTTTGACCTGGTCTTGGGGTTTTCCCACTTTTTGGCTTACCTCACAAGACTGGACATAGGTAGAAACATCCTTGCCCATTCCCTCCCAGTGGAATGACCTCCCCAACCGGTCTTTGGTCCTGTTCACTCCAGCATGGCCACTAGGATGATTGCGGGCTAAGCTCAAGAGCTTGGCCCGGTATTTAGTTGGAACTACCAACTGTCTCTGAGGATGCCAGTCTTCCTGGTGTCCACCAGAAAGAGTTTCCTTGTATAAAAGTCCTCTTTCTACAACAAACCTGGATCAATTACAAGAGCTGAGAGATGGTGGGCTGCTCCGTGCCACCGTCCAAGCTCTCTGGAGGCTTTCATCTGTTTCCTGTTCGGTCTGGAACTGTTCCCTTGATGCTGGAGACATCAGTTCCTCATTGGATTGTGGACCTAAGCTTGGTCCCCCTGGAAGTGATGCAGGTGATAGGGCTGTTTCCGTTGACTGTGAACCGCTCTCTGCTGGTGCACTATGTTGGGGTTCAGGCTCCAGCTGAGAACTCTTGTCTAGGGTTATCTGCTGCTGCTGGTGCAGGTTCGGTGGGGCCCTCTTGTTTTGGGGTTGCAAGCACTGGATTCAGTGCGGGCACTGGTTCTGGTGCTGGTTGTTCTGCCTGTTCCAGTTCTGGGACTGGCTCTGTCTGGGTCTCTGGGACTGGATCCACTATTGCTGTTGCTGATGTTGGTGTGGGGTCCAGTTTCATTACCTCTAACCAGGTCCTGGTAGAAGTTTCCAGAACAGAGCTAGGCATGACAGCTTGCTTAGCCTGGCTGCTGGTGACCATTCCCACCCTCTTGGCTAGCTTCACATGATTGGCCAAATCTTCCCACAACAGCATGGGGATGGGATAATCATCATAGAATGCAAAACTCCACGTTCCTGACCAGCCCTTGTACTGGCCAGGCAACTTGGCTGTAGGCAAATTGAAAGAGTTTGACTTGAAGGGTTGAATTGTTACTTGGATCTCTGGGTCGATTAAATTTGGTATCCACTAAGGAAGCATGGATAGCCGACACGCGCTCTGGAGTCCCTCCACATGGTGACCTTCTTCCTGCCCACACTCACAGTTTCCCTCCGCTCTGAGGGTATCTGGGAGGCATCTGGGCCTGAGGACCTCTGGGGTGATTCTGGTGCAATGAACTGTAATCTGTTGGGGTTCTTGGGGCATCTGGCCTTTACATGCCCCAGTTCATTACATTTAAAACATCATCCAGCTGACGGGTCACTGGGGCAAGGTGGGTTGCTGGAGAATGGTGTGGCAGGACGATAAGGTGTCTGGAGTGTTCCTTGGGGTGTATTTGGGGCCTTGGACTTTCCTAGGTAGTAGGGTGAGGTTGGAGGTTGTCCCTTCTGGTATCCGCTCCAACTGCAACTAGTTTTTTTTTTTTCTGCCACTTCCACCCATTTGGCTCCAATCTTCCCTGCCTCGATTACAGTTGTGGGCTTCCCATCTAGTATGTATCTTTCTATTTCCTCAGGAACACCCTCTAAAAACTGCTCCATTTGCATTAGGAAGGGCAAATCTTCTGGAGATTTAACACTTGCTCCTGATATCCAGGCATCCCAATGTTTCACAATATGGTCGGCGTGTCGGGTAAATGACACGTCTGGTTTCCACCTTAGAGCTCTGAACCGCCGACGGGAATGCTTGGGTGTTAGCCCCATTCTGACTCTCACCTGGGTTTTAAACAGTTCATACTTGTTCATGTGTTCCTTAGGCATTTCAGCCGCCACCTTGGCTAAGGGTCCACTGAGCTGTGGCCTCAGCTCTACGATGTAGTGGTCTGTAGAGATGCTGTACCGAAGGCAGGCCCTTTTGAAGTTTTCTAAGAAGGCCTCGGTATCATCACCTGCCTTGTAGGTGGGGAACTTCCTGGCATGTGAAGCAGTACCTTGAGAAGGATTGCTCAGGTTTCTTGGTATATTCTGCTGAGCCTTTGCCTTCTCCATCTCCAGTGCATGCTTCCTCTCTTTTTCCTTCTCCTCCAGTTCTTTTTCCCTTGCCTCCATAGCTCTCCTGTGCACAGCCTCTTTGGCTTTTTCTGCCTTGGGTTCTGTCATCTTAGCCTCTCTGTTTTTAACTAACTTTATACTCGAGAGTTAGAAAGAAAACAACAAAACAAAAAAACATGGCTTGTAAAATGTTGTTGTGCTGTAACCTGATACCTATGTTCTCTGATAGTGATTGTCAGCCTACAGAAAAATCCTTTAAAAAAAAACTAACACCTTTGTCTCCAGGCAAATAGACAGAAAAGCCCTCTATTTGCTCTTAGCTAAAAAAAATACCCCAAACTTCTTCAGGTCTGTGAAAAACTTGTGAATTTCACTGCAGGAGGTTAACTACCCTGCCTTGAGGTAGAAAAAACTCCAGCTCAAAAAAGACAAATCCCTTTTGTCTCTGCTCTGGCCCCCAGGAAGAGACAAAAAAACTCTAACTGCTTTCAGCTTAAACCTGCTTTCAAGCAGCCCAAAGGAAAAAAAAAATGTCCTTTTAAAATCTGTGCTACTGGTTCAAAATGATCCCAAAAAAATCTCAAATTGATCTCAAAATGATCCCATCACTCTGCCACCATGTCAAGGTTCCTTCCCCAATCTGAACTCTAGGGTACAGAAGTGGGGATCTGCATGAAAGACCCCCTAAGCCTATTCTTACCAGATAAGGTTAAAACTTCCCAGGGTACAAACTTTTACCTTGTATCCTTGGACCTTATGCTGCCACCACCAAGCGTGTTAAACAAAGAACAGGGAAAGAGCCCACTTGGAAACGCCTTTCCCCCCAAAATCTCCCCAAGCCCTACACCCCCTTTCCTGGGGAAGGCTTGATAAAAATCCTCACCAATTTGTATAGGTGAACACAGACCCAAACCCTTGGATCTTAAGAACAATGAAAAAGCAATCAAGTTCTTAACAGAAGAATTTTAATTAAAGAGAAGGTAAAAGAATCACCTCTGTAATCAGGATGGTGAATACCTTACAGGGTAATTAGATTCAAAACACAGAGATTCCCTCTAGGCAAAACCTTAAGTTACAAAAAGACACAAAATCAGGAATATACATCCCATTCAGCACAAGTTATTTACCAGCCATTTAAACAAAACAGAAATCTAACGTATATCTAGCTAGATTACTTACTAAGTTCTAAGACTCCATTCCTGTTCTGTTCCCGGCAAAAGCATCACACAGACAGAGAGAACCCTTTGTTTCTCCCCCCCCTTCAGCTTTGAAAGTATCTTGTCTCCTCATTGGTCATTTTGGTCAGGTGCCAGCGAGGTTATCCTAGCTTCTTAACCATTTACAGGTGAAAGGGTTTTGCCTCTGGCCAGGAGGGATTTTATAGTTCTGTATACAGAAAAGTGGTTACCCTTCCCTTTATATTTATGACAGAGCCAAACTCCTTGATCTAAACTGTGTGACTCAGACCCACTGTGTAAGATTGGATCCAAACTAGAATCCTGGATCCAAAGTCCTTGGATTTTGAAGAATTCTGGATCACAATATAATAGGCAAAACCCATCTCTATTTTGAGTATGATTGTCCTGTTTGTATGCATGTATCATCTTTTTATCTAAAGTTATGAATATTCACTATATACCAGTATTTCAAATGTGTTTTTTCCTAGGGTAACACCCACAAGGTAGTTTACATCCAGTCTTGTGGATGGACTATTCAAGTTGATGTCCCATTAAAGAACACAATGGGCCATAGAAGAAGTTTTCCCCACCTGGTGTCCCCATCGGTTTAGCCAAAATATGGATAATGGCTTCTCCTATGAGTCATCAAAGCATGCAAGGGCATGTGACTTGCTCATGTGACCCTGGACTCCATCCTGTGCCTGTAATTTTCCACAAACTAAGACTAAGAGTCTTCCCTCCACTTAGGAAAAGGTATAAGAGACCCAGGAAGCATCTTCATTTTGCCTCTTTCTTGCTGTGATCTCTGAACTATGGACTCACATTGAAAGGAGCATTCCAACCAATGGACTGAGGACCTTCCAATCTTTTGGAAGTTACCAGAGACTTTACAAGCCAGAACACTGTAACACCACCGTCTGCTACAAACCCAATCCAAGAACTTTGCAATGATTGCATGTATTAGAGTTCCTTAACCATTTTAACTCTCTCCTCTTGTTTTTCTCTTATTAAAAAAAAAACTTTTAGATACTAGAGGATTGGCAACAGTGTGATTATTGGGTAAGATCTGAGTTATATATTGGCCTATCTGTGTGGCTGATCTTTTGAGATCAGAAGAACTTTTTGTTTGATGAAACTGGTTTTCAATAATCACTCATAAATTCGAGTGTCTGGGTGTTGAAACAAGAGCTGGGATGCCTAAAGAGACTGCAGTTTGGACTTCTTGTTAACCAGTGTGGTAAAACAGAAGGTTACTTTTGTTTCTGGCTTGCTGTGTCTAGTAATAGAATAGCCACCAGTTTGGAGTGAGTCTTCCCTAGTTCTCAGCAGTTCATCCTGAATTTGGCATCCTCAGCTGTGACTCACTAAGGCATAGTGACAAATAGGTATTTTGATCTCTTTTAAAAAATTGCTTTAACAATGCTGCATTTAAGCGCCTCACTCCCTTTTTCATGAATAAGCACTTACACCTATCTTGGCTGGCCAATACCACTGTGCTGCTCCTGTTGGCTTCAATGCAAACTGCACTTAGGTGGGTATTTAGCCCCTAGGTCTTGACCTTACAAAGTGCTGGGCACCTGGCTCATATCCAGTGAAACATTTAATCACATGCATATGCATATCCTATTGACTTCAATGGAAACAGAACTGAAATCCCGTTTCCTGCTGATGTCACTATTGCGATCGTATTTCTTCACCTCCTTAAGAAAGACAAATCATGATCAGAATGAAAGCTCAGCATAAGTCATTTCAGAGGTGTCTCTCTCTTTTTCAGCTGCTCTGTAGGATATGGAATTTTCAAAACCTTCCTGCGAGGTCTGAGGCTCAAATTTCAACTCTCTCTCTCTATATTCACTCTTCAAAGTGAGCCTAATATGCAGGCTCACTGTGAAGAGTAAGCCTACTGGGAGGAGAGCAAACTGCTGATGAGCTTTAAACCACAGTGCTTGGTGGTGCTAAACCAGCCAGAGACCAGTTTGCTGCAACTCTATTAATAAACATGACACTACACTTTTCTTAATCAATCTATTTTTTCACATCTTCCTTTTCTCCCTCCTTCCTCTCCCACACAGCTGCACCCATTTATTCTCTGCCACTATTTCTCTGCTTGTGGAGGGTGCATCGTACTTAGGGAGAGATATTAAATAAAGTCAGCAAGTCACTAACTGTGTGCGCACATGGATATGGAACTTTCTCATGAAATTTAATTAATGGTTTGAATTATTGATTTCTTGCTTGGCTAAACTAATTTCTCCATAATCACTGGTAAAACTAATACATTATAATTAGAGGATGAGATAAGTAATGGAGGTTGGTCTCATCAAATAATTATGCCACTCAGTTTGAAAGATATTAAAGTAATGTGTTTCCCACCTAACGGGTGACACAGAGATCATTTATAATAATACATGTCTCATTTACAGTTGTTTCATTATGTGAAGAATTACTTCCAGAATCTCCCCATGTACGTGAAATGAACAACAGCTTTCTTTCCACGTAATCAAACAACATATAGATAATCTTGAACTGAAGCTCCAACAGCAAGATTTATAAAGCATCTTATTCTGAAGCTTTCATTTCTAATTGAGAGGTCACTATTTTTCCTGTTCCCCCACATTCACTCTTATGTGAAAAGCAACTTCTTTCCCCCTGTTGTTGCTGTTGTTGCAGATTTACACTCCTACGCTGGCTTCTTGATTCACTGTCTCATCCTGATTTAGTGTCAGATCAAGGTACAGCCCTCAGACAAAAATAAAGCAATAGGAGATATGTTTGTGCCAGGACTACTATGTGACCCCCATTATGACTGGTGCTTCTCAGCACTGTCATAAAACAGATAAATGAAACTGATAATGATAAGGTGTCTGCCTTAATCTGTATCCTTTTATCGGTAGTCATAGGCTAAATCCTGCCTTCATATATAACCTCACAAACCCACTAACATCAGCAAGCTTGAACTAAGATTTGGCTTATAGCTACAGTACATGTCTGAAGCATGGTTTATGACAGACATTCCCTGAGGGTATGTCTACACTACGAAATTAGGTCGAATTTATAGAAGTCGGTTTTTTAGAAATCGGTTTTATATATTCGAGTGTGTGTGTCCCCACAGAAAATGCTCTAAGTGCATTAAGTGCATTAACTCGGCGGAGCGCTTCCACAGTACCGAGGCAAACGTCGACTTCCGGAGCGTTGCACTGTGGGTAGCTATCCCACAGTTCCCGCAGTCTCCGCTGCCCATCGGAATTCTGGGTTGAGATCCCAATGCCTGATGGGGCTAAAACATTGTCGCGGGTGGTTCTGGGTACATATCGTCAGCCCCCCGTTCCCTCCCTCCCCCCGTGAAAGCAAGGGCAGACAATCATTTCGCGCCTTTTTTCCTGAGTTACCTGTGCAGACGCCATACCATGGCAAGCATGGAGCCCGCTCAGGTAACCGTCACCCTATGTCTCCTGGGTGCTGGCAGACGCGGTACGGCATTGCTACACAGTAGCAGCAACCCCTTGCCTTGTGGCAGCAGACGGTACAGTACGAATGGTAGCCATCATCGTCATGTCTGAGGTGCTCCTGGTCGCCTCTGTGAGGTCGATCAGGAGCATCTGGGCAGACATGGGCACAGGGACTAAATTTGGAGTGACTTGACCAGGTCATTCTCTTTAGTCCTGCAGCCAGTCCTATTGAACCGTCTTATGGTGAGCGGGCAGGCGATACGGACTGCTAGCAGTCGTACTGTACCATCTTCTGCCGAGCAGCCATGAGATGTGGATGGCATGCAGTCCTTCTGCACCGTCTGCTGCCAGCCAAAGATGTAAAAGATAGATGGAGTGGATCAAAACAAGAAATAGACCAGATTTGTTTTGTACTCATTTGCTTCCCCCCCTCCCCTGTCTAGGGGACTCATTCTTCTAGATCACACTGCAGTCACTTACAGAGAAGGAGCAGCGAGGTAAATCTAGCCATGTATCAATCAGAGGCCAGGCTAACCTTCTTGTTCCAATAAGGACAATAACTTAGGTGCACCATTTCTTATTGGAACCCTCCGTGAAGTCCTGCCTGAAATACTCCTTGATGTAAAGCCACCCCCTTTGTTGATTTTAGCTCCCTGAAGCCAACCCTGTAAGCGCCCCTCCCAGCGTCAGAGCAATGGCAAACAATCGGGCATCTGAGAGTGCTGTCCAGAGCAGTCACAATGGAGCACTCTGATGGGGCTAAAACATTGTCGTGGGTGGTTCTGGGTACGTGTCGTCAGGCCCCCGTTCCCTCCCTCCCTCCGTGAAAGCAAGGGCAGACAATCATTTCGCGCCTTTTTTCCTGAGTTACCTGTGCAGACACCATACCACAGCAAGCATGGAGCCCGCTCAGGTAACCGTCACCCTATGTCTCCTGGGTGCTGGCAGACGCGGTACGGCTTTGCTGCACAGTAGCAGCAACCCATTGCCTTCTGGCAGCAGACGGTGCAATACGATTGGTAGTCGTCCTCGTCGTGTCCGAGGTGCTCCTGGCCACGTCGGCTGGGAGCGCCTGGGCAGACATGGGCGCAGGGACTAAATTTGGAGTGACTTGACCAGGTCATTCTCTTTAGTCCTGCAGTCAGTCCTATTGAACCGTCTTATGGTGAGCGGGCAGGCGATACGGACTGCTAGCAGTCGTACTGTACCATCTTCTGCCAGGCAGACAAGAGATGAGGATTGCTAGCAGTCGTATTGCACCATCTTCTGCCAGGCAGGCAAGAGATGGGGATGGCTAGCAGTCATACTGTACCATCTTCTGCTGAGCAGCCATGAGATGTGGATGGCATGCAGTCCTTCTGCACCGTCTGCTGCCAGCCAAAGATGTAAAAGATAGATGGAGTGGGTCAAAACAAGAAATAGACCAGATTTGTTTTGTACTCATTTGCCTCCTCCCCTGTCTAGGGGACTCATTCCTCTAGGTCACACTGCAGTCACTCACAGAGAAGGTGCAGCAAGGTAAATCTAGCCATGTATCAATCAGAGGCCAGGCTAACCTCCTTGTTCCAATAAGAACAATAACTTAGGTGCACCATTTCTTATTAGAACCCTCCGTGCAGTCCTGCCTGAAATACTCCTTGATGTACAGGCACCCCCTTTGTTGATTTTAGCTCCCTGAAGCCAACCCTGTAAGCCGTGTCGTCAGTCGCCCCTCCCTCCGTCAGAGCAACGGCAGACAATCGTTCCGCGCCTTTTTTCTGTGCGGACGCCATACCAAGGCAAGCATGGAGGCCGCTCAGCTCACTTTGGCAATTAGGAGCACATTAAACACCACACGCATTATCCAGCAGTATATGCAGCACCAGAACATGGCAACGCGATACCGGGCGAGGAGGCGATGTCAGCGCGGTCCCGTGAGTGATCAGGACATGGACACAGATTTCTCTGAAAGCATGGGCCCTGACAATGCATGCATCATGGTGCTAATGGGGCAGGTTCATGCTGTGGAACGCCGATTCTGGGCTCGGGAAACAAGCACAGACTGGTGGGACCGCATAGTGTTGCAGGTCTGGGACGATTCCCAGTGGCTACGAAACTTTCGCATGCGTAAGGGCACTTTCATGGAACTTTGTGACTTGCTTTCCCCTGCCCTGAAGCGCATGAATACCAAGATGAGAGCAGCCCTCACAGTTGAGAAGTGAGTGGCGATAGCCCTGTGGAAGCTTGCAACGCCAGACAGCAACCGGTCAGTTGGGAATCAATTTGGAGTGGGCAAATCTACTGTGGGGGCTGCTGTGATGCAAGTAGCCCACGCAATCAAAGATCTGCTGATATCAAGGGTAGTGACCCTGGGAAATGTGCAGGTCATAGTGGATGGCTTTGCTGCAATGGGATTCCCTAACTGTGGTGGGGCTATAGACGGAACCCATATCCCTATCTTGGCACCGGAGCACCAAGCCGCCGAGTACATAAACCGCAAGGGGTACTTTTCGATAGTGCTGCAAGCTCTGGTGGATCACAAGGGACGTTTCACCAACATCAACGTGGGATGGCCGGGAAAGGTGCATGATGCTCGCATCTTCAGGAACTCTGGTCTGTTTCAAAAGCTGCAGGAAGGGACTTTATTCCCAGACCAGAAAATAACTGTTGGGGATGTTGAAATGCCTATATGTATCCTTGGGGACCCAGCCTACCCCTTAATGGCATGGCTCATGAAGCCATACACAGGCAGCCTGGACAGTGGTCAGGAGCTGTTCAACTACAGGCTGAGCAAGTGCAGAATGGTGGTAGAATGTGCATTTGGACGTTTAAAGGCGCGCTGGCGCAGTTTACTGACTTGCTTAGACCTCAGCGAAACCAATATTCCCACTGTTATTACTGCTTGCTGTGTGCTCCACAATATCTGTGAGAGTAAGGGGGAGACATTTATGGGCGGGGTGGGAGGTTGAGGCAAATCGCCTGGCGGCTGGTTACGCGCAGCCAGACACCAGGGCTGTTAGAAGAGCACAGGAGGGCGCGGTACGCATCAGAGAAGCTTTGAAAAACAGTTTCATGACTGGCCAGGCTACGGTGTGAAAGTTCTGTTTGTTTCTCCTTGATGAACCCCCCCTCCCCTTGGTTCACTCTACTTCCCTGTAAGCTAACCACCCTCCCCTCCTCCCTTTAATCATTGCTTGCAGAGCCAATAAAGTCATTGTTGCTTCACATTCATGCATTCGTTATTCATTCATCACACAAATAGGGGGATGACTACCAAGGTATCCCAGGAGGGGTGGTGGAGGAGGGAAGGAAAATGCCACACAGCACTTTAAGCACAGCACTTTAAAAGTTTACAACTTTAAAATTTATTGAATGACAGCCTTCTTTTTTTTGGGCAATCCTCTGTGGTGGAGTGGCTGGTTGGCCGGAGGCCCCCCCACCGCGTTCTTGGGCGTCTGGGTGTGGAGGCTATGGAACTTGGGGAGGAGGGCAGTTGGTTACAGAGGGGCTGCAGTGGCAGTCTGTGCTCCAGCTGCCTTTGCTGCAGCTCAACCATACACTGGAGCATACTGGTTTGGTCCTGCAGCAGCCTCAGCATTGAATCCTGCCTCCTCTCATCACGCTGCCGCCACCTTTGAGCTTCAGCCGTGTCTTCAGCCCGCCACTTACTCTCTTCAGCCCTCCACCTCTCCTCCCGGTCATTTTGTGCTTTCCTGCACTCTGACATTATTTGCCTCCACGCATTCGTCTGTGCTCTGTCAGTGTGGGAGGACAGCATGAGCTCGGAGAACATTTCATCGCGAGTGCGTTTTTTTTTTCTTTCTAAGCTTCACTAGCCTCTGGGAAGGAGAAGATCCTGTGATCATTGAAACACATGCAGCTGGTGGAGAAAAAAAAAGGGACAGCGGTATTTAAAAAGACAACATTTTATAAAACAGTCGCTACACTCTTTCAGGGTAAACCTTGCTGTTAACATTACATACATAGCACATGTGCTTTCGTTACAAGGTCGCATTTTGCCTCCTCCCACCGCGTGAACGGATTTTGGTTGAATGCCAGCAAACATACACTGCAATGCTTTGTTCTACAGTGATTCCCGAGTACGTGTTACTGGCCTGGAGTGGTAAAGTGTCCTACCATGAAGGACGAAATAAGGCTGCCCTCCCCAGAAACCTTTTGCAAAGGCAGAACCGCAAATGCCAGGGCAAAGTAATCCTTTCACATGCTTGCTTTTAAACCATGTATAGCATTTTAAAAGGTACACTCACCAGAGGTCCCTTCTCCGCCTGCTGAGTCCAGGAGGCAGCCTTGGGTGGGTTCGGGGGGTACTGGCTCCAGGTCTAGGGTGAGAAACAGTTCCTGGCTGTCGGGAAAACCGGTTTCTCCGCTTGCTTGCTGTGAGCTATCTACAACCTCCTCCTCATCATCTTCTTCGTCCCCAAAACCTACTTCCGTATTGCCTCCATCTCCATTGAAGGAGTCAAACAACACGGCTGGGGTAGTGGTGGCTGAACCCCCTAAAATGGCATGCAGCTCATCATAGAAGCGGCATGTTTGGGGCTCTGACCCAGAGCGGCTGTTCGCCTCTCTGGTTTTCTGGTAGGCTTGCCTCAGCTCCTTCAGTTTCACGCGGCACTGCTTCGGGTCCCTGTTATGGCCTCTGTCCTTCATGCCCTGGGAGATTTTCAGAAAGGTTTTGGCATTTCGAAAACTGGAACGGAGTTCTGATAGCACGGATTCCTCTCCCCAAACAGCGATCAGATCCCGTACCTCCCGTTCGGTCCATGCTGGAGCTCTTTTGCGATTCTGGGACTCCATCATGGTCACCTGTGCTGATGAGCTCTGCATGGTCACCTGCAGCTTGCCACGCTGGCCAAACAGGAAATGAGATTCAAAAGTTCGCGGTTCTTTTCCTGTCTACCTGGCCAGTGCATCTGAGTTGAGAGTGCTGTCCAGAGCGGTCATAATGGAGCACTCTGGGATAGCTCCCGGAGGCCAATACCATCGAATTGTGTCCACAGTACCCCAAATTCGAGCCGGCAACGTCGATTTAAGCGCTAATCCACTTGTCAGGGGTGGAGTAAGGAAATCAATTTTAAGAGCCCTTTAAGTCGAAATAAAGAGCTTCATTGTGTGGACGGGTGCAGGTTTACATCGATTTAACGCTGCTAAATTCGACCTAAAGTCCTAGTGTAGACCAGGGCTGACATCCAATATCCTACATTATTTAATTGATTTAAATGGTAAAATCCTGACTCCATTGAAGTCAGTGGCAAAACTCCCATTGACTTCAATGGAGACAGGATGTCACCCACAGGTTTCAAAGCCAGAAGATCCATTTGAGTATGTTTTCTGCCTTCCTGCATAACACAGAGTTGTAGAATTTGACCCAGTAATTCTTCATCAAGCCCATAAATGGAGATTTAACTATGGCATATCTTTCAGAAAGGAACCTGGACCTAAAGACTTCAAGTGATGGAGAACCCACCACTTTGCTTGGTAAGTTGGAGAGATGGTTAAAAAGTGGTAACAAAAAAGTGGCAATTAAAAAAACAAAAAAAAAAATAATTTGCATTCCATAGGGCAGGTTTAAAAAAGGAACAGTTTTTCACGTATTAACATTTCATTAATTTATGTCTATTTATTTATTACTTCATTCAGTTCTTTGGTTTTCATTTCCCCCCTTTTCCATTTTGCCACTGGAAATCAGGATGAGGGGAGAAAAGAGAAAAACAAAACAAAAAATAATAAACAAATCTTAAATTTTGATAAAAAAGCACATTTTCAAAGAGAAAAATATTGTTCAAAAAAATTTCAGCCAGCTCTACTGAGCTGTTCCAATAGTTAATTACTTTCATTGTTAAAAATTTGCACATTCTTTCCAGTTTTATTTTGTCTAGCTTTGTCTGAGTTTAATCAGAATCTGGTAACAAAGGCATGTTCTAGGAGAGTGAGTCAAATCTTGCTCAGCATACTCATTTGAGTGATACTTTTATGACTGCATTAGGACTATTCCTATGTGTAAAGGTGAAGAAGGTTTTGTACAAAAAGTTAAAAGGCACTCAATATGCTTAACCAGCTGCTGCAGTCCTTAGAAGAACAGTGTTATCATCTTGGATAGCCATGTGCTTAATTTGAATTCAATAGTGATTTGAATAAGATTACTCTTGGGAAATTGGTGACTTTTTGACCTAATAAAGCAGGTCAAAAATGTGATCATCCAATTGTAATACTCATATGCAGATATATTAATAGATATGCAGTATAATTAGACAAAGCACTGTAGTAAATCAAATTGCAGTACTATACTCTTCATTTTTTTACCCTTCCAAAAGCAGACATTACATTTATAATTAAAAATCTGGAGATGGCTAATAAGAAGAAGTGAATTATCTTTGACAAATTTTACCACTAGATCAAGTATAAAGTTTTTGATAAAACCAACTCGTTGCTTTCCTTTTTTAATTAGCATCACCACAGACAGCTTGGCTGCATTAGGTTTGCCATATTATGCACTCAAATACTATGGTGATGGGTAGCAGTGTAAAACCCTAAGATAAAGTAGGTTTTATCATGTCTTCTATAGTCAATAGGGGGTTCAACACCCACTGAAATTAATGGGAGTCTCCAATGACTTCAATAAGCATTGGACCAGACCCTATAGTAGTGACAAATATGGGTGGTGTTCTACTATGAAGAAGAATCTCAGCTTCATTCCTGAATTTTGGCAGCCATTTCTGCACAATTTTTGTCAAACTTCTCCCCTTCAAAAACCTTCATTCACAATGTTTGGGTCTGGCAGTAGGGAGGGCAGTCAAGGGATTTGCCAATTTGTAGTTCAGACACGAGGCCAATGTATTCAGCTGAAAGTTTGCCTCATACTTTGGACAGAAAATTTGTGATTATAGAGTTTTATTGTTTTTAAAAAGCAATTACATGTAAATTTACTGACTACAAAATGTTGGGCTCAGGGACTGGATAGGAAGGTAAGGAGGAGACAGAAAGGAAAAGAGATACAGTAAGTAGATGGTTAGATAGGTATTTACATAGTTGGGACTTGATTCTGATCTCAATTACATAGGTATAAACTAAGGGCAACTCCAATGAAGTAAAAATTAATTAACTGTGTTTGTGATGGTCTGTACCTCCATGTTAACCCATTTTACAGAACTGTGGTACATTTTATACAAGTATATCCTGTGAGGTATCATTTGAAAACTAATAATTTGCTTACCATTATTGTCCTGGTAAAATATGTGTGGCAACATTGTATGTAAAGTTATAAGATTCTGCTTTATGGTATTATTAAGACATGTTCTAACTCTGAGGAGGGGCCGCAAACCAGTTCCCCAGAGACAAAAGGCAAGTTGATGCCTCAGCCAGGTGTCAGCAAAATCAAATGAAACATCACCTGGGTAAGTGGCAAGGATGAGAGTAAGAGGGTGTAAGTGACAAATCTACATTTTGACAGCTTGGGGTTCCTATCCACACAGACCTTCAGTCCCCTGAACCTCAGCTGGAGATGCTTCTCAAAGAAGAGAAAGAATTATGAGAAGGGAGAGCAGACCCAAATTATTTCCTCCCTTTCTCTCATGCCTATGGCATCCAGAACACCTGAAGAACAAAGCAGGGGGCATTGGACTTGGGAAGGTATCTTGACTGAAAGAAGTTCAAACAGTAAGGCTGCTTAAATATGTGATGAGAGAGGACCTTTGCTTTGAATTCTCTCTCAGTTGGGAAGTAATTCATTAGTTGCATTTTAATTTTATTTTTCTTGTAACCAATTCTGAGTTTTATGCCTCATTACTCAGGTTATGTCTACACTATACAGCTTTTAGTGACATGGCTGTGTTGCTTCACTAAAAGGTGTGCCATGTAGCTGCTGTTTTTCCTGCCCAAAAAAATCTTCAACTCCCAATGAGCGGCATTTATGTTGTCGGCAGGAGAGTGCTCCTGCCGACAACACACTGTTCATACTGGCACTTGTTGTGGCAAAACGTTTGTCTTTCAGGGGAGGGAGGGGTTAACACCTCTGAAAGATAAAAGTTTTGTCATTCAATTGCCAGTGTAGACATAGCCTTATATTCACTTAATCTGTCCTTTTGTAGGTAATATATTTGTTTTATGGTTTTATTTAAACCAGTGTGTTTGAATTGATATGTTTGGGAAACTCCACTTGGCCTAAGAGTATTTGTGAATATCATGTTCTAATAATAAAATGATGGACTTTATATGAGCCTGTATCTAAGAGAGAGCTGGGCAGTACAAGATGCACATGCTTGGGGAAAGTCTGGGACTGGGAGTATGCTGATGGTGCTCCGCAGTGTAATTAAAGAGTGGCTGACTATAACACTTATGCAATTTAATTGGAAGTACTTTACATGCTGGAGGCTGTGTGTGAACAGACCAGGAGCAGTAGCTCTCACAGCAAAGCAGGGTAAGAGGCACCACAGGCTGGAGATTTCAGGGGACACATCTGTTCATAAGTCCACATTGCACCCTGAGTATATCATAGTGTTAAACTAATATGAATTCCAAATCAGACCCTTAATATTATATTTAGCCTGTTTCACTCATTAAACTTTAATTTCATCATTAAACTTTACATTAAAATTAAGCACACAAACGTAAGTACAAATACTTTGTTTCATCAAACCTATGTACTTATCAACATTATGCAATTTTTAACAATTACTGTAATCTACATATAAAAATATATATCTAGGTTTAAAGAACTGACCTACTGCAATGATTTTTGATAAGGGGTGAAAATAAAGTCTTTACTGAGAGTGCAGGCTGCAGTAAAGGTTAAGAACCACTGCATTAAAGGTACCATATTCTAGCTACCTAACACAGATGTCAGCTTCAACCCACTGTCTTTTCCTTCTCCTACTCCCATCTCTGTACTTTTTTTCTGATGCATTCATCTTTGGACTGAGCTCTCAGACCTGGTTCGCTAATTTCGATCCAGCAAAGCACTTAAGCACATGCTCAACTTTAAGCACATAAGTATCCCAATTGAACTGGGGCATGCATTTCACTATTGGCACAATGCTGCAGCTCCCACTCAGATTTCGCACTCTCAGTTGCTGTTTCAGTGTGTTTGCTCTCAGATGGTGTTGTAAAACAATTATAGGAAAGTTATGTAGGTATATTGTGATCAAAAGCATTTTGGATTCATTTACATATTGTAAACAAAACGCAAAACATGCTGAGCATTGTCAGCTCTATATTGACCCCCTTAGAGAGAACAAACATATTTCTCCCCACCAGCCGCTGTTAAGGAAAAGTTAGCACGTGTGACTCCATTTTGGTTTGGGGCCCACCATTGTCTAAAAGCAAGCACATCATGCACCAGGAGGAGTGTTCCTTAGATACTGCATTCCTGTGAAAATCCTCCTCCTTGTCTCCAGCCTGCCTTGACTCCCGGTATCTGTTCTTTGTCTGTCCCTAACTCCCTATCTCCTGGCCTTTGATGTGAGGCCTCCCATCCTGATAATAAAAGTTACTGATGCATTGCTTTAGGACCATGCTGTGTAATTAACATACTAGTTTAGCCTGAGGAATGCACCAAGCAGGGATGGGTGGTAGATAAGAAAAGGGTTTGTTTATTGGCTAAGGTTTCCGATGCACGAGGGCAACATGCTTTGCTAAGAGGTATATAACGTTTGTATAATCTGTATTCAGGGTCCCCTCCTGGCTAGCAGGGGGGCACCATGCTTAAGCGTAATAAACTTGGTGTTTTTTGGGAACTCTGCAGTTGTGGACTTTGTTCATGTTCCTCAGCCTAGATTCGAACTGTGCGTGACCTATCAGGTATAATTCGCAGCATTTGTGTGCGTGACCTATCAGGTATAATTCGCAGCATTTGTATGCGTGTCCTATCAGGTATAATTTGTAACACCACTCAAGCAAAAGCCTAAGAAAACAGATAAGTTTTATTCTCTACCCTGAAGATCAGCATAGCTGGACTCTGGCCAAGCTAAAGGAGAAGCAAATGCCAGAGCTACCACCAGTCTCCAGGTACCAGATCCTCAGGATATACTAAATAGCTTGTCTGACTTCAATGGAGAAAAATTGATGTAGACCAACCAAGGATCTAGCACCAGATGTTTAACATTAGGAACTGTTATCAAAAGTATTCCAGCTGATCTCAAACATCACAATATTGAATAAGAAGTGTGCTCATGTATTAGGCACAGAGGAGTGAAACCCATTTGATGATTTATATATCAAAATCAAATCCAACCAGTATCTTCCGTAGACCTTGGAGGACAGGTTTGATGTACTTCCTACAGCTCGTTCTACTAGGTAAGCAGGTAGCATGATTCTTCACTAGCTATTGCCTTTGGGTGGGAAAAATGATCAAGGTTACCCAAAGTGTAATGCAGGTGAAGTAGTTCGGTCCTGAGGTCACAGACAGTAGGAATAACTGGTGAAGTCAGAAATCATTGGTCTGGCTTACGCTGAATGGTGATTTTTTTCTATTCCTATTTCAAAGTGATAATCTGGTAAATAACGTTACAGGCTATTCTTTAAATGCTGTCAAAACATTCAAGGTTGATTATTTTATATAAACAAAATCCTACAAGGAATCCAAATGCACATAATGTTTTCAGTTATTATATGCATTGTATCTGCCATGGGTACCAAGTACACCTATATAAATGTCATGTTACTAGCAAAATCCCTGGCTGCCAATAGTTGGAGGAGTAAGCTGCACCCCACCAGTGCATAAAAGTGGGCTATCCCCATAAGTTGCTGTGACTCTGTAACACCCCTAAGTATAGATTTTCCTAAATACTACAATCTCTCTCTAAAAAGCCAGCCATTAGTTCAAAAGAATGATTCATAGAAATTATAATGTTCCATACAGAGCATGATTTACCATGTGAGATGGAGTTACAAAGAAAAGAAAGAAGCACCAGAATTGATATTATTTGTAACAGTTACCCTATCTAGAGTAAAAATCTACCTAGGCCAGAGGAGATGGTTTGTTTGTTTCTTTGTTTGTTTGCTACAAAGTTTAAAGTAAAATGGATCAATCATTCTACAGTTAGAGGAAAGCAAACATGTTCTACAGTTTGAAAAGCTGAAAGAGTGTCTATCATTTTTAAAGCAATATATGAATCAAAATCAGCTTAGTTTCAAGTTTTGAAAGTGGAATATCTGCATCTGATTTATATGTAAATGAAGGTGCCTTTGCAATGACAGAGTGATATAAAGAAGCCTGAGTGTAAATGAGAATAAAAGACATGTCTTCTCGAGAAAGGATCTAATAGTTTTTGTTGTTGTTTGTTTGTTTGTTTCTGTTTTATTTTTAAGAGATGCTGAGTGAAACATCATAATGCCTCTCCACAAACACAACCCACTAAATTGCCAAACATTGTTTGTGATATGATAACATTTTTTGCCAAATGGAAACAATGTTATGACTATTTGAGAATGCAAAAAAAAAAAAAAAAAAAAAAAGCAACAGTTTCATGTTTTCTAATTGGAGGGTTAAAAATTGACTTCTAAGACATTGCATGAAAGTACCTGAGGGCAAATTTTGGCCTAATTCAGAAAGATTCATTAATTACCACAAAACAGGGATTTGTAAGAAATATATTTTAATAAAGTTAATGCTTATGTAGTTACAATATAGATTGCACTGGTGACTGAACTTCTGTTTATCCATCTTCTTCTTGTGACATGGTGACCTTTCCTAAAATGATGGAAAATAGAAGTCCACCATTCTTTTAATATCATTGCCTCAGTTACTTCAGAGCTGTCTGGTGCACTGCAAAATGTAATAGGCATGGAAGCAGATCACACATATTTGTATGCAGAACTGAAATTATTTTAAGGGCTCAATTTTGCAACCCAACTCTTATTATTATTTGTAAAAGGAAAAGGAGAACTTGTGGCACCTGAGAGACTAACAAATTTATTTGAGCATAAGCTTTTGTGAGCTACAGCTCACTTCATTGGATGCATTCAGTGGAAAATACAGTGGGGAGATTTATATACATAGAGAACATGAAACAATGGGTGTTACCATACACATTGTGACCAGAGTGATTACTTAAGGTGAGCTATTACCAGCAGGAGAGCGAGGGGGAGGGGGAGGGGACCTTTTGTAGTGATAATCAAGGTGGGCCATTTCCAGCAGTTGACAAGAACGTCTGAGGAACAGTGGGGGGTGGGGTGGGGGATAAACATGGGGAAATAATTTTACTTTGTGTAATGACCCATCCACTCCCAGTCTCTATTCAAGCCTAAATTAATTGTATCCCGTCTGCAAATTAATTCCAATTCAGCAGTCTCTCGTTGGACTCTGTTTTTGAAGTTTTTTTCTTGAAGTATTGCCACTGTAATCGAGTGACCAGAGAGATTGAAGTGTTCTCCAACTGGTTTTTGAATGTTATAATTCTTGACGTCTGATTTGTGTTCATTTATTCTTTTACGTAGAGACTGTCCAGTTTGACCATGTACATGGCAGAGGGGCATTGCTAGCACATGATGGCATATATCACATTGGTAGATGTGTAGGTGAATGAGCCTCTGATAGTGTGGCTGATGTGATTAGGCCTTATGATGGTGTCCCCTGAATAGATATGAGGACACAGCTGGCAACGGGCTTTGTTGCAAGGATAGGTTCCTGGGTTAGTGGTTCTGTTGTGTGGTGTGTGGTTGCTGGTGAGTATTTGCTTCAGGTTGGAGGGCTGTCTGTAAGCAAGGACTGGTCTGTCTCCCAAGATCTATGAGAGTGGTGGATCATCCTTCAGGATAGGTTGTAGATCCTTGATGATGCGTTGGAGAGGTTTTAGTTGGGGGCTGAAGGTGATGGCTAGTGACGTTCTGTTATTTTCTTTGTTGGGCCTGTCCTGTGGTAGGTGACTTCTGGGTACTCTTCTGGCTCTTTCAATCTGTTTCTTCACTTCAGCAGGTGGGTATTGTAGTTGTAAGAATGCCATGTACATTGGTCAAACTGGACAGTCTCTACGTAAAAGAATAAATGGACACAAAGCAGGTGTCAAGAATTATAAACCAGATGGAGAACACTTCAATCTCTCTGGTCACTCGACTACAGACCTAAAAGTGGCAATACTTCAAGAAGAAAATGTCAAAAACAGACACCAATGAGAGACTGCTGAATTGGAATTAATTTGCAAAGTGGATACAATTAACTTAAGCTTGAATAGAGACTGGGAGTGGATGGGTCATTACACAAAGTAAAACTATTTGCCCATATTTATCCCCACCCCCCACTGTTCCTCAGACGTTCTTGTCAACTGCTGGAAATGGCCCACCTTGATTATCACTACAAAAGGTTCCCCTGCACCCCCGCTCTCCTGCTGGTAATAGCTCACCTTAAGTGATCACTCTGGTCACAGTGTGTATGGTAACACCCATTGTCTCATGTTCTCTATGTATATAAATCTCCCCACTGTATTTTCCACTGAATGCATCCAATGAAGTGAGCTGTAGCTCATGAAAGCTTATGCTCAAATAAATTTGTTAGTCTCTAAGGTGCCTTTTCTTTTTGTGAATACAGACTAACACGGCTGCTACTCTGAAACCAGTATTATTTGCATTATTACAGAGTCTAACTCATGGACCTGGTGAGTAGCTTACTTTGCAAGTAGTCCCAATGGAATCAAATTAATAAGGCTGAAAGAATCAGGCCCTGCATTATATTTCTGTCTGTCACAATATTCAGTAATAGCTATAAACATACAATAGTTTGATACATATACTGGGATTGAATCCAGAGTATCATGTCACTGTTTAGGGATGGAGGGCACAATTATACCCTTGTGCAGTTCACACATGGTACTGAAAAAAAAAAAGTCATCTGTTTTCATGATTTTATATTTTTGTCCATTTTTTCCTTTGTGTTTTTTTGCCCAGCAGTTCACAAATTAATTCCCACTTTAATTCCCCAGCAGACCAGGTTTTGGCATTATGATGTTAAAAATCAGATCATGTCAAGCTGAAGATCTGATAGTTACTGACTCCATGAAAGCTCTCATTCAAAATAATTTAATATCAAATAGCAGGTATCCTGTCTGGCTGTTGGCAGGTTTTAACCGATCATTTGATTATACACATTCTTTACTTTTTAAATAGCAGATATCTAATTGTTGCTGTTGCACACAGCCAATACATGTCTTGCAGCTGACATTGATGTGACAATCAGAGTGGTACTGCAGTGTTTTTATTATGTGAATCACTAGCTGTAAATTAACCCACATACAATACAAATTTGATATTGCTGATAGACTTTCTGGAAATTGTCTGACAGAAACTTTTTTTCTGAGTACAACGTGCTATTCTATTGTATATTAGTATGGAATATCTGGACAGCCATAGATCCAACCTCCCTGCTGGCAAAAGGACTAGAAACATCTGTTTCTGCTGTTCCTGTTGGAATGTGGTGGCCTCTCCAGGAGGGCCAAAGGAAGCTGCTTATGGGCACCAAACCATTCATGCTAGGCAGCTGCACATACATTAAAAACGTGTTCTAAGGAGAAGGGGTTCTAAGGATGTGTTCATCCAGTAGGGCTTTGTTGCTGACTTTTGTTGACTTGCAGGTCTTTCCTTTGATTACTGAATTTTATCCAGGACAGCTATTACCTTTAGTAGCACCCAAAAAGTAGGAGATTTCAAAAAACCCTTGGCAGATGCATTGCTCTTTGAAATTCTAATTTCAAATAAGGTTTCAATACTATTCAGGAAACATTTGTAGGGAGCAGTTTATCCAGGGTATATGATCACTTTTCTACAGACTCTCTAATAAATTTGGAACCTGATCATACCTTCCTGAAAACTATTCTGCCTGTAGGCTACTCTGCAGGAACCCAGTTAGATCCTTAAGACTTTAGCATATGGTTGAGGTGGCTAAACTGGAAACATCATTTGAGGAAAATACTTTATTATGCAGAAATTTAGAGATCACATAAAATCAAATGAAAGCTAAATAAATATGGATTCTCAAGGTTAAAGAGTGAATCGAGGGAGCAGAACCTATGAAAGGAATTGCCATAATTATCAGTAAATGAAATTTTATTTTGACGCTCTGTTACTTATTCAAAAAACTACATAGAATCTCTTATGCTCTCTACACTTTCTCCCTCATCCCTGACAGAAGAAACTCATACTGGGAAAAAAAATGGAGGTCAACAAAACATCTCTCCCCAACACAAGAGTTTGGGGAGGGTTGCTAGCTCCATTGCTAATATTTTTTGATTTTTTGTGAGGTTTCCCTGTGGGCCTCGGATTTGTGAGGTATGCACAAAAGATAGGGGACATAGGAATTGCCATACTGGATTAGACCCAGGGTCTATGTAGTCCAATATTCTGCCTCTGATCTTGGTCAAAATCAGATGCTTCAAAAGAAGATCTAAGGCTACACCAGTAGGTAGATGTAAGATAATCTGCCCCCTACTTTAGGTCTCATCCATTTCTATGAGTACGAGATTGTTTTATGGCTTGAAGCATGAGGTTTAATATCCCTTCCAAAATGTTTATCATTAATTATGATAACTCTGGATGTTCTTGATGTTCATATAAGCAGCAAGATTAAAAAAGGATTGGATACATCTTTGGCCTCAACGAGTTCCTGTCAAAAGAGTTCCGCAATCTAATTATGCATTGGGTGAAAAAGTATTTCTTAGGCTCACAGTCTTTAAGGCCAGAAGGGGCCATCATGTTAATCTAGTCTGACCTTCTGCACATTGCAGGCCACAGAAACTCACACTCCTGCAATAGACTTAACCTCTGGCTGTGTTACTGAAGTCCTCAGATCATGATTTAAAGACTTCAAGTTACAGGAAATCCACCATTTACGCTAGTTTAAACCTGCAAGTGACCATGCCCCATGCTGCAGAAGAAGGCAAACAAACAAACAAACAAACAAACAAACAAACAACCCACAAGGTCTCTGCCAATCTGACCTGTTGGAAAATCCGTTCCTGATCCCAACTTTGGTGATGAGTTGGATCTGAGCATGCTGGTAAGACCCACCAGCCAGACACCTAGGAAAGAATTATCTGGAGTAACTCAGAGGCCTCAAAAAGAAAAGGAGTACTTGTGGCACCTTAGAGACAAACAAATTTATTTGAACATAAGCTTTCCAGAGCTCATGAAAGCTTATGCTCAAATAAATTTGTTAGTCTCTAAGGTGCCACAAGTACTCATTTTCTTTTTGCGGATACAGACTAACATGGCTGCTACTCTGAAACCTGTCAGAGGCCTCTATAGCTAGTGTTCCATCTCTGGCCATTGAGAGTATTTGCTACTAGCAGTTGCAGATGAGTCACATTGTAGGCAATCATACCATCCCCTCCATAAACTTATCAAGCCTGTCCTTTTATTGGTTTCGAGTTTGCCATCTTTTAATTTCTTTGAATATTCCCTTGTTCTTGTGTTACAAGACAGGAAGAACAGAAGTTTCCTGATCTACCTTCTCTATCCCATTTATTACTTGAAGTTTCCTATGTGTGTTGTGCAATCTAGTGTACCTTACCAGGAAAACCCAAGCAGATAAAAACAGCTCCAGAAGGACTTTCAGAAAGAAACTATTAATACATTTACCTACAATGATCCCATAACCCACAAAAAGTATTGTGCTCTTTTCTGAGGGTGCACCAGGTCTTACTCTGTCTGAACTGCCAGCCACCCCTAACCTGAACTCCTCCGTTTAACGCTTCAAAGTTTCTTTGTTTTTTCATTTCCTCTATATTGAACTGTATTGAAGATGCATACGTATAGTATATTTTGTAAAGAGGACTAGCAAGAGAAGAAAATGAGAGATTTATACCAGTTTTACATCATTGACTTCAATACAGTTGCTCCTGATTTACTCTGGTTAAATAAGAGGAAAATCAAGGCTTGTTATATTTAACCTGTCCTCTTTACCCTTTCTGTTGTTGTCTCCTGTCAAGTCTGAATCCCCACTCTGTCACTTGGAGTACAGCAGGTGGGGGCCCGCAAGGATTCTAAAAATTAATACTGGCCACTCCAGGCTTGTATTAAACTCACAAGATTACAGCTTCTCTGACCTTGGCTTGCTAAATGCTGCCACCACCCAAATGCAAAAAAATCCCCCTTGCATCCAGGAAGGAAAACTTGGGAATTCCTCCTTGTTGGGTACCCTCAAGCCCGTTCCACCCCCACGCCCCCAGGGAAGAACAGAGAAAGAAAACAAAGGAAATTAGCTGTGCTACCAGCTAATCAAACAGCATGCACAAACCTCTTAGGATACCAAATATCCGATCCTGTTCTTAAAAAAGGTGAATTTTATTAAAAACAAGAAGGAAGAAAAGACATCTGGAATTTAGGCTTTTGCTAGATTTTAAAAGAGCAATTCCAAAAATTAAGCACCCAAACTTGCTTTCTTGAGGGTTCAGCTTAAAGGTTACAAGCAAACAAAAGCATCTGGGGTTAGCACAGAGGATATCCACAAGCCAAATAAAGAAATAAACCTGATTGCATCTAGCTAAATATTCCTAATTTACTTACCTATTTGGGGGGTTTCATAGAATCATAGAATCATAGAATATAAGGGTTGGAAGGGACCCCAGAAGGTCATCTAGTCCAACCCCCTGCTCGAAGCAGGACCAATTCCCAGTTAAATCATCCCAGCCAGGGCTTTGTCAAGCCTGACCTTAAAAACCTCTAAGGAAGGAGATTCTACCACCTCCCTAGGTAACGCATTCCAGTGTTTCACCACCCTCTTAGTGAAAAAGTTTTTCCTAATATCCAATCTAAACCTCCCCCACTGCAGCTTGAGACCATTACTCCTCGTTCTGTCATCTGATACCATTGAGAACAGTCTAGAGCCATCCTCTTTGGAACCCCCTTTCAGGTAGTTGAAAGCAGCTATCAAATCCCCCCTCATTCTTCTCTTCTGCAGGCTAAACAATCCCAGCTCCCTCAGCCTCTCCTCATAACTCATGTGTTCCAGACCCCTAATCATTTTTGTTGCCCTTCGCTGGACTCTCTCCAATTTATCCACATCCTTCTTGAAGTGTGGGGCCCAAAACTGGACACAGTACTCCAGATGAGGCCTCACTAATGTCGAATAGAGGGGAACGATCACGTCCCTCGATCTGCTCGCTATGCCCCTACTTATACTTATACTTATTTTAAATAAGTAATTCTAGGTATGATCTTATGAATGTTCATACTGAGTTCAAGCCTTACACAGCATTCCTGCTTATAGCACTGCTGCTCCTCCGTGTCCCTCCAGGCCAGAGAACAACAGACAAAGGGAAAGTTTCTTTTCCAATTTTAAAAAGTTCTACCTTCCAATTGGCTCTTTTGGTCAGGTGCTCAGTCCTTTTCTTTTACCTGTGGGCTTGTTAACCTTTTACAGGTAAATCAAGCAGAGAACAGACACCAAGAGGGATTTTACAGCGAACTGGCTGGCTGGGTGTCCATAAGGGAGCTACCCCACTCCGCCTTCAGTTATCACATCCCCGTAACATATTTTTCCTTTCTCCTCTTTGTTATGGCTTTGAAAAATACCTTTTGTATATTTGCAGTAACTCACAGCCTGCACTGTCTCAGCTCTAATGTATCCCCTTGCCTTTTGTTTTTGTCACAGTATCTTTTAACATTTAAGGAAGAAAATAATTTCTACTGTCAACATTGCCATTTATCCAAAATGTCTGCACACTAAAGAGGCCAATCATGCCAAGAAAGACCATAATTAAAAAAAAAAAAAAACCGGAAAGGGGGAAAATGGATTTTTGCCTATTTGGGTAGTATTGTAACATTATGTTCTCTTTTGTTTTCTAGATAGCAAAACTACTTCTATAATTCCATGGGCAGCAATTTGGTCTCACAGTGTTCAAGGGTTTTTAAACAGTATAATATTGTTTTGGTGGTTGATGCCTTTTTCTTCGTTTTCTCTTAATCTTTTGGGGAAGATTGTGGATGGTTTTAGCTTTATCATTTTGTGTGTGTTTAATCAGAAGTTTTATTATAACACTTCCTGCTGTGATGAGTCATAGTTTGGGATGAATGGGAAAAGGGCACTGGGAAATATCCGTACACTTGATTTGTACAACAGAATTCAATCATTTGCTTTCAATATAAATGTGTTTTAAAAGGCCAATTTCAATTTTGTTTATTAAATTGGATATTTCTCAGGCTTGACGTTCCACTATATAAAAGCTTGCCTCAGACAGAGTGGAGACGAGGGGCCTCAAGTTGCTGGTTGCAATCCTAGATCTGGAACTTCCCAGTTTTGGCATAAATTAGAGGTGCACCTGCCTGGCTTTAACTTACACCACCACTGTATGGCCCTTCAGGGACCTTCCACCAGTGGAGGGGTAAGTATAGCTGTTCCACTCTTTATGTCAGTGGAAGGTTCCACTATATCGGGAGAATTCACTGCAGACCCTCTCTAGCTGCTTTTGTATACCACACAAAGTGGCTTTAGTGGACAGGAAAATCCAACACATTTTATTTAGATTTTACATAGTTACACATACTTCTTTAATTATTTGTCAATAGAAAATAGAGCTTGTGAAAGGGTCTGGCACTTACAAAATGAAGTTCTTTATCTTAATTTCTTGTAACTTACGAAGGAAAAAAGGCTGCATATATATATTTAGCAGCAGTTAGTAATGCTGAAACTCTGATTACATATTTTACTTTTTTTTTTGAGACCATGAATTATAGAGCACTCAGACACTCAAAAAATACATGAAGGTAAAATTGCCAAAGCACATTTTTAAAAAGTGAGTGAATGGTGGTTTGGAGTTGTTATTGATAATATGACACTACATGATCTCCAGCTCAAATCTGTTTATTATTGACCTGTCATGAGATAGAAGAATATTAGTTTGTTAGTGTCATAAATATGAAGGGAAGGGTAAACACCTTTAAATCACTCCTGGCCAGAGGAAAAACCCTTTCACCCGTAAAGGGCTAAGAAGCTAGGATAACCTCGCTGGCACCTGACCAAAATGACCAATGAGGAGACAAGATACTTTCAAAGCTGGAGGGGGGAGGAGAAACAAAGGTTCTCTCTGTGTGTGGCCTTTGCCGGGACCAGAGCAGGAATGCAGGTCAGCTCCTGTAAAGGGTTAATAAGCAATCTAGTTAGATATGCATTAGATTCTGTTTTGTTTAAATGGCTGATAAAATAAGATGTGCTGAATGGAATGTATATTCCTGGTTTTTGTGTCTTTTTGGTAATTTAAGATTTTGCCTAGAGGGATTCTCTATGTTTTTAATCTGATTATCCTGTAACGTATTTACCATCCTGATTTTACAGAGGTGATTTTTTTACTTTTTCTTCAATTAAAATTCTTCTTTTAAGAACCTGATTGCTTTTTCCTTGTTCTTAAGATCCAAGGGTTTGGGTCTGTGTTCACCTATGCAAATTGGTGAGGATTTTTATCAAGCCTTCCCCAGGAAAGGGGGTGTAGGGTTTGGGAGGATTTTGGGGGGGAAAGACGTTTCCAAGTGGGCTCTTTACCCGTTCTATATTTGTTAGATGCTTGGTGGTGGCAGCAATAAAGTCCAAGGTCAAAAGGTAAAATAGTTTGTACCTTGGTGAGTTTTAAACCTAAGCTGGTAAAAAATAAGCTTAGGGTTTTTTTTCATGCAGGTCCCTACATCTGTACCCTAGAGTTCAGAGTGGGAAAGGAACCTTGACAGTTAGTAATACAGAATGTCTGATTGAGCTCATCAAGTCCTGAGCCATTTAGCATCTGTGCACCTCATATTCGTTATATCCGAATATCAAATGCATTGACACAAACTATTTGTTTTTAAACTGAACTGAAAGCTGATCTGTCTGATTGAGCTTTTAATTAAATGGGATTTAATTTTACAAGTATTGTGCAGCACAGTGTGATGCTTGTATATAGGCAGTTATGTAACTGTGATTGCTTTCTTTCTTGGATTGTTATTGAAATAGCCCTGTTATTCACTCCTGTTGATTAATCAGTGCGGACAGCAAGAAGCCAAACAAAGAACCGAGGCAGCAAAAACAGTTTATTGGCACTGCCAACAAAAAGTGGTAGTGGCTTTTCATCTTTTATTTACAATTGAAATGGTAACATTTGTATACTTTTTATGTTACACATAAAATGGCTATTTGTAAGTTATTTCTTAAAAAAACCCTCTGAGCATTTAATGACTCTTGTGACTGTAAGATTTAAAGAGATAATGATCATTACTTTAAGCACAAATTTAACAGTTATATAGCCGTAGTTAAGCCCCAAGGCAGGAAAACACTCAAGAACGTGCTTAAATCCATCCATATTCAAGAAAGCACTTGAGCACCTTTCTACTTTAATCAGCCTTTGTCACATTCATGTCAACAGGATCTACACATAGGCTTCTATGCTCCTGAATAGGGATGCTTTCCTGAACTGAGGCTCTACACCTCCAAGAATTTATATCTATAATTATTGGCATAGGATAGGTAATGACAACCTTTGGCACACGGCCTATCAGGGAAAGCCGCTGGCAGGCGGTGATGGTTTGTTTACCTGAAGTGTCTGAAGGTTCGGCCGATTGCAGCTCCCACTGGCCACGGTTCGCCACTCCAGGCCAATGGGGGCTTCAGGAAGCAGCATGGGCCGAGGGATCCCTGGCATAGGATGTGGAAGGACATACAATATCAACTGTGTCATTCTCCCATCTCTTTTGCTCAAGGAAAAATCCTAAGAATCTAAAGTTTGATAATGTTCTCATAATACTTTTTACACTTATTAATATTAAAAATAAATCACAATTTAAAATACTTGCCCCTCTGGAGAACACATATCTACCAACTTCTGAGTTAGGTAAATTAGCTCACTAAGATGTCTTGTTCCAGTTTTAGTTTGTGGACAGCAAAGGCAGGACTAGCAAATGTATGGAACAATCCCTGTGACAGGTTTCAATCGGTCCACCGAGCCTCTAGGGGGCAATGGAGAGCTACTGTCCCACTGGCAGGCCTTAGTCACACCTTTCAGGCACTGGGGAATTAGCGGAGAAGGTGTGCCGGTACGAGTCTGTAGCGCGCCCCTCAAGCAGGGGAGTGCCGGCTCGAGTCTGCGGCATTCGGGATTCTGCTACCCAAGGCGGGTTGGCCAGGGTAGGGGAACGCAGGCCCACCCAACTCCACTGCATTCCAGCCCAGGGCCCTGACAGTGGCAGGAGGAGAGGGTCCTGCCGTTGGGTCAGCAGAGAACCATCCACACCCGCTGACAAAACACACCCACCCCACGGTGCCATTCTGCCCCTGGGCTACTTCCTACCCGGTCTCTCAAGCAGGCCTCTCCGGTCCCTCCAGCTCATCTGGGTATTCAGCTGCTGGTGGCTCCAGCTCCCCCTCTGTGTCGAGCTCACGCTGGCCTAGGCTACAGTCTGCCCCCCCCCAGGTACTCAGTGGCTGGCAGTCCTGGTTGCCTCAGTCCTTCCTCCAGGTCAGGTTCCTCCTGGCCCAGGGCCTCCCCTGGGTCAGCAGCAGGGTCTGGAGGGAGCAGCCTGTGTCTCCCTCCCTCCCTGGTGCTGCCCTCAATGGGCAAAGGGCCCTGCCCTTTGTACTTCCTGTTCCACCCCTCCCCTTCCAGGGATTGGTGTACGCTTGGTCTGGCCCCACCCACTCAGGCTGAGAGGGTGGCTCTTTACCCTCTGGTTTGGAGGGAAGCCACCCTGGCTCCCTACAGTCCCAAAGAAATCAAGGATTATAGAAAATGAATGTTTCTACAGAGATCATTATAAAAGTCTATAGGGGCAGATTTTGATTGGCCCTTGTGCTGGGATCAAATTTTCCTTCCTTGGTGCTCACAATGTAAAGATCAGGGAGTGCAAGGATGACTCCTTCCAGGGCAAGCAGGAAGTGGAGCTATGGTGTCTCCACACTGGGTGTACGGAAGAGAACAGTCTGCTAAAGAGAATACAGCTGTGCACCACCCAATAGCTTCCTCTGCCCCCATGCAACAGGAAATCGGGGGAGGGATTGTGCCTCCATTAAACTCAGTCCCTTTCAAAGCTCCTCTTATACATGGCTCTGCCTATCTGGCAACAATTCAGCCCGCAGAATTTTACAAGGAACTGTAAACTAAAATGACAAAAATATGGAACAACAATTTTGGCAAAAAAAAAAAAGAAATGAAATTCGGAGGTTATTTTCATTTTGAATGGTTTGAATTGGATCCATGTTTCATTTGTTTTCAGATGTATTTTTAAATCAAATTAATTATCAAAATGTTTCGCTTTCCAAAAAAACATAGGTCTTTTCCATAAATGATGTTGCACTATCAATTATAGTATGTAATGATGTTTTTTAGGAAAACATTTTCCCTGTAACTTGGTCTCCAACACCTTCCTAGCTCACAAGAAATTAGGATTTTTTGTTTCCTTTTACTCATTTTTAGTTTAAATTAGTTTGTTTTCATAATTTTATGATATAAAGGAGTTGGGCCTTGATTTTGCAAACACATACTTATGTTTATAAATGGAGTAATCCCACTGAGTTCAATGGGACTACAGGCATGCCTAAGTGATTTCAGAATCGGGGCCCTTAGTGGAAAAAAAAGTTTATTTCCAGAATAATGTTCTAATCTGGTCCCTCTATTCTTGGAGTGAGAGTTGTGTTCGTATTCTTGGTATTAAGTTGAGTTCATTCAAGGTGGGAGTTGGACTCTGCCAAGGGTGTGTCTTGTTCCCACTCTTGTTCATGATTTTAATGGACAGGATATCCAGGCACAGCCAAGCTGTGGAGTCCATCCAGTATGGGGACTCAGAGGTGGCATCTCTGCTGTTTGCAGATGATGTCCTTTTTGCTTCCTCAGACTGTGATCTCTGATGCACACTTGAATATTTCGCTACTGAGTGTGAAGCAGCTGGGATGAGAATCAGTAGCTCTGAATCAAAGGTCATGGACCTCTCCTGGAAGAAAGTGGACTGCTGTCTCCAGGTGAGAGGGGAGCACCTGCCCTTAGTGGAAGAGTTCAAGTATCTAGGGGTCTTTTTCATGAGTGATAAATCTACTGGTGAATTGGCGCAGCAGTGGCAGTGATGTGGGTGCTGTACCGATCTGTGGTGGTGAAATGGAAGTTGACTTCTCAGCCAAAGTTCTCAGATCACTCTGCATCCCCATCCACCCCTATGATCATGAAATTTGGGTAATGACCAAAAGAATGAGATTGCAGGCACAAGCAGCGGAAATGAGGTTTCCCCACAGGGTGGCTGGGTTTACTCTCCAAGGCAAAGTGAGGAGCTTGGCTATGTGGGAGGGACTTGGAATAGAGCCACTGCTCCTCTGAATCGATAGGAGCCAGTTGAGGTGGTTCGGGCACCTGATAAGGATGCTCTTTGAGGGTATGTCATAGATTCATAGATTCATAGATATTAAGGTCACAAGGGACCATTATGATCATCTAGTCTGACCTCCTGCACAATGCAGGCCACAGAATCTCACCCATCCACTCCTGCGATAAACCTCTCACCTATGTCTGAGCTATTGAAGTCCTCAAATCATGGTTTAAAGACTTCAAGGAGCAGAGAATCCTCCCGCAAGTGACCTGTGCCCCATGCTACAGAGGAAGGCAAAAAACCTCCAGGGCCTTTTCCAATCTGCCCTGGAGGAAAATTCCTTCCCGACCCCAAATATGGCGACTCTACCCGCCGGATCGGCAGGTAGTGATCGATCCAGCGGGGATCTATTTATCGCATCTAGTCTAGACACAATAAATCAATCCCCGAGCGCTCTTCTGTTGACTCCTGTACTCCATCGCCACAAAAGGCTCAAGCAGAGTCAACAGGGTAGTGGTAGCAGTCGACTCACCGCAGTGAAGTCACCACAGTAAATCGATCGAAGTACATTGACTTCAGCTACATTATGCACGTAGCTGAAGTTGCATAACTTAGATTGATCCTCCCCTCTTAGGGTAGACCAGGGCTGAGAGGCTTCTGTTGGAACTCTACTGGGCATGTCCTACTGGGCGGAGGCCCTGAGGCCAACCCAGGACATGCTGGAGGGATTAGATCTCCTGGCTGGCCTGGGAACGTTGGTGAATCCCCCAGGAGGAGCTGGAACCTGTTGTGGAGAAAAAGGTCTGGTCCTCGCTACTCTCCCTGTTGCCACCATGACCCTCATTAGGAAAAGCTGCATAAAGGAAAAAGAAGAAGACAATGACTAAGTCCTTGTCTGCACTACAAAATTAAGTTGAGATAAGTTGGGTGGACATACAGCCACTGCAGTAATTACTGCAGTGGTTCATGTTCACACTATATCCCCTCTGTCGGTGGGGGTGTAGTGTGGACAGCCAACAGGCAATGTAAATAACACAGTGTCTACACATACACTATGCTGCCCTCACTGCATCGACCTAAGTGCTACAACTCTTGTGGAGATGGAGTTGTTAGGTCAGGGTAGTGGTCAACTTACATTGACAGAAGCAGCATTGTAGTGTAGTACTAATTCTGTGTTGTAGACCAAGATGAAGCTCCAAATCCTGCAACTGCTTCTGAGAGTGCACACACCCCCAAATCTGACCAGAGCCACTTGCAGAATCAGGACCTAAGAAATTACTATATCTGAAAAATGGTATTATAGCAATAACTGCTAGTATTATAGCAATAACTCCAAAACATTCATTGCAGTTTTGAGGTACACAATTTCAGGCACCAAATTACTGCTCAAAAGAAGAGGGAGCCCTAGGGATACTGTGTCCTTGAAAAATGTCTCTGAATATCAGACAGTAACTTTTTTATTCTGAACCAATTGTCTCTCTTGGAAATGAGTGAAGAAGCACAAATGAGAAAAGAACCACTTTTTCTCAACAAAAAGGAAAGATTTAGGGTACAAATGTTTCTCCGGTGCTTTGCCCCTCTTATCATGCTAATATAAAAGCCTAGTCCTATAGCTCATATTTGTTGTTTGCCAGACGCATCCAGATAAGGGCTCACTGAACAGCTGGGTGGAAGTAGTCAAAAAAATCCCATAGCAGAGAACTGAAAATTGAACAGAATCAAAGGGAATGTAAAAAAAAAGAAAACAGCCCTCATTAAAATGCCTTATGAAAAAAGTTATTTGTTTTAAAGTAACAATTTTTGTTTCTGTCAAACAGGAAGATTTTGTTTTTTTTTTAAATTTTAAGTGGCTAATTAAATACAAAGGTGGGTTTTTTTCCATTTAGCTATAAAGTTGTTTTCCCCCTCCCTCTCCAAGAATGGACAGATGGCATTTATGTGTACGTTTCATTTGCAAACGTCTCTTTGGCATGATTGATGAAAGAACAGAGTTGTGTGAGTAATATTTAGAAGTTCCTTTCAATTTTAGCCACTGGAATATCAGGTATTCTTCACTGAATGGCTACAAGTTATTGACTAAACTCAGTTTATTTAAGAACCTCAAGTTTCACTTACTTTGAAGTTGGAGAAGTGAAACATTTGTTTCTTATGGAGCTGCAATACAATAGATAAAGACTGTAAATAACACTTTACAGTATAACATCTCCCCATTCTGAGAAGTACAATGTTAATTTTGTAGATTCCAAGGCCAGAAGGAACCATTGTGATCATCTAGTCTGTCCTCCTATATAGCACAGGCTATAGATAATAATTCCTAAATAATTCCCAAAATAATTCCTAAAGCATATGTTTTAGAAGAACATCCAACCTTGATTTTAAAATTGTCAGTGACAGAGAATACACAGGAACCTTGGTAAACTACTCTCACTGTTAAAAATGTAACATTTTTTTTACATATAAGTAACATCTTATTTCCAGTCTGAATTTGTTTAGCTTCAACTTCCAGTCATTGGATTGTGTTATACCTTTCTCTACTATTAAATATATGTCCCCCAGGTGGATATTCATAGACAGTAATCAAGTCACCCCCTAACCTTCTCTTTGTTAAACTAAATAGTGTAAGATCCTTAAGTCTATCACTATGGGTATGTCTACACAGCAAAGAAAAGCCATGGCTGACCTGTGTAGATGTACCCCACAAGGTATGTTCTCTAATCCTTTAATCATTATCAAGGCTCTTCTCTGAACCCTTTCCAATTTATCAATATCTTTCCCAATTGTGGGCACCAGAACTGGACACAGTGTTTCAGCAGTGCTTGCATGAGTGCCAAACACAGAGGTAAAATACTCCTACTCAAGATTTCCACCCAAGATTGGATTCATTTTTTCGGCCACATCATTTCACTGGGAGCTGATTATCTTTTTTTAGAGTCATTGTTTCTGTGGGATACAGTCCCCCATCCTGTAAGTATGGCCTACATTTTTTGTTCCTAGATGCACTTACATCTAGCCATATTAAAACACATTTTATTTTCTTGCACCTAGTTTACCTAATGATCTAAATCACTCTTAAACAGTGATCTGTCTTCATTATTTACCTCTCCCTCCAGTTCGTATGTCATCTGAAAACTTTATTGGTGATTATTTTATGTTTGCTTCCAGGTCATTGATAAAAATGTTAAATAGTGTAGGGCCAAGAATGATCCCTGTGAGACCCTGCTAGAAACACACCCACTTGATGACAATGCCCCATTTACAGTTACATTGTGAACCCTATTTTAAAACCATTTAATGTGTGTCATGTTAATTTTATATCATTTTAGCTTTTTGATTAAAGTTTCATGTGGTACAAGTCAATGACATACAGAAGTCTAAGTACATTACGTCCACACTGTTACCTTTATCAACCAAACTTGTAATCTTATTAGAAAAAAAAAAGATATCAAGTTAGTTTGGCAGGATCTATTTCCATAAACCTTTTGATTTGCATTAATTACATTATCCTCCTTTAATTCTTTATTAATTGAGTCCTGTCTCAGCAGCTCTATTATCTTGCCTGGGATCAATGTCAGGCTGACAAGTTTATAATTACCCAGGTCACCTGCTTTACCATTTTTTAAAACTTACACATTAGCTTCATCCAGTCTTATAGAACTTCCCTAATGCTCCAAGACTTATTGGAAATCAATATTAACAGTCCAGTGAACTCCTCAGCCAGCTCTTTTAAAACACCTGGATGCAAGTTACCTGGATCTGCTGATTTAAAAATGTCTAATATTAGCAGCTTCTGTTTAACATCCTCTAGTGATAATAGTGGAATGGAAAGTGTGTTATCACTACCATATGATGAGACTGATTCATCTGTTTTTTTCACAAATATGGAACAGAAATATTTATTGAGCACTTCTGCCTTTTCTGCATTATTATTGATAATTCTACAATTTCCATCTAAATACAATTGTTAGGATTCCTTTTTGTTACCAATATATTTAAAAAAACATCCTTCTTATTATATTTAATTCTTCTGACCATATATTTCTCCTCGTGTCCATTTGCTTCACTTATCAATTTTCTACAATTTCTAACTTCTGATTTTTATTCATTACTATCAACTTCCCCCTTTTCACACATTTGTTTATATTATATATAACTGGTTTAGAGGGGAAGTGAAGTTGTGTGTATGAGTATGTAATATAGATGGAAAGTTTTTCCTAATATCTAATCTAATCTAATATCTAGTTTTTCCTAATATCTAATCTAAGGCCTGGTCTACACTAGGTGGGGGGGATCGATCTAAGTTACACAACTTCAGCTATGTGAATAAGGTAGCTGAAGTTGAAGTACTTAGACCTACTCACTATGGTGTCTTCACTACGGTGAGTCAACTTGCTGCTGCTCCCCCATCAACTCTGCCTGCACCTCTTGTGGTGCTGTAGTACAGGAGTCGACAGGAGAGCACTCAGGGGTTGATTTATCACATCTAGACTAGATGCGATAAGTCGACCCCTACTGGATCGATCGCTGCCCACCTATCCAGCTGGTAGTATAGATATACCCTGAGTCTCTCCTGCTCCAGATTAAGCTGATTGCTTCTTGTTCTACATTCAATGGACATGGAGAACAATCAATCAACATCCTTTTTATAACAGCCTTTAATATATCTGAAGACCCATCAGGTCCCTGATCAGTCTTCTTTTCTCAAGAATATGAGCCAGACACCTATTAGTAATAACTGGCAAGGGGCAGAGAGGAGATGGAGAGCGGTTACAGGAAACTCCTGAGCCATGCCTCCTCTGCCACTATGGGCATGTCTACACTTACCTCCGGAGCAATCGATCCAGTAGGGGTTGATTTATCACGTCTAGTGAAGATGCGATAAATCGACCGCTGAGCACTCTCCCGTTGACTCCAGTACTCCACTGGAGCAAGAAGCTTAGGAGGAGGAGTTGACGGGGGAGCGTCAGCAGTCAGCCTACGGCAGTGACGACGCTGCGGTAAGTAGCTCTAAGTATGTCGACTTCAGCTACGCTATGTTCGTAGCTGAATTTGCGTAACTTAGACTGACTTAACTGCCCTCCCCCTTTCTCTCAGTGTAGACCAGGCCTATCTGTGCTACGGTGGCTACACTGATATTTACACTCACGCTAACTCGATGAGAACTAGTGTGAATATGCGTTCACAAGCAGGGAAATAACACCTCTAGCTCGAAGTGTAGAAATAATCTAAGTGTAGTACTTTACACTTGTCTGTATTGAATTTCATCTTATTTATTTCAGACCAGTTCTCCAATTTGTCAAGGTTATTTTGAATTCTAATCCTGCCCACCCAAGTGCCAGCACTCTCCCAGATTGGTGTCATCTGCAAATTTTAAAGCATACTCTCTACTCCATTATCCAAGTCATTAATGGAAATATTGACTAGCATCAGACTAAGGACAGACCCCTGCAGGGCCTGTTGTAACAAATGGGCCTTAAAATGTACTCTAATTTGTGGCGGTTCAGTGATGAGACAGAACACAGCTTTTTGCAAGCAGGCAGGCTGGTCAGCTGAGATGGGCGTTCTCTGCCCCCCCGCCTTCCACCTTCTCCTTTTATTATATTTCTCCCCCCTAAGCATTACACACTGCTACCGCAAAAAGATACACAAAGGAATGTATGACGTTGATTAATATACTTAGTTGCATCTTTTATATACTACAATCCTGGTTCTCAGGCCTTGAGCCCAGGCTAAGAAAGCCTCCCACAATTACTGTCCAAACAATCAAGTTCTCATGGTTCATATCTAGCCCTTGTCCTTGGATAGAGCAATGTGTGCATTGCTTCTACGAAACAGTCAGGGTGTGCCCCGCCTGCTTCTAGGTGGACTAGCTAAACATTAACCCTTCATCTCCCCGTTTTTTATTTATTAATATTTGGCCATCTCATGGTAGCCGTCAATTTGTTTTGTCATGCTATTTAACTCCCAGACAGACAAGGACATAACCTGGGGAGCTTTCCAGGGCAAAATTTTACAAAATCTTAACAAGGAAAGAATACATTGTACACAGCAGCAGCAAAAAATAAGCCCAATGATTACAAACACAAAATAACCAAAAGCTCAACATCTGCAATATAATCATCTAAAAGGGGTACACTTCTTTTAGGAAATAGCAGGCACAAAAGGCACACAATCATCACAGAATTAGCAGTGATTTGGGCGAGAATCGCCACAAACAAAGTCTCAGGAGTCTCTGGCTGTTGATCTGCTGCCAGTCTTCGTTGAGCCGCGGCGACCAATGCTTTTACTGCTCCCCATGTCACGGGCTGGCTTGGGACGCTACGCCTCCTCCGTTTCCGTCCCGTCGTTGTCGACTCGGGGGGCAACGCGGTCTCCTCCAAGGTCAGCTGAAACTCTGGTATGGGATTCGACAGTCCCTGATGCCATGCCATGTTGTTTAAGTGCCGGTCGCACACACCGAGCTGGAACCCACAACGGTCCTGCAGGGAGAGACACAGCAGCATATCCCCGACCCCAAGTGATTAGAGGTACTGGGCCCAGCCACTGTGGATCGGGCAGCTGACAGTAATAGACACGTGGTCTTTCCAGTACCTCAGATTTCTGAAAATGCCGATCCGCGGGGGTCTGCTGATCTGCATTCAGTGTTAAATTATTTAAAGTAAACAAGAGGATATGCATTTGTTGTTAAATGTCTCCTAAGGTTCGGAGACGCAGCTCCCCTTGTTTTAATTGTTTATCTAGCAAGGTTTGGAGTGTGCGATTGGCACGTTCAACAATGGCTTGGCCCGTGAAATTATAAGGGATTCCGTGTGTAAGATGGACGTCCCAGCGGGCACAAGAGGTGGGGAGGGCTGCAGAGCAGTAGGCTGGGGCATATCTGTTTTAATTTGGCAGGGGCGACCCATAACAAAAAGGCAGGCCAGCAAATGGTGAATAACTTTGTTAGTGGCTTCCCCACGTTGTGGGGAAGCCCAAAAAAAACCTTAAATAAGTATCAACGGAAACATGTAAAAACAAATAGGGGCGGAATTGTGGCACATGAGTAACATCCATCTGCCACAGCTGATTTGCTGCGGTACCTCGGGGGTTAACGGCATAAGAAAAAGTAGGAGCAGCAGC
Organism: Caretta caretta; assembly: GCF_965140235.1. Taxonomy (NCBI): domain Eukaryota; kingdom Metazoa; phylum Chordata; order Testudines; family Cheloniidae; genus Caretta; species Caretta caretta. The sequence continues at coordinate 128,573,555 of NC_134207.1, forward strand.
AGCACAGTGGGGGCAGGAACGAACAATGGAACGTGCATGATCAGCAGGAATGTGAAACTGCCGGGCCAAAACAGAGGCAGACTGATGAAAAAAGGCATGGCTTTCAATGGGGTCAGAAAAAAGGGAATTTACCTGACCACGCAACGCGCGACCGGCGCGTGCATTGCCCTCAGTGAGTGGCCCAGGCAGAGGGGTATGACTGCAAATATGAGCAACAAAATAAGGGAAATGACAAGTGGCAAAAAGGTGCTGCAAAAACAAAAACAGGCGAAGGAGGTCTGCATCAACCTGAGGGGTAATGAGGGCAAGGGGTAAATGATCAATTACCTAATAAACATAATAGGTATCCACAATTAAATTAAAGGGACAATCAGCAAAAGGTTGAAAGGCCAAAATAACAGCAGCTAATTCTGAGGGCAAAGGGGGATGGTAAAAAAAACCAATCTTTTAAATCTAACACACAAAGTTGATCGGTTTGAGGAATTAAATTTGGATTTGGTAAGCCAAATTGCAAGGGGCCCATAGGTTGGATGCGTTTATTTATTTCCCTTAAATCATGTAACAGTCGCCAAGCACCCGATTTTTTCTTAATAACGAACACAGGGGTGTTCCAGGGACTAGTGGAGATCTCCAGTCGCTGTGCTTGCAAATGCTGCTGCACAAGCGAATGAAGTGCTTTTAGCTTTTTTAGAGGGAGGGGCCACTGATCAATCCATACGGGCTCTAAGGATTGCCATACCAAGGGTAAGGCGGAGGGCACGGTGGGTGAGGGAGGGTTTTGGGCCATCAGATGTTAATATCGAGGGTGGTGTCTAACTTTGTAAGTAAATCACGGCCCCAAATATTGAGGTGGACAGGGAGCACAAAAGGGCGGATAGTAGCAAGGGTATGGCCTCCCGGTTTAGAGACCGTGACCCAAGACAAACTTTGGCGCCCGGGTTTACTACCCCCGATCCCCCACAATTCTTTAGAAGGAACCGTAGGCCAATTAACTGGCCACTCCAGATCACGAATCACCGTAACGTCAGCTCCAGTGTCCACCAGCCCTGTAAAAGGAACATCATCTAAGAGAAGTGTTAGCTGAGGCTTCGAGGGGCGGACTGACATTGTCAGAGCAACAAGTGGAGAAGACGCGCTGTGAGACGGCGAGTGAGACAACGTCGATCCAAAGCCGCCTCCGCCCCGAGTTCGATCCTCGGCAGCTGGCACCTGATAGGGGACTAAAATCAATTGTGCAATTGACCGTCCACGCGGGAGCGACTGTGGAAGATGAGTCCACACCTGAACCTTAATAATGCCAGTGTAATCAGCATCAATGACCCCTGGAATGACAAAAAAAGCCCTGTTTCCCAGCATGTGAGCGAGGGAGAACAAGACCTACAAAGCCGGCAGGGAGAGGTCCCGTCACCTGTGTAGGTATGGCACAGACCTCCCCTGGCAGCCGAAAGTCAGTGTCCTCCTGCATGATCAAATCAAGCCCTGCACTTCCAGCAGTCGCCGCCCTCATAGAGTCTACGGATTCCAAGGCAGAGGAGCGATTGCCTGAGTAGGAAACACCCCCGTTTGGCCCTGGGTTCGGGGGGGACCCGTCGCGCGGTTTCCCGGCCCGCTACGACACTGATTAGCCCAGTGATAACCTTTCCCACACTTGGGGCACTTCTTTGAGGGTCGGGCTGGTGCCTTAGATGAGTGGCACTCCCGCTGAAAATGACCCTCCTTACCACAGCGGTAACAACGCTTCCCCTCCTTCCCAGTTTTTCTGAGGGCGGCAGCCAGAACTCCAGCCTTGTGGGCTTGTGTGCCAATGTTCTGGCACGCCCGCAGCATGTCTGAGAGCTCTAAAATACCAGAGGCTTGTGCTGCCTGGAGAGCACGGCGGCAATCCTCGTTTGCATTTTCAACTGCCAATTTTAACAGGAGCTCGTGAGCTGCCTCAGTGTTATCCACCTGCCGGAGGATAGCCTCATGCAATCTGTTGGTAAAATCCAAAAAGGACTCTGAGGCACCCTGACGGATACTGACAAAGCTTTTGGTAGGCTTGCCTGAATCTGGGACCTTCTTGAAAGCATGCTGGGCATAGGTGGAAATAATGGGGAAGACAGCCTGAGGGAGTTGAGACTGCATCTGAATAGTAGCAAACGGGCCCTCCCCTGCCAATTGCTCATAAATGATACCGTGCGCTGCATGTACCTGAGCTTGGAGTTCTGCCGTCTGCCGATACTCACTAAGCCAAATAACATACTGACTAGGTGACAACATCATGCGCAGCAGCGTTTTCCAATCCTTAGGGATTAGGGAGTACCCAGTACCTATCCCTTCAACGAGACCACGCACAAAGGTGCTAGTCAGGCCAAACTCACGAATTGCTTTCCTCACCTCTCTAACCACCGAGTATGACAAAGTGGTCCAGGTGCCCACGGGGTTGCCCTGGTCATCATTCTGCCAGGTCACCGGGCAAACGGAGACCAGATCAGCCAGCTCCTCCGCTGTAAGATCTGATCGAGCTTTCGCTGCGTGAACCATTTGTTGCACCAGCGAAAGCTTCTGAGCAGATGCAGATGACCCTCCGGGGGGCCCCACGGGGGGAGGGTGATCACACACCGGCTCCGGTGGGGAAGGCCAGGGAGGCGGTGGTAATAGAGGCACTGGGGGCGAAGCAGGGGGAGGGATGGCTGCAGGAGCGGACGGGGGCGGCGGGATCGGCAGCCCCTCTGTTGGTGCTGGAGAGGGCCTTTCCGAGGCGACACTCTGTGTCGCATTGCCAGGAGGGGGGATGGCTGCAGGAGCAGACGGGCGTGATGAGATCACCAGCCTCGCGAGGGAGGGCCTGTCGGAGGCGACACGCTGTACCACATCGCGGCAGAGGTGCCAGCCATGTAAAGCCTGCACGGGCGCCCGAGGCTCTTTGTGCAATGTCTGGCCCAATCGCTCCCAGTCTGCTAGCTTAAGGCTTCCGGCTTCAGGATACCACGGGCACTTGGCACACACCTCCTGTAGCAGGAGAGTAAGTGCTCGAGCCGGGCAGTCATGCTGAGCCTTACGCAGCAAATACTGCAGCTCATTGCGGTGTTGCACTTGCAAAGCAGAGAGGGAGCTTCCCATACTTACCACAATGAAAAATACTCACCGGGATCCACGAAGCGGATGAGTGACGCATCTGAAACCCTTGCCGGGCGAGGTGAGTGCTGAGGGCCCCACGTTGGGCGCCAGTTGTGGCGGTTCAGTGATGAGACAGAACACAGCTTTTTGCAAGCAGGCAGGCTGGTCAGCTGAGATGGGCGTTCTCTGCCCCCCCGCCTTCCACCTTCTCCTTTTATTATATTTCTCCCCCCTAAGCATTACACACTGCTACCGCAAAAAGATACACAAAGGAATGTATGACGTTGATTAATATACTTAGTTGCATCTTTTATATACTACAATCCTGGTTCTCAGGCCTTGAGCCCAGGCTAAGAAAGCCTCCCACAATTACTGTCCAAACAATCAAGTTCTCATGGTTCATATCTAGCCCTTGTCCTTGGATAGAGCAATGTGTGCATTGCTTCTACGAAACAGTCAGGGTGTGCCCCGCCTGCTTCTAGGTGGACTAGCTAAACATTAACCCTTCACTAATTGTAATACTCAATGTGAAAAGTATGTGAAAGTTCATAAAATATCTCTATAACAACAAATGTTGATAGGAAAAGGTAAAAATGGGAGACAAACTGAATTCTTCTAACTGAAAAAGACCTACTGATATAATTCAGGGACTTAATTGAAATCATGCTGTGGCACTGGAAATTAATGAACCGAATGAAGTCAGGCCTAACTGGTGTACAAATAAAGGGACTGGCTATTCCACCTGTAGCGGGATGGTCACCCACTGCTGCCCGGAAGGGCTTAAAACTGCCTTGGGAGAGGGCTGGGGCAGGGGAAAAGCTGGGCTGATTGGGAGACAGCCTCAGGTGTGGCCATGCCCCAAACAGACCCAGCTGGCCCTATAAAAGCCAGGGAAGCCAGGAGCAGAGAAACTCTCCCTCTACCTTGCTGAGGGAGAGGGTCCTGGCTGCTGGGAAGCTGAGAGAGCACCTGAGGTGGAGCAGGGCTGGGGGAAGGCCAGAGGAGATGGGGGAGTTCTGGCCTGGAAAACCCCCAGGCTGCAAGCCTAGAGTAAGGCCACATAGGTACTGGGGTTTCAGAGGGCAGCCCAAGGGGTAGGCAGAAGCAGCAGGTCCAAACCCCCCTTCCCTATGATGAGTGGTGCTTACACTGCAGTCGGCCCCAGGGAACAGGGGCTAGGTGATGACTGGCAGTGGCCATAGACTGAGGCAAGGTGGGGGAGAGGGTTGGGGGCTCCCTGGGGAGGGGAGACCCAGATCTGTGTGGGGTACTGCAGGTGGCAGAATCCCAGCATGAAAGGGGGCATGCAGGTCCAGGAGGTATTCAGGGCCTAGTGGCAGTGGGACACCGGCTTGCAGAGGGCGCTCTGGAGGCTGGAATGTTAATTCCCTGGATGACCAGCAGGAGGCGCCGCAGGGGTGAGTCTTGCATCGCTACACCACCCATCACTTTATTTCTGGGTCCTAAAGAAAGACTTTGCAGGGAAAAGATGGAAGAACAGACAGAGGCTACTGGAGTAAGCTTCAATATTATGGCTGCCACCCCTATCATCTCCTGGGACCCCGAACCTTCTTTTGTCCTAATCCTGAGGGATGTCCTGACCAGCCCAGAGAAAGAGATCCAGACTACATCACCATCCCTACCAACTCCCACTGAATCCTAAATGCTACCTGAGATAAAACGGGACCAGACTTTAACAGCAGCATCAACAACAGCTCCAGTTTGTCTCAACTAACTTCTTCTCTTTTCCCTAAAAGGAGTTAATCACATCTTTGATACCATCTAAGAGACTGTCAAACAATCAGGTTTTTCCTTCTCAAAACTCTCTAGCTAAAAGGGAAAGAGAACAAGAAATGTGGTTAAAATGAAAGCCTTATTTAATAATTTACATTTCAAAGGCTTTAAACTGTTTTTCTTTCTTATCTGTATCTTTAATAAAAGGTTAAAAGGATTTTTAATGGTGTGTTTGACATGGTACTAAGCAGGCTGAGGTCTCCGAATACCAAACTTTGTTTAATACTATTTAATGTTGGACTGTGACTGGGTCATATTAACACCTTTGGCCTATTTGTTCCATTTAAATTAATACAACAGACCCTGCTAAATACTTTCTCCTAGTGAACCATTGATAATTAGTCTTTGACTACAGTCTCTAAGTCAGTTATGCACTCTTTGTACAGTATCATCATCTAAACCATCTTTCCCTAGTTGCTAAAGAGAATGTTATATGGGAGTCTGTCAAGGTTCCTCCCCCACTCTGAACTCTAGGGTACAGATGTGGGGACCTGCATGAAAAACCTCCTAAGCTTATCTTTACCAGCTTAGGTCAAAACTTCCCCAAGGTACAAAATATTACACCCATTATCCTTGGAATGGCCGCTACCACCACCAAACAATTACTGGTTACTGGGGAAGAGCTGTTTGGACGCGTCTGTCCCCCCAAAATACTTCCCAAAACCTTGCACCCCACTTCCTGGACAAGGTTTGGTAAACAGCCTCACCAATTTGCCTAGGTGACTACAGACCCAGACCCTTGGATCTTAAGAACAATGAACAATCCTCCCAACACTTGCACCCCCCCTTTCCTGGGAAATGTTGGATAAAAAGCCTCACCAATTTGCATAGGTGACCACAGACCCAAACCCTTGGATCTGAGAACAATGAAAAAGCATTCAGTTTTTACAAGAAGACTTTTAATAAAAAATAGAAGTAAATAGAAATAAAGAAATCCCCCCTGTAAAATCAGGATGGTAGATATCTTACAGGGTAATTAGATTCAAAAACACAGAGAACCCCTCTAGGCAAAACCTTAAGTTACAAAAAAGATACACAGACAGAAATAGTTATTCTATTCAGCACAATTCTTTTCTCAGCCATTTAAAGAAATCATAATCTAACACATACCTAGCTAGATTACTTACTAAAAGTTCTAAGACTCCATTCCTGTTCTGTCTCTGGCAAGAGCAGCACACAGAGAGAGACAGACCCTTTGTTCCTCTCCCTCCTCCCAGCTTTTGAAAGTATCTTGTCTCCTCATTGGTCATTTTGGTCAGGTGCCAGCGAGGTTACCTTTAGCTTCTTAACCCTTTACAGGTGAGAGGAGCTTTCCCCTGGCCAGGAGGGATTTCAAAGGGGTTTACCCTTCCCTTTATATTTATGACACGCCCCCCAAATCTCAGCTAGGGTGAAACACTGGCTGGGATTTCTTCCTGGAGCTCTAGGAAAACAGAGTTAATAAGACACATGCATCTCTAAATATACTACCAAGTACATAAAGACTAACAATATTTTCCACATCTCAAGGACGATTTTAACCAGTTGATTCTGGGAAACTTTCACGGGAGAGTGCATCAGCCACTTTGTTAGAAGCTCCTGAGATGTGTTGGATGTCGAAATCAAAATCTTGGAGAGCTAAACTCCACCGAAGAAGTTTTTTGTTAGTTTCTTTGACGGTGTGAAGCCACTTTAGTGCAGCATGGTCGGTTTGCAGGTGGAAACGCCGTCCCCAAACATATGGGCGTAGCTTTTCCAGAGCGTAGACAATGGCATAACATTCTTTTTCAGTGACTGACCAGTTGCTTTCCCTCTCAGACAGTTTTCTGCTGAGAAACACTACAGGGTGGAATTCTTGATCAGGTCCTTTCTGCATTAAAACTGCTCCCACACCACGCTCGGATGCATCTGTGGTTACTAGGAACGGTTTGTCAAAGTCTGGGGCCCTTAGTACAGGGTCAGACATGAGTGTCGCTTTAAGCTTGTTAAAGGCCTTCTGACACTTTCCGGTCCACTGAACAGCATTTGGCTGTTTCTTTTTGGTTAGGTCTGTCAGTGGGGCAGCGATTTGGCTGTAGTGCGGTACAAATCGTCTGTAATAACCGGCCAAGCCTAAGAAGGATTGAACCTGTTTCTTTGACTTTGGGACAGGCCACTTTTGGATAGCATCCACTTTGGCCTGTAGGGGGCTGATAGTTCCTTGACCCACCTGGTGTCCAAGGTAAGTCACTCTGTTTAGGCCTATTTGACACTTCTTAGCCTTAACAGTTAGTCCTGCCTCCCTTATGCGCTCAAGGACTTTTTGTAGATGTTCCAGGTGGTCTGCCCAGGAATCCGAAAATATGGCCACATCGTCAAGGTAGGCGACTGCATATTCTCCTAATCCCGCTAGGAGACCATCTACAAGTCTTTGGAAAGTGGCGGGTGCATTTCGCAGCCCGAAAGGGAGTACATTAAATTCATACAGCCCGAGATGTGTGATGAAGGCTGACCTTTCCTTGGCAGATTCATCTAGCGGTACCTGCCAGTATCCCTTGGTTAAGTCCAAGGTAGAGATGAACTGGGCCCGTCCCAGTTTCTCTAATAGTTCATCTGTGCGTGGCATGGGATAGTTGTCTGGGCGAGTTACAGCATTTAGCTTACGGTAGTCCACGCAAAAACGTATTTCCCCATCTGGTTTGGGAACTAGAACCACTGGAGATGCCCATGCACTTTCAGAGGGGCGGATTACCCCCATCTGTAACATATCCTGGATCTCCCGTTCTATAGCAGTTTTAGCTTGAGGAGACACCCGGTAAGGTTGAACCCTAATTGGGTGAGCATTACCTGTGTCAATGGAGTGGTATGCCCGTTCAGTCAGTCCTGGGGTGGTTGAGAACGTTGGCGCGTAGCTAGTGCACAGCTCCTGGATCTGCTGTCGCTGCATACGCCCAAGGGTCATGGAGAGGTTCACCTCTTCCACACCACCAGCACATTTCCCTTCGTAGTAAACACCTTCAGGCCACTCAGCGTCGTCTCCTCCCTGGGCTGTAAACTGACAAACCTTTAATTCTCTGGAATAAAAGGGCTTTAGAGAATTAATATGGTATACCTTAGGCTTCCGGTTGGAGGTGGGGAATGCTATGAGATAATTAACAGCTCCCAGGCGCTCCTGGACCGTGAATGGCCCTTCCCACGATGCTTCCATTTTATGGGCCTGGAGCGCCTTTAAGACCATGACCTGGTCTCCTACTTTGAAGGAACGCTCTCTGGCATGTTTATCATACCAGGCTTTTTGTTCTTTTTGAGCATCCTGTAAGTTTTCTCTAGCAAGGGCTAAAGAGGTTCGGAGGGTGTTTTGTAGGTTGGTTACAAAGTCCAGAATGTTAGTTCCTGGAGAAGGTGTAAATCCCTCCCATTGCTGCTTCACCAACTGCAATGGCCCCTTAACCTCACGGCCATATACAACTTCAAATGGGGAAAACCCTAAACTGGGATGTGGTACAGCTCTGTAGGCAAAGAGCAACTGCTGCAACACTAGGTCCCAATCATTGGAGTGCTCATTTACAAATTTACGTATCATGGCCCCCAAAGTTCCATTAAACTTCTCCACCATGCCATTTGTTTGATGGTGGTAAGGAGTGGCAACCAAGTGATTTACCCCATGAGCTTCCCAAAGGTTTTTCATAGTTCCTGCCAGGAAATTAGTCCCTGCATCTGTGAGGATGTCGGAGGGCCAACCTACCCTGGCAAAAATGTCTGCTAGTGCCTGGCACACACTTATAGCCCTGGTGTTGCTCAGAGCTACTGCTTCCGGCCATCGGGTGGCAAAATCCATGAAAGTCAGTATGTACTGCTTTCCTCTGGGTGTCTTTTTCGGAAAAGGACCCAGAATATCCACAGCTACTCGCTGAAATGGAACTTCAATGATGGGGAGTGGCTGTAGAGGGGCTTTGACCTGGTCTTGGGGTTTTCCCACTCTTTGGCACACCTCACAAGACTGGACATAGGTAGAAACATCCTTGCCCATTCCCTCCCAGTGGAATGACCCCCCCAAACGGTCTTTGGTCCTGTTCACCCCAGCATGGCCACTAGGGTGATCATGGGCTAAGCTCAAGAGCTTGGCCCGGTATTTAGTTGGAACTACCAACTGTCTCTGAGGATGCCAGTCTTCCTGGTGTCCACCAGAAAGAGTTTCCTTGTATAAAAGTCCTCTTTCTATAACAAACCTGGATCGATTAGAAGAGCTGAGAGGCGGTGGGTTGCTCCGTGCCGCCGTCCAAGCTCTCTGGAGGCTTTCATCTGCTTCCTGTTCGGTCTGGAACTGTTCCCTTGATGCTGGAGACATCAGTTCCTCATGGGATTGTGGACCTAGGCTTGGTCCCTCTGGAAGCGATATAGGGGATGGAGCTGTTTCTGTTGACTGTGAACCGCTCTCCGCTGGTGCACTATGTTGGGATTCAGGCTCCGGCTGAGCCTCTTGGGTCGGGTTATCGGCTGCTGCCAGTTCAGGTTCGGTGGGGCCCTCTGTTGTTGAGGTTGCAAGTACTGGATTCAGTGCTGACACGGGGTCTGGTGTTGGTTGTTCGGCTGGTTCCGGTTCTGGGACTGGTTCCGTCTGGGTCTCTGGGACTGGATCCACTACTGCTGTTGCAGACATTGGCCTGGGGTCCAGGTCCATCACCTCTGACTGGGTCCTGATAGAAGTTTCTGGAACAGAGCTAGGCCTCACGGCTTGTTTAGCCTGGCTGCGGGTGACCATTCCCACCCTCTTGGCCTGCTTCACATGATTGGCCAAGTCTTCCCCCAACAGCATGGGGATGGGATAATCATCATAGACTGCAAAAGTCCACATTCCTGACCAGCCCTTGTACTGGACAGGCAACTTGGCTGTAGGCAAATTGAAAGAGTTGGACTTGAAGGGTTGAATCGTCACTTGGATCTCTGGGTTGATTAAATTGGGGTCCACTAAGGAAGCATGGATAGCTGACACTTGTGCTCCGGTGTCCCTCCACGCGGTGACCTTCTTCCCGCCCACACTCACAGTTTCCCTCCGCTCCAAGGGTATCTGGGAGGTATCTGGGTCTGTGGACCTCTGGTGTGATTCCGGTGCAATGAACTGTAATCTGTTGGGGTTCTTGGGGCAGTTGGCCTTTACATGCCCCAGCTCGTTACATTTAAAACATCGTCCAGCTGATGGGTCACTGGGGCGAGGAGGGTTGCTGGAGAACGGGGTGGTGGGACGAAAAGGGGTCTGGAGGGTTCTTTGGGAGGTAGGTGGGGCTTTGGGCGGCCCCCGGTAATAGGGTGTGGTCTGGGGTGGTCCCTTCTGGTCTCCACTCCAACTGCGACCAGTTTTCTTCTTCTCTGCCACCTCCATTCATCTGGCTCCAATCTCTCCTGCCTCGATTACAGTTTTGGGCTTCCCGTCTAGGATGTATCTTTCTATTTCCTCAGGAACACCCTCTAAGAATTGTTCCATTTGCATTAGGAAGGGCAAATTTACTGGAGATTCAACACTTGCTCCTGATATCCAGGCATCCCAATGTTTCACAATGTGGTAGGCATGTCGGGTAAATGACATGTCTGGTTTCCACCTTAGGGCTCTGAACCTCCGACGAGACTGCTCGGGTGTTATCCCCATTCTGACTCTCGCCTTGGATTTAAACAGTTCATACTTGTTCATGTGTTCTTTAGGCATTTCAGCTGCCACCTCAGCTAAGGGTCCACTGAGCTGCGGCCTCAGCTCTACCATGTATTGGTCAGTAGAGATGTTGTACCCAAGGCAGGCCCTTTCGAAGTTTTCTAAGAAGGCCTCAGTATCATCACCTGCCTTGTAGGTGGGGAACTTTCTGGGATGGGAAGTGGTACCTGGAGAAGGATTGCTAGGGTTTGTTGGTATATTCTGCTGGGCCTTTATCCTCTCCACCTCCTCCACATGCTTCCTCTCTTTTTCCTTCTCCTCCTCCACATGCTTCCTCTCTTTTTCCTTCTCCTCCTCCACATGCTTCCTTGCCTCCATTTCCCTCTTGTGGGCAGCCTCCTGTACCTCCTTCTCCAGCCGCATGAGTTCTATCTGTCTTTCATGTTCCCTTTGTCTTTCCTCAGCCTGAAATTTGGCTAATTCCAGCTGTAGTTGAGCTGAGGATTTGGTCATTCTAACCTCTCTGTTTTTAACTAACTTTACACCTGAGGTTTAGAAATAAACAAACAAAACTTGGCTGTAAAATTTTGCTGTGCTGCAATAGAATACCTATTCTCTGATAGTGATTGTCAGCCTACAGAAAAAGACAATTCCCTTGTCTCTGCTCTGGGCCCAAATTAAAGCAAAAAACCTCCAACTGCTTGGAAACCTGCTTACCCAGCCCAAAGAAAAAGCAAATGGGTAGAACACACACCCCCTATTTACTTTTTAGGAAGAAAAGAAAAAAAAAAACAATGGGTTGGAAGACTGTGAAGTTCCCTGCAGGAGTTAAGTACCCTGCCTCCAGGCAAAAAAAACCTGCAATTCACAAGATAATCCCCTTTTGTCTCTGCTTGGCCACAAAGCAGAGAGAAACCAAGCTGCTTTCAGTTTCAAAGCTGCTTTCTGGACTTTCTTTCCAAAGAAAAAAAAATTTTCCTTTTTAAAATCTGTATTTCTAGTTCAAAAAATCTCAACTGGATCTCAAATGATTTCAGGTTAATCCCACCACTGTGCCACCATGTCAAGGTTCCTCCCCCACTCTGAACTCTAGGGTACAGATGTGGGGACCTGCATGAAAAACCTCCTAAGCTTATCTTTACCAGCTTAGGTCAAAACTTCCCCAAGGTACAAAATATTACACCCGTTATCCTTGGAATGGCCGCTACCACCACCAAACAATTACTGGTTACTGGGGAAGAGCTGTTTGGACGCGTCTGTCCCCCCAAAATACTTCCCAAAACCTTGCACCCCACTTCCTGGACAAGGTTTGGTAAACAGCCTCACCAATTTGCCTAGGTGACTACAGACCCAGACCCTTGGATCTTAAGAACAATGAACAATCCTCCCAACACTTGCACCCCCCCTTTCCTGGGAAATGTTGGATAAAAAGCCTCACCAATTTGCATAGGTGACCACAGACCCAAACCCTTGGATCTGAGAACAATGAAAAAGCATTCAGTTTTTACAAGAAGACTTTTAATAAAAAATAGAAGTAAATAGAAATAAAGAAATCCCCCCTGTAAAATCAGGATGGTAGATATCTTACAGGGTAATTAGATTCAAAAACATAGAGAACCCCTCTAGGCAAAACCTTAAGTTACAAAAAAGATACACAGACAGAAATAGTTATTCTATTCAGCACAATTCTTTTCTCAGCCATTTAAAGAAATCATAATCTAACACATACCTAGCTAGATTACTTACTAAAAGTTCTAAGACTCCATTCCTGTTCTGTCTCTGGCAAGAGCAGCACACAGAGAGAGACAGACCCTTTGTTCCTCTCCCTCCTCCCAGCTTTTGAAAGTATCTTGTCTCCTCATTGGTCATTTTGGTCAGGTGCCAGCGAGGTTACCTTTAGCTTCTTAACCCTTTACAGGTGAGAGGAGCTTTCCCCTGGCCAGGAGGGATTTCAAAGGGGTTTACCCTTCCCTTTATATTTATGACAGAGTCTGTCAAAAGCCTTACCAAAATCAAGATATATCACATCTACAGTTCCCTCCCTATATCTACTGGGCCAGTAACCTTGTTTCATAGACTACACTGAGAACTAAAATAATTGTGAACATTTAATCTCAAAAACATTTATATGCACCGTAAAGTCCTACTCCTACCCAGGTTTTCTCAGTGGAAATACTAATGATGAGGCGAACCATGGTAAAGCATGACATGGCTTTGGGATGCCATGTGTCAGCACAACCAGTGTTTAAATGGCATCAGAATAAATAATTACACATAGAGTAATTTAAAATTACTCAGGCAATTTTTATTCATTTAATAAACCAAGGAAATTCCATGCTGAACACTAGATAAATGCAATAATCAGGTAGAGAAGTCAAAAGTAATTTATACAACATGAAGTCATAGTTAAGAATACTGCTACCCTCTGGGTGTCTTTCCTCTGGATGCCTTGGTTTCTGTCATGGTTGCCTCTTTTTTAACTAACTTTACACCCGAGAGTTAGAAATAAAACAAAGAAACAAAAACTTGGCTTGTCAAAAAAAAAAAAAATAGGTTGTGCTGTAACTGGATATCTATGTTCTCTGAAAGTGGTTGCCAGCCTACAGAAAAATCCTTTAAAAAACCCTAACACCTTTGTCTCCAGGCAAATAGACAGAAAAAGCCGCTAGTTGCTCTTAGATTAAAAAAAACAACCCATCTCTTCAGGTCTGTGAAGACTTGTGAATTTCCCTGCAGGAGGTTACTACTCTGCCTTCAGGTAGAGAAAACTCCAGCTCACAAAAGACAATTCCCTTTTGTCTCTGCTCTGGCCCCCAAGCAGAGACAACAGAACTCTAACTGCTTTCAGCTTAAAACCTGCTTTCCAGCAGCCCAAAGGGGAAAAAATGGTCCTTTTTTAAAATCTGTGCTTCTTGTTCAAAATATCTCAAAATGATGTCAAGTTAATCCCACTGCTCTGCCACTATGTCAAGGTTCCTTCCCCTCTCTGAACTCTAGGGTACAGATGTGGAGACCTGCATGAAAAAAACCCTCAGATTATTCTTACCAGCTTAGGTTAAAACTTCCCCAAGGTACAAACTATTTTACCTTTTGTCCCTGGACTTCATTGCTGCCACCACCAAGCGTCTAACAAATATATAACAGGGAAAGAGCCCGCTTGGAAACATCTTTCCCCCCAGAATCCTCCCAAGCCCTACACTCCCTTTCCTGAGGAAGGCTTGATAAAAATCCTCACCAATTTGCATAGGTGAACACAGACCCAAACCCTTGGATCTTAAGAACAAGGAAAAAGCAATCAGGTTCTTAAAAGAAGAATTTTAATTGAAGAAAAAGTAAAAGACTCACCTCTGTAAAATCAGGATGGTAAATACCTTACAGGGTAATCAGATTAAAAACATAGAGAATCCCTCTAGACAAAACCTTAAGTTACCAAAAAGACACAAAAACCAGGAATATACATTCGATTCAGCACAACTTACTTTATCAGCCATTTACACAAAACAGAAACTAATGCATATCTAACTAAATTGCTTTTTAGCCCTTCATAGGGGTTCTGACCTGCATTCCTGCTCTGGTCCCTGCAAAAAAAAAAAAAAAAAAAAAAAACACAGACAGAGAGAACCCTTTGTCCCTGCCCCCCCAGCTTTGAAGGTATCTTGTCTCCTCATTGGTCATTTTGGTCAGGTGCCAGAGAAGCTATCTTTAGCTTCTTAACCCTTTATGGGTGAAAGGGTTTTTTTTTCCTCTGCCCAGGAGGGATTTAAAAGTGGATAGCCTTCCCTTTATATTTATGACACATCAGGAAGTCATAGTTAAGAATAACAAGATACTTTAATCTATTGGACAATGGCATAACAAAATCCAAATCACTGGAAGCTGAGGTAAAAAAAAAACAACCCTGTAAACAAGGCACACATTTTTAATAGTGCAAGTTACACTGGTCATTAGAACAATTTAACAGAGTTTGAGATGTATTACCTAGTATTTTACCTAGTCTATTACCTAGATTGTATGTTTGGGACTTAATGTAGGAACTCACTAACTTATTGGTAGGGTCCTACCAAATTCATGGCCATGAAAAACACATCACAGACAGTGACATCTGGTCTTTTGTTTGCTTTTATCCTATACTATATAAATTTCACTGGGGAGACCACAGTTTCACAAATTGGGGGTCCTGACCCAAAAGTGAATTGCAGGGAGTTTGCAAGGTTATTTTATGGGGGGTTGCACTATTGCCACCCTTACTTCTGCACTGCCTTCAGAGCTGGGTGGCCGGAGAACAGCTGTTAGCCCAGTGCTCAGCTCTGAAGGCAGCACTCTGGCAGCAGCAGCACCGAAGTAAGGGTGGCAATACCATACCACACCACCCTTACTTCTGCACTGCTGCCTTCAGAGCTGGGTGGCTGGAGAGTTGTGGCTGCTGACTGAGGACCCATCTCTGCAGGCAGCAGTGCAGAAGTAAGGGTGACAATAACATACCATGCCATCCTTACTTCTGTGCTGCTACTGGCAGCGGCTCTGCCTTCAGAGCTGGGCTCCTAGCCAGCAGCTGCCGCTCTCCAGCTGCCCAGCGCTTCCACCAGCAGCAGTGCAAAAGTAAGGGTAGCAGTACCGCAACCCCCCTACAATAACCTTGTGTCATAAATATAAAGGGAAGGCTAACCACCTTTAAATCCCTCCTGGCCAGAGGAAAAACCCTTTCACCCGTAAAGGGTTAAGAAGCTAAAGATAGCCTCGCTGGTACCTGACCAAAATGAGCAAAGAGGAGACAAGCTACTTTCAAAGCTGGGAGGGGGGAAACAAAGGGTTTTCTCTGTCTGTCTGTGTTTTTTTTCTTTTTCTTTTTTTTGCTGGGACCAGAGCAGGAATGCAGGTCAGAACTCCTGTAAAGGGTTAATAAGCAATCTAGTTAGATATGCATTAGATTCTGTTTTGTGTAAATGGCTGATAAAGTAAGTTGTGCTGAATCGAATGTATATTCCTGGTTTTTGTGTCTTTTTGGTAACTTAAGGTTTTGCCTAGAGGGATTCTCTATGTTTTTAATCTGATTACCCTGTAAGGTAACAGCTGACATATTACTGTGGCTCTTTGGCAATGTACATCAGTAAATTATGGCTCCTTCTCAGGCTCAGGTTGACCATCCCTGGACTAAAGGATCAATAGTTGTCTCTTCTGAAATTAAAATATCTGAATCTGAGTAATAATGCAAAGTGAACAGAAGCATAGTACTAGTTCTGGATGTAGTGAGACCTATACAGCTTATCCCTAAAGTGCCATCCACACAATAAAGTATTTGAAGTTCATAAACCAAATTTTAAAAAAAATGTTTACTTTCACTTGAGATAGAGGTGTGGTCTGGCTAACTGTAGAGGAGATACTAGGTTCTTAGAGGCCTGCTTACAAAGAGTATTTTTTCCTCCTAAATTCTTGCCTCACTTGCACACAAAAATATTAAGACTAAATGGGGCCCTTCTAACTTGTGTGTGCATTAGTCCGACATACATGAAGTCACAATACCACAAAAATGATATTCATCACTGGAATTTATTCTCCCCTGCCTTACGCCATGGCTAATCATTTATATTTGTTCAAAAGGAGAGTAAAGCTATTTCACCTAATAGTGTTTTACATCCACTTTGCATGAGCATAAATAACTACATACTGTGCCAGTCAGTGGAAAAATCTGGCCCGCTGTGTCTCCTGGCTTCTATTTTTTTCTCATTCCTTTCTTTGTCCTTCAATCAATTTTTGGTTTCCTTTTACAGTATATACAGTACCATTGCATCTTTCCCTCTTTCTTTTTCAAGTCTTTTTTATTTTTCAGTCTAATTTTTTCAGTAATGTTCAATAGTTTCTCCTATTGCATCTCAACAACATTTTCCTCTATTCCACATTTCCCCATGTTCCCTGTCTTTCCTTTTCTCTACTTTTCTCTCTCCCAGCTCCCCCACACACCCTTTTGTCCATATTCCATCTACTTTCACTCCCTTCTCTGTCTGAAGGCAGGTAGTGTGGTCATTTGTTCTGTGCTGATTATATGCTTATATTTCATCCCTTTGATATTTGTCAACATCCACAGGATCTTTTCAAACATTACCACCATTTTCAAACATTACCACCATTCCTATTCCTGCACAATGTTTCAATACTTTTGCCACATTTCCTGCATGTCTTCTCCAAAATAGACGTGTATTGCTCAAAGGATCTCAGCTTCTTGATTTAAATTTAAATGTTTGTGTCCCAGTCTACACTTGGTTAACCACCTCGACTGGCTGTCAATTCAGCATGTTCTCCCCCTGTACATGATGCAAATGCTGTACTTAAAATTCCATAGCAAGTTTTTTCTCATAGAATTTTACAGACACTGGGGGCATTTACACCTTTTTGCGCAGAAAAGCATCTGGCCAATAGTTGATTAAAAGAGAATTGCTACTCAGATGTGGCTGGTAGGCCAGTGGGGATTGTCACTGTTCTTTTAAACTAAGATCCATTATTCATTAGGGGAAAAAGAATAGGGATTGTTATCATTAAACAAATACAAAATGAAGAAAGCAACGCTAATAAACATTTAACAGGCTTCTGGTAACATCTCAGCACAATATCTATGATATCAGTTATTTCCTATCTAAGTATAGGGAAATACCGTTGCTCTGGGAGATAGGGTTCGTACAGCAACCAAAAGACGTCTTCTATTGTTGGAGGCTGCATCTACACTATGGGGTTCTGCTGGCATAACTACAGTGCTGTAGCTGTGCTGTTATAGTTCCTATAGTGTAGATATGGCCTATGATAGCAAGGGGGTGATGTTGGTAAATGTGGATTTTCTTCATGGTGAGATGGAGATAGGATAAATGACTGACTCATTTGGAGAAAAATGTAAAAAGAAACTTGTCTTTTTGTTTTTCTTTGAAATATCACACCTGAGCTGGCTCAGAAGGCATCTGCTAATATTTTTCAGCATCTCCTAATGATGTCGCTACCTTATGGCGTCATTATACATTGGCCCTGCCTAATCTAAGTAGGAACAGGGGCTGCCGCATAATTATAAGAGAAATAAGTGGTGAAACTACTGAACAGAGACAAAAATAATGAGGAGTCCCTGTGGCACCTCAGAGACTAACAAATTTATTTGGGCATAAGCTTTCGTGGGCTAAAACCCACTTCATCAGATGCATGGAATGGAAAATACAGTAGGCAGATATAAACACACAGCACATGAAAAGATGGGAGTTGCCTTACCAAGTGGGGGGTCAGTGCTAATGAGCCAGTGTGAGTATCGGCAGAGTATCATCTTCTTGTCAACTGTTTGAAATGGGCTACCTTGATTGCATTGGCCTTATTAGCACTACAAAAGTGATTTCCCCTCCCTTGGTATTCACCCCTTCTTGTCAACTGTGGAGAACAGGCCACTTCCACCTTAACTGAATTGGCTCGTTAGCACTGACCCCCCCACTTGGTAAGGCAACTACCATCTTTTCATGTGCTGTATATTTATACCTGCCTACTGTATTTTCTACTCCATGCATATGATGAAGTGGGTTTTAGCCCCAGAAAGCTTATGCCCAAATAAATGTGTTAGTCTCTAAGGTGCCACAAGGACTCCTTGTTGTTTTTGCTGATGCAGACTAATACGGCTACCACTCTGAGAGACAAAAATGTAACTCCTTCAAAACACAGAACCAATTTCAAAACACACATCACTTATATACCAACTAAGGGTATTACCCACGGAA
The DNA here is from genome assembly GCF_965140235.1 of Caretta caretta. Lineage (NCBI taxonomy): Eukaryota > Metazoa > Chordata > Testudines > Cheloniidae > Caretta > Caretta caretta. Next base: position 128,591,786 of record NC_134207.1, read on the forward strand.
CTATATACATGGGAAAAGTCTGCTAGGTTGGGCTCTACATCATAAGATACAAAAGAGGGCAGCTTTTTGATTTTTTAGTGATCATATGTAATAATGTTTCTACAATTGGATGAAGCCACATCAATGATAAATAGCAGGTATAACCGTAACATTAAACCATCACCAAAGGTGTGTGTGCGTGGGGTGGGGGTGGGGGTGGTTTCCATTGTTGGATTAACGTAAAAAGGACTTTAAAAAACAGCAGCAAGAGAACAGAGGAAATAAAAGAGGGTTGGCTAAGCAAAAATCAAATTATCTAGTATTTTTTGGTCAGACAGTAGTGAGGATCTGTCCAAGTGAACTCTTATTGAAGAAAATTAATAGCTAGCCAAGTCTTGTATTGTTTTTCTTACACTGCTGGATTAGATTTGTTCTGTCCCAGGAGTGAAATGAAATAAAACAGGGAGATGCTACCTCCTGCATCTCTTTCTCTGTAGTTCAATGTTAAAGAACTCATTCCAAGCATGACACAGTCCAGAACAAAACAAATATAACAGATTTTCTTTTTCTCCCTACAAATGATGGAAAGATCTTTTCATTTTCTTGAGCGTCTTCAGTATAACCATGGGCAAAAAGAAACCAACTTTCTCTTCAATTTGGCGGTGACCTGAATCAACTTTTTTGTTAACACACACACACACACACAATATGCACACATTGACACATATATACACCCCATATATACTTCCTTTACACATGATTCTGCATTTCTTAGTTCCAGATGAGAAAGAACTGCCAAACTCCCCTTAGAAGTGATGCCTTTATTTCCTTACAGGCTTATTTGGAACAGAGAAGTACTAGCCACTGTAAGACAGATAATCATCCAAAAAGCTGGGTGCTGGAAGCAGCCATAACAGATCAAACCTTTAAACTTGTTGAACACCCTGCCTGGCCAATTTTCAAGCTCTTTCCTAAAATATTGCTGAAATTAATTGTAGGATTAGACAGACACCTAGATTATTTGGGTGAACTCCTGTCCCTCTTGAAATCAACAGAAACTTTGCCATTGACTTCAGTGGGATCAAGATTTCTCCCTGTTTCCAAATAACAGCTTTGAAAGAATGAAGCAGTTGCCTCATTATGTAAGTTTGATTTATAAATTGATTATAAAAATAAAAAAAAAATCATCTCTCTCTCTCACTCACATATGCAGTCACTAAAAAATTAGCATTTATCAATAGCTAACCTTCAGTGTTATTTGAGATTTCGACTGTTTTTCACTGCATGGAGTAGGAGATATCTGTGGTACCTCTGTGCTATCTGTTAGCAAATATTGACTTTTTAGTTATTTATGCCCTATGAAGATAATAATGTAGTTGCCTTTAAAAACCTTTTCAATGTGCTGGGGAAGGAGTAGAAGTGGCTCAGGGAAATTTGAAACCACAGATAAAGGGGAAATGATTGAGTACTGTGCAGTGTCAGCCTTAGGGGAAATGTCACTTAGTGAACTTTCTTCAGCTGCTCGCTGAACAGTGGGAGGCCACTCAGAAGGCCGAGCAGCAGCAGGTGGAGCAGCAGCGGGGCTGCAAGTGTCATACGGCAGGGAGGGTGGAGAGAGAATGCGTGTAAGCACATGGATCCCGCCCCTTTATCCCCTCCCCCTACCTCCTGGGTGGGTATGGCCTGTCTGCAGCCTGTTGATCATTGTGAACCCCGTCCATGGTTCCCTGGGCAGTTGCCCACATAGCCCATTTGTAAGACCAGCCCTGGTACTGTGCAATAATTTGGTAGGAAGCACAGTGCAGTGGGACTTGGAGTCAGGAGACCTGGGTTCTATTGTCTGCATTGCTGCGGACTTACTGTGTGACCTTGGGCAAGTCACTTGATTTTTTTACATTTTCAGAACAGAGGAAAGCGTATTACAGCCTGTATTAACCACTGTAAAGTATTCTGAGATCTTTAGCTGAAAGGGAGTGTGAATATAAGGATGAAATTCACCTATGGTGCAGAAAGCCCTTCTGTAAGTCCCATAATGAAGCTGAGGATGGACCAGCTGTGCAAGGAGCTATTCTAGCCTCTGCTTGTTTCAAAAGGCAGTTGTGAGGATTGTGTCATGGGATCTGAGTCTTCACAGGTCCAGTGATCCTAAAATCCCATGTGAAGGAGCAAATAAGAAGCAGGTTTAGCTTGGGATAGTATTAGTAACTCTTGTGGAACAGAATTAAGGTTGTTGGTGTAATTCCAGATCTCCAACACCTACTTGTTTCATTCAGAAAGGTCCTGATTCAGTCAAGCTATTAAGCATCTGAATAATCCTAACCCTATTCAGCAAAGCACTTAAGGACATGCTCAAGAACCAATGATTTCAATGCATGTGTTTAAAGTTAAGCATGTTTGTAAGTGCTTTGCTAAACCAAATAACAAGTACTTCGGTTCTATGCAGAAGAGGTGAATTGCATGAAAAGGCACACTGCTATTCTCAAATGTTTTCTTAAAGGAAAATGATCAAAAAATAACCATAGGGAACAGATTAAATGGGAGAGTAAATTTAAAAATGTGTGGGCGTTGGCATTTTTACAAAAAAAGTGTAGTAGCGGTAGGATGTCTAATAGTGGCACCAATGAGTGCAAGTGATAATGAGGTAGGATCTGATGCTAAAATAGGGAAAGAACAAGTTGAAAAATTCTTAGAGAAGTTAGATGTCTGCAAATCACCAGGGCCTGATGAAATATATCTTAGAATACTTAAGGAGCTGACTAAGGAGATATCTGAACCATTATCAATTATCTCTGAAAAGTCACGGGAGAGATTCCAGAGGACTGAAAAAGGGCAAATGTAGTGCTCATCTATAAAAAGTGATATACAGACAACCCTGGGCTTGACCCACCTGGTCAGGATCGTAAGTATATACTTAAGTGGCCACCACCTGTGCTGCATCAGCTTCACTGCTATCATTACTTGAGCCAAGTTTGAACTAGGCAGCTCAAAGCTAACTTGGGTATGCCTACATGTGCTGCAGTCACACCTTCCCGTTGCAATGTAGACAAACCTACAGTAAAAAGCATTAGGGGACAGGGACATATTGCCCTTCTGTACATACAAGTCATTTTCTACAAGTGTTTTGTCAAATGTGGTGGTAAATGTCTTCTCCACAAAACCTCCCTTACTATCACTTCTTTTATATCTTTTCTCCCTTCCTCAACTTTGTCTTCTTCCATACTGCCTCCTAAGCTTGGGGCACTTTCTTCTGTGAAAGTCTCCTTTACCCCTCTTCCCCCCAAATAATAATTAATAATAGTATCACTTTGAGATTGAAATTAGATCTGCCAATCTACTGTATTACACGGCATGTTCGTCCAAAGTCAGTTGTAAACTATTAGTAAGTCCTATGTGGTCTTAAAGGATTTGGGCTGCTGGAGTTGGCAAATTTTCCATTGGGAAAGAAGTTAATGAAAGGATTCCAGAAATTCTTTCTATATATATTTTGATTTACAGGATACACACAGTTCTTGTTGCTACTTGGACAAAGATGGGTAACAAAGTTTACACACATGGAGAACCGTTTCAGGGTTTCATCTAAACAAATACCTGTGTTAAAATTCTCAACTGCTTCCCAAAGTGATGCCTCTATGACATTATTCCCAAATTGCTTAGCTTCTGTGTGATAGAAATGGAGCTGCAGTATAAATAATAATTTATTTATACTGCATGTTGACCAGATTATTAGGATGATTACTGTATTAATAGATTGGTTTTGTTTAGGAGAAGCTGTAAGGCAAAACACAAGCAGGAAGTAGGGTTCATTAGAAAACAAGAATTCTGTTTTGCCAAAAAAAATAAAATAAGTTTTGACTCAATCCCAAGACAGAGACCACTAGAGGCAATGGTCCATTTGTTTGGGCACTCACCTCAGAAATAGGAGAGACAGGTTTAAGTCTCTGCTCCAAATAAAGCACCATACTATAGAGTCAGTCTCTTTCACTAGCCCAGTGAATATACAAACTGGAGCAGCTGCAAACAAGAGAATGAAAGAGACTCACTCCAAAGTAGTCGATAGGGTAGCTAGGACACTAACACAGACCTACTGAATATTCTGGTTGGTCTCTCTTCTCTGTTCAGAAATTCCATCCTCAATCTGGAAAAACCCTCCTAAGGGAAGTTTCATCAAAACTGATGTTTCCACAAAAAGATTTGACTTTGATTAATCAGAATTTACCGATGGAAAAAAATGTTTAATTGAAAAATTCTTGACCAGCTACTGCAGGAAGGAAAAGGAATGACTCAAGATAAGCCATTGCTCTGCAACCACTTGAGAGCTGTTAAGAGAAAATGCCAAGACAAGCAAAAGCCTAGGAACCAGAAGCTCAAAAGAATTACAGTAGTTTATAACTGGACTCTCTCTCTCTCTCTTTCAAATAGGGGGGGTATTATTCAGAAGAACCAGACTAAGCTGCAGGCACCTGCTTGTGTTTCTGATAAAACTAGACCTGCTTGTTGTTTTAAAATCCTTGTCCTCTAAATGTTTTGCTCCTACTGTTAAAATACACAATCCTTTGGTCTTGAAGGCTGTCTGATCATTGTATATCACTGGTCACAGATTCCCAAAGGGAAGAACAACAGGTGCAGAACACAGACAGACCCACAGGATACTATAGCCCAAGGTCTGGGCGAACAGTGGAAGAACTGCAGAATTCTAACCAGGAGAGGTAAAGACCCAAGACCTCACACCGAAGGGTTGCCCTGAGAGAGAGACCACAAAGGGAACACACGCAGGTGAAGCTAGCCCTGTAATTAGGACAATCTCCATTGGAATTCTTCCCATAAATCATTAAGAACTGCTTGTTATAAAAATGCCACAAGTCACTTTCATCTAGATGGCCAATGTGTCCAGTCAAAACCAATATCACCTCACCTGGGTTTCCTCAAACTAGACGAAGAAAATACCTATTCCTTTTCACAGTGTCAGAGAAGGACCATTACTAACAAGCAATACATCTGAAATGCTGCCTATTAACACGAAAGAAAATACTCCATCCCAGTAGTAATGATACTGGATGTTGGGTTTAACCGCAGTAACTATTAGCTCTTTCTAATCCCAGTTCAGAAATGCCCATAAATTTATTAGCTTCATTTTTCTACCGCAACAGGATCTTCATGGTGATTAAACACAGGAGGCCTGAAACTGTTGCTTCAATAAGAATTCAATAAGTGCAGCAGTAGCACCAGACATTGCTGTATTCTTCAGAATACTTGCTTTGGAACTTTTAAATTAATTTTCTAATATTTTTGTAGGAAAGATAACCATGAGTAGGGGCATGTAAACTGTGAGATCAGATAGGAATATCCCTTTCTTCCGGTGCCTTATCAGCAAAAGAGAGCACTAAAGCTAGGTGTAGCAGGGGCGATAAAAGGCTCTCTCTTTTAAATATTTTTTGTATGATAAGCGATGCCTAGAAACACCAACCGAGATCAAGGCCTCAGTGTGCTAGGTACTGAACATACACTTAGAGAAAGGCTGTCCCTACTCCAAAGAGTTTACAATCTAAATAGATGGGACTGTCAAAGCACAAGAGGAAAAAAAAAGTTGTGTAATCCCCATTTTATAGATATGGGACTAAGACAAAAAGTTGAAGTGATTTCTGCCATCACATAAAGCCTGAGGGAAAGATAGGAATGAAACCCACACCACCTGGGGCACAGGCTAGTTACTTAACCATAAGACCATCTTTTCCTCTCATACGAGGAGGGATAGTGGGTGAGACCTCATGAAGCCTTATGGTGATGTATTTCCATGTGGCAGCTGAGGTTGTATTTTCCTATTTAACAATGTCTTGGTAAAAGTTGAAACTTAATTTCAGGGTAATTTCTAGGGAGTAATATTGGAACTTTTCCTTTCTTTAAGTTAATGACCATTCCTGTATATGTTATTTAGTTATACACACTTAAAATAAAAAAGGTGCCTATCCATGGCTCTAGGTGCCTCTGATACACATTAAAATTAAAATCAGAAAGTATCTGCCTATAAACCCAGCAACATAACTTTAGTACTCATATTCACTATAACCACTTATACATTATTATATTTTGTGAGTTTTATTATATTCGCTATACCACTTATATTCACTATAGTGCAAAATAAATAATAGCAGCCCATGCTGCCTACAGCCTCCCAGACCATACAGTGTTAGGATATAGATATTCAGGCCTGTCTGCAAAGGCCTGTACTTTAAGAATTTAGGTGTATTCTTATCACTTGGCTAGTTAGAGGTATAAAAGAAAGAATCAAAATCACTGTCTGCCAGTGTAAGGTCCTTCTCTTACTGTGACAATCTGAGGTCCTGTTCTTAGGCTAAGGCCTTTGACTAAGCAACAGAGGCAGCCATAAGCTGGGAAGTGACCGGTCACATCCTCACATTCCAAACTAGTCACACTGAAAGAAGGTGCTATTGGGCTGTTAGAAATACAATCCTGTCCTGATAATGCCTATCACCTCCAGAGAAAGGGAAGTGCCTAGAAGATGTAAAAGGAAATTTAGGTTGATAGTTTTCTGTCTGGTAAGAACTCACTTATCAATAGACACAGCTGGGAAACCCTTATGTCTTTGTAGATGTAGTTGTGAAATCCTCACTTCTGTATTGTTTTATCATTATAGTTCCCACTTTGCTATTGTTTATTGGCATGGTGTCTGTCTGGTTCTGTGATTGTTTCTGTCTGCTGTATAATTAATTTTGCTGGGTGTAAACTAATTAAGGTGGCGGGATATAATTGGTTAGCTAATCATGTTACAATATGTTAGGATTGGTTAGTTAAATTTCAGTAGAATGATTGGTTAAGGTATAGCTAAGAATATTACTATATAAATTAGGGGCAAACAGGAAGTAAGTTGGGATTCGAAAATAAGGAAAAAGGAACTTGGATTTAAGCTTGCTGGAAGTTCGCCCCAATAAACATTGAATTGTTTGCACCTTCGGACTTCGGGTATTGCTCTCTGTTCATGCGAGAAGGACCAGGGAAGTGGGAGAGTGAAGGAATAAGCTCTCTAACACATACTTCCAACTCCACAAAAGCAAAGAGAGTTTGCAGTATGCCCTACAGGTCAAATGATTCATTCGCTTTTGAGCCAAGAGAAACGGAATAAAAGGGAGTAGAATACAATATGCTATAATAAATATTTCTCTGTTGTAGACTACTAAAACCCAGCTCTCATCTTAACTCAAGTTTACATAACAATTTGGCTAGCATTGACACTAATACATTTTTCTAGGCTTGAACAAATACTTAATAAAGTTCCTTTTCCTTTTGCAAAAGTTTTAATTTCTAAGTAATGCTTTCTACTTAACTTTCTAATTTCATCTACAGAGTTGCCATTTAATTTTATCAACTAGATTTTTTTTATTACATATCTGTATTCTCTTGTATGCAGAAAGGTAGCTTACTTCAAAATTTACTAATAGTTTGTGATTATCACTGTAGATTTCTCAAGTTCAAGTTCCAGATTTTGGGAACAAGATGAAACTGACTCTGTATGGGTTGGATTTCTATATTTAATTACATTTTTAGTATTCTATCTGTACCTCGCTGTACTTGTATCTTCCTGCCATACATGCGTTTTGGACTTCTCTCATTCCCTGCTGTCCAGTCAATGGTCCTCCCTTGCTAAAGGCAGTGAGGGCTGAGGGTATTCATATGAAATCAACTTACTCAAGCAGCTTTTGTGTAAACAAAAACATGAAGTGAAGCTTCTCAAAAGCTAAACTCAGAATTAAATAAAACTAAAATACTGTGTTGTTATATATAAAGATGAAGAGATATTTAAAAACAACAACACCTAACTGTGTAGTCTTGTTTGTATATGTAACCCACTGGTCAGTGAGTGTGTTACATAGCCTTCTCTGCACCTAACTTTTCAGCTCAAGCTATAAAGACTCATGCTTTGAGTTCTGGGTGTCCCCAGTTCAATCCCTGGGGTAGGTCATGATATATACCTGAGAAAATTCTTTCCACCTTTCGTCTTCTTGTATCAATCTTTATTTAATATAGAGATTAGTTCTTCACTTCCTTGTGCCCTATGTAGTCCTTTAAATCCTGGCAAGTGGAGCACAAGGTCTGTATAAAATGCCACCATTCTGATTTAATGACATTTTCTATTTCTCTGCATACATGTAAATGATTACACAAGGAATGAGGCAGTGGAGAATCAGGGTATTAGTCTTTAAAATCAATACTTGTACCAACAAATTAATCTTTAAACTCCACATCTCAGGACATAGAAGAAGACCTATATATGACAGGAAGAAGTGGAGCATCCATAATGGAAGAAAAGGTCAGTGCTGTATGAAATCTAAATTGTCTCTTAAATCTCTGGAATGAGAACTGGAGAAGGAATATAAAACAGAGTAGAAGAATCAAATACAAAAAATTCATAACTGATTAACTTATGCTAGGTTTTGAAATAATTTCTAATGAGCAGAGAATGATAGTGAACAGCTTACCTCGGATATGAAAAACTGTGTTCATCTAAGGCCATGCACAGCACAGATGTAAGCAGGTGCAGCTCCACTGACTTCAACAGAATGACGCCTATTTACACTTGGGAGTGTTTTTGCCCTAACGCAAAAAAGGCTTTTCAAAGCTAATCAACACAGTGAGCAATTCATTCGTTTGTATGTTATAGTAACCAGTGACTATGACATAGACAGACTTCACATATCCATGTGATAAAGTAATTTATCATGAAACTTTGACCAACTTACCTGCATTGTGGTGATTAATCTATCTCCTCTGAGACATTGCAAATCTTTGACCAACTTTAAACAGCCACCATGTTGTGGTTTTTTTTCTGAAATCAATCTGCCAGAGAAATGTTTCCTCCTTCCCCCAAATATGCAATTTTCCCATAAATTTACATGTGCTTGAGATGCTGGGCAAGTGACAACGTTTCTGCAATATTGATAACACAACTAATGTGTCATATTTCATGCTCATGCAGAGATTGAAATGCGGGTTTTGTAGAGCATTTTTTCAATGGCAAGGATATGGCCCAGATCACAAAAGAGAACCTACTGGATGTCCTCAGTCTCTCAACAGATTGCCCAGATCTGTGAGCCAGCCCCATTGGACTTTTCCATGTAGGGACAAAACCAGCCCCCATGACATAACTGTTGGGGCGCAACTCCACTAGATGTTCACCAGGGAGAATTTCTTCTTCTTAGCCCCCTTCCTTTTAACTTTGAAGAATCCAGAATGCTGTGTTCAGTATTTAAATTTATACTAATTCATATTAAAGCTTTTCATAGATCCCTCTACCATGAATTGCTCTGTTTGAGTTGTTAATTTTTTTTTGAAGTTTCAACTTGCTGACTTTTAACTCTCAAGCTTTTAAAAGTAGTACACTGATATTTTTTCTCCAAATTAAAACTGCAAAACAAGTCTATCAGTCTAATGTACTTGAAATATGTCACCCATTATTTTCGTGTCTGAGCACTTCATAACCTGCAATGTATTTATCCTCAAAGCATCCCTAAGAAGTAAGGAATCACAGTTATCTAGGAGGTAAGTAGGAAGCAATCCAGGAGTGGGCAGCAAGGTTGAGGATTGACAGACCTTGGCTGTGTTGTAGGGTCCCTGGGCTGGGACCCAGAATTATGGGCAGTCCCAGGTTCCCTTACCAACTATTGACAGACTGGCATTGCCTGGACATTGGGTCCAGTGAGACTCTGAACCCTGGAAGGGGAAACCTCATAGTGACCTGGCTGGAGGGCCAAGTCATGAAGAGGAAGCTGCAGTTCCTAGAGTGAAAGAGGTGCCACAGAGTGAGAGAGAAGACAACAGGTGGGGATACCACAAGGGGAGTCATCGGACTTGGAAGAGTGCTAATTCCCAGAGCAGTCAGGAGGAGGCAAAACCTGCAGTGAGTGAGGACCACATAACAGGAAGCCTGTTACTTCTCGTGTACCTAATTCCCAACAGTCCTCATATTTGTTTAGTACTCTTTATCTTCACTATTTCTCTTAACCTTAGCTCAAAAGGTTAAATCTAAAATTTCGTCCTTTAATTCAGTGTTTCCCAAACTTGGGACGCTGCTTGTTCAGGGAAAGCCCCTGGCGGGCCGGGCCGGTTTGTTTATCTGCCGCGTCTGCAGGTTCGGCTGATTGCGGCTCCCAGTGGTCGCGGTTCGCTGCTCCAGTCCAATGGGGGCTGCGGGAAGCGGCAGCCAGTATATCCCTCAGCCTGCGCCACTTCTAGGTAAACAAACCGGCCCAGCCTGGCCCGCCAGGGGCTTTCCCTGAACAAGCGGCGTCCCAAGTTTGGGAAACAATGCTTTAATTTATTTCTCCAGTTGCTACCTGCAACTCATACAATGGAGTCAAAATAGTTGCACTACCTGAAATTCACAGAGCTTGGGCTTTTATTGGCTCAAAATTTCTTTTAGTGTTGATTTAGAAGTGAAATGGAAGACTTCACATCCATAATCTATAACTGGATTCATTAATGCCCTGAACAGCATCAGCAATGTAGTCTTATCTGCACCCCCATTTTTCCCAGTGTGACAAAGCTCCTTCTCTGCCTTGGTGGGTCCTGCACTTTTTGGCGGATTTGCTCGCCTCAGAGGTTCACGGCAGCCCTCAGTTTGGCTGCTTCTGCAAGAGGCTCAAACTTGCCATTCAGTCAGCTAACCTCATCACTGGGCAGCATGGAGGAAACAGAGAACAATCCCCGCAGTCTCTGTGTCCCACCTAGCGGGTTGGGGTCAGGCCAGATCCCTTTCCAAATTAGACCTTCCCTTCTGGCATTTCTCACAGACCAGGTCAGCTCCTCCTGTGTCCGATCAGGAGTTGGGGGGATGCGGGCCACCTGGGCCCACCCTCGACACCGGGTTCCAACCCAGGGCCCTGTGGATAGCATCTGTCTACAATGTCCCTTGTATAAGCTGTGTGACAGCTACAACTCCCTGGGCTACTTCCCCATTGCCTTCCCCCAGCACCTTCTTTATCCTCATTGCAGGATCTTCCTCCTAAAGCCTGATCACGCTTGTACTCTTCAGTCTTCCAGCTGCATGCCTTCTCACTCCCTGCTCCTTGCGCACCCCCTCACTAACTGAAGGGAAGTCCTTTTTAAACCAGATGTCCTGATTAGCCTGCCTGCCATAATTGATTCTAGCAGGTTCCTGATTGCTGTAGGGCAGCCCCTGCTCTGGTCACTCAGGGAACAGAGAACTATTCATTCAGTGGCCACTATATTTGCCTTCGACCAGACTCCTGTACCCCCCTAGTCTGGAAGGAGGAGGGAGACTGCTGCTGCGGGGCCTTGGCCCTTGCTGCTGCCGCTGCCACCACTGCTCCTGCTCCTGCTCCAGCTCCAGCTGCCCCCCTGGCCGGGCCGGACGCCATCTCCCCTACCTGGTTGCTGGCCAGCTACTGGACCCGCCCACCCTTGGGTGCTGCCACTACCTTCCAACTGCAGCCCCTTGGGGGGGGGCTGCTGGCCCGCTCCCCGGGGAGGGGGGAGTGAGGGACCCCTACCCCAGCCGTCGGCGCTACCGCTGCTGTGGACAATACCACCATCAACACCACCTGTGAGGGGTCCTCTCTGCCTGCCTGGCCACCGGGTTGCTGCCTGGAGCTGCTGCTGCTGCCTGCAAGCTGCCGGACCCCGAAGGAGGCGGGGACGAGGCCATCTGCTGCTGGGGGAGCGCACACGGACTCGGTAGACCACTGTGGAGGGGGCCAGGAAGCTGAGTAACTCTCGGACTGTGCTCTTGTGGTGGGGGTTTTGACTGTGTTTGTGGGAACACAGGGGTGTGGCGTGGAGCCTGCCCCCTAGTCCATCAGTGTGCCCCCCCAACCCCCACCACCACCACCGTCAGCGCTGTCCCCTCCACCACCCCCAGCGGACACTCACCATCTGCCTCCAGCTCCTGCTTCTGGGATTCCACTGCCTGCTGGGCCTGCTGCCCCTTTCACCACCTTTGGGGCCTGCAGCAGCAGCCAGCCCGCATTGACTTTCTTTCACGAGCGCACGTGGGCGCACGTGCCCCCTGCCCCATCCTGGACTGACCCCCCTTACCAGCCCCCAGCTTTGTCCCTGGCTCCCTGCCCCATTTTCCCCTTGCAGCCTTCTGCCCTCCCCTTTACCCCAGCACCTCGCTGGCTTCAGTGTGTTTGCCTGCCCCGCCCTTCCCCCTCTGCAGCCTTGCTTGTTTGCCCCGCCCTTGCCTCTGAAGCCAGCCCCTAGGTTCCCTGTCCTGCCTCCAGCCTGGTTCTCCCCCCTCCCCATGTGATAGCCCTGCCCCGATTGGCCCTTTTTCAGTGCGCCCACGCCCCCTCCCATGCGCTTGTGCCCTTCCCCTGTTTGAGTTTGCCCCGACCTCACCGCACCCCCCGACTGTTGTTCTGACCCCCCTCCCCCAGTGCAACTCGAGGAGCCGGTTTTTTTTTGTTTCACTCTGAGTCGGTGACTGTCCCCCGCAAGCCCTCCCAAGCCCCCCTGTCCAGCCCGTCCCCTTTGGCGCCCTCCTCCCCTGCCTGCAGCCTAGCGGGGAGGAGTGGTTGACCTGCCTCACCCTTCCCTTCTCCTTCCGGTGTCCTTCCCTCCCTCCCTGCTCATTATGGCGGGGGATATGACGGGGGGGGGGCCCTCCAACAGCCCCCGTTACCCCTCCCCCGCCTGCCCCTCCGTCACCCCCCCAAGCCTCTACCTCAGCCACCGCTGCTGCCAAACCACCTGTTACCGCCCCCGCCGGGGCGCCGGCAGCGGCGGGCACCGGGGTGACCTCCGTTGCTGCCACGTTCCTCCCCCCCTTAGATTCTGGGGGAGTCCCCCCAGCCGGCGGGAAGGGCCGGGGTAGGAAGAAGGGGAAGGACCCTGCGAAGAAGCCCAGGCCCTCCATGGCAGGGATTGCCCTCACTGCCGCGGCCCCGCCACCGGCCGCGGCCTCCCACCCCGCTGCTCCTTCCACCGGCTCTGCGGGTGCCCCTCCCCCAGCCCCCAGGGCGTACGCCCAGGTGGCGGCAGCCCCCCCGCCTGCTGCTACGTCATCTCTCCCGCCCGCCACCTCCGCTACCAGCTATAGCGGCCGGGGCCCCTTTCCCAACATGACCAGGAAGCACGGCGTCCGTTGCCTCCTGGTGCCCGCCTCGCCCCACGTGGAGACGTACGTGCGGGCGTTGGCGAGGGTGGTGGGGCCCACGGCCATTGTGGCGGCCTCCAAGATGTACGGGAAGGTGGTCTTCTACCTGGCGTCGGAGGTCGCCGCCCAGGAGGCGGTGGAGAAGGGCCTGGCGGTGGGGGGCGTGTTCGTCCCCCTCGAGCCGCTGGACGACCTGGGCGTCCGCCTGGTCCTGACCTCCGTCCCTCCCTTCCTTCCTAATGCCGCCCTCCTACCTGCCCTCTCTACCCTGGGGAAGCCCATCTCCGTCCTGAGCCCTCTCCCCTTGGGCTGCAAGGACCCCGCCCTCCGTCACGTTCTCTCGTTCCGCCGGCAAGTGCAGCTGCAACTACCGCCGGCGGCGCGCGACGGAGAGGCGCTTGAGGGGTCCTTTTTGATCCCCTACCAGGGGGCCCACTACCGGGTGCATTATTCTACGGGGGAGGCCCGGTGCTACCTCTGCCGGGCGATGGGGCACGTCCGGAGGGATTGCCCCTTGGCCCGGCACGGAGAGGCATCCGGGACCCCCGAGCCCCGGCAGGGCGCTGGCCCCGTCATCGCCGGCGCCCCTGGCTGCCCGGCGCCCGAAGCCGCCCCTCCTCCCACTCAGCCCACCACTGCTCCCGCTCGGGCCCGAGGGGCGCTCCCCCCGGCTCGCCCAGACGAGCGGGAGAGCCCCGCCTCTGCTACCTGCGCTTTGGCGGGGCCCCCAGAGGAGGGTGCAGCAGGAATGCCGCCGAGCGTGGGAGAGGGCCCGCCCCAGGGGGACTCTTCCCTCCCGTCTTCCGCCCCACCGCTGCCTCCCACGGTCCCTGAGCCATCATCCTTGCCCCCTGACCCGACCCCTGGTAGCCAGCCCCCCAATGAGGCCATGGAGGGCTGGGCCCTAGTCCAGAGGAAGCGGGGCAAGCGGAAGGCTCGAGCTCCGCCCCCTTCCACCAATGCGGAAGCCCCCCGGAAGACCAGAAAGGGGGGCGCCGATGCCGAGCCCTCTGTCTTGCCCGCGGGTGCACACCATCCCCTGGTGCCGGCTGGGGACAACGTGGTAGCACGGGAGGGCAGTGCCGTCCCTCCCCTCGAGACCCCTCCTTCGAAGGACCCCGACGGAGCCCCACCTGCCCCCTTACCACTCACAACCCCGGTGAGCCTCGGGGCGAGTGTCGCTCTGGGCACTAGCGGGGAGGCCTCTGGGGTGGCGGCCGGAGAGCTCCCCTCCATATACGAGGAGATCGAGGCCCTGGGTCTGACCCCAGTCACCCAGGGGGAGGACGACCCACTGCTAGCGGGCCTCGATCTGAGCGACCTCGCCCCGGCCCCGCCTGTCCCGTGCCCCCTTCCCCTACCCGTCACCTTTGCTCCCGCCTCCGAGGGTCCCCAGGGCTCTTCCATCTGCCCGGCCGTGAGTGGCACCCTGCGGTTAGATGCCGAACCAACCGAGGCGACCGCTGGTGCGTTACGGCTGGGACCCGAGCCCCATGGGTTGCCCCTCGAGGGCGTGGGGCGACTGACCTCCTTCCCGGGCGGGGACCCCATTGACGGTGCTGTGGCACCCCTGCCAGCCGTGGCGCCGGAGCCCGGCGTTCTGGAGGGCCCCCTGCCCCACCCCCACCTCCCAGAGCCTGATCGAGAGGAGCCATTTTCCACCGGCTTGGCTCCCGGGGCCCAGGCCCCTGCCCTTGCCCCTCTCCCTGGCTCTGTACCCAACCCCTGCCTTGCCCTTCCTCGGGATCCCTGCCCTGCCCCTGATGTCAACCCTGCCCCCGCTCCCCCCACTTCCTGTGCTGTCACTGCCGCCCCTGGGGCTGTCATCTCCTCGCCCCACGAGGATAGCCCCCGGGGCGCGGCTCCTGTTTTCCCTAGTCCCGACTCGCTAGGGGCTGCTACCCTCCCTCCGCCGCCCCCACTCCAGCCAGGGGTTGAAGAGGGCTGCGTGGCGCCAGTCCATCGGGCGCCACGTCGGGGGTCTGCCCCTTGTCTGCCTGTTTCGGCGGGCCACGGGGCTGTGTCAGCAGTCCCTCTGGAGGACAGCCGGGGGCTCGTGGCCCCGGCCCCCCATGCGCTGCGGGAGGAGCTGCGGGAGTTCCTTGAGGACGTCCGGGGATCCCGTAACAAGGTGCAGCTCGCCCTGCAGCGATGGGGGGATTTCCATCTCATCCTCCGGGCCGCAAGGGCCCTCATGGGGGAGGGTAAAAGGACCGGGAAGCAGGCTGCCACGGCTTACCAGCGGGTCCGCCTCTTCCGTGACTCCCTCATGACCTATGGGGTAGGTCACGGATTGTTGCGCGGACCGTTGGGAACCGCGAGCGTCCCTGCCGGTGAGGATCCCCCCCAGCCCTCCTCATGGCACCTCTTACCATCATCACGTTGAACACCCGGGGCTGTAGGATGGGTCTCCGCAGGTGCCAGGTGCTCTCCTTCCTTCGGGAGGGGGGGTACTCTGTGATTTTCCTGCAGGAGACCCATACGGATCCGGCCGCCGAAGCTAGCTGGCGGCTGGAATGGGGGGACAGGGTCTACTTTAGCCATCTCACAATTCGTACGGCTGGAGTGGCGACCCTGTTCTCCCCCGACCTACGGCCCGAGGTGCTGGGGGTCGCCGAGGCTGTGCCGGGCCGCCTGCTGCACCTCCGGGTCCGTTTGGAGGGGCTTGTGGTCAATCTCGTCAACATCTATGCCCCGACATCGGGCCCGGAGCGGCTACGCTTCTTTCAGCGGGCGTCCGCCTTCCTCGGCACTTTGGATCCTCACGAGTGCCTGGTCCTGGGCGGGGACTTCAATACGACCCTCGAGGAGCGGGACCGCTCGGGGACCAAGCAGTGCCCGGCCGCCGCGGACATCCTCCGGGGGATAGTCGACCATCACTCCCTGGTGGACGTCTGGCGCGACCACCACCCGGACGACACCTCGACGTTCACCTTTGTCCGGGTGGAGGCCCGTCGGGCGCGCCACTCCTGGTTGGACCGTATCTATTTGTCACGCTTCCATCTCTCCCAGGCCCACTCCTCCAGCATCCGGCCGGCCCCGTTTTCCGATCATCACCTGGCCACCGTGACGGTCTCTCTCTGTGCGGAGAGGCCGGGGCCGGCCTATTGGCATTTTAATAACAGCTTGCTGGAGGACGTGGGCTTCGTGGCGTCCTTCCGGGAGTTCTGGTTGGCCAGGCGAGGGCAGCGGCATGCCTTTCCCTCGGCGCGGCGGTGGTGGGACCTAGGGAAGGTGCGCGCCTGGCTCTTCTGCCGCGACTACACCCGGGGCGCCAGCCGACGGAGGGATGCGGCGATGGGGCAGCTGGAACGGGAGGTCTTCGAGCTGGAGAGGCGTCTGGCCGCCAGCCCTGAGGATCCATCCCTCTGCGGAGCGTGCCGGGAGAAGCGGGAGGAGCTCCGGGCCCTCGAGGACCATCGGGCCCGGGGCGCTTTTGTTCGATCCCGCATCCGCCTCCTTCGGGAGATGGATCGCGGCTCCCGCTTCTTCTACGCCCTGGAGAAAAAGAGGGGGGCCAAGAAGCACGTCACCTGCCTCCTCGCAGAGGACGGCACCCCCCTCACGGATCCGGTGGAGATGTGCGGGAGGGCCAGGGCCTTCTACGCAGGCCTTTTCTCCCCGGGTCCGACCGATCCTAACGCTTGCAGAGTGCTCTGGGATGAACTCCCGACGGTCAGCGTGGGCGACCGAGACCGGCTAGAGCTGCCTCTCACTCTGGCCGAGTTCTCGGAAGCCCTCCGCTGCATGCCCACCAATAAATCTCCGGGCATGGACGGGCTGACCATGGAGTTCTACCGCGCGTTCTGGGACGTCCTCGGCCCAGACTTAGTTACTGTCTGGGCCGAGTCTTTGCAGGGCAGGGTCCTCCCTCTTTCGTGCAGGTGAGCCGTGCTCGCCTTATTGCCAAAGAAGGGGGACCTCCGCGATTTACGGAATTGGCGTCCCGTCTTGCTCCTCAGCACGGACTACAAGGTCGTAGCAAAAGCCATCTCGCTGCGGCTGGGGTCCGTGCTGGCGGACGTGATCCACCCAGACCAGACCTACACCGTCCCGGGCCGCACCATCTTCGACAACCTCTATCTGGTCCGGGACATCTTGGAACTCGGGTGTAGGGACGGACTGTCGTTCGCCCTCCTGTCCCTGGATCAGGAGAAGGCGTTCGACAGGGTGGATCACGGGTATCTCCTGGGCACTCTGCGAGCGTTCGGCTTGGGTCCCCAGTTTGTGGGCTTTCTCCAGGTGCTATACGCCTCCGCGGAGTGTCTGGTCAGGCTCAACTGGACGCTGACCGAACCGGTCAGCTTCGGACGGGGAGTATGGCAGGGGTGCCCCCTCGGGCCAGCTGTACGCTCTGGCGATCGAGCCCTTCCTCTGTCTCCTCCGCAGGAGGTTGACGGGGTTGGCGCTATGGGAGCCGGAGCTGCGGCTGGTCCTGTCGGCATACGCCGACGATGTACTCCTCATGGTCCAGGACCCGGGCGACTTGGCGCGGGTGGAGGCTTGCCAGGCTGTGTACTCAGCAGCCTCCTCCGCCCGGGTCAACTGGGTCAAGAGCTCTGGCTTGGTGGTAGGGGACTGGCGGCAGGCGAGCTCCCTCCCACCCGCGCTTCAAGCCATCCGGTGGAGCGCGGGTCCGCTGCTCTATCTCGGCGTTTACCTTTCTGCCACGCATCCGTCTCCGCCGGAGAACTGGCACAGTTTAGAGGGCAGGGTGGTAGAGCGGCTCCGGAGATGGACAGGACTGCTCCGGTGTCTGTCCTTTCGAGGGTGGGCACTGGTGCTCAACCAACTGGTCCTGTCCATGCTCTGGTACCGGCTCAACACCCTGGTCCCGGCCCCGGATTTCCTGGCCAACCTCCAGAAATTGATTCTGGAGTTCTTCTGGTCAGTACTGCACTGGGTCTCTGCAGGGGTTCTCCATCTGCCCCTGGAGGAGGGAGGGCAGGGCCTGAAGTGTCTCCGCACTCAGGTCCATGTCTTCCGCCTCCAGGCCCTGCAGAGGCTCCTTTATGTTGCAGGTAGTCCGGCGTGGAGCGTATTGGCGCACGCCTTCCTGCGCCACCTCTGAGGGCACCGATATGACCGGCAGCTCCTTTATCTCCACCCAAGGGGTCTTCCGCGAGACCTCTCCGGGCTGCCGGTCTTCTACCAGGACCTCCTCCGGACCTGGAAACTGTTCGCAGCGACCAGGTCCGTGGCGGCCTCCGTGGGGGAAGACCTCCTCGCGGAGCCCCTGCTACACAACCCCCAGCTCCGTGTGCAGGCGGCGGAGTCCCCCTCGGTGCGCCAGAGGTTGGTCCTGGCGGAAGTCACCAGAGTCGGAGACCTCCTGGACTACGACCGGGGAGACTGGCTGGATCCCCTGATGCTCACTCAGTGCATGGGGCTCTCCAGACCTCGTACTGCCCTGCGCGTACTTCAGGAGGTGAGGGCCGCTTTGCCGCCCGCTGCTCAGGTTTACCTCGACCGGGTCCTGCGAGAGGGCACGCCCCGCCCACTCTCCACCCCAGGCCCTCCGGACCTTTTCATCGGGCCCCTGCCCCGTGGACACGACCGACCCCCCCGCCCCTTCACCGTGAGTCGGCTGCACGAGCTGCAGCCAGTCCGGTTCCAGACTGCGCCAAAACGACATCTCTACACGCTCGTGCTCCACACCCTTCATGTCCTCACCCTCGCGTCCCGCCCTGACACGAAGTGGCGGGACTCCTGCCACCTCTAGAGGGTGAGGAGCCCCGGTGGGCCAGCCTCTATTCCACCTTAGTCCCGAGGCCCGCCGGGGATATCAGTTGGTGGCTCCTTCACGGGGCCGTGAGCACGGGTGTGTATTTGGCACGGTTCACCCTGATTCCGGACACCTGCCCCTTTTGCGGCGTGAGGGAAACCCTGGCACACGTCTATCTGGAGTGCGCCAGGTTGCAGCCTCTATTCCGGCTCCTCACCAATCTTTTGTTACGGTTTTGGTTGCACTTTTCTCCTCACCTTCTTATCTACGCACTCCCTGTCCGTGGTTCCACTAAGTCGCGGGACCTCCTGGTCAACCTCCTCCTGGCCCTAGCTAAAGTGGCCATCTATAAAACCAGGGTGAGGAAGTTGGCCAAATGAGTCTCCTGTGACTGCGGGGTCTATTTCCGATCCTCTGTCCGTTCACGCCTCCGGGCGGAGTTCCTCTGCGCGGCGTCCACTGACTCCCTTGACGCCTTTGAGGAGCGGTGGGCGCTGTCCGGGGTTCTCTGCTCGGTGTCCCCGTCCGGTTCCCTTCGTTTGACCCTTTGACCGCACTCCCGTCCCTATTTTTCATGAGTTGCCCCCCGTAATCATTTGGCTCTCCAGGCCCTGTGGATCTCCCCCTTAGGCTGGGGGGAATCCTTTCGTAGTGGACGAGCTCCGCCCGCCCACTTCCTGGATCCCAATAGGACCAGACTCCTGTACCCCACTGGTCTGGGTCTGCCACACGAGAAATACTTTTAAACAGCTTAGGCCTAGTTTTACATTTATTCATATTATTATCTATATGAACCTTCCAAGTTAGTTAACGAACATAACTCCTAAGAATGTAAAATTTTGAACTACTTGTATTTTTTCTGTGTAGAGATATAAGCTCCATTCTTCCCCATGCTTCCTTTTCATGACAATCATTCCCTTTGTTTTAGTGAGTGAACTTAAATCTCCAGGTATCTCCCCATTCTGAAATCCCCTCGAGAGTCTCATTGGTTCTCTCCACAGCTATCTTACATCTTCTATGTTTGGCCCATACATCACACAAATAGAATAATACCTATTCCTGCCTGTATAATCTCTGGGAGTTCATTAATCATAATGTTAATGCAGAGTTGGGCTGATAAAACTCCCATGTCTAGTGCTATTAATAAATTTATAAATATTTGACAAAGCCACCCCCACCCTGACATGTAGCTTCTATCACTTAAGAAGTCTCTTGTTCACCAGAACATTCTTCCTTTTATTCCAGTTGTGGCTAGTTTGTACAGCAAGTTTTCCCTCCATAGCGTGGCAGGTATTTTTTCAATGTCAAAAAAGACAGATATAAACTCTGTTCCTCATGTTTTTTGTATTTCTGGTTCTAATCTTACAATATGATCAACTGTGCAACACAGCATACAATATGATCAATGGTGTATCTTCCTTTCCTGAAACTACTTTGTACAGAATTTATAATTTCATTTTTCCCAGTATGCTAACTAATCTCTCATTTTATCATTCTTTCCATAATTTTGACCACACATGACATGAGGGCAATAGATCTATATTCATCAGGTCTTGTGCCTAATTTGCCTAGTTTTCCTATCTCATAACCACCATTTGCTTCCCTTCTGCCAGCAATATTCCTTTCCCCCATATAGTATTATATAATTTCAATAAAACACAAACTCCCTTCCAGTAGGTGCTTAAGCATTACATGACAGATGCTATTTTTACCTGGGGTTGTATTTTTACTTTTGCATACAGGTTTTTTTTTTGAGTTCTTGTATACTGAAATTGTCATTCAGTACATCATCTTTATATTTCACCCAGCCATGTATGAGTTCACAAATTTTTTTCAACATTTTTTTCCACAAAACTTTTTACTTTGATGTGTGTCACTACCAACTTTTTGGAACCGTTTTGCTAAAATGTCCTCAGAAACCAAGTATGGGCTCTGGAGATCAGAGTGGCTGAACTGGAGGAGTTAAGAAAGACAGAGGTACCTAGATGAGACTTTCCGGGACACAGTAGAGCAGTCCCACCCCAAGTCTGACAGCCTCTGTGCTGTTGAGGAGGATGAAAGTCTGAGGGAAGGAGAAAATCAAAATGGAGCAGAGGGAAATGCTCCCATAGTTGGGACCCTTCCTCCCGTTGAAGTCATGATATCCTCTCTCACTGAGGATACCTCTCTGGGGGAGGAAACCCCAGTAATTAGGAAGAGACAGGTAATAGTTATGGGAGATTTAATAACTAGAAACCTAGATAGCTGGGTTTATGATGACTGGGGGAACCACATGGTGAATTGCCTGACAGGTGCAAAGGTTGCAGATATCTCGAGACATCTAGACAGGCTTATGTGTATTGTAGGGGAGAAACCGGTGTTTGTGGTATATGTCATACCAATGACATAAGGAACAGTAAGAGAGAGGTCCTGGAGACCAAATTTAGGCTGCTAGTTAAGAGATTGTAGTTCAGGACCTCCACAGTAGTATTCTCTGAAATTCTTCCCGTTCCATGTGCAGGGCCAGTTAGACAAGCAGAAATGCAGGATCTCAATGTGTTGATTTGAGATGATTGAACAGGGAGCAGGGGGTTAGGTTTATTAGGAACTGGGGAAGCTTTGGAGAAAGGAGGAGCCTATACAGGAGGGATGGCCTTCACCTAAACCAAAATGGAACCAGACCGCTAGCATGTAAAATTGAAGAGGTTGTAGCTTTTGTAAAGGAAAATCATGCCTCACCAATCTATAAGAATTCTTTGAGGAGGGCAACAAACATGTGGATAAGGGTGATCCAGTCAGTAGTGTACTTGGACTTTGAGAAAGCCTTTGACAAGTTCCCTCACCAAAGGCTCTTAAGCAAAGTTAGAGGTCATGGGATAAGAGGGAAGGTCCTCTCATTGATCAGTAATTGGTTAAATGATAGAAAGCAAAGTGTAGGAATAAATGGCCAGCTTTCAGAATGGAGGGAGCTAAATAGTGGTGTCCCCAGGGGTCTGTACTGGGACCAGTGCTGTTCAATATATTAATAAAGGATCTGGAAAAAGGGATAAACAGCGAGCTGGCAAAATTTGCAGATGATACAAAATTACTCAAGATAGTTAAGGCCAAAGTAGATTGTGAAGAGTTACAAAGAGATCTCATTAAACTGGGTGACTGGGCAACAAAGTGGCAGATGAAATTCAGTGTTGATAAATGCGAAGCAATGCACATTGGAAAACATAATCCCAACTACACACAGAAAATGATGGGGTCTAAATTAGTTGTTACCACTCAAGAAAGAGATCTTGGAGTCATTGTGAATAGTTCTCAAACATCTGTTCAATATGGTTGCCCCATCTCAAAAAAAGATGTATTAGAACTGGAAAAGGTATAGAAAAGGGTAGCAAAAATGATTGGGGTATGTAACAGCTTCCATTTGAGGGGAGGTGAAAAAGAATGGAAATTTTCAGCTTGGAAAAGAAACGACTAAGGGGATATGATAGAGGTCTATAAAATTTTGACTGGTGTGGAGAAAGTGAATAAGAGTGTTATTTACTCCTTCACATAACTCAAGAACAAGGAGTCCCCCAGTGAAATTAATAGGCAGATGGTTTAAAACAAACAAAAGGAAGTATTTTTTCAAACAATGCACACTCAACCTGTGGAAATTGTTTCCAGGGGATCTTGTGAAGGCCATAACTATAACGGGGTTCAAAAAAGAATTAGATAAATTAATAGAGGATAGGTCCACCAATGGCTATTAGCCAGGATGTCAGGGATGCAACACCATGCTCTGAGTGTCCCTAGCCTGTTTGCCAGAAGCGGGAAGTGGATGACAGGAGACGGATCACTTGATGATTACCTGTTCTGGTCATTCCCTCTAAAGCACCTTGCATTGTCTGCTGTTGGAAGCTTGGCTAGATGGACCATTTTTTTCTAACCCAATATGGTCATTCTTGTGTTCTGACTTGGCTCTATCTACCTCCAAGCAGTTTGTCTTCCATCCTCCCAAATTTAGCCCCTGCAGGCATTGTCTACACTGGAGGGGAAAAAAGGTACTTTCCCCAAAATTTAGTTAGATTAATATGATTGGAAAACCTCTTTTACACCCATGTAGACATAGTTTAACAACTTTTAAGTCATATTCGTTGGTCTTGTTGTAGCCCTTGGTAGCTTAGGCTACAACACTGCTGGTTTACACTAATTTAAATATATTTAAAGGGTGTTAAACAGGTTTTCCTATCATATTAAGCTAATAATTGAAAAAAGCGCATTTTTCCTCCATCTCGATAGAACTCCAGTGGTTCTATCAAGATCTTGGAAATTAGCCAGCCAATAGGGGTCATCAACCCATTATCAGGGAGTAGCTAGTTCTAAGGGTTAAGGAATGTCACTTGTTAAATCCGTCCATTATTCAGAATTAGTGTTACAGGGAAATGGCATAGCTATTTTGTAAAATACATATTTGACACACAAGGAAGAAGTAATGGGTAAAATTAATCAAGAAGATGATAGCTGGATATTATTTTTCATTCTTTTGCAAATGAATGATGTTGCCATTTGCTGTTTAACCATGTCTGAATTGTCATAAAAAGCTCTAATCATAATTACCAAATTTCTCTATTTCTAGCAAAATGGCACTGATTTTCTGTGCTTATAAAAAACTGGCACGTCATAAATGTTGAATTATGCCTCCAGTTACACAATGGCCATTTTTCTAATCATGTAAAAATGCGATAATTATCACTAGAAATCTGTTAATTAAATGAAGAATGACATTTTTATTATATGTTTATGTTTATCATTAGCTTCACTTGGTAACCAAGCAGTGTATTAATAAAGGACCTTAAAGTAAAAGAACCCCTTGCACAATACCATACCAACCCACTTTTGAGCTCCAATTAGAGTGTCAGAGCAGTCAAATCAGACACACTGACAGTATTAAAAACCTGGCTATTTCCATTGTTCTCTCTTTGATCTAAACTAATTTTGAGATCTGCCTCCCTTGTCCTTTCTTATCCTCATCATTCTGCCTATGCATAGGAGATCAAAATACTATCAAATTTGACATTGCTGCAGGCCACAAATGGAGAAGAATATTAGCAAGAACATGACTGTGTGTGGTCCATAGAATATATTACTACAGGCTCAGTTCTGAAGTGAGATTAACACTTGATTAGTTTACCACCCCACCAACTAAAGTGCAAGTGCACTTCATGCATTTGGAGGACTGGCTGAAAACTCCATACAAAAAGGCAGCTGTACTTAGACATGCTTCTGTTCCCAGAGTTATGTCAGGTTTACAACTGGGTAATGCAATAGAGTCACATTCTGTGTGAATATGGGGCTTGATCCTATTGCCACAGAAAACAAATGGCAATCTCATTGACTTATCAAACACTTTCCAAATGTTCCCTGCTGACTTCTGATTTTTCCAGTTGAACTAATAATCTTTTCCCATCTTTAAATATCCTTGACATGATTCCAGGATGACAAGGAGAATGGAATAATAAGCACATAAATCCCAGAACCAACAGTGAAATAAATGCTTAAAAAAAGAGGCACCTCAAAATGTGCAGGTAAGCATGCAATTGTTTGTGTTTGTTTAGGAAAGCATCCATGGTGATTCTTGCAGGCCATCTTTCCTCACTAAATCCGCATCCCTTCATCAGGCTCTGTGATAGGCCCACAACCTCAAACACGTCATCCCTGTTCATGGCTGTAGGGGTAGAATGCAGACCCAACGTTCCTTCCGTCTGCTTACCACTCAGAGAGTGGGTTTAAGGATTCTCTTAATTCCCACCTGGGTAGACACAGGAGGATGTGGGGGGGATTTTCCTCACTAACACCTTTCCTTTGGGCAGTGGGATTGAGGTAGCTTCTTCACTCCCCTCCATCATTACGTCAAGCTTGTGGGAAGCTTGGAAACCAATTCCCTCTTTCTTCAGGAACTGGGAAGGGAAGCGCCATATTTTTATTTTTGTTTAGGCTGCAAGGACCTTTGGGGTTCCTATTAATTCACCTCCTTCTTTGAACCAAGGTTGGAGGCAGCCATTGGGGTTTTGTTTTCAATCTCTTTCCCTTCAAAATGAGTAAGAGAGACCTCTTCATACCTCCATCCCCTTTTGGGCAGTGGGAAGATATCCTTGGAGAAACCACGTCTCCTCTTCTGAAGATGATAAATGACAGTGGTCACCAGGTCTAGGGCTTGAATTGAACCACCAGTGCAATAAGCCCAATTTATGTTTCTAGCCAGCCTGACATGCTATCTATACTGTCTCTGGGTGAACCTTTCTGAAGTTTCTTAGTGGGACCTCCTATATCTCCAGCTGCATTAAAATTATCATGAGGGCAGAGAATGCTCAATTATTTACAGAAAGGACCTGAGGGGGCCACATGCCAGGATGACTGTTACCCAGTACATGAAAACACAAGAGTCATATTTACACAGAGAGAAGGGCAGCTGCCCAGGCCAGCTAAAACCCAAAACATTTAGGATTTTATAGATCAAAGTCAATACCACAAAGGTATTGAGAGGTAGCAACAGACTAGAACCTTGAGGAATTTCAATCAAGAGAGTCCTATTTTCAAATGAACAATTACTCAAAACCACGGTCATGCTCTTCTCCATAAAGAAGGAATAGAACCAATCAATAATGTCACCATCTACCCCAGTTGGAGTCTACAAACAGGTCAACAAAACTACATATACCTGAAAACTACATATACTGAATTCAAGTATGCTAACAAATCAAGAAGAATCAATACAGACATCTGTACTCTGCCTATCAGTGGGAAAAGAACAACAGCTAATACAAGAGGTATCATCTCTGTACTATACTCCCACCTAAACAAAGGCTGAACAGGATTAAGGAAATAGGAGATATCCAGCTGATTCTATAGTTGCCTTGCCTTAATCATTTCAATCTTTCCTATAAAAGATTAGAGATGGGGTAAATGATGACAGTCTCCTACATTAGGGGGATTGTATTTTTGAATGTTTCTTAGTTAAGAGTTTCTTACTGTGAGCTTCTGTCCTTGATATGCTTGATACAACTACCCTATCATCTCCTCTGTCCTTACCTTCTGCTATTCAGTCTTCTCTGCATCTTAAAAGACAGAATAGAAAACTTTTAATCCTTTAAATAAAGTATGTATATTGTTTTTTTAAATGGCTCTGATTAGATGAAGGAAAAATGAAAATAGAAGAGAGAGAGGAACATGCAGGAAAATATCATCCTTAATAAGGACTTCACTGGGACTAGTAACTGAAAAGTTTGCAGGGTCAGGCCCTTTTCCCACTCTATTATGACACTTCCAAACCTATTATGATATCTCCAAAATGATACATTAGAATTGGAAATAGTTCAGAGAAGGGTATAAAAATCATTAGGGGGTATTGAACAGCTTCCATATGAGGAGAAATTTAAAAAAAACCTGGGACTGTTCAGCTTAGAAAAGAGATGACTAAGTGGGGGATATAACAGAGGTCTATAAAATCATGACTGGTGTGGAGAAAGTGAACAAAGAAGTGTTATTTACCCCTCCGCATAACACAAGAACCAAGGTTCACTAAATGAAATTAATAGGCAGCAGGTTTTAAATAATCATAAGGGAGAACTTCTTCACCCAATTCACAGTCAACCTGTAGAACCCACTGGCAAGGGATGTTTTGAAGGCTTTAACAGGCTTCCAAAAAAGAATTATATAGGTTCATGGAAGATACGTTCATCAGTGGCTATTAGCCAAAATGGTCAGGAATGCAATCCGATGCTCTGGCTGTCTCTAAATCTCTGATTGCCAGAACCTGGGACTGGAAGACAGAGGCTGGTTCACTCAATAATTACCCTGTTCTGTTCACTTCCTCTGAAGAATCTGACACTGACCACTGTTGGAATACAGAATACTGGCCTAGATGGATTATTGGTCTGATCCAGTATGGCCATTCTTATGTTCCCATCCTGTCTTCCACCAAACATGAGTCCCACAACCCTCATTGTCACCTCCGCACCCCCAACTGGCTTCCAGTCCAGTCTTTTTACCCAGACACTGCCAACTGGAGGAGAACTGATAGACAATCTGCCTGCTCTCAGGTCTACCAGTGGCCCCTGACAGCCAGGAATAACCATTGCTGGGCATTTTCTTCAATTCCAGGCTGGGGTTGCTCAGTGTGGATAGCATCATCATAGAATTTATCTGCAATGCTCTAACAAGTCTCGCTAAGCATGTAGAGCTGAGATTTTCTAAATGTTTATAACTTGACCAACTTTGGGCAGTTTTTCAAAGGAAAAGTAAAAGGCACATTCCTGACACCAGGGTGACCCTCTGCCAAATTTCATGCCCCTGCTCCGAAGCATGACTGTGCTAGAGCTTATCAGCTCAACTATTGTACGATTTTTTTTAAACATGGGCCAAAAATATGATTTTTCCAGTAATGAAATTCTCAGAAATGGCTGAATTATGGTGGAAAAGTTCAGCCTGAAAGACAATGTTATAAGCGACTGAAAATGAAGTTCTACAAAAAAAAAATGTTGGGCAAATTTAAGAAGAGGCAGTGCTTCCAGCTCCATCTGGAATATTTACAATTTATTTTCCAGAGAACCCAATCCTCTAATCTTTACTTGCTCCTAATTTAGCAAAAACTCCCATTGATTTGATTTTGAATTTTGCCTGCATGAAGAATGAGCAAGGACTGAAAGCCTTGATCCTAAACTTTTGTATTGCTATATTTCTGAAGTTAATAATAGTTACAAATATAAATTTTCTCCCCTATGTTGCAGCACTAGGGCACTGTAAAATGTCATAAAAACTATTAACATCCATTTAAAACATTCAATTAAAATAAAAGCTTTTAAGTGTCCAATCCTTCACTCTCTATTCAGTCAAAAGACCCATTGACTTCATATAGTGGGGTGGCTGCCCCACTCCTATACTAGAGGGGGCTCCAGCAGGCCAGAGAGGCTGTGTGGGTGGGCGGCCAATCAGAGAAGGCCTGCTAGGGAGCCAATCAGAGGCTGAGTAAGAGATAGCCAATCAGGGCCAGGCTCAGCCCTATATAAAGGCTGCCCAGGAAGGGAGCAGTCAGTCTCTCTCAGGCCTTCAGAGGGTGAAGGTCTTTCTCCTGTGTGAGGGGACTAGGGCCAGACCCCAGGGGAAGAGCCGGGCTGGTGCAAAGGGGATGAAGGAGAAGTGACCCAGGGAGAGAGGAGGACAAGGGGAGAGAAGGAGGGCAGGAAGGCTGCCGCCAAAGGGTCCCTGAGTTGGGACCCAGAGAAGAGGGCGGGTCTGGGTTCCCCCTTGCACATACACCCAGCTGTTGGACTTGGTGACAGTGGACTGCACCAGACCCCTGGCAAAAGGGGTTAGACTTTGGGGTGTGGTTGGCTGTTGTGGCTGGGCGAAGTGAAAGAATCCAAAATTACTGAAAAAAATTGGCCAAATACAGTATACACAAGATAACTGGCCATGAATTAGTGCTGCCATATGCCTTTCCTGTATTATAATCATGAATACTTTCTAAAACTCTGATCCTGCAATTGACAGAGTATGGTCAGATACACTATCTCTGCACAGGTGCAGCAGTCCCCCTGCATAAGTCAATTGCATGATTGGGGGCTAATGTCATGAAATCAAATTTGAAAAACAGTGTTGATCTTTCTTTGCCATTTTTGATAATGATCATATTAAGTAGGACAACTAATAAAGTTATAGGGCTGAATTAAAAGGTTAAAGGTTAAGCTCCATTCAAACTAAGTTGTCCTGATAAACATTTGGAATTAATGTCTAATATTAAATGCAAAAGTGTTTGCATAGTTAATTATTCAGAAAGCAGGAAATGTGAAAGGTAAGACTGAATGTATAACATAAACTATACCTCATTGGGTGTGTACATTATGATCCAGTCAATTGTCTGAGCACATGCTATTTATCAAGTAATACTATATATTTTTAAAACCTGTTTTATAATGTTGTTAGAATAGATTTTTTTTTACAATCAGATATGCATTCATGCATAAGATGCGGTCATGACTTTAAAGACTGCTAAATAAAAAATGAAATCTATTAGTGAATTGTTAGATTTATACAATAAGTCCTCAGAAGTCAAAGAAATGCCAAAATAAAGGATGAATAAAGATAACTTTTATCTGCCCAGTTGTGTATTGGTATGACAGTACATTATTTAACTATATATTCACTGAGATCATGTACTATTTCTCAGTGAATACAATGTAATAGCACATAATTTTCCACAACCAGAGACATTCATATCACAGCTTGTGTATTACTCTCTGTATACTATACAGAATCCATGAAATGGAGCAAGCTCTGTGTAAGCTCAAAAAGCTTGTTTCTCTCACCAATAGAAGTTGGTCCAATAAAAGATATTATCTCACCCACCTTGTCTCTCTAAGGGTCCATGAAACTAATTTATGCAAAAAGAATACAGAAACTATAATTACACATTGTATTACAACTGAAATATAATAGCAAAAAGTAAAAATAATTAGGTATTAGCAATAATGTTTCAGATACAAACACCCCTTTTTATAGTCCTTCACTCCACCCTCCTTTTTCTTCCCATAAACTAAAAAAAAACCCTAATCCTCAAACACTGTCGAGAAAGGATATTAAAGCAATTCCCACCTCTTTATACCCATTTTTTAAAAAATGTATTTTCCTCAGGGTTTGGCTCAATTTAAAATGTGTATGTGAGGCCTGACACAAAGCCCACTAAAGCCAATGACAAAACTCTCAGTGTGTTTCTACATTGCAATACAAGCCCAAGCTTCAAACTCAGGCTCAAGCCTACCCACCCCCTCTCTCTACTCACCAATTGTGCTGACTCAAGGCTCAGACCCAGGATTTCAGGACCCCATGGAGGTGGAGGGTCTGAGCCTGAGTCAAGCTGGGACCCAGGGTTCAAGCCCTATTACTGATGCAGCCCCACTGGACTTGTGCTCTGGGAGTCCAACAAAAGTATCCCACAAACCCATGGGGTGACTTTGTTTGCCCACACTGCGCCATGAACAAGGAGCTAAAGTGGCCACATTTTGGGAGGGTGCTAGAAAGTGGGATAAGGGTGACCGGACTCAGGCACACATAATCCAGTGTAAACATTGAAGCCCCAGGTTGGGACCCTGGGTTTAACAATTCCTAACCTGGGATTACAAATGAGTAGACACTCAAACTCTAGGTTAACAAATCTGGGGTGTGCTCATTTGAGTTCTACTCACCCTGGTCTTACATTGCAGTGTAGACATACCCTCAATGACTTTAATGGGCTTTGGATCAGGCCTGCAGTCCTTGGAACCATGTCAGAAGAGACAGAACACACACAATACATGGAAAGCAAAAATTGTCATTTTAACTTCTTGTGCTTAACAGTCAAGCCTCTTGCTGATTATTGTACAGGGTGATAAGTTACACTCATTCTAAAGCACCAACTCAAACAGTCAACCAAGAGGCAGGTATTCAATCTGAACAGAAATATTCTATTTCACACTAAATATATGTGGTGTGAACTAACAACGTGTGAAGACAATCATCAGCCATATTTATTTTAGTTTAGTTTTCAACGTGTCTAACATGCAATGTAAACTTTTCCTAAAACATTCCCTCTAATTGCCTCTAATGTAGAAAGAAAACTGGAAGTGCACTGATTTTACACAATTTAGTTTGTTCAATTGTGAAATCTTGTTAGCATATCATAGCTTTCTAGAAATCTGTTTATAATGTACAATACGGTTTGCCCGTGTCTCTGAACAGAACTTCACAAAAATTGTCATCAAAACTAAAAAGAGGTAAAATTTACTTTGTTTTGGGTTAAATTACAACTAGAGATAACTTAGCCAATTTGCCTAGGTTTGCAAACCTTCAGGTAACCACATTTTGGATATAACTTGCCTAAATTTCAAGTACATCATGGCAGAATAATCGTTTCCAGTTAATGGTATACAAAATTCATTCAATCTTTTAGTTTGAGATTTTCAAATTCAGTACATAATTTGCATGCTAAATCCCACAACCTGAAATTGAGAAAAAGATTTGAATAAATATCCAGCCAGTTTCAGGCAACTATGCTTTGAATTTCAGATTCTTTGCTTTCTTCTTACTGTTTGTATAATATATATTTCACCTAAGTGAGACACATTTATTGGGAAAATCCACTTAGTTGAGATGTCTCCAGGAAAACCAATTTAGCCTAATGATAGTGAATGGCAATGAATGCTGCTTAGTTGGGACAAAATTAACATAAGTGTTGTTTTACAGAAATGCACTTGCCCTCCGACAAGTGATTAAGTGGTGCTTAATCTAGAATTAAACAGAACTGAAACTCTTAGATTTGATCTATTAATAAAGAAGGTGCCAAATAAAAAACAAAGAAATAAAGATGAAATGTAGTAAATAATATTTCTATTTTTGTATATTCTCCTCAAACCAACATCTGATTGTTTTCAGACCTTACATTAAAAAAAAAAAAAAACCCACACACACCTGGAACTGTTGCTTAATCAAGAAGATAGGCTGCCCAATGGGATGTCCCAATCAAGATATTATTGTAATTTTAAATGACTAGTTCTAAATAAAAATACTGTAGCATCGGGAGTATCAGAAAGAATGAGGTGAGATGACAACGTCTAAAATCCAACAAACCTTTTGTGCAGCCAGAATCCTAAAAAAGCAGCACCTGCCTCCTCTTGAAGAGAGGCTTTCAATACTTTTCCTGCAGGCCATCTCTGAAATCTCACCCACCTGCAATCCAACTAATGTGGGATGGGAGGGGAGCCCAGAGCAACATTTAATTTATCTCTGATATCTAAATTCAAAGATTTAGGGCCAAATTCTGACATAACTCCATTAATCTTGATTGAATTAATCTTTTTGTGTGGCATCTCCATTAATGGATGTTTGCAAGCATGGTAGCCAATTCCATACAGTCATCTGCTAAGTTTTTTGTGGATGAATCATGGAAATGTAGTGCTCAAAGGGATCTCGAAGTCATCAGTTCCAGCCCCCTGCACTGTGGCTGGACTAAGTAAACCTAGACCATACCTGATGGGTGTTTGTCCAACCTGTTTTTAAAAACTTCCAATGATGGAGATTCCACAACCTCCCTTGGAAACCTATTCCAGAGTTTAAATACCCTTGTAGTTAGAAAGTATTTTACTAATATCTAACCCAAATCTCCCTTGATGCAGATTAAGCCTATTACGTTTTGTCCTACCTTCACTGGGCATGGAGAAAAATTAATCACTATTCTCTTTATAACAGCCCTTAACATATTTTAAGATGGTTATTAGCTTCCCCACCCCATATTCATTTCTCAAGACTACACATGCCCAGTTTTTATTAACTTTCCTCATAGGGCAGATTTGTTTAACCTTTTATCATTTTTGTTGCTTTCCAATGGACTCTCTCCAATTTGTCCATGTAACCCTTCTGCCAGGTGTAGTCAGCAGTAACAAGAGCTGGACTCCATGTCTAGTGGTTTTTGATAACAATACAAAATAGAACCGGCTTGAGCATCTGTCCAGTAATCTGAGAAAACTAAATACCACCCCTCGGCACCTCTAAGAGCAATACTTCAAGCACTCAGTATCTGTACAACAAAGCAGAACTTTTATTAAAAGGAAAAAGGGAACCCAACATTAATTTGAGAATACACCACAACCACAATTCAAAAGCATGTGACCACAGGCAAACACCCACCCCACAATATATTGGGTAATGTCTGTTGCCTCAGTTTCTTATCTTTCAATGTGAAAGTCTGACAAATGAATTCCCCTGAACACACCACTCCCCTATCCTTCCACTGCACCCCACTCACAGTTGTCAGTCCTTGGTTAGCGGAGGCCCAGAATTCAGAGGTGAGTTCATAGGTCACCTACCACCTCAGGGGAGAGAAGGCATCGAGCAATTCCTCAGCTGCTGCGGCCACCAATGCAACTGGCTCAGTTTTGCCACTCTGCTTCTGTTGGCCACTGGCCACTCTGCCTCCATTGGCTGCTGCACTGCAGTTCATTTTGCCTCTGGTGCTTTTCTGCTAACACCAAGTCCCACCCAGTCTCTCTCTTTCACTGGGAATTGGCATCCCTACCTCCTGCTTAGCAAGTGAGGGTCCGTTTAGGGTGACCCCCCTCAATCAGGGCAGGCTAAGTACAGTTCTGCTGCACTTTACTCATACAATAAGGATTACATGTAATTACCCCTGCACTCAATATTAAATATTA
Organism: Caretta caretta; assembly: GCF_965140235.1. NCBI lineage: Eukaryota > Metazoa > Chordata > Testudines > Cheloniidae > Caretta > Caretta caretta. Next base: position 128,624,808 of record NC_134207.1, read on the forward strand.
AAGTGATTTGTAACCCAATACTAGCCAGAAGTGATCATTTTGGCAAAGCAGCTCCATCATGCTGAACACCTAGGCACAGAAGGCACGTCTAGGCAAACACAGTCTGTTCCTTAAGTCTTTTCCTCCACTTCATCATTAGATGTCACGGGAGTGCTCATTCAGACCCTGCTTATATCCACAACTTTCCAAAAGTGTGTAACCCAGAATTGGACACAATAGTCCAGCTGAGGCCTCACCAGTGCTGAATACAGTGGAACAGTTACCTCTTGTGTCATACATAAGACATTCCTGTTAACACACAGCAGAATGATGTTAACTTTTTTCTCAGCTGCATCATATTGTTGACTAATATTCAATTTGTGATCTACTATAACCCCCAGATCCTTCTCAGCAGTACTACCACCTAACCACTTTTCCCCATTTTGTAGTTGTGCATCTGATTTTTGCTTCCTAAGTGAAGTATTTTGAACTTCTCTTTACTGAATTTCATCATGTTGAATTCAGACCAAATCTCCAGTTCATCAAGGTTGTCTTTAATTCTAATCCTGTCCCCCAAAGCACTTGAAACCTCACCCAGCTTGGTGTCATCTTCAAATTTTATAAGCATAAATATTTAATACCCTAATCCAAGTCATTAATGAAAATATTGAATAGTACCAGACCCACTCCTGAAGGACTCCACTAGATATATCGTTCCAGTTTGACAACAAACCACTGATAACTACTCTTTGAGTACAGTCTTTCAACCAGCTGTGCGCCCCCCTTATAGTAATTTCATCTGGACCACATTTCCCTAGTTTGCTTATGAGAATGTCATGTGGCACTGCATCAAAACCCTTACTAAAATAGTCCATATGATCCCCAGGATACCACATCATCCATCCAAGACCCTCTTTTTCTGTCTCATGTTCTTCTGTCATCAACTTTCCCTTCCAAGTGCCCATAAATATGCATCTCCTGTTGAACCTTTTAAAAATTATCCTGCAAATCAAATCTTTCTTTTCAAAAGATCTCTAATGGTTGCTTAGTTCCAATCATCTCCAATACTTTTTCATTGGTTGTGTGGTCGATCCATAATATTTTCAGAATTCTTCTATATCACCATAATTTGAAAGGTTGTAGTTTCTTTATCAATTGTTTTAATATCCATGTTTCATAGCCATAATTTAACACAGACCAAACGTAATTTTTATTTTTTTTAGGAATTCAAAATTAGGTTTCAGGTTTATGTCCCTTCTCATGAGATGTCCTTCCAAATGTCTCTTTCACTCTTGCTATTCTAGTGCTGACTTCAATTTCCAGTCTTCTGTAATGATGCTTCCTAGGTAGCAATAACTTCTTACTTGCTGCACAGCTGTATCATTGACTGGAATCTTGCATGTTTTCCCAGGATCCTTGTATATCACTACAGTTTTTAACTTGTTCACATTCAACTCTAGACCATATCCATTGCTATACTAATATTTAATCTCCACTAACTTCATCAGAACTTCTTCATTGAACCAGCCAACAACACTGTATTATCCGCATAACCAATATTACTCACCCATTTTTCATTCTTCTTAATATCAAGTTTCTTCAATTAATTTAATCAAATACTAAGTATAAATGCTGAATAAAGTCAGTGACATACATCCTTGTCTGCTCTCTTAATCACTGTAAGATTTTCATTTCCCATTACAACCACTTTCTGATACCAGTATAATTCTTTACTACTCGGAGTTCGAATGCATCAATCTCTACATATCTTAATATATTGAGCAATTTCTAGCGGTAGATTCTGTCAAATGCTTTTTGGAAATCAATGAAACACAAGCATACCGTTTTCCCCTATTCAATTGGTCTTTCTAATATGAACTTTAAGTTTGTAATGGCATTTATCATGCCCTTTCCACATTTGAAGCTGTATTGTTGTTCACATATTTCCTAATCAAAATTTCCTTGTATTTGGTCTTGAACAATTCACAGGAGTATCTTAGAGGAATGCAATACTAGACTGATTGTTCTGTTGTCCTCACAATCCATAGCATTGTTTTTTTGGGGGATCTGGATACACACTGAGGTTGTAAAATCGTCTGGCAATTCTCCTGTATCAAACATATTCTTCATTACCTCTGACTGGGCTTTTGAGACTTTGACCCCTATGCTTTTTAACAATTCAGCTGATATGCCATCACAATCTAGTGCTTTTCCATTCAGAAGTCTTATTACTTCCCTGATGTCTTCATCCATTACTGGTGGGTTTTCTTGATTCATCTCTACATGAGGTTTTTCAGGCTTATCGTCACATATCATTTCTTCATATATTCTCACCATCTCTTGTTTTTGCCTTTAGATTGATCCCCTTTCTTCAGTAATTAAAGGTGCTTATTTTGAGTTACACTATAGTAAAACCAACATAAGAGAGACCAGAATCAGGACCAAAATTTGTATGCAAACTAATTCAAAGATGCATGCATACTTTTGGATATGAATTGTTTCAAAGCTGTTCCAGGTTTTTTCAGATGTGTTGATGTGATCATGTATTTACATCTTAGTATCTGACACTCTGAAAATAACCTTCCACTTATCTGTTGCAGCCTGAAAACCCCAATCTTGGTGAGAGTTTGAACACATTGAATAAAGCTCTTTTTTTAGACATAAATCTTTAACTTCTCAAAGCACTGTCTGAGGACTTAACAACACAACTGTTATTGAAATTAACAGGAGTTATGTGGCTAAAACTGTATGGAAAAATAAGCAAAATTTAGTAATTACAGGCAATGTAGTAATTACAGGCAATGTTTCAGTTAAGTTTCTTCAATTTCTGTCCATGTCCCTTTAGGTCCTTACCTAAAATAGGGTAGCTATACCTAGGCACTTGTTGAGAATGTATATCATTTTTCCACAGTCCTCTGCTTCATAATAAAAATACTCCTCAGTTCTTTAATTTCACTTTAACTACCAGTCTTCAGACAAAATCACAGAACTGAAACTTTTTTCAGAGTAGCAGCCGTGTTAGTCTGTATCCGCAAAAAGAACAGGGGTACTTGTGGCACCTTAGAGACTAACAAATTTATTTGAGCATAAGCTTTCATGAGCAACAGCTCACTTCATCGGATGCTGTTTTATTCTTTCATTTCTGTCTAGTAAAAGCCACTTCTAAGCACAATTAGCCACTTGGATGCAGCACAAATGATGAAGGTTCCTCCTTTGTTCTTCTGAGGAGACATGCTGCTCCAATAGTTATATGACCCTGAAAATATTTATGTATGTGAGTAATGTTTGCATATGAGTATTTCCATTAAACTCAGTGTGACTACACACCTGCTTAAAAGTCAGTCATGTGCATAAGTATTTGCAGAGGCATGAACTTCTTTTGTATAATTACAGTTATTTGGAATTTTTTTAATAAAAAGAAATGTCAAAATATAGCCTTGTCTGAAAATAGATTTTCCAAAATAGGTAACTTTTTTAGAAATTCCTGTTTATGAAAAATTAAATAAAATTTTAAATGAAAACATGTAGCCAGTTGATTTTTATGCAAAAAGGTTTTTTCCCCTCATTTTCTTTATTTCTTCCTGTTTTTATTATGTATATTTGTAGCATATAAACTGTTGACTGGTCAGCTTAGTCCCATCATAGGATTTTTAAAAATAGGAGTTGAATAAGGCACATCAGACCTGTTCTCCACATGCTACACTGGCTACCCATAGACTACTAAGTCAAAATCAAGATCACTGTCCTTCAAGGTTGTCAAGAGCCCAAGATACCTAAAAAATCATCTAAAGCTTTCGGTGTAAATCTATGGTCAACAACTCCCACTCATCAGGTACGACAGAGATATCCACTGCTTGGGTAAAGCTCGTCAATGCAAAGAACAGTTTTCTCAAGGGTCAGCCAAAGACTGTGGAACAACTCTTGGCAAATCTCAGGAGCACTGAAAACTTCATCACCTTCTGCTCCAAGTACAAGATGCAGTTCTTTGACTCTTTCTTGAATAGTGAGAACACAGCAGAGAAGACATTATATATCACCTAATTTTCCTCTACCATCTTCATCCGAGAGAGAAAAGGGAGTAATTAAAGAATTATTAGCAACAAATGCTAGTTACATTGGTTAACATGATTCTGGAAGGTATTCCCGGTGAGGAGGGTGGTAAAAGAACCTGGAACAAATAGAGTGTGGAAAGGTTGAAGCCAGAGCCACAGGATTCCATATTTTAAAAAGGAACTTGAAACACTGGAGATGGTGCAAGAAAGAGCTACAAAAATGATTGGAGGGTTTAAGAAAATGCCTCACAGTAAGAGACTTAAAAAACTCAATCTGTTTATTTATCAATTAAAGGATTAAGAGATGAGTAGAGTATAGTATATAAGTATATTCACTGGGAGAAAATATTGGATGCCAAAACGCTCTTTAATCTATCAGAGAAAGACTTATCAAGAAGCAATGGCTCAAAGTTAAAGTTAGACACATTCAACTTAAAAATAAGGCACTTTTTTAATGCTGAGGGTGATTAATGATTGAAACAAGCTACCAAGGGAAGAGCTAGATTCTCCATTTTTTGAAGTCTTCGACTCAAGACTGGATGTCTTTCTGGAATTTATGCTTAATCAAACATAAGTTCAATACTGGGGCAACTGAGTGAAATTCTATGGCCTGTATCATACAGGAGGTCAGACTAGATGATGTAATGTCCCTTCTGGGCTGACAGTATATGAATCTATGAGCCATGGCCCTGCCTCATCTACATTCCTCCAATCCTCTTTGTGGCACCTTGCTGACCTCAGTGTAGGCCATATTGAAAGATGAGTAGTGGGGAAAGTTCCTTATGCACTCCTACCCTGTATTATTACTACTGTAAGTCCACGTTCTTGAACATACTGTCTTCTCTGCACTATAGTATATAAGGCATATTTTCTATTGACATTTTAATAGCACATATACATGTGCCAATATAATTTCAGTGGATTCTTTACCAATGTTTTGAATGCAGCAATTCACAACATGTAATGGGCATCAAATCCAATGGTAGAGAATGTTATTTAATTCCTTTATAACTACACATGCAATATTAACAACCACAGCTTTCAAATATTCACATTCACATTTCACATTAAGCAAAGGTATATCTTTGTTGCTTCTATGTCCTTGATTTCTTTGTTTGTTTTTCTAGCCTGTAATTTAGGTAGTATCTTTACCAGGAGAGCTGGTATATAATTCTATTGCATTCACATCCTCATTATTGGTAATAGATTCAGTTTCATCACTAAAAAGCAGTCCATTATCTGTAAAACCAAAATTATCTCCATATATATTCTGAAGTAATTAATTCCTTCTATTTATAAACTGAATAGAAAGCTCACTCTCTCTGATATGGGGATTGAAAATCCATCTCCCCCTCCCCCCCACTCCCCGGGAATGGTAATGATGTGAAACAACTTCTACAGTATCCAGAGAGAATATAAAGGCATTCCAGTGATAAAGAAAATTTGGTTACTACCTAATGGTGGTGTTTTCTATGAGACATAGTTTTCTATTGTAACTACTTGGCTAAATAAAGTGAGTGAAACTGGACACCATCTTCCACCATGAAAGAAATTCACTGGAAGTAGCCATTCGGTATATTGTTACTTCTTCTTGGTAACACCTGATCATCTCTGCCTTCCTTCTCTCAGAATGTTTGGCCCTCTGGAGGCAAAGAGCATGATTCAACATTAGGATTAATATTACAATTTAGAGCACAAAACCCAAAGTCTATTGCACAGCCTTCATCACATTCAAGGGAAAAAAGACTGAACTTTAGCTGAAATATCCTGGGCTCTTTCAAAAAAGTAGGATTTTTTCCATATTTTAAGTTGTTTCTAAATATATCTGTTTTTCATCCGTTGGATGGGATAAATGGATGTACAACTGCTTTACACTTATGTTTGTTTTTGAGTCTCAGAGCTGACACAATTGCACTCTTGATCAACTTCAAAGTCATTTATTTCTGAGTGTGTATCATTCCAAATCTATTTCTTCATTGAATTTAGAACATAATAAAATATCTGTATCTCTATACAGAAAGAGCTTGTTAGAAATAAGATTAGCATAAAAAGCTGTTCTTTCAACGGGCCTGTAGTTCTGGTACTGACTGAGGAACACCCCTACTTTATTACAAAACACTTAAAAAATCATCTCAGCAATTTTCCTAAATTTATAACCAAATTTACTCAGTAGTTCATTTATAATTTGCTAACTAGTTTGTCAAATGGGTCATCTGCCTGATGTACAGTGCCATATTTTTCATATGAAGATCCCAAAACAAACAAGCCAAAAAAGAGTGAGGATTTTTTTCTTTTTCAAATTCACATGAAGTCCCTTAAAACAGCCAAATTCCATTTCAGATGTTTTTGAGGAAATCACAACAGTTACAAACAGTATTTAAATTGGGCTGTGTTGTGGCAGTAGGATACATCAGCACTCTGTTGCAGCTTGGCTCTCACTATTACTACTTTTTGGCCAATCTTCCACATATATCCTCTACGTTGTAGGTTGGCCCATTGAAGTAAACGGTACTGTGGTACTGTTTATATGCTAAAAATTATGCATGTGCTTAAATGCTTCACTGGATTGAGGCCAGAGTGCTCAGCACCTTGTAAGATCAAGTAGGATGGGTCTTTTTCTATCTGGATGGAAGGAAGTTGTGTAAGAGCTTTCAGCTTATGCAGTTGCCTTATCCATATGTACTCATGCTTAATGTGGGAAGAGAGGATCTAGGAGGTTGTGTGAACTGAGAGGAAAAACTCAACCATTCAGATTATCCTTGCCAGGGCCTTGGCTGCTGAAATGTGGTGGGGGCATGAAGAGGGGAAAGAAAGCAGATGGTAGGAAAAGGAAGAACACATAGATGGGGCGGGGCAGGGAAGACAGAACAGAGACAGAGGACCTTGGGGAGAAAACAAAGATTTGGGGAAAGAGGAAAGGCACCTTGGGAGGAGTTGAGATTGTGTGGAAAGGAGAGAGAGGAAATAATAATTCATGTGAACTATTATGATTAAAGTAAGGACAATAAGGTAGTTAGCCTTTTCTCAATATGTGACTCACAGTTTAGATTTATAGAACTTGCAGATCTATGAAGACCACAATCTGTTTGCAGTACCTTAAGTGTCGTCAGGTAAAATTCAGCCCTGTGCAGAGATCCAGCACAAGGTTTATGAATTATGTTAAATCCTACTTGGGCCCTTATTATATGGTGTGTAAGCCTTGTATTGCTTCTCTGTGCAGGGATGAATTTCTCCCTTAGTGCATGAGGACAAGTGCACTTTATAAAACCATTATTACTCCCTCATTATTTTGTACTGTTATGTTATCTGGGCATTTTTAAAACAACTCTTAAAGTCCTCTCTCACACACCTCATGTGTCTGTCCGTGTAATCCAATTACACTGCCATAGATAGCAATGATCAAACATCACAAATACATTCCGGGATTGGTCCTACTCCCAGCCAAGGCAATGGCATTGGAAAGTTTCCCATTGACTTCAGGGGGAGTAAGATTGAGCCCTATAAATGTTATTCTGTAGGAGACGGAAGCTTTCAAACAGATCTTCCTGGAGATATTTTTGAGAGATACTTTAAAAGTACCTTGAATAATTCCTGGTTACTTTTAATCATCAGTTATGAAAGTTTGCATTTGGTACATAAGTGTTTTTAAATGCAGCATAATCTGGTGTAATTTCAATATTAAAGACATATCAGTTACTGTCAGATACTGCCTGCATCATTTTAAAAGAATTCCTGTCAGAGTGTTCTTTATTTTCTTCTGAAGAAACAGGGCCTTTGAAGCTACATAGATACAATCAGTAGTTCCAATTATACTCAGATAATTAGCATTTATGTAATCCATAATGTTTGTCACTTTTGTAGTGCATGTGTGCATGTAAGAGAGAGACAGAATTCTGGGAAATAAACTCACAGGGATACTTTTGTACAAGGTAGTATAATCTTAATCTTGAAGAGGATGAATGAGAAAGTCCAAGTACCAGTTGAATTAAATCAGAAAAAAAAATACTTATTGTCATAAATCTCAATATAAAGAACTATTTCTAAAAGCCTTTAAAATAGTGAGAGGGATATGATTTCTCCCCCCGCCTCCCCCCCAAAATTGGATACTTACATTTCCTATTCCATACAACAGAAGAAGAGCTTCTCAATATTTGTGTAGAAACAGACTATGAAAAAGGGAGGAGGGCAAATAAGAGGGAAAAAAGAGAACATATAAACATGGGAGAGAAAAGTTTAAATGGATGAGAACAGAAGTGACTAGCTGAAAAGAAGAAAATGGGAATTGAAGAGAGTGTGAAAATAGGAACGGGGAAAGAAAAGGAAGAGATTTGTGACCAAATGCACACCTATAGTCACACCCTAAATACCATTGTAATAATCACTGTACAAAATATGCCTTGTGAGGTATCATTTGAAAACTAATAATCTGCTGGTCAATAATATCATGTAGCCATATTATGTGTAAAGTTATGAGCATAAGCTGAAATTAGGTCTGGAATGGGTTTACCAGATAAGTCTGGGTAAACCCGTTTCTCAAAGACAAAGGAAAGATGATGCCTTTAGTCAGGTGTCAAAGTTGATGGGCAGTCACCTATCAAGTGGCCATTCTTTGGCAAGAAAGAGGGGCAGGAACAAACAGAAATGGATCTTAGCAAACAATAGCAGAGAACCTCTATCACCACTAGACTCCTTGTCTTTGTTCTCACAGCATGGATGAACATTATCTCGGGGTAACCCTCAGGAAAATGAATTTCAAAGGGGGACTAGACTATAACATGAGAGGCAAAAACACCCCATGGTATCTCTCCCTACGCATCTCTCTCTTTCATGTAAGAAGACCAAAAGAAACAGCATTTTATCTTTATTTCTCTTGCAACCATTTATGACTGTAATGAATTATATTTGTACTCCCTTAAAAACTATCTCCTTGTAGTTAAATGAACTTGTCTTATTCTTTAATCAAAACTAATGCAGTGTTGTGTGTGGGTAACACAATTTAAAGTAGCAAACTGGGGGATACTGATCCTGTTAAAGGGGCAAGGGACCTAAAATATCAGAATTGTCCAGAAGAGGGCTGGACAGTGCAGAACACACATTTTGCGGGAAATTTTGGGACTAGGAGTGTGTTGGGGTCACCCTCCAGATAATAACTAAGGCTGGTGGAAACCAAAGTGTGACTGATATGTGGCTGGCAGGCTGCAGCTATACACAGACACTCAGGGTTGGGAGCTACAGCAGCAAAGCACTGTGAGGCACCCCCGGTTGCAGGGCAAGGATAATAGCACCTCACTGGTCTGGACTGCACCCCAGAATGAGGGGGAAGAAAAGGCAGAGAGATGTGAGAAGAAAAAATAAAGAAAAGAGGGGAACACAAGAAATAACAGGGACAACTCAGGAAAACAGAAGATTCAGAACTTGGAAGTGGCCAGTACACACCCATACACTGTATATGTACATCTGTACAATTATCCTTACGTTCTGCAGAATCTCAACTTTCATTTTTTATGATGTAAGTTTCAAGCTGTTATGGTTACATGGGAAACCTCAAAAATCTGAACTAGACTGATACAGAGAAATCTATGTGATGAGCCTGGAAAAATAGCTCTAAGAGATGTGAACTGCCCCATCCATCTCAGTGAGGTGTTAAGTTAGATGCCCAGTGATGATAATTTAAATGTCCACACTGTTAATTATTCTATTTCTTTCTTCACGTAAGAAAGGAAGGGGAGGACCACAGATCTGCACAATTTACTGAGAGTGACACTTCTTTGTGGTGCCATAAGTGGGTGGTGTTTTGGAGATGCCATCATTTAGTTTTTCCCCCAGGCTAAAATAAACCAAGCTTAATGAGCCTAGCAGAGCATATGGGCATACTGAATCCTCACTGATGGGGAGCCAAAATCAAGGCGTGCAGGGAAGCTCAGAGAGTTGTACAGATGTATTTTGAACACCTGTACCATCTACAGCAAGTGACATCTCATTTTGGTGACTTACATAGGTCAAGCTTATTTTGTGGGTGGTGTTTGACCCCAAAGCAGGAATCTGGCCCAGAGAAGGCATATTTGTTGATAAAAGAGTAAAGTTTTCTGGGTAGATTATGGCATTTATGCCTTCTGTGTAGGAAGCAGCATAAAGCCTCAGAGCTCCAGGAGCAGCACTGGACTGGAGAGTTTAGGGGTTCGGGCAGGCATAATCTCTACTGTGGCTTCTTCATGCATGTTGGGGTGTGTAGTCATCCCCATCCACTAGAACAGTGCAGATTGTCTTTCCCCCAACCCAGAGTACAGGCTCTGTGCTGTGTCGTGGGGGAGTGGTGGGTCATAATCCTGTCTCCTCTCCACTTATTGTTTGCCCCATGGGGAAGCAGAAGCAACTGTACTGTTTTTACTATTGCTGTTACAGGTCCTTATGCACCCACATAAGGAGGAGGGGAGGCTTTTGTTCACCCCTGTGGAAGGTCCTAGTCACAGTCTGACCTTTCATAATCTTTGCCACCATAACTCTACAGAGCAAACACACACATTCCAGAACCTAATAACTACCATATCAAAACTTCAGATTAGTGGCCTTTTAATCAGATTGTGTTAGAAACAAGATAGATGAAGTATACTTATGGTTAGTATGACAGGAAAGCCACAAAGCTGAATGTTTAATGTGGTGACATTACCAAAGACAAGAGTAAGTATTGGATGCAGATGTTTGTAGTTTTATGTTTACCAAAGAAGTGGTAGGCCATAGAAAAATCTTTGACAACAGGATATGACCTTTCTTTAATTTTCCACAGAAAACAAAGCACAATACATATGTCCCATGTATTTCTTTTCTTGTTTCTATTGCACTTGTTATCACGTGTTTGTTATTGTTTGTGCGTAGGGGTTAGTTTAGAGTGGCTTTTAGCACAATATGATGACATACTGCCTTGGATATTTTATTTGAATGATTATAGTAAATACATTTTGTTAAGTTGTTCAAAGAATTCTGAGTACTGGACAGGAAGAAAACTACAACTAATAATAATTCACTGTCAGTCTCTCAACTAACTTTACATCTATATCATTATAATTATTAAACACTTCTTTTTACTAAGTACAACTTTATATCATAACTGTGCCTTCTTGTCTTAATACTTTGAAACCATTAACTTTATTTTTTTCTTCCATATACTAAATATTAGAGGAAGTAAATACCTAAATCTTACAGCACCTGAAGCATGTTCTTAAAAGCACATACCTCAAAGTCTTCATAATTTGTAAATTATTTCCAAATATGAGAACACATATGACCAATTACATTAAAAGTCTGATCAAACATAATGCATTTGTTAATGCCAGTGATATCTACAGTGTTCTCCACATCATCAGAAAGCACTCAGAAACTACTTTTATAGTCACCAGCAATCAAACTCATTATGAAAAATCTTAGATAAAAGCATGAGTATGGCAATACAATAGTTAGCCTAGTACTATTTCAGCTAAAGCTATAGCATTCAGTTGATTCAGACTATGCTTTGAATAAAGTCATTTTAATTGTGATTATGCATGACCATGGCACCACTTTTTTAGAGTAACCTCTTGTTACTTGGCAATAAGGTATTATTGATTTTTACCAATTGCTAGTGGCTATAACTTCTTTTCTTTTCATTGAAACTCATGCCACATTTGGATGTAATGGAGATGAATTTGGGAAGAATCTGACCCATTGTGCTTGATTGTTGTCAGATACTGAAAAACTGTATTGGGATAAGCAGCTGTTTCAGGATTTCTCCTTTTCCTCAGTCACTGAGAGGCAATATGTGATCATACTGAATGTAACTTTGCTGTGAAAACTGACTGGCCCTCACTACTGTTCATCTCATATTCTATATGCAATAGCACTTGTGTAATAACATGTCAGATGTTAATAAAGTGGGAGGCTGCAAACAAAAGAAAGGGTTACTGTCTTTTCATAATTCTCACCAGCAATTATGTAACACATCTTGAATGCTAACTGAAAAGAGATGGGTTTTAGAGTAGCAGCCGTGTTAGTCTGTTTCCGCAAAAAGAACAGGGGTACTTGTGGCACCTTAGAGATTAACAAATTTATTTGAGCATAAGCTTTCCTGAGCTACAGCTCACTTCATCGGATGCATCTGTAGCTCATGAAAGCTTATGCTCAAATAAATTTTAGTCTCTAAGGTGCCACAAGTCCTCCTTTTCTTTTTGTGAAAAGTGATGATATTTTTTCCCCATATTGGAAAGGAGTTGCAACTAATCTCAAGCCCCACCCTCACTGTAAAGTTTTACTTTCAGATTTATGGTAGCTTCTTTTGATATTTAAACTGGTTAAGAAAGAAAAATATAGACAAATTTTAGGGGGATGTTTTGTTGAGGGTTTTTTTTGGGGGGGGAGGCATGTCAAAACTATATTCTTCTAAGAGAAGTTGTTTAAAAAAATCTAAGCATGAGTTCTGAGACAAATGCTTTAAGCGGAAAATTCTGGCCCTTAGGATGTCCCCATTAAGCATGAAAACATTTCTACAAAGGAAAGGAAACACTTTTATTAGGACTGTTATAAAGAATGCAAAACCCTGGCACAAACTAGAGCTGGTTGAAATATTTCTATATTTAAAAAACAATTTTTACTATTTTTTCCATTTTTTTTCATTCAGCTCTGGTACAATTATTTAAACAGTTACAATAAAAGAGCAGAGTAGTTCCTAACTTTGTCCCAAGGGGACAGTCGTATACCAGTGTAAACAAATAACCTTCTCAGTCCATTTTCCTATTAGAGAACAATTAAGTGGTCTTTCTGGCCATAATTCAGTCCCATTGTAGGTTGTTTCATTGTGAGCCCCTCTATGTTGTTCACTTGTGACCAGCTGTAAGCAACTATCACCTCTTAAGAGGCTGCTCCTGTGAAGTTTGTTCACCCCTCTTATAAGACTATGTTACATTTTGCACAAAGTATACTGTCTAAGGTAGCATTTGAAAACTCATGGTTTGTTGATCATTGTCCTGGTAAAATATGTGTGAAAACATTGTATGTAAAGATATAAGATTCCACTATATATATATATATATATATATATATATATATATATATATATTACAAAGACATGTTCCAACATGTTCTGGAGGGCAGTAACAAACAAGTTACCCAGAGACAAAGGCTAGCCAATACCTCAGCCAGGTTTCAATGGGACCAAACAGGCCATCACCTGATTAAGTGGCCACTCTTCAACCCTGTAAAGGGTGTGGGCAAGAACTACATTTTAACAAAGAAGCAGCTAAAGGTTCCTGGCCACACCAACTCACTGCCACCTGAATATTAGCTGTAGGTGATTCTTGTGCAAGAGAAAGGCCTATAAGAGGAGAGGGCAGATGTTCCAAATCATCTCTCCTTTGCTCTTTACCCACAGCATCGTTAACACCTGAAGAACAAAGGACTCAGCATTGGATTGGCAGGAAGGGGAGGGAATCCTGGCTGAAAGAGGTTCAGCCAGTAAGACTGCTGGAACATTAGGTGAAAGAGACTTTTTCTTTGTATTCACCTAGCTTGTTAAATTAGAAGTTAGTTTTGTTTTACCTTTTCTTTCCTTGTAACCAATTCTGACTTATATGCCTCATTACTTGTAGTGACTTAAACATCCATCTGTAGTCAATCAATGTGTTTTGTTGTTTTATCTAAACCAGTGTGTTTGGATTGAAGTGTTTGGGAAACTCTTTTGGGATAACAAAATTTGTGTAATATCATATTCTATTAATAAATGATGGGCTTTATATGAGCTTGTATTGCACAGGGGGATGCCGGGCAGTACAAGACACATATTTGTGGGAGAAAGTCTGGGACTGGGGGTTTGCTGGTGTTGCCCTGTAATGTAATTCATGAATGGCTGGCTATAGCACTCATACAAGGAGTGATTTATATGCTGGAGCCTCTGTGTGGACTGACCAGGAGTGGTTGCTCTCACAGCAAAGCAGGGTAAAAGGCAGGAATGTTAGAAATGTCAAGATAAGGTAAAGAGTAGGTTAAAAATGGACAATGCATGGACAGAGCATGCTGCATAGGGATTGGTTCCTGCAAAGTAGCCAAGCCAAAAAATATGTGATGCCATGTATAATAAATGCAATGAAATGTGTAAATATAAATGAAAGATGATTTCTGTGTCACTTTAGAACTGTGATGTGCCCTGCTGTCATAAATGTAAAGGGAAGGGTAAACCCCTTTAAAATCCCTCCTGGCCAGAGGAAAAATCCTCTCACCTGTAAAGGGTTAAGAAGCTAAAGGTAACCTCGCTGGCACTTGACCAAAATGACCAATGAGGAGACAAGATACTTTCAAAAGCTGGGAGGAGGGAGAGAAACAAAGGGTCTGTGTCTGTCGGTATGCTGCTCTTGCCAGGGATAGAACAGGAATGGAGTCTTAGAACTTTTAGTAAGTAGTCTAGCTAGGTATGCGTTAGATTATGATTTCTTTAAATGGCTGAGAAAAAAATTGTGCTGAATAGAATGACTATTTCTGTCTGTGTGTCTTTTTTGTAACTTAAGGTTTTGCCTAGAGGGATTCTCTATGTTTTGAATCTAATTACCCTGTAAGGTACCTACCATCCTGATTTTACAGGGGTGATTCCTTTACTCCTATTTACTTCTATTTCTATTAAAAGTCTTCTTGTAAGAAAACTGAATGATTTTTCATTGTTCTCAGATCCAAGGGTTTGGGTCTAGTAAACCCAGTTAGAGTTTGGTGGTGGCAGTGGTTATTCCAAGGACAAAGGATAAAATTAATTTGTAACTTGGGGAAGTTTTAACCTAAGCTGGTAAAAATAAGCTTAGGAGGTTTTCATGCAGGTCCCCACATCTGTACCCTAGAGTTCTGAGTGGGGGAGGAACCTTGACACCTGAGGAGATAAGGGAACAAGGAGGCAGGCCCCAGGGCCCTAATTCAGCCCTGGGTGTTGGCTACTTCCTACCACCCAACTCGGATGTAATGAGGTTGAGTAGTGTCCATATAAGACAAACAAGAACTAGTAATTATTCCTCAAAAAAGGTTTTTAATGGTTTAACTATAAAGACAACACAGACAAAATAAAAAAAGACAGAGCAAAGACCAGCACTGGATAAGAATTAATATAAATGGCAGGTTATACTGAAGACAAGCACAAGTACACGTAAAATTACTATTCATTAAGGAGCTAATGAACAACAACCATACATATACTGGTCCTGATAGGTGATAATAAAGGCCCTGAAGACAAGCATATGTAAAGCTATCATTTACCAGTTACCTACCACTGGTTTTACACTACAGTATCGATACAACTAAGGTCTATTCAGCTCGAGCAACCAAACTTCCTTACTCCATAATCTTATCCTGCATTTGTCCAAAAATATATTACCCCTAGTCGGCCATTTTCCACACTGGCCAGGTACA
This sequence comes from Caretta caretta, assembly GCF_965140235.1. Classification (NCBI taxonomy): domain Eukaryota; kingdom Metazoa; phylum Chordata; order Testudines; family Cheloniidae; genus Caretta; species Caretta caretta. The sequence goes on from NC_134207.1 coordinate 128,640,248, forward strand.
GACAGTCAAGAAGTGCATGGCCCTTTGATTCAGGGGGTGTGGGTGAGGTATTTCTTATGACCTACAACACACGGGTTCTGTGCCTTTGTAAATTTTATCTGGTCCATTGGCCATGTTTTAAAACAGACCAACCAATCAGAGTGGACCATATTGTTAATGTGGTTACCTAAATTGTATAATTTATACATACTTATATTCTTGTAGCCAATTGTTAGTTAGTGGTGTAATTTAGGCCTATTTATATCCTATAGCCAATTGGGTCTTAATTGTGCGTAATGTGGGTTTTATAAGTACATAGGTGTCAGCAAAAAATGTTATTTGGTTGCAGTGCATCCTGACCACAAGTTTAAGTTTAATTTTGCAAGGCTTATTTTTTTGAAGCATCTGGAAGTTTGAGGCCTAACATTGCTAAAAAGCCTTGTTCATTGCTAGCTTGACAATACTTTTGTTCAAATTATTCACACCTGCATCCCCTACTCTCTTCCCCACGTTTGAGACTGCTTAACTCAGCATAGCATTGCCTAATAAAGATACTTGAGTGATAAAGTCTGGAGTGAAGTGCTGAGCTGACAACTTGGAAAGCAGAATGGAAAGAAATATCAGAAGGAATCCCAACATGCTCGGATCTGGCCCAGAATATCTAAAAGAGCACCTAAAACTTTGGGATGAAAACCATAGTGGAAAAACATCAGTCCTCTGACAGAGTGCAACTCTCTATAATAAGGGTAAAATTCGTCTTTACAAGAAAAAACTTCCTGAGAAGCTGATCCAAGACTGTTATGAACTTTCCCAGAAACTAAAGACCATCAAAATCCTCACCACCATCTGCTCCAAGTGAAAGTCATGTGTCTTTGATCTTGCCCTTTCTAACAAACACATAGTAACATGCACAATAAAAAAAACAAAAAAAAAAAAAGAAGGCAGGACAAGGAGACTAGGACTGAGATCAGAAGCCTGAGGAGTGATGACTGGAACTGGGTAGGTGAGGAAAATGGGACTAGTATGAAGAGATGGGGGTGAGGAAGAGACAGAATCAGGTTCAGACAGAGCAGAAGAGACATGTTTGGGGAAAATGTGCAGAAGAGTCTGTGTCTATTCTAGAGTACACTCCCATCCAGAGCTTGGAATGGAACCCAAGAATTTCAAGTCTCACCATTCCTTTGCCATCAGCAAATTTTTTGTGAAAGCACAAAGCATCTCATTCCTATGTAGTGCTGGTCCACATACATGACTGACAGCTTACTACTGTTATCAGTTACTCTGTTAGCTCAAGTGGCAAAAGTCTGTGCAGTAGATCTAAAGTGATGATTCATGTGAGTGTCAATGTGATGCCACATGATGGAATTTCTGGGCTGGGTTCAGTTTGGTTTTTTAATAGCCTGGAAAATTAAATACAAAACCCCCTAAATTAAAAAAAAAAAAACACACCACCACACTAGTAAGCACTCACAAGTTAGGAAATGCTATATTAAGGTTACCTGTGCAATCTTAATTTGGACTCCTTGTGCATATGAATGATCATATAATCTTTAATAACATGATCACATAATATTTTTTCCCAGGGGATCCCTGCCTCATTCAGTGTGTAGGATGCACTCACTTTAGAGATTAATCAAGGTTGTAGTGAAGGAGGCTGCTGTCTGTTGGACTCCTGAATCATTTGTTGTGGAAGCCAGAAGGTATGTAGTGAATAATGCAGGGGATGGCAGAAAGAGAAAGGACAGGCTTGGTGGTAAGGCAATTGCATGCTGCCCCAGAGAACTGGATTCTTTCCCTACCTCTGCCACAGCATATGTCTTATGTGATGCTGGGCAAGTCAATTAACCAAACTTCCTCATTTTCTGGGTGCCCATCTTGAGACTCTGGGATCTGATTTGCAGCAATGCTGAAGTTGGTCACAGCTGCAGCTGAAGTCAATGAGATCTGTGCTTCGAACAGATTAAGTGCTATGTTATGCTAAGTACCCTGAAAAAATCAGTTCCTAGACATCTCAAATTGGGCACATACAATTCTTGAATACTTTTGAGTTTAGTTTCCCTGTGCCTCAATTTCCCAGCTGTAAAATGAGGCTAATACCACCCCCTCACCTCACACGGGTGTTGTGGGTATACATTAATAACTGTTTGTGAACTACTCAGCTAATATAGTGATGTGAACCCATGAAAAAGCCCCTAAGGATATTAATAATTCTTTCTTCAAAACAGGGATTGAATAGTGTGCAGTAAATAAGGCCTGTGGCCAGACAATAAAGATAAAACAAAATATTGAATAGCTGCTGTCAAGATTCCTTCCCCACTCTGAACTCTAGGGTACAGATGTGGGGACCTTCATGAAAGACCCACTAAGCTTATTTTTATCAGCTTAGGTTAAAACTTCCCCAAGGTACAAACTGTTTTACCTTTTGTCCCTGGACCTTATGCTGCCACCACCAAAGTGTCTAGCAAAAATAACTGGGGAAGTGCCCACTTGGAAACATCTCCCTCCCAAAATATACCCCCAAGCACTACACCCCCTTTCCTGGGGAAAGCTTGATAAAAATCCTCACCAATTTGCATAGGTGAACACAGAACCAAACCCTTGGATCTTAAGAACAAGGAAAAAAGCAATCAGGTTCTTAAAAGAAGAATTTTAATTTAAGGAAAAGTAAAAGAATCACCTCTGTAAAATCAGGATGGTAAATACCTTACAGGGTAATCAGATTCAAAACATAGAGAATCCCTCTAGGCAAAATCTTAAGTTACAAAAATATACATTCCATTCAGCACAACTTATTTTATCGGCCATTTAAACAAAACAGAATCTAACGCATATCTAACTAGATTGCTTACTAACTCTTTACAGGAGTTCTGACCTGCATTCCTGCTCTGGTCCTGGCAAAAGCATCACACAGACAGAGATAACCCTTTGTTCCTCCCCCCAGCTTTGAAAGTATCTTGTCTCCTCATTGGTCATTTTGGTCAGGTGCCAGCAAGGTTATCTTAGCTTCTTAACCCTTTACAGGTGAAAGGGTTTTTCCTTTTATTTTTATGACAGCTGCTCATTAAGCAGTGTACCATCACTCCTGTACACTGAATTATTCATGGGTCCTGTAGGTGCGAGGGGGGGAAGAGGGATACTACAATAGCACAAGGGGACCAAATTAAGTTAGCATAGGCATTGTTAATTTTGGCACGTTCTATCTTTTGAGTATTTGATTTTGCAATCTTACTTATGTTCTTTTCACATATTTGTGTGTATGTGTGTGTGTAAGATATTTATAAAATACACACACCCCTTAAAATAGGGACCATCAGCTTTGTTTAAAAAAGATATAAAACCAAGGCAGGTTATTTCTTTGCCCCTACATAGAAATACTGGAGTTCCATATCACTTTCCATCCCAATCCTGTGGTGACACTGGGATTTCAGAGACAGACACCCTTATAAACATCTAAATCTATAATACACAAAAAATTTGCAGCAATATGTATGTAACCATACAACAATATAACATCAGCACAGCCTGAAATATAAAGTTATCCTCCATACTGGTAACCTATACATACTTTCCATCATAACATACTGAAGGACCAGAAACAGAATCATTCCTCCTATTAAATATTACTTCCTAGTCTTAAGAGCACTTACTGCAGAAGAACCGTGATATAGGCAGGCCTATTTGAAAAGCACTCAAGAAAATACTAGACCTAACCCTGACAAGAAGGCTTACTGCCTCTGAGAGCTGAGGGGAAAAAAACAAACTAATAAATTCTCAAAAACTAGATTTCTGTAAAGCCCTACACAGAAGTATAATAGCAGAACTTCTAATTCTGTCAAATGCACAAATCAAAGCCCTTATACCACAGAGAGAATCAGACTGCCCAAAGGGGTGGACAAAAGGAGTAGTTTGCCCCAGGGCCCCCAAACTGCATGGTATTGCACCTTGGGGTGCAAGGTCACATGACCACTCAGGTTTGGCTTAGCTGCCTCTCCATCATGACCAAGGGGCTGCTGGGCCAAACCTGAGCAGCACAGTGACCCCATTCCCCAGGTTGCAATTCCCAGATTAGGGAGCCAGGCCCAACCACTCATGACAGGAACAGAGCAACCTCTGTGGGGAACAGACTCATTCTCCAACCCGCCACAACCAGCTGACCTCAATGGTAATTATTTTTGAAGTGTGGAAGGCCTCAATTTCAGATTTTGCCCTGGGCCTCCCAAAATCTCTGTGCAGCCCTGGAGAGAATCAGCGATCACAAACTGTAAATTTGAAGTGTGGCCAAACTAGATTATAAAATCTGGACTCCTACCTGCCTAAGCTTTAGGGAAGTTCAAAGCTGGACTTCAATTCAGCTCAAACTTCACTGCGTGGGCCCATCTCCATATATGGCCTAAACTAGAACTCCATATCTGAACCTCTGAAATTTGGAAAAAATCTGATTTAGATCTACATCCAGACCCAAAATTCACAGTTTGGGTCTATATCTACTGGAAACAAAAAACAGAACCCCAACCAGACCTACAATGTAACAGGAAAGAAACCAAAATGAATGTGAGATAAGACAAAATACAAAAGAAATATAACAGATATGTGCAAGTTATTAGAAATTCTATATTAATAGAGTGAAGCTCTTCCAATCAGTGCAAGATTTTTATTCCTAGTACAAGCACTGTTAGCAGGTGTATTATTTGTTTTTCCCAATGTCTGTGTAATATATTGTAACACTTTGATAGAATGGCTTTAAACTTCATATAAACTATTAAAAAATACACAACATGCCTATGTTTTTTTTTCCATTCTATTGTGTGTGTATCTATCTATATCTACATAAACATACCTCTCTTTTGTTCAGGGTCTTTTAAACCTCTTTACTTCTCTCTTCTTCCACCCTATTATTTTCCCTTCTTCCTCTACCTGTGTCGTCTCTCTTTCCTCTCCCAAAATGTTTCCTTTCATTCTTTCATTTTCTGGTCCTCTCAAACTCAGTTTTGTTTTCATCTTTCCCATTTTATCCTTTTTGCCTTCTTCTATGCTATCAGTTCAATTTCTGACTTCTCCTCTCTACCAATCCTCAACCCCTTCTTCCTCACTTTCCATTAATTTACCATGCAACTTCTTTTCCCATCTTTGTATGCATCTGACAGACACCTCCACGGTCTCTAGTTAGTCTCCACTCCCACTTTATTCTTCTATCACTGGCAAAACTTCACTTTACCCTTCATTATTCCCACCTCTTTTGCCCCTCTTTATCTAACTGCCACTATCCACTCTTCTCTATGGTGTCTCTAATCTCTCTGCTACCACTGCATTCCAGTCACTGGGGAAGGGGATTACCGGGGAAGGACGGGGTGGGTTTACTGAGAAGGGCAAAACAAGGGGTTATAAGAGCTACACGGGAGAGAGCTAGTTGACAAAGGATGTGCATATAAGAGCTCATTGTATTTTCATGAATTAAGATATTTAGCACTGTACTCTCAGTTTTTCACTTTGTAACACACAGTACATAGGCCTGATCAAAACCAAACAAAAACAAACCTCCCCCCCACCACATCTCCTTCAGGAAATTTCAGCATTTCATGGAACAATTTTTCTTTTTAACCTCAAGATGCAAAAAGCAAAAGGTGATTTTCACCCAAGTGAGGACAGGAGCTGTTGGATTAAGGGATTAATTTACTCCTTGAACCTTGCTGACATTTCCCTACTATGCACTCTGACAACCTTAGCATTGAACTTACCATCTCCTTTGCAAGTTTGCCCCTGGGAACCAGCAAGATGGGAAGCAAGAAGTGAATACCATCCACAAAGAAATGTGATGCTTTCTTTTTCTTTTTCAATTAAAACATTTTATTATACCTTTTCACCCATTCAGACTAAATACAACTAATAATTTATGATGCTGGATGCTTCCCCACTCCACGCTTTTTTCTTTTTCTTAGAAGACGCACAGAGGATGTAGTTATAACTTGAAAGCAAAACCAAATACAGAAAGTCAAAAGGAAAACTAAATAAAATGTTCATTAAGGATGCTTTAGGCCCTGGTTCTGGCTACTACTTCTGCCCCCACTCAATCATCCTTCTGATCTCTTCTATTTTAATTCTGATGCTTCACACACATCAACATTTGCTGCTCCCTTAAGCCATACTTTTTAAGTAAAGCATTTTATAAAAATGACTAACTGTTACATAAAATCCATCATTTTAGTCACTAAACTCACTGCACACAACTGATGCTTTAATTAATTTCTCTTTGCAAAGAATACAGTGGTATATCACTGAGAGATTTCAGCTTTTTACACTCTCGACCTAACCCACCCCCTCCTTGACAAAATGTCAGCAGTTGAAACAAGGGTAATGTAGCTGAACTTCTTGTCTCTCTTTAGTGCAATGGAGATTCAGAGATTCCAAAGCTGGAAGGGACCACTGGGATTATCTAGTCCAGTGGTCTCCAACCTTTTTAAACCCAAGATCACTTTTTGAATTTAAGGGCAACCCAGGATCTATCCCCCCCTTCCCTTAGGCCCTGCCCCATCCCAGAAGCCCCTCCATTGCTCACTCTCCCCGGCCCTCAGTCACTTTCACCAAGCTGGGGCAGAGGGTTGGGGTTCAAGAGTGGGTGCAGGCTCTGGGCTGGGGCCGAGGGGTTCGCAGTGTGGGAGGGGACTCTGGGCTGAGCCTGGGGAAGTGGGTTGGGTGAAGGAGGGGATGAGGGGTGCAAAATCTGGGAGGGGTACAAAATCTGGGGATGCTTCCAGGAGCGACTTGAGGCCAGGGCAGGCAGGAAACCTGCCTTAGCATCAGCCCCACTACACCACCAGAGATCACAAGTGACTGGGGAGTCTTTAGGTTTGACCAGGTGATTGCAGTCAACAAGCTGGTGACCATTGATCTAGTCTTAACTCCTATATAACACAGGGCATAGAAGTTCCCCAAAATAATTCCTACACAATATCTTTTAGAAGAATATCCAATCTTGATTTAAAAATCGCCAGTGATGGAGACTCTACCATGAGCCTTAGTTAATTGTTCCAGTGATTAATTATATTCACTGTTAAAACTTTGTGAACATTACACAGAAGCAAACAGTTTAATAATGCTTTCTGTGAAAATTAAGGCTTGGCAAAGCTTGACACGCACATGCAGATTGATAACTTTTCACTCAGGAACATTTTATTATTAATAAAATAATATTAATCATGGCAGTACCTATAGACCAATCAAGCAGGGGGTATATTGTGCTTGGCACTGTGCAGAGTAGCAGACGGACCCTGCTCTGAAGAGCTGACAATCTAAGGCCATGTCTATACTACCACTTCTGTCAGCAAAACTTATGTCACTCAGGGGTGTGAAAAACACTCCCCTGAGTAACATAAATTTCACTGGCATAAATGGTAGTGTGCACAGCACTATGCTGGCAGGAGAGCCTCTCCCTCCAACATAGCTGCTGCCATTCATTGAGGTAGTTTTATTATGTCGATGGGAGAGCTCTCTCCCACCGGAATAGAGTGGCTACAGGAGCAATCTTCCAGCAGCATGCCTGCATGGGTACATCTGTGCTGCTGTAAGCTTGCTATTGTAGACCTGCCCTAAATAGACTAGACATACACAGAGTGGGGAAGGGATACAAAACACAGAACAGACAATGTGATGGTGGCAAATGTCATGTTAGTTTCAGTAGTATAGTCAAGGGTAAATGGAATTTACGCACCTCTCATTTAGGGAATACCTAGTTTAGTTTATGTTAGTTTGCCTAGCTCTTTTATTACTAGTACACCACTCATTCGTTCTACTTTTTTTTCCCCCTTTGATGGGGAAAGGAAAGGGGGGTTAGTTGGGAGATAAGCTAAATGGAAACAAAAGTCAAGGGAGAGGGAAACATTGAAGGGAAGGAGGGTGAGGGAGACATGGCAGGGGAGAAGAGAATAAGAAGGCAAGGGTGAAGAGAAGCTGAGGTGAAAAATATTGTGAGGAAGGAAGACAGTTGGAGCAAACAGTCAATCAGTACAGGACAGAGAAAATCCAGTCAAAATTGTAGCAAGTTCTCTGAATAATGTCCAGAGGTCCCTGCTTTGGCTGCTTCTGCACTGGTTTTACCAGCTGAGGTCTCTGGCTGGTTCATCACTGCAGTTTTTCCCCAAGACTACATGATTGAGGGAGGAGGAGGCACCACGTACATTCTAGTTTCCCCTGGGTGAGGGATCTCCCCTTCACCATTCTAGAGCTGGGAAGTGCTGGTTGAATAAAGAAAAGAAAGAGTTGTGAATAAACAGCTCAGATTCAGTTCACTACTATGTGTGGGGTCATGGTATTCAGTGTGACTATTCAGATTACTAGTTGTCATTGATGAAAATATTTGTGCGTCCTGAAAGTTTTGCAAATTCATACTGGAAATTCACTATACACTATTCCCTAATCATCATTGACTTATCTCCTCTTATAAAGTTTTATTCATCCAGTAAAGGTTCAGAAAGAAAAACAGGCAACTTGGTGGATGCAAGACTGCAAAATGTTTGTTATTCAATTCAGGCTTGTCAAATATATTATGAATTATGATTTGCTAAATGGGGAAAAACAATGAACTTGTTCTGAAACTAGCTCCAAGTATTAGGATTTTAGCATAAAATCACCCCCCGCCCCATAAAAATACAATTAATTGATACAGAAGGGCCAGTGCAAACCCTGAACAAAACTTCAAGAAAAGAAAAAGAGAAAAGAAAAAAAAGAAAAGAAAATTCTGCCATTTGTTTCCTCCTATTATCCTGTTTTTGCCTCCTCTTTTTTTCTTGAGGGGCTAATTGGTCTAACTTAATGAGCTCTTTTAGCCACTTCAAATTGTGTAACATCTGAACTACTGTATTGAAAGACATCATTTGTATACCTTCTTGAAAGCATGTTCTCCTATAAGCGTTTTCAAATGTGTGTAGGTATGCAGTAAGTATACATAAAATATCATATGCCAGAAGTCTGCAAAACAAAGTAACTTTCAATTTTTAATTAAAAATATCAAAACAGTTGGTTTCTAAAAAGGATGTGAAAAATGAAGGCCCAACCCTAGTTCTACTGAAATCAATGAAAAACTCCCAGTGATGTTTGGGACCTTCACACCAAAAAGGAAACAGCAATCATCACACAACTCAGAGAGAAGAAATAGGAGTGGCTGCCTAGCTAATGCTACAACATTGTACTTAGTTGAAGACTTTTTGCCAAATTATATCTAGCAAGCTGTCTTTTGTAAGCATGGTGCAACTCCCATGAACATCTCTGGGCCAATTTCATCAATGATACAAATTGTGGTGTAATTTAGGTATAAGTCAGTCAGAAAATTAATGTAAATAGGCCAAATTCAAGGGGGACTTGTGGTGCAAATTATATGTTGGGTATAAAATTATCGGAAAATGGTGGCAAGGTACACCAATTAGGGAGTATACAAACAAATGTAATTTACAGTGAATTGTGGTATTCTGCAGGGTCCAAATTCAGGGGGCTATGTTGCTGGATTTACACTTTAAAATATATTTGTAATGGCTGTCAAGGATGCCTAGAACATGAGGTATGGACTCTTTAATTCTGTATTTTATACAACAATAGAAATTAAATAAAATTCACTGAGAGTAGAGGCAGGTGCAATATGAGTAATTCACCAAACTGTCATGCTAAAATCTTGTGTTCTTAGCTGAGTATAGGGGGCTTTCAATCTTAATTGGAAGCAACTGTTATATTTTACGGAAAAACTGTAAATATGGATAGTGTGGGATCTTTTCCCCTTATTGCATTTGGAAAGTAGAATGGCTTTTAACTGTCTGCAGATGGGAAGTCGGGGGAGGCAAGAAATAGGGGTAAGAAAGTAAGTGAGGGGTTAGAAGCAGGGCAAGACTGGAAGTAAAGCAGCTGATTGAAATGAAAGGGAACACATAGGTACCTAAGGGTTCCTCAGAGAAAAATGATAGGGTTGCTCTGTTATACAATTACATTATATTGTATCTATCCAAGAGTAGACATTCCTTCTCAGAGAGTGAAAAAGAGTACATGATTTGACAGAATTTCACGATAATTCATTGGCGTTAATGAGAGAACCCTGATTCATGAGATCTAAGATGAAATCTTCTAAAAGCAATAATAATGAGAAAGGCTGGCAATTCCACATAAGGTTAATACCTGATTTTTTGCCTTGTAAAGATGATCTGAGCTTGTAGATCTGCTTTATGCCCTCAACTGTGTTTTCTCATACAGAAATAAGATAGTCAGCAGTAGCCCCGCAGTCAGAGGTTCATCTTATCCATACTATTCACTGGTAAATGTTTGTTAAAACTCTTCCATAGATGCCTTCTTTATTGGAATCAAACAGCAATAGTTCAGATTTGAAGAGCTTAGTTAAACAGTGTATTACATAAAATATTCATTTGCTCATGGACAATACATTACATGAGTTCAGCGACAATGATCTGGAGTAGCATGGTGGAAAATAACACAGGTTTTGTCAAGGCAACAAAGCATGCCTGTTGGGAAAACTAATTCATTCTCCCCAAACTACAGACAGATCATATGGCTGCATCATTACTCCTCTGCATCTGTTATTGCAGCATACAGGCTGGGATAGTGATCATTGCTCTTCTGTGCTCCTTATGTGAAGGTTACATGAATCGAATGGCCCATCTTGCATTTTGACCCCAATTACTCCTCTGAACTAGCTTATTCACATTTTGAGTGGGCTCACCTGAATAGACTGTAGAGACACCTATGCAGCCATTTCATGCATTCCTCACATATGGTTACCAAGGGGTTTGTCAGCAGAGGGCCAGGCATAGCTTCTCTGTGAGAGAGTGAGTTCCAGCTATTGTGAACAAACTTATAATGTAGCAACGTATGGTATGAAATTCAAGAAAGTACATGTGAGAGCCAAGAAAGTAAAAGTATTGGTGAAGTTTCCCATTCTCATTAAAATTTTAGTCATGTGAGATTTGTCTTATTCTTTGTCAAATGAATGAGATATTGGAATATTAATGCCTAACATATTCTGAGAATGATAGCAATGTACTGTACTATTTTGAGCTTTTCAGTATTCTTTATTTTGATTGGGTGGACATCCCACTCCTCTTTTACAGTCCGAAAGAAATGTTAAGGGGGAAGAAAATGACCATTTGATCAAAATTCAGAATAATGAAAAGGTCAAAGTACATGATCAAAATGTACAGAATACATTAGACATTACGATTCTACTATTTCATTTTTCTGACAAAGATTCTAACCAGACCATAAAATGACAGAAAGTTAATCAATTTTCATGACATAAGTAGATAAGATGGTAATGTTTAGTCCTCAGCTGCTATTCAAAAGGGCTGGGTGACAGGACATCATTGGTAAATTCGACAACACACTCTAGTTATCACTTTCCAATATAAAATGTTTTTAAAAGGTGATGGAACTCAATATTTCCAGAGCCTTTTATCATCAGAGTGTTAGAGAGGGGAGTGGTCCTTTTGTAACTCCTCTCCCTCTTCTTTTTTTGCTCATAAACGTCAAAATATATAATCTGGCCATTTAGAAGTGTCTTGGACTTTCAGGAAGTTCTCTTTGGCTATAAGAATTATGATACTCTTTTGGGGTATAGCATAATCTTTATACCTAGCTTTCAGGTAGATTGTTAGAACAGAAGTATAATGAAATCTCCTCGTCTAGACTTTCATTTTACCTTAGCCCTCTAAAAGTGAGGGTAGTAGAAGGTTTGTCTGTTTTGTTTTGTTTCATATTTTGGGCAATCTTCTATTAGGGAGAAGAGTATGTACTGCTTGCACAGTCTCCATCTCAGTAGAAGGGAAACCAATCTCCTGGATAGGAGACTAGCTAGAGTACGTAAGAGAGCTTTAAACTAGCATCTAAAGGGGAAGGTAAAAAACAGCATATATACACTCAAACATATAACTCCAACTCAAGGTAGTATGTAAAGAATCAAGGAATGTATAAAGATGCTTTCAAAGAGTCAAATTTTCAAAGCTGAAAATTTCACACAAGAATGTGGATGACAATTGGTAATTGTTTAAGAATGCTTTATTGGATGCCTATAAAAATCACAATACTAGATGAAGATGGTAAAATTGTCAATCATGACGTAGAAAAGGCAGAAGTATTCAATTAAATTTCTGTGTTGTAGTTGGAAAGAAACATTATATATTCATATTGCAATGATAATGAAATACATTCTCTTTCCTAGATTCATAAACTCTAAGGCCAGAAGGGATTACTGTGATCATCTACTCTGACCTCCTATAGAACACAAGCCAGATAATTTCTCCAAAATAATTCTGAGAGTGTATATTTTAGAAAACATCCAATCTTAATTTCAAAAATTGTCAGTGATGGAGAATCACCACAACCCCTGGTAAATGTTTCCAGTGGTTAATTATTCTCACTGTTAAAATTTTATACCACATTTAATCAGTAACTAGGAAGAATGTTTTAGATATTTTCGGACATTTTTAAATCTGAAAAGACTAAATGGGATGGCATGGGTCACCATGAGCCAGTTAAAAGGATGTCCCAGGCAAAGGTCATGGAAAGGCTAATACAGAATGCTATCAGCAACTATTTAAAGGATGGTAGCATAATGAATGTCAATCAACATGGTTTTCTGGCATGATCTTACAAAATAGATCTTACAAAATAATATTTTATATGAGATCACAAGTTTGGCTGATAAAGATAACAGTGTTGACAAAGTATACTTAAACTTCTGAAAGACATTTGACTTAGTCCTGCACTACATTCTGATAAACAAAAAGAATTACTACTCTATCATCTTAAAACTGATTAACTAATAGACCTCAAAAAGTAATTGTAAATAAGGAAATATCATCCAAGTCCACAGGGATCTGTTATTCACACAATGCTGTTTGACACCATTATCAAGAAGGAAATATAACATCACTGCTGGTAAAATTTGAAGGTGAAAACAATTGGTGGAGTCATAAAACAATGTGAACAAGTCAGCTAAAGAGGCTACCCTGGATTGGTTGGTAAAGTGGGTTCATTTGAACAACCTGTATAAGAACACAGCCATAAGCAAGGTTGTACATCTAGAAACAAAGAACATAAGTCATATTTACAATATGTAGACTGGATCTGGAGTGCAGTGTCACTGAAAACAACTTAGGAGTAATGATAGATAACCAATTGTACGTGAGTGCCCAGTGTAATGCTGTAACTAAGAAGGCAACCACAATCCTCACATGCCTAAACAGCAGAATATTAACAAGGAGTGGCCAGGTGGTAATTGACTCTTTCCAGGGCACTACTGATACCAGTACTGGAATACTATGTCCAGCTCTGCTGTCCTCACTTCAAAAGGGAAGTTGAAAACTTGGGAAGGTTTCAGAAAACAGCTACGAGAATTATTTGAGGTCTAGAGAACATATAGTGAGAGATTAAAGAATCCCAAACTATTTAGTTTATCCAGCAGAAGGTTGATAATAGTCAATAGACCTAAATACACAAAAGGAGCCAGGAATCCAGAAAATCACTGTGATTAACAAAGCCTGAGTTAGGAACCTAAGTTAGTATACAACGAACTGGAAATAGGCACCATAGACTGCATTTCACAAAAGGCAGCATGCTAGGTACAGAGCTACCTAAACTAACCAATAGGAGATGAGATGCCAATGAGAGAGGTATTCGCTAATCCCCATGTCAGAGATCGGGGCCTAAGTACAGGTTGCAGGGAAGTGCCTTTGTCTGCTTGGGATTCTCAGCTGCAAATCTTCTCTTGGGACTAGGCGCCTAAGAGTTAGAAAGAAACCAGACAACTTCCCTTATAGCTTTTAGCTCAGTGGTTACAGAACTCACTTAGGATGTAGAAGACCCCCCCCGCAGTTCAATTCCCTCCTCTACATTAGGGGGAAATGGGATTTGAACTGAGTTCTGCTATATCTCAGGTGAGTGCTCTAACCAGTGGGCAACAGGATATTCTGATGTGGCTCCCTCAATCTCTCCAGCTCAAGTTGCTACACTCTAGATAAATATTTAAAGAGTGATTGGTGCATGGGGGAGTGGATCCTGGGTCTCCCACATGAATGATCTAACCATCAGGCTACAGAGTCATTCTCATGCTGCTCTCTCACTTTCTGTCTTTTAAAGAGTTGTCTAGGCAAGAGAGAGAGAGAGAGAGAGAGAGAGAGAGAACACAAGCATGAGAATGACTCACATCCCAAGTTACTTCCCTAACCACTAGGTTAAACGTTATGAGTGAAGTCCTGCTCCTCTTCCCCAGTGCCTTGCACTCCTTTGCTGTTCTGTATGAATTTGCCTAGAGATGGTAGATGCCCTCTGATCAGCTCTACTGGAGAGGGCCCCATATCCAATTTAGGTGGCCGCCCCCTGCTTGTGAATCACTCTGGGGCTTATGGGGGAGAGACACAGCTGGGCCCTTAGAGGGAAGTACCAGTGTGAATGCCCAGAGGCAGAAACATAGGCATATAGGGAACTTTTTACTGCAAAAACATAGTTGCCGAGTGAGTTTAGGCATGTACAGGGTTTAGCAGGAGTTTTGTGCATCACAGTGGTTGCAAAACTGTGACTTAGGAGCCTGAAGGATGGACGTAGGGACCTAACTCCTTTTGTGCATTCAGACCTAAGTATACGCATGGGGAAGAAATGTCTATCACTAGACAGCTCTTTAATCGAGCAAAAAATGGCATAATGAGATCCAGCGGTTGGAAACAAATTCAGACTAGAAATAAAGAGCAACATTTGAAGAGTGAGATTTAACTTTTGGAACACTTTTCCTAGTGACATGGTAGAGTCTCCATCACTTGCACTTTTTAAATCAAGACTGGATATCTTTTTCAAAAAAATGTGCTAAAGCTGAAACAGAAGTTATGGGCTTGATGCAGTGTTTACTGGGAAAATTTCCAGGGCCTCTGTTATGAAGGATGGTTGACTAGATAGATGATCAAAATGGTCCCTTCTAGCCTAAAAGTACATGAATCCAAGTTCATCCTGAAAATCCTTCAACTGCCCACAAACATGCTGGGATGACGGTTTGGTTTCCTGACATGTCATAATAGCAAACCACCATCCCTAAGACATACTTTAATACATATCGTGACTTCACATGAATCCAAATTAAAAAGGTGTGCCCATATTTATCAAAATCCAACCATTGTTATTGCATCTAGAGCTCTTATTCCACAAGTGCCTCTGAACCCTCAGTGAAGTTAAAGGCAGCACCATAGCAACAAGATATGCTTTACATTTCCATTCCCTAATATCATCTCCTTACATTCCCCCAGGTGCAACCCATCTAGCAGGAGAAACAAAATCTATTACATTAGCATTTCAAAGTCTCCAGAAACATGGAAAGCTTCCATATGTACAGAATCTGCAAGTTATTAAATGTTAGGATAGTGTGTCAATTTTTGGGCAAGGGTGTTAATAATCAAAATAAGACCAATGGTAGTATATTGGTTACACGAGGTCTCATTTTTACATAGCCTCAGCCCACCTTTCTCAGTTGAAAAAAATTTTCTATGACTATTATGCAAAAGTGATATGGTGTGGAGGTTAATTTTGATTCAGATAACCAATCACATATCTCAATCACATATCTGTGTACTTATTTTTATGATGCTTTTCTGAACTTCCTGGATCTGCATTTCGTGAGACTTCAGTACTTACTGCTTTTGTTCAGAAAAGATTTACCACAAGTATTCTAGACTTTTTCCTTTTGGTTATTTAACATCTGGTACTGAGCACAAGACATAAATGCAAAGGTGCATAATTGTGAAAAATAAGGGAGATCTTCATTTTTTAGCATCACAACAGTTTCAGAGTAGATGCACATTTAAGAAGTGAAAAGAAAAGGAGAACTTGTGGCGCCTTAGAGACTAACCAATTTATTTGAGCATAAGCTGTAGCTCACCAAAGCTTATGCTCAAATAAATTGGTTAGTCTCTAAGGTGCCACAAGTACTCCTTTTCTTTTTGCGAATACAGACTAACACGGCTGTTACTCTGAAACCATTTAAGAAGTGAAGACTCTTTATTCTACCTGAACTGGTTCATACAGGTTCCAATTATGGTCATCTTGAAACTTTAAAGAAAAATCATTCTGTAAAGTATCATACTTCAAATCCTGTTACCTCTCTATACAGATGAGGCACTGGTTGACTTAATGGTCCGTTGTTTTAATAATTTCTAATTTTTTAAAAGCACAATTGGTGTGTCATATCACAGCAGATTTATGCCTATAGAAACACACTTTGCATTATAACCAAAAATATCTTTTAAACCTTAAAAAGCAGGTAGAATGTAAAAATAATTACTCATATTCATATTAAAACTAATAAGAAGTCTAATTAGTGATTCAGTAAACCTACAGAACCAAGCAATAATAATTATAGGGCAAGTTTTCAAACTTCTACTAAAACCTACAAGAGAAAGTCAGAGAGAGAGAGTAACATCTATGTAGGCAGAAATTAAACAGTAGTTATTATTAGCTTGAAGGAAAAAGTAGAAGCAGAAAAAAATAAATGCAAAAGTAAAGGCAAGGTTACAGGTAAAGTGATTTTCTGAAAAAAAAATAAAATCTTAAGAAAAGTGATTAGGCAAATTCAGGCTCTAAAATCATCTTCCTTGCCCATTGATTTCATCATGACACTCTTCACATCTTTCAATTGGCTATTTCATCAGATTTAAACTTCTTGTCCCTATCTTTTAATGGTTGATACAATTCTACCTCCTCCCACCTTATCCTCCATTGTTGCATTTTGCACTGTCACCACCCACTCCCTCTGCTAATATATCCACATTGGCACATTTGTCAGCTGTTCACATAATCATCTCCATGACTTCTTTTATGAAGCCCCTGTTCACTGTTCAATTGCCCTGTACTCATTCACAAAGAACTTATCCGGTCCACATATAAATCCCTCTTAAAAAGTCACTTCTGCCTTGCCTGAGTTATATTTAAATTTTCCTATTTGTTGTTTCCCTTCCTCAACTGCTTATGCCTTTCCTTAGAGTGTGAGCACCTGGAAGCAAGGATCATTCTTTACTGAATGTCTGGAAAGTATGTAGCAGACTATAGGGACTACCATAAAAAACAAACAATAACAATAATAATTAGGCAACAGAATAAACTAAGTTCACATTCTAGCAGCATTTGTCACATGCTACGAGGGACAACTTGGGGAAAATGCATTACATCAAATACTACAGTGCAAGATGAGTATGAACTTAACTTGCAGCTATAGTAAAACTTCATCAAGTACTGATGATAATAATAATAATAATAATAATATGTAGAACATACAATATGATAACATAATAACATGTAGAAGTCTGATCAATAACACTGGTCATGTATTGGAGGTAAACAGTGACTATTTGGTTTGAATTTACTTTATTCAAGCAATTTGCCAAGCTCTGAATCTTGTCTGTTTAATTGGGTCAGATATATAAAACAGATACCAAACTATGTATTAGAAAGTGTCTTTGGTGAGCATTTGAAAGCTTGAATACAGAATAACAATTTTGTATACTCTGTTTGCTTTATTCATTGACTATTTTCAAAAACCCAGGAGATTAACAGATAATGGACTGGTTCACAAGTGGTTCATGAAGCCACAAGTTAAAACTCGCCCAACTTTTTATTCACTGAGTACTATTTGACCAGCTCTTGTTTTTGTACAGAAGGCAGAATAGTTATATGTATAAGCATGCCAAACCATGAATGCTGTCAATGAGTCAAATGTTCATAAAACATTGTTTCCCTTCCAAATAATGAGAAATGTTATGTATTTTAATTGAAAGGGCATTACTTTGTGTTAAAATGAAATGGAATTGTGTCAGCCAATCAGAAAACAATACTTACTGAGAGTTTTCTGCATTGATTAAAAAAAAGGAAAGATACCCCTAAATATGTCAGTGTGGTGACAACGTAAAGTGTTACAACAACAAGTTACTTACTGTGCACAACTCTATATTTATTTTCCAATCATTCAATTCCTTGCACTATGATTGAGGGTCATCATTAGCAATTAAGAATGCTGGTATGTCAAATATATAGGGAAGGGTAACAACTTTTATGTATGCAGTAATATAAAATCCCTCTTGGCCAGAGGTACAGAATCACTTACCTGTAAAGGGTTAATTAGTTCAATTAATCTAGTTGGCACCTGACCAGAAAGAAGATACTTTCAAATCTGGTGGGGGAGGGGAAGGTTTTGTTTGTGCTCTCTGTGTGTGCCCTCTGAGACAAAGAGAGAGACCAAGCAGGTAATCCAGCTCCTAGTGAAATGATACATATAAAATTACAGAAATTGTAAGTAATAGCAAGGAAATGCATTAGATTATCTTTTGTTTTAGCTTTTGAATATTCCCTATGCTAAGAGGGAGGTTTATTCCTCTTTTGTAACTTTAAAGCTGAGCTTAGAGGGGAAATCCTCTGTGTTTTAAGTCTTTTTATTACCCTGTAAAATTACCTTCCATACTGATTTTACAGAGGTGTTTCTTTTACTTTTTTTTTTATAATAAAGTTATGCTTTTAAGAACCTGATTGGTTTTTAGTGTCCTAAAACCCCAAGGGTCTGGTCTGTACTCACCTTGTTTACCTATTTGGTTGGTATATTATTCTCAAGCTTCCCCAGGAAAGGGGGTGAAGGGACTTGGGGGGATATTTTGGAGGGGATAGGGTCCAAGTGGCCCTCTCCCTGAATGTTTGTTTAAATCACTTGGTGGTGGCAGCAATATGGTCCAAGGACAAGGAAAGGAATTTGCATCTTGGGGAAGTTTTTAACCTAAGCTGATGGAATATAAGCTTAGGGGGTCTTTCATGAGGGTCCCCACATCTGTACCCCAGAGTTCAGAGTGGGGAGGGAACCCTGACAGTGTATTAATACTGTTAACCACATTGTGACTATGAAAAGTGCTTGTATTCTCATCATCCCTTTGTTCTTACAGGATACTACCCTTAAAATTCATGAAACATGAGCCCACAACCAACACAGCCACCGGGGCTTCTAATCCCCTCCATGCATAGTCACCCCATTTAACCTCAGAATCTCTGAATCCATCTCATTGCCCTTCTTTTCAGGAGAAACAGAGCACATTTGTGAAATAACCAATCAAATTAATATGTTTAAATGTTTATGTGCTTTAGACTTTGTTGTGAATAATTTGGTTGGCAATCATGTATTGGAGCAGGACATATTGATCATGCATGGCCAGAAGTTATGAATTAGTCAATGATGAGAAAAATTGGGCATTATGCCACTTACGTGATGGGCATCTTTATTCCCATCAAGTTAAAAATAAGTAGACTGCATGTGTCATACTGAAATAGATTCTGTTTTGTCTCACATAATTGCTTATGTAATTTCTGAGACACAGCAAGCAGTTTAGTAGCAAATTGGATTGTGTGTTGTTCCTCTTTTTATAAAACTGAACTCCCACAACATGCCCTCTAGGTGGATTCCAAGTGGCATGTTAATTGATCTAATTCCAAAAGTAATTAGTGAATAGATACGTTTGAATGAAAAAAATTATTATCTAGACCATGAAAACCTTTCAAAAAGTTGTTTGATTGTACACTAAAATGAGCAATCTTCCTTCAAAGCAATCTGGTCAAAAACTTGAAAGGCTATTTTTATCCATCTTGCACTCTCTCTAGAGGAAAACACTTTTACTTTCAATATAATTGAATCATTCTTGTAAGTGGCGTTCTGGCAAAAAGTCAGCAGATCTGTCAGGATCTCATCAACTTACATTAACGTGGAGATGTGATAAAGATGTTAAAACAATGTTATGTTTCATTCCTCTTTTCACCAGAACAGTCATTACACTCTGATGAGAGGAGCATCTTCTCACAGCAGACATTCTCTTTGGAGGCCTATCCAGATAGGATTCTAAGTTTATAACATAGAAAGGCAACAATTCATCTTAGTTCTAGTATTTTCCACCATATATATAGTGTTTAAATGAAGGAAGATAGAGAAGGATATTTGACTGCACTGGTGAAGAGACAAATATCCATTATAAATATAGTAGCTGCCATTAAAAAGTCATTTGTCAACAGCTGCTGCACAGTGGTATATGAAATAACTAGTTTCCTCTATGCTTAGGGACTAACTGATAACTGTGTAATTACGTTTAGTAAGTAATGCTTGGTGTTTTAATGCCTTCTATTTTATTATGGGCTAGTAATTATGATAATCCAACTGGTAAATGTGGATGCATGAATATATTAACTCATTTTCTTTCCTCCAGTTTAGTGATAGTGAAAAGTACAAGACTGGCAATTTTGGAAACTGAAGTCTTCTGCTCAAAGTAGATACAGCATGGGCAGCAACAGTGAAAATGTTTCCAACAATGTCCTGCCAGCATTCTTTGATTTGGAGGGAACCATCTCCAGAGTAAATAAGTGCTTCATTCCCTATTCCTTTCAGTTCTTGGCCTCTTGGTTGAGACTGCTTACAAATGTGTTAATTATTGTAAGTGCTGCAGGGATGTTTTTGTTATAGAGACTCTTGCCCACTAGAAACTAAACTGACACCATTGGCTTGTTTTAAATATGC
The DNA here is from genome assembly GCF_965140235.1 of Caretta caretta. NCBI lineage: Eukaryota > Metazoa > Chordata > Testudines > Cheloniidae > Caretta > Caretta caretta. Next base: position 128,660,787 of record NC_134207.1, read on the forward strand.
CATCCAATAACTATTAGATGATAATGAATTTCAGTCACCGCTGGCTTGGGCTGCATGTAAATCAGACACCTAGAGGATATATTTATATTTAAATAGCTATGCCTCAATACACTAGCCAGTTTTAAAAATAGAAAAGTAATACTGCAGTGTCCTTGGGTCACATTACAACTGCAGAACACAACTTTAATGATCTCCCCTCCCCTTCAGAATATTTTAGCGTGATGAATCATGGTTTTCATTACTTAAAAATGAACTAAGACTACTAATTGTCAGAACTAGTCAAAACATTTGTGATAAATGAAATTTTGGTGAATCTGAAACACTTTGCAGAGATGATTTTTTCAACTCGCTGTTTATCAAGCATGTTTGAGGACCATCTGGTCATTTCTGACCAGAGTGAGTAAGAGCCGCTTCAGCTCTCCAGTGCAAAGAGCTCCAAGAACCACCAGTACCACTTCCACCTACTGTAGCCTGTTACCGTCATCATCATCTTCCCACCAGTGGACGGCCTGCAGAGTGCAGCCTCCAGCAGGCAAGGGTATAGGCCTCCAGGGGTTGTCTACAAAGAATGTTGCACTTTTAGGGAGTGAACAGGGCTAAGCCAACTATAGGTGCTGGAACTAGGGGTGTTGCCGCATCCCCTGGCTTGAAGTGGATTCCTTTATATCCAGGGTTTACAGTTTGGTTCAATGGCTCTCAGGACCCCCACTATATCAATTGTTCCAGTACCCCTGCAACCAACCCTTCCCACCACCACCACTAAAGAGGTATCCACAGACAGAGGAGAAGCACAGACAAAGTGAAGAACAGAAGATGGAGAAGTGAGAAGAACAGGAAGAGAAGAGGTTGAGTTGGGAGAAGGAGAACTTGAAAGGAAAAAAAAAAAGGAAAGATACTCCTAAATATGTAGTGACCACGTAAAGTGTTACAATAACAAGTTAAATATTAAAAGTATTGAAAAATACCCTTTGATTTCATGGGTGGATGCAGTTTAACTTACAAAATAAAAGGCACCTTCTGTTCACCCTTACTATATGACTGTCTGAGGGCACATTTAAAGAAAGGTGAAACTCTTCAGTTAAATTAAATGAAGAGACATAATCCTCTAAGAGACTTTTCAAAGCTATCAGTCATACTCCCTATTTTTTTTCCTGTGCTGAGAGATTAAAAATATTTTCACCTTTATATAATCTTTTCAACCCTAAAAGCAGAAATACCAACAGGGAATGTGTACCCCCTAAATATAGTTTACTATACCCCCAACTCTATTCCTGCTCAACCATGATATATACTTGTACCACATATGTGGTCATGATAGATGTGATAAACTGCATTTTGTTCTACTCCTTGGACCACAACTATTTTTTTAAAGACATCAGCCTGCCAAAGAAATGATTCCTTCTTTCCCAGTATGTGGCATTTCCCTCTCAAAAATTACACTATATCCAATAGATCTGTGAAAGAATTTTGGATTTTATGATAAAAGAATGAAATTTGCCACAGTCTTAGGGCATGACTTAATAAAGATTTTTATGTATGGGTCCATCACCAACTCATGCCATGTTGGCTATGGAAACCACTTTGAATTCTGAATGTTCTTTTTTTTTCCGCACTGATGCTTTCCTGATAGTGTTTGTTTATGGTATTAAACCATATCAATCGGGGTTTTTTTGGTAAATTTAAATTCCTGTGGTCTTAGGTGTCCTATAAACTAGAGTTATGAATTGTGATGGCTTGAGAGTATACAAAAGATAAAGAATTAACATGCTCTGTAGCATGTCAGCAGGGAGTATTTACTAAAATATTAATTATATAGAAAAAGAATGTTTACAACTTTCTGTTCATGAACAAAAGTGACATTTCTCTTTGCTAATAATAATATTTCAGAGTGATCTGTGTGGAACAGGTTATTGCTGTGTTTCAAAAAGATTGAAAAGACAGCTTGTACATGCAGCCTAAAATCAATTAAGAAACAAGAAAATCTTTCACTGTCTTAAATATATTGAAACATCATTTCCCCACCATTTTTCGAGGAGGAGACCTGCAATTTGGTGTTGGAGATTGCCCTTGCAGGAGGTCTGCTGAACAAGGGGAATTTATTTTGCTTCATAGGCTCTGTTAATGCCTGGGTTTTGTCTTGTAACCTTTGTTACAACATTGTATGCTGCGGCAACCTCCCTGACAGAGGCAATCGCAGAAGGGTCTGCAATGTCTTTGGTGTTCCATTTAACTAACTCTATATTCTCTTCTGAGAAGGGGTTGCCCATGTCTTTTCTGACCTCAACAAGTACCTTAACAAATCATGCAGAAGAAGTCTGGGCAGTTTTCACTTGCTCATGCTTTCTCACTGGAAAAGACGGGCACCAGCAATTTTCCTCGCCATATTCCACCCCAGTAACTTTACTGTTTTACGTGAAGTTATGAGGGATAGTGAGGCAAAGGGAGAAATAGGCTAAAGAAACTAACTTTTTTTAAAAAAGTTTTTTAAACATTATTGTACCAAAGTAGAAAATCCAGCTTTCAAAAACTGTATTTACAAAGCATTATTTTGGGTGGAGGAAGTGGTGGTGGTGGGGAGATGCAGGTGCAACTCCACTGACTGCTACATCCAGGTCTAATATGGCTCATAAATGTGCCAATAAGTACTTGTTTTCAGGGACCCAAGCAGGTCCTAAGGGTTTAAACAAAAAAGGCAAAACTAATAAACAACCCCTCCCACACACTTAAACTAAGTTCAAGAGTATTCTGGGTATATTGATGCTAGCCCAGTTTGTTCTCTGTGGGCTGAGTGGAGATCTCAATCAAGTGTGGCTTCAAATATCTTATTTTGTTTTTGAGTAAATGTTTTCATCCCCATCCCAGCAGTACCAGCTATACTGTGGCACCAATGGTGCCATCACGCTGAGCCCACACTCTGAAGGGGCCCATTAACTACATTGGGGCCCACAAATATGTTTGGTAGCAGGCCCAAAAAAGGTTAATCCGGGTTTGCCTACCTGAGCCTTCTTTACACTCAGACACATCTTCCTGAAAACACCATCCTGGCCACTATGGATGTAGAAGCCCTCTACACCAACATTCCATACAAAGATGGACTACAAGCCGTCAGGAACAGTATCCTCGATAATGTCACGGCAAACCTGGTGGCTGAACTTTGTGACTTTGTCCTCACCCATAACTATTTCACATTTGGTGACAATGTATACCTTCAAATCAGCGGCACTGCTATGGGTACCCGCATGGCCCCACAGTATGCCAACGTTTTTATGGCTGACTTAGAACAACGCTTCCTCAGCTCTCGTCCCCTAATGCCCCTACTCTACTTGTGCTACATTCATGACATCTTCATCATCTGGACCCATGGAAAAGAAGCCCTTCAGGAATTCCACCATGATTTCAACAATTTCCATCCCACCATCAACCTCAGCCTGGACCAGTCCACACAAGAGATCCACTTCTTGGACACTATGGTATTAATAAGCGATGGTCACATAAACACCACCCTATACCGGAAACCTACTGACCGCTATTCCTACCTACATGCCTCCAGCTTTCATCCAGACCACACCACGTGATCCATTGTCTATAGCCAAGCTCTAGGATACAACCGCATTTGCTCCAACCCCTCAGACAGAGACAAACACCTACAAGATCTCTATCAAGCATTCTTACAGCTACAATATCCACCTGCGGAAGTGAAGAAACAGATTGACAGAGCCAGAAGGGTACCCAGAAGTCAGCTACTACAGGACAGGCCCAACAAAGAAAACAACAGAACACCACTAGTCATAACTTTCAGCGCCTAACTAAAACCTCTCCAACACATCAAGGATCTACAACCTATCCTGAAAAATGATCCCTCACTCTCACAGATATTGGGAGACAGACCAGTCCTCGCTTACAGACACCCCCCAGCCTAAAGCAAATACTCACCAGCAACCACACACACCACACAACAGAACCACTAACCCAGGAACCTATCCTTGCAACAAAGCCCGTTGCCAACTGTGTCCACATATCTATTCAGGGGACCCAATCATAGGGCCTAATCACATCAGCCACACTATCAGAGGCTCGTTCACCTGCATGTCTACCAATGTGATATATGCCATCATGTGCCAGCAATGCCCCTCTGCCATGTACATTGGTCAAACTGGACAGTCTCTACGTAAAAGAATAAATGCACACAAATCAGACGTCAAGAATTATAACATTCAAAAACCAGTTGGAGAACACTTCAACTTCTTTGGTCACTCGATTACAGACCTAAAAGTTGCAATACTTCAACAAAAAATCTTCAAAAACAGACTCCAATGAGAGACTGCTGAATTGAAATTAATTTGTAAACTGGATACAATTAACTTAGGCTTGAATAGAGACTGGGAGTGGATGGGTCATTACACAAAGTAAAACTATTTCCCCTTGTTTATTCCCCCCACCTACCCCTCACTGTTCCTCAGACATTCTTGTCAACTGCTAGAAATGGCCCACCTTGATTATCACTACAAAAGGTTCCCCCCCACACCTCGCTCTCCTGCTGGTAAAAGCTCACCTTAAGTGATCACTCTGGTTACAGTGTTACAGTTACACCCATTGTTTCATGTTCTCTATGTATATAAATCTCCCCACTGTATTTTCCACTGAATGCATCCAATGAAATGAGCTGTAGCTCATGAAAGCTTATGCTCAAATAAATTGGTTAGTCTCTAAGGTGCCAAAAGTACTCCTTTTCTTTTTATAAATAGCATACTGAAGGCTACGTTATTCCACACACTTCATTAAGATTCCATATGCCACTAATTATGCAGGTGTCATTAAACACAGAGCTAGTGTATCTACGTATACACTTCTTAGGGACAGATCATGAAATTACAGTACTTACATGAGAAAAGCAAAAGTTAGTGTGGTGATGAAGTATCACATTTAGGATCAGAGACATAAAACCAGATACAAAACTAGTGCTCAACAGTCCATATTTTTGACAACTTACCCAAAAACTGTTCAAGTGCAATGTCTTGCCTAAACAGCAGCTAAATACTGAAAAATTTTAAAGCCCTATGGAAAGAAAGCAGGGTGGGTGTGGGTAACAACAGAAGAGGGTGGCAGAATGATCACTGTATTGAGACAGTGGCTTTTCAACCTTAAGATGTCCACAGCCAGAGGCAGTAACTTCCTAAGCACTCTAGCTGAGATACTTGTCAGAAGTACAGTATTTGTCTGAACTAATATATTATTTGAAATGTAAAATAAAAGACATTAAAATGTAATAAACTTGCAATGTTACACAAAACTGAGCTTTCAAAAGTTACGTTTATTTTTTTAGATAATATATATAAAAATCAGCTTATGACCCAGCACAAGAAAAGGAAACAAAAAGTTTTAAATCAGTTTATTCACCAGCACAACTACTAAAAGAGAAAACCACATGAATGTGGCAGAAATTTAAACTGTGGTCTGTTGATCACTAATAGACTACAGAGTACTTGCTGATTGCTCATGGGCAGCAGGCTGATCACAACATACTGCATCTATTTGTTTGCAATTGTTTTTTTTCCAACATTACTTTTCGACTTTAAATGGGAGAGTGTCTGGTCCATATAGACCACAAATAGGAGAAGAAACGTCCATGAGACAGTCAGCATAATTATCAGAACAGTTTGTAATACTATTTTACTGTACGGGACTTCTGATTCTCACTAGAACAGCCAAATAATCAGTGATGCAAACAAAGTCTTTTCATTTTTTCTCTTAGGTATCTAACAAACACAATTTCTCTAAAATGAATTACATTTCACACTTCATAGTAGTGATTTCTACATGAAAAAGTTAATTGATTGGATTTAATACTTGTAATGTCACACTTACTGTAGATTCTGCTTTTGCGTAAACTACCATCTTAGCCCTCACATGGACTCAACAACTGCTAATAGAAGATATGGTGTGGGTTTCTCTTTGTACTTGTAGGACATTTATTTCTTTTTGCTGTATTCATGTACAGATGTGTTTGTTGGTGAATGCCTGACTGCAAAAAGATACATGAAAAATAAAATATGATATCCAGAAGACTTTAATTTAAATATCTCTGTGGTCAGAGTGTCCTCTTGAAGACTGAAAGTAGTTAAATCTATTACATAAAAATATTCACTCATCATATCCCAAATTCTTTACTCATGATATATTTCATAGCAAATTTTGCAAGTGAGAAGACAAAAAGCAGCCTTTTTATTTTATATATCTCATAACATATACAATTAAATATCTACTGGCTGTTTTAGTTTATATCACTCTACTGTTAATTGATTCCCTTTATTATAAAATATGCTAGAGCATTTTACAGTTATAGTCCAAAACACTAAAGGTAATTAAAGGACAGCTGATGATTTGACTAGGGTCTCCTATTATCCTACTTGATTTCATTGTTTTTTATTGATTGTTGTTTTATTTGTAAAGAACTGGATGTTGATGGAAATGAGGGATTTACGGCACCCCCACTACCACCTCTTTTTGCAATCCATTGATATAGATGATCTGCAGTAGACATCTGTTCAGTACAATTATTACTTTTTCAAATGGCTTAATCCTACGTCTATGGAAGGTTTTGGCAGAAATACCATTAAGTTTAATTGAAGCAGGGGCAAGATACCACATCATTTTAGCTTAAATCCACTGATGGTAGAACACCAACTTCCAGAGGTATGCAAAGCATATTTTCTTAGACTAATGTTTTTTCTTATTTCATAGAATCATAGAAATGTAAGGCTAGACAAGACCTCAAGAGGTCAGCTAGTCTATCCTCTTCCCCCCGCCCATTGTATTACAATTAAGTATACCAAGACCATTGGATTTATGGTTTATTACAACAATCTAGAGGGGTGTTAATGGGCCATTTCACCTTAAATTGTTGCTTAGAATATGTGCTAATTACTTATGCTAAACTGTTTGCTCTTGTATTTATCTGTGATACTCTGAGAACTTTCCCAGGACCTGAAGAAGAGCTCTGTGTAGCTCAAAAGCTCATCTCTTTTACCAGCAGAAGTTGGTGCAACAAAAGATACTACCTCATCCACCTTGTCTCTCCAATATCCTGGGACTGACATGGTCACAACAGCACTGCATAGACCATCCCTGACAGCTGCTTCTATAAACGGCTCTTCAAACTTCCAGTGACTGGGATTCTACAACCTCCCTAAGTAACCTGTCATAGCACTTAACTATTCTTATACGCACAACGTTATTTTTTCCTAATATCCAACCTAAATCTCTCTTGCTGAAAAATAAGCTGATTACTTCTCCTACACTCAGTGGACATGGAGAACAATTGATAAATATCCTCTTTATAACAGCCTTTTACATGTTGAAAGACTATTATGTCCCCCCTCAGTTTTCTCTTCTCTATACTAAACATGATCAATTCTTTCAACCTTTCCCCATAGGCTATATTTTCTAAGTCTCTTAGCATTTTTGATGCTCTTCTCTGAACTCTCTCCAATTTGTCTACATCTTTCTTAAAGTGAACTGAACTCAGTATTACAACTGAGGCCTAATAGACAAATAATACTGTGTTTTCAGAAACCCCCCATGCTTCCCTTACAATATAAACTGATGAATTTTGTACTTGTGTTTACAGGCAAATGTTTTCAGTAATGGATGGAGTGAAGGGAGGAGTCAAGGTCAGAGAATATGAGGAAACAGTACTGGGAAAGCAACTTGAATTTGAGATGGAAAAAAAGATGCAACACCTTTTTCCTCACCTTTCCCCCGTTTTCTGTACTGCTCTGATGAAAAGAATCTATATGACTTAACCAGCTACCTCCCCACCCATTGTGAGCACTGGCTACCCAATGGAACAACTTCCCATCACATATCTACCATTCTCCGGTATGCTGTGAATTAATAGCATGAGCACTGGGATGAGAGAACTAAGCAAAGTACTAGCATCCCTCTCTAAGTTATGTGAAATGTGACATCCAGACAAGACAATGCTCAGTGTTGTCCAAGAGGCTTAAGCATCTATCTGCTTATGTGGCTTTCTGCACCATCCATAGCATCTAAGCACAATCATAAATGGATTTAATCCTTAGATCACTCATGACAGATAGGGCTGTATGATCCCTGTTTTTTTTTCTAATGGGTAAGTAAGGCAAAAGTAAATTAAGTACTTTACTCAATGTTCACAAAGGAAGTTTGTGACTGAGCCAGGAATTGAATCCACATCTCTCAGTCCCAGCCCCATGCCTTTTACATCCTCTAGAATCCCCCAATGAAATTTTTGCATATTGAACACTAGGGTCATATTCAGCCCTGGTATAAACAAGTGCACCTCCACCAACTTCAGGGACTCCTGCTTTGCCACTCCTGTGCTGAATTTTGTGCCCAGGCTCTTATTTCAAGTTTCAGTTATGATAATGTGCAGGATGACATGAGGGACTCAACTTATTGATTGAATCTGGGGGTCTGCTCAACAGTTGCCACTTCCACCCCTCAGCCCCACTTCTTAAAATCTTCACAAGCAGGTAGTAGTGTTCCTCACCCCCTACCCCCAAGTAAAGAATAGGATGCTGCAATGGTGGTAAGAATTTCTGGAATTGCTGAGGAAATAATGACTTATTTATTTTTATTTATTTTTGGTTCTGCCTTGTTTATTGCCATGATAACTTTTAGCAGAACACTTCTGAAACATAAACAAAGAATTCATCAGACAGTCTATTTGCTGTCAAAGTTCTGCCTGCCTAAAACTTGCTTTGTTCACTTAATTTAAAAAAGGATAGAGAATGTACTACTGAGACAAAATATAAATCCATCTTATGACATGCTAGATTTGTTGGCAACTTTTATTCCCTCAATGGACGCCTCATGTTGAGATGTGTGTGTGTGTGTGCATCAGGTATGACAAATGTGTTCCTCCAAGAAAAGAAAAAGGGTATAAGAGGCAGCCTGATGTTGGAAGAGATTATGTACTGCCCAGTATGTGCATGAGATAGCAAAGAACGTGTGAAAGAAAAGGTCATCTTAACAAAATATTTTCACCAGCAAGAATATAAAGGCAATTTGAAGGGTTTAGTCTTCTGCAATAGAACTGCATCTCTGTAAAGCTATTGTGACAAAGCTCAGTCGTTGCCTCCATGGGTCCCACATTTCCTGGTGGACTTCACTAGCCTCAGAGGCTCACTGTGACCCTCCACATAACCCTTCTTTCTCTAGAGACAAGGGTCACAATGAAAATGAGCCATTTTCATCATAAGCCAGCAAGGGAGGTGAGGAGAAGTTATCCTTCCTTGCACAGTCTCTGTTGTCTCCCAGTATCAGTGACTAATTAGGGGGCAAAGGTGTGTGTGTGGGGGGGAACCCAGGCCCACCCTCTACTCTGAGCTCCACCCCAAGGACCCTAATAGTATCAGCTATGGTAGCTGACCTTTTAGAAACATGACATGTACAATTCTCTGGGCTACTTCCCCCACAGCAGCCCTCACTTCCTCAAGCTCCACTTCATCCTTACCTCAGGGCCTACTTCCTTGTGCCTGATATGGTGTGTACTACTCAGCCTCTCCAACAGCACAACTTCCTTCCAGAACTCCTGACATGGCCACCCACCTGACTAACTGGGAGGCTTTTAACTAGTTTCAGCCAGCCCCTGATTGGCTTCAGCTGTCCCAATCTCCCTGCCTTCTGGAAAGTTCTTAATTGGCCCCAGGTGTCTTAATTGACCTGGAGCAGCTTCCATTTCACTTAACCTGGTACCAGGGATTTGTTTAGCCTGGAGCTAATATATCTGTGGCAGCTCCTTCATGGGGCCATGAGCACAGGCGTGTACTTGGCGCGGTTCACTCCAATCCCAGACACCTGCCCCTTTTGCAGCGTGCGGGAAACCCTGGCACACGTCTACCTGGAGTACGCCAGGCTGCAGCCCCTATTCCGGCTCCTCACAAATATTTTGTTAAGATTTTGGTTGCACTTTTCCCCTCACCTCCTTATCTATGCACTCCCTGTCCGTGGCCCCACTAAGTCGCGGGACCTCCTGTTCAACCTCCTCCTGGTCCTGGCTAAAGTGGCTATATATAAAACCAGGGTGAGGAAGTTGGCCGATGGAGTCTCCTGTGACTGTGGGGCCTATCTCCGATCTTCCGTCCATTCACGCCTCCGGGCAGAGTTCCTCTGGGTGGTGTCCACTGACTCCCTTGACGCCTTTGAGGAGCAGTGGGCGCTGTCCAGGGTTCTCTGCTTGGTGTCCCCGTCTGGTTCCCTTCGTTTGACCCTTTGATCGCACTCCTGTCCCTGTTGTTCATTAGTTGTCCCCTGTAATTATTTGGTTTTCCAGGTCCTGTGGACCCCCCCTCAGGCTGGGGGGGATCCTTTAGCAGTGGGCGGGCTTTGCCCTCCCACTTCCTGGACCCCAATAAGGCTAATATATCTATCTTCCACTACTTTTCTATAGCCAACTGGCCTTGCCCCGTCACACTATGTAGAATGCATACCTGATCTTTACTATTATTTTCTAATTTTCAAAGTCAGTAATTTATTTTAAAAGATCCTTTCAGTGTTTCTGAGGCATGCCTCTATCCTCAGGTGCAACACTAGTACATGAAAGAGCAGTACAAGGAGCGAGCTTCCCATACTGCTATGCCAATATGCTTCAGCCTTACTTGACTCAGAGGCAATGGGCCACATCCTTAATTACTAGAGAAATTCTTCAGTCTCTACTTTCTTTTTCTAATCTTTATTCTAAATAAGCAAAAGTCACTCCACCCTGAGATTGGCATGCTCATTTGAAAACCCAGAATTTCTAAAATGGTGCCCTAGCAAAAAGCCAGGTATGTATGTGTGGATCGGCAGAATCACAGTCTGAGGTAATTGACAACAGTGAGAACGTGCAAGATTGGTGTCTACTGAGCATGTGCAGTAATGGGTGACAGAGAGGTCAGTTAACTGAGCAGCCAGCCAGTCATAGCCCCCGCATTCCAGTCCAAACTTATTTTAAAGGTCAGAGCTGTCAATCAGAACTCTGAAGTAATGGTTGATACTGGGCATATGTGAATGAGGTAATTGCTTCTAAAAATAGAAAGGTGTAGTAGAAGAGAGCTTCAATGTAGCATAGAAGGCCAGCTGCCAGCAGACAGTTTTGGAGTCTGAGCCTGAGTCACCAAAAGAGAGAGAAAGATGACTGGGAGAAGATGAAAGCCAACAAGAGGAGACAATGAAAAGCTGCTGCAAAGAAGTCAGAAACATTACTACAGAGAGAGAGAGAAGGAAACGGGAGTGGAGCAAAGCAGACTGACCAGGAACTTAAAAACAGCAACAGTGACTAGAAAAAAAATACTGAAGAATTTATAAAGCAATATCAATGGATTTATAAAGTAAGCCTGTTATTCTTTAATTATAGCATAGTAAAAGCATACTGTAGGATAGCCTATAGGGTTAGCATGTGTGTGTTTATAAGAATGCATAAAATTCTGTTATTAATTGTAACATATCTATGCAAACTTTAAAGCTATTTAAGAACTGCTGTCAGTGATTTGTTATAAACTGGACAGTTGTAACAAATCGCTTGGCTTAGAATCATTTGAACTATGTGTTATTGTAGTTTGAATGCTCTTTAACTTGCAATAAGAGATTGTTGTCAGGGTTTCTGTGCCTTGTTTAGGATTTCTAGATTATATTGTAGTAGGGATTATTAGTAACTTTAATCAAAAGGTACTTTGTTTTGGAGAGAATAGTGCCTGTATCAATTACTTTATCAGAAGATTATATCTGTGTCCCTTAATGTTTCCGTAACAACCCTGGAAACTTGTACCTTGGGAAGAACAAACTAAGGGGGTGATAGGCAGGTTATTATAGCAGCATCCCAAAATCCATTTTTGGGGTAACACCTCAGCTGGTCTAAGTCAGTGTAGCTGTATAGACTCCAATAGAGTCTTTTACTGAGTAGCCACAGAGGTTGAAGTGTTCTCCTACCGGTTTTTGAATGTTATGATTCCTGATGTCAGATTTGTGTCCATTCATTCTTTTGCGTAGAGACTGTCCGGTTTGGCCAATGTACATGGCAGAGGGGCATTGCTGGCACATGATGGCATAAATCACATTGGTAGATGTGCAGGTGAACGAGCCCCTGATGGCATGGCTAATGTGATAAGGTCCTGTGATGGTGTCACTTGAATAAATATGTGGACAGAGTTGGCATCAGGCTTTGTTGCAAGGATAGGTTCCTGGGTTAGCATTTTTGTTGTGTGGTGTGTGGCTGCTAGTGAGTACTTGCTGTAGGCTGGGGGCTGTCTGAAAGTGAGGACTGGTCTGTCTCTCAAGATCTGTGAGAGTGAGGGATAATTTTTCAGGATAGGTTGTAAATCTTTGATGATGCGCTGGAGAGGTTTTAGTTGGGGGCTGAAGGTGACAGCTAGTGGCATTCTGTTATTTTCTTTGTTGGGACTGTCCTGTAGTAGGTGACTTCTGGGTACTCTTCTGGCTCTGTCAATCTGTTTTTTTTTCACTTCAGCAGGTGGGTATTGTAGTTTTAAGAATGCTTGATAGAGATCTTGTAGGTGTTTGTCTCTGTCTGAGGGATTGGAGCAAATGCGGTTGGATCCATTGTCTACAGCCAAGCTCTAAGATAAAACCACATTTGCTCCAATCCCTCAGACAGAGACAAACACCTACAAGTTCTCACCTCTGTGGCCACTCAGTAAAAGATGTAAGGGTGGCATTTTTGCAAAAGCAAAGCTTCAAAAACAGACTCCAATGAGAAACTGCTGAGCTTGAATTAATATGCAAACTAGATACCATTAACTTGGGTTTGAATATGTTTCAGATTAACAGCCATGTTAGTCTGTATTCGCAAAAAGAAAAGCAGTACTTGTGGCACCTTAGAAAGCTTATGCTCAAATAAATTGGTTAGTCTCTAAGGTGCCACAAGTACTCCTTTTCTTTTTGAGTTTGAATAGAGACTGGGAGTGGCTGGGTCATTACACTTATTGAATCTATTTCCTTAAGTTAAGTATCCTCACACCTTCTTGCCAACTGTCTAAATGGGCCATCTTGATTATCACTACAAAAGTTCTTTTTCTCCTGCTGATAATAGCTCATCTTAACTAATTAGTGTCTCACAGTTTGTATGGTAACTTCCAACTTATCTATGTGTATATATATATATATATATATATCTTTCCGTATGTTCTATTCTATGTATCCGATGAAGTGAGCTGTAGCTCACAAAAGCTTATGCTCTACTAAATTTGTTAGTCTCTAAGTTGCCACAAGAACTCCTGTTCACTTTACAACTGTGTAACATTTGGAGTATAATATCAAAAGGCCTAATTAGGAGGCATTCTATTAAGTATGTCTTCAAGCATGTTTAGGTGTGCAGATGAAAGCACTATATAAATAATATCACATACCAAAAGTATGGTATGTACAGAATACTAACAGGCAATTACAGACAAATATGCAGTTTGCTTCCTGTACCAAATTTACGCTTAGCATTATGTATTAAAACTATTGGTATTTCAGATTCCTGAAAGTTCAGAAATTTAGATTTCAAGCTCTTTGGGGCAGGGACCATCTTTTTCTGTATATTTGTACAATGCCTAACACAATGGGGCCCTTAACTCAGCTGGTGCCTTGAAGCACTACTGCAATGCAAATAACAAAGACAACCTCATCTGAACAGTTACGATTTTGTTATGTAGCCAAACACAGAGCAAAACATGAACTTTTGATTTAAAATGACTTATTTTTAGATTAAGAAAAAATAATAGCAATAAAATAAAAGTAAAGTGTCCATGGGTCATAACACAGTGTGTGCATCCCCTTTATAACAGCAATCCTGACAAAAAAATGGCTGGTTTGTATGGAGTATGGAGACCATAAAGCCATAAAAAGCTACAAACTATATACCTACAGATGTATTTGAAAATTTAAGGTCTAATTTTGTCTTACAATGTGTACATGTGGCTCCTTTGGAGATCAGCAAATGTTACACACAGAAATCTGAAGGCAGAGATTAGTTTTTGGCAAATATCTGAAGGATATTTGGCTGCTCTGGTGCCAGCAAGAAGCAAGTAATCAGTCATCATGAATGAAATAGCCTCTGAAATTAACATAAGACATTCTGACATCCCCTTACCTGCTGTTCCAGTGGGGAATGCTGTATTTATTTTTTGTACTGAAATTTGGGTGTCTTGAAAAACAGGCTCTGAGGCAATATTTGATAGCTGAGAACACAGGTTTTTTTTCAGTCTGTGATTGTTTTTTTTTCGGGGGGGGGGGCGTCAATGCCAATGAAGAGGGAGGGTGGGGGGGCTCCATTCCTCCCCCTCCTCCCAGTTCAGCTAGTAGAATCCCTTCAGGTTTTTGTACAAGAGCATATGTGATGTGAATAGAGCAAGACTGATGTATTTAACATCCCTCTTGCTTTGCCTTTTTTCCCTCTCATTGGCATTTGCATTTTCCTAACCCAGACACTGAGTGAAATTCATTCTGCTGTAACACAAAAATTCTGATTTTTTTCCTGATATTCTCGTTTCAGATGACCACATCAGCTGATAGCTTAGGATGTTAGCTGATTTAGACACTAGTTTTTTCTATGCAAGATTTTAGCTGAATAGGATTGTGACGGGTTCGGTCACAGAGATCCCCTTGGGACTGTCACCTGATGTGTTGAAATTACTTCTGAGTCCATTTTCCCTTCCAGCTTGGGACTTCCAGGACCCTGTCTTGTTAAGCCAGACATTCCAGTCTGCTGCAACGCAGATCCAGGGTCTGGTCCATGCCTCCAAAGCTACAGACTTAATTGAAAACAGCTCAGCAGGTTACCTGTCTCCAGCACCCAGACACCCAGTTCCCAATGGGATCCAAACCCCAAATAAATACATTTTACTCTGTATAAAGCATATGCAGGGGAAATTCATAAATTGTCGACCCTCTACAACACTGATAGAGAGATATGCACAGCTGTTTGCTCCCCTGGGTATTAATCACTTATGCTGGGTTTATTAATAAACAAAAGTGATTTTATTAAGTATAAAATGTAGGATTTAAGTGGTTTCAAGTAATAACAGACAGAACAAAGAAAGTCACCAAGCAAAATAAAGCAAAACCTGCAAGTCTAAGCCTAATACATTAAGAAACTGATTACAGGTAATATCTCACCCTCAAAGATGTTCCAATAAGCTTCTCTCACAGACTAGACTCCTTCCTAGTCTGGGCCCAATTCTTTCCCCTTGTACAGTCCTTGTTAGTTCCAGCTGACATCTCAGGTGGTAATCAGGGGTTTTCTCATGACTATCAGCCCCCTCTGTCCTGCTCCACCCCCTTTTATAGCTTTGCACAAAGCGGGAATTTTTTGTCGTGCTTGTCACCACCCCCGCCTCATCAATGGAAAAGTACAAGGATTAAGATGGATTCCAGCATCATGTGACATGGTCATATGTCTCTGTAAGACTCCTAGTGTCCATTCTTCCTGGGTTGGCCCACATGTACACAGGAAGGCAAGGAGGTAAATAAACCATTTACAACCAATTGTCCTAGTCAATGTGAGCCATCAAGATTGTAAACCACCATTAATGGCCCACACTTTGCATAACTGCAATAGGACCTCAGAGTTATACTTCATATTTCTAGCTTCAGATACAAGAATGATACATGCATACAAATAAGAGGAATATATTCAGTAGGTTATAACTTTTGTTATGATACCTTACAAGAGACCTTTTGCATAAACCATATTCCAGTTACATCATATTCACACTCATAAGCATATTTCCATAAAACATATGCAGTTCAATGTCACAGAAATGCACTGATTTATCTTCTGTCTTTCAACATGTGGATTATAATACTTAGTCCTGCCACGAGTGCAGGGGACTTGACTAGATGACCTCTCGAGGTCCATTCCAGTTCTATGATTCCCTAATAATGGCAAGGAAATGCATGTCTGAGAGCTGTCTGTTTATACCCTGAACATGCTTTGGAGTTTTATGACACGCATAATGAGTTTTATTGATACTGACATGCAATAAATAGAATATAATACCTATGTATCAGCATTGCCATGGGGCAAAATATGATCATATGTTCTCTGTTCAAGTTTAAAGACATATGCACTTAAAAAACAATCAATATTCAAATTTCTTTCTGCTGTCATGTCAGGAGTTAGAAATATTTTAGAGACTGGTAACTTATAGCAAGACAAGTCAGTATTGGGTGCTGTCAAATAAAGGTAATCTGTACCCATTTTCCTTTACTTCAGTGTTTGACTGCTGCTGAACTGTGAACGTGGATGAGACTCTACTAACAATTACTGATTGAAGAGACTATTACTATTTCTAGGATGCCATTTATGCAGTCTCAATTAACCTAAAGTGAAGAGGAATATTGGTATATAATTCTTTCACATAATGGATAACATTAAACATTAGCTGGAGTCATTCACATTTTACAGCTGCAGCATTAAGGGAATTTCCATTTCTCAGTTCTCTCGATAGTCCAGTCATGTGAACAGATGATGAGTACCACTGCAAACACCAAGTCACACCAATGCTTCTGTAACATTGCCAGGAGACTGTTTCAGGTCACTTCAGTCTGTAACTATTCTTTTCGGTAGTCTTATTTCTATACTTTTATACTGCAAATTTGCCTTAAGGATCATTGCAAGCTGGTGGACTGACTCAGTAAGGCCAATATTGAATCTGAACTCCATATTTAGACATCTACGTAAGTAGCCTGCTCTTCAAAATTACTGGGCATCTGCTGCTCCCATTGAAGTCAATGAGGTTACCTGGATGTACATACAATCAAAATCAAGCCCCAGGATCTTGGTAGACCCCAGTTCAGAGTGTGAAGAGGAATACAGGACAGAAAGTGTCCTGGCATACCGGGGGCTGGAGGGGGGCTGTCACAAATAGGCCCCAAATGTGTAACCATTAAAGTTAGAAAATATATTTTAAAAATATATGTGTTTCTAAGATTATGGATGCTTTTCACTACACTGGCTTTACATTAGTGTAACTCCACTGACTTCACTGAGTAATTCCCAATTTATACTCAAGTAGGAGGAGAATCAGACCCTCTAGCTTCCTGTATTAAACTGCCATGAATAGCATTCAGAATTCTGCATTTGCTCTGCAACTGCCGATAATATCATAACCAAGTTAACAGCGTACCTAGATTCCGGTTTAGTGATTGTGGTGTCAGCTGTTGCAGGGGAACCTTAGAAAAAGGAACTCGGACTCACCAGCTAATTAATAGAAGCACTTCTTTTAAAATATTTTCTCTTAAAATATAAATATAATTGTAAATTGGTAGCATACACATGTTCTGTTACTAATTTGAAATCTTCAACCATGTTTTTGATAAACTCCAGAATTAGAGCTAAGAGAATAAAAATGTTTTAAAAAATCAAGAGTTCACAGACATTTCTACAAACAACGTCAGTGAGTTCAGTTTGATATTATTCATCAAAAATTAGTATTCATTTTTCACAACTATTCAGAAGACCTCTGGTTTATTCATAAAGGGCTTGATCAAAAGCCTGTAGAAGTCAAGCCCCATTGACTTTAATTCACTTTTGATTAAGCTCAAAATTGCTTTCCAGTGGTAGAAATGTCAAGAATTCACTTTCTTGAAATTTCAAGAATGAACAGTTTCCCTAAAACATATACTGGAAGTATTCCCATGGCCTTTTTTACCCAGAGTCCAGTAGATTCAGTCTACGTTCTAGATAAGTATGTTGTTTATGGTATGGGCAAATACATAGCTAAGAGTGCTGACAAACAAACAAACTGAAAGAGCCAGAAAGGGATCTAGTTGTAATTTTTGTACACACCACACAAATACATATATGTTCAATTATGCGGAGTGAACATGATCATAATAAAATGAAAGTCATCTGATAGACATATAATTAATATTTATTAGTTGCCTTTCTCCTTAGCTTAGAAAGCAATCTAGATATTTTTAACACATATATAAGAAAATATAATGCCCTTTCTTGGGCAAATAGAATAAGACGTTGATCCAGGAAAGTACTGAAACACATATTTGAATCTATGCCTATTCAGGACAGAACTTAGGTATGCGCTTAATTTATGTATGTGTATATGTTTCATTAAAGTAATATTTTGGGACATTTAAATAGTCATCATAATCCCAATTCAGAAGCACATTCTTATTCAGGGCAGCATTTTAAGTATGTTTTTAAGTTCCATTGAAGTCAATGGAACTTATGTACATGCTAACTGCTGTTCTGAATAACAATACTTTCCTGAATCAGGGCCCAGGTAAAGATTTCAATATCCTAAAATTTCCTAGGCTTGCTTATCTCCACTGCTTCTCTCCCTGAAGTGCTGAACTTTCTCCTTGAGAGAATCAATTCGCTAAAGATTCCTTCAGGCATTCTTCTTATCTTAGAATGTTAGGATATTCAGTCAGAGAACAGCTGCCATACCATGTCACTTAGGTGACCAATCACACAAAGAAATACTTTCACGAATGGTTTGCAAAACCGCTCTAAGTGGAAATATACTTTTTAACCAAGGGTGTTGAACAATTAAATATAATTATGTGTTTGAAAAGAAATACAGAAAGAAGGACCTAATCCATTGAACCCATTGTTTGTAATGAATAGTTTGACTGGCACTATTTACAATTCACCCTTATTTAAAAGGTAACACATCAGTTCCAGCTATTGGAGGTTTTTAAGAACACATTAGACAAACACGTGTGAGGAACGGTCTATGTATACCTAACCTTGCCTCAGCACAGGGGGATGAACTCATTAGATGACCTCTTGAGGTCCTTTCCAGCACTACATTTCTATGATTCTATAATTATGTTATACAGAAACCGTATTATAAAATAACTTATCTGTGCTTCACAGAAAACAAACAAGCCCAAGAATGCTTCAGCAGTTTGTACCACCTCCCAATGCAGATGTAGTACTTCGTAACATCCTTAGACTGGAATCATTTAACGTTATGGTAGAAGCCAAGGATGTGACATAGTGCTTTAAAAATTAAAAGGCTGAGTTTTTTGGACTGATGTTAGTTTCTACTTGGATTGTCACCAGTGTTCATTGTTTTCTGATGAAGAGCTCAGGATAAAACATTTACAGTAAAAATTTCCCTTAGTGTTTACAAGCCCAATATGAGCTGTAGGAAGCTATCCCACTCAATTTCTGCTCCTTCAGATCGAAACAATAATGACTGTATCAGAAGTTGAAAGGGGTTTACAGTTGATTCTTCCCTCCTCCCACCCCCAGCACTCCTCCAAAGACCAGACCTGGATATCTCAGCCGCCAATGTATACTGTGTGTACCCAATTAAAAAAAAAATAGAGCAATCTAATTTTTTAGGCCACAGAGTATTACCAACATTTCATTCTTTTGGGAGACAGCACAAAACAAGCAAGCTGTACTAGGATTTCTGTATGGGATAGTCTTTTTCCATTTTGAGAAAAAATGTATTATTCTACTGCAGAATGCCAGGGAAGATGGGTAACTGACTCACTGATTCTTTATGTTAATGTCATACTGTAATAAAGCCTAGTATCTTTCAAATTGTCCAGGTCTCATTACATCTACATTGCCTGTGCCAGAGCACATATGAAGAGGGGAAGTATAATCCCCTTTGGCCACAACCTCGGTTCATTGCTCTATTTATGACCCAGTTCCCTCTGAGGTCAGAGATTAGTTTGATTGGTGTTTAATGTGAAGACTGGGAAATTGAGGATGACACTTGGGAGAGACAGATAATCTAAAGAAAGGAAGTTTTACTGCCAATAATAGAAAGAAATTAGATTCAAAGTAAAGAAAACTGAGTGGTCTATTATGAAAAGTGCCCACATACGGACCAGAAATCTTAGTTACAAGATATTGATGAAGAAAACTGAAGTTATAAAAAGTCCTTTTTTAGTGATGTCCTAGGTTATTTTGTTTTTTTCCCCAGCAGTGCTGACAATATGGAATGGCCCTGCGCATATACAGTCAGTGTACTCACCAGTAATTATCGGTTGACCTTTACTATTTCTACCTAATCTCCAGCTTTTGGGGATTTCTTAGGAATTTCTCAGGAAATTTGATCATGCTGTAGCTAGTGGTGCCAAAAGTGTTATGGCTATAGGATCCAAAAATGGTTTTGTATAGGATAAAGTTTATTTCAAATTATGATTTCTATAGCACGAAGCATATCTTAACAAAGAGAAATTGAGGGCAACTCCTCTCCCATTCCCAGTCATGCAAAGCACATCCTCTCCCATTCATAATTGCATAACATCCCTGTGGCAGCTACAGCAATTGGTTACATAGAGCATAATATTAAGAAAATATTTAGGGTGGGGTTTTCAAAAATTCCCATTGACTTCATTGGCAGTCAAGTTAATGCCAGCACTTTTTAAAATCCCACCCTTAATATATTTTGGCTGTCTGTTAATGTAGATACAAGGAGAATATACAGTACCATATGACCAACCAGCCCTCTATGGCCAATCTGTCAACCACCTGGGGCCATAGTTTGAACATTGCTGAACCAAGGGACAGATAAATGAGTCCTGCCTACACAGATAACAAAGAAAGCATTTCCTGAAATAAGGAAACATAAAAATCAAGAAAATGTTCAACTTCATTTTTTGTCAAATCTCTGAGACACACCAGGCTGGCGGAGGAAGTCAGACGAGAGGAAAATATCTGGCTTTCAGCATCCCAGTGTGAGCAGGAGTGCCCCTCTTTTCTTTAGGCTGGATAAATTCACTTCTCTTGCCCTCTCTTCATAACACCATGTTTTCTAAACTTTAGCATTTGTGTTACCCTTCTTTGGCATTTCTCCAGTTTAATAATAAATGACGATATATACTAAATAAAACAAAGCAAAGACAAATAAACACAGAATAAACCCCTGACACACAGGGGAAAAAAGAAATATAAATATTTTAATAGAAACCTGGGTAAACCACTAAAACACAGACTATAATGCAAGGATCATATCTGCTAGTTCAGGTGTAGAAGAATGAAAAACTGAGCAAGAGAGATGACATATAGCAAGAACTTGCTCCTTGGTGTGAAGAGAAGACTCTTGCCCAGAAATCACTCTGGGGATCATATCATGTCATCCACTTATAAGTAGACCTCTCCAGTGAAACCAATGGGAGAGTTTTGGTTTTCGAAAAATGATGGCACAATATGACCCATCATGAGATAATTAAAATATTTTTTTTTCAGATTGATCAGATTATTATTTATCAGATTGGTCAAACTGCTATTATTTTCAAACTGGAGCAGTGAAAAAAATCTTACCTATGATCAGTGGCCTTAGTGAGATGAGTTTGGTGGTTCCAGTCCAGTTACCAGAGAATAAATATTCTCAACACAAAAAAAGCCCCTCACACCTGTAGTAATAGGCACCCTGACTCTCAATCTCAGCAAACAGGCCAATGACAGAGTAATTCTAGAAGCTGAGCTACTTTGCCAACCACAGAACAGGCCTTCCAGGTCAGAGGTGAACCACACTAATGCAGTTGTTTGGAGAAAGCCACAGGACTGCTGCTCATGTTGTAGCTACGTAATTAAATAGATTACTTTAGCCTCCAGGGTTTTATTACAAACTGTCTTTGTGAGCACAAAATTCACATTCAACAGGTCCAAGAATCCATGCCAGAGATATTGATGGGCCAAAAGCCCAAGCTACTATAGCATCTTCTGCAGTTTCCTGGGGGGAGGGGAAGATAGAGCTACAGAGAGCAGTGGGCCCCACCTACTGTTAGGGTTGCCAAACCTCCTGGTTTCACCGGCAGTCTACCGGAATCGGGCTCTATCACCCGGAGGCTACTGAAGCCAAATGGGGAGATTTTAGGCCACTAAACGTCTGGCAGTGCAGCAGGGCTAAGGCAGTCTCCCTTCCTGCCCTGGCCCTGTGCCACTCCCAGAAGTGGTGGGTATGACCCTGAGGCCCATTGGGGGAGAGGGGCTCCACACAATGACCCCACCCCAAGCACTGACACTGCAGCTCCCATTGGCCAGGAATTGCAGCCAGTGGGAGCTGCAGTGGTGGTGCCTGCAGGCAGGGGCAGTGCGGGGAGCTCCTCAATCCCCTCCAACTACTGTGCAGGATGAGAGTACTCCTGTGCTGAGGATTGAAGGACAGAAAAAGGAATGCAGAGTTCCAGAATAATTTTACCATAACTTAAATTATTTATTTCCCTTTCAGGAACAACTTCACTCAATTTATGTGTCCCTCTTCTGCCCCTGCAGAGGTTCTGAACCTGATACAGTCTGCATATCCTCCTTTGTGGGGGGATCCCTGGGGCAGACCTCATGTCTATGGCTTTCAGTCAGACATCTTTTATGAACATAAATTTCACTAAAAAAAAAGGTAAACCCAGAAATGGGCTGGTTCTCTGAGGAATTAAAAACTGCAAACTTTCACAATTTAGAAGCCACAGGATTGAGGGGAAAGGTGGGGTGCTTCCCGCCTCACAACCATCTGGCGTGGAATTTTCAAAAGCCTAAGGCCAATGCTGAGTACATTTGAAAAATCACACCTTTCATTTATAGAATTAATGGACCAGATAGATGTCCTCCCCTGGTAAAAGCCTCAGGAGAGGGCAGGAAGGGCTCCACGAGGCTCCCCTTTTGAAGTACCTCCTGCATAACTGGTTAAGTGGGCCCACAAATCTACACTTACCTTGGGATGCAGTCAGAGGGAGGACATGACCCTGTGCCTCCAGTGCAGTTGTGTCCCCAGCTTCAATGACAGGTTTCAGAGGAACAGCCGTGTTAGTCTGTATTCGCAAAAAGAAAAGGAGTACTTGTGGCACCTTAGAGACTAACCAATTTATTTGAGCATGAGCTTTCGTGAGCTACAGCTCACGAAAGCTCATGCTCAAATAAATTGGTTAGTCTCTAAGGTGCCACAAGTACTCCTTTTCTTTCAGCTTCAATGAGGTTCTCATTGAGAGGTCCTGACCTCTGGAACTGACTTCCTATTTGTCTTCTAATCAAATTGGTGACCTTCAGGATGGGCTGAAAAGCTCATCTATTTTCCAGGCTATTTGGGGGGATGACATGGGAGGATGACTAGAAATTTTGGATGGTTGGCATGGTTTGCAGGCGAGCAGGTTGTTTCAGTGGGTGATAACCTTTACTAAATTCAGATAAATATTTATAGACATTTTATTTTGCCTGTCCCTCCCCGACAGTAGAATCTGTTTCCTTTTTTAGTGTCTGGAAACCTAAAGGAGAGAACCATTAAATTGTTTACCCAGAAACTATTTTTTCATAAGTGCAGAAAGTCCATAAATATTTCAACAGGCATGCAACTGTACCAAAATATGCCATGGTGATACACTGAATCAATAATCCATAAACTAGCATCTATAAACTAACAGGGTGGACAATAATGTTTCCTAAAACTCACTCTTTAAATAATAACTAAAGGTATACAGGTTTCAGAGTAGCAGCCATGTTAGTCTGTATCCGCAAAAAGAACAGGAGTACTTGTGGCACCTTGGAAATTAACACATTTATTAGAGCATAAGCTTTCGTGGGCTACAGACCACTTCATTAGATGCCTAGAATGGAACATATAGTAAGAATATATATATACAGATACAGAGAACATGAAAAGGTGGAAGTAGCCATACCAACTGTAAAAGGCTAATTAATTAAGATGAGGTATTATCAGCAGGAGAAAAAAAAACATTTTAGTGATAATCAAGATGGCCCATTTAGACAGTTGACAAGAAGGTGTGAGGATACTTAACATGGGGAAATAGATTCAATATGTGTAATGACCCAGCCACTCCCAGTCTCTATTCAAACCCAAGTTAATGGTATCTAGTTTGCATATTAATTCAAGCTCAGCAGTTTCTCATTGGAGTCTGTTTTTGAAGCTTTGCTGTTGCAAAATTGCCACCTTTAAGTCTGTTACTGAGTGGCCACAGAGGTTGAAGTGTTCTCCTACCGGTTTTTGAATGTTATGATTCCTGATGTCAGATTTGTGTCCATTCATTCTTTTGCGTAGAGACTGTCCGGTTTGGCCAATGTACATGGCAGAGGGGCATTGCTGGCACATGATGGCATAAATCACATTGGTAGATGTGCACGTAAATGAGCCCCTGATGGTGTGCCTAATGTGATTAGGTCCTATGATGGTGTCACTTGAATAAATATGTTGATAGAGTTGGCATTGGGGTTTGCTGCAAGGATAGGTTCCTGGGTTAGTGTTTTTGTTGTGTGGTTGCTGGTGAGTATTTGCTTCAGGTTGGGGGGCTGTCTGTAAGCGAGGACTGGTCTGTCTCCCAAGATCTGTGAGAGTGAGGGATAATTTTTCAGGATAGGCTGTAAATCTTTGATGATGCACTGGAGAGGTTTTAGTTGGGGGCTGAAGGTGACAGCTAGTGGCATTCTGTTATTTTCTTTGTTGGGACTGTCCTGTAGTAGGTCACTTCTGGGTACTATTCTGGCTCTGTCAATCTGTTTTTTCACTTCAGCAGTTGGGTATTGTAGTTTTAAGAATGCTTGATAGAGATCTTGTACGTGTTTGTCTCTGTCTGAGGGATTGGAGCAAATGCAGTTATATCTGAGAGATATACACTTATCCTAAGGATCAAAATAACTGTGGAGACTTATTAAGGATGAAATTCATATCAGCACAGAAAGCCTATGAACCACTCACATGCCTCTTATGCCCTCAACATAGGATTTAATTGGTGCATAGTCACTGAGTGGGTCCTCTGCACTGTGGTGAACTTCATCACAACTGTATAATGTGTATTTTTAAATGTATTATCAGGACATGTTTTATGTGATAAACCACAAGGCCTAACAACATACTGGTTTAATTGAGTACATAATGCAGTTCGTATCTAAAAAATAAATGTCTAAATACATATTTTCTCAAGAGACTGAAATAGCTTTTTAAAGTGTGGTTTAGAAAGGTAACAGTAAAACTGGCTGTTTCTTACTTAATACATACTAGATTATGCAGGTATTGCCAGCAGGGAGTGGGTGCAAAGAGCACTTTCCTCCTAATGCAACCATAGTTAAGTATGACACCAGTAGACCAGGTGCCAGCTCTTGCCAAGGCTGTAGGTGTCAGCTGAGCACTGACAAATTCATAGCTGGAAACGAGAAGAGCTTACCTGTATGTTAGTATTGTTCAAGATGGGTGTTAGACTTGTAAGGATGGGTTTAGTGTTTAGATTCTGTAAAATGCTTGTAAGTTGTTGCATTCATTAATCTTTCTTCTAATGTCTGTATCCTATGCTGTACAGTAATATGTAAGTTTTGCTTTCTAACTATAAAAATGCCTTCTTTCAACTTGTGAACCCAGGCAGGAGGAGTCATTCACCCACTCAAAACTAGGTGGGCCATCTTGAAAGATCATAATACAAAAACTGGGTTGATGGTCCTCTTTCACCCATGAGGGTACTATATGTGAGAAAGGTCGTCCCATCAGCTTGAATTCTGGAAAAAGGAAATAAAGATAGCTGACATAAAAATTCTTCATCTCTTGGCTGTTTGGAGGTAGGAAACAAAAGCAGAGATCCTCCGTGTCAACCGAAAACGCATTCAATGCTGACAGATTACTGCATCTCTGTCACCTTTTGGAACCAGAGACTGTAACTCATTTCTGTATATGTGTTGCCTGCTTTAACCTGAAAATAACTCTCATTTCTTTTTCCTAGTTAATAAATACTTATTTCATTTACTATAGGATTGGCTACAAGCATTGTCTTTGGTGTGAGATCTAAGGTACAAATTGACCTGGGGTAAGTGACTGGTCTCTTACGACTGGGAGCAACCTGAATGTTTTGTGATCTTTGGTATAAGTGACCATTTATCACTAAGTCTAGCTTACCTGGGTAGCAAGATAGATTGGAGTATTGAAGACGACTGTCTGTGACTCCATAGTAAGACTGACACAGTCACATCAGGGAGCCCTGCTTTTTGACAGTGTGCCCTGCGGTTGGCATTCATGGTCATGAACCATTCCAGACAGCATGACAGTAAGTAATTATAGCTTGGCTACTAGTGCTGAGCAGAATAAGACTTGCCATATTGGTAGCAGTATTAACTGCCCAACAGAGGGCACATTAGGATAGAGATGAACAACTTATTGAGAAAGCACATGGAGAAAACAGGCTATACTTTTCAAGAGAGAAAGATTCACTGAATTCCCTTGGCAAGCATAACACCTCCCTCCACTACAGTTGAAGTGCACATGGTATTTCCCATCCTGTTCCCAGTGAAGTTAGTGGGAGTTTTGCTATTGACTTCTGTGGAACTAGGATTAGTTGCTGCGTGACTGGGTCATATCTGCTTAGTTTACAGATAAACCCCTGTGGTTTGTTATTGTTACAACTTGACAGACAACAGCTATTGAAGAGTGAACTAGATTTTATTTTACCTAATGAGTCCTCAGCAGACTTGTCAGCTAAATGCTGACTACAGGATCTTTAATAGTGGTGATGATGTCATGGGAAGAGAAAACATGTCCTGATTTTTAGACACACGGTTGTATCTGCAGGGCTAGCAGTTAGGAAAAAAAACAAAAACCTTTTGACATTGATTCTGTGGAGTCACTGAGGGAAAATACAGAATTATTAAAATCATTTTTGTAAAATAAGACCTCACTTTGAGTCAGACTTTTAATACACATTTTTATATGTAAATCTATATTATGGCATAAATGCATTTTTAAATGGTACCAACATTACAAAAAAAAGTTTAAACTGTCAGAAAAGCCTTTAGTTATTATCAAGATGTACCCATTATAATTCACATATTCTTTACTCCTTACTGCAAGGATTATTGTCACAACAGAACATAATAGCTCTCTTCTTGTTGAATCATGCTGGAGCCTTTATTCAATTAGCCAACACATATTAGATATGGTGTCATAGAGAAAATATATATTAGAAATACCTACTAACCACAGTACATTTAAATATGTTTATTAGTAGTAGTAGGAGTGATCCATCCTTAAATCACTGATTACACCCATTCTTGAGGAAGTAAACAGTGTATCAACCTTGTGTGGGCAACGTTCACAATGGTGAATTTCACTCATAATGATTGTCAGAAATGTTTAGGGTACAATACATAAAAAATAAAAATCATTCACTTATTATTGGTTTTATAAGTTATTAGTACTTACTTAAAAATAGATCATCCTTTATTTTTTTAACAATATATCTTTGTGCAATTTCTCACTCACCTCATTTTAGCTGTTTTACAACCCAGAAGCTCAATTATGAAAATAAATAGAATCGTCAAATGACACAGATTGAGCTTAGACATTTTAAAGATGTCTGTATTTTGAATGGCATATAATTAGAACTTCAAAAATACAACAGCAGCACGTAAAATACATATGATGCAAACATTTTAATTTTATACTTTATGCAACCATGGCTGGATTTTCTCACCTCAGCAGAAATGTCTTTCCAGATTACCAAAGACCTAAATGAGAATCGGTATCTACCACCCTTTTATTCCATGACACCCCCTCCCCCTCTCCCAATTGCATCAGAGTTGCAGGAATATTGTAGATAAGTGGGTGGATTTTACATCAATAGCTTTAATGTATCACATTTCTTAATTCGGATAATGCAGTGGCTGCTCATTGATCACAATATTAAACATAAGACAATGTAAAATTACAAATGGACACAAATCAAATACTTCGGATATGAGGACCTCAAAAGGTAAAGGAAGTTTGAATACAGTTTTGAACCCCCCTATTCCTATAACACACTGAACCAGCACTCCTTTGTAGATGATACCAAGATGGGAAGGGTTGCAAGTGCTTTAAAGGATAGGATTATAATTCAAAATGATCTAGACAAACTGGAGAAATGGTCTGAAGTAAAATAAGCTGAAATTCAATAAGGACAAAAGCAGAGTACTCCACTTAGTAAGGAACAATCAGCTGCATACATACAAAATGGGAAATGACAGCCTAGGACTGGGTACTGCAGAAAGGGATCTGGGGGTCATACTGGACCACAAGTTAAATATGAGTCAACAGTGTAATACTGTCACAAAAAAAGTGAACATCATTCTGGGATGTATTAGCAGGAGTGTTGTAAGCAAGATATGAGAAATAATTCTTCTGCTCTACTCCGCACTGATCAGGCCTCAACTGGAGTATCGTGCCAATTTCTGGGTGCCACATTTCAGGAAGGAAGTGGACAAATTGGAGAAAGTCCAGAGAAGAGCAACAAAAATGATTAAAGGTCTAGAAAACATGACCTATGAGGGAAGATAGAAAAAAATTGGGTATATTTAGTCTGGAAAAGAGAAGACTGAGAGGGGACATGATAACAGTTTTCAAGTACATAAAAGGTTGTTAGAAGGAGGAGGGAGAGAAATTGTTCTTCTTAACCTCTGAGGATAGGACAAGAAGCAATGGGCTTAAATTGCAGCAAGGGAGGTTTAGGTTGTACATTAGGAAAAAACTTCCTAACTGTCAGGGTGGTTAAGCATTGGAATAAATTGCCTAGAGAGGTTGTGGAATCTCCATCACTGGAGATGTTTAAGACCAGGCTAGACAAACACCTTCAGTGGTGTTCTAGATAATACTTCGTCCTGCCATGAGTACAAGGGACTGGACTAGATGACCTCTCTCAGTCCCTTCCAGTCCTATGATTCTATGATTCTATCCTTATCCAAGCACCCCAAGTGGTGGCAAAGTGCAAATCTGGATCCAAATATTTTTGCTTTGACTCATCTCTATTTGAGACATTTGATAGTCCGTTCAAACTTTTATATCCTGTTTACAAGGTAGTGTGAACATAGTCAAGGGGATGGGACACTGGATTGCAAGTTATGAGACTTGTGTTCCATTTCTAGGTCTGCCAGTGACTTTCTGTGTGAGCTTGGGCAAGTCAGTTATGCACTAATTTCCATAAGTGGCCATCAATTTGGGGGGGCCTTGATTTTTCCAGGTCCAACTTGAGTCACCTAGGTCTGATGACTTTCAGACGTATTGAGCACTGCAGGTCCCACTGAGCTGTGAATGTTCAACACTTCTGAAAAGAATTCTCAAGGGAGTTCCTCTCTGTACTAGTGCTGAACCAGATGGAGAGAACAAGGTGACCAGGGTCTCCAAAAATCATATCTGCCCCCTTCTTCTGTCTGGGTGTATCTCAGAATGAACATAAGAGTTGGGGTTTTTTTTATAATCAATAGCTTCCAGGGCCAATTAGCTCATGTAGTTAGAACACCTCTGATTTTGGAACCAAGCACCTAGCATTCCAGTTCTTGCTCTACAGCTGTGTACAGTTTACTATGGAGAGGTGATAAGCTCTTTCTAGTTGAGGTTGAGACCAAAGTTCCTTAAGGTTTTTATCCTACTAGTAACATATACCCACAAGAAAAAGGGAAAAAAACACCTCCCTGTTTTCCATTTGTAGGCTTAAGTATCATTGACAACTAGAACATATTCTGAAATTTTTGAATAAAAGGAGTAAGTACTTTTTAAGATTAAAAGACATAGCTCTTTTAAAAATATTTGTGAAATGTTTTTGTGTGTTGCTCCACAGAGCCTATTTTTTAAATCCATGTACAGAGCTTTGATATCACATTACTTATCACTTTAAAAATTGACAGACAGATTTTGGTTTTGGCTCATGCAACAGGCAATTTAAGGACAGGAATAGTAAAATATTTAAGCAACTGTTATTAGCAGAAACTAGGACACAATTCTCCATCAGTGCAGCCAACAGAGAAAATAATAAGATGACAGTATACATTCTCTCAAGAAATACTATTTCAATAAGCAAGGCAAAGATGGGGGCCATGTATTAGGAGCACCAGGAATTGCCATTCCAGATCAGATCAGTGGTCCAGTTCAATATCCTGCATCCAATAATAGCCAAAACCAGGTGCTTCATAGAAAGATGCAAGGAACCTCATGGAGAACAACAGCAATTTCCTCCTCCAGACACTTAGGGGCAGATTTTTAAAGGTAATTTAGCACTTAAAGATGTTGATAGGCATCTAGGGGAATTTTCAAAAGTGCCTAGGTGTCTAATTCATTGAAAGCAATAGGAGTGAGGTGCTCACTTAGGCACTTTTGAAATCTCACTAGGTGCCTTATCTGCATCTTTAAGCACCTAAATACCCTTAAAAATCCATCCCTTAGAGATTGGTTTATACCCTGAAGTACATGGTATATGTAAGAGTTTTTGTAAGAGTCCAGTTCTGCTAAGTTTACTTTCCTTGAGCAGTACTTTGAGTGACTAGGCCTTAAATTCTAGATTGTGGCACTAATCTGGAAACTGGAAACTGTATCTTGGTCATGCCAAGTTTCATCTGGCACTAACCCATACAAATGCAGAAAGAAGCTTTGCACCAGTCATTAGAGAGGTATAGATTGTTTACTCCACTCGCAGGCTGGTGAACAGGAGAAGGGCCATGACCTACCTCCTCCCTATCCTTCTCCCCCAACTTGTCAGCACTTTGATCCCTATAGAGGAGAAGGAGGAGGAGTAAAAAGTACTCCTCACAGTAAATCAGTGCCTTCTTCATTACAGTACAACCTTAAGTGCCACCCATTGCAAAGACTGTTGTTGTGGGATGCTGGGGAGGGAATTTTTGTGTGTACCTCTACTCCCATATAAATCAGTTCTCACAACCTAGCCCTAAAAACACTGCAGATGTTCTTATCCCTATATAAGTCTAATCCTTTCCCAAATCCTATTGATTTCATAGCCTCAGTGGTATAATTGTGGCAATATTAATTGACCATATTATTGTTCCTGTACTTGTAGAACGGTAACTAGGAACACCCAACTGACCTTTTATATACTGTTCATTACTTTATAGACAGACCTATGTCATGTCCCTTCTTATTTTCACTGACAGACTTTCTTTGTAATGTCAAAGCCACTAAGCTAGCATCATTATTAGCTTGGTCAATGCTACTCACTCATTTAATTTAAGGATCTAGGAACCAGTCCATCCCATGTTTATTTTTTAACTGTCTTTATTTACATACACAGAAGAAACATTAAAATAAAATGTTTAGGTCTTGAAGTCAAGATAACAGGCATTTACTTGTTCCTGATTTTAAAAAAAATGTGTTTATATTTATTACAGTCAAGATACTGGTTCCAGTGAAATGAACGACAAAACACCCATTGATTTCAATGATATAGATAGAGTCCTGTGCATACAGTAGGGCTTGCATATTCATTTCCTTGTTTTTAAGTGCTTGGAATTTGTAAAGGACATGATAGGTATACACAGTGTTGTCACTTAGCAACTGTAAGTGGTTTGTTTAAACTTTTTTTTTTTTTTAAGTAGCATTTGGCTTCCATCTCAGCACTATTCAAACCAGGGACGCTTTGTTCCAAATGTATCAGCTTCTTGAGTGAAAGCAGGCACTCCATTAAATGCTTATAATCTCTTTGCAGGTCTCCAGGTGCTAGAGGGTGAAACCACGACTAACTCATCACTACTTGAGCAAGTCTGACATTCCCTTCGCTGGAGGATGGCACATATACAAAACACACTACATCTCAGTATGCTTGTTTATTCATGTGTACAGGACTTCACTGCCTTTTCAAAAAGAGAATCAAATACATTATATATATCTAATCTATTTTTCTAGATTTTTAAGGCCTGAGCCTGCCAGGTGCCAAGCACTACCTGAGGGCACCATTGACATGAGTAGCAGCAGAGGGCACTCAGCACCTTGCAACATCAAAACCCTCATACAGTGCTCCATTAGTGAAGTAATTATAAAAGCACAAAAATACAAGGTGGGTTTTGCTTGTTTGTTTGTTTGGCTGAAGTCTTCATCTGTTCCATGGGTTTTTATTATGGTTATAATAATTTAACCAGCATCTATAAAACTTTCTTTGCTGCCTACCTCTTTGTGCTAAAAATAAATGTGGAAACAAAAAAGAGATGCAGCTAGATATAAAGAAGCACAGCCAGTAAAAGAAACTGTAAAAAAAGGAGAGAGGTGGGGTCAAGAGCAAGATAATATTTCTACATTTTTTTTTCATTACAGCCCAGTAGATTAACCTAAAGCACCACACGCTTTGAAGTGTTGTTCCAAGTGCCAGTGAATTTTCTGAATTTTCCCAGTGCAGAGAATCATACTCACAGCAACACCTGTACATCAGACAAGGATGCAGCCAAATACCTATGGGTCGACTGCAAGCCACATTTCCAGATATATATGAATGAATCACTTTAGATAGACTTGTTATTGCTCTCTGTCTCTCTCTCCCCCTCTCCTGAACTTGTTCTCTCTGGTAGGGGCCATATACTTTGAATCTCCTATGTGCTGCACCACTTCCCATTTCTTCATCACATCTGGCTTAGTATTACATAAAGTATGAATTAATGTGACTCACAGTGCTAGCCCATTGTGTTTTGTGGTGTAAAGAAACATACACTATTTTCCTCTCCTCAGTGGGAAGTAAATGCTGCAAGCACAAATGCTGTAGATATCCGTAGGTGCCTTGGGTGCATTTTTCTCTTTTCTGTTGCGGTTGTTGTTATTACCCTCTTATCTCCACAGAAGATATTATCAAGTTTCCTTTTTCAGGAACAATTACAGTTGAACTGCAAATATTTGAGCCTGGTTATGTGTAAAAAGGTAACAAATGACTATTCATGGGAGGCAGGTGATTCACTTCTTCATGTGCTTAACTTTCAGATTTTTGGTGTGTGTGTGTAAATGTATATATATAATATTTAAATTCTGTGTATTGTTATCACAAATTTAAAGTATAAAATTGCAGCATGACAATAAAAGCATCAACTGGATGCATAAGCAGGGGAATCTGTATTTATCCTCCCAAAACCTCTGTAAGATAAGGACATACTATTATTCCCATTGCACAAATGGGGAACTGAGGCAAAATGGAAAAGTAACATGTCCAAAGTCAAATAGAAAGCATTGGGGGGAGAGGGGAAGAGGAGAGAAGAGCATGGACTTGAAGCTGGATCTCCCAAGTCCTAAACTAACCTCCAGACCCTCTACTCCTCTGAAGGCCAGAGAAATTGCAGTCAGTCCTCCAAATCCCTCACCCACAATATATGTCCACAGCAGAAGCAACTGTAGAATAATATTCCACAGCAGGGAGGCCCCACCATTACTCCCTCATCCTCCGTCCAACAGAATCACAGGGTTAGGGACCATTTTCACCATACCTCGAGGGGCCAGCCTTTGTCCTTGAAGATTGACCAAATATAAATGGCAGGTATGCTGGGAACCTGAAGTCACTGTTGTTGGATGTTACTTCTGAAAGTAGCAACCCTAAAAGTGATACCTACAGGTGCAACTTTGCTGTCTCAGCTATGATGACCGGCTGAAGCTGCAGCCTCCGGCCTGGGAATTTTGCTTCCAACCTCAATGTGCCTTTTGCTTTGCTAAGTCCTTCCCAGCAGAATCCACTTGCCAATTCAGGCAGTATTTGAGACACAAGAGTTCCCCTGTGTGTTACAGCAGGTGAGGGAGCAGACAGAGAATCTTCAGTCCTTAGTATCTCTAGCTCTTACTGAATTTTAAAGAAGTTCTTATATCAATCACTTCTTTTTAAAGATGTGAAAGCTGCTTGTTTATGGGCCTGTGAAAGAACTTAAGGAGACTGGTGTTTTCTGAACAAACTGGAGTGTTTTATTACTGCAAGCAAGTTTAACTGCTCATGACACACTTTTCAGGGGTCACTCAATTTTCTAAAAAATCATAAAGCCACAATACAAATCAGACTTTTTAGCCTTCATGATTCTGATGCCTGTATCCGAATGACTTTGCTAGCCTGTGTCTGTTGTCCTCATGCATACAACCCTCCCAAAACATCAGGAGTAGTTCAAAAATCAGTGTACCTCAAAACTCTCATACTGTTGTGTTTCTATGCCTCATTAAACATGGCATTTATGACAGCTGCATCACAAAGATTTGATTATATTGTATATGCAATATTTTTCCCCCTGATTATTCTTCTGTTAGACACTCTCAAACAGGCTTTCTAGAACTTTCTACTTCTGTTAATTAATCTTTGGTTAAAGTTTTTGATATCCATGTATGAATACATGGATTGGGGTTGATTATTCTAAACTATTTAATGTGTCTTCTGTTTGTATGCTGAGGGATATTTGTAGATCTCTTGGCAAGAAGTCTTGGATGAGGACTCTTGCGGGCTTTCAGTTGCTTGTAAGGTGAAGTGTGCTAACACATAACGTACGTATGGTTCAGCTTCAAAACATGAGGCCCAATCCCACATTAATTGTACACACAAAATTCCTAGGATGTGATTCTCCAGTACCTTGCATAATCATGCACCTGTCAAAATGGGTGCGAAATGCTACCAACTTATAAGTTGCAAGACAGCGGAGAATCAGGCCCCACTGACTTTGGAAGAATTTTAAGATAACAAAGAATAGTCTGATCTCTGCTTCCCTACCAAAATGCTTTCTAAAATCTTAAAAGCAATAATTGGTGACTTTTAAAAACACCTTCAGTAATCATGTGTTTCCTTTTGTAGGGACTGGAATCTGTGAAACACAATGTAGGTTGTAAAACCAATGTTTTTCTAAATCTTGATTTATCTAGAAGTGCTTTATTTTCCATGATTCTAACCATGCAGCATGCAGAGAGGAATAAAAATAAAAATATACAAACACTAATAAATGTAACATCTCTAAAAATGACCTAAAAAGTTTTCCATACTTAAAAATAACATAAACTTTAATTTGCATTATTTCTGGCCTTTACAGAGTTCAAAGCAAATTTTGAGCATCTTGCTGGAAAGATAGAAAGCTCATCTTTCCAAAAAATATAAAATTCCTATTTCTAGTCCTATATGGCCAGGAGACAGTCTTTAAAAGTGGAACAATTCTTTCTCTATATATTATTGATTGTACCATTTGAATCTTGTCAGTGTGGAACCTTAAACAATAACCTCAATTATTCTGGATAGAAACTCAAGGAGAAGGAGGAAGAAACAGTTCTCTGACAGCTGTTGGTTGGTTGGATTATTTTCAGGGGTGGTATATAAAATTGGAACAGCAATCATATGCATGTGTACATGCACCCGTGCACGCACACACTATCACTGAGGTTGATATCTTTCTGCTAAATTGCAGCGCTATGTGATCATTTCATTTATCATGCACCTTTGACAGTCTCATTTGCCATTTGCTGATTAATCCATCTTCTCTTGTATTTATTACAATATTCTAACTGTCCGAGCAGCTACAGCCATGCACCTCTTTATTTTTTTATATATATATATATATACACACACACACACACACACTTTTTAAAAATTTCCACCACCATTTAGACAGACAGATAGATAGATTTATGTGGCAATCTTTATATATATATATATATATATATATATATATATAAAGACTACTAATAAATTCCTTAGACCTGTGGAGAACTTCTTGGTGGTGAACTGTTAAAGACATAAAATAATATAAAACTAACACACTTCAAAAATTCATATTGCTCTCTGCCATCATTAAGCTTTCACTGTGATGCATCGGCAAATTCACCTTCTTTTTGAATTTGTATTTGTTTCATTCAGGCAATGCATTATCGAATGTGGCAGAGTGAGTTTGTAGAAGTTAAAGATTAAAAAAGGGATGAGGCAGGGGTGACCAAACTTACTGACCTTCCGAGCTGCATACAACAATCTTCAGAAGTTCGAGAGAAGGGGCACACCTGCCAGATTCGGGACTTCAGCCCCTTGGGAACTGCCTGACAGGGATTGGGGCTTCAGCCCTGTTCCTGCTAAAGCTCCGAGCCCTGGCAGGCACACCCTGTGGGGCTTAAGCTCCTAAACCCCTCTCCCCACTGGGCAGAATCCTCAACCCTGCCACGCTGCTGCAAGGCAGAGGTCCTGAGCTCCCCCCACCCCCACCCGCAGTCCGGTAGGTGGAGAATGGAGGAAATGGGGTGGGGTGGAGTGGGGCTCTTCAAGCCACACTTTAGCGGTAAAAGAGCCGCATGTGGCTCACGAGCCACAGTTTGGCCACCTCTGGCATAAGGGATCAGTGTAGTTCCTCTCTCTTTTGATATAGATTTGTATGCCATGCAGCACATTCCCTGTTGCTTTGTCCATTCCAGTTTAAATGATTCTAAATTTCACTACTTCCAAGCAGGGAATAATGAAGCTGACATCCTCTGTCCTGTACCAAGTATCTTTCCATTGCAATCAGTTTACCAGTTTATTCTATACATTTTTTCTGCTTTCCAATTTGCCACTTAAAGGATTTTCAAAAACTTACAAGTTGAGATATAAAAAGATAACAAATATAAAACCAACACTGACAAGGGCATAGGGAAGAATAATCATATTTGAACAGGTGCACAACATTGAGTTTCCCAGACAGCTGGTTAGACTCAACCACATGCCAAATCCATTAAGCCCTCGTGGCTCCAGATTTAATGAGAAGCACATTTTGTCTAGTTTGGCTCTTCTGGGCCTTCCACTTCCCTCTTGGACTTGGCAAGTTCTTTCAGTCTGAAAATAAGATTTCCTAATACCCGTTAAGGATTCAAATGTAAACAAGTTTATGTGTAAACTATCAAAACGACTGCTACTTTTTAGCATATTAAATAATCTAGTCAAAGGTTTATGAAATATACAGATTCATCTTACTCTGTGTTTCTAATATTGAACAGGAGCTATTTTCTCCTGTAACTGACAGTTCCAAGGTGGTGGTTTGTTTTTTCTCCCTCTCTTTAAATCGTTATTAGCTTAAAATGTTTTCCACAGCCCTCTCTAAGTTTGAAGTCAACCAGATGTGCTTTGTGGTGTGCAAAGGGTTGGGTTATTTTAAACCAAAGTTATCAATAGGGCTGTATCTATCCAGCTACTTTTATGGCCCTCATCACCACAGAATCTGAGGGGCTCACTGATAGATTTTTACCCTCTCTATTACATAGAAAGTATTTTCTCCATTATACAGGTGGGTGATGGAGGCCTAGCATAGCCTCACATGCCCCAAATCTAATACAAAGTCTGTGTTGAATGAAGAACTGAACCAGCATCGGATTTCCCAGTCTCATGCCTTATTAGCTAGACCATACTACCTCCCTAGGTTCAGACCCCGCTTTAAGATAAGTAACATTTTTATTTGTTCACCAAAGTTACCATTAACACAGAGTTGCAAAGCTACTTTCTGTTAAATAAAACACAATAGCATAAAAGTATGTTTATTGTGCCCCATAGGATGCTCAGAATGATACAGATTGCAAAGTTATACAGCGTCTCCAAGAGCAGAAAGATTTTAGAAACCAAACCTTGTCATTTCCTCATGCTCTGGCCCCTTTCTACAAATATATGAACTAGTATATAAATCAAATTCAACTGGGTGAACAGTCAACAAAACACTGAAATGAAATCATTTACTGTCAGAGCCTCTCTCCAGGGAAGACATTTCACTCAATGATGAGTAACTAATACACTTTTATTCACAGTTATGTAATTGTTTGCTTCTCACCAACTTCCTATTTAACAGCAAAATATTGATTCTATTTATTCTTAACTTGAGACTGCTACAATATGAACCTGAATGCCAAATCCTCATATATACTGTAGAGTATCAATAGGATTACTCATGAAAGTAAATACCAACTTGAGTAAGGATACACAATCTAACCAAAACAGCATTCCTGATAACCTATTTTATGGGTATTTTTGGTAGGTTTATTAAAGTCATTTTACTTCAGTGCTTCTTGGCCAAACCTTTGACATGTTATGTATTCAGAAGAGAGAAATGCAATATACCGCCTCCCTCCATCACACTATTTCCTCAATTTCCTCTGTTTTATTAAAATACAAAGCATTACAAATTCTGCTGCTTACTCAGCTTTCATTACTTTTAGGAAACTGCCCAATTTAGTACTTTAAGAAATATATTTTGCAGCAAGTCTTGTTATATTTCAGAGGGTAAGCTACTCGTTTCAAGGTGGTTAAAGTTAGTTTTGCAGTCCTTTAAATGCAGAGAGCTTTATTCTCAAATTCTGTATGTGTATCTTGTGTGCCATTCACCTTCATATATACACATGTAAGCTTGTCCTGATACAACAAAGGGGAGCAATTGTCCTCCAATTTTATCCATTACCATGTACCCTTCGTGGTCATTTACTGTTTTATATACAACAACATACAAAAGACTACACTATCAACAGTGGGAACAGAACACACAGGTTTCTACCAATGGAGTTAAAAGAAAATATTAACTGTAGTAGTAGACTTATGCCCTCTCTATACCAGCGAGGAGTAGCTCCAATCTGGTACGGGTCCATAACACATTATAACACAAAAGATTGGAACTTTTAAAAGAACATAAGAATGGCCATAGTAGGTCAGACCAATGGTCCATGTAGCTCAGTATCCTGTCTTCCAACAGTGGCTAGTTCCAGATGCTTCAGATGGAATTAACAGGACTATTACTGAATGATCCATCCCTTGTCGTCCACTCCCAGGTTGTGTCAGTCAGAGGTTGAGGAACATGAAGAGCATGGCTAATAGCTCTTGATGGACCTATCCTTGATGAACTCATTTAATTCTTTTTTAAGCCAGTTATACTTTTGCACTTCACAACATCTCATGGCAAATGAGTTCCACAGGTTGACTGTCTGTTGTGTGAAGAAGTACTTTCTTTTGTGTGTTTTAAATCTGCTGCCTATTAATTTCAATGATTGACCTCTGGCTCTTGTGTTATGAGTTATTCACTTTATCCACACTATTCATGATTTTATAGACCTATATCATATCCTCCCCCCACCCCTGTTGTCTCTTTTTCAAGCTGAGCAGTCTCAGTCTTTTTCATCTCTCCTCATATGGAAGCTGTTCCCTACCCTAAACATTTTTTGCTGCCCTTCTCTTTATCTTTTCCAATTCTAATATATCATTTTGAGGTAGGGCAACCAGAACTGCACTCAGTATTCAAGGTATGGGATCACCTTGGAGATCTATATAATGACATTATATTTTCTGTCTTATTCTCTATCCCTTTCCTAATGGTTTTCATAATATTTTTAGCATTTTTGACTGCCACTTCACACTAAGCTGGTGTTTTCTAAGAACTATCCATGATGACTCTAAGATCACTTTCTTGACTCTAAGATCACTTTACCGGCTAATTGACATCCCATCATTTTCTATGTATAGTTGGGATTATGTTTTCCAGTGTGCACTACTTTGCACTTATCAACATTGAATTTCATCTGCCATTTTGTTGCCCAGTTATACAGTTTTGTGAGATCCCTTTGTAACTCTTCACAGTCAACTTTGGACTTAACTACCTTGAGTAATTTTGTATCATCTGCAAATTTAGCCACCCTTTTCCAGATCATTTATGAATATGTTGAACATCACTGGTCCCAGTATGATCCTTGAAGGACCCTGCTATTTACTTCTCTCCACTGTGAAAACTGATTTAAGCACTAGGTTACATACCACAGTTAATAGTTTTGAAATTTCATATTTTAAATTTCTTCAGAACTCTTGGCCGAATGCCATATGGTCTGGTGACTTGTCACTGTTTATCAATTTGTTCCAAAACCTCCTCTACTGACATCTCAATTTGGAATAGTTCCTCAGATTTATCATCTAAAAATAATGGCTCACCTATGAGAATCTCCCGCACATCCTCTGCAGTGAAGACTAATATTTAGTGTCGCTGCAACAGCCCTGTCAGTGCTCCTTTAACATCTTGTCTAGTACCCCACTGATTGGCTGGCAGGCTTCCTACTTCGGATGTACTTTAAAAAAGTGCTGTTAGTTTTTGTGTCTTTTGCTAGTTTGCTCTTCAAATTCCTTTTTGGCCAGCCCAATGGTATTTTTACAAAAACAACGAGGAGTCCTTGTGGCACTTTGGAGACTAACAAATGTAGTCTCTACGGTGCCAAGGACTCATTGTTTTTGCTGATACAGACTAACACGGCTACCACTCTGAAACCTCTA
Organism: Caretta caretta; assembly: GCF_965140235.1. Taxonomy (NCBI): domain Eukaryota; kingdom Metazoa; phylum Chordata; order Testudines; family Cheloniidae; genus Caretta; species Caretta caretta. The sequence goes on from NC_134207.1 coordinate 128,700,717, forward strand.
TTTTTATAGTTGACTTGCCAGAGTTCATGTTCCTTTCTATTTTCCTCAGTGGGATTTGACTTCCAATCTTTAAAGGATGTCTTTTTGCTTCTAACTGCTTCTTGTATTTTGTTCTTAAGCCAGGGTGGCATTTGTTTGGTCTCTTTAATGTTTTTTTTTTTTATTATTATTTGGGGTATACATTTAGTGTGAGCCTCCATTATCACATTTTAAATAGTTTCCATGCAGCTTGCAGGCATTTCACTCTTCTGACTGTTCCTTTTAATTTTTATTTAACTAGTTTTCTCATTTTTGCGTATTTCCCCCTTTTGAAGTTAAATACTACTCTACTGTGTTTCTTTGGCATTTTGACCCCAAGAGGATGTTAAATTTAATTACATTATGATCTACATTAATGAACAGTTCAGCTATATTCACCTCTTAGACCAGATCCTGTGTTCCACTTAGGACTAATCAAGAATTGCCTCTTCCATTCTGGGTTCCAGGACTAGCTTCTCCAAGAAGCCATCATTAATGGTGCCTAAAAATTTTAATTCTCCATCCCATATTGAGGTGACAGGGTAGTTTAAATCCGACATTATTATTAGATTTTCTTTTTTTTCTGTAGCCACTCTAGTCTCCATGAACATTTCACAGTCACCATCACCATCTTGGTCAGGTGTTTAGTAGTATATTTCTACTGCTAAACTCTTATTATTCAAGAATGGAATTTCTATCCATACAGATTAGATGATACAGTTTGATTCATTTAAGATTTTTACTCCATTTGACTCTGTGCTTTCTTTCACATATAGTGCCACTCCCTCACCAGCACAAATTACTGTGTCATTCCTATATATTTTGTACCTTAATATTAGAATGTCCCATTGATTATCATCATTCCACCACATTTATGTGATGCCTATTATAACAATACTCATTTAATACCAGGCGCTTAAGTTCACACATCTAAGCATTTACACCTCAAACATTTGTATACACGCACTTATAAAAGTGTCGGTGTTTAATTGTCTGCCTTCTGGATGTAACTGGATAGAACTAGATAGAACTCTTATTTTTTTGTAATTTATCAACTTCTATACTCTCCTCTGTACTAGGATATAAAGTATCCCCTTCAATAAATTGTCCCCCAAGGTATGTCTCTCTCTGAACCATATGCTTCTCTGCACCTGTTGGTTTAAAAAAAACTCCTCTACAACCTTTTTAATTTTACATGCCAGCAATCTGGCTCTATTTTGATTTAGGTGAAGCCCATCCTTTGTGTAAAGGTTCCTCCTTTCCCGGAATGTTCCCCAGTTTCTAATAAACCTAAATTATTCCTCCCTACACAATCATCTTATCCACTCCCTGAGATCCTGCAGTTCTGCCTATCTAACTGGTCCTGCGTTTGGAACTGGAAGCTACCATTGAGGTTCTGGATTGTAATCTTTCCTAGCAGTCTAAATTTGGCCCCCAAGATCTCTCTTCTACCTTTCCCTATGTCACTGGTACCTATGTGTATGATAACCACCAGCTTCTCCCCATCACTGCACATAAGTCTATCTAGGTATCTCAAGAGGTCTGTAAATTTCACACCTGGTGGCAGAGGCGCCAAGTTTCTAATCTGCCGGAGGGCTACTCCCCCCGGCTCTGCCCAGGCCCCATCCCCACTCCATCCCTTCCCCAACACCCCACCCCCGGCCTGCTTCTCCCCACCCCTGCTCCACCCAGCCTCTTCCCCACTTCTTCCCACCCCAATCCACCTCTTCCCTGCCCAGTTCTGCTCCCTGCCCTGAGTGCGCTTTGCCTTCACTCCTTTCACCTCCCCACAGCGCCTTCTGACGCTGCAAAACAGCTGATCCATGGCATGCGGTAGGCGCTGGGAGGGAGGGGGAGGCGCTGATTGGTGGGGCCCATTGTTGGGCAGGAGGTGCTTGGAGCAGGGGGAGGTTCTGATAGGGGGGCTGCTGGTGGGTGCTAAGCACCCACCATTTTTTCCTGTGGATGCTCCAGCCCCGGAGCACCCACAGAATTGGTGCCTATACCTGGCAAGCAATTCACCTAGGAGGCAATTCACCAGATTTTCCTGGTCATCACAAACTCTATCTATATTTATAATAATCAAATCTCCTATTAATATTACCTGTCTTCCTAATAATTAGGACATTCTCAGTGTGAGAGGATACTATGATAGCATCTGGAAGCAGGGTCTCATCTATGGGATCATTTCCCTCCACGTTAGCTTGATGTTCTCCTTCTCCAAGTCTTTCTGTGTTACTCAAGAGGGGTGTGGGACCACACTACAGTGTTCCTGAAAGTCTTGTATATGTACCTCTCTGTCTTCCTCAGTTCAGCCTCTCTAATCTCAAAACATGTATTCAGTCTTTGAGAGCAATGAGTTGCTTACACCAAATTCACACATATGCTACCTGCCCACAAGGCAGGTAATTCTAAATGCTGCATTCAGTGCAATAAACTTGATAGCTGCCACTCTGTTGATGAACTTCTGCCTGCATTATTTTTACCCTTGCAGGGGCTTTTATTCTTTGTTTGTTCTTTTGAGGGTTTTTGGGGAGTAAGAAGGGGGGAATTGTTGGCCTAATTTTAGAGTATGTTTGTTAGATGTATCTGGCACTCATGCTCCCTCTCTAAGCTTCCTCACAAAATTCCCTTTTGCTTCTCCTTTGGTCACTTAGGAGCTGGCCTTTTAAATGCCCGTTCTCTTTAAATTGGCCCTGTCCCATTGTCAAGGGATCCTAAAAGAATTAGAGATCAAAGCATAGCAGACTAAAGCCTCATTAGTAAGCACTCAGCCGACCCTAGCAGACCATGTGGCTCAGCATACAGTCCCCAGAACACACCATAATCAATCAAAATTTCAATCAAGCAGCCCTGTTGCAAACAAGTAAGCACACAACAAACTAACAGACAAATATACTAACTGGGATTCCCTCTTATTTATGAGTACATAAGGCATGAGCATTTACTTAGAGTTAAGGTTTCTCAAATACTTTTCTGAGGCTGTCCTCTAGCAAACAAAAGGTGGGTCCATCAAAGGTAGCAGGTACCTCTGGAGTAGAGCTGCAAGGTCCAGCTCTCTGACAACTTGTACTGTAATTCTTCTCCTCTCACTTTCCCTTCCTAGCCCAAGGTTTCATTAATAAGGGCCAAAAGAGTTGAGAGTAGAACTGGCCAAATAATGGATTTTTCAGTTTGCTGACAATTCCAATGATAAATAAATAAAACCAAGTTTTGTTTCAAGTCAAACTGAAAACAATTTAAAAAAATAATTCAGCAAATCAAAGTAAAAATTTCAAATTGGGTCAAATTGAAATGTTTCAACTGAATATATATATATTTTTTAATTTGGGGACATTTTTGAAAAAGCAAAGAACCAGATTCACAGAACACAGGAGAGAAGAACTCCCTTATAACTTCAGCACAGTGGTCAGGATACTGTTTTGGGATGTGGGAAATCCTGGCTCAATTCCCCCTTCTGTCTAATGTCAAGGGATTTGAACTTGGATCTCACCCATTGAATCTTCTGTGGTTAGGGCAACAAACACCTCATGGAGCTGTTATTTCAAGCTGTCTGCAAACTCAGGCTGGTAACATTGCATTGATTACATTCAATTCACATTTTCCAGATTCTCTCTGAAATCAGAAGGGTTAGAATTTTTTTTTTCAACAAAATCCCAGATTTTGGAGCATAGTTCTACAACAAGGGGTGGATTCAGCCACAGTGTAATTGCAGAGCCCATGACTTTGGCTATACCCTATTCTGAAATATAGGGAAAACACTATATAAATGGTGGAAAATGAGAATGTACCAAACAACCTTGTTTTCTGGTCTCAGAGATTGATCTTTCTAGGTGTTGATGACCCTTATTTTCCCTGGTCTTCAGGGAGAGCTTAAAATGTTCAGCACCTTACATAGGAGGTTTAATATCACATAGATTCAGGCTCTTAAGTAGACTTTAATTGGATGACAACCTTGGATGCGTGTGTATAGACGAAGTGCACTAGCATCTCCTAAAAGATTTATTTCAGAAAGTTCTTTTGTTGGCTCTTTACTCTCCAGAAGAAAAGAAGTCAGTTGGTTGTGGGAGACAATTATATGTTACCAGTAAAAGATTTGAAATACGGCATCCCCCGAAGATCCAACATCTCACTCAGACTGTTCATTGAATACACTGATATTACCAAGTGTACTCTGATCTACACAAGTCGGAGTGCATCAATGATATGCTCAAGACACACTGTGGTATTTTTTTGTCCCTGTAAGTTCACACTCCACCCTGCCATAGCAGAATTCTTAAATGATACTGCCCCATGGATGTATCAAAGGTACCTCAAGCTCACACCTGGGAAGAGAGAAGTATTGTTAGCAAGTAGAGGTCAATGCTATCAGAGGGATCACTCTTCCTTCATGTCTCCGGTTATTAAGGGGATATGTTCAGAGATAGTGAGTCACATTGTGAATCTGGGAGTCACTTTCAACCATGCCATCTCCATAGAAAGCCTTGTTTGGGAAATGTGATGAAAGTGGCCTTTTCTCTAAGTTTTGCAGTCTGCCCCTTTAATTATCCTGCAATGACCTCACACAGCAACATCATCCCTCAGGATCATAAGGCTCTATTATTGTATTCCACTTATCACAGGTCTTGCAGTAGGACAGTTCCAGTGCCTGCAGCTAATTCAAAATGCAGCAGTATATTTGCTCACCGTTTTAAGCAACTGAAGTGACCATATTCCCAACTTGCTTACTTCACAATGGATGACTATAAACTGGCAGATTGGGAAACAAACCCCTGAGACCATCTTTATTCTTTTTATTACTTTTTTGCAATACAGTGCATCTTTAAAAAATAATTAGACATTACTTTATCCAAATTCACTTATTTTCAATTTACTCATTGCCTGTTTTCAAGGATATGTACAGACTATACCTCTCTTCTCCCTTTCCCTCTTCTCCCACACACATCACTGAGTGAGGACATTGTGATTTATGATTTACAGAATAATTTAGATGTGAGCTTGCATTATTTAGGATTAATGAGCCGCTTTATGTGGATCTCCTATTTACAATTTTTTAAAATAAGTTACACATTCCATAAATGATAGTACAACAGAGACCATTATTTTCTCTCATGCTACTTGTTGCTACTGAAGTTCTAATCCTCCTCTTGTTGAATGCCATTTAGCCACAACATTTCAACAAGATGGAATTATCTTTCCTGTGTCTCAGGAGCTAGTATGATTGCTCAGCCTCTGACAGACTGGATAATTTCCAGAGTTTAAAGTAATTGGAGAAGTCATAACTCAATATACCACTGAAATAGAAGATGCCCATTGGGATTCCTACACTAATATTATTATTTGTATTACTCGAGGGACTAGGAACCCTTCAACAATATTTGCTCAGTTAAAACAAAATCTCTGATAGTCCTTAGAGATTTAAAGGTGCAGTACGTTTTAAAAAATGGCATAAGAGTAACAAAGCTATTTACACCACAACAGCCAGAAGGGCTTCCATGGATTCACAGAAAAGGAGAGGAAAATGCCACCAAACTATTCAGCTTCCTATACCACACCCAAACCTTATACCATACCTTGGTATCTGAGTTCTTACCACTCACAACTTCCCCTCAGCTGGGGCCATTTGCACTACTATTTGTTTTTTCTTTTGCTCTCCTCTTCTCCACACAATTAATGGGAGCATTGGTCCAAAGAGCACTTGTGATGGCAAAGAGCTAACAGCACTCCTTAGAGGGCATATTAGGATAAATGGAATGGGGCTTTCCTCTTGCACATCTTAGCAGGGAAAGGACAGTAGACTGAAGGGGGAAGAGGGCCCTAAGGCAGCCAGGAAAAGAACTGACTGAGTGCTGAAGCCAAGAAGCGTGATTGGAATTGGGAAGCTAGCACCTGCCTAAGGTCTATGCCCAGGAATCCTGGGTTAGCCAACAGATTCAGCCAGAGAACACAGATTGGCAGAGGCTGGAGAATTAAGGACAGTTGTCACTCCTTGAGAATGTTTCCATTTAATGAGTTGAAAATTATCTTTGCCACCCACAACTCCATGCACTGCAAAGACTGAAGCCAGAATATTTAGTTTTCAGCAGAGAACAAAGGAAACTCTTACCAAGATTAATTTTAGTTCGTAATCAGTTCTATCAGTGCTGTGCTTAATTTCAAACAGTCAACATGCTTCATATGGGAAAAAGTACAGAATAGGGTGTTAATGTGTATAAAGGTTGCAAAATCAGACCTTAAATTAAAAATACCAAGCTGTTTGCAGGTAAAAAATATTACATCTGCAAATAAATGAGGTGGATATTATCACTTTCCCAGTTTAGTTAGGTCAGAAAATACTACTCCCATTCACTCTAATAGCCAGATTAATCTATATGGCCACATCACCATGTGTGGTATTTGTGTGATCTAGCAAATGACGTAATATGTCATCCAAGCCTGTTTAATTTTAAGTTAAAAAAATAGTGTATAGAGAAACAAATCTTAGGCCCGTGTGGAAACTGTTCATAAGACTATTTTATTTTTAGCCCTTTTTACCATATTTGATATCAGTGCTCACCTTCAAAGTGTAAATATCTCTGGGAGTGCTAAAAAATACAAACGTGGTACATAACAGATGCATAAGCACATCCTGGGCAAATTTATTATGGACCTAGAACTGTTATCTCACCCCTTGTGAGTGTATTGTCACTTACTCATGTGGTTTCTATAATGACTTCAAGGAATTTGGCAGTGCACTTGGTTACAAAGCATGACACTCATGCTCCAAGCTAATCAGATCTTTTCTCATTGCATCTGTCTACTGTTATATTTATATCAGTGTCTCCAAAAAGCTATTTTCTTCCCTTTTTTATAAGCATTAAATGTAAATGCAAGATTGGAAATATATGCTTTGAAAATTCTTCATAGATATATGTTTCAAAAATACTAAGGAAAGTCAAAAGTACATGTCTTATGTTTCTGCCTATCATACTGCCAGCCATTATAATGGCATTCTCAAAGTAGACCCACACAAAATTACTGAGGACAGGAACTCTCTTTGTGACAAGCATTCATGATAAGCAGAAACACATACGCTTGAAATCCTTGGAGTAAACCAATGTTGATGGCCAGGAGCTGACAAAAGGCAATTTAAAGAATGAAAACAAAATTGTAATATATTTGGAGAGCCAAGATTCTCATCAGTCAGAGGGCACAGCATTAATTATGCTTTCCAAAGCAGAAAAATCAATCAAACTGAGAGCCAATTAACATCCAATTGCTCCAAGGTTGTTCAAACATGATACATGAAAATGACAATTATACAGTGTTACACACCAACAGACAATCACAATAATGAGATCGAAGATCAATCCTATTACTACAAACTCTGATTGACAAAATTCCCAAGCATGAATAATGGGGGACTTCAATACCAAGGTTGGGAAGAATAACGCTGGGTGCAGAAAGCAATGGGTAAGCATAAGCTTGAGCCACATAATCAGACTGGTGAGAGACTGGTAGAACTGTGACTGGTAGAACTATATCAAGGCTCATAATTGGTGGAACGTTATTCCCACACAAACATATCCATAAAGTAACTAGGAATTCTCCAGATGCTGTCACCAGGAACCAGACTGACCTTCAATGTAATGGAAAGAAATTTAGATCAACTCTTCAGGACATCAGAGCACACAGAGAAGCTGATGTCACAAGTGACAACAATTTATGTGTGTCAAGACTGAGGTCTGGTCTACCCCAGGAAATTAGGTTGATATAACTACATCTCTCAGTGGTGTGAAAAATCCACACCCCTAAGCAACGCAGTTAAATCAACCTAACCCCTGGTGTAGACATTGCGAGGTCAACAGGAGAATTGTCCCATTGACCTGGCTACCACCTCTTGGAAAGGTGGAGTACCTAAGCTGATGGGAGAATTCCTCACATTAGTGTAGATAGTGTCTTCACTGAAGTGCTACAGCCACATAGCTTCAGATGTGCAGCTGCACCACGGCACTGAAATTTAAACTCAAGAAAAACAAAACCCCATAAAGAATTAAGAAAAATGACAGTAAAAGGCAGCCGAAAAACACATTACTACAGCAATTTAAAATTGAACTGAAGAACCAAATTTCAGGTTCTATGAGACTTAGATCCACCACAAAAGTCAACATTATTATGTCTTGGTCCTTTCTGCACCACAGTATCAGACACCGCTGGTTTCCAGACAAGTAAATCAATAGTCTCGGTAAGTGAGTTTACATGGAACTATGTGAAAGAAAGGAAACCAACCAAAGTGAACATCAGCTCCTCAAAAATACCTCCATAAAATGAAGCAGCAAAAAAATCTGTATAAAACACAAGGACAGAGTGTTGGAAAGCAGTGCATAAAGAGATAAGTAGTAGAACATGGATAATATCACAAAAGAAGCTGAAGTGGCTGTAAAAGAGGCAATAGTAAAACACTTCATCAGCTCAACAAGGTCCTAACTGGCAAGTTTACACCAGCCAGTGGGCCTGTCAAGGATCAACAACGAAAGACTTTAACAACAGAAAATGAACAAAGATAGGAATAGGCAAAGCACTTTCAAGAAGCACTTTCAACATATCAGCACCACAAGAAACTAATGACTTAAACATAAACATCCAAAACTGGACATCATGATGTCTCACAACAAAAAAAAAAAGTGAAAGAACACAATAAAAAAGTTAAAACTTAGAAAAGCTGTTGATGAAGAACAAGTCACTGAGCAAACGCTGAATGCTTGCAATAATGGGACCACCAATAAAATCACTGAAATCTTCAGCAAAGTATGGGACAAGTGAATGCCTTGAGAACAATGGGGAAATGGCATTAGAGTGCAAATTCCAAAGAAAGGTGATTGAAACCATTGCAACAGTTGGTGAGATGTTACTTTCAAAGATCGGTAAAGTCTTCTGTAATATCATCTTAAGAAAATGAAAAGAAGCAGTTGAGTCAAAGCTAATGGAAGCGCAGGCTGGATTTCAACCTGGAAGATCATGTATTGTCCACTATTTAACCCTAAGAATAATAATTAAAGACACCATTGAATGGGTAAAACCATTCATCATAAACCTCGTAGACTGCAAAAAAGCATGACAGTCTGCATCAAGAATCATGATTCACCTCTGAATTTTTTTTGGTATTGTCATTGGATCATTATAGGAAAGAGTGTAGACAGATACAACACAGGTATCGCACGGCTGAACGACAGTACACTGGAAGAAATTTTTAGCTCTTCAACCAAGTGAAGTCTGAAAGACTGTCCAGGATCGCAAAAAGGAATCATAGAATCATAGAATATCAGGGTTGGGAGGGCCCTAAGGAGGTCATCTAGTCCACCCCCCTGCTCAAAGCAGGACCAACCCCAACTAAATCATCCCAGCCAGGGCTTTGTCAAGCCTGACCTTAAAAATATCTAAGGAAGGAGATTCCACCACCTCCCTAGGTAACGCATTCCAGTGCTTCACCACCCTTCTAGTGAAAAAGTTTTTCCTAATATCCAAACTAAACCTCCCCCACTGGAACTTGAGACCATTACTCCTCGTTCTGTCATCTGCTACCACTGAGAACAGTCTAGATCCATCCTCTTTGGAATCCCCTTTCAGGTAGTTGAAAGCAGCTATCAAATCCCCCCCTCATTCTTCTCTTCCGCAGACTAAACAATCCCAGTTCCCTCAGCCTCTCCTCATAAGTCATGTGTTCCAGTCCCCTCATGTGTTGCCGTCCGCTGGACGTTTTCCAATTTTTCCACATCCTTCTTATAGTGTGGGGCCAAAACTGAACACAGTACTACAGATGAGGCCTCACCAATGTCGAATAGAGGGGAACGATCATGTCCCTCGATCTACTGGCAATGCCCCTACTTATACATCCCAAAATGCCATTGACCTTCTTGGCTGTTAACTCATATCCAGCTTCTCGTCCACTGTAACCCCTAGGTCCTTTTCTGCAGAACTGCTTCCTAGCCATTCGGTCCCTAGTCTGTAGCAGTGGGATTCTTCCATCCTAAGTGCAGGACTCTGCACTTGTCCTTGTTGAACCTCATCAGATTTCTTTTGGCCCAGTCCTCTAATTTGTCTAGGTCCCTCTGTATCCTATCCCTACCCTCCAGCATATCTACGTCTCCTCCCAGTTTAGTGTCATCTGCAAACTTGCCGAGGGTGCAATCCATGCCATCCTCCAGATCATTAATGAAGAGATTGAACAAAACCGGCCCAAGGACCAACCCTTGGGGCACTCCACTTGATACTGGCTGCCAACTAGACATGGAGCCATTGATCACTACCTGTTGAGCCTGACAATGTAGCCAGCTTTCTGTCCACCTTATAGTCCATTCATCCAGCCCATACTTCTTTAACTTGCTGGCAAGAATACTGTGGGAGACCGTGTCAAAAGCTTTGCTGAAGTCAAGGAATAACATGTCCACTGCTTTCCCCTCATCCACAGAGCCAGTTATCTTGTCATAGAAGGCAATTAGATTAGTCAAGCATGTCTTGCCCTTCGTGAATCCATGCTGACTGTTCCTGATCACTTTCCTCTCCTCTAAGTGCTTCAGAATTGATTCCTTGAGGACCTGCTCCATGATTTTTCCAGGGACTGAGGTGAGGCTGACTGGCCTGTAGATCCCAGGATCCTCCTTCTTCCCTTTTTTAAAGATGGGCACTACATTAGCCTTTTTCCAGTCATCCGGGACCTCCCCCCATCGCCATGAGTTTTCAAAAATAATGGCCAATGGCTCTGCAATCACATCCGCCAACTCCTTTAGCACTCTCGGATGTAGCACATCTGGCCCCATGGACTTGTGCTCGTCCAGCTTTTCTAAATAGTCCCGAACCACTTCTTTCTACACAGAGGGCTGGTCACCTCCTCCCCATGCTGTGCTGCCCAGTGCTGTAGTCTGGGTGCTGACCTTGTTTGTGAAGACAGAAGCAAAAAAAGCACTGAGTGCATTAGCTTTTTCCACATCCTCTGTCACTAGGTTGCCTCCCTCATTCAGTAAGGGGCCCACACTGTCCTTGACTTTCTTCTTGTTGCTAACATTCCCGAAGAAACCCTTCTTGTTACTCTTAACATCTCTTGCTAGCTGCAACTCCAGGTGTGATTTGGCCTTCCTGATTTCACTCCTGCATGCCCGAGCAATATTTTTATACTCTTCCTTGGTCATTTGTCCAATCTTCCACTTCTTGTAAGCTTCTTTTTTGTGTTCAAGATCAGCAAGGATTTCACTGTTAAGCCAAGTTGGTCACCTGCCATATTTACTATTCTTTCTACACATTGGGATGGTTTGTTCCTGTAACCTCAATAAGGATTCTTTAAAATACAGCCAACTCTCCTGGACTCCTTTCCCCCTCATGCTATTCTGCCAGAAGATCCTGCTCATCAGTTCCCTGAGGGAGACAAAGTCTGCTTTTCTGAAGTCCAGGGTCCGTATTCTGCTGCACTCCTTTCTTCCTTGTGTCAGGATCCTGAACTCAACCATCTCATGGTCACTGCCTCCCAGGTTCCATCCACTTTTGCTTCCCCTGCTAATTCTTCCTGGTTTGTGAGCAGCAGGTCAAGAAGAACTCTGCCCCTAGTTGGTTCCTCCAGCACTTGCACCAGGAAATTGTCCCCTACACTTTCCAAAATCTTCCTGGATTGTCTGTGCACTGCTGTATTGCTCTCCCAGCAGATATCAGGGTGATTGAAGTTTCCCATGAGAAACAGGGCCTGTGATCTAGTAACTTCCGTTAGTTGCCGGAAGAAAGGACAGGGCTAATAATCAGTTACGAAAACACAAATCTAATGAGAACCCCAGAAATTCCCAACTCCAGCATTACAACATTAGAAGTCAAAGGAATACAAGAAGTTAAAGTAATACAAGACCAGAGTCAATTCACATAGCTTGGTAGTATTGTTGAAGCCAATGTGGCTGTCCAGAAGGAAATAATGTTATAAATTGACAAAGCAGCAGCTGCATTCACCAGCTTAAACAAGATTTGGTAATCAAATATCTACAACTATCAATTGTCAAATTCATATAGTATTTCCATCTTAACATATAGATGTGAAAGCTGGAAATGAAAAGATACAGACTGATGTCAAAATGCCTTCAAAACAAATGCCTTGGAAAAAGTCTAAATATTAAATGGAATAAATTCATAGTAAATGCTGAGATTCATCAGAGTTCAACGACCCCTTATCTCTAAATGTATCCAGACAAGATGATGGAAATATTAGGGATGTATGAAGCCAGAGCACGTGCCATGGCTGGCATGCCATTCGGCAGCTGAAAGAACATGCAGGATGGGGGAAGAGAGGAGGGCAACTCTAAGAATTCCTCCACCAACACTGCTTAGAGAAGGAAAACATATGAAATTTAACAACATAGAGCAATGGTGGGCAAACTGCGGCCAATGGGCCGCATACAGCCCATCAGAGTAATCTGATTGCGGGCCATGAGACATTTTGCTGACATTGACTGTCCGCAGGCACAGCGCCCCACGACTCCCCGTGGCCGCGGTTTGCCGTTCCCGGCCAATGGGCGCTGTGGGAAGGGTCGGGCCGCAGGGACATGCTGGCCGCAACTTCTTGCAGTGTCCATTGGCCAGAAACAGAGAACGATGGCACTGGGAGCTGTGGGGGGTGGTTCCTGCGGACGGTCAAGGTCAGCAAAATGTCTCACGGCCTGTAATCAGATTACCCTGATGGTTGCCCACCACTGCTCTAAGTGATGTCTGATGGTTCAGGAAGGGTTCAGATACACATGATAAATCTGTTGTGCTTCTCTAATATGCTTTTTTAATTTTTTGACTCAGGGGTTGTTTCATTGAAACTAATATTCAAATAATTTTTTTGTAAACAAACTTGTAAAACATTTTTGGGAACCCCGTCATCCCATGGAGAGAATCCTAGGTAATGGTCAAATGAATAAGTAAGCTCTCCAGGAACCTGAAAGCTCCTTACACTTTTCAAGGGTGCATAGCACACACTGTACTTTCTCTGTGACCCACAATGATTGCTCATGGTGGTGACCATTTCTTTCAGTTGTCACCCTTTTCCTGCAATAGCTCACATTCCTCTTGGGATGCATATATTATGTAGGTTGATGAATGATGAAATGGCATGTGAACAGAGGAAGGGAGCAGTAGTGGGGGCAGTACGTAATGTAATTTCACAAGTTTCAACAGCTATACAAATCTATTGAGGTTTGTTTAAAAAGTGTCTTTATCTCTCTAGCAAGTGCTTCTGAAAAGTGGTCAAAATTATCATTTTGCTACCAAAGTTTTTTATCCTCTTTGCTGTACTGCTTCAAAACCTTTTGAAACCCAGAACTCCAAAATGTTATCCCAGTTAGAGGCTCCTCAGGTCAGGTAGGGCAGATATTATGATCTTTACCAACTGCTGGGAATTGGCTCCAAGTGCATCTGTAGATGTCAGTTTCAACTGACCCACTTTTAATTGGTGCCAACCTCCATCAGTTCACCCATCTGTGTCATTTATACAATGCAAGAGTTGATAACACCCAAACATCTAATGTGTCAAATATGCAAAAATCACATTGTTCCCTGAACAGATAAGAAGGGTTACTCTATTTCTGTGGTTCCCAAACTTTTTAGTCTTGCAGCTCCCTTACAGACAGTTTAAAACTTGGGGGCTACCCACAACCAAATACTGTTTTTGTTTTGTTTTATTTTAATCAACTCAGGACACTAGATAGAAGAGTTCAGGACACTAGATTTAAGGACATTAGAGTTTTGACTGTTTGGGGACTTTATTCAACTACATACATTTAGTTTAATTATATAAGCTGGGTTTTTAAAACCATAATTGAAAATATGTATTTTTGGGGTGTTGGGACACAGCCTAAGATTTTAGTGAGAAAAAAGAGCCTGTTTCAAACTGCATGGTTTGGTTGAATTTCTGATAGCACCAGATGCAAGTCTTTTCCAAGCTTAACATTTGCTGTGTTTAGGTTTCACAGAAGCCATTGCTGAAAACCCAGATCCAGAGATAACTGGAAGTGAATATTAGCAGTACTTTCACAGCTTCATCACAGAGTTCTTCATAATCTCCTTTAGCAGAAATCCAGAAGTCTTTGTGTGTTAGATTTGATTTCTTGATCTTCAGCATCTATTCACATGACAAATATTTTCTAAGATATTTTCTTCAGTTGAGATACAGATGATTGGAATGGAATCAACTGTTTTGGAGAATGGGTTTCAAAACCAATCAGTATCTGGAGATTTGTGTTCAACACCAGGAAAATATTCATCAAAATGGGAATATATCCAGACAGTTAGTTAATATTTGGTCTTTAACAGCATTTTCATTGTGTTCACTCTGTTGTTTTTAAAAGTTTGACAGCACTGCAAACATCTCTGTAACTCTCTTTTCAATGTGGCATCTACAAAGATAAAGCTTCTTCTTGAATCCACCAGTTCTCTTTTATATCTAGTATATTGGTATTCTTGCCCTTCAGTGCATTCAGTTTGCCAAATACATTTACACTACACATGTAATCTACAAGGTCTTATTTCCCAGAGAGGAAAATTATGGTTTCATCATGTAATTCAAAAACATGTTGTAAAACATACCTACATGACAAAGACGTGACTTCACTACGAAACAGATATTTTGCCCATCTCTTTGCATAGCATACTAAAACACTGTGTTTTCACTGCCCAGGATTTTATAAAATTAACAGTTATTAAATAACAATATTGAATGTCTCATGTACTTCAAGTTGCAACTTCTTTGATGACAAAGCTGGGTGATGAATCAGTGTCTTCAAATGTCTACTGGTGCCACTTTCTTTTCTATTTAGCTTTATTAAAATCATCATCATATTCAGCTGAACATTTCTTACATGTGGGCTCAGCACTGGGTAAAAACTGTTTCAATAAAAAGATAAGATGCACCTGACTCTTCCTTAGCCCCCTTCCACTGTCTGCTGCTGCTGCTGCTGGGGCTGGGAGCCTGTTTGTCATCTGCTCCAACGGTGGACTTGAAGCAGAGAGACTTCTGGCTGAATGCTTCCCCCAGCACAAAGTCTCTCCGCTCAAGGCCTCATTCAGGACTGAAGGGATCACAGCAGCAAAGATGCAAGAAGATGCAAATCCACAGATAAGACAGAAGTGGTTTAATAGTCTCAATTAGAGAACAAAAAGGTCATATCAATTAAAAAACAATCCCCACTCACTTGTGGTTCCCCTATGAGCACTTTGTGGCTTCCTGAGGCAGCCATGTCTCACAGTTTGGGAAGTTCTCCTCTATTTGAATCTTTTGGCAATATTCTTTATTAGCAATGTGGTTCAAACACTAAACCACAAAATCATATATTCACAGCTGCTGTATTTAAAACAATTTTGGTTCCGTTTTTTATCTTGCAAGCTTATGTCATTAAGGATGTCAGCTATATTCACACTGAAAATATTATCAGTGAATGAATCAGGAATTGAAGACATCACCAGATCATGCTAAACTTTGTGCAAAGGCGTTACGTCTGTTAATACTTTGTTCCATGATATGTACTGTATCAAAGTTCCGAGCCTGTATTGGTGGGTCCTGCACTTCCGGGCAGATTCGGCAGCCTCAGAAACTCACTAAGGCCCCAATGCGACCTTCCTTTCACAGTATAGCAGCAAGAGTCACAGCCTATTGAGTTACTTTCCTCACAGGCCAATATTCGAGATGGGAAGGGGAAATACCCCACAGTCTTCGTTGCTCCATAGCTCTCAGAAGGCACAGTTCAGCCTCCCAACTAGACCGAGGCCTGCTTCCACTCTCAAGGGGATCTCTGTCGAGCATGGGGGGAGAACCCGGGGCCACACTCTACTCCGGGTTCCAGCCCAGGAACCCTAATGGTAGCAGCTGTTGGCAGATTTCCCTTCATCACTTAAGCTGCTTTGATTCCCTGGGCCACTTCCCCATGGTCCCCTTTTCCTAGCTTCACCCTTACCTACAGAAATGCTTCCTCTCTTCCTGCTCCTTTCACCTGGGATCCCACAAGGGAACTGGAAAGGAGAGCTTTTAAGCAGTGTGAGACCTTGATTGGTTCCAGCTGTCTCCATTAGCCTAACTGCCTTAACTGACCCTTTGGCAGTTAACTGGGGTCAGGTGCTGGCATTAGCCTAATGACCTTAACAGGTTAATTGGCGTCAGGTGTCTTGATTGGCCTGGAATAGCCTTTGTTTGGCTATCCAGGGAACAAGGACCTGCTCATTCTGAGGCTGATATACCTCCCTTCTACTACTCTCTTATATCCTTCTGGTCTGAGTCTGTCACAGTGCCTATAAAATATGGAGATGTAACTAATCTACTCTTTGTCGTGTATCATATAAATGGTGTTTCTATTCAGTGACTAGTGTAACTATACATATGAGAAATTTAATAGGAAATTCATAGAAAAAATCTTTTCAAATGTTTTTTTTTTGAGGGGGGGGGACACTAACCTATAGAATTTAATACAACTTATATCCTTTCTACTGAGCATTAAAAATTGTATAGAAAGGGTATTATCATTGAGGTTATCTAAGTTTTTTCGGGTAATCTCTGTATGATCCTATTTCTAGGATTTCTAGGTTTCATTTCTATTAAATTCTATGAGATTTTTTCCACAAAATCATTCTCCAGTACTTTCTTGCACAGCACATGCAGATTGAATATTTACCCTGTTATACTTATAAGAAGCACACAGGATCTTTATAGGGAAGAAGGCAGCGTGCCGCATTTATTGAGAATACAACAGTTAGCATATGCTTTTCAATTCCACACACACACAGTCCTGCCAGTTGATGTTTATAGTTACCAGTCCAGAGTCTGGATCAATCTAGTGGCCAACCAGGTTGGTCGCAGAGGGGAGCAGGGCTCTGTCGGTCGTGATGCGATGCTCCTGGAGTGTGGCGAGACGAACCCAAAGTCCCATGGCAAAGCACCCTGTTCTTATAGTCCTTTTTCTCTGTTGAAGTCTATAGATTTTGCTGTGTCAGTTTCTGACTGGTTACTCCTTGATTGGTGTTAACATTCCAAAACACCTGTGAGAGGGTCATCCTGTCCTGGTTTCGATTTAATCAATTGTCTTTAGGGGTGCCAGCCTTCACCTCAGGGTTGTCAATTTGCCCTTCCTCAATCATGGATACGCATTGATGATTCTTTGGCGTCATAACATGCACATAGGACTAACTATCGTAAGTTAAGGTTATTTGCTGGGGCTCCCATCCCAATAGCTGGGGAAGAGGAGTTTGAACCCTGGTTGGAACATAACACTTAAATGTTGCAGGAGTGAGACGTACCAGATGCAGAAAAGTGAAGATGTCTAGTGCAGAGCCTCAGAGGCCCATCTTTAACTGTGAAGCTCACTAACTCTGGGGTCAGTGTGAAGCACTGCCTAGAGGCCATCAGTCACACCTTTGGGAGCGCAAAGGACTCTGAGGACATTTACTGTAAGTTCCTTAATTTCCGACAGCAAAGGGGTGTGAGGGTTTCAGCCTATATACAGAGCTGGAGAGACTGCTTCAGAGAGCTTCCAAAGGGGAGCAGTGACTCAAACTGTAAGAGAAACTCAATATCAGAACCCGATTCTACTTCATCTCTGGTTAAGAGAACAACAGGAATGTCCCCCAAGTTACTCCCAGCTGATAAAAGAGGTCAGAGAAGAGGAAAAAAGGCAGGATTATCACTAAATTTTGGGAAGCCCAACCATCTGAGCCAGCCAGCACAGCTCCCCTGCGAACAGCCAGTGCACTGATGGTGAGCACCAGAGAGGAACTTGTGCAACAAGTTCAGGTCCTAATAGAATAGATAGCTAAGCTGCAAAGTACCACTGATCGAGCTAAAACTTCCAGGCATAAGGAGCCTCTGGCTGTGGCAATGGAGAAGTCAGCATTTAGAGCCACCATTCCACCTGAGTGAAGGGGGAAAGGTCAGTTCTTCTGCTACCAGTGTGGTTAGGATGGATACAGTGCTGCCAAGTGTCATAATGAAGAAAAGCCCTCCTGAGTGTATGGAAAGCTGAGGACCAGTTGGGCAGAGTCGAGGAATTGCCAAATGGTCTGGGGAAGGGGCCCACCCAGACCCACAGGACTTGAAGGCTCTCCTGGAAAAAACTGTCCAGCTGGGGTCCCCTCAGGTGGACTGATAGGGCCTTGAGCAGAGGTCATGGTGAGGATTGAAGGGGCTGAATGTAAAGCAGTGCTGGATGCTGGATATCAAGTGACAATTATATTTCACTCATTCTACCAACAAATGCTTAGGCACCTGCCTGTACAACCACTGACAGGCCTTGGCCTGTATGGCATCAGCATGGATAAATACCCCTGCCAAGGGTATGTCATAGTGCACCTGGAAGTTTCAGAGGAGGTTGCCGATGTAAGACTAAAGGTAGACACTGCTGCCTTAATATGCCCCGATCCTAAAGGAATCTCTGATGAGTCTGTGCTGATAGGGACCAACTCCAAACTCGTCAAGGTACTCGCGGATTACTGCAGACAACGAGCTGGGGACCAATACCTAAACACCCTGATGATCCATATGCTTTGTGCCGAAGCCTATAGAAAAATTGAAAGCACTAAAAAGGAGATGTCTGAGCTACCAATGGGAGCATTGAGGTATGTGGGCATGACTCCCTTAATAGTTCCTGCAAGGATGGAGCAAGAAAGGTACCTGGCTGCAAGGCAGTAAAGGGGCATTAGCAATGGTAGAGCAGCCGGGTGAAGGAGAACTCCCTATAGGAGTGCTGGTCCCCAGTGGAGTCATAACCCTACCTGCTGAAGCACAGGAAAAGGTGATTATACCGATTGCTAATGAAACAAGCTGTGATGTGTTTGTGAAGCAAGGGAAGAACATAATAGACCTTTTTGAGCCTGAAACCACTGTAAGACCCCAGTGTGAAATTGAAGTTCCGGCAATAGATCCTGCAAAGTTTTACTTTGGAGATTCACCATTGTCCAAGGAGTGGAAAGACTGCCTGAGGAAGAAACTTTGTGAAAGTGTAGTTTTCCCAGGTTACTCAGTTCAGGCTTGAGCCAGTTCTGTGTTATATTGTTGAAAAAGAACCCCTAGATATTGAACCCGGCCCTGGTTGCTGCCGGCTCCACCTAGCAGAAGGGTTACAATTGCTTTTTAGTGTCCAGGCTGCATCCCCAAGTTCTTCAATAGCAGGAGGAGGTTGTCACTCTCTCTGGAGTGGCTCATGACCATGAGTTCCTACTTTAGGGCTGACTGTCAAAAACAGACCAGACCCCACAAACTGATGGTAAGTTTTATCATTAGATTTCATTAAGCCAGTGACAAATGTGAAGTCCCAGATCATATTACAGTCTCACCATGGAGTCACAGTCAGTCCCCTTAGATTCTCCAGTCTTTCTTGGTGCTCAGGCAAGCTGGACTTGGTGATAAATGGTCACCGTGGAAAAAACTTAAAATCTTATTTGCCATTGTTTGTATTCGTACTGTTCTAAGTATTTTAGATTACATATTTTTGAATGCTATCAAATATATTATGTTATATTCGCATACAGAGAGAGAGGGAGAAAATATACGTATGGAAGAGAAAACTAAATTGAGAAAAATGTACATATTACAAAAAGGAAAAACTTAATGCACATAAAGTAAATTCTTAATGGCCGTAATAAGTATAACTTTTATATATATGTAAGATGAACTTGAAACAGGATTTTAACATTTGAAATAGAAAAGTTAGTAAGCCACAAGCACTTATTCTAAGCACATAAAACTTTTCAGAATAATGAGCCATATACTTCCAAGAGAGATGGTTACAGGTCTCTAAACTCATCTATGCTATCATTACATTTATCATTTACACTTTGAAATCTGGCCAGCTCAGTATTTCTATACTATTCCTCTACCTTAAAGTGTAAAATGTGGAAAAAAAATCTTGCATACAGTATCTCATACTTTTCTAATTTAAATTTTTTTCTTATTTACTAATCTTTGTGCAGAGCATCTTATATTAGTAAACAGTGTAAATCTATGCCATTGAAATATACCAAATGAAAACAGCAAATTATAATGGACTGTAATTCATTCAAGTTTAACTGTACTGTAGCGATCCAGTTCTTAAACATCAATGGACCTTAATCTTGCTTCCATTTAAATCGAAAGAAATATTGCCATGGACTCCAATCAGAGCAGGATTGATACAAGTCATTGCAATGAGGAATGGTGAAAGAGATCTGGATTCTATTCCCAGCTTGTGTAACTCTCAGTTGCCTTGCTCAATATATAAACAAGAGTTGTGAAGCGCCCAGAATCATTAGCACTAGTCTGTGGAAGCAGTGAGTCTAGAACTCAGAATCCCCCAATCCAAAAGCTATTTTGATAGGAGTGGTGGTGGTAACAGTAGCCACCATTTTATTCAAGCCCTATTCAGTGATTTAGTTGTGTGACATACTGAAGAAACAGACTGGGGAGTGCATACATTTTGCTAATGGAATGTAGACAATTTTGGGCAGCAAACCAAGAACAAGCTGTTGTGAGTGAAACACAGATGGGAAATGGCAATTTTCAACATTTTATATTTTGGCCAAATCTGGATGGATTTTATAGGCCTAGCAAAATGCAACTCTCACTCCTAAGACTATGCCCCTACTAAATTGCAAAGTCTTGCTACAAACCACAAGCTCTTCCAAAAAAAAAATATGTTTGGAAGAGTTTTTATAACACAAAGTGTTAGGCAACAACATTAATATAAGGGTTAGTACTGATCCAGATAGACATTTTTCCCAAATACTTTAATAATTTGGCTTTCCTAAAACATGTATCCCTTTGCCATTTGATGCCCTACATCTGCAACATCTATTTTTTTCCAACCCAATAATCAGATCATGAGATCTTAAGGTGCTGGTTTGGATTCAGTGGAAACCACTTGCCATTACTGGAAAGGACAAAAAAGCAAACAACATGGAAAAGACCCTACCCAATTTTAATGGCTAAATTATTTCACCAAAATAAATACCCTAAGCTAAGGACCAAAAATGAGATACTTTACTGTTTGTTCTTTATTGAATATGTAAAATATGTGGCATATTTGCATGCAAGGAACTAGAATTGCTGACATTGTTCCAGCATTGGTTCATTGTCACAGTAAGGACAAAGATCATGTTTCTGTACAGAAGTGTTGACAGTTCTGACACTAAGGTAAAGTTGCTTGTACTATAAGCATGAGCAGGAATAACTGACTGCAAATGAGTTATAAATCAATGCCTAACAGGGAGTATCTCCTTGTAAGAAACAGCTGCAATTCACCAGAAATGTTGTTAATTGCTTTTTCTTTAGACATATATCAATCCAGTGCACTTTCTTTGTTAGTTATCTCCCTATGAGAGTGGTATAGTTCAGGTTATTTTATCCTTCAAATTTATCTTCTGTGCTGAAGAAAAGGCAATTTTGGAGCTCTTACATTGGTATCAATGCAGTTTGAATTGGTGTGTCTAATCCAGAAATCCCAACTAATAACAAAGTTGAGTCAATGGTGTGAGGGCAGATACATATCATTGAGAGTAGTCTTCTGTGATATTTGACACTGAAGGCTGGCCCATGATAATCAGCCATCTTAACAGCATGATATATTTAGAGCCCAATTCAGAGGTAACAAATCAGGATGCAAGTTATAATGCAATAAGAGGGAGCTGTGACTATTGGCACGCCTGCATTTCACCCTACATGCTTCTGCAATAATATTTGTACAAAATACGTCTTGTGAGGTATCATATGAAAACTAAGAACATGCTGGTTATTAATAGCATTGTAAAATGCATGTGTTAACCTAATATGTAAAGTTCTGAATTCCCCCTGTATGATGTTACTAGAACATGTTTAAGACAGCCTAGCCTAGGTAATGATGATAAACAAGTCTGCCTGAGATAAAGGAATGTGGGTTTACCTCAATTTACATATTAGTAGTGAACAAAGCCATCAAGCAAAGCCAGAAGGGGTTAACTTGAGCCTGAACTAAAGACACAGAGAATTAAAATGGCTTCTGCAGCCCAGAGAGACACAGAAGGCTAAATCCCCAGGAGGCTTTCCTCCCTTGTAAGACAAAGAAATCCCTTTGGGGATTGAAGGAACAGAGAGAGACTCCATCTTTATCCTTCACTTAGGAGACAATGAAACCAAATTTGATCTCCATGATGGGTCCTGGCCACGCTGGCCAGTAAAAAGCTGGAAAGGAGACTGTGGGTGAGAGAAACGGTCTTGCATAAACACTATATCTTGCTAGATGAAATTTTAGATGCACATTTTCACTTTTATTTGCTTATAACCGTCTCTACCTTTATCACTTTTACTTAGTATCATTTAATCCATGCTCTTTTGTTAATAAACTTGTTTTACTTCTTCCATAAACCAATTCAGCACTGTCTTTAAAGGGAAGCGTTAATTTCCCCCAGTCAAATGAAGAAACTGCTGTACCGACACTCTAATGGAGCAACAAACCTAATATCTTCAGTGAACGCCCAGTTGTAGGGGCTGTACATAAAAGAGAAACATCTCTGAGGAGCTTGGGGGCTGGAGTTTGATTGTTACCTACTAGGAGAAGTTTGTGCTGGGAGAGCCTTGAGGAGTTTGCTGGTTCGGAAAACAGACTGGTGTGGAAGGGAGCTGACACGTAATCTAATTGTCAGCACAGCTCACTCTTGCTGAGACAGAGTGGCTCACAGCTCTGGTGTCCACAGCATGTGTTACAGGAGTACAGTGAACTGGTGTAACAGCAGGGCTGGCTCCAGAGGCACCAGCTTTCCAAGCAGGTGCTCGGGGCGGCATTTAGAATGGGGCGGCCGTCCATGTCCTGTGGCAGCAATTCGGCGGCAGCTCCACCGCTCTTCCCGCCACGGCAGCTGTTGCAGTGGTGGCAATTCAGCGGCAACTGCTTGGGGCAGCAAAATTGGTCGAGCTGCCCCTGTGTAACAGTATCATTTCTTTGCCTTTCTGTTTTTAGCTTTCAAGAGAAACCAACGGGAGAGATTAAGAAGTGTAAAGCTGAGTGGCAGAAGGAGAGTTATCTTTTACCCTCTTTCATCTCCTTTTAATTGTTTTCCCCACAACCACCTTTCCCCTTTTGCTCCTTTAGCATGCACAGCTAAGATTTCAGCAACTTACACCAGCAAATGCACATAGAGTCACTTGAGTTTCACATCCCAATTCAAAAGGGTTAAGAGCTTTTGGATTGGTAATGTATTTGCAACTGTCTAGCCATGCTTCTTTCCCTTTACACTTTAGAGAAGGTCGGGAAAGCAGGAGATGATGAGCTGGATTTATGTATAAAAGTAGATAGAACACTAATGGCAAGAGTTTTACTAAGAAATGTATACACCTTATCCAAAAATTTCTAATAAGGTCATACATGCCTCTAACCTCAAAGAGGATTTAGAGAGAAGAAGAGAATAAGCTAGAAGTGTGTCTGTGAGAAATTAACTGAACGTGTTGCATGGCAATGAATAATCAGTCAAGCTTGATGTGCTAGTGAGTGCTCAATAAGGAAAGAAATTATCCTTGTCATAAAACTTTGCACAAATTCCAGAATCTAGTGAGAAGCTGACAGCTGCTCCCTGTGCAAGCACCTCTGCTGGATGACATATAGAGTGACACACCATAACTTAAAATATATATGAGCCTCATTTGAATTATTGGCTTAAATGTATCTAGGAAATGAAAATTCCAGGTAAATTTAAACTCAGGGCCAAATAAAAGCATTTTAAAAAGTCAGGATTAACACTGGAAATGTTGACAGTCTCAACTCCCTTGAAGGAGAGAGCTGACCTACCAGCTTGAATAGATCTGGTCAAATGATAGTAACTGAATAATTTGTTCAACAAATTATATTCACTGCATATTTTTTCTCTCAAATAGATGATAGAGGTCAATATGCTTACAAGCCCATATAACACCTATTCCTGCTTCCTTTGAAGTCAGTGGCAAAAATCTGTTGCCATCCATGGGATCAGGATTGGACTCATAACTATCCACAACAAAACCCATTAACAACTTTGCTTAAATACAAAAGCCTGTATTTTTCAAACATAGCCAGTGGCCAAATTTTCAAAGAGATCTGAGGAAGGCTGAGAGGCTAATAATAAGTCCCTTTGTCTCAGAGGGTAATGAAAGAAAGATTAGACAAGTTCAAATCAGAGTAATTTCTCAATTACTTTCCATTCTAGAAAAAAATAGTTTGATGAATTACCTCAAGCTTTGCAGAAATATTATCTTCACCCGTCAGAGTAAAGCTGACAATTTCCAGGCCAAGGCAACTTTTCAAGCCAAAGTTATATGTGGATTAAAAAAGATTTTTTACAACAGTGACAACTGACAGTTTAACGCTGAGGAGGCAACAGCCTGTTCCCTAACACAAACAGAATGCTGAGCCACAGGAATAACCAGTTTCCATGCCCCTGCAAGCTTTTCCTCTAAAATTCTACTCGAGCCATCACCTATGTGAAATAGTACTAATGGCATCATATTGATCAGCATCTCAAGAAAAAATAGAATATAAATATTTTCTAAACACAATGATATTTATTATCTTTGTACATCAATCACTGCAAGTGCTCATAGATTATATGCAAAGTATATAATATCTCCATAATTGATTAATGTGCTTCTGGCCTAGATCACGAGGCAAACTTGCAGCCAAATCAGGGCTGCTCAACTGCTGGGATGAGTCAGCAATCATCACAGCCTACAGTGCTTCAGCCCTCAGGCATCACTGAGCAGAGCTTGGGTCAGATGATCCCAGAATCAGGTAATTCCACAACCTCAGTGGAGCTGCAAATCAGTCTGAGCAACAGCACTATCTAGCCTGGAACCCTCCTGTTGCCTTGCAGTGCACCAGACTCCAACCTGCACCTGCTCCAGCTTTTGCCTTCTCTGGATATAGGCATAGAATATTATGACTGAGGCCAAAAGATATTTACTTGAAATTTCCAAAATATTTTATTGGTTCAATAATAATGTACACAGAATGTGCAAAACTGAATTAATAATAAAATTAAAGATGGCTACTCTCTTTTTTTAATGTATAGCATCAATAAATCCATGGGTACACATACGTAGATATCGTGGTTATCAATAACGTAGGACAAAACCCAGGGTGTTTTTATTTTTAAAAAAATTAATAAAAGACAAGCCTCTTCCTCTTGAGCTAAAAGGAGATCTCCCAGCGTTTTGTAATCTTTAATCAACTAACTATTCTGTTCTTGTTTTTGTTTTTTTAAAGGACCACCAAGCAAGTCAAACTAAATGAATAAGGCTTGTTAACTGTTGAGCTACTGGAATGACCACAGTCTCTCTTTGGGAAAGATACAAATCTTTCTTATCTCTCCCTATTTGTATCTTTCTTATCTCTCCCTATATGAACTAGTCAGGCTTATTCTATTTTACTGCATTATTTTTTATGAGCTTGTTTTTAGTGTTTTAATAGATGTTGGCTTTTTCTGTCAACATTTTATGTTATGCATTTTTACTGTTATTTTTATTTATATTACTGTATTACTTGAGGGGACCAGGACTCCTTTTGTGCTAAGTACTGTATAAACATAGAAGAAAAAAGCAGTCCCTGCCCCAAAGAGCTTACAAGCAAAACATGGCTGACTTATCTTTATAGTCCAGCCACGAGCAGGTGACGTAATCAAGCAAATTTGATTCCATCCAGCACAGGGCAGTGGTTCACAAACACACAAATACAGGTGGTCAAAACATTTCCTGCTCTTCTCACTCATACGCAGCATGGGTTTTTCTCTGAATAGTAGAAGAAGTCCATCTCCACATCACTCTATTTTTTTAGACACCCTACTGAATACTCAAGAGCAAGACCACTTGACTGACAGTAACCTCCTGCTCTAACCAAATCCTAAGTAGAGTATCTTTTAAGTTACAATATATGGTATGTTGAAAAGAAACACCCTTCTTTCTGCCTGAATTTGAATTCTGACTATTTAATCTGTGCAAATATGCTAATGACTGGATTCTGCCATCCTTACTTATGTTAGATAGCATCTTAATCCTCGACTAGACTACCCAATGTAAGGGAAAAAAAACATTTCCTGTTCCATACACTCTTTGACACATTAAATCATATATAGTATTTTACTGGAGTTTTTCATCATTATACTTGGATTTTTTTTGCAAGCTTGCTTAAATTACAGTTTCTTTTTGAAGTATTTGCTTTAAGCACTGTTGCTGACAGTAACCATTAAAAAGAGAACAAAAATAACCAAAGAAGAAAATTATAATAATAAAAACTATTGGCACAGAAATAATGTAACTTAACTCTAGAATTAGTTTGCAGTTAGAAAATTATATTTTGTTGGGCCCATGACTGAAGTTATCTTGTCTCCTCCTCAAAACAAAAGATCCCTGAAAAATAACTATAATCTCCGGCTTGATGTTCTGCTCCACTTATATTGCAGAAAGGATACTAAAGATGGTTAGATTTGACAGGAGTGCATGAAAGTTGGGAAGGAGGAGCTCTGCTGCATGCTTGGCCTACTCTGCAAGCCTGTAGATGCCCCTCCAGAGGCATACCATGGGACTGTGGTTTCATAGATACCATAGGTGGGGCTGCAGCAGGGAAGGCAGAGCAAGGCAGCAGCTTTTGAGCACATTCTTTTTATGATGGATGGATTTGCAAGTGAAAATCTATCCAGGAATTAATGCTGATAGAAGCAGGATTAACTATTCATTAGGATGCTTACTACCAGGATTAAATAGGGTATCTAGGTCATGATCCAATGCCCGCTGAAGCCAAATGGGAGTCTTTTCTCATTGGCTTGAATGGGAACTGGGTTAGGCCCCTAGGAGGCACTGTAAAGGGCCATCCTCCACTTTCCTAATACAACCAGTTCCAAGGGGTTGCACACAGTTTTCATTTTCCAGTCTGTGCCTTTTCCTCCCAGGAAAGCCCAGACACTTATCCTTCTTGAATGGAAAGAGAAAAGGAGTACTTGTGGCACCCTAGAGACTAACAAATTTATTTGAGCATAAGCTTGAGTGGAGAATTTTATACAACTCACAGATGAGATTTGTCTCCCTTCTATACATTTTTCTGAAGGAGTAAACAACTGGACCCTCTTGTTTTAATAGGATTTCATAATACTGCAAATTGGCTGTAGTGGAAATTATTGGGATGTCAAATGGAGGGTTATGATCTCAGCTAAAGAATAAGCAGCAGGATCAAAACAAACATTAAAACATTAAAAGCAAACATCCTACATCCACACAAATACCCCCAAGGAATAAAAGAAGAAGAATCAGAAGAAAGAAGAAAACTGAAAAGCTGCTTATTGAGAGGCAATTTTGATTATAGGTCATAAATGGTCTAAACCTTTAGTAAGATGCCAGGTGCTTTATGTTATATTAAGCAACACTCCATAAGCATTATATGAACACTACAATTATTCAGAAAAGGAAGAGAGGGGCGGATCAAAGCCTGCAATAATTTTTTTTAAAACCAACACTTTTGTTTGTTTTAATCTGGGAGCATTTGGATGCAGCAGTTCTGAGTCATGGGAAATTTATTCTAGAATGGTTAGGATTGCAAAAAGCTTTATGCTGTTTATGCATATTTAGTTCTTTGACAATCATTACTGCCTTTTATGTTTAGCACTCTGTCGATATAGTCAACAATTTCTTCATAAAGCCCATCTTATAGGGATAGAGTAAAGAATGGAAGAAGAATGGAAACTTCATATCTTTCTGGGTTTTTTTCTTATCCCAGAAATGTATGTGAATATCTATGGGTGAATCTTGCAGTTACATTCTTGCAAATAATTCCCTCTCCTTCAATACAAAAGAACTCCATGCTAAATTAAGATTTTGTCATATAAATAAAACAAATATGTAAAAATAAATAAAGGATATAGAAATAGTATGATACATGCCGACCATTACCCCAGTCATTGTGCTTCTTTACAGCCTTCACCTTTAGATTGTCACTGCCCTGATAAGTTCACAATGGCTTCCTATGTGTTCATACAGTGTCTAGACAACAGGACCCAATTCTGAAATACTAGGCACTACTGAAATAGAAACAACTGTGACTTTATGCTTTAAAAGAACTCTGAAAGTGCAAGCCAACTGGCAGTACCAGAAAAGCCCTTCTGATTCTGCTTTTGGTTGGAGTATGGCGCTGTAAGTAATGTGGTGACTTTCTATGGTTACTTCATCCTTACAAACTAGACTATTCTGTGATTATGTATTTTTAGCCGTCTTTTAGTGCAATTAGCAATTGCAAACAAACAGGAAAGTCGGTAAAATAAAAGCTGTTTTATCCGGCACTTCACCAACCAGAAAGTTCTATAAACCGGCATTTCTGATCTTCACTGAAATTCCAGTTTCTAGTCTTGTTGGCATGGGGCGGGTAGGCGAGGGGTTGGAACATTGGCTCTGGGAGGGATTTTGGGTGCAGGAGGGGGATCAGGCCAGCTGGTTGGGGTGTGGGAGAGGGTGCGGGGTGCCAGATCTGGGGGACACTCACCTTGGGTGGCTCCCCGCAAGCAGCAACTTGTCCTGTCTGCTCCTAGGTGGAGCAGCGGCAGGCAGCTCAGGCTCTGCGCACTGCCTCCACCCTCAGGGCCACTATAGCTCCCATTGGCTGTGGTTCCTAGCCAATGGGAGCCACGGAGGTAGTGCTCAGGGCTATATGTGAGGACACTGCTGGTCAGAATATGGGTCCATGTCATTACTGCTTTTCATTGTATTTATGTTACCAATATGGGAGCATTCCCATACAAGGAAAGCATTTGGCCTGTAGTACAGAACTCTGGATTTGATCATACAGGTTCCTTATAGAAGTACTCTGCTTGTTTTCCTGGACTAATCTCTGCTGATACTCCTTTTCAACAAACATCAAGCCTGTAAAGAGGCCAATAGCTTATTTTTGAAGCTACAGAGCTGAAGGGGAAAAAAAGAGGTGGAGGTGGGAAAGAGACTTTAGTGATTCTGTAATATCAGTAAATGATTTTAACCTTAAAATCCTCCCCAATTTATGTTTTCTGTTACTAAAACCAAGAAGCGCATAAGTTTAGTTACATAGAACCAAACTGTGCTCCATTTCCACTTTATATTGTTGGATTTGATAATACTGTCAGAATATTCCCCAAAAGAGTATATATTACTGTGTGGTACCAAATTTCCCCCATTGGCGAGCAATCCTATATAATAGCTGCAGCTTCTATTTGCTTTAAAATGATTTTGACATCTGATGACATTATCCTAAAATATTTGTCCACTGCCTGACAACATGATGGATGGGCCACATAAATCAAATAATCTTGTTTCAAGTTTACTTTTTCAAATAATATCTGAACTTAAATTTAGTCATAAAAGGTATAGAAGTGTCATTTGTTCTCCCGTACCTCCCTGTCAAAATAAAAATCAGAGCAGACAATATTCTGTGAGGGAAAAAAAATAAAAATATTTTCAAAAAAATGTTATTGCCTACCAATTAATAAATAGGATTGCCACAGTAGAAGGACACTCACCAGGATAAGGAAAATTTGCCACTTGATAACTTTATTACAATACAACCAGGAACCACTCATTTCCAAAATCTTGATGTTGGGAAGAAATATACCCTAGTACTGTCTCATTCAACTATTTATAAAGGGACTGGGAGATATTGCTAAGGCAAAGAACATACTAAAAACTCAAAAAAGGTTTAGATACGCATATGAATAACAAGAATATCTTCTCTCATTACCACTAGCTAGGATTAAAACATATAAGAGATTTCAATAACGTAGATACTAAAACACTACCTTGTAGGAGAGCATTCTTCTGTCATCGCTACTGGCTCTCTTTACCATTAAAGGTCACAAAGAATCTTCTGCTTTCTAGTATGGTCTGTATGGGCACGATCCCCTCACATAAAGAAGCTAGACGTGTACTTAACTCTTCCTCTGACTACATTAAAGGATGCCTTAAACCTACTCACATCAACAGCCTCTACATCCTTGCAGGTATTGTTCCTCCTGGTATACACTGGGAAGTTGCTAGTAGAGTAGAGTGCACCAGGTCTACATAACACTGTTGCTGAGTTCACAGAAGTCACGACAAAGTCTTCTTGCCACTGTTAAACCCCCAACATTGTCAAACCAAACAGATGTGGTTTCAGTTATGGCAAACCAGAGTAGAGAACAACCCTGTACCCTGTGTTCTGCATCTCCCACCAGTGAAGCACTTACCATCTGATGCAGATCAGCCCTGTACCATATGGCATTACCTAAACCAACTCTCCACCGGAGCTGGCTAGTCTAGAGACATGATGGTCAAGTGAGGCTACATCTCTGGCTCTAGTACCTGTGACTGTGGCAGAAAGCCTCAAAATATGAAGCATCTCCTGTGATGCCAGCTGCTTGAGCATGAATGTTCTTCCAGGGGCCTGGCAGAGTGCAGTGATCAGTCAATCGGATGTGCATAGATGTGATGGGAAGCAATATGAGGACACCACAAGAAGACAAGATATCAGTCCTCATGATTCAGGATAAGCCAACAACCAACTGCCTGGTATTAGAAAGAAATTTCTCTCACAGGCTTGTTATGGTATATTTGTCTATTATGAGGATTTTACACTTTCCTATACGGCCTATGATATTGATTACTGTCACAGATATGATACCACAGTGGATGGACCATTTATCTGATCTGTTATGGTGATTCCTATTTTCCTACAGTCACCCAACACTGTCATACATTAGGATCTAGTGGCCCAAAGAAATACTAGAAGCAGAGGAAGTATGCTTCTTATTCCTCCTCTCAGGGGGTCATGAGACTAGATAGCAAGAAAGAATCCACCCAGAAGAAGAAAAGTATCACCACATAGCCGCTAGCAACCTCACTTGTCTATAACTGCAAATCTTTCCACACATATCATCACAAAAAGAAAAAGAAGGGGGAGAAATTACCTGATCCTCAGTATCAAGCTCTCCACAACCAGCCCAGTGCCTTGATAGTCTAGCAATTCAATATAATTTGGTGGAACAAATCTTCTGACTGGAATATTGGCAAGGAGGGTAGAGCTTATTCAGGAAGGACAATTCAGGTGAAAAAAGGAGGAAGTGTTGCATTATACATCAAAAATATAAGTACAAAGTATAAATATAAATATAAAAATATTTCATGTCCAAAAGGAGGTGAAGGGCAGACCAGTTGTCATTAAGTTAGATATTAGGAAAAACTTTCCAACTAAAAGGAAAGTTAAGCTCTAGAATAGGCTTCCAAGGGAGGTTGTGGAATCCTCATCACTGGAGGCTTCTGAGAATAGGTTAGATAAAATCTTTCACAGATGGTCTTGGTTTACTTGATCCTGCCTTGGCAGATTTTGAGGTCCCTTCCAGTCCTACATTTCTATGATTCTATGATAACTGCTTGATTATTACAGTAATTGATGATCTGGCCCTTTGATGGTATTTCCTTTCATAGAACTAGCCCCATATCGCAATTCTTCAATAAACTGAAAAAAATTAAATGTGACGGCAGGAGGCTGGAACACCAGTAACCAGAATATCTGCTTGAAATCTGACCAACTGTGGCGTAATGATTTCATATCCTCCTTCTCAACTATGGCATCTGCTAAATTTTAACCAGTTGAACTGTACAGTTTACTTTCTTTTTGGTTAGTCTCTAAGGTGCCACAAGTATTCCTTTTCTTTTTGCGAATACAGACTAACACGGCTATTACTCTGAATACTTTCTTTTTGTGCAGCTGTGTTATGATATTTATAATTAACCATGTCATTTTTAGACATGCCATAAATGAGATTTGGGAAGATCTTTCCCACTATTCATGATTAATTTAGCTGCCAAAACAATGGACCTGATTCTTCTCTCATTCACACTAGTATAAATCACAAGTAACTGTTGAAGTTAATGGCTTTACACCAATGTAATCAAGAAGATGACCAAGTCCAGCTATTCCACCTGACAACTTTGAAATTTCAGGACCAGCTGAAGAACAGATGAGAGAATAAAATGGAATGTTTGGGGTTACAGTCTCTTTGGGAAGATTCAAGTCTGAAGATCAATAAACTACTGTTCTCATACAGATACGGGATCACCATTTACATTGACTTTTTTAAGGGTCTCATAGCAGAGAAAAGCTTGGCTCCATATAAAACCCTTCAACTTATTTATAACGTATCACCATGTTTATTTCATCGCTGTCAGGGTTCCTTCCCCACTCTGAACTCTAGGGTACAGATGTGGGGACCTGCATGAAAACCTCCTAAGCTTACTTTTACCAGCTTAGGTTAAAACTTCCCCAAGGTACAAACTATTTTACCCTTTGCCCCTGGACTTCCACTGCCACCACCAAACTTTATCTGGGTTCCTGAGAAAATGTAGTTTGGACACGTCTTTCCCCCCAAAATCCTTCCAACCCTTGCACCCCACTTCCTGGGGAAGGTTTGGTAAAAATCCTCACCAATTTGCATAGGTGATCACAGACCCAAACCCTTGGATCTTAGAACAATGAAAAAGCATTCAGTTTCCTTACAAGAAGACTTTTAATAGAAGCAAAAAAAAAAAGAATCATCTCTGTAAAATCAGGATGGTAAATACCTTACAGGGTAATTAGATTCAAAACATAGAGAATCCCTCTAGGCAAAACCTTAAGTTACAAAAAAGACACACAGACAGGAATATTCATTCTATTCAGCACAGCTATTTTCTCAGCCATTTAAAGAAATCATAATCTAACACATACCTAGCTAGATTACTCACTAAATTCTAAGACTCCATTCCTGTTCTGTCCCCGGCAAAAGCATCACACAGACAGACACAGACCCTTTGTTTTTCTCCCTCTTCCCAGCTTTTGAAAGTATCTTGTCTCCTCATTGGTCATTTTGGTCAGGTGCCAGCGAGGTTACCTTTAGCTTCTTAACCCTTTACAGGTGAGAGGATTTTTTCTTCTGGCCAGGAGGGATTTTAAAGGGGTTTACCCTTCCCTTTATATTTATGACAATCGCTATAGGATAGTAGATTTGTTGAAATATTGGTTATCAAATTATGTATGCAATAAACATATGGTTAATAAATTGGACTTTTCATTGTTTATCTAAATTGCTCTGCAAGTAAAATAGTACATTGAGAGATCTCCAAAATAAAAGTTAGAAAATGAACTGAGCCCAGATCTTTGAGCTGCAAGGCCACCGGAACCAGAAATAAGGAACATTAACACAGAAGTAAGATTTCACTCACCTTATTAAAATTCTGTTAGTCTCCTCAGAAATCCTCTTGGTATTTTCTGATTTAATTTCCCCAAAAGCAGTATCTTTAAGGCACATTGCAATCCATAGTATTTATGATGTCACAGAATGATGCATTTTGTGCTACAGTCAGAAAAAACAGTAAGTATTATACCATAATAATTTCACAGAGAAAAAACAGAATTTAAATCTATTCTGTGCTGGATACCACTCCCAATCCTAAATAATATGGGGAATCTTCAAAGGAATTTGGGCTTAACTCAATTTTCATGTTTGCTTTCCAATTCACCTTTAAGAACCCTTCACTGTTGGACACTTCTGCTCACAGAAGCATAAGAAATGTATAACATTTTTAAGAAGGATGAGCATAAAGTCTCATCACTATTCAAAAGCTTTAAAAATGGGGGCTATATTTTAAATGGCTTGGTGCTTATCAGAGCCAAACATAGAAGAACCCCCTTCTGCAAAAAATACTATTTTAAATACCTGTCCGAGGTGCAGTACTCTAGGATTCTATTAAATTATAATTAGACCAATTTATAATAGAATTTATTAGCAATATTTTGTTCTTCATTGAATTATACATAAAGTTTAAAACAGATCAAAGCGATTATTCATTTTAAAATGTTCTAGGAATGTATCAGCAATGCCTTATTCAAAGCCTCAATTAGCTTCTTAGGCTTTGGTATATGATAACCCATTGTTCTAGCAGAAAAAATAAAGAGACTGCTGAACTTAACTATCCAGAGGAAAGACTCACTGCAGTCTTGTGACTTGTAGAGAAAGAACTAACATTTTCAGAAACAGCTTTCAACTGAAACTCCCATTGACTTAAGTTGCAGCAGAATTGGCCCCGTATCTACCTGAACAAATAAGAGCATGTGTGTGTGTGTGTTAAACGTGAAGTTACAAATACTGTATCTGCCTGATCTGCATGTGCAAATATAGGTTCTTGAGCTTGGAATCAGATCTGCATGAGCATCCCCTAGCATTCATATGAAAACCTACTGAAGTCAATTAACATTGTGGGACCAGTAGGTGCGCCCCTGAGAAGTCAGGCCACGAACATGGGTTTAGTGCCTAATTTTGGTAGCCCTTCAAGCTATGAATGGAGCACAGGCAACTAAAGCAGGAAAATAAAACACACAAAAGAAAATCCATTCTGGAAAGTTACCCTGAAAACAGCACTAAAGTTCCCATAACTCAAGACGAAAGTAACAAAGGCTCCAAGACCCTCTGGGTTAAAAAAAACAAAGTCTCTGTTCCTTTCTTTGCTTCAGAAAGAAGAAACGGCATTCCAATCTCCTTTAAATAAACAGTCTGTACACAAAGAGAATCCTAATTCCTCCTCCTGGGAAAATTCCAAATGGGCTTTCAACAAACTAACTCACAGTCTTCCCTCTGTGAGCACCTTCAGCAGAGCAGCATGCCTGAATAGCAACTCCCAACAACTGATTTCTTCATTTTAAATGCTTTGAGCTAGTTTCATAGAACGCTAATGAGCCCCAGATGTTTTGGAGTCTGGTGAGATCACTCTTTACTACTCATGTCTGGAAACTCATGGCTTCCTGACCACTCTGGGTCCCTGATCGGTATCAGACCTGGTCACAGCCCAAAGTTTGAAATTTTTGAAATGTGTGGCCATTCTACCTCTGAAAATATGAGTCTTTCACATCCCAGAGTTAAATATTTATCAATAGTGTATCTCTGTCAGAAGCCATTTTGAGTATGTCTACACTAAGATAAAAAACACACTGCATTGAGTCTCAGACCCCAAGTTTGCTGACTCACACTCTTGAGGGTTGGGCTATGGTGCTAAAAAGAGCAGCGTAGACATTTAGGATTTGAGGCCCTCCCATTTCATGGGATCTCAGACCCTGGGCTCCAGCCCAAGCCCAGACATCTACACCACAATGTGATAGCCCCGCAATCTGATCCCTGCAAGCCCAAGTCATCTGACCTGGGCCAGCCACTGCAGTGCCACAGGTCTTTTATTGCAGGTCCTTTATAAAAGCATTCCTACTTTTGTCTTTATAAACAAATAAAAAAAGTTATAGGTGACAGCACACCCTAATGAAATGATTGATTAAAAGCACACAATGGCCTCAAAATGAGTAAAGAGAAGACTGAAATCATATGGGTGTCTTGAGCAGAACCAAGACAGATGAACATTAACATAAAGGGCCAGAGCCTAAATCAGGTTTCTGCATTTAAATACCTGGGAGGCTGGTTAGCAGCAACTGGAGAGATCAACAGAGAATTGCAAGCAACCCTGCTGATGGCAGGGGAAGTCTGGTGTATAAAAAGTGGAATGATTTATGATAAACAGATGCCAAGAAAGCTTAAGGGACTATACATAATGATGGTAACACCAGCTCTTCTGTACAGATCAGAGACATGCAGTCAAAGAGAGGCACTTGAAAAGAGACAAAGCCATTGAAATAAGATGTTTGAAGGTAGTAAGAGGGGTGACATTGCTGAACCTTATGTGGAACAATGTCAACAGGAGTAAGACCAAAGTCTGCAGTGTCAGAGAGAGGAGGCTGAGATGGTATGGGCATGTATGAAAGATGAATGAGGGAATCCTGTTAGGGAGGGATGAGAGATTAGAGTTTGTGGGCTGAGAGCAGGAGGATGGTCAGGTAAAACAGTGACTAGACTGAGTGAGGGATGATGGAATGAATATGGAGTGAGCATTAGAAGAAGAGTGAATATTGGAAGAGCATTGGAGTGAGCAAGCCTGGGGAAAAGATTGATCTGGCAAGCTGACTCCAGCTAGCTGGGAAAAGGGGGAGAAGAAAAAAAAGAAGAAGCATTTACATTTCTTTTATATTCTTCTTTTACATATCAGACTGATCAAAAACATTTTTTTCATTGTGATCAAATGTTAACATTTATATATGTTTGATAAGCAAGTACCCCACTTCACCACAGCCTCCCCCCCCCCCCCAAAAAAAAAAAAAAAAAACAGTTGTGGAATGAGTGGTACAATTTGCCCCAAAACTATCCCGGCCACTTTTTTTCAATTCTTTCAGAGGGCAAGCAAAGGAACAGGATGTTGGACTCCAGATGACAGTCCATCCTAGAAAGAATATGTCCAGGAGCTTTGCTGGCAGCCATGCCTCTGGCTATTTCACATTACTGTTGATAGGCTTTCTGGATTTTTGTGTTATATTAGATTTTTTAAAAACTTGCAGATGACCTATATACATGTGATATTTCTATGCAGAAAATGAACAATATTAAAAGGGTATATATGGCAAAAGATTAGGATCCTTGGAACACAAGCACCTCGAATCTAATTTTTCTATTAACTACTCTCACAAGAAAGCTGGGAAGGAAGTAACAAATGGAACTGCAGGAAAATAGCTTTTCCTTCACAAAACTGGTTTATCCACTGCTGGGCCATGGACCAAAATTGAAGATTTTGTTCAATATCTTCATAAATGATCTGGAGGATGGTGTGGATTGCACTCTCAGCAAATTTGCGGATGATACTAAACTGGGAGGAGTGGTAGATACGCTGGAGGGGAGGTGTCAAGGTTCCTCCCCCACTCTGAACTCTAGGGTACAGATGTGGGGACCTGCATGAAAAACCCCCCTAAGCTTATCTTTACCAGCTTAGGTCAAAACTTCCCCAAGGTACAAAATATTACACCCGTTATCCTTGGAATGGCCGCTACCACCACCAAACTAATACTGGTTACTGGGGAAGAGCTGTTTGGACGCGTCTTTCCCCCCAAAATACTTCCCAAAACCTTGCACCCCACTTCCTGGACAAGGTTTGGTAAAAAGCCTCACCAATTTGCCTAGGTGACTACAGACCCAGACCCTTGGATCTTAAGAACAATGAACAATCCTCCCAACACTTGCACCCCCCCTTTCCTGGGAAATGTTGGATAAAAAGCCTCACCAATTTGCATAGGTGACCACAGACCCAAACCCTTGGATCTGAGAACAATGAAAAAGCATTCAGTTTTTACAAGAAGACTTTTAATAAAAAATAGAAGTAAATAGAAATAAAGAAATCCCCCCTGTAAAATCAGGATGGTAGATATCTTACAGGGTAATTAGATTCAAAAACATAGAGAACCCCTCTAGGCAAAACCTTAAGTTACAAAAAAGATGCACAGACAGAAATAGTTATTCTATTCAGCACAATGCTTTTCTCAGCCATTTAAAGGAATCATAATCTAACACATACCTAGCTAGATTACTTACTAAAAGTTCTAAGACTCCATTCCTGTTCTGTCTCTGGCAAGAGCAGCATACAGACAGACACAGACCCTTTGTTCCTCTCCCTCCTCCCAGCTTTTGAAAGTATCTTGTCTCCTCATTGGTCATTTTGGTCAGGTGCCAGCGAGGTTACCTTTAGCTTCTTAACCCTTTACAGGTGAGAGGAGCTTTCCCCTGGCCAGGAGGGATTTCAAAGGGGTTTACCCTTCCCTTTATATTTATGACACGCCCCCCAAATCTCAGCTAGGGTGAAACACTGGCTGGGATTTCTTCCTGGAGCTCTAGGAAAAACAGAGTTAATAAGACACATGCATCTCTAACTATACTACCAAGTACATAAAGACTAACAATATTTTCCACATCTCAAGGACGATTTTAACCAGTTGATTCTGGGAAACTTTCACGGGAGAGTGCATCAGCCACTTTGTTAGAAGCTCCTGAGATGTGTTGGATGTCGAAATCAAAATCTTGGAGAGCTAAACTCCACCGAAGAAGTTTTTTGTTAGTTTCTTTGACGGTGTGAAGCCACTTTAGTGCAGCATGGTCGGTTTGCAGGTGGAAACGCCGTCCCCAAACATATGGGCGTAGCTTTTCCAGAGCGTAGACAATGGCATAACATTCTTTTTCAGTGACTGACCAGTTGCTTTCCCTCTCAGACAGTTTTTTGCTGAGAAACACTACAGGGTGGAATTCTTGATCAGGTCCTTTCTGCATTAAAACTGCTCCCACACCACGCTCGGATGCATCTGTGGTTACTAGGAACGGTTTGTCAAAGTCTGGGGCCCTTAGTACAGGGTCAGACATGAGTGTCGCTTTAAGCTTGTTAAAGGCCTTCTGACACTTTCCGGTCCACTGAACAGCATTTGGCTGTTTCTTTTTGGTTAGGTCTGTCAGTGGGGCAGCGATTTGGCTGTAGTGCGGTACAAATCGTCTGTAATAACCGGCCAAGCCTAAGAAGGATTGAACCCGTTTCTTTGACTTTGGGACAGGCCACTTTTGGATAGCATCCACTTTGGCCTGTAGGGGGCTGATAGTTCCTTGACCCACCTGGTGTCCAAGGTAAGTCACTCTGTTTAGGCCTATTTGACACTTCTTAGCCTTAACAGTTAGTCCTGCCTCCCTTATGCGCTCAAGGACTTTTTGTAGATGTTCCAGGTGGTCTGCCCAGAAATCCGAAAATATGGCCACATCGTCAAGGTAGGCGACTGCATATTCTCCTAATCCCACTAGGAGACCATCTACAAGTCTTGGGAAAGTGGCGGGTGCATTTCGCAGCCCGAAAGGGAGTACATTAAATTCATACAGCCCGAGATGTGTGATGAAGGCTGACCTTTCCTTGGCAGATTCATCTAGCGGTACCTGCCAGTACCCCTTGGTTAAGTCCAAGGTAGAGATGAACTGGGCCCGTCCCAGTTTCTCTAATAGTTCATCTGTGCGTGGCATTGGATAGTTGTCTGGGCGAGTTACAGCATTTAGCTTACGGTAGTCCACGCAAAAACGTATTTCCCCATCTGGTTTGGGAACTAGAACCACTGGAGATGCCCATGCACTTTTAGAGGGGTGGATTACCCCCATCTGTAACATATCCTGGATCTCCCGTTCTATAGCAGTTTTAGCTTGAGGAGACACCCGGTAAGGTTGGACCCTAATTGGGTGAGCATTACCTGTGTCAATGGAGTGGTATGCCCGTTCAGTCAGTCCTGGGGTGGCTGAGAACGTTGGCGCGTAGCTAGTGCACAGCTCCTGGATCTGCTGTCGCTGCATACGCCCAAGGGTCATGGAGAGGTTCACCTCTTCCACACCACCAGCACATTTCCCTTCGTAGTAAACACCTTCAGGCCACTCAGCGTCGTCTCCTCCCTGGGCTGTAAACTGACAAACCTTTAATTCTCTGGAATAAAAGGGCTTTAGAGAATTAATATGGTACACCTTAGGCTTTCGGTTGGAGGTGGGGAATGCTATGAGATAATTAACAGCTCCCAGGCGCTCCTGGACCGTGAATGGCCCTTCCCACGATGCTTCCATTTTATGGGCCTGGAGCGCCTTTAAGACCATGACCTGGTCTCCTACTTTGAAGGAACGCTCTCTGGCATGTTTATCATACCAGGCTTTTTGCTCTTTTTGAGCATCCTGTAAGTTTTCTCTAGCAAGGGCTAAAGAGGTTCGGAGGGTGTTCTGTAGGTTGGTTACAAAGTCCAGAATGTTAGTTCCTGGAGAAGGTGTAAATCCCTCCCATTGCTGCTTCACCAACTGCAATGGCCCCTTAACCTCACGGCCATATACAAGTTCAAATGGGGAAAACCCTAAACTGGGATGTGGTACAGCTCTGTAGGCAAAGAGCAACTGCTGCAACACTAGGTCCCAATCATTGGAGTGCTCATTTACGAATTTACGTATCATGGCCCCCAAAGTTCCATTAAACTTCTCCACCATGCCATTTGTTTGATGATGGTAAGGAGTGGCAACCAAGTGATTTACCCCATGAGCTTCCCAAAGGTTTTTCATAGTTCCTGCCAGGAAATTAGTCCCTGCATCGGTGAGGATGTCGGAGGGCCAACCTACCCTGGCAAAAATGTCTGCTAGTGCCTGGCACACACTTTTAGCCCTGGTGTTGCTTAGAGCTACTGCTTCCGGCCATCGGGTGGCAAAATCCATGAAAGTCAGTATGTACTGCTTTCCTCTGGGTGTCTTTTTCAGAAAAGGACCCAGAATATCCACAGCTACTCGCTGAAATGGAACTTCAATGATGGGGAGTGGCTGGAGAGGGGCTTTGACCTGGTCTTGGGGTTTTCCCACTCTTTGGCACACCTCACAAGACTGGACATAGGTAGAAACATCCTTGCCCATTCCCTCCCAGTGGAATGACCCCCCCAAACGGTCTTTGGTCCTGTTCACCCCAGCATGGCCACTAGGGTGATCATGGGCTAAGCTCAAGAGCTTGGCCCGGTATTTAGTTGGAACTACCAACTGTCTCTGAGGATGCCAGTCTTCCTGGTGTCCACCAGAAAGAGTTTCCTTGTATAAAAGTCCTCTTTCTACAACAAACCTGGATCGATTAGAAGAGCTGAGAGGCGGTGGGTTGCTCCGTGCCGCCGTCCAAGCTCTCTGGAGGCTTTCATCTGCTTCCTGTTCGGTCTGGAACTGTTCCCTTGATGCTGGAGACATCAGTTCCTCATGGGATTGTGGACCTAGGCTTGGTCCCTCTGGAAGCGATATATGGGATGGAGCTGTTTCTGTTGACTGTGAACCGCTCTCCGCTGGTGCACTATGTTGGGATTCAGGCTCCGGCTGAGCCTCTTGTGTAGGGTTATCGGCTGCTGCCAGTTCAGGTTCGGTGGGGCCCTCTGGTGTTGAGGTTGCAAGTACTGGATTCAGTGCTGACACGGGGTCTGATGTTGGTTGTTCGGCTGGTTCCGGTTCTGGGACTGGTTCCGTCTGGGTCTCTGGGACTGAATCCACTACTGCTGTTGCAGACATTGGCCTGGGGTCCA
Organism: Caretta caretta; assembly: GCF_965140235.1. Taxonomy (NCBI): domain Eukaryota; kingdom Metazoa; phylum Chordata; order Testudines; family Cheloniidae; genus Caretta; species Caretta caretta. Next base: position 128,741,660 of record NC_134207.1, read on the forward strand.
GGTCCATCACCTCTGACTGGGTCCTGATAGAAGTTTCCGGAACAGAGCTAGGCCTCACGGCTTGTTTAGCCTGGCTGCGGGTGACCATTCCCACCCTCTTGGCCTGCTTCACATGATTGGCCAAGTCTTCCCCCAACAGCATGGGGATGGGATAATCATCATAGACTGCAAAAGTCCACATTCCTGACCAGCCCTTGTACTGGACAGGCAACTTGGCTGTAGGCAAATTGAAAGAGTTGGACTTGAAGGGTTGAATCGTCACTTGGATCTCTGGGTTGATTAAATTGGGGTCCACTAAGGAAGCATGGATAGCTGACACTTGTGCTCCGGTGTCCCTCCACGCGGTGACCTTCTTCCCGCCCACACTCACAGTTTCCCTCCGCTCCAAGGGTATCTGGGAGGTATCTGGGCCTGTGGACCTCTGGTGTGATTCCGGTGCAATGAACTGTAATCTGTTGGGGTTCTTGGGGCAGTTGGCCTTTACATGCCCCAGCTCGTTACACTTAAAACATCGTCCAGCTGACGGGTCACTGGGGCGAGGAGGGTTGCTGGAGAACGGGGTGGTGGGACGATAAGGGGTCTGGAGGGTTCTTTGGGAGGTAGGTGGGGCTTTGGGCGGCCCCCGGTAATAGGGTGTGGTCTGGGGTGGTCCCTTCTGCTCTCCGCTCCAACTGCGACCAGTTTTCTTCTTCTCTGCCACCTCCACCCATCTGGCTCCAATCTCTCCTGCCTCAATTAGTTTTGGGTTTCCCATCTAGGATGTATCTTTCTATTTCCTCAGGAACACCCTCTAAGAATTGTTCCATTTGCATTAGGAAGGGCAAATTTACTGGAGATTCAACACTTGCTCCTGATATCCAGGCATCCCAATGTTTCACAATGTGGTAGGCATGTCGGGTAAATGACATGTCTGGTTTCCACCTTAGGGCTCTGAACCTCCGACGAGACTGCTCGGGTGTTATCCCCATTCTGACTCTCGCCTTGGATTTAAACAGTTCATACTTGTTCATGTGTTCTTTAGGCATTTCAGCTGCCACCTCAGCTAAGGGTCCACTGAGCTGCGGCCTCAGCTCTACCATGTATTGGTCAGTAGAGATGTTGTACCCAAGGCAGGCCCTTTCAAAGTTCTCTAAGAAGACCTCAGTATCATCACCTGCCTTGTAGGTGGGGAACTTTCTGGGATGGGAAGTGGTACCTGGAGAAGGATTGCTAGGGTTTGTTGGTATATTCTGCTGGGCCTTTATCTTCTCCACCTCCTCCACATGCTTCCTCTCTTTTTCCTTCTCCTCCAGTTCTTTGGCCCTTGCTTCCATTTCTTTGTCCCTTGCTTCCATTTCCCTCTTGTGGGCAGCCTCTTGGTGTTGTTCTGCCTCCCTTTCTTGTTCCTTCTTCAGCTGCATGAGTTCTATCTGTCTTTCATGTTCCCTTTGTCTTTCCTCAGCCTGAAATTTGGCTAATTCGAGCTGTAGTCGAGCCGCAGATTTTGCCATTCTCACCTCTCTGTTTTTACTAACTTTACACCCGAGGTTTAGAAATAAACAAACAAAACTTGGCTGTAAAATTTTGCTGTGCTGGAATAGAATACCTATTCTCTGATAGTGATTGTCAGCCTACAGAAAAAGACAATTCCCTTGTCTCATGAAAAAACCCCCTAAGCTTATCTTTACCAGCTTAGGTCAAAACTTCCCCAAGGTACAAAATATTACACCCGTTATCCTTGGAATGGCCGCTACCACCACCAAACTAATACTGGTTACTGGGGAAGAGCTGTTTGGACGCGTCTTTCCCCCCAAAATACTTCCCAAAACCTTGCACCCCACTTCCTGGACAAGGTTTGGTAAAAAGCCTCACCAATTTGCCTAGGTGACTACAGACCCAGACCCTTGGATCTTAAGAACAATGAACAATCCTCCCAACACTTGCACCCCCCCTTTCCTGGGAAATGTTGGATAAAAAGCCTCACCAATTTGCATAGGTGACCACAGACCCAAACCCTTGGATCTGAGAACAATGAAAAAGCATTCAGTTTTTACAAGAAGACTTTTAATAAAAAATAGAAGTAAATAGAAATAAAGAAATCCCCCCTGTAAAATCAGGATGGTAGATATCTTACAGGGTAATTAGATTCAAAAACATAGAGAACCCCTCTAGGCAAAACCTTAAGTTACAAAAAAGATGCACAGACAGAAATAGTTATTCTATTCAGCACAATGCTTTTCTCAGCCATTTAAAGGGATCATAATCTAACACATACCTAGCTAGATTACTTACTAAAAGTTCTAAGACTCCATTCCTGTTCTGTCTCTGGCAAGAGCAGCATACAGACAGACACAGACCCTTTGTTCCTCTCCCTCCTCCCAGCTTTTGAAAGTATCTTGTCTCCTCATTGGTCATTTTGGTCAGGTGCCAGCGAGGTTACCTTTAGCTTCTTAACCCTTTACAGGTGAGAGGAGCTTTCCCCTGGCCAGGAGGGATTTCAAAGGGGTTTACCCTTCCCTTTATATTTATGACAGGAGGGATAGGATACAGAAGGACCTAGACAAATTGGAGGATTGGGCCAAAAGAAATCTGATGAGGTTCAATAAGGATAAGTGCAGGGTCCTGCACTTAGGATGGAAGAATCCAAAGCGCCGCTACAGACTAGGGACCGAATGGCTAGGCAGCAGTTCTGCGGAAAAGGACCTAGGGGTTACAGTGGACGAGAAGCTGGATATGAGTCAGCAGTGTGCCCTTGTTGCCAAGAAGGCCAATGGCATTTTGGGATGTATAAGTAGGGGCATAGCGAGCAGATCGAGGGACGTGATCGTTCCCCTCTATTCGACATTGGTGAGGCCTCATCTGGAGTACTGTGTCCAGTTTTGGGCCCCACACTACAAGAAGGATGTGGATAAATTGGAGAGAGTCCAGCGAAGGGCAACAAAAATGATTAGGGGACTGGAACACATGACTTATGAGGAGAGGCTGAGGGAGCTGGGATTGTTTAGCCTGCAGAAGAGAAGAATGAGGGGGGATTTGATAGCTGCTTTCAACTACCTGAAAGGGGGTTCCAAAGAGGATGGCTCTAGACTGTTCTCAATGGTAGCAGATGACAGAACGAGGAGGAATGGTCTCAAGTTGCAGTGGGGGAGGTTTAGATTGGATATTAGGAAAAACTTTTTCACTAAGAGGGTGGTGAAACACTGGAATGCGTTACCTAGGGAGGTGGTAGAATCTCCTTCCTTAGAGGTTTTTAAGGTCAGGCTTGACAAAGCCCTGGCTGGGATGATTTAACTGGGAATTGGTCCTGCTTCGAGCAGGGGGTTGGACTAGATGACCTTCTGGGGTCCCTTCCAACCCTGATATTCTATGATTCTATGATTCTATGACCTGTAGGGCTTGATCTATTCAAATTAAAAATATAGACACTTTAAGGGAGCACATTTCCAACATTAACATATCCAGCTTCCGATCATTGTGAGCTGAGTTTACACAGTGCCTCTCTAAATGCTGATTCTTTGTCACTTTATTAATACAAAGCTCCAACCCTCTGGAAGATCTCTAGGATTTGTATCAATAAAAGGGGTTTTCCTTTTCATTCAAAAAGTGTTTTGAATTCACACTTGTCAGGACAGCAGGGCTCTATACAAGATTACACTAAAAAAATCTCAAAATTTGTTGCCCCGGCTCACCTCTTTCTTTTTAAAATACTAACATTTTCAGATCATACACTATGAATTACCTTAATTTAAGTATAATGATGGGGAGTGGGGCAGGGAAGGAAACACAGAAACTGCCTCCTAAAATCCAGATGTAGTACAGACAGAAAATAAAGGAATTAATCAAAACAGACTGACCAATATAATCCCATTCACTTAGATTGTTCTTATTTTATGCACTTTGCAGGCTTTCGTGAGTGTGTCCATACTCAGCACTGCCATCTTCTGGATGGAATTAGAACTGATGAATTATGTCAGAAAAGCCCTAATACTATCACTGCTAAAGGGAATTTTTCTTTACACTGCTCAGGTGGTAGAGGGAATTGCGCCCGTCTAGCTCTCCACACTAATTTCCAATCCAAACACTACTGGGCTCAAGTTCCAATGTGGAGAGACTGAAAAGAGGAAGGCAGTCCGAGAAAAGAGGATCAGATAGCAGAATTCCCTCCATCCCTCACCAAAAACACCTCAAAACTCTCCCCTCCCATGAAAATACATAGAGTATATAATTATACACACACACACACACGTCTACTAATGTCAGTGTACCTTGGACTCTGCTGGCCATAAAGAAGATGTGTATGTCAGATAAGCTTTGAAAAAAAAAAAAGAAGAGAACAAAATCATATGGGGGAAGGGGGGAATTGCATAGCTTAACAAACCTCATAGTTTGTCAGGTTCTCAAAAAACTCAGTATACGAGGTTCAGTGAATTCATTTATATATATTATACAGAGAGAGAGAGAGAGAGAAAACTCCCAAACACTTTCTTAAGTAACAGTTAAGATTGCTAAGAGAAATTCAAGAAGATGCTCTATTGAATATGTGGGGGGAAGGGGGAAACAGAAGGACAAAGTAAAAAAGAACAAAAAATCCTGTTAAAATATGGAAGACACAAGCTACAAATAACAAGCTACAAATAATTCTAACACCAAACTAAACACTGAGTTCACACACACTATTAAATACAAAATTCTCAGTGACCAGTAACTTTGTTCATGTTACAAAACACCCCACATGGAAGGAGTACCTGCTGAATTGTGACAATCTGAACTGTACCTCCTGACCTACCCCACTGGGTCCCTGAGCTGCTGTGGGAAAGATGAAAAAAACCCACTCCTGCCCCAGCCAATCTGAGGGAAAAACTCCATTCCAAACCCCAGAGGTGAATAGCATCATGCCCACAGCAGACCAAAAAAAAGAAGGAAAAGAAAAATAATTTTTCCTATGCTAATCCCAGGGGTGGGAGCTGCTAATCCAAGAATGAGATGGGGCTCATGCTGACGGGAGAGTTTATATACATGCACTCAGCTGTACAGGGGCCCACGTATCCTGAACCCCACCAGTGCAAGAGAGCCACATTGCAAGAGCTGGGCAAAGTGGGTAGAAATCACCACCAAATCTTAATTCTCTACTCACTCACCATGGTGGCTGCATTTTACTTTCACTTTGCATGATATAAATGACTACAAAAGTTGGAAGGCAATGAAGGATCAGGCCCACTGGGCCCAACAACTAATTACTCTCTGGTCCCTTTGCACCATCTGAAGATTTAAAGGACTTATGAACTAGGTAAAAGTACCTCTGGGGAATATCATCAACACAAAGAGGTTGTCCCCAGCTGTACTAGAGCTGCAGAAACAACTTTATGCTGGCTCCCATCCCAGCACTGCTGTACTCTGGCTGGGGATGGGGAAGGGGCAACCATGGATAGAGCATTGCTGCACTCTGCCTACTCTCAGCTACTTCATGGCGGATGCAGTCAGATTATAAATTAGAGCAACCCCTAAACCTGTTCTGATTTGCACTGGGGTTTAGGTTAGCCCCCAGATGGCCTTAAAATATGGAGTGCTGAATGGTGGCTGAAAGGTATACAACTTACATGCAAGGATGCTGGTTGAAATAAATGATCACCATCAAGACGCAGTGAAAATGAAAAGTCCGGCTGAAAAATACGCCAGCTATAGGAAAAGCAGTTAATGTGAATTATGTAGCAGACACCAAGATCTGTCAAAAAACTGTTCCAAGTCATCCAGGTTACTGGGCCACTCAGTCCTAGGAAGGCAATAACTTGATTTCACACAAGATAATAATCAAATGCACTGAATTTAGTTGTGGCTCATGCTTTTCCCAGGTGAGTACACACAGTGAACACTAAGAACATTAAGGCATTGCAAGAAATATTTGCTGTTTATGGGGAAGGTGGCTTATGATGGGGTAAGGGTGATTTGTTAAACTTAATAACTAAGCTTAAAACATTTTAATGATGACACCATTATATATTTCCATTGTTTTGTTTTGTTTTTTAAAGAGGTACACTTGACATGGATCTCAGGTCAAGTAGCATATCTACTGGTCAAAGCTTTGTAAGTCAGCTGCCCAAACCTGACACATCCCTGGTTTGAAATCAAAGTTTATCTTCTTCTAGGCAAGCTGCCTACTGAAACTACCAAACCCCTTCTGCCCCAGCAAGACTTATTTTAAGGCAGACTTTATTCACCTTGGCATCTTTGTCATAGGGCCTGTTTGATATTTTATCAGAAGCTACCCCGCCATGAGCTGCTCAGAGATGCTAGCAGTTGCTTATTGGATATTCAGAGCTGTTCTGCATCTGCAGGATGTTCCCCTATCCTCCATCCCGGGACGTACATATGGATGTTGGTCACTCCTTCACAGGGCACGTCCAGTGAAGACCTGAGAGTTATATTGGTAGGATGGCTTTTATGATGCCTGTGGACAGAAGATGACCAAGGGTGAGGTCAAAGACTCTGTACATGGACCAGATATCAACAGACCTTAACGAGACCCATTTGCACAACAGCTAGGTGTACAATCATGAGTTTTGGAAGAAGGCTATAAAAGTCACTGATTCTAAATAGGAAAGTAGCAAGAAAGAAGAAGATTTTTTAAGAAGCAGATTTTACAATTTTTGTTTCACACTTAATAAAATAAAAAATCACAATGAATATACTTTTTTAAAAAAAAAATCAGCCTTAAATCATTCGAATAACCCTAACATTCAAAATAATTCATAAATCACAACTGGAAGAACTGCTGAAACTATTTTCTTTCAGAGTTTGGAAAGGATGGCTTCCTACAGCCCACACCAGTGCCCCATGTTGAGGAGGAGGACTGTCATGAGATGCTAACCACAAAATAGGACACTAAGTGTCCCATTTTAGCCATCTGAATACCTAGGACAAACTGGGGTAAAACAACACATTCCTAGGGGAAAAAACAGAACATATAATCACACTACATATGAATTACCTGAAGAGAACATTTCAGACCATAACGGTTCTCCATTTAGTTGTAAAGAATTTTGATTATTCCTCATTCAACAAGTCATTCCAGATTTGATGTTTGTGACCTAGGAACAGACAGGGTAGTAGAACACATTCTGCAAAAATTTAAAAGAGCAGTAGGAAAACAAAAGCAAAGGCACAATCCTGCAACACTGAGTTGCAACTTTTCTGCTATCATATAACATGTATAACAGAGACTAGCACTGAAAAATATCTAGCAGAGCTTATTCTTACTTATCATTTACAAATTAAATCTGATTAAACCAGACAAGATACAGAAGAGGAACTGGATGAAAAACACCACACTGTAACGGAACTGCAAACTATACCTCTGATGGTTTTATGACTACACTGGGGGGAGGAAGACTGGGGTTTGCTGTGGAATTACAGGGAAGAAAAATTAGTAATAAGAGTCTGAAAGGAAGGTACAAAGCACAGATCTCCCATAAGATGAAATTTATATTAAAAAATCTGGAGCAGGAGGTTGGTGAATGTTGGTATGTAAAGTAAAAGGATACATCCTTAAACATACAGATGTCTCCCTGCCTGCTGCAGAGGCAGTCATCATTTTGTGTATATGATCCTTATGTAACAACTGGCTACCTGCTAGCCATAGGCAAAACTGAAAAGGTTGAAAGGTGGAGCTCAGTTTGGATAAGCACAGACAAGTGTGAATTTTTACATGAAGTTTCCTAAACTTATCAAAACGTTTTGAGATATTCTCTCTTCTCAATTTTTCTCTATCTCCTCCAAACCTCACCTTTTCTTATTCTAATTTCCCCAACTCACTTTGATTTCCTCCTTACCCACTGTCCTGAGTATCATCAGACTCTTAGCTGCTCCTCTGTCTTGACTCAGTCTCCCATGATCTTCCAACTACAAATGCTTCTCTATTCTGATCCCTAATTTCCCCAACATTCCCATCCATGACCTCAAGCTGTTTCCCTACCTTAGCTGATATCTCACCAAATCCATTGCATTTGATGGAACTGGGCTTTCAAACAATGAGTTCCTAGTAACCTCATTTGAAGTGGAATTAGTTCCAGAGTGCTTAAAAATGTTCAGGTTTGCTCAGCTTAAATTAAGATTTGTAATAAAATCACATATAATTTATGTGATTCATGTCTGTTCTCTAAACAGATGAGGCGCATCAGAACTGTATATTTCTGAAATATTTGCTAATTATCTTCATCTGACAGGGAGTGGTTTCTACTAATAACAGTTTGCAGTGTTATTGTAGCAGTGATGGTCCCAGGATATTAGAGACAGAAGTTGGTGTGGTAAAAAATATCGCCTCACCCACCTAGTCTCTCTAGTGATAATAGCGTAGGACTGGCATTAAGGACTCATAGATCCTATACCAAATTCTGCCACTTTTCAATCTGTGAATTGATAGAAACTAGGTCTCTCTATGACTCTGCTTACCCATTTGTAAAATAGGTATAATAAAGTAATACTTACCAATCTCACTGGGATCATGCGCTTAATTTCTCTTTGTAAAACACTTTCATATCCTCAGAAGGGTGACACTATAAAGTGAAAAGAAGTGTTCTTATTCTGTATCATTATTCCAGAGAAACACTGGAGGATGTGAGATGCAAACAGCCTAATACAGACTGCCAGACATGCATTGGCAGATATGACGTAGATAACCTAATAGCTTTTTTATAGTTCTAACTCCCGGGATTCCCTCACTGTACAGTAAGGCCACACAATGGATTTTGCATAATATCAACAAAAGTTAAGAGAACCTAGTGGGTGTTGGGTGAAGAAGGGAAGGGGCATTACTGATATAAACTAATCCATATTTTAAAGATTTGGATTATATCTAATATTCAGGGTATGGTTTGAGTTGTCCCCTCCATCTCCCCCTCCCCCTGCAAATAGTTCATCTGTCCCTATAAGAACAAACATATTAGGGTATTTTGCTTTTCTAAGATACATTTATAATAATTATCTTGCAATTTGCAGTTTTAATGTTTGCATAATTGTGTGACTTCAAATGTAAATGCAAAGGAATTGCAGGAGAAACATATTTAATTACTATGTACTTGCAATGTAATTACAGAGTATTATGTAGTTCCATGGTTACATGTGCCATGTAAATTAAAAGAGATACTGCTAACTCCTCAATTCTTTCAAGAAAATCAGACACTGGAATCCAATTCCATCCACACTTAAAAAAAAATCTTTGTGATTATAATTTCAACTCATCTACAGTTGATTTCAATTCAAAAAGGTCAGAGGCTCCACAGGGAAGACAGAAATATATATATATATATATATATATATATATATATATAAACACTTGCAGAGAGCCAAGTTCTAGCAGAGAAGATAGGACAGCCTCTGTGCTCTACCTAATAATTTGTTTTTAAACATCAAACTTATAATTTCAAAACCTTAGTACTACCTCTTCCCTTCTGGAGTGCATCCAGCTATTGCATACAGTTCTCTTCTTACATGTCTCAAGAACATAGTCACAGTTCAGTACTTCAGCAAAATCACACACATCTCAGGTTACCAGACAATAAGGAATGACATTTTCATCATTATTAAATAGCATTAATCAAGAGTTAAAATATAAATTTGCATTTAGGGTATTAATAGGTGAACTGATTTGCAAGTAATTACAGGCCTACCAAATTCACTGTCATGAAAAACATGTCACAGACCGTGAAATGTAGTGTCCCACCATGAAATCTGGTCTTTTGTGTGCTTTTACCCTATAATATACAGATTTCACAGGGGAGACCAGCATTTCTCAAACTGGAGTTCTGATCCGAAAGAGAGTTGCACAGGAGTTGCAAGGTTATTTTAGGGGGGTTGTGGTATTGCGACTCTTACTTCTGCACTGCTTTCAGAGCTGGGTGGCCAGAGAGCAGCGGCGGTTGGCCAGGAGCCCAGCTCTCAAGGCGGCACCCCACTAGCAGCAGTGTAGAAGTAAGGGTGGCAAAACCATACCATGCCATCCTTACTTCTGCACTGCTGCTGGCAGAAGCTCTGCCTTCAGAGCTGGGCTCCTGGTCAGCAGTTGCCACTCTCCAGCTGCCTAGCTCTGAAGGGAGTGCTGCCAGAAGCAGCAGCGCAGAAGTAAGGATAGCAGTACCACAACCCCCCTACCATAACCTTGTGACCCCCCCACAACTCCTTTTTGGGTCAGGACCCCTACAATTACAACACCATGAAATTTCAGATTTAAATAGCTGAAATGATGGAATTTACGATTTTTAAAATCCCATGAGTATGAAATTGACTAAAATGGATTGTAAATTTGGTAGGCCCCTAATTATCTTCATCTGTTAAATATACTGTATTAAAGCAGAGTATGTTGAAAATACATATTAAACTATATATAATGCATAGCTTGTTTTTAACCATACTTAGAGTCAAAATGTGACTAGATTCTTATAGAGGCTCATGGTAGAGAAAAACAACCCCTTCACAATTAGACACCAAACAATATCTAAATACTAAGGAGTGGGGAGAGAGATTTATATGGCAAAATTCATACCTAGGGTAATTCCACAGAAGCCAATAGAGAATTACCCCAAAGGTTAATCTCTTCCATTATTTCTGTGAGATTGTATAGATTATAAATGGGCCTGAGTTGCAATAATTTAATCTAGATTCAGATACAAATCCCATTTCCCTGAAGCACGGAAGTCTCATGGTTTGTTCCACTACAGAGTTAGGTACCAGTTGCCAGTCTTGGATCCAAATCCAAATTTGACCAGAATTCAGGACAGTGAAGAATAAATCTGGCATTACAGTTCAGGCCCCTTTTTACAACAACCTTTAGAGTATATGTTATTATAGGAACACAGACAGATAACAGAGATGTTAAAGAAAATATTTCACAGTCATAGAACTCATATGAAAGGCTCTTTGGAATGAAGGTTTGAAACTTGAGAATTATCAGCTAGTATAATAGAAGAAACCACAAAGACAGTGCGGGATAAGACTTTCTTCTCTTTTATTCATACCGAAACCGAATCAGAGTCCTTAGTGATTAGAAGGAACCAGATGGAAATTGCTATCAGAAATTACAAGCTTTTATAGTTGCCAGAGAGCATAAACACACATCCTGAAAGAAGCTAAGTGACACAAGCCACCTTTTGTTCATTACATTACCAGAGGATAGACAATGAATGACAATTTTTGCAAAGCTAAACTTTCATTGTTATGTGGGGAGATGGGAATGAAGAATGACTCGCAAAGTTCTAAACTTAATAATGGTTGTCCCAGCAGATGACGGTGAAAGCAAAGCAACTGTAGAATGTTCCATTCAGATAAAAAAGGATTGTGATTAAAAGGGAAACATATCAGGGCATTTATAAAGTAGATATTGGGATTACTAGAAATGTAAGGAATAATACAGAGTCAAGCTGTCATATTTTGTCTCCTATGTGACTTGTTTAATGTGACTTGTTTGTTTTGTGGGACTTCAGGGGCATGAACAATTAAATTCCACTGTAGTTCCTTTTAAAATGTGTCAGCTGATTTTCTAAGTGGAATTTTTATTGTTATTCATTGTTGAAATTTCCTAAGAGACTGCTCAGTAAAAACAATGCATGCAAAACAAATGGAAACGATTATCTCCTCATAATATAATGGGAGAAAACCTCAAGAAAATACCCTAAACTCAACAGATATAATTAACAAGTAGTAGGGTGGAGGCTTCATAACTCAATAGAAAGTCAACACCTTGAAGTGCCAGTTACAACGGCTTGGAGGTCAGTACATTATTTCTCTAGTACAGATAAAGATGCACAGTTCTGTGTATATTTATGGTTTATTAATACTACCATATATAGGGGTCAGTGGTACCTTTAGGCACTAGCCCATGTTTTGAGTGATGCCGAACTGTCCTGCCCAGTATGATCTCAAAGATGTACTCTGCCTCTGATAGAGAGACAATACCTCTGAGAGTTCCTAAGTATGCAGAGCATGAATACAATTTGCTGCTTTCTGTGATGCAGTGCTGAGTGCAGACCCCACTGTTCAATGGCTAATAGTCAAGGGGGTCGTGATTCCTTCCCAAAAGCTATCATGTCAGTTAGGACGCTCAGGGGATTACAAGGAACTGTATTGTATCTTAGGATCTCCATATGACTAAAGATTCAGGATGTCTGCAAACATAAGAACATAAGAAGGGCCATACTGGGTCAGACCAAAGGTCCATCTAGCCCAGTATCCTGTCTTCTGACAGTGGCCAATGCCTGGTGCCCCAGAGGGAATGAACAGAACAGGTAATCATGAAGAGATCCTTTCCCTGTCGCTCATTCCCAGCTTCTGGCAAACAGACACTAGGGATACCATCCCTGCCCACCCTGGCTAATAGCCATTGATGGACCTATCCTCCATGAATTTATCTAGTTCTTTTTTGAACACTGTTAATGTCTTGGCCTTCACAACATCCTCTGGCAAGGAGTTCCACATGTTGACTATACATTGTGTGAAGAAATACTTCCTTTTGTTTGTTTTAAACCTTCTGCCTCTTAATTTCATTTGGTGACCCCTCGTTTTTGTGTTACAAGGAGGAGTAAATAAACAGTTCCTTATTTACTTTCGCCACACCAGTCATGATTTTATAGACCTCAGTGATACTCCCCCTTAGTAATCTCTTTTCCAAGCTGAAAAGTCCCAGTCTTATTAATCTTTCCTCATACGGCAGCCATTCCATACCCCTAATAATTTTTGTTGCCCTTTTCTGAACTTTTTCCAATTCCAATATAACTTTTTTGAGATGGGGTGACCACATCTGCATGCAGTATTCAAGATGTGGACGTACCATGGATCTATAAAGAGGCAATATGATATTTTCTGTCTTATCTATCCCTTTCTTAGAATGTGTCTGTACTTCAGTTTCTCATCTGTAATGGGGCTAATGCTTCTTTATTTATTTCACAAGGGTGCTGGAAATTTAAATTTATTGAAGATTATGGGGCATTCATATACTATAGTGATGAACAGCATAGAATAAATAAATAATCCATGCCATGCTCATTCTTCAGAAAATGATGTTCTGGGGAATAGCTTCCTTCCTTCTTCCTTCCTTCTTCCTTGCTGCAATATAGAATATGCTGGAGTATACTCCCTAGTCTCAGTCTGCTGCTTGTCAACTTAAAAAAAAAGGCTTTTTAAAAATAAAGTATTTTTCTTAACTATTACAATTTGCAAGACTACAATAGGTTTGGTGAAAACAGAATAATTAAAGGATATTTTCAGACATACGTGATGAATTCAAGTGAATTTTCCATTAAGTGAAATTGAGCAACATTTTCCTTTGTGCTTTTTCATTTTGCAAAGTTCAAAACATTTCTAAAATAAAATAAAATAAAAAAACAGTTAAACTATAAGACTTTCAGTAGATCAAAAACAAAAGGCTGATTGCTTGCCTTTAAAAAAAAACACAGAACTTCTTAAAATTCTACTTCTCCACTTCATGATTTTAATCTAAAAAGTACATTTAATGAGTTTTGAGAAAAGCGGGAGATTGAGAGCAAGAGAAATTACTTTAATCAGTAGCAATCTATTTATATGCTGTGGGATTCTATTGTGGCTTTACCAGTCAGAGCTGTGCTGAGAGTGTCGCTGTATCACTGGCAGTTCCTAGGGGCATTCTGTCTGCAAGGGCTAAGGTAGGCAAAATACCTGAAGGGCCTGGCACCTCACTCTCTGCCCTCCACTAAGCAGCTGAAAAACCTAGGGAAGGAAATGGCTCCAGAAATATGTGAAGCCTGTGTATCTTCTTGAATAAGCAATTCAAATATGCATCCTACAACTACCTCATCAATGAGAGAACATTTATATACAAGCCCCTCTGTGTAAGCTCGAAAGCTTGTCTCTCTCACCAGCAGAAGTTGATCCAATAAAAGATAGCACCTCACCCACCTCATCTCTTTAAAATGTTTGAGCACAGCTCAAGAAAAAAAAATCACATTAAAAAGAAGTTTCCATGTGGATAAACATATTACTGAGGAGTATACACTTCCTTCTGCAATAAAGACAACACCATCATAAGGTGCACTAAAGACTGGGAGACAAGACATGGCAGGACTTATTCAGAATGACACTAAAAAACTAAAGAGGAGAAATAAACAAGACCACAAGAATGAGTTATTATAACAAATACCAACATTTTCAAATAAAGATTTTATGGCAATGAAGTTCAACAATTATACACTTGATACCAGTAGGGGCACCAATGACAAAGTATGACCAAAAACAAACTAACAGAAGCATATCCAGACTATATAATTGCACCCATACCTAAAAGCAAAACTCATAAAAACATCAGAATGGAAGTAACTGTCTATAGGAAGATATTGAACCTAAGCTGAGGGCAGAAGCATAAAAAGATATAACCAACCTCCCCTCCCCAAACAGGAGAACCACAGTCTTTATATGCTCACTCTACAGATTTTGTGTGTTTCTTGTCCGTCTCAAATTATATCCATAGAATAGTCTCAGATGAGTTTCTGAATTATAGAAGTGAGAAGCCTCCTCTCCTTCAAACACTGGAGAAATATCAAAGTGTACATATTTTGGAAGGAGATTGTAAAGAAGGGAGAGGCAATATATGAAATAATGAAATTAAATCCCTCTAGATCTTTGACTCACATATTTTGAGTACGCGGGGGGAAAAAATAGGCCACTGGTTAGGAAACTGAAAAAAAATCCTGTTCCTGAAGGCAAGGGAAACTCTTTTAAAATTATGGACCCAAAATGACCTTAAACATAAGAAGGAGACAGCAAAGTCAATAGAATATGTGGTCACAGATGGTTTGACATTAGCACCTACAATAGAATGCTTCCAGACAAAATAACTGAGGAACGATGAAGGTCATTGACATTGGCTAAACATAAGGCTACAAAAATAAACTGTTGTTTCACTATGATTTCTTCAGGTAAAACTTTTAGAGCAATGCTATACCTATAGACAATTGATATAAAGTTACCTACAAAAGCATGCCAAAATCTGCCTGCAATCAGCTTTCTGTATCCGTATGTATAAATGAACAGAGTTCAGCCCAAAGCAAAGTCTTGGATTTGAGCCCCGCCCTGCTTCCGGTCCATCCTCTTCCTCAGAAACAGTATTAGATATTTATACATGTCTTAATTGTGAACCAGTCATCATCTTACCTATCTTCTATCTAAAGTCCCAATCAACCTTGAATTAACCATGTTCACACATTTTTCGCATTTGTGCAAAAAACATTTTGTTCAGTCTGCAGACAATCATTTCCATATTACACAACATTCAATACAGACGGAAAGACAAACAAAAGACTCTTTCTTGTTGCCCAATAAAGATGTTTCTTTACAGCAGATTGACATAATCTGTCTGCCTCTTGCAGAAGTACCAGATTGTGACAATTAAGCTATTGTAGTGAGGCTTGTGTTAGGCACTCAGCATCTACACAAGAGCTAAACATGCCTTTCTCCCTCCACTGCTACCTCTCTGTTTAATATTTTTGGGTGGATGACAATGCTTGATTAACATAACAGAGGGACAGACCTGTTGAAATGTTCCCCAAATGACTGACCAGAGTCCTTGAATTGAATGCACCTTTCCCATTTAGGACTGTGCTTTTACATAAACTTGGCAATTACTTTGTGTTAAAGACTGTGATGAATCGTGATATGTGACAGAAAACTGGAAACCAGTGAATCAGAAAGCTAGCATTAGGACATTACATATGAAAGAAAGCTCATTTCTTAACAAGACAGCCTCCCAGGGACTATAGCTCTCCAGACACCTGCCTGTAGCTGACATTAAGGCTATACCGGGTATCTGATCACAGACTTCATAACTAGGACTTTGTATGCACACCCGTATCACAGTTGGCAATTTGTGTCTAACAGTCACTGTGTTGAATAGTGATAGGTAACAAAATTCAAAGGTAGAAAACTAATAAATACACTTGGTAGACACAGAAATATTGCAAAAAGAAAAGGAGTACTTGTGGCACCTTAGAGACTAACAAATTTAGTCTCTAAGGTGCCACTAGTACTCCTTTTCTTTTTGTGAATACAGACTAACAGGGCTGCTACTCTGAAACCTGTCATAGAAATATTGCTGTACAATGCTTAACACCACCACAGTACATCTGGCCATAAACTGTATTCTCATGACTCCAAGGCATCAGCGCAGTTAAATGAGAAGGACAAAGTTGTGTCCCCCTTTGGACATCCCCTTGTTCAAAAGGTAAGTAAAACAAGATATAGATATGGTAACACCCTTTGCGGTCGAGACTGAGCCTGCACACATAATACACTATTATTGCATCCGAACAAAGTTAATTTAAAATCTGACTCCTCGTTATATTCCTGTATATGTTATATCTATAGCATACACTTTACCAGCTGTGATGTCTCAGATTTTGTCTGATGCTCAACTGGCCCAGGAAATATAAAATTAAAAATACCACCACTCCCAATCTGTAATCCAGTTTAGCTCTTTCTGACTTGAAAAATTCCTCCTATTCTTTCCCTGAATGATTCAAGTGCTCCGTGACTTGATTATGATTCCTGAAGTTACATGCATCCAATCAGTAAAAAAAAAAATTAAAAAATTCCATATCACTGACTAAGGGGAGTTATCAGACAATGGGGGAAACAAACAGCAAACATAGGCAGTAAACAACCAATAAGCTTGTGTGTGCTCACAATTAAGTATAAATATTTTGAATACTCAACTTTATAAAAATTAAAGCCTGTTTGCAAACAACTTGCATACCAGAAAGAGAACATTTGTTGAATAAATTGTTTACTACACGTAGTTTTGCTAGATCTAATTCTAACTCTATTATTACAAACCAGTTATTATAATTACACCAGGTATTTTATTTCAATATTTTAAAGGTTTCTTTGGATAAGGGCACTTTTCATACAGAAACAGAATGGGAGAATTTTGATACACTAAGCTAGGAAGATTATAGCTTTCACAGTGTACATGTGAAGACAGACAAGATCATTTGTTCTGTGATGAAGAGCTGACAGCACAATGCATCCTTTGCTAAGCAACCCTAAACAATCTTTTGTGGGATGATTGTATGCTATGATTTCAAGAGAAGGACAAACAGAAACTTTGAGTGTCTCTTAAAAGAAACCACACATTAAGATATATTCAGTGAATAAAAGAATACTGCATACAACTGATTTTAATGAATTAAACATTTTAGGTATGTCAAAGGTTTTGAATTACTGATTTCCTCTTCTCCCAATATTTGTGTGAATGGTTGCAGAGGGAGGTACCTTATTTTCACAGCAACTTGTACATTTTATTTGAATACACACAGGCACAATTTGATATATTTTCCAGCTCAATTAATATTTAAGATATTTTAAATTCTGTTCTAGCTATACAGTATGTTTCTTTGCTATGCTGCTTCAGAAGACAGACCTAAAATACAACAATGACCGCTGAAAACACACTTTTGCACTTCAGCTTTGTGTGCAGAGAAAGACAAGGCTATTTTGCTAACCACTATAATCGATCATGCTGCTATTTATTATTTTTATGTGCACAACATGTAATAGGCAGTAGCTCTAAATTAAAGTTGTAGCTTCAACTACATGTGTTTCCTATATGTATATCTAGACTGAGGACATTAAAACACTTCCACCTACTGTTAACTGGAGATGTTAAAAGAAGAAACTCAGAAGGGACAGACTTAGCCTTAGTGTAGGCAGATACAACTCCAGTAAAGTCAACAGCAACACTATTTGTCCATATCAAAGCTGAGCTTGGCCCAGTTTGGTTTTCAGAAGATGGGTGCTCAGCACTTTTTGAAAATCAGGCCCTTTTACAGAGTTGCCAGTGGGGCACCCAAAAACTGGGCCACCCAAAAATCACTAGTAACTTTTGAAAAATTGGCTGTTGGCCAGAACTTCTCATGTTTGGTTCCCAAATATTAAGACTCCAAGATCAGTGGCAGCTTTTAAAAGTTTGTCCGTAAGCAGTTCACGAAAGGCCACCCAGAGAGTGGCTGGCAGAATCGAAGTAAGGAGTTCCTGACTCCTGTGCTCAGTCCATCAGACTACATTGCCTCTCATGGGGAGAGGAAAAACACTCAGCTAAGTCACCAGAATGGAAAGATGAGCAGACTTGAACATGCGAAGTAACACTGATTCCCTCTACCCCCTTGTTTGGCACTGGGAAAAAAGGCTGCTTCTATTCTATCAGTGTACCTTCTAGCCTGCGGACTTGTCATCATGTTGCCTTTCTTGTACTTTCATGGTCTCAAGCTGACAGATGCCTTGAGCAATGTATGTCCTTCACTGTGTTCACAACAAATTCCACCGGTATTACTGCTGATTTTCTAGAAACCTGTCATGCCTTGGATAGCATCATGCAGAGGTGGCTTGTCAGCTCAAGCAACTTAGGGATAGCCTAACTAAGAATACCCAAAAGCTATACAATACGTTTTGAATATTCTTTTTTTTATGTAGTTGATAAATATATACGGATTTAAGGACAAATTGTGATTTGATCTAAATATGAGAACTCTCTCTCCAGTAGTGAAACGCAATGCCAGAAAGTTCTGTACTGCTGCCTGAGGCATTGACAATAGTGCCTTCTGAAGCTGCCTTGACACCGTGGCAATTTACCTCATCCAGGAGTCACTTTATAAGGGCCTTTCTCTGGTAACCACTACTTGATGTGGCACAGCACGACTGTAGCAGTCAGAGCCGTCCCTTGGATAGGGCGAAATGGGGGTCCCCACAGACTGGTACGATTGGCTGGTGCAGTCGGACCTGGAAGACACAGGTGCAGGAACTAGAGGTGCAGGAGGTGGTGCAACACCGCCAGGCTCCTGGCTGCGGGCCTCGTGCACCCGGCCTTCTGGCTGCTGACCCTGCATGCCCAGGCTCCCGGCTGCCAGGCCCATGCACCACCGAGGGGGGCTGATTTGTCTCAGGCCCCGCACACCCCTTGGGACAGCCCTGGTAGCAGTTAAGCCCAGGGTCCAGGAATGGGGCCTGTGACCTGTGCATCCTGGACTCCCTCCTCCACAGGGCAGGTCCCACATGTGTGAAGGAGGAGCCACCATTGATCTCTGGGCCCACCTTTTGCTCCACCCACTGTGCCATTCCAGCTAGCAACAGCTGGTCTGCCTGCTTCTTCTTCATAAATAATGTATGCTTTTAACAGCTATAAAGATATACATTGGGCAGGAGTGGAAATAACTACTTTGTGATCTGTACCTCACTTGTCAAAAAAGTCACCAGCCACCACTTCCATCATGGTGGTATTTATTCTGGCTATGGAAACATAAAAAGGAATGTACACTTTGCTCTTAGTGAGCAACACAATACGCATAATCACATTAAGCCGAAGGATGGTGGGACCACGACTAGTGACCTGCTGACCCCGTAGTCTACCAGTCACTGTTATTAAAAATATTGGTTGGTATTCCCAAAGCACCTAGCAGCCAAAGCACTAACAAGCAACCCATTAGGTGGCAGAACAGCAAGAACATTGATGGGAAAGTATGTGGTGGCAAAAATAAACATGGTACATTTGTGAATTGCTTTCATTCTTTCATTCAGCAATTCAACACAGAAAACGGGGAAACTCCAACAAGGAAACTGTAATAAAGGGGTTGACTGGGTTACTAAGAATATTATGGGTTGGAGCCAGGCTTCACTTCTCTACACTTCCCGTTTAGTCAGTGTGTGCTATGCATAGCGTTGGCAGAATTCATTTTTTTAATCATTTTGACAGATAATATTGATGTTCATTTAAGCATTTTTTGTTATTTGTTTAAAATTTAAGAGTTGCTTAGAATTATAGATTTTAAGCTTTTTTCAGTTTTTATTGATTTAAGTTTTCACAAAATTATGGGGGTGTAAAAAATTATTTAATGATAGTAGACACTGAGATTCAAAAATGTAAAGCTTTCTAACCATGAAAACACAAATTGTTAATATCACACGTTAGAATATCCAAAGTAAATATCCTTAAATCAAATTCTACTGAGTTCTCAGGAAGAATTTTTCTTACTTTGCCTGTGTGTACATTTTGATTATCATCAAAGAAAATATTTTTCATTGATTTGTGTGTGCACGGTGAAATTTATGTTTACCAATCAAAATCTAATCCTTCAGAGTTTAGTTACATAGTTGAATAAAGCAGCATGTTCTCAGTCTGTGGTACTACTGTATAAGTAAAGTGTTTCTTATACGTACTGAACAGTGCCTTTACAAAAGAAACATGACTTGTTAAGGTTGCTTTTTGATAATATGTTTGATGCTGCAGCCTTCAGAGGACGTCTCAGTTATTCAGCAATTGGCTGAAGTACCCAGAAGTTCCATTCCATTTGTCCTGTTTGAGTGTATTTTTACTATAATTTATTAATTTAATCCTTGTGAAAGGTGATGATTTCACTATTTTCATGACTGAAATCATATTTACCCATAAAACAGATACAGCATGAGAAGCTTGCTCTGCTGTTGTCTAAAAGAGATGAGGAATTACTTCAGTTTCAGTGCCATTCAACACACCTCCTCTCTGCCGAGATACTCAGCAAGAATGGTAGTTGACATAATAGCACCATGATACAGGTAGCTGTCTACTGAGAACTGGACTGAAACAACCAATACATTTCATACGAGCTACTGAACAGGAACAGATGGTAAGAAATTTCAGTCACTACCAACAGGGGCCTGATTCTGATCTCAACTATGTTGGTGTAAATCCAGAACAGTGACATTGAAGTCAGAGGCATTACACCAACATAACTGTGACCAGAATCTGTAAACTCAGGCCCCTGGACTAGATTTACATCAGTGATTTACATGTATACCAGGCTAATATTATTCTAACATAGTAGTTTTCTGAACTTGGACTTGTCCAAAATATGTTTCCATGTTCTGAAATGGAAATTTCTCTCTCCTCTATATTCCTGACCCAGACTTTCAAACAAAGAGGAGAATTATTTCTAGATTTACACTGATTTCCAAGTTTCTTTCACAAAGAGTGAAGCTGAATGCAATGTAAACTGAACAAATGAAACTTTATTAACCCTGTGGACTGCTGTGTCCATGTGACAGAGTTGTTTCCAGCCTAACTCCCACATTCCCTGCTACACTAGTGTCCCACCAATATCAGTCCTGCCAGGGAACATAGGACCTCTACCTTCAGTTCAGTGATGATGATATATCTTCCCTGTTTTACAAGTATTTTAAATATAAACATTAAAAAATAACAAGTAATTGATGAAAAGACCCCCCTACGCCTTTCAGCCAGAAGTTGCTACCACATAGCCACATGGAGTCTCATCTTCACCACAAACTCAGTTGGTTGCATAGTCTTTGAGATAGTTTGGTCTCCTCAGCAGGTAACCACATAAAGAGGGACCTCTCTCTGTCTCCAAGTCTAGCAAATTACCTCTCTGTGGAATCTCCTCCCTCCCTGTGGAGTTGGCTTCCAAATGATTCTCAGTTCTGTGATGATCTCTGTATCTTGGTAGGCACTCTCTTGGTGTTGTGTCTGCTCACCTGTTCCTTCAGATCACTTGTCCCTCTTTTGTAGCTACCTCATATGACCTGAGCACCACTGTACTCCTCATGACTCCTTTAATCCACTCCTTCTGGTCTCTCTTTAATGGCTGGATCCTCACAGGTGTGCCTGTCTCCAGAACCAGTAGGTCCTTGGCTGACCTGTTGTACTCTAGTATCTGCTTTCTCCAATTGTTGGCCATCTCCTTTCAACACTATCTCCATCAATCTGACTGCCATAGGTCTCCCCCCACTGATAGCAGGGTTTTGGTTCTTCATCCCATGAGTGCCCACACTGGAATGTTTTGCATCCCTGTGAAGGGGTATTCCTGTATGCCAAAATGCTAACCGGTGGTCTGAAACAAAAACAAATCTTGTGTAATAGTCTCTTAGCTGCTTTCACAGCTGAGTCCACCTTACCATTACTGTGTGGGTACGCTGGGGAGGAGGTCTGGTGGTCAAACTCTCATTTGTGTGCAAATTCCTTGAATTCTTCTGAGGCAAACTGGGGTCTATTTTTGGTGAATGCCATATGTCACATAGCAGGCCTTCAGTTTACCAATCATTGACTCGCTTCTTGTATCAGGCAGGTACCAACCTCCCAAACTTTTGAATAGTAGCCCATTGTAATCAAGTACTGCTTTTCATTAAAGGTGAATAAGTCCACCCCCACCTTTTCCCATAGTCAGGTTGGCAGTTCTAAGTGAAATACTTTGCATTTGTCTCTATTTTCATTTTCTTTATTTTAGGCCAATTCTGCAATTTTTCAATCCTTTCTCTGATCCACCACACTGGAGTATCCATGGCTTTCCTGGCTAGTAATACTTCACAACATGGGCATCCACTATAATTTATTTCAGCATGTCAAATGCTTGCTATTGGGGACCTGCCCAGTTCCATTCAACGTCTTGCCATGTGAGTTGACATATGGGGTTCTACTACTCCTGCCAAGAATGGACAGAAAATTAATCATTCCTCTGAAGTGCTGTAACCCTTACACATCCACTGCAGGTGGCATGCCTCTGACTACCTTGATCGTGCTGGGATCTGCTTTCAGTTCCTCCACTATAAGCAGATGTCCAATGTACGTCACCTCACACTGTGTCACATTTTTTCTAAGTTAAATTTATGTTCTTGCCCAGGCTTCACAATAGAAAAGCTTGTAGTTTTCTGTCATGGTCTCATTCAGATTCTGTATCATTGTAGATGAAGAGAGCAATGATGATATCATCTCCAGTTATTTAGACCCCAGGCAGTCCTTCCATTGCTTGGGTGAGTCTTCTCTGGAATACATGGGTGCGGGCCTTATGCCCTTTGGTATGTGCAGCCACCTGTAGTAACCAAATGGTGTTGCAAAAGTTGACAGCCTACTGGACACTTTAGCCAGTCTTCTGTGTCAAAATCCATTCATCACATCACACACACCATAAAATGTCTGGCTTTGGAAAATACTGGCAAGATGTCATAAATTATAGGCAATAGATAGTGGCATCTTTTCAAGACTCAGTTCAATGAGTTTGCATCTATGCAGATGCATAATTTGTCTGATAACTTCTTTACTACCATGACCAGCCCAACCACCACGTTGCTTATCCAAGCTGTACATATCTCTACAGGCGCTACCCAGGCTCTTCACACTTTCAAGCTCATTGGATACTGGATTATGTAGTGCCACTGGAATTTTCCATTGTGGTAAGCACAGAGGGTCTGCTGTGGGGTCTATTTCCAGTCATAGCTTTCCTTCAAGGCACCCTTTGCCTTTAAAAACATCCCTAAACCCTTTTAAAATTGTCTCCTTTGTCCATGAGACTCCCACTTTTGCTTCTTGCACTCAGCTATAAAATGCTGATGCTGCACCCTCATCAGAATCATGGCTTGTGTGGCTGTATTTCCCAAAAGGGGTCTGTGATCCTTACCACCCACCACCACCACACACTTCAGTTGGTGCCATCTGTTATTTTTTGGATTAACTACTAAGGAGTTCACATTTTCCTATGGACTGTTTTAACAGATTGTGCCTACTGTTTGTAATGGGTATATTTGAGTTCGATTGACCATCAGGAATGACTCTGCAGGAAGCCGCACTATCCCGCCAAAATTGCACATGATATTTCTTTACTGACATTGGTGCATGCATGGAACCTGTTATTGTCTCTTGTTGCTTTCCTGTCCCAGCAGCCTGAACCTGATATGCTCCTGGAATCAAGGAGAAAGTCAAGATGTCATCGCTGCTGTCTCACAAGCCTTCCTTTTTTGTACATGACAGACAAATCTTTCTGGGACCTTCCTCTGCTCTTGCACACATTGCTAAAGTGGTTTAATTTGTCACATTCCTTGCAAGGCAGAGCACTTCTCCTTTACCTGCTCATGCTGTTTCCCACAGTAAATGCATCTCACTTGGGGTATGGAGCGCTGGCCATCTGCTCTTCTTTGCTGTTGTCTCACTGCAGTCACTTCTGGGGCTGATGTGCCTCTTAGGGTTTTCATCCTTTCTCTTGAATCTTCTGCAGCACACCCTATGTCTAAGCATCTGCCTAATATGAGATTCCCTTTTGGGTAGCTGTTCCCACATGTGGTGATCCTCAGTGCAGTAGACTATCCTGTCCCAAATCGGGGAGTCAGTCAAGTTCACAAAATTGCATGCAGTAGCCAGTGTACATAAGGCAGTATCATGGGGGACAATCCCCTCCTGTTCAGATTGGTCTCTCTAATGAAAAACTTGTGTAGCTGCATACTTTTATTGTGCTTTGGGGAGCAATTGTTCCCCGGGGTTTTAGGATTGCTGTTAGGATTGAGGCAGTGGTGAGCTTCAGAGTGGTGCAAATCTCTCTGCCTTTTTCCTGCTGCTGCCAATAACACTTTTACTTTCCTGCTGCTGTCATCCTCCTGCATGACTGGGCCTGTGCACAGTTTGAACTCCTCCTTCCACTGGGGCCATTGTACGGCTAGGTTTGTGTCTGCAAAATTGAAGGATCCTGGGGGCTGCAGACCAAGTTCCACGGCTTAAACGGCCAGTTGCTGCACTGCAGAGAACTCACAGCTCAGACACTGCCATCATGTTTCTTTCACAAAGAGAGAAGTTAAATGCAGTTTAAGTTGAACAAGTGAAACTTTATTAAATCCTGTGGACTGCTCTGTCTGCATGGCTGGGTTGCTTCCAGCCTAACTCCCTGCGTTCCCTGTTGCAAGGGTGTTCCATCAGTAACTGTACCTCCAAGGAACACTGGCCCTCTGACTCCAAGTTCCACTGATTCTGACATATCCAGTTCCTTCTGGGATTAGATTTTGGGAGTACTGTCAGTGCTGTGTCACTGCTTATGCAGGGCAGATATGGGGTACAATTTTCTAAAGCACTGAAGTAACTTAGAAGTCTAATAAGGGCTTGTCCACACATGGCAACAATGAGCAGTATGGGGATGTGATTCCCCAAGTTAGGTTTCCTAGCAGCGTGTTTTAATGTAATACTGTTGAAACAGCGCTATGTCAAAGTATACTACAGAACCATTAGTGCACACCTGCAGGGTCTACGCAGACTAATTAATACACAAAACATTAATGCACTTTAGAAATCACATCCATGTAGGGTGCCTTACCCCATCATTTCTAATTCACATAAGCCTTTTTGAAAATTTTATCTATGGTCAACTAAAATTTCAGCTATTTGTATCCTTAGCATGTCTCAATGCTTTGATGTAAACAACTCTCAGTCAGCCCCCAGGTTACTCACATTTTTTTCCCAAAAACCATATTCATAAGTACAGTTCTGCTTGACCTTATCAATGTAAATTTATTCCTCCTAAGAAAGATCCAGTGACAGAGAGGGACAGGCATTGTGATATGATGGCCCAGAATTCTGATCTTCACACAATGGTATAATTCTAAAGGAGATCTATCAAAATCAATAGATTGTCCCTGGATTTACACCAGAGTGTAACAGAGCAGCATGTAGCCCAATAACATTACAGTCCCGATTATATACCTGTGCTTGTATCATATATGGTTAGTTATTTACACCTGTACAACGTGAGTGTAAAGTAATACCATCCTGTTTTAGTAGAATTTTAGGCCTTTGTATTCACTCAGCACAAACTTGACTACACAAGGTGCAAGGCAGTGGAGAATCAGGCCTTAAAGTCTCTAAAATAATTCTGGACCACCACCACCACCCTCCCCGGCTGCAAAACATAGTATTTACTTGTGCAGTTTGATAAAACAGTCCTCAAAAGTTAGAGAGTGAACATTACATTAAAAACCAGGACCACTGGCTCACACATCTTTCACCATGTGAACTTGACCTTTTACCTCCATTTACATTTCAAAACACTCATTTTCATCATTTCCTGAAGCCTTTGTAAAATAAAGTCCATGATGGAATATCATGCTAAGGGTCAAGAGCCACTATTAATTCCTAGAATGGTCTGCACACCACTATTAAAGAGGGTAACACACACATCATCGAAGCAATTTTCTCATTCCAAGCGTCAACAAGGGGAATGAACTGGATCATATTTGGGTTTTGCTGCAATCATTTCATCTAGTGCTTGTGATGAACTGACTCTTTGGGGACATTTTTGGGTTACCAGAAACCTAAGACGTCATTCTCTCCAAAATTTCTCAATTATATTATAAAAACTGTAGCAACAGCAAATTTTGTTATTTATATACACCATTCCTGGCTGGCTGATATTCCTCAACATGTTATGTTTATTATCCATCACAAAAATAAGCCCACAGCTCTAAAGAAGTTTATAGGTCACTTAAAATTGATTCACTGTATCCTTGGCTTTCTATGCAAACACAGGGAGGTTTTAGTAAACACATATCTCACTGCTTTCACCATACAGTGTATTTTCTCCTACCTGATGGAGCAGGTGATGCCTTTAGGACACGGAAGGATTACAGTAGTCCTTGATGGACTTGCAAGTAATGGGGCATGAGACCCATATTAAGCATTACAATGACTAAAAAGATAACTGGAAAAAAGGTTCATTGTGCCTAAAAATCTGTTTCACGATACTATAATCAAGCAGGTTATTAAGGTTATCAGTGAATCACGTCCATTAACATTAAATGTGTCATTAGGCTTGTGACACGTGAACAAAGCATTTTTTTAGTCAGGCTAATGGGGAGTGAAAGCTTTTATTACTTTTCCACTGCTTTGGAATAGTGTTCATTCTAATGTTCTGTATGCACTGTACAATGGAAAAGGAATTAATAAGAAAAGTAGACTCTTAGCTATATTAGTGGACAGAAGGCGTAATGACCAGATAGGAAGGAAATGAATCATAATGACTCTTCTGCAGGTAATATCGTCTATTGGAGTCTAATTGCCCATTTAATGTTAAGAGAGGGTTCTTATAGAATGCGGTGAATCACATTCTAATGAATAGTGATGAGGCTCACCTCATTAATGACCTTCGCCAGCGAAACTGATTTTTAAGCAGAATTGTTATCGTGAGAGATTGATTAAATTGATTCAAATTGCATCTACAGTGCCATATGGTTACATGCTAATTTGGTATACATTTTCTTACAAGTAGTGTGAATTAATTCAATTTTAAAAACTATAAAGACAACAGTTAATGCTGCCTCACTTTCATTTAGTTTCAATCACTTATTTTTAAACCTAATGCTATCTTAAAGGTGAACTGCAAAGGAAAATAAAATTGGGGTTTTGCCCTTTTTGCTTCTTCATGATGTACTATCTAAAGCAGGGGTTCTCAAAGCCGGTCCGCCCCTTGTTCAGGGAAAGCCCCTGGTGGGCCGGGCCAGTTTGTTTACCTGCTGTGTCCACATCCCTCAGCCCGCGCCGCTTCCCGCAGCCCCCATTGGCCTGGAGCAGCGAATCGCGTCCAGTGGGAGCCACAATTGGCCGAACCTGCGGACGCGGCAGGTAAACAAACTGGCACGGCCCGCCAGGGGCTTTCCCTGAGCAAGCGGTGGACTGGCTTTGAGAAGCACTGATCTAAAGGAGACCTGAAACTTTTTAAATATATATCTCTTTTCTGTCTTTTTTTTTAAACTTTCCAAACGTAATTTATAAGGAATGTTAAGATTTACCTTCCGGTTCCCTTTCCTTCTGGATTTTTTCTTGGAAAACTCCAGTTCAGAGAGGAGACTGGGGGCTTTCTCAGCTTTTGTTGAAGGGATCATAAAACAGGGCCACAGGGCCAGGGAGCAGCCAATTCTGTTCTGGATAGAAGCCCAGCATGCAGGTACTGGGTATCAGCTGATGTATTGAGTCTGATTCCCAGGTGAAGAAATATAAACATGGGTGCTGGAACTTAGGGGTTGGCAGCATCCCTGGCTTGAAGTAACAACAGCAACTGAATGCATATGGTTTACAGTTTTATTCAATGGCTGTCAGCAAACCCCATTACAAAAAAATTTCCAGTGCCCCTGGATATAAATGATGTCTCCAGCTCCATGATGGAGCCTGGGACCAGGAGAGGGCTGAGAGTACACTCTCCTGGGGCCCCTGCAGATAGGGTTGCCAACTTTCTGATTGCAGAAAACTGAACACCCTGGTTCTGACTCCAGCTCCTCCCCTTCCCCAGGGCCCAGCCTGTTCTCCGAGGCCCCAACCCCACTCATTCCATCCCCCCTCCCTCCAGCGCTCGCTCTTTCCCACCCTCGCTCACTCACTCATTTTCATTGGGCTGAGTCGGGGGTTGGGGTGTGGGAGGGGGCTCTGGGCCGGGGTGTGTGACCAAAGGGATTGGAGGGTGGAAGGGGGCTCTAGGCTGGGGCAGGGGGTGAGGGCTCTGGCTGGGGGTGCGGGCTCTGGGGTGGGGCTGGGGATGAGGGGTTTGGGGCTCAAGGCTGGGGGTTGGGGTACAGGAGGGGGTGTGGGCTCCAGGTGGTGCTTACCTCTGGTAGCTCCTGGAAGCGGTCAGCATGTCTGGCTCCTAGGCTGAGGGGCCAGGGAGCTTCACCTGCTGCCCTTGCCTGCAGTTCCCATCCAATGGGAGCCGCGGAGCTGTTGCTTGGGGTGGAGGCAGCGTACGGAAGCTCCCTGGCTATCCCAGAATCTAAGGGCTGCAGGGATATGCCAGCCACTTCCAGGAGCTGCAGGGAGCCTGCCTTAACCCCGCTGCACCGCTGACCAGAGCCACCAGGATCCTTTTTCGACCAGGCATTCCGGTCAAAAAACAGACACCTGGCAACCCTACCTGCAGAAGACTGTGAGAAGGCAAGCAGACTTCATGGACCCTAACAGGCTAGTAAATATCTCAAACCTTTTTCTACCAAGGTCAGAGGGCCTACAGTTTCAGTTGAGAACAGGCCTATTGCTTTTTTGTTATTACTCCACATTTCATTTTTGTTAAGTGTTGAAAAATAACCAGAGCCCTGAAAAATGGGCTACAAACTACACCGGGTGTGGCAGTTTCTTTGTCCCAGGCTGGTGAACTGGTTCATCAGCGTACAGATGGCATACTGAATGTTTAACACTGAAGTTTTTTTCTCAAGTAGTTCTGGGGTGTAGAAGTCAAATAGATGTTAGTGAAAATAAACAAAGCTTTAAGCATTTTGAATAAAAATAATCACTTTTCATCTAAATTAATCAGTTCTCATTTTGCTTGCTTTTATGTTGATATTATAAAACAATTAGCTCTCCAGTCATACATAGAGTCTTTATAGAGGAAAAAACAGGGTGAATAAGACTTAAACATAATAAACAAAGAGGAAACACTTTATATAAAAAATACCTTTCAAGCCTACTTTATACACAATAAAGAATCAAAAGAAAATAAATAGCATTTTTCCTTGCTGGTCATTTGCAAAATAGTTTTGATTAAAAACTGGTAATTAGTAATTTATGCAGACTGAAAACAGATATTATCCTCTTTGCTATATGGTAGTGTCTTTTGGGATTTTGCAGTTTGTCAGTTTCCCACTGGGAGAGAAGTTAGTGACACACATTTAGTGAGTTTTTCCATGTAATTTATTTATAAAATGTAAATAGGTTGTGGTTACCTTGAACATAGGAGGCTAAAATTGCACACAGAAAATTCTACTTGCAGAAACCCCACCAAAGGTACCACGGATTTCAACCCTGTTGCCAAAAATAGTACTCTTCTCTCTCCCACTTGGGCCTAATCCCTGCTTTTAGAACACTGTTCCCTTCTCTGATTAGTTCTGCAGTATATGTTTCTCTTTTATAAGTGAAGTTTGAAACTAGTAAGCCTGTAAGACTGGAAGCCCTGAAAATTGCATATTCCTCCAGTGATCCATCTTTGCTTTACCTGTCTGGTCACATCCAGGTGAAATTCAAATGTACCCAAGTCTCAGAGTTTGTTTTCTTTTACATGGCTAAAAAAGTTTTAAAAATAGCCAACTGTGACATATTAAAATTCTAATATTACAATAGAAACTGACATAATTCCATCATAGGTATGTTACCCCATTTAAAACAAAATAAACTGTGTTCCTGACAACATTAATTCATTCCCAGTGTTCAGAACCACATTCAAAAAGTTGGAAGATATGAATCCTTAGTAAAATAAAATTCAGGCCAAGTATTTCAGAAGTTACTAGAGATTTTTGAGTGCCCAATCTGAAATTCCATGAAGGGGTCAGATTTTAAGAAAACGCTGAGGCCCTGCCCTCTGAAATTCAGACTCCTGAGGATGTCTCAGCATTTTGATGTTCAAATAAAGGCACCCAAAATCACTAGTCACTTTTGAAAATCTTGGCCTCGGTACCTAAATCATAAGTGTCAATGTCATCTTCAAATAATCATGGCCCAGAAAAAGTTGATGGCAAAAAAAAAAATGCTATGTCATAATGAACAAAAAATCTTTGTAACATGTATTCCTTAGTGTGGCTGGAAAAATAAAAACATCTGAAAACTTGTGTTGTAAATTCTCAAGACCAGAGATGACTTACAAGCTTGGGTTTCCCAAGCTAAGGCTGAGATCATCAATATATTCTGTCTCATTCACTCAATTTTCTTCTTAACATGTTTGACTAAGCAAAGCTTTAGATGTCTTTTTATACTCTTTCCCCAAATATACTCTTTTCCATATGGAAGAGAGGCAAAGAAAATCTTCTAAAATAATTATCAGAGGGCACTATTTTTCAGAAAATAAAACCTTATAACTTAGATAATGATGCAGTGTGGTATATAACCCCACACAAAACTCTCTTTCAGTCAGGAGGCCCTGAGTCTTGTCTTAAACTAATAGTATTTTTAAGAAATGTAATCAAGGGACTTTTTCATCTGTTAAAAATCTGTTCCCATTTGATCTCGTTCTTCAAAAGACAGGAGAAGAAAGTAATAGATATTTTTGAACATATTGTTATGTGACACTTAATCTTCCAAAATTTTTTTCTTATTGTGTGATCAAGTATTCATCTTAGGAAGACATGCTGTATGTTAGTTTTGTTATGCAAGGTTCTGGAGCAGTACAAACAGCAGGAGAGTGTGTTCTCTGCATTGGTTTCTGGTTGGAATAAATTCTGAGGAAGACTTACTCCCTGAGAACTGGTGTTGGGCTGAGATTCCTGAAAGGGGATTGCCTGAATGTTGTTTGACTATCTCTGTTCCAGGACTGGTATATGTGCATAAACAAAACAAATTATTCATAGAATATACCCAGACCCTGCATCACTGATTTCTCCTCCAGTAAAAAGCTGACCTGCAAGGCCATGAGCACCTGCTACATCTCAGCAGATAGGCAATAATTTTATCAGAACAGTAATAATATTATCAAATGTTATATATCACCCCTTCTGCGTCAAAAATAATTAAACCACCAATTAGCTCTTACATAGTGCTTTTCATCAGTAAACGTCAAAGTGCTTTACAAAGGAGAAAAGTATCATCAATACTGGGACCAATTACCACAGAGAAATTGGAGTTGTGCAGAGGCAGCAGAAAACCTTTGAAATAATACGTTCTGAACAATCCCCCAAACAAATGTATCTCACTGATTTGCTGCAGTTTTGTTTTTTTTTTTTAGCTGACCTAAAATTTGGTGGTCTTGGTCTCAAAAAGAAATCAAGGTGAACCAACACACTTCTCAGATAGATATGTTACTAAACTAACAATTGCAAACCGCAGACTGATAAAAAAAATGACAACAGGTTTAACTTCTGTCTCAATACATTTGTAACATATAGAGGCAAGAACAAGGCCAGTAGCAAGACAACAGAAAACAAATCAGCAACACTACAGTGAGAGCAGTCTCTATTTCCCTCCAATTTCTACATTATGGTTACAACAGGGTTAGTGTCACTAGTCAAAAAGCAGTAGGAATTCAGTTGCAGAGGAAATTACGCATGAACCATGGCAGTGGTTTTCCAGTAACAGTCCTCCTCCATCTGAGCCCATGCCTGACTACCTATTTTGTGTCAGGGATTTTTCTAACTGCTGGTTCTGGAATCTCCTGGCATGAAGCCTATTGGCTAGATTCCCCGTCTTTGTCCCCTGAAGCTATTTAGTTCATTGTAACATGAGGTTGGGGGAGGGGATGCTCTTTATATTTTAATCTAAGCTATGTAATGTACTACAAGATACCAAGGAGAAGGGCACTTAAACTGCATACAATAGTAAAAATAATATAACTGTGTTAAAGAGATCATTTCTGTTTAACAAGTCATACCATCTTTTTGGTCTGTGTTCAAACAGCACTTAACATAATGGGGTCCCTGACAGTAGGGCTTCTTTATGCTATGCTAATATAAATAATAATAATAATTATAATCTTTGTATTATGTTTAATTTGGTTTAATTACATGCAACCATCTTTAATTTTGATATAATCATTTTTAGTGTAGCAACTTAAATCTTTTAGTCTGATGTCACTGCCTGGAAAATTCACAGATGTAAATATTTAACACAGTATAGGGTGGACTGTGTTCCACGTACAAAGAGAGAATTGAGATACATTTTTTTGTACTCAAATCAAGTATTTTCACTTGACCAAATGGAGAAAGAGTTTAAAACACAATAAGACATTTGATTAGAGATTTTTAAAGTGTATTTTATCAGCCATAAATTACACAATCAATATGGAATTTGTGCATATATAATCCAAGTTGCATCCCTTCCTTACTTTTATACCAAAGTAAAGCCTCTAATATAATCACTACAAAATTGTTCCCAAAGTATAAACAAAATGCAAACCAAGTACTGTGTTGCTAAACCCCCCAATTTCACTGTGAATATCACAATGTTTGGTGCTTTTCATAAAGCCCCTGCTCCTTGACTCAGATTAAGGAATGAAAATCTCAAGTTTAATTTACAAATAAATATTTTTTAAAAAGTTCCTAGCCTGAATGATTATGGAGAAGGTTGAAAATGTGAACCTTGATGGTTCAAAAACCAGAAGACAAATAGAAAGAATCAAAAAAATACTTTTAATATCTTGTGATTTTTGATCTCTTGGGGTTGGCAATAATGCAAGTTATATATGAATTACAAGTTTTATACCCCACATTTTATTCTATTATTTGTTTCCAAAGTTTGTACAAAACAACCCAAAGTCTTTTATTCCAGTCTGGATTTTTTTTTTTTAATCATTGATCCAAACTTCTCTCACCGCCATTCAGGAGTGAGCTGCAGGTCTTCTGGCACATGCCCCTCTCTATTTGTGGAGGGTGTGGAGCAGACCATGTCAGTGGTCTTGGGCAGGCATGTTGATGGTGAAATTCTTGGCAATTTTATAATTAGAGGGGGCAATAAAGATTTATTTTACTTATTCCCATCTATATCTTCCTGATGGACAGCAGTATTGCCAACCACAAACATCCAAAAATCATGAGACAGATTCCAAAAAGAAAGTCATCATACTCGCTTAACAAAAATCACAAGACTTTAAAAAATAATAAGTGTTAGGTTTCTTTCTTTCTTTCTTTCTTTCTTTCTTTCTTTCTTTCTTTCTTTCTTTCTTTAGCCTTTAGGGTGCCCTCAGGTCACACTTTCAAACCTCTCTATACCCATGAGGGATAGAAATTGACTTTGCTTTTTCAAACGAAAGTGGAGATTCTCACATAATTCTTTATCTTCAGAATTGGAGGCTTTAAGTAAAACATTGGACATCACAAGACCTGTGATAAAATCCTGAGAGTTTGTGACACTGAGTTAGCCACACAGGGGAAGAGCAAGGTAAACAGACAGCACCTCAACCTGAAGCAAATACTCACCAGCAACTACACACCACACCACAGAAACACTAACCCAGGAATCAAACCTTGTTGGCTACTCTGTCCCCATATCTACTCTAGCGACACCATCAGAGGACCCAACCACATCAGCCACACCATCAGGGACCCTTTCACCTGCACATATACTAATGTAATATATGCCGTCATGTGCCAGCAATGCCCTTCTGCCATGTACATTGGCCAAACTGGATAGTCTCTCCGTAAAAGAATAAATGGACACAAATCGGACGTCAGGAACAGTAACATACAAAAGCTAGTAGGAGAACTTTTCAGTCTTCCTGGACATTCCATAACAGATTTGGAAGTAGCTATACTTGAACAAAGAAACTTCAGAAACAGACTTCAAAGAGAAACTGCAGAACTAAAATTCATTTGCAAATTTAACACCATTAATTTGGGCTTGAGTAGGGACTGGGGGTGGCTGGCTCACTACAAAAGCAACTTTACCTCTCCTGGAATTGACACCTCCTCATCAATTATTCAACCCTGGCTGAATTGAACTTTCAACACTGATTCTCCACTTGTGAGGTAACTCCCTTTTCTTGATGTGTCAGTATAACAATGCCTGCATCTGTAATTTTCACTCCATGCATCTGAAGAAGTGGGTTTTTTACCCACGAATGCTGATGCCCAAATAAATCTGTTAGTCTTTAAGGTGCCACCAGACTCCTTGTTGTTTTTGTGGATACAGACTAAGACGGCTACCCCTTGATAATTAATAATAGTAATTTTTAAAAGTTAATGAGATATTTAGACAAAACTGAAAAATCTGAGAGTTCATTTCATTGACTGCCAGGTTCATACACAGATGACAAATACTCTGCTCTAGCTGGCAGTCCTATCTATTCGCATATATACACACACCATTAGCTGCCTGCCAGATCTCACTCCTGCAGCATGGCTTCACAAAATCCTGAGATATTAATTATTCATATGCCTATCTGGTACTTCTTTTGATCACCAAAATAAAGTGGTTCATCACATTCTTACTGCAAAAGAAATCTCAGCAGCAACAAAATGGTGATCAGTGCTTTCTGTGTGACATATACTTGCAGAATCCTAACAACAGGATATGGCATCTCCATCAAGCAGCTTTAACTCCTTTGAATGCAGTAATCCCAATGAAGTGATGTGGACGGCTCAAGTGAGTAAAAGCTATAGGGTTCAGGCCCCAAGCTCTGAGATATTAGGATCAGCACCTGGAGGTGGGGAAGGCAGAGAACCGAATTGAACTGCTTAACTTGGTCTTTCCTGCTTTCTCTCTGCTTAGAAATGCTGCACAGCCTAGCTTGACATAACTATGCAGCCCAGGTTATCATTTTTTTTAACTGAATGAATTGTCTGGCACCACTTCTTTTTACATAAAGAGTGCTGAATAAGGGCCCTACTGAGCGCAAAGACAAATTAAAATGTATATCACATTATATTAGCATCTTTTCTACATTTTGCCTGAGAGGGACAGCTATATCTCTACTAAAAAAAAAAACCTCATAATTGAAAGGGATGCATCTCAACAGGCCTGCCATGATGAAATTGAAAGGTTATTTATAGTGAAGAATAAGTGACTATGTAGGAAAATATTACTGAGAATTAGTTAGAGAAAGAAAGGATAAAGTTCTGAGGATGAAAGATAAAAGTGGATAAAGAAAATGTGCAACAGATAAAATACGAAAGGCCAGAAAAATGCAATTTAGTGAGCGTACCATGAATAAACTTGGTAAATGTAAGACACATGCAAAGCTGATAACTAGACACAGAAATGCTGAGGACGATTGGGAAAAGGAGGGGAGAACATTTAATTTAAAAGAGGACATTCACATGGTCAGAAGTTTGCAAGGTAATTTAGTCTTTCCACGCTCTATGGCAATGAGAACCAATCACAGAAAAACACCAGATAGTGAAGGAGAAATAGAGCTCAAGAACAGGTTTGCTAAGTTGAAAAATGAAGAAGGGGCACAGAAGGTACTAATGGAAGATGGGAGGGCAAGGAAGAAGAGAACTATAAGAAGAAGTGGAAGAGCCAGTGGAGATACCCAGAGTTCAGAACCCCAGGATAACTAGCAGAAGATTACAATGGAAAACAAAATACAAGAGGACTTGCAGGCAGAAAAAATATGAGGTAGGCTGGAGAATCCCACCAACACCAGGAAGAGGCAGGTCTACATGATTAATGACTCCCTACTACAGAAAAAGAGACAGGCCTGTCACCAGAGCTGATCCGGAGAACAGAAGTGTGTGCTTTCTGCCAGGAGCTAAGATATGGAATGTTGACTTGAAGCTGAAGAGGATCCTAATGGGAGCAGGAAAAAATCCACTAGTTGTCCTTCATGTGGGAACAAATGATACAGTTAGATTCTCACTGGAACATATCCAGAGAGACTATCTCAGGCTGGGAAAGGAATGGAGGTTCAGGTGATCTTCAGTAGGATTCTACCTGTCCCTAAAGGAGGAAAACAAAGGCGAGACAAAATTATGACGATCAACAGATGGCTCAGGCCATGGTACTATAAGGAGGGCTTTGGGATGTTAGACAACTGGGAGGCATTCACAGACAGAGGACTGTTCTCAAGGGATGGACTCCACCTAAGTAGGGAGGGAAATATACTTCTGGGATGGAGATTGGTGCAACTCATTAAAATAGATTTAAAATAGGAACTCAGAGGAGATGTTTCAGAGATGCTCATGTAATCTCCACGCCTGATTCTAATATTGCTTGTGAGCAAAATGAAAAAGAGAGAATAAAGCAATGGAGAAAGGAACAACAGTGGGTAGAAGAATGGACATTAAGAAATAAGATTGTGTCAATACTAATGAAGCTAGCAGTCAGGTAGGCTACTGGCAGTAGAATGATTGTACCCAACTGGGTGGGGAATCTGGGTGATGCCAAGCAGGAACAGCTCAGATGTTTGTACACCAATGCAAGGAGCCTGGGTAACAAAATGGAGGAAGTAGAACTACTAGTGCAGGAAGTGAAACGAGATACTATAGGGATAACAGAATCATGGTAGAATAGTAGTCATGCCTGGAATATAGACACTGAATGGCATATGCAGAAATAAAGGCAAATGTGGTGGAAAACCATTTTATATTAATTATGATGTAGACTTTAAAGAAACCAGAAGTGATGGAATGGATAAAACAGAGTTTGTTTGAGTCAAAATGACTTTGGGGAAGAAAGCTATGAAAGGTTCCCTAGACCTTGCAAAGGAGATTTAAAACCAACAGTAAAAGGTCCTATGGCCGCATAAAATCAATCAATCTATCAACGAAACAAACAAACTAAGAAAAGAAGAAGTGGGACTGCTAAACACTGAGCAAGCAGTGCAGATTAAAGATAATCTAGGCAGGGCCCAACACTGAACCAAATACTTTGCTTCAGTTTTTAATAAGGGTAATAAGGATCTTAGGGATAGTGGCAGGGTGGCTAATAGAAATGAGGATATGGAAGTAGAAATTAACATGTCTGAGGTGGAAATTAAACTGAAACATCTTAATGGGACCTAACTAGGGGGCCTGAATAATCTCCATCCAAGAACATGAAAGAAACTAGCATGAAATTGCAAGGCCATTAGCAAGGATTTTTAATGTCTCAGCCAGAGGTTATGGGTCTATTACAGGACTGGGTAGGCAAGGTTCTGTGGCCTGCAATGTGCAGAAGGTCAGATTAAATTAACATGGAAGGGACCTTGAGAGCTCATCTAGTCCAGACCCCTGCACTCATGGCTGCACTAAGTATTATTGAGACCATTCCTGACAGGTATCTGTCTAACCTGCTCTTAAAAAAACTTCAATGATTGAGATTCCACAACCTCCCTAGGCAATTTATTCCAGTGCTTAACCACCCTGACAATTAGGAAGTTTTTCCTAATGTGCAACCTAAACATCCCTTGCTGCAATTTAAGCCCATTGCTTCTTGTCCTATCCTCAGAGGGAAAAAAAAAAAACAATTCTTCTCCCTCCTCCTTATAACAAACCTTTTATGTACTTGAAAACTGTTATCATGTCCCCTCTCAGTCTTCTCTTTTCCAGAATGAACAGACCCATTTTTTTCAATCTTTCGTCATAGGTCATGTTTTCTAGACTTTTTATCATTTTTGTTGCTCTTCGCTGGACTTTCTCCAATTTGTCCACATCTTTCCTGAAATGTGGTGCTCAGAACTGGACACAATACTCCAGTTGAGGCCTAATCAGCATGGAGTAGAGTAGAAGAATTACTTCTCGTGTCTTGCTTACAACACTCCTGCTAATACATCCCAGAATGATGTTCGCTTTTTTTCCCAATAGTGATGCACTCTTGACTCATATTTAGCTTGTGCTTCACTATGACCCCCAGATGGTGGTCACCTCTGACCTTAAATTCTATGAATCAAAATTTAAAAAAATTATTCAGGAACCGCAAGTCTTCCATAGATGGAATTCCCATAGACTTCAGAGAAATAAAAAAAGTGAAGTTGTCCAGATAGTATAAGCACATTATAGTTATAGTTTCATACCTTATCATGCAGGTAAACAATTGTCTATTTAGATTGCAACCGCTCCAGGTCGTAGATTCTCTCTCACTAAGCGTATGTATCATATCTAGTTCAGTGGGACTCTAGTCTCCATTGAGGCCCCTTTTCCCTACCAGAACAATATAAAACAGGAAAAGAATGTTAGATCTATTTGGTAAAATGTAGTGTATATAGTGGAATTATCACCATCTACATATAGTTCACCTTTAAATAAACTTAGCAAAGTAGCTGGAAGCTGCAATTTACTAGTTAAGTAAAATTAAGGTAAAAAGTAACTAAAAGCTAACAGTTTAAGATAATACCATTTGGTGGTTCCAGTATTTTTTTCCATTTAAAATTGATAGTTATGATTCTGGCAAACTATAAAAGCAACACAGGAAAATACAGCACATAAGAAAAAAAATAATGATAAATATGGTTAAAAAGAAGCAGGTAGTGTGACCATATGGTCCATTTTGGCTGGGACAGTTCCTTTTTTAATCCCTCTCCCATCCATCCCGACTTTTTTGACAAAAGTGGGCACTTGTCCCGTTTGCTCTTGCCAACTTGATCAGTTGGGACAAATGCCCACTTTTGCCAAAAAACTGGGGTGTGGATGAACATGTAGGGGGTGAGCGGCAATGCCAGCCCCGCACGGGGGGGTGGGGAGGCAGGACTCGTGCAGTGGGCAGGCAGTTCTAACAACCAGTGACAGCCTCTTGTGGGGGGCAGGCAGGGTTCCAGTGACCAGCGACCCAAGGCTTGTGGGGGGGGTCGGGCCAGCCCCATGCTGGGGTGGGGGAGGGCCAGTCCCACGCAGTGTCCCATTTTCCCTCTGGAAAATACGGTTACCCTAGACACAGGTGACATAAAAGCTGGCTATAATAGAAATTAAATATTAATTTAAAATGTGTTTATAGTGTGCTACATATTAATAAAATCTTCCAAATGATTCTACTTAATGACACAAGCCTTGCAGATTTATAATTTGTAAAAATGGAGAGGGCCATATGTATTCAAGTATCATTCTAATGCTACAGTATAACAATCCAGTCGTGCAAAGCTATTCACTGTAAAGTACCACTGAACACAGGCAAGACTGCCCAAATCAGTGGTGCCTGAAAAATTATTAATTCTTAGCATTTACATAGCATTTTTCATGCAAGGATCTCACAGAAGTTTGACAACATAAGTTCCTTCACTTTACACACAGGAAAACTGAGACAGAGAAATTGAGTGACTCGCTCAGGACCACATGGGCAAATCAGTGACAACCTTGGGAACACAGGTCTCCTGACCCCCAGTTCAGTGCCCTATCCACTGGACTACACAGCTCTTGGTTTTTTTTTTAAACACACACACAAGCTGAAATGAACATTAACAAAGGTCCTCCCCACCACCATATTTGACAGATGTGATGTTTCGTAAAGCGTTTTACTGTGGCATGACAAGGTTGTGATGGGCACTGTAGATAATATCCTGAACCCCCTTCATAGCTTGCTTTTTAGGCATCTGAGCCCAATCCTGCACCATTGAAGGTAACCAGAATTTTGCCCTTGATTTCAGCCCCACCTTCTATATCTTTTCTGGGCTATATCATTTCTTTTAGCTGTGGGAAGTGTTTTGCAAAATTCTTCAAACAACAAATGTTCTTTCATTTGTAAGAACATGTTCACTTTCAAATAGTAAAATAGTAAAATTTTCTTGCTCTGGAAATTTAAGAATTCAAAAAACGAGATGCTGCTGTAGCTTTGAATGTGACAAAGGTGTTCTAGCTCTGGGTGTAACTATTTGATTTAAACATTATCTCCACGTATGCCATATTAGCATTAAGATGTGGCACCACAAGGCTGCAGCATCTGCTCTTTGTCTCCCATACGGAACTGAAGCCAAGAACAAACTGTGGCCCCTAGATCCGGACCTTTTGACCTTGGACAGGGTCTGCTACTGTGG
Source organism: Caretta caretta (assembly GCF_965140235.1). Taxonomy (NCBI): domain Eukaryota; kingdom Metazoa; phylum Chordata; order Testudines; family Cheloniidae; genus Caretta; species Caretta caretta. The sequence goes on from NC_134207.1 coordinate 128,781,784, forward strand.
ACTGGTGAATTGTAGTCAGAAGGTGCATATGTTTGGGTTTTTTCCCATGAATTTCAGAGCTAGAAAGCTGTGAGCACAGTGAAGAGTTTTCACCTGACATCTGTTTTTTAAGTACAGATTGCTGCAACTTGGCTGTTTTTTTTCCCCATAAAGCAGGGGATTTCAGTGAAGCATCAGGAGTGACAGAAGGAACCAGCTGGAGCCTAGGTAAGATAAAATACAAACAATTGTGTCTGTATTAGTCATATCTCTAGAATAAAAGGTCTACTTTCTAGCTCAGCCTGAATAATATGCAACTTGTTTACACACAGAGCTCCAATCAGTAGAAAATACCTGTACTTTGGACTCAAAGGCCAGTTTTTTTAAAAAATAAGCATATGCAAATGTAAGTCATCCAGACTTCCTTGGGCTCCTAATTACCTTTTCTTTGTGTCTGGCTCATACCTTCTCACAAGTAAAATCCAGTTCTAACTACCAGAGAGAAGAAGGATAGTCCAAGTTGTTAGCAGACTAGCTTGGGACTTGGGAGATCTATGTTCAATTCCCTTTATTGCTACAGACTTCCTGCAAGTTGTTGGGCAAATTACTTCGTCACTCTGTGCCTCAATTCCCCATCTGCAAAATGTGGAAGATAGTACTTCCTTACCTCACAGAGACATTGCAAGGATGCACACAGTGAAGAATACGAGGCACTCATATAACATGGTGATGGAAGCCATGCACCCATAACTAAAAAAAACAGAGCTCTGCTCTGCTTCTCACTCCAGCCGTGCCCCTAGCCTTCTCCTTCAGGCTGTCCATGTGCAGCTTTTAAAGCCCTATCAGGGCTTTGTTAACATGTAGCCAGGAAAATCAGAGTGCAACTCACTTAAATCTGTTGCAGTGTCCTGTTTTTTTCCACCTCTCTTACCTCAGTTACTTTCCTAGAGATGAGAATTTCCTTTCCATTCTCTTGCTGAGCATTCCTGAATAGGTAAGTTATGGGAAAGACTGGGAAACCACAATTTTAGTCAGAGCCTTATTATTCTTTTCCCTGTTCAGTGATTATCACTTCAAACAGTAAAAACCTGCTACAATCCTTCACCCACCCCTTTTAAACCTGATTGCTTCATATATGGCCGGGCACTAGTCTATTAGGGAGTAAACCCGTAGCAAACAAAGCTTTTTTAAGAATTCAGTGTACATGCACTAGTTAATACTCCTGAGGGCATTCTGAGCCAAAAAATTAAAATTTCTGAGCCAAAAATAATTCTGCACACAATATTTTAAAATTCTGCAAGTTTTATTTGTCAATAAATAAATACAGAGTCTCCAGCATGGCAACGGGGAGCACAGGCCACTGGCTGCATGAAGGTGGGAGATCACCCTGCAGCCTCCCCACCCCCAAGACATGGACTCAGTGGTGAGGCTGCACCCAACCCTGACACAGCACAAGGCCTGGATCTGCCCCAGAAACATCCTGGGGCTCTGCCCCTCTGTGTATGGAGCAGCAAGACTCAAACTGGCAAGATCCAAATGTGGAGGGGCTCAGTAGAGGGGGATCCAGGTATGGGGTGAGAGGATTCTACATGGGACAATCTGGGTGCAGGTGGCTCAGTTGAGGCATCTAGGTGTAGGGGGATCTGGATACACAGGGGCTCATTGTGGGAGTTCCAGGTGCAGGGGCAATGGGATTCTGCAGAGATTTCCAGGTGAAAGTGGTTGGGGCTCAGCAGAGGGGTCTAGGTGTGGGGGTCTCAGCACTTTGTTCCTCATGTACCTATTTTACCTATTTTGTTTTAAAAGATGAAACCCGGGCTAGTATTTTGCCATAGGTCCTCCCCAGCAATCTTCTCATTAAATTGGGTATCACAGGTCTCGCATACCAACTGCATTTTCCAAGCTTGGTCAATGTGTCTGTGATGCTGACAGATCAGCTAAGATCAGAGCCCTTGGCCAATTCATTGGCAAGTGAACTTCAAAGAAATGTTAAAAGGTGCTATTGTGTATCTAGACAATTCAATTGATAGAACAGATTAAAAGGAAATGTTAAGTTAATATATGTTGATTGTATTTACCTTCATCTAGATACATCCTGTTTGAGGTATACTAGTGTAACTAAATTAACCTGTTGTTGCTATAGACATTTTCATGTCCTATAACTCTGTAATTACGTTTACATTATGTATGTGACTCTACTTAATTAACATTAAAAAATAATGCTTAAATGTGAGTTTACTTGATGTGGAAAACTAATGAAGAATGCTTGTATTGTTCTCACTTAGCCATCCATATTGTAATAAATGTCTGGCAATTACATTATGTATAGCACTGTAACTGGATTACTTGTGTATGCATAGGAAGTAGAATATTAACTTCAAAGAGTGGGTTGTTGTGTGTTCAACAATGGAAAGTCTACAGATCCCTTGTGCTAGGAATGTTTGCCAAACAGTTTTCAGTTATAAAGAGGTACCCTGGGAACAATCCTGCGTCTCTGGATTGCTTGCATTCTGACGGGGAACTTTAAGCAATTGGACGAAGGACCCCAAAAACCAATTTGGGAAGCCCTGAGGAACTTTTAAAAGACTTTAAGAGATTGGCAGATTACTATGTCTCTGCTATTATTTTGGACTTACAAACTAACTAATCTGTAATGTATTTTATTTGCTTTGACCTTTTAATAACTCTTTTCTTTTCTAATACATCTTTAGTTTAATAAATAAATTCGCCACAGCATGTCTTTGGTGCAAGATCCAGAAGTATTCACTGACCTAGGGTGAGTGACTGATCCTTTTGGAGTTGGAAGAACTGAATGTATGTGATTTTTTATTCTAATAACCTTTCATCACAAAGTCCAGCTTGTCTTAGTGATAGAGAGACATAGAGAGCTGAAGGGAACTGTCTGTGACTCCATGGTAGAACTAATATAGTGATCCAGGAGTACACTTTTGTTACTGGTCTGGTGAAATCTAATGATGATGATAATACCACCAGTATGGTGTGTCTGCCCTGATTTCCAACAGTCAGACCTGAGTTTGGCACTCTTAGCTGTGAGCCACTCCAGGCACCGTGACAATGTCCTTCACTTTCAATAATTATTATGGGAATAGAGTGAAAATCCACTGATTAAATGAACTTCAGTCAGACAGTTATAGAAACAATGGGAAAGGTACACAGATAGATTGATCAACCATTCAAATAATAAACCACAGCCAATATATTTCCTGTATCTTGGTGAAGAATAATTATAACATCAATATGACATAGAAACAAAACTAAGGAAAAAAGGATGCTGAACTTGCTTACCACAAAGTTTCCCTTTCATAAAGTCAGTCCAATTAGAATGCCAACCATATTAAACACAGAATCCACCCAAACTATAATGGGAATGCTTAGTTTGGTCTGCTTATGGTGCTTAAATATACAAGACCAATTTCAGCTGTCAATTACACCCGTGCACCCAACAGCAGTATTGAGCCTGTAATGTGTACACAAAATGTGTCAAATAAACCTTAGCCTCCATGTTAGACATGTTTTAGAGTAACAGCCGTGTTAGTCTGTATTCACAAAAAGAAAAGGAGGACTTGTGGCACCTTAGAGACTAACCAATTTATTTGAGCATGAGCTTTCGTGAGCTACAGCTCACTTCATCGGATGCAGTGCATGTATGGGTCAACAGAAACAGAAACCATGAGGAAAATGCAATCCTAGATATTGTTGTTGACCTTTTTAATACAGCGATGTGTCTTTATAATAATTTACAGGTATAGTAAGTTAATGAATGAGAATGTCAGTCTAAACAAGATGGATCATGGTAGGAATGCTTTTATAACCATTGTCAATAAAGGTTACTATAATAAGAGACCCATATAAAAAACCAGCAGTACTATACCAATATGATGATTATAAATAAACTAAGAAAACACAAGTCCTCATGAGACAAGCAAGAAAGGTATTTTGCTTTATTAGCTCTTAAACTCTTAAATATTACAACTGACAGTCATCAAGTTCTTCATTCTGTGGTGCACATGTTCAGCTTTAAACAACTAGCAAAACAACAAAAAGCTGAATGTATGGAGAAGAGCTGCAATCCCACACAAAGAAATAGAAATACATTATTTTGTGCTTGGGAAGTTTTCAAATGTAATAGTCTTCAGTTACGTTTTACATCCATTTTCCTTTCTATTACCGTATTTTCATTTAGGCACTGGGCTTGTTCCTCTACATTAATTTATTTGAAGCAAAGATTTACTGGTTAATTTGAAATATCACAATAATTTTCATGGCAATTGACTATAATATCACAAACACAGGATTTAGGACTTCACTGCTAGAAAACACAGGTGAAAAAGCTTGGTATGAAGTGGAAAGTGCATATATAAAGTATGAGAAATAGTAGCAAAAGGATTATAAGGAATTACTGGTTAAGTAAACTGCTTTTAGTAGAAACAGTCTCTGCAACATTTGCTACCCATTACTTCTCCAACATAGCTGAATTTAATGAGAGATTGCATAGTTTTTGTCAGCATCTCAGTGGGTACGTTCAGTCTTGCATGAATAACTTTAATCCCTAGTGATTTACTGTTCTCTAATTTTCTAATTTGGTACCTTAGTCTTTGGTTCTGTGGAATCTTCCAGGTATACTGCTACTCCCATACCTAGATGACCTAGTCTGTCTATAGCCAGGTATTATAGTATCATGTTGATATTTGGTATGCTACCGTACTTCAAGAATCCCTATTATGTCAAGTTTCTGTTCTATTGCTATAATTCTAGCTCAGCTATTTTTGCCTTTGATTTTCACCCCAGTATATAATGATATAAAGAGATTTGGGGTTTGGTCATGTATCTATTTTTGTAATGCTTTTGCTTTTCCAGAACATACCTTTGGTCTCAACCAATCCCTTTTTCTGTGTAGCTGTATACTGCCCTATTCTTTATTGAATATAGCAATAATTTTGTATTATTGACATCTTTGTCCAACCAGAGTGGTCCTCAGTACCTGTCAGCTTTCCCTTCCAACCTTAAATAACTCCCATAAACTTATCAGTTTTCTGTACAAAGAATCAGGTTCAGCTCAGGTTAAAGTGGAATACGTCCATTGGTCTTCCACAAAAAGTTCTGTTGTGCATAATAAACTGCTTCTATTCACACTACTTGTCATGAAATACCAGTGACAGAAAGCATTTTAATAGAAATGGTCAGGAAAGCTTTCGTATGATTTATAACAGTGTGTGTGTGTGCAGGGGGAAGAGATGAAGAGTTTGTTCGTGAGATCTCACACCATGTAGTCCCATCCTTTTGATTACCATTTTGATTCTGCCCCCTCTGGACCCAATCTTACAGAAGCAACCTGGACATGGGTCAGAACTTGATGGGAGAGGAAACAAGCTGAAAGGGAAATATTAACTTTATCTTTACAGAACAGGTTTTACATAATTAACATTCAATAGCATAAAAATAATTTGGTGACAGACACAGTTTAAGGTCATGCATTCTGTTACTTACTAGGGCAATAAATCTCTCTGGCAGATCAGTATAAATATTCCCAGGAAACAAACTTGTGTGTCACCCACACAGTGAGAGTGCATTAAATATGTCCCCAAAACCAGAAAGAAAAAAATCTATTTCTGAGTTCCACAGTTGTACCTAACACAACCCACAACGAAAAGGAGCAGTATTTGAAGTGTGGCTCTGCCTTTAAAAGGGATTTGTATATGTGGCACTATGAGGTTTCATGTGTGTTCTCTCTCAATGATTTCCACACCAAACACAATTGGTTTACAAGTGAAAAAATGAGCTATTTCTAGGCCTGGTCAAAATTGTGTCAATCAAAACTTCTTTTCAATGGAAACTTAAATTTTTGACTAACCCATTTTTTTGTGTGTGTGCCAAATCTGCTTGTGGTTTGGGGGGGGTGGGTGAAAAATTTCAACTTTCATCAAAAAAACTTAGTAAATAATTCTGTTGATGCATAAAAAGGAATAAAATCCAGCTTCTTCACTCTAAATTGGGTCTTAGTTGGCTCTGAAGGGCTAACAGGATTAACAGCAGTAAAAGCTGATGTTAGTCACTAAAGTCAGTAGATATTATTCTGAATGCACAAGGTTGAGTAAGAAGGGGACATTTCATTTTTACATAGATACTTTTCAGAGAAGAATCATACTTTAATGTATTTCTGTACTGTGGGTTGCAGGGGAGGAAATGGTTGCTTGCCCTAGGGAGGTGAAACTTGGACTGTGGCCTATTCTTATAGCACAAAATTCTGCCCACTGATCCTGCCCTGTCCTTTCTGGGAATGATATATTAAGTGTGATTCAATGCCTGTACTTCACATAATCTCAAAGTGGTTAAAACCAGTTTCCAACAACTATGAAACAATTTACTAACACTATAGTTATGTGTCATAAAAAAAAAAAAGCTATGTAATAAGATGTCTCATCTAGATGCTTTCTATTTTTAATTTTGTAGTCTCAAAGCAAGAAGCTTTTCACTACAGGTAGCCGTTAACACCACACAACAATATTTCTGGAATTGCTAAAAAAAATCAGATCAATGGGAACTGGAACAGTCAAATACTAACAAAATCAGCACTTTCAGAAATCAAACAGCTCTGTAATGTAAATAAGTCCAGCTGTTTGAAAAGTTTTGCACAAAACTGAGAAGTTGAAATTCTCAGTAATTAATTAGAATCGGAATATGTCTGTTTATTTTAGAAAAAAACCAACGCATTAAACAAAACCAACACATTTCCTACAATTATATAATGGCTTTAAAAAAAATAAAAGACTGCTGTACATCATGAATTAATTGTTATGAAAATAGATTAAACTTTATTCTATGCTCCTACTGGTCAAAATTACATGCAAGCCTTGAGGATGGAGAAGAAAAAAAAAAGAAACTCTATTACTCCAGAATGACTTACTAATCAGAAGGTCATCACTATAGAAAGAGTAAAGATTTTTTCTGAATAAAAATCTGTGGAAGGTAACTCCTTTCTTCCTTGTTGTGCGTTGTTTGCACAGAGACTTTGATTTTTGCAAATGTATTCACTGATAAATATTAAAATAATTTAAGGAAACCAATTTCAGCCTATGGGTTGTTGTAGAATATTCCACTCTCGGTATTTGCTATTACAATGAAGGAAAGGTACAATAATTATCAATGGCAAATACTAAAAGAATTTGATTTGTTTGGGTATTTAAAAAAATACATTTGTAATTTGATTATAATAAAATCAATGGGAGCACTAAGCCAGCCTTATCTTTTTGTCTGAAGGCAATTCTTGCTGGTTCGCAGCTATGTTAAGCACTGTTTGGATTTGAAGCGGTTTTTTTTTCAAAAAGCCATAAAATTTGAGTTTTTGATCATCTCTGATTCAGATATACTAACCCCTTGATCCTAGGCTTGATGAAGCATGGAAAATAACACTTAAAACAGAAGGCCCTACCACTTAAATCAGTGTAATTTACATCTACCCAGAAAAGAAAATAGCAATTGCTACAAATATCTGCTTTCTTACAGTTCCAGCTCATGGTCCCCCACAAGTTCCCAAATATTTAACAGGAGATATGAATATATCAGAGGAACCTATACAATTTAGAGGATTGGGCCAAAAGAAATCTGATGAGGTTCAACAAGGACAAGTGCAGAGTCCTGCACTTAGGATGGAGGAATCCCATGCACTGCTACAGACTAGGGACCGAATGGCTAGGCAGCAGTTCTGCAGAAAAGGACCTAGGGGTGACAGTGGATGAGAAGCTGGATATGAGTCAACAGTGTGCCCTTGTTGCCAAGAAGGCCAATGGCATTTTGGGATGTATACGTAGGGGCATTGCCAGCAGATCGAGGGACGTGATCGTTCCCCTCTATTCAAGATTGGTGAGGCCTCATCTGGAGTACTGTGTCCAGTTTTGGGCCCCACACTACAAGAAGGATGTGGAAAAATTGGAAAGAGTCCAGCGGAGGGCAACAAAAATGATTAGGGGACTGGAACACATGACTTATGAGGAGAGGCTGAGGGAACTGGGATTGTTTAGTCTGCGGAAGAGAAGAATGAGGGGGGATTTGATAGCTGCTTTCAACTACCTGAAAGAGGGTTCCAAAGAGGATGGATCTAGACTGTTCTCAGTGGTAGATGATGACAGAACCAAGGAGTAATGGTCTCAAGTTGCAGTGGAGGAGGTTTAGGCTGGATATTAGGAAAAACTTTTTCACTAGGAGGGTGGTGAAACACTGGAATGCATTACCTAGGGAGGTGGTGGAATCTCCTTCCTTAGATATTTTTAAGGTCAGGCTTGACAAACCCCTTGCTGGGATGATTTAGTTGGGGATTGGTCCTGCTGTGAGCAGGGGGTTGGACTAGATGACCTCCTGAGGTCCCTTCCAACCCTGATATTCTATGATTCTGTGATTCAGCATTGTTTTTACTAAGATATTATGATACACACACGGTAAACTAGATTGCACCTAGCACCACACTGGTGCCCAAAGAGCCATTTCCACTTCAGTATTGCACGCCTCTGACGGGCTGGATCAAATCCTGGCACCTGTGCTTCCCTTGTAAAAGGGTGGAGAGGTGCTGAGGTAATTTTGTATATAACAATTTAACTTCCCTCTTTCCTGAAGCTCAGCTTACCACTTGGCTAAAGTGCAAGCCAGAGTTCTATCCCTCCAGGATATTCCAGAAGAAAAAGAAAAAGAAGGAAGAAGAAGGTATTACACAGATTTAAAAGGTCAGGACTACGGTATGCAAAACCTTGAATATAGGTGGTAATAAAAGTTGCCAGTCAACCTCCAAGATAAAGAACCATACAGTTTTTTTGTGTATAATACATTTAATACAAATTTAACATTTGCAAACAGCATTAGGAATACTTTTGAATAACTTTCTTAAACTATTAGGCAATATGCTTTTTTTTGTTCTTTTTCAGATTTCCCAGCTTTGCTGCTTCCCTATGATTCAGTGTGAGGGCTTGACAAAACAAACTTTTATCCTTTGGCATACACATACCAACACATTCCCCTCTGATCTTATAGGGATGGTTTCTCGGTCTCCACAGTGGGGCCTCAAAAAGTGCATGTGTATGTGAGAGAGAGTGCATGACCTGGGCTTATTTGACCCTGAGGAGATTGAAAGCTTCTCAGGCCCCTCCAAAATCTTCTCAGTAAGCAACTACTGAGAAACCTCAGAACCAGCAGCAGTTTCAGATCGTTGATCCAATACCTCTCTGTCTCCTCAGTTTTCCAATGAGATTTGGGAATCTTTAGCCTGTATTCCAAAGTGATACAGATATTGGGACTCAACCTTCACAGTAGGCATACCATTTGGTCCTATGCCGATCAGATGCTCAGTATACAGGGCTGTCTTCAACTCTTATACGGACAACCTTTCCCCTTCTTCAGCTGTGATTGGCTCAGCTTTCAGAAACGGAATATGTGGAATCTTCAAAACTGATTTCCCCTCAATGGGAACCAGGTGTGCAGCTTCAGAAACAGCTACTGATCATGTCTAGTAACTGTCACACCCTAATTCTGGATATTTCTGGCTCTTCTAACTCAATTGCCCTGTTCTTCGCATCTGTGCACCAACAGAGGATTAAATTAAAATCTGTCACCTCCCCATTGCTTCTCTCCCCTACGTATGACTTAAATGGTAAGCAAAAGCACTGAAAATGTCACTAGAATAGCTCAATGGGCTCGAGAGAGCTTATGAAACTGAAAAAGACAGTATCAGGGTCTCCATACACACAAGTCAGCAGAATTAGACATGGTTCTAGGATCCCAGAACACACAGTCAGTCATAATTACAGGAAAGAAGTCAAAGTAGCAGAGGAACAAAATCAATTGGCAAGAGGACCTTCTGAGGTCTCTTCCAACCCTAATATTCTATGATTCTATATTTCCTTCTTCTGATGCCAGCACTCTGTTCTCACACCACTGCAGACCTTCTACTGAATGGTAGCAGATATTCAGGGCCTTGTAGGTCAGCTTTCCAGTAGATGAGACATCAGTGATACAAAGAAGGCTAATGCAGTGATTCTAAATGTAACATGTTTATCTATGCACATACACCAGTCTTGGAACAGAGTTGGTCATAAACAGCATATAGGGTAATTCCTTCTTTCAGAAATCTCAGGCCACACAAGAATGTCCAGTTTCCAGTGAGCAAGTCTACCTCAAGAGATCATTTTAACAAGAGAGTAAGGCAGAAAAACTCTCTTACTGCTTGCACATCTCCCTCTACACAGAATTTTGCATAACAAATCACCACCACAGAAAAAGTCTTCTTAAAACTGAACATTTGTTTATCCATGCCACGAAAAAGAACTTAGAAGACTATGGTAATAGTGCCATCTGCCATAACAATACAAATTGTGGTTGTTGATGCTGCTGCAGTATCCACAAAATACAATTTTCTAAAATTGACAGGAGTAGTAACTAGAAACAATTTATCCAGGATTTAACTTGAAATGGTACCAGTTAAGAATGTATTAATAATGCATTTTTTTTATAATTATAATTATTTAATAAGTGTATATTCAGTACTCCTCTTGAGTATTCTTGGAGTTCTGATTGATCCATTTCAAATGGGATTTGACATTCACAGGGTGTCAGTTTCAGGACTTGATCCTACCATTGATTTCACTAGAACCTCATCTAGGTGCTTAACTTTGATTTTTTTTAATCTCACATTAACTAGGGCTGGCTGAAACGTTTATAACAAAACCTGAAACTCATCACAGGTGTGAGGAATGTCTTGAGCCAAGATTCATGTGAACTCCTCTCTTCCCCACATCTGACAGATAGTGAGGGGACGTTTTGTGTTTGACTCAAAACTATTTGAGATTTTGTACTTTCAGTTGAGATGTGCTCTGAAGTGGTTGGGGTGTGCTTGATCCTGAAACTCAGGGGTTCTCAATGAAACTAAGAGAAAGCTCAATAAAGTCCTATGTAAGATGGAGAGCACTAGTCAATTTATGTACAGCACTAGTCTACACTTAGACCTGAATGATCAGGGAAATGGAACGGTGATTGACTGGATTTTCTACATCATTGCCTCTTGTGACACAATAACCAATAAACAGTACTCTTATTATTCCTATGCCTTTGAATTATTATTTTTATTTTTTTTGATTTTGTGGTGGACTTCTTCTTCTCCCCAAACTTTAAAACATGCAGACAATTAAAACATTGGGGTTTTCGAAAGGATGTAGTGGAATTCGACAAAATTAACAAGAATATTATTTTTTATTTTCATTTGCCTGCCAATCTCATGAACACCATTATTAAACAAAAAGAAACTCAGCTATAATTCCACCCTATAATGAAGCAATTAGCTTCTTTTTCAGTCTTCTGACACAATCCCTGGCTTTCTTTCTGTTCCCATGGGGAAAAATGGCAGTTATGAGATGCTGAACACATTTGAAACCTGTCCTCTCCTTATGATAAAAATGGTTCCTTATGGCCTTGGAATTTATAGTTAGGTTTAAGATGCCGGTCAGAATCCTTTCTAAATTAAGCCCCTGTGTTTGTTCCTGAATTAATTTTATTGTTTACCATTTATAATAGGTTCAACCCTAAAATATATATGGTGATTCCATAGTCAGTATTTCACTGACTTCGATATCAAATTCTTCTCTTTATAAGTAAAAGATATGTTTTCTTACTGCCGGTCCCACAAGATGTACCCTGTGTTCTTTTCATCGCAGGTAGTGATCATCAGTAGATTCCGGAGGTCAAATCACAATTTAACCTATACCTGTACAGCCCATTCTCTTTTGATTATGCCCACAGTGACACCTATTCAAAACACATTAGTCTAAAATGGATTTACACAGGTGTCAATGAGGGAATAACCTGAAGAAAACAAGGTTGCACAGGTGTCACTGAGGGACTAATTTGACCTGAGAACCTCTATTACTGATGATTCACAAAAATGGAAAAAAAATGAATCAGTTTATCAGATTGAGAAGCAATGAGTCTAGTGGAGAGGGCACTGCACTAGGTGTTAAGAAACCATGGTTCAATTCCTGGCCTTACCAATTTGTGTGATTTTTTGGCACCTCACTTCACTTGTGTGTATGTCTGTTTCCCATCCTACCTTTTTTCACTGATGTCAGAACGTCTATTATTATGTTTATGTACAGGGCCTAGCACAATGGGTCCCTGTTTTTGTTTCAGGATTTTAGACACTTCCATAATAAAAATGAGATCAGAACCTATGTTGAATTTGCAGGGATTATATTTAGAAAAAAGCTTGCCAGTTGTGCAGATTCGATGTGAAGATATGACTACAATTATGGAACTGATAATTTCCATTTTACAAGTAGTTAATATTAAGATTTTCCCATTTAAAGTTGGGCCAAATCTATAGAGCAAACAGGGCCCTTGTTTTTGTTCTGCACATATAGGTAGTTTTGCAAAGAGACTGTTTACTGCAACAAACACAAGTCTACCCACAAGATTCCAGACTGAGAATTGATGCATCACAATGTAGGATAGGGAGGTGAGACATTTCTTTTCAGATCTAGAGTCCTCTCTTTTCACTCTACAGGTCTTTCAGGGGCTACTGCTCCACTGTGGATGTAATTAGTCCCCTTAGAATAAACCTGGGCTGGAAGAAGAAAGGGGGTGGGATCATTGTGAATCTCCCTCAATAGTAAGCTGATCATGATACAGGAATTGAAAAGATTGTGAGTCACTCTGATGTCCCACTGCTCCCAGTGCCCACAGGAGGGAGAGTTCCTCAGCACCTGTTCCTGACTGGCAGCCCAGTTTTGGGACTGCAATTAGATCTGGTTCCTTACGTGACTGCAGCCAGGAAGATGCTGTCCCCGCAGTATGCAATGTTTCAGAAGGTACTCTTCTGCCCATGTCCACTTCCTTCAATGGCATAGATAGCATTGAAAAGGAGAGAAGTCCTCTGGGGTAGGCCCAGAATGGTGTTTTCTCATGGGGACTTGGCATGATGTGGCCCTTTAAACTTTTGAAAAAAGACACTAATATTTATTTTGACATATGTTGTCTTAATATAATTATTTCTTACCTCAGGGATTAAAATACTACCTTACTTTCTCTTGTCATATTGCACCATTTAAAGAAAAAAATGTAGTTAAAATGAACTTGAAGACACTAGATTTTGGAAACAAATGTATATTTAAGACTGTAATTCACCTGATACACATCAATAGTTCTCTCAGCTACCCACTATCAAATGGATTATTTTTAGTAGAAAACCCCAAATATAAGCTGTGTTCTCAGTGGGACTACTTCAAGGAAGCTTTAATGGGCTTTATGACTTTGTAAACTGTTCAGATGCATATTCTCTTGTGAACTAAATTCTCATGAGACTTAATGTTTGCATAATGTTTGATTATATTCAGAGGATATCACTGCTGGGAAATAGAGGAGAACAGGTTCAGGATAAGTAGGTGTGGATCACAAGATGGGGAACATCTTCATTTACATCTAAAACAACAGTGGGAGCTATTTCCTCTATGCTATCATACTAAATGGCACATCTGAAGTTGAAACACATTATTTTGATTGAACAAGTGGTAATTATGCTTAACAGCTGGATTCTCAGATTGTGATCAAGCTATAGAAAATGGTAGTATGTTGTTGAGCTACCCTGATGTTGCTCCAGAGAAGGAGTAAATTGTGACCTGTTGAAGCATACACTTCCCAACATGGCAGCACAACTGCACTGGAGGGCAGAGTCACGGTATTGGTCACTTTGTAGCCCCCCTCATCCATCTGCATGAGAACTAGGGTGGGGAGGAAGCAGCAGCAGCAGCTCTGTGGAGCCCACATCCTCATCTATGCAGGAAACAGTGGTATGTCAGAGTGGCATAAGGGATAAAGGGCATAAGGAACGCTTTATCTACTGCCTTGCACCCAGGAACAGGATGGGTCACAATCTGGCACAAAACTATCTCATCAAAGGTGAACACTTGTTACTTACTATACTACAAGTTTTAAAAATTAGGGTTTTTTTATTTGGCTTGAAATTATATACAATTTGGTTCATCCTAGAATGTAAAAGCTAGGATATTTTTAATACATGAAGAGATTATTCTCAATTATTTATAATTGCTTAATATTTTATTAACATTGTTTTTATAAATCTTTGTTCATATGCAGAAATGCAAATTTCAGTGGGCTACATCCTGAAAGGCAATGGAACTCTCTCAGTTTAACCCACCTGATACTTCCGATCAGAGTCTATGGTGAACTATAAACTAAGCTTGCCACGTTTCATTTTCTCTGAAGGTTTATGGATCAAAGTGTCACTTGTTTGGACTTTATTTTGAAGATTTTGTTCCTTTAAAGAACTTTCACTAGGGTTGCTTTGTGAAACTGGAAGCCTCCAAAGATGTCTGATATTTACTAATGTCCAAGATGAAGTTCTGCTTGAATTGTAATTGTAATTGGATAGATTTTAGTGGGAGTAACACATATGTTTGGGAAAAAAAACGATTGAGATTTGTTTGGAGGTATAAATCTTATATATCTAATACATATATTAGCCTTTCCCTATTTCTAGCCAATGCTCCCATGAATGAGGACAGACAAAATATGCTTTTTCAGTTGTATTTATGGATTTAGAAGCAATCTTTGCAAAATTGTTCTCTTATTTATATTTGCTGTTGGGACAGTGGTTCTGCTACCAAGGTATTCATGAAAAAAAAATTAGCAAAAGAGTTAACTATGCCTTAAGATTTCATCAGAAAAAAGTAACATTGTCAAAGTTATTAAGCATAACCTGCAATCACCCTTTTACAGTTTGACAAGAGATTACTGAACAAAAGCCATTTGGCCCTGTTTTTCTCCTTTTAGTTATTATGCTCCAAACAAGTGTATCACTGGAGATGACAATGTATCATAGACACCTCTTTATCAAAAGGTGAAATGCATCAAATGAATTATTCACTATGAATTATTTGCTCAGCTCTAGTACATGTAATGGAAATCTGTTCCTTAAGTCCTGCACCTTAGACCTCGGGAATCCCTTTCCTGAATACAAAGAGGAGGCTGAAATGTAGAAGAACAAAGTAAAATGAAAGGAAATTAAGGTCATCACGACAACCATTTATCATCAAGACAAAGAGAAATATAGTTATATATTCATAAATCTAAAGGGAATTTGTTTCCCTTCTTGTATTAGACTCATGAATCACCACTAAAGTAGAATAAAGGACCAGTAAGTGCCTGCTCCTTGTGCTTGTACAAACTGGGGGGGAACATAAGGAATTTCTCTTCTTCTTGTGAACGCTGAATAAGCACCAGGCACAAATACACTATTTGAGCTCTACTGGGCACACAGACCTCTTTCTTCATAGTACTCCCTAGGATTCTAGCCATGCAAAGTGGAGGGGAAGGATGCTGTGTCCCCTGCACTAGTGTGACAGTTGTTGGGGCACCCAGTACTGTTGATCACTTTGTTACCCTGCCTCAGCCCCCACCGCTTCAGCCAGAGGGAGTCTCTCTTTTGGTAGCTGGATGTTACCTCCCTGACACCAACAGCCTTTCAGCCACTCAAACACAAGTTAACAATAGGTGCACCCCAGTCCCCTAGTCCCTTTGAATATCTCCTTTGTGATAGACAGCCCTTGACACTGGCTACTAACAGAAATCCCAAATCTTCTTCCCCCAAAGGAGCAGTGTACCCAGTTTTACCTTAAACCACTTGTCATAAATATAAAGGGAAGGGTAAACCCCTTTGAAATCCCTCCTGGCCAGGGGAAAGCTCCTCTTACCTGTAAAGGGTTAAGAAGCTAAAGGTAACCTCGCTGGCACCTGACCAAAATGACCAATGAGGAGACAAGATACTTTAAAAAGCTGGGAAGAGGGAGAGAAACAAAGGGTTTGTGTCTCTCGGTATGCTGGTTTCTGCCAGGGATAGACCAGGAATGGAGTCTTAGAACTTTTAGTAAGTAATCTAGCTAGGTATGTGTTAGATTATGATTTCTTTAAATGGCTGAGAAAAGAATTGTGCTGAATAGAATAACTATTTCTGTCTGTGCATCTTTTTTGTAACTTAAGGTTTTGCCTAGAGGGGTTCTCTATGTTTTTGAATCTAATTACCCTGTAAGATATCTACCATCCTGATTTTACAGGGGGGATTTCTTTATTTCTATTTACTTCTATTTTTTATTAAAAGTCTTCTTGTAAAAACTGAATGCTTTTTCATTTTTCTCAGATCCAAGGGTTTGGGTCTGTGGTCACCTATGCAAATTGGTGAGGCTTTTTATCCAACATTTCCCAGGAAAGGGGGGGTGCAAGTGTTGGGAGGATTGTTCATTGTTCTTAAGATCCAAGGGTCTGGGTCTGTAGTCACCTAGGCAAATTGGTGAGGCTTTTTACTAAACCTTGTCCAGGAAGTGGGGTGCAAGGTTTTGGGAAGTATTTTGGGGGGAAAGACGCGTCCAAACAGCTCTTCCCCAGTAACCAGTATTAGTTTGGTGGTGGTAGCGGCCATTCCAAGGATAACGGGTGTAATATTTTGTACCTTGGGGAAGTTTTTGACCTAAGCTGGTAAAGATAAGCTTAGGAGGTTTTTCATGCAGGTCCCCACATCTGTACCCTAGAGTTCAGAGTGGGGGAGGAACCTTGACACCACTGTTCCTGTAAACCACACAGCACTTATGAGCACTTATAATAAAGCAAAATTAGGTTTATTTAAGAAAGAATAAATATTTAACTAGAAATGTGAAAGAGTGTCAGAAACAACTGGTTACAGCACAAAACAAAATCTAAACATATTTATTGTTACCCCTCCTATCTAATAAAGTGGCTCCACCCCAAAGTTCAGTCCATTATAGAGTTGACTGGTTGTACAAGAACCAGAAGTAAAACATTCATAAAAGCCCCCTGCTTCTTAAGGAGTTTCCTCAGTGAATGGATTCCTCAGTGAAGTGATTGTCCCTTTCTCTACACTCTGCTATACTGAAACAGTCTTTTGTCTTTATTCAGAGCCAGGGTGATCTGTATGCTAAATGTTCCTTTTCACCTTCAAATGGTTTTTGCCATTTGCAATTGTCTTTGATGGTTTCCCATTGGCTGTTCTGGGATGGGCCAAGAGTAGAAAACAGAACTTTGCTTTACTTTGTTGGGTGAGTAGGGAGGGGTGAGAACTCCCTCTTGCTTGAATGGATTATCCTGGAGACACATTACCCTTAATGACTAATCTTTAAGCCAAATCCATAAATCATACTTTCAGTATAAATACATTATTCCTTAAATATTTCCCATACATACATCTCACAAAGATTATGAATCTTGACATGTTACGAGTTGTCTGTAGATGCCGTACATCTTACTCTTCCTGGGTAAATATCCTGTAAGATGTGTTCGGTATTTGTTAGAACTGAGGTGACAGTTCTTTGAAAAAATAGGGGACCATTTGCCAAGGAGTTTCACCTACCAGAACAGGCTGACTGAAGAGAAAGGAGTATAATGCACTGTGTTAAAGCATGGTACAACAGGAGCTCTAGGACCAACTGTACTACCTTGAGGCATACCCAGAACTTTCTCTGGTGTAATTTGGCACCACTGCTGAATAGTGGCTGCAAGATAGAGTATGAACCAAAAATGATAAACTCTCTAAAAAACTTAGTCCTCCCTATATATTCCAATAAGAAATGTGTCCATGTGTAACTCTAATGTTATGCATGCTGAAGGCATGAGACCATTCCTAACTCTGCCACCTAGTTCCTGTGTGAATTTAGGTAATCCATTTTTTTCCATCTCATCTATAAAATGGGAATGTTAATATTCCCCTACCTCAAAGGGGTGTTGCAAAAAAAAAAAAAAAATCCATTGATGTTTGTGAAGCACTTTCATGATATGGCAATGAGTGCCACAGAAAAAGCCTATAAAATATGTTTTTAGGTAGAATCTAATTTCTATCTGAACTCTTCACCTTGCGTGCTAATTATATAAAACAGCACACATGCAGCACAATGTTTGTGGAGCTGTTTGCCAGTGGGCTACCATAACTGACAGTGACAGTAGGTAAAGCTCTGTGTCACAGAAGGAACTAATTCTAGTAACCAAGAGGTATGCTCTTTGATTTCTCACAGACAGGATAACTAAGATTAAGGTCAAAGCCTGTGATGTTACTGTAGAGGAATTCATTCCCTTTGATATTGTATGTGCCAGAAAGTCAATATCTTTGATTTTAGTATTCTTAGAAGAATGTATAGTTTTGCAAAGCCCATGGGTTAAATTCCTCTGAGACATGCTTTTCTCATTGAAAAATTGTATAATAAAAACTTCAGACATTTCAGCTGATGGAAAGGATCCAAATGTGAATGTGAGAGTAAAGGTTGGCAGAAGCATTTTGGATAGTTACCACTTGTATTGAGTTTCATGCTCAGTATCAAGAAGATTGGGTTCTATATCTAGAATATGATTTTACTATACAATCTCACACCATTTTGAGGTATCTGTTGCTATAAATTGTGAAACTGGAAGACAAATAAGGATGGGGAAAGATAAAGTATTATCTTCTATTATTGCAACTACAGGTCTTGGTTTATTCTGAGTAGAGAGTAAAAATATCAGCTAACCAAATTCTCTGAGCAATATATTCATTCTATAACCGTGAATACCCCAGTGGAAATGATTAACAAAAATAAGAACAGTCCTGAAGCTCAACCTTATCTATGAAACCTATTTTATGTCCAAATGTATTTGAATACTGGGCTCCTTCCTTCTCCACAACCACTTTTAGCTCCATTTCTCCCACCTTAAACAAGTCATCCTCCTTTTCTGCAACCGCCAACACCCTCTTGGCTTTCCTCAACCAAAAACTCCCCCTTTTTGAGACACCCCCTTCTGGGTTCTCTTACTTCAGCAACAAATGACTCCAGTTTCATTCCCTTTGCACTAACACCATAATTGTAGATCTGGTAAAAAATATTTTTTAAACGTTGATGATAAATGTCAAGAATGCTTTTGCTAGAACACCTCCTGAGCTTCCCCTTGTGTACACTCATCAGGATACTAAAATAGAGCCAAAGCTTAGACCTCATGTGCTTTTAGGCTGACTGGGTCTGGCCAGAGTCCAGTCACTGTCTCAAGCCCTGGGTTCTTAGGCACTGTCTCAAGGTGCAATTCTGTCTAGCACACTTTCCTGAGATATGGGACACAGCTGGACTGCAGAGTAAGTCCTAAATCTGGTGTTGGCTCTCCTAAGCCTCCCATTAGTAATGATGTGTTCCTCAGAGTTCCTTCAAAGCTGTGGAGCATCTGGATTATTGGTTCAGCTAAAGCAAGTATCACAGAGACATTGCAAAGGAGTTTCCTGAGCACAGAATAAACAAAGAATAGCAAAGCACAAGAGATATACAGATCTATGGAAAATAACAGTTACCTGAACACTAAACACTCCTTCCTCCAGTGACCTCATCACCCTGAGAGCCCTTTGGGTTTTGAGCAGTCCTTTCAGGACCCTCCTCTCCTCCGCCAAGCCTTTGCATTCTTGTTCTGGTCATGAGAGAGAGTAAGAGCAGACCTTGTCCTTTTGTGGAGTCACAGCCCCCTCTGTCAGGTAAATCCCTCTTCCCGTGCAGTGACTTCAAGTTCACTGTCAGGTGGTTAATTGCATAATTACAGCCCACCTACAATTCAGGGAAGGTAGGGGGGGAAATGGCTCTCCTGGGCTGCAGCCAGCTTATTGTTTTAGAGTGTTTCCATTTGAATGGAAGACCTTCCAGGAAAATAACTCTTGTTCTGCATGAACCCTCTGCTAGTGGGCATACCAAGGGCTAGTCTATACTAGAAGCACTAGAGCGCATACGCTATGTGAACACATACATATTTGGCTAGCTGTAGCATGTCGAGACGCTGTATGCCAGTGGGAGAAAGCTCTCCTATCGGCATAGGCTATGTACACACTACAGCTTAAGTCGGTATAAGTTATGTTGCTCAGAGGCGTGAATAAGCCATCCCCCTGAGCAATGTAAGATACACTGACCTAAGGACCAGTGTGGACAGCTATTCACACCCCTGAGCCACAAAAGTTACACCAACAGAAGTGGTAGTGTGGACAGTGCTATGTTGGCGGGGGAACTTCTCCCCAGTGCAGATGTGCTGCTCTAACACTCCTAGCATAGATTAGCCCTCTGTGTGCCCACTAGCATAGGGTTAATGCAGAGCAAGAGTCATTTTCCTGCATATCCCAGTCCAATATGGAGGCTAAAGACAAAGATGAAGGGCAAAGTGCAATTTACAATCAAAATGGTGTTCAGAAAACATAATGGAGTTTGTAAACGGACATAAACATATGCAGACATACACTAATCCATCATGGTTTTGAAATACATTTTCATGACATTTTTTTTCAAATAGGTCTGCATAGCAGGTTGTTACAACTGACAAGTTCCCTCAGCTCTTAACACCCCCTCCTCCTTTTAATTCATCTCAGGTTCAGCTCACTTTGAAGATCCTAGTGGGACCAAATTAAAAGGATTCAGCAATATTTCTTCTGGGAACTTAGTCTGCTCTTGCTGATTTAATATCTGGCTCGCTCTGAAGCATCTATGGTCATACAGTTTTCACTGACAAGGTCCTAGAAAAAGCCTACATGCAACAACAGTCTGGACCTCAATAAATTCTGAATCCTGCAAACATACAGTCGCTGAGGGTGAAGAGAGGAAAAAATGGGTCTGGAGTACTTCATCAGGACCCCAAGTGAACTGATAAAGTATTTGGGAGTCTCGGGAAGATTAGTAGGGGCTTATATCAACCCATTATATCTTTGATAAGACCTAGGGGGTGGGGTAGCAGGAAGGAAAGTATCACACTGCAGAGTATTCAGATACTATTCTGATTACCTACAGCTTTTCAAAACCAAACTTCTGAACTTTTTAAAAGTTATCCTTTACAATAAGGTATGCTGTTATTTTCTGTATAACTGAATTTAGTGTTGTGGGATTTTTTTTTAAAAAAACCCTCTGGAGTGTTCTGTGCTACTATTTGCACTGTGAACTCTAATGATGTTATAAACCAAAACCCGCAAATCTGATAAAGGAGCTTATATAGAACTCAGAGATATGACAAAATTCATACAGAGCCCTCCAATACAAAGTGAAAGGAGAATGTCTTCTACATAGTTTTGAAATGCCCTTTTCCCATACACTGCCTCTTTTGTCCCTCATCCAAAATATCCATCCTTACCCATGTCATCCCTATCTTCAGGCCACACCCTTGTCTGAGCTGGTTCTACCTTTCTTCTCATCTTAGAGCTTGACTTTTCCCTCTTTCACAACAGCAACTCCTGCAGGGTCCTTTAGATTAATAGACACTGCTGAGGTAGGATTTGTGCCCAAATTGCAGCATCTCCTTATTTTTCATGGTTAAATAAATACTTTTAACTCTGGCTGGAGTCACTCATTGTCAAAGACTGTGTTCTGACTGAAGGACTGGGCCCCTGTGATGATATCACAACTATATATCTACGATCTGTAAAGGACATCTGAGTCCCCATGGAACCAAAGAAAAGATAAATCCCTCCACCTGTTGTGTTGCTTTGGAGGCCCACTACAAGAGGCTTCTAGATCATAAATTGGATCAGCTTAAGTTTAAGGATTCCACATCATTTTTTTTTTTTTTTTTTTTTTTTTAGCATTTAGGAGAAGGAGAGGCTGGAGAGTGGAGGTGGAGGGGGCAGGGGAGTAGAAGGGCATGGAAAATGGAAGATAGCAGAAGACAAAAGAAAGGAGGAGGAGACTTTATTAAACAAAGAAAAACTTTAAGCTACCCCTTGAAGACCATTCTCCTGTTCACCAGGAACTTGCCTGATCTTGCTGCAACAGTCTGTGGCTCTTCCCTCCCAATAGGGTCATAAACTGCTCCTGAAAGGCATTTGGTAGCACTGGCTACAGGAGAAAAGAGAATGAGTATCTAACCCAATGGAGTCTCTTTAAAAAAAAAAAGTGGGGATACATTTTTAAGTTCTTATAACAATTACATTTAAAATAATAAAGAGAAGTTTATAGCTCCTTATATATTATTTTTTATTCTTCTACCAGGAATGAGTTTCTCTAATGAAAAGATACTTTGCACAACCACCCCCTTCTACTAACTTGTTTTTATTTAAAAAAAACCCCTGGATTATTTTTATCTGAACCTCACAATGCAAAGTGTGAACAAATGATTTATTAATGCACACCCTATAATGGTTTTTTGCTTATACCTCATAACAGCCATTTAACAGAAACCTCAATTTAGTCTTACTCCTTGAGCCTGGGTGTCCCTAGAGTTGCCCTCCACAGCCTCATCTGTCCTAGTTCCTACTTTTTAGAGGGGCACTCTCACCTCACATATTATCCAGGGTGGACTTAACAAGCTGCATCTTCCTCAAGAGTCAGCAGAACTTAAGCAACTTTATGCAGTTGTTCTAACAGTGTAATTACAGTGTGTTCTGATAACAGTGTGGTTCAACAGAAGATCCTCCCCACAAGGTCATTAAAGCAGAACATTATGGGAAAGAGTAAATTGCTATATGAAAAAAATACCACAAGTTTGAAATTCTCAATGAATCCTAACAGGAGGCATTAAGTTGCATGAAAAATATATGGTAAAATATTTTAATTGTGGTAAATTATCATAAAGATAGGAAGCTACCTTACTGCAACCCTCTCCCCTCTACTCTTTCCCTTTCACTCACAAACATACCATTTTTGTGAAGAAGTTTAGTAAGGCTCTTAAAAATTCATGATAAAGCCCAGAGAAGTGAAGAGGTACATAAGGCAGTTCCAACAATATGCGAGAAAGTCTCTGGAGACCAGACCAGCACTAATATATTGTCTCCATAAATCAGGAACCTGATGCCAAACTCTTCATGTGGAAGACAACCAATCTTAACAGCACATCCTTAAAGCAACGTAAAATGCACAAATCATAGCTCTTCATTAATGAAGTATTCTATCCCAAGGCCATCATAAAAGAAAGTTGATTATAGACACCTGTGAGAATGTTTAGGAGGCTTTATTAAAGTCTAATTCGTCTATAAAATTTTCTTGGTAAATAGCAAATTTTAAATCTTGAAGCTTTCCATTCTGAATGATTTTGTTTTCAACAAGGAGTTGCGGTGGTGGTGTTGAATTCTCCATGAGGCAATTCTTTTTGAAGAATTTCAGGGGGCAAATAATGAGTTTAACCAACCTCCTGAGTAATCTAAATGATGAACAACCTCTAGGACACCCGAGGCAAGTGCACTTTCCTCCTCTGTATTCCACAGCTCAACTGCAATACCCACACTTTTATGAAGTGAACTCTGGCTGCTGTGGGGCCACCCACAACCTCTAATTACCTGAAGTTTTATACTAATGGCAGTTACTAATGCCTGCAGAATTCCCATTACTATTAACTGTCTATATTTGTTACTTACAGAATCCACAGGCATATTATGCTAAAGTAAAAGCTAAGTGTGTTTTCCCCTGGCATTCATGGTTCCAGTTGACAGCAGTTTTGATTAGCATTTGATGGCACTCTCTCACTCACACATCAAGATGGCTAAAAGTGAGTAGCAGTGACCTTTGGTAAATTTCAGCTGTTACTCCTTTGAACACAAGGTTTGTTCAGAGAAAGTCAGCTAATTTGAATCTTCTGGTATGACATACAGAGCTAGTTGCTGTAAAGTGATGAGAAACTCAGCAACATCTACTTGTTAACTCTGTTCAATGGTTTTGTTTTTTTTCTCAATACTACAGCCCCATCGTAATGTTCATCTCTACACTGGTCTGTTTTAATGAACTGGACGGTCTAGAGGCCTAAATACTGATATTCAAAGATCACAATGAGTGCCTTGAGAAGGTTACACTAAGCCTCGGTTTCTCCAGCTGGGGTGTGGGGAAGTACTACTCAGCAGTCTCAGAGGGGTATCACAGACACTGCTAATGCTTGTCACCACATTTTGAAGCCACACAATTTAGTTATTCCTGCCTCCGTTTCTTAAAGCTGTAACTATTAAAGCTGCTGTAGACATGCATTTCTCACTGTTGCAGTTACTTCAGTTCACAACAAAAAGTATTATTAAATAAAGTATAATTAGTAGCTCTAATTAGTATAATTAGTAGTGGGGGGGGAGTGGTTACTTTAGCCTCAAAGAATTACATATTTTCATATGGCTTTTGATCTATGCCTGGAAAAACGGGGGTCTTTGGCCTCTCCAGCACACTTCCCAGGCACAGACTGTGTTACCCCTTCAAGGAAGTGTGACCTCATGGTCCAGCAGCCTTAGGCCCTCGGGACAAGTACTGACTACTTCAAATTCCCCAGTTGCTTATCATACCTTTTCCCAGAATTCCAACCTCGTGGGAACTCTGATTTACAGCCCACTTCTCCAGGGGCATGTGATACTTGACACATATAACACAGACTTTTCAAAGGTTCCATAGTCAATCACTCTTAGCCTTAAGATAGCAGAAGATTTATACAGATCTAGACAAAACAATGAAACACCTGCATGCTACTCTCTGCCTCAGTTTCCTCACCTCTCTTGAGCATTCTTTGGGATTTGGAAAAGTGTCCCTGCAGGATTCCAAGTCTCTGTTCCTGGACCCAGTATTGCCAATAATAAGTCAGACCCCCAACAATCATGAGATTTTTTTCAATCACATCATATTTTTCAGTCTGTCTTTTAAATGTTTTACTGCCCTCGACCCCTCTGTCAATGTGTGTATAATAATTTCAGGTTGAAAAGTCAACCTCTAATGCACAAAAAAATACACGCCTCTCCCTGCATGCTCAGAGGGAGATTCCACTTACCCGCTCCTCACATCTGATATAGGGGAACCACCATCCATTCTCTAGACTGTCTTGAACTAGCAACAACACTTCATCTCCTGCTACCCCAGGGGACTCCTCTACCTGGGACCTAGCAGCACCACTTCCCCAACTCCCCCATCCCTGCCTCCCACTGTCCCAGGATTCTCCCTCTGCGATAGACCCATACATTGAGTCAGGACTCAGTGGCAGGGCAGGTCTGTTCCTCAGCCCCAAGGCTCTCACAGAGTTCTCTCTATGTGCCCAGCCCAGAAAATCGGAGGATCGGAGGAGCTGTAGGTACCAAAACCCTGTGACTCACTATTAATTGATGAGAGTTGGCAACACTGCATTCCCCTGGCTGCTTGGAGGGGACTCCCCTTACCCACCACTACACCCAGGCTGGGAAATTTGCCATCTGATCCCCCCACCTCCATCACTGTCCTCTACTTCCCCCTCAGCCTTCCTCCATCCTCCACATCCTCCTAAATCTATCTCCTGTTCTCCTTTGCCTCCCCATTCACCTTTCACAGTGTTTTGTTTCTACTGCTCCTAACAGTCCCTGTTTCCTGTCCAACCCCTGAACCACAGAGTGGCAGTCATAAGCCATTTTACTCATGGGCTGACTTCAATCTCCTTACCAACAGTGGGAGGTGGCAGCCAACTTTACAAAGGGCAGCCTCACTCCCACATGCAGATAATCTGTAGGGAAATGGCAGCCATCTTGCTGGCTTCATCCCCATTGACAGTCATAGGAGATGGTGAACATTATGAACAAGAGAAAAATTGTGAATTAGTACCAGTCAGCATGTTTTCATGAGACAGGTAAAAATCCATCTCAAAAATCACTAGAGTGACAATAAGAAAAGGAGTACTTGTGGCACCTTAGAGACTAACCAATTTATTTGAGCATAAGTTTTCGTGAGCTACAGCTCAAATGCTCAAATAAATTGGTTAGTCTCTAAGGTGCCACAAGTACTCCTTTTCTTTTTGCGAATACAGACTAACACAGCTGCTACTCTGAAACCTGTTAGAGTGACAATAAAATTGAAAGAGTTAGCAATCCTAAGGACCTCTCTCCTCACCACTTCCCCCTCTGGACCACAGAGTCTTCCCTCTCCGCTCTCCAGTCAGATGCCTTGGACGTTGGCTGATCCTCAGTCAAAGTAGTCCCCTGACCCTCCAAAAGTCTGCCTTTGTTCCTCTCTCAGTCAGCCTCTGTGGTTTTCAAAGGCTGGCACTAACATGCCACCTCTGTTTTCCTGTTTAGGGATTTTTCACTTTCCATTTCCCCCTCCCCTTGGTCAAACTGTTTTTTTTTTTTTCCAGTTCAGGCAGCTAGCATTGCTGTTGCCCTGCCATGAGCACAGTCATTAAAGTTAACAGCTTTTGTTTGCTTTATAGTTTCTCCCACACAGGTTGGTGATACTTGTCAGGGACCTCGTCAGGCCATGGTGCACTCACTACTCATTGACACATTCAATAATAACAGCAATTTCATGAAATTAACCAAATTCATAAGGTGAACATGGACATATTCCCCAATTCATCACACCAGCCAAATGTGTATTGCCTGTCTGCAAGCCTATGTGATTGCTTTGTGTGTGCATGTTCTATAAAGTAATGTGGAGGGAAAAAAACAAGTTTAAAGGTCTGTAGGTATTTTAGGGATATGCCTGTGCATGTAATACATGCATGCAATACACTGTCATTTCTGGAAAAGTCAGAATACATACCTTATCTCTCCATCATTCTCTTATCACATCCATCATTGATCTCTTTTGGACACTTACTCGGGGCAAGGTACTACTGGTGTCATTCCTGATCAGTTCCATTCAGTAGCTGTCAAACTTAGTTTTAAGTCCACTTACGTGTCCCCAGCATTGATTTCTCCACTAAAATGGTAGCTTATGCAGCAAATAGCATATCAAAATTTCTTGCATTTATTAACTGAAGACAGTGTCAATAAGTGGCCTGTAACTGGAACCTGTATATAAATTAATAGGTTATTGTTTAGTAGGCTAAATACTAAAGTCCTTAGTCTGACAAAATCCCCATATGAACGCAATTTGAATTTTATTTGCATAAGGACTTCAAGATTTGTTACATTATTTGCAGGACACTATCCAAACAATGGTTCCAGAAGAAAGAACCTCCCTTGTAATGTCATTTCATGTTCTATGAGTGCCACTGAATAAAGTACTTTATTTGTATTGTGCATAAGCCACTTCAAAAGTACTTTCCTGAAGTGTCTGACTCCTTTAAGATAAATGGGGTCATGGTATCTGTTGCCTCTTCCCAGAAGAAATACCTTACGGGAAATTGATATTGCAGCTCTTTACATTATCTCTTAATATATATATCAGTAATTTCCTATGTTTTTATAATCCTTGTTTCTAAAGATAGAGGGATTTTTTTTCCTGAAAAAAGTCAAATTTTCATCAAAAACAAACAAAAGCACCTAATTTTTGAGTTTCGGTTCTCCAACAAAAAAAATTAAAAAATGTTTTTTGTTAAATACCCAATATCTCATTGAAAAAAAACCACCATTTGCCAGAAAATTTCTAAACAGACTTATTCTTTCCTTATTCAAAAACACATAACTGACTGTATCGGGCGTGAGACATGACCATGTTCAAAACTACTTTAAGGCAAGAGTGACTGATGCAATTTTTTGGAAAGATGGAATATGGAAAGATTATTGTTATATGTATTTTGTAGGCTTGCTAGTGATTGTATTCCTCGCTCAATGGGTGAGCTAAAGGATGGTTCCTGCAGTAACTAAAGTCAATGGGAACTAATGAATTCAAATCCCCATCACTGGAGCAATGCAGGTAAGAAGTGTTTTGAAGATTTGCCTCCAGGGGAACAGCATAGACTGATCTGTAAAGGCCTAAAAAGACAAAGAACTTGAAACCCTATAAAATATTAGCCATGACCAGAAGAGAGGATTGCTCACTCTATCCAAGAACTGGTAGACATAAATCTGTGATCAAACACAAGCCCCCTGGAGGACCTGAAGTACATTGAAACTGGCAGGGTCTCCATGTGGAAGATCAGTAGCCGCTTGATATGCCAGCCATGTGTGTAAGCTGCTTGTTGTTTTTAAGATATGTTTTCTTTGAAATATTTTTGTTCTGAATAGATAGTACACTGTTTTATGAGTGCTGACTGGTCACAGAATAACCCTATCATTGTCCTTGAAAGAACAAGACTGCAGTTGCTAACTAAAGTCAGACCCGCTGAGACATTAACCATAAATTACAGGATTCTGCAGCCTAAGGCCCAGAGAGAAAGATTAGCAGGAATCTGTCCTGAGAAAAATAATGGTTACAGACCTGAGGTCTACATAGAATGTCCTTCAGGACCAGAAGGGGTCAGGGCTGCAACTAACTCGAGAACTGGGACACAAGCTTACCTCCTCACGTATCCCATCTTCCAGATAGAACTGGCAGCTCTTCCATGGCAATATACCCTATTTGATCCCCCTAAGCATTAAGTGGGACAGGATACTACCACATCCCAGAGATGGCTTCATATCAGAAAAAGAGCAGCATACAGTCACAGCCCCAGGAGCCTGTCGGGCACCAGCAGAGACAATTTATGGGAATTGTTAATTTGTGCAGGCAAAGAGATTTTTCACAGTGAGAAATAGATGATTATCAGTATAACATAAGATGAAGATACTGGGGGAAAGAACAAGGGAAAGCTACAGGAAATGATTTTGGAAATATTTGGGTGAAGAAATCCTCACAAATCTAGGCAAAGGGTGCACAGTCTGTCTCTGAATTAGCAATCAAGAAAAGGGACCTCATTCTCAATTAATCTGTTCCTCCACTTGAAAGAGGCTGGGGGTAGTTGGGCAAAGGTGCCCAGCCTTTGGTGAAAATCTAATTTATGCATTGCTTCTCATGACTCCTGGGAACAGGACTAATGTATGGCCTTTATGACAGCTCAGCATCTCAAGGAGGTTCTCTGTGCCGTGGGTATTCTCAGGGGGATATTTCTGCCCACGTTAAGGCCATTTTAAGCCACCGTAGTATAACTTACAATCAGGCCCAAGATTTGAAAATCTTTTCAGAATATTTGGATTTCTTCAATGCATATAGATTTTCATAAATTATAGTATCTGTCATAGCAGTGACTTATTTTTATGGGTGTTTCTGTCTTTCTAATGCTTGCTGTCAAGGTTCCTCCCCCACTCTGAACTCTAGGGTAAAGATGTGGGGACCTGCATGAAAAACCTCCTAAGCTTATCTTTACCAGCTTAGGTCAAAACTTCTCCAAGGTACAAAATATTCCACCCTTTGTCCTTGGATTGGCCGCTACCACCACCAAACTAATACTGGTTACTGGGGAAGAGCTGTTTGGACGCGTCTTTCCCCCCAAAATACTTCCCAAAACCTTGCACCCCACTTCCTGGACAAGGTTTGGTAAAAAGCCTCACCAATTTGCCTAGGTGACTACAGACCCAGACCCTTGGATCTTAAGAACAATGAACAATCCTCCCAATACTTGCACCCCCCCTTTCCTGGGAAATGTTGGATAAAAAGCCTCACCAATTTGCATAGGTGACCACAGACCCAAACCCTTGGATCTGAGAACAATGAAAAAGCATTCAGTTTTCTTACAAGAAGACTTTTAATAAAAATAGTAGTAAATAGAAATAAAGAAATCCCCCCTGTAAAATCAGGATGGTAGATATCTTACAGGGTAATTAGATTCAAAAACAGAGAACCCCTCTAGGTAAAACCTTAAGTTACAAATAAGATACACAGACAGAAATAGTTATTCTATTCAGCACAGTTCTTTTCTCAGCCATTTAAAGAAATTATAATCTAACACGTACCTAGCTAGATTACTTACTAAAAGTTCTAAGACTCCATTCCTGGTCTATCTCCGACAAAGACAGAATATAGACAGACACACAGACCCTTTGTTTCTCTCCCTCCTCCCAGCTTTTGAAAGTATCTTGTCTCCTCATTGGTCATTTTGGTCAGGTGCCAGCGAGGTTACCTTTAGCTTCTTAACCCTTTACAGGTGAGAGGAGCTTTCCCCTGGCCAGGAGGGATTTCAAAGGGGTTTACCCTTCCCTTTATATTTATGACACCTGCAAACTATCTGTTTTGCTATGAAAGAAGCAGTTGTGAACCATTTCCTATGCATTTTCAAAATTCTTTTTTTAGGGATCTATAAAAAATGCCACAGGGCCTAGTGCGATTTTTATGGCCAAATATTTCTTCTAGGGTTTTGCAGACTTCTTTCAGGGTACCGGGAAATTCCCAGTCATATAAAGATAGAACTATTTATCAATTTTACAGTGCCAATGTAAGTGAATTGTTAGGACACAAACTGTTTAATTATATTGAGATACAGGGTAATAAGTTAAACTCTTTATGTAATGTGAATTAGAATCTTTGGATGATTCATAATTTGGCTCTTGAAAATTAGAATAAGACCGTGATCCTGCTCTCACAGAAGCTCAAGTCAAAACTCCCACTATCTATTAATTGGAGTAATTTCTAGGACTAAATGCATCATCATACATTTGAGAGATAAGGTGGATGAAGTAATATCTTTTATTGAACCAGGTCCTGAGGAAGAGCTCAGTGTAAGTGCAAAAGCTTGTCTCTCTCACCAACAGAAGTTGGTTCAATAAAAGATGGTACCTCACCCACCTGGTCTCTCCAATATCCTGGGACCAACACAGCTACAATTAATCATACATTTGATTAACAATTATTTCCAGGTTGTTCTTTATTGTTTTAGTCTTTACTTATCAAGAAAGTATGATCATTTATTTTCTTCCTCCTTTTCTGGAGGAAATGGGGACTGTGGAAGAGATGTGTTCTACCTCTACAAGACCTGAATATTCACTAGACACTTACTAGCCCTAGGTAGATACAAAACTGAAGTGTGGGGAGCTCCTACCAGTGAGATTTAGAGCGCACAGCTGGTGAGAAGTCCAGCTCTCTGCTCCCACCTGCTTGTGAGGAGGAGAGTGCTGTTTGTTCATTTTTTTTTTTACCAGTTTTCTGGTTCTGGATCTTGTTTGGAGACTCCACCTTTCATATTAACCTCCAGAAATCTAGTTTTTGCTAAATTTGAAACTCCAAAAATATTTCAAGTGGCTACTGATTTCCCTGTCCTGAAAGAGGCAGGGCTTTTTGTCTCTCTTCCTTCACAGTAGGACAGTGTCCCTGCAGCAAAAATACATGATGGATGGAAATATAAAGTTTTCTGGGAAGTCTCTACTGGTGATGATACACATTAGGTCCAACGACATTGCATCATGTGGAATTATACAGATTATAGAAAACGTCAAGGATCTTTGAAAGAAACTGAAGAAGAAGAAAGTCCAAGTGCTCTTCTTGGAAATCCTTCCAATCCTTCAAGCACAAGAAGGCAGAAAATAATGGAGGTGAACTGTTGTGTTTATAACTGGTTTGAAGCTGAAAGTTCTTTGCAACATAGAACCACATTGCAATGGAAGAGGGGTCCGTATGAACAGGATGACCTGTATCTCATAGGTGAAGGAGTGTTAATCTTGTGGGTTGGAGACTAGCTGGAGGAGCCAGAAGGGAATTAAGCTAACAGCACAAGAGGAGTGTGCTAAGCAGGCAAATGCAGCATAAATTCAAAATCATTATGTCACAAACAAATTGAACTGGCAATTTGGCAATGATGTGAAGTGAAGAATATTTTCAATTGCTTATATATGAATGCTAGGAGTCTGGGTAATAAGCAAGAGGAATTTGAAATTTTCATTCTTCAGAAAAATGAGATGGCAATCATGTGGCCTGGTAGGACAATCCACATGATTGGAATTTTAATTGGGAATGTAGGAGATGCAGGGTCACATTCCCACTCTGACTGATGTGGAGAAGGGATTTGAACTTGGGTGTCCCACATTACATGTGAGAGCCCTAATCACCAGGATATAGATATATTTGCATACCCTTTCTGACCCAGTGACTATTTAATTTAATTTTCAAGAACACCTGAAATCAAAATGAAATAATTCATTGGGGGTAAAAGTGTTTTCATTTGATCCAAAACCATTTTTTTCAGATTTTTGTTTTACATAGAAAACCAAAATGTTTTTGTTTTAAGTCAGTCCAAACATTTTTTTTTATTTTCAGTTTGGCCAGCAAACCAAAAAAAATAAAAAAGCATGTATTCACACAGCTCTAGCAAAGAGAGTCAATGGGATCCTTGGATGTATAAGCAAAGGAGCAATGAGTAGGAGTAGGGAGGTAGTTTTGTCTCTATATACAGCATTGATGACAATGACACTGAGTACAGTTCTGGTGTCAAGATGTTAACAAGGATGTTAAAAATGTACAGAGTGTAGAAAAGAGTCACAAAAATTATTCAAGGCCTGCAAAAAATGTCTCATAGTAAGAAAGTTCAAGATCTCAGTCTATTAAGTTTATCAAAAAGAAGATTGAGAGGTGACTGATTACAACCTATAAGTACCTTCAGAGCGAGAAAAATACCAGGTACTAAAGTGTTCAAGATCCCATGGCTGGAAGCTGAAGCCAGTTAAATTGCTTTTCTGGAAGATATTCTTTAGCCAAACACAAGTTATACTTTAGTCAAATATACAAGTCATTGGACTCAATACAGCTCTCCCTATAAGACACTCTCTAAGCGGTGAAGCAGGTGACGCAGATCCTTCCCTTTTGCCTCTGACTTTTCATGGTCTGGCTCTCTTTCTGAAGTCTGCATGGGCACCAGCTGTGGCAATTTCTCCGAACAGGAAGTAGAGCTGTGGTGTCATTCTCCTCCTGAATCAAAAGCAGTCCTGGGACATGGCTGGGAATTAGACAGACATGTTATTGAGCTGAATTAATCTAAACATTAGAAATTAAGTTTCGAGTTTCCCCTCAGATAAACTCTGCAACAGGGAGGCTTGGCTGAGCCTAAGGCCACAAGGGAGGCAGAGAAAACTGGAGGAAACTTCAAGAGGCACAGCATCCCCAGATGCTAATGATGACAGGTCAGGTTCTGCCTCAAGCTGCAAGCAGGCTAAAGAATCCATTGTGATGGATATGTAGACCTTAGCACGATCAATAATGCTATTCTGTTGTGTATAAAGATAAAATAATAAAAAAGGACATTTCCTCTGACTCCTTGTAATTTGTGCCAGAGTTACCTCCTTGCCCACATACACCACACGACCACCATCATCCCAAATTGGATCTTTTACACACGGTAACTTGGACAAAATTCACCCTTGGCCATATTTTTCCTTTTGTAAATCCATGTTACTGGTATCTTGATAAGCGTGTCTCCTAAAGTATTCCTTTATCCTGCTTCTAAAAAGTGTTTCCAGTTTAATCCCTGTTCCAGTTTAATCCCTCATTTCTTTGCCGCTTCTTTCAGTGTTCCTGGAAACAATATCCCTAGTTCTACTGCCAATTTTCAGTAACACCAATTTCCATTTTTTACCTGTTCTGTGCCTGACCCTGAGTTTCTTTATCCTTTCCTGGGAAATATATTTAATAATTTCTTACATCATTCTCCCATATTACCTTGTAGACAGTGGGGTGAATAATTTATTTAAATTGGCAGTAATGTCTACCTCATTTGTGTGTCTAAAATAGCTCAGTGAGGATACTGGCTGATATAGGTCTGTCTACACTAAACTATTTCAAATGTAAACAAAATTAAATTGTCTTCTGCAATAAGGGAAAGTGATTGGTCAAATGTAGCTCCAGTATATGCCAATTCATTCAGTAGCCAAATAGTCATTTAAAGAGAAATGTAACACATGAATGTGCATGTGCTTTTATCAAGTTCAGAGGCCTAGAGAATGCACAGAAGCCTTTAAAAAAAAAGAGCTGTAGACGATCAAGCAGGTAATTGTGACAGAAAAGACAGACATGATATTGTCTAGCTCTCAGGATTTTAAACAAATAACTTTTAGAAAAAAATTCCAGCTGATGTCCATGATAACTATGGAAAAGAGTGTACAAATGGCAAGGCAGATTGAGCTAACAAAAATGCAAAGAACACATCAAGAAAGTTGAAGCACAGTGCAAGAGTTAGAAGCAAAACCATTTGCCGGGAAAAAAAATAGTAAGCTTCATTAAAAAAATTAAAATGCCTCAAGAGGGCTGAGTTCCCTGGGCAAAAAATAATGTGACAAGAGTGGCAAGGAAGAACACTCCAAACAGATAAAGTCTGTCAAGCCAATAGAAATGTAAGTTAAAAGGACACTGGGAGTATGTCTGCCAAAGCAAACTAAGCAGGGAGATAGCCCAAGCAAGGATGAATGTTGCCTATTTCCTGGGACCTTCAGCAAACAGTAACTAATTCCAAAACCCACGATATTGTTAAATTTAAAATTGATTCAGAGGCAGAGGTGATTGATTTGAATCGAGACATAAGGAGATGAGACCAAACCCTAAGTTGGAGCCTCTGTTCCACAGTCTCTTGTAAAAAAATGTGGATATTTACTGACCTATATTACTGGGGATTTTGTACTTAATACTTGCAAAGTGCTTTGGATATTGAAAGTACTATTTGAATACTATGAATTATTATTTTCAAAGATGCCAGTAAACAAAGTTAAAAACATGGAGAGAAATGTGAAAACCCCTACCTTCCATGGCTTTCTTCAGTGCAAAAGATAAAACAGACCATGTAGATAGTCACTGCTAAATAAACCCCATTGGAAGCTAATTAATCTGTTTACTCAGGAGATAAACATACAGTATTGTCAGTTCAGTAGACATCAAGTGTAATGTGCAAATTAACATTGGCTTTAAAACTATATGAATCCTATAATAGAGAAATGCAAGATTTTAAAAAAATAAGTATTTACAAATAATAGACTGGAAAAAAGCCAGATTTAAAGGCATAAATATTATCTGATTGTCCTTTTTCTAGACGTTTAAAGCTTCATAAAGTAGAGACTCAATAAAACAATACTTTATGGTAATTAAATCAAGTAGCTAA
This sequence comes from Caretta caretta, assembly GCF_965140235.1. Taxonomy (NCBI): domain Eukaryota; kingdom Metazoa; phylum Chordata; order Testudines; family Cheloniidae; genus Caretta; species Caretta caretta. The sequence goes on from NC_134207.1 coordinate 128,816,506, forward strand.
TTTCTAAATTATATAATGAGCAAAGTTTTTCTAATGCATAGATAATAGCATTTTTCATTGTCTTAATTTCTTAATCTCTATACAAATGAGTTCCATTATTCAATCACAAACGACAAACATTCTATCTGAAATCATTGTAGCTGATTCTCTCTATCTGTACTGTATATTAAATAAAGTTACAAGGAACGAGAGTGGGAGAAGGGGAAAAAAACAAGGCAAAGATGGTAGGGAGAAACCTGTATTGCTCCTGAGCATAGCTGAAAGAAGTGCTTGGCTGTTTTCAGCTCCATTTCATCATATTCTGCTCTGCAACTCATCAGGGAGACCTTGTAACTGTGGCACATTTATGTTAATAGAATATTAGCACAAATAGCTACTCAAATAAGTTGTTGTAGTACTCCATGTGCCTTCAGGCTACTGAGGGAAAGAAACGTAAAGGAAGAAAGGAAAGGGAAGAATGAAGAACCTTGAGTAAAGCTGAAGTGACACTTGGTTCTCATTGTGAGTTGCTTTTGCTCAGTAATTTTGCTTGCTATAGCAGTTGGTCCTGGTAGTCAACTGACTACTGTTGTCCTCCAAGTCATGGCGACTGCGCCCCAAAACACCAAATTTAAAGTTAACCACACATGACACTAAACCGAGGGAATCAAATGCTTTTCTTTAATTTGGTAATTGTAAATTCATTAGTTGTATCTCGAAGTATTAACTTGGGCTTTCATATTATTACTCACTTCAATCACGTCCAAAACGCTGCATCTTGGAATATACACAACTTCTCTAATATTCCTGGGAAAAGCTGAAGAAGCTTTTGGGAGGAATTGTAATTTTCCATAGAAAATAATCCTTTCGCCAAGAATAAAACATACTTGTCAGGCTTTCCATAAGATTCTTTTAAAATCTCATTCTCCCGGCTGCTTCCACATTGTGCATACAGTACTCACACCTATAAGCAGTTCTAGTACAACAATTCTGTCACTTCCAAAACTCCCAGCCAGGACATTAACATTCTAGATTAATACTCACATCATGCACTATCCTTCTCAACTTGGCACTTCAGTTTCTCATATTCACCTGGGAAGTGGTGGCCAGCACGTCCCTGCGACCCGTGCCGTTTCCCACAGTTCTTATTGGCCAGGAATGGTGAACCACAGCCACTGGGAGCTGCGGGGGGCCATGCCTGCGGACGGTCAACGTAAACAAAATGTCTCATGGCCTGCCAGCAGATTATCCTGATGTGCTGCGTTCCAAAGATTGCCAACCACTGTTATATCATATATAAAAATCGACGTGTTTTTAATAAAGGAACTTGACCTGTTTCCCTTTCCCATCTAATCAATTCTCAACACATTCTTAGTAGTGGGAGCGACTTTTGCCTTCTTAAGTTGTTTTTCCTTTCTTGCTTGGATTTCATTCAAGGAAAAAAGTCACTGTTAAAACTGGGACTGGACAAGTATCAAAATATGTGAATATAATATTTGATAAATGTGAAATACTGGTATATTCATGAGTATTCACAAGGTTTTTTTAACGACAAAAAGCAGTATTTCTAAAAGTAGGTGTTTGCCCCATTTTCCTTAGCCAGAGTTTCACCTGTCCCTTCAACTTTTCACTTCAATTGCAAGAGCAGACTCCAGAGATCCTTTGGGATCCTGGGATGAAAGACATTAATCTTTGATATTTACTTTTAATAACTCATAAAATTATACATGACCCAGAGTACAGTGAATCCTACACGGACAAAAAATAGCTTGATTAGCATACATTTAAGGTAAATGGAAACATAGAACAAGGTTGAAATCCACATGCTGCACTAGTATCAGCTAGTGCAAACCCTGTGCCCTTCAGATATACATATTTTTCAAATATATTCCGAATTGCCAATATCATCCAGTGACTTTGATGGACCTCAGGATTTAGGTCTTTGTCAAGGTACCACATTCACTTATGGTTTGTATACCCTGATCATAGGCGTTAAAAGCTTACAACATTTTGGATGGATTTAAAATTCCCTTCCATTTTTTAAAAATAAACTGATTTTTAGCAAATCCTGTTAAAATATCAATGTATTTGAAAAATATTGAGAAATTCACTGAATACATTAGTCCCTTTATAATTCAACCAGCTCTCATGAAATCAAAATCGGTTGGTTTTCTCACAGGTGTTGCAGAGTTTTTCCTTGTAATACATATTATTTTGAGTAATACATGAAAACAATCTATGCTGATACTTCTGGTATGGGGAAATTTCCCAGAATTCCAAGTCATCACACAGACTCAGAGATTTTAAGTCCAGAATGATCATCTAGTCTGACCTCATGCACATTGTAGGCCACAGAACCTCACTGACCCACACCTGTAATAGACCCCTAACCTCTGAAGTCTTCAAATCTTGATTTAAAGACTTCACCATACAGAGAATCCACCATTTCCCCTAGTTTAAACCAATGAGTGATCAGTGCCGCATGCTGCACAGGAAGGCAACCCCCACTCTTCCTGGGATCTCTGCCAATCTGACCTGGAGGAAAATTCCTTCCTGTCCCCAGATATGGCAATCAGCTGGACCCTGAGCACGTGGGTGAGACCCACCAGCCAGACATCTGGGAAAGAATTATCTGTAGTAACTCAGAGCCCTCCCCTTCCAATAGCAGTCACAGGTGAGTCATATGCCATTGTAGGCAATCTCAACATACCATCCCCTCCATAAATGTATCAGTCTGAGTCTTGAAACAAGTTAAGTTTTTTGCCCCTGTTGCTCCTCTTGGAAGACTGCTCCAGGACTTCACTCCTCTGATGGTTAGAAACTTTCATCAAATTTCAAGCCTAAACTTGTTGATGACCAGTTTATATCCATTTGTTCTTGTGCAAAGAGTGGTCCCTAATTTAAATAACTCCTCTCATTCCCTGGTATTTATTCCTATTATGTATTTATAGAGAGTAGTCATATCTCCTCTCAGCCTTCATTTTTAAGCTAAAGAAGCCAAGCTTCATAAGTCCACTGTAATAAGGCAGGTTTTCCATTCCCCTGATCATCCTAGTAGCTCTTCTCTGCATATGTTCCAGTTTGAAATCATCTTCCTTAAATATGGAAGACCAGAATTGCACACAGTATTGCAGTTAAGGTTTCAAGACTGCTTTTATATAATGGTAATAACACTTTCATATCTCCGCTGGAAATACCTCGCTTGATGCATCCTAGGATCGTATTAGACTTTTTCACAGCCACATCACATGGGCAGCTCATAGTCATCTTGTGATTGAACAATACACACAGGTCTTTCTCCTTTTCTGTCAGTTCCAACTGATACATCTCCAGTTTATCACAAAAAAGATTATTTTTAGTCCCTAAGTGCCTGATTTTGCACTTTGCTCCATTAAATTTCAACCCATTTCAATAACTCCAGTTTTGAAGGTCACCCAAGTTTTCTTATATGATATTCTAGTCCTCCTCTGTATGGGCAAAACCTCCCAATTTTATGTCATCCGCAAATTTTATTACCACACTCGCACATTTTGTACCAAGGAAATTAATTAAAATGTTAAATAAGACTGGTCACAAGGCTGATCCCTGAGGAACTCCACTAGTAACCTCTCTCTAGCCTGACAGTTCACCATTCAGCATGACCTGTTGTAGTTATCCATTTAGGCAGTTCCTTCTCCACCTTTCAATTCTCATATTAATCTCCACCTTCTCCAATGTGAATAATAATTTCTTATGTGGAGCTGTATCAAATGCCTTGCTGAAACACAGGCAGATAGTAGTAGGCAGTGGATTGCCCAATGAAGTGCAGCTCATTGACCAGTACAGCATTCTGAAGGCCCAATTTTGCAAACAATTATTACTGCACTGAGTAGTCCCACCAAACTCAGTGAAGCTACTCATGTAAGTAAAGCTATTCACCCACTTCTTGGTTGCATCTAGCCCAGGATCAGTATAGAAAAGGCAGATGGCAATACAAAGAGAAGTAATTTGAAACAGATAGAGGTGTGAACAATACTGTAAAACTTTATCAGATTAACAAAATGAAGGGTTAAAATTTTGTACAAAAGAATGATTTAGAATCATAGAATCATAGAATCATAGAATATCAGGGTTGGAAGGGACCCCTGAAGGTCATCTAGTCCAACCCCCTGCTTGAAGCAGGACCAATTCCCAGTTAAATCATCCCAGCCAGGGCTTTGTCAAGCCTGACCTTAAAAACCTCTAAGGAAGGAGATTCTACCACCTCCCTAGGTAACGCATTCCAGTGTTTCACCACCCTCTTAGTGAAAAAGTTTTTCCTAATATCCAATCTAAACCTCCCCCACTGCAACTTGAGACCATTACTCCTCGTTCTGTCATCTGCTACCATTGAGAACAGTCTAGAGCCATCCTCTTTGGAACCCCCTTTCAGGTAGTTGAAAGCAGCTATCAAATCCCCCCTCATTCTTCTCTTCTGCAGGCTAAACAATCCCAGCTCCCTCAGCCTCTCCTCATAAGTCATGTGTTCTAGACCCCTAATCATTTTTGTTGCCCTTCACTGGACTCTCTCCAATTTATCCACATCCTTCTTGTAATGTGGGGCCCAAAACTGGACACAGTACTCCAGATGAGGCCTCACCAATGTCGAATAGAGGGGAATGATCACGTCCCTCCATCTGCTCGCTATGCCCCTACTTATACATCCCAAAATGCCATTGGCCTTCTTGGCAACAAGGGCACACTGCTGACTCATATCCAGCTTCTCGTCCACTGTCACCCCTAGGTCCTTTTCTGCAGAACTGCTGCCTAGCCATTCGGTCCCTTTTTTCATATGAGCTGTGAAATTATATTATTATATCATTAATATGAGAATTGAATATATCATTGAATTGAATAGATCACTGGATTGAATATATCAGTAATATGAGAATTGAAAGGTGGAGAAGGAACTGCTTAAATGGGTGACTATATCACATATGTATGTATTTAAGTCACACAATATAATAGCTTTTTTCTGAACTATTCTTTTCCTAGGGTACACTGCTTTTAAGAAGCTGCCTCAAAATGTATAGAATTGTTCTCTCTTCTCAGGTAAAATGATGCATATTTTATCAGCCACCACAAAATATTTAAATAAATAAAACACGTAAATATTTAAATTACATTTAGGAGAACATTCATGTTGTGACAAAAAATAGTGAAGAGGCAGGATGCTCACTTTAGACTAACATTTTGACCTTTAAGCCATGCCGGTATGTTTTATTTTCTTTGACCCACTGTGATTTAAAATGCTGTTTCTATTTTGTAAAATGACTATAAAAATGGCACTGTCTCAACCAAAAGACCTGCTCTGTGTGTGTATTCAGAGCTGTGTTTCCTGGCTTTAGTAACAAAAATAAACCCTTATTATTTTTAATCCCTTCGACCTTCAGAGCTGACACAGCTAAGAGAGAGTGACCTGCATTCTAGATCTCCTTCTGCATCATCAATAGAATTGTTTACTCAGTTCCAAACATCACTGTATAAATCCACTGAAGGTAAAAGGTTTACAGAGATGCCTCTGAGGACATAATCTGAAGACAATATGTTCACAGGCCATCATTATTTATGGTGATATAAGAATAAAAGAACCCAATTATACTTGAGTTTGAAGTGAGTTGGCTGACAATGAGGAGGGAAAAAGTATGATCTGGAAATCACTGAGCTACCGCATGCCAAGTTAATTCCATAATGCTGTTTTTACAGTCACTTATATAGTGACACAAGTCTTGTGTCACAGGCTTAATAATCTTCTGTGCATTGCTGGACGGCCAAATCTTTTACGTTTTTCCTTAAAATAATCGAGTACAGATTGCAAAGGTTCCACTCTCCCTATCTGCACAGAGATTTTTTTCTTTCAGAGTTTAAGCTCTTGGGGCCACCGAGTGTATCTTCCTATACAGATGTGCAGTATCTCATAGAATGAGTGCAACTGCAGTGCAAACAATAGGAGGGGTGCTGTGTGCAGCTAATCCTCCCTAACACAGTGATCAGAACAAGTGCAAGAGCTGAAGAGATAACAAGAGCGCACAACAGCCATGAAAGGTAAGGCTGCATCAAAGAGGACAAGTTGATCACTACACACTAGCAACAAGCCATAACAAAGAAGCATCACTCATCATAGTACAAGGTCAGAACTCAGCTACAAACCAGATGTTGTGTTGTTCATTGATACTTGTGCACTTTCTGTGACTATGGTAGATAGAGGGCTCAGGAGAAACAGATGCATCCTGCACCTCTTTGTATACAGTGCAGTTGCTCAGTCCATGACTCATTACCACAATGCTATTTTGCATATCCCTTAGCTTTTGTGCCACTATGAGTCCACACGTGCAAAGGAACCTTCCCGTGGGCAATGATAACTCAGACTAGATAGCTCAGGCCCAGCCACTCCTTATGTTCTATATGACTTGGTTGCTGTTTTTTGCGCTTCCACTTCTGCATCTGTGGAAGAAACTATGTTCCTGCCACTACTGCCACAACTGCCATGGAGAAGAAAGGTGACCCCTCCTGTCCTTCTACATGTAACATGTAACCCTTCTGACAGCTAGCTAATGGCAGTAAAAAGGGCCAGGTTCAATAGATATAGTATCTCTCCCGACAAATAATGAAATCAGCAAAAGCCTCAAGCCAGAAATCTGGGAAAAATAAATGCACCATCCTTGGGTGCCCTTAATAGGCAGAACTTCCCCAACCACAAGCATGCCAAAAGTATGTATAACCAAGGAAATCTTATTAGGAGAACAGAAAAATAGTTCTAAACCTGCGAAAACAAAGCAAAAGAATGTGCATGCACATAAAGAATAAAATACCACCCACCCCCTCTTTCAGGTAACTTTGGCAGTAGTCTGCCTAATTCCCTTCCTCCTTGCCTGTGAGGATTCCCCACAGATTATAGTCCCTTGACTGCATCATCTCACCATCCACCAAACTCCACTCCTGGTTGGGATCAGTGAGTAGAATAGTTCAAATGTCTCTTTCCAGGTCTGTCTCTGGTCCTAAGATTGATTCTTTCCTGGTCCAGCTGGGAGATTCCATCATCTAACCCATTTTAGTGATTCAGTGTTATTCATGTGTGGGGCAGGCAGTATGATGGACTGATATATTTCTGTGCAAGTCTGTGTCAAATTGTAATAATCATTTTTTTAAAGAATGGGACATACAGGTTAAGTGTGCAGCTGTGACTGCCTGAAATGTGGGTAAATATTGTCTCCATGATATAGGTGGAGAAAGTAATGCACCTTTTTGTGGGTCCTCTTTAAGAAGCCATCAGCAACTGTATTTGATGTGATGTTTGATACAGTCAGGATATCTGAGGATTGGAGGAAAGCAGATGATGTGCCAATTTTTGAAAAAGCTTGCAAAGGAGAGACTGATAAAATTGTAGACCAATAACTGAATTCTTTCTGAGGGAAGATACTGGAGTAGTTTACCAGGGAAGAATGTGTGCATCACTTACATGAAAATGCACATTCTGCCACTGAGGCATATTATGTCTTTCAGATTTCCCCATCTTAGACGGTGCAGCATCTTCTCAGTTCCACTTGCCGAGAGAAAGAGAGATGAGGCCCCACTTATTTTGAGGTGGCTATCCCCACTAGTGGTTCTGGAAAGAGCAGTCCTTGCAACTCTGGGAAGCTCATGAACTGCATTGGGGCTCGGTTCTGTGTAGTGGTGCAAAGATTGGTGAGGCTCTTGCACATTGGTCTAGGGGCTGGGCACAGCCTGGCCCCAAATAAAATGGAAAAAGGAGAGTTAGTTGACATGGTGAAGGAGACAGTGAGTCACTGAGTGATGTGATGTGGTGGGTAATAAGGGTAGTGGAAGATGTTTTTCAGTCTCAGAAACAAGCATGTGTGTGGAGATATGTAACCAAAATGTGGCATATTCAATAAAAGTTAGATGAGACAGAGGAAGAAAGAGCTTGAAACAAGGTGATGAGTGATATCATTCATGAATGCTACAAAGAGAGCCAACGCAATGCTAGACTACCTACATCGTAAACAAACTAGGGAAATATGGTCTAGGTGAAATTACTATGAGGTGGGTGCAAAACTAGTTGACAGACTGTACTCATCGAGTAGTTATCAATGGGTCACAGTCAAATTGGGGTTCTGCAAGGGTCTGTCCTGGAGCTGGTACTATTCAATATTTCCATTAATTACTTGGATAATGGAAAGGAGAGTATGCTTATAACATTTGTGGATGACACCAAGATGGCAGGGATTGCCAGCACTTTGGAGGACAAGTTTAGAATTCAAAATAACCTTGAGAAATTGGAGAATTGGTCTGAAATCAACAAGGTAAAATTCAATAAAGACAAATGCAAAGTACTACACTTCAGCAAAAAAAATCAAATGCACAAACAGAAATAGGGACTAACTGGCTACCCAGTAATACTGCACCAAAGGCTCTCGAGATTATAGTGGATCACAAACCGAATATAAATAAAAAATGTGATGCAATTGAAAATAAAAGCTAATATCAATCTGGGGTGTACTAACAGAAGTATTGTATGTAAGACATTCTACTCTGCACTGGTGAGGCATCAGCGGAAGTACTGTGTCCAGTTCACGGTGCCACACTTTGAGAAAGATATGGACAAAATTGGAGAGTCCACATGAGAGCTACAAAGATAGTAAAAGGTTTAGAAAACCTGATCTATGAGGAAAGGTTAAAAAAAAAATCTGAGCATGTTTAGTCTTGGGAAAAGAAGACTGAACGGGGACCTGATATCAGTCTTTAGACATGCTATGAGCTGCTATAAAGAGGATGGTGATCAGTTGTTCTCCATGTGAATGGAAGGTAGGACAAGAAGTAATGGGCTTAATGTGCAGCAAGGGAGAAGTAGGTTAGATATTAGGAAATAGTTCTAACTATAAGGGCAGTTAAGCACTAGAATAGGTTTCTGAGAGCGTTGTAGAATCCCCATCACTCGAGTTTTTTAGAACAGGTTAGACATATACCTGTCAGGGATGGTCGACAAAAAGCTGATCCTTCTTCAGCACATGGGGCTGGAACAGATAACCTCTTGAGGTACGTTACAGCCCTAACTTTTTATGATTCTAAATCAGAGACAGATTGTTGTAATGCAGGATGCCTCCCTAAAGTGAGTAATACAACAGTTGTCAAGGTTTCAGTCAGAACAATGGGTATGGTAAAGAGAGTGGCCATGCTAAAGGAAACTGATTCTCCCAGTTTCTCTCTAAAGGGCTTGGAACAGTAGCCAGGTGACTGAGATGCTGCAGCTCAACAGTGGGTCATATGACAGAGGGGACTGAAATCTTATTTAAGGGCAAGATCCTGTTCTTGGTGCTCTCTCTCACTGACTGTTTACTGCCTGACAACAGAAGTACTGCAGGAGGCAGAAGTTAGGAAGCACCTATCTCCCTGATCTGCAGACTGGCTCCGAGGACTCACAAGAAGGGGTGAGCACAGATTCTGAGGAGTTGTTTTACCTAATCATCTGTAAAACACTTGTATGTTCTGAAAATAAAGTTACTGTGGTTTCAGAAACTCCTGTGCAAAGCCTGTGTTCCTAACTTTACCTGCCATGTATCCCTGAAGAGTTAAACTAATCCAGAGCATCCACAAAATTGGACTCTGGAGGAATGTACATAAGCAGCTGGAGAGGCTTAGATGGTAAGGATTCAGCATAGGGCAGCTGGAGTGCAGAGTCCTACCTTGCAAGGAAAGGGGACAAACAGGTCTGCACTCAGCATGTGCCATAGAGGCCCAGAGTTAAAAACTTGACACTGCCCAGATGCAGCTGGTGTGGAAGTGCACGTGATCCAAAGGGGGGGGGGAGATCCAATTACAATAGACTGGTGGCCATCTTCCAGGGGAACTTAGCCATGACTGTAACAGGCACCTCACCAAATTCCACTTAGTTCTGCTGCTGGCCTCTGCATCACCTCTCATCACAGAGTACCCATTGAAGGGGAACCAAGAGCACTGAAGATCTGACTGTCTGGAAATGAGATCTTTGCTACAAGGTAAGGGATTTTTTCTCTCTCTGAACATGTGGTCTCCATTCTCAGCCTCCCGCCCAGCACCAAATCCAAGTCTATGTCTAGTTAGGGTGACTCCCCCAGTGTCACTAGAGGAATTGTGGGTAGGTAAATAAATAGGTAGGTAGCCTATGCAAATGAAGCTCTCCGGTACTTTCCCCCTTTACACCAATAGAAGGAATACAGAGCTCTTTCCCTTCTGGAGCACCTGGCCACAGCACTTAAAATACAATATACATTAAGAGCTCAATAATTTTTATTGTAGTTTAAAACATCTGAGCCTTGTTAACACAAGATTCGTTCCTGCTGCTCGTGTGTTCAGAAAGAACACTGAGGGTTCTCTCAGGTGCACAGTCTCTTTGTACTTTCTGAACTGTAACTGCACAGTTAGAGTGACAACACTGGGTTTAACAGGAGCAGAGCCATTTTGGGGATGTTATTTTTTTTGTGAGGCTATCCTTTGACGTGAACATTAGAGGAGGGGGGAAAAAAAAACACACTCTCACCCCTCCCTCTGCCTTCCCCTCACCAGCATAAATGCTTCTAACGTACTTTCTTTAAGTTCTCCAAGCTGATTTTAGTGCAAATCTGCCATGATGAAACTTGTTAAAAACAGACTTTAAATGATAAAGTGCTAGAGGGCTACAGCAGTACCTTCTCTCATTGACAGTACTACAATAATACTGAACCTCAGTGCCACAGGGTTACAGAGTCTGAGAAGATTAATGCTCAAGGCATTCACACATCTTGCTAATTCCACATTCCCATGAGTTCTGAGATTCAGGCTTAGAAATAATTCCCTTTCCTTGGAATCAAAGCTAGCTTCAGGAAGAGGTAAAAAAAAAACCTAGACAGAAATCTATTAAGAACAACAGTACAAAAGTGCTCAAATCTTTTAAGGCTTAAAAAATGGACGTATACATTCTGAATAGGTTGGTTGGTTCTCAGCTATTTTAAAGTGTATATTTTGGACTAAGCTCCTTTTGAAAATATTTCAAACTAAAGTAGAAAATGCACAGAATATTCTGTATACTATCTGTAATCTAATATTATCTAAATTCTTCTTCTCCCCTCGTCACTGTGGTATCTCACAGCATATGGTAAAATTGTTTTGCTTGGTGCCATCAGTCTCCTCTTCTCTGGTTAACCCTTTCAACATGCGTTCATATTTTACCTCCATATATTTTATGTACATTTTTATTTTATTTTGTTTGTATCTCTTTCAGCTCTCGACCACCAGTTTGGCAGTTAGCGGGTTACACAGTGCGTGGAATGATGTTCTTCTGCACTGTCTAAATGGAGTTATATGTTTCTTTTGAGAATTTATAGTTTCAATCATATTTCCTTAATCCAGATAACATTAGTTTATTTAACTAATGTCAACTTCACGTCATCTCTCCTAAACCTTGATTTGGTGAGGATTCAAGAGATAAAGAAACCTGAAAGCAATGCTAACATTTAAAAAGTGTTTTCTTTACTGTGGTAGAATTGCAGTTGACAGAAAGCATTCTGACGGTGTTAGGAGTGCAGAAATTCATTACACTACCTTGTGTTTATTACAGGCCTACATAAAATCAGATTTTAGCTAGGATTAATAGGCCCAGGATGGCAGTTTATCTGCAGACTGGGAGCTCTGCATGTAAAGCACACACTCAGGACCATTGAACTACCAGGACTGGACTACGGCATAAGCACTATTTTGCCTGTTCCTGGGTCCCCAGTTCCTGCAGTCATGTGATCAGATCAGAAAGTACTTTAATTTGAAAAAAAAATTGCTTTAATTAGGTCCTATTGTCAATAAAAAGGGGGAACCATTTTTTTTTCCTTCCTGAATATTGCTATGGAAGGGTATGGTGGTCAGGACCAGAAAGCTGGCTAGGTTCATGTTGCAGAGTTCCCTTAGTATTCTTTCCTAAGGTGTGGAGGAGGCTTGGGGGCCCACAGAGGAGACAGGGTGTTCTGCTTCTCAACCCCATAGATCATAAGGATACATAAGGAAGGGAACTCTATTTGGAGCCCTGCCTTGGAAACCCTTCCCCTGGATGCAAGACTCCTGCAGAAACCATTTCACCATTAGATAAGGCACCGTGTGGCAAATCATCCTCCAAGAATGTGGAACGGGCATACAATCTGAGTTACCACTGCTTCGAGCTATATGAACATAGTCACCTGGCAATGTGCTGCCTAAGAAGGGGAACATACAGCATAAATCAATCCCCCCGCACTTGCATCTCCATCCTTGGACTTCAAAATCCCATGCAGCACACACAGAGGGATTTCTTTTGGTGCTAGGGGAAACTGAGAGCACATGAGGTTGGCACTCTACCCTTTCTTAGCCCTTCCTCAGCTGGGAATTACTGGGTTCTCCTGTCCAACACTCACTTAAGTGGAAGGTAATGTGGGACCCTGCATTTGTTTTTTAAGATATGGAATCTGTTAATATTTTAATCTGCTGAAATAAAAATGAAAGACAACTAAATATATCTCAAAAATGCAGGTAGGTCTGTGTCACGTATAGCTGGGAAATCTCCAAGATGGCAGAGTTTCCACTTACTACTACAGGAAAAGCAAGTGATGTTTTTATGATAAATTGGACAATAAAACGGTATCAAATGTGCAGTACATAGGCAGCAGCTCCTGCAGGCTTGTGACAGAGGAAGGCAAAAGGTCATTAGGAGAACTGGAGTGTGTGCTGCAGCAGCTACTGCTATCACTTCAAAAGAGAGCAGCATGTACTTCCTGTGTCTATGATAGGTTTGGTCCACCAGACAGTGCAGAAGGCTGCTAGACTCCCTTCCAGGAAAGCCAGGGCCAGGCTTCTGGCTGGTCTCTACCCAGGTATACAAAGGGGGAAGAGTACAACTTGTACTCTTCCTCCACTCTTCTGCAACCATGCAGGGCCAGCCTCAAACTGTCCCTTAATTACAAGTAAAGATATGTGACCCTTACTAACTACACACCATGTTAACCCTCCTGGGATATGGTGTGGGTATGGTTGAGTCTTGCAAACCCTAAACTCTGCCTTGTTTGGCAAAAGCTTTGTGGGTTTTTTCTGAACCTCTGCAATAAATCAAGCCCATTCTTAATGACTCCTTTCCTCTCACTACAAGTTGAAGAGAGAAATATATTTGGACTATATAGTTCAAAACAATATAAAAACTAATGGATTATCATGGTTTTGACCCAAAACAAGGGGAAATGCAATGGGCTTGACTGAGTTTCATTTTCAGTTTAATTATGTCTGCACAAGAATTGAATCGTCACAGTGAAACTCAAGGACACATCCCCCACCCCAATTTTAAATCAATGGTAAAAAAAAAAAAAAAAAAAAGCCCTTCAACCCTTTAGCCTAAAATGATTGAATACAATTAAACATGATTTCATTTACAAGATTCTACCTGGGAGGGAGGGAACACTTGTGATGTCTTAGATAAATTCCAGGCATAACCATTAACTGTTACCATGAAAAATCATAAGAACATGAGCCTATCGTGTGAACATACTGTATAAAGAGATGATGTGACAGAGTCTTTTAGGTCTTCTCTGCCCCCAGCTGGAGGCATCAGTGCCCTGACACCCCTCCACTCAAGGAAAACCCACTCAGGTTTAGCTACCAACGAGACAGACTTCCAGAGGCCTAGAAGAGCCAGGAGGAACCAGCACCTGGCCAGGCACCAGCAGGCCACTTAAGAAGGCTTGCCTGCTGCTGTCCAGGGGCAGTGTTGGGTAGGGACTGTGGCAGAAGTATAAATCCTCAGTGCTAGCCAAGAACCTTAGGGCTAGGTAATCACTTTGCCTTGAAGTGCTGCAACTAAGTGTTTGCCTTTTAAGTTGTTTAAGTTTGTGTAAAGGAACAGACAGACAAATTCTGAATTTGGTATTTCTATTTAACTGTTTAGAGGCTGACACCGAGCTTAGGACACAGGCTCCCTTTCTCGGAGCAGGTGGTCATAACTTTGAGATTAAGGCAGAGAGTGCCTGCAACACCATGCTTTGTGTTATAAGAGAATTGAAAACAAGAAAACAAGTGCTTAATTTATTGAATTCAGTGGAATTACACCAGTGGTAAAAAAATGTTCACAAAGAAACCCAAACATCATGATACTCACCAGAACAACTGGAAACCTATGTTTGACAAAAGGTTCATTTTGGATCATGAACTGTGATCAAATGTGGGTCAAATGGGGGTTTGCAAGTAGCCTTTTTTGCAGAGCTGCTGATCTCAATTCCATTTGAGATCACTGGGAGCTGCTAGTTCTGCACCTCTGAATATCAGGAAATTGGTTTTGTACACTGTGGTGTTTAGATGCTGCTTGTAATTATTAGAACTGGGAGCACTGGCTGTTGGGAGTCTGAAAGGATAGGAAACAGGAAGGTGGGGCGGGAGGGGGAAGTTGAGGAGGCAGAGTGAGAGCTACCAAGGGTGCAGCAGCAGCTTGGAAAAGAGGTTTCCATTTTAAAAATAAAGTCCTGTTCAAGTTTGTTAGTACCTTGCCTGGTTGCTATAACATACACAAAAGGTGTAAATGGGTAGTTTGCAATGAGGTTTGATTGAGGTTCTGAGTTTAACTCAAAACTTAACATGTAACATGAAGTTGTGAACCCAGGTGGACAAAAATGAACATGTTTACACAACCAACTGTAAAGAGAAATTGATGGCCTTTGTATGGGTCTAGTCAGAATCACATTAGCTATAAATATACTTAATATATACATACATCACTAAATTGATAGAGTGCCCATTATTTTCCACAAAAGTCTTTCCTTGGCAGTCTTATACATATCCAGGAATAAACCACTCTGGCAGATAAGAAAGTGTCAAACAGAAAATGGGGGAAAAGAATAGATGATAAACAAGCTGCAAAAGAGACAAAGGTGAGAGACAAGGATGAAAGGGAGTATTCACCATAAAATGGTGTGGGGTAAAAAGAGTGATTAGTTAAATGTGTCAATATGAAGCGATTACACTTCCTAAAGTATCTTTTGGAAATAAGGGCCCAATCTTGCTCCCATCACAGTGAATGGGAGTTTTGACGAGAATGGGATCAGGCCTTAAAGCTATGAACTTGCAGTCTGATCCATATGACCAGACCCTAACAGCTTCACAGATCCAACTATAGGCCCTGATTCAGTAATGTACTTAAAGCACATGCTTAAGTCCATCCCTATACACAGGAGTGAAACATGGTACATGCTTAAGCCCAATTAAAGTCAATGGGGTTTAAGATGTGCTTATAGCGTATGCTTCAGTTACTGGGATGGTTTGCTGAATTGGGGGCTAAGTTAGTAATATAAATTGCTTGATATACTTCTCTATTTTTTATCTTTAACTATGAGGGCTCTGTCTACACTTACACTGATAGGCCAATACAACTTAATTTGTTTCCATAAATATAGATTTCAAATTTTCCACCTCACGTCACTACAAAAATAGGAAGTTAAATTTCTAATACAAATAAGATTTTTTTCCCAAGTTGGAACAAATAAAGCAGTTTTTAAAACATCAATTGACTTCAAAAGAAAAAATATGGAGCCTACTCTTTGATTCTAAACAACTTATGATGTTTAATACAATTGTAAAGATGTCTGCATACATGAAGAATACTGTTTCATAGCAACATTTTTAATATCTCCCAAGTCACTAATAAACCCTAAATTAATATCACTCTTAAAATGTATATGCAAATACCCAGGCAACAGTTGACAGGACATAAATACTTAACTTTAACTTTTTAACATCAAAGCTGCCTTGGATTTTTTTAAACCATGAATGGAAGAAGGTTATCTATTTGTTTCCCTTGCAAACCTTAAAGTACATTTTGAAAGATAATTCTATCAGTTACTCTTTTGCATAAAATATAGCAGATTACTTTGCATAGTAGCAGATAAAGGATGGAAACCTCATACTAATAGGTACTTGTGCATAGTGTTCTTTGTCTTGCTGAAGCATGGGCGCAAGCAGTTAGTACCTTAAGAGCCATGTATTTGCCTGTCACGACAAGAGAGCTGAAAATATTAGGCAAACCTTTTAATAATCAATGGTCTTATTCATTTCAATTAGCAAATAACTGATCTACCGGGGTGAGAAGACATTGCAATGGAGACATCTCATTACATTTTTACATTGAGAAAAATATTTCGTACAAGCAGTGGTCTTGAGTATTTGAGGTTTTTTTTTTTTTTTTTTAAATATGAAGGTGGTCAAAATTTATTAATTTTAGCAAATTTTGGGTTAACGTTTGCATACTGAGAAGCCCAACCTACCTGGCAATCTGCTGAACTGTGATTCCTCCTTTTTGTAATAAGGAACTTAGTATTTGGTATGTGCATCATACTGCAAGCTGTAAGAGTCCTTTTGTAGGGGAAATAATACATCTTTTTTTACCTAACTACCTTTTCCCTTTATCAACAAAACTCCTAGGAACACTGAACGGAGGTGTTCCGCAAACTCCCCCGCCACTGAAATAAGGCAGCCTCATACTGAAGCATGGATTTTCTTATAAGTTACTTAATTTAACTCTAATTTAAGACTAAAAATTTTGCTATTTTCTATCTTATGTTTCCTCTATAACTCATACTCGTAAGTAACACTAAAACCTCATGGCCCATAGATTTCATATTCTTATTTAGCGACAGCTAAATAAGCTACAGAGAGGTCGAAGGGAAGGGGCTGAATTGGCTGTCCTCTGACACTCTGATATTCTGTAATTTTACTGTAAAAATTCATGGTTTTCCCCAACAGATGTGGTACTCAGCCAAAGTACACAGAGCCATACCAGCATCTGAGTGAGTTCTGGCTAACCGGTACCAAAGTGCAGAGTTCAAATATAGACCAAAAAAATTTCTCCCTTTGAACAGGAAGAGGGAATGGTTCAATTACTCATATGGACCAAAATTTTTATATGGGACTATTTAAGCCTTCATCTTGGGGGAGCAAACAAGACTTGATTGGTTTTGCAACCCAAAATGAAATAACTGCCTAGGTAATACACTTCTTTCATAGCCAATGGTTTCTTTCTATTTTTTTTTTTTTGGCTTACCATGCATACTCAGAAAATCTCAGATGTCGCATCTGCTTTTATTCCTTTATTTTTGATTTGTTTGTTTTCACCGAGTCATCCAAGCCCTCTTCAGTGCCCTGATACCCAGGAGGACCTGTGAGCCCACCCTTTACCATTCCTACCCACTCTCTCTAGGGCCCTACATTACAACATTCCCATCAATAGTGGATTGGATGCAGTTCTGTCTGGAATCCATTAGTTTCACTGCATACATCTAGGGTTTCCAGGCATCCGGTTTTTGACCGGAATGCCTGGTCGAAAAGGGACCCTAGTGTCTCCAGTCAGCACCGCTGACCGGGCTGTTAAAAGTCCGGTTGGCGGTGCTGCGGGTCTAAGGCAGGCTAGTCCCTACCTGTCCTGGTACTGCTCTGCACCCCAGAATCGGCCAGCGGGTCTGACTCTTGGGCAGGGGGACTCCACGTGCTCCGCGTGCTGCCGCCCGCCGCAAGTACCAGCTCTGCACTCCCATTGGCCAGGAACTGTGGCCAGTGGGAGCTGGGGGGGCGGTTCCTGCAGGCAAGCACACTGCATGGAGCCTCCTGTCCCTGACGCATAGGAGCCACACCTGCCAGCTGTTTGCGGGGTGCAGCATGGTGCCTTAGCCCTGCTTCACCACTGACCAGGAGCTGCCTGAGGTAAGCCCATGCCCCAACCCCCTGCCCCAGCCCCCCAACCCAGAGTCCCCTCCTGCACCTCAAAGCCCTCAGACCCACCCTCCAGCCTGGATCCCCCTCCTGCACACCAAACCCCTCATCCCCAACCCCAGCCCCCCAGCCTAAAGCCCATACCCCCTCCCACACCCCAACCCCATGACTCAACCCACAGGCCCTTCCCACAATCCGAATCCTTCAGCCCCACCGCCCCAACCTGAAGCATCCTCCTGCACCCCAAACCCCTCATCCCCACCCCCACCCCAGAGCCCACATCCGCGGCCAGAGCCCTCACCCCCTCCCACAACCCAACTCCCTGTCCTAGCCCAGATCCCCCTCCCACACCCTGAAGCACTCATTTCTAGCCCCACCCTGGAGCCTGCACCCTCGGTTAGAGCCCTCAACCCCCCAGAGCCCCAACCCTCTGCCCCAGCCCAGTGAAAATGAGTGAGGGTGGGGCAGAGCAAGCCACCGAGGGAGGGGGGATGTAGTGAGTGGGGGCGGGGCCTTGGGGAAGGGGCGGGGCAAAGGTGTTCCATTTTGTGTGATTAGAAAGTTGGCAACCCTACATAAACCACCACAAAAGATTCCTATAGAGAGTTATATGAGATGCCATCTGCCTCTCTACCCTTCCAGGGCTCTGTGCCCCAGTGCTGCATCTTCTGCTGGCCTGTACAAAGGAAAGGAGCTGAAATGCCTTATAGATTCGCCCATTAAATGGCTGCTACGATATATCATCAAGCCAGACCAGACTCGTTTTATTTAGAAATTTGAGTTTTTCTTTCATTCAATTTGACAGTAGTACTGTCTAAGGCACAAGCAAGAGCCTGGATGAGCTGTGATTATCTGTTCTCTGTCAGTGTGCCAGAGGTTATCATTCAATACAAGTAGCAAGCCATCATCATTATTATTATTTCAATTATTGCAACCTCACAGCCAAAGAAGACTGTAATGACTCCTTTAAACAAGTGTTGTTGATATTGTAATAAACTAATATTGTTTGGACAAATATTGGACTAATATTGGACAAACTGTGTGTTAACATCTACTGTACTTTTAACTACTTCCACTGACAGAAACTCACCCTCTATTGTTTATAAACACAAGTAGCCAGAAGAGGCTATATGGATCATTCTTTCAGAGTAATTTCTTTCCATATACGTGGGTGGGGTGACAAAAGCATTGTTGTATTGTGCAATCTATTCCTGTGACTTAATTTTGGTCATTGTATGTGAATACTCATCATAGAGCAGCAGATCTATTTAAGAAAATAGACAGCTAATAAGACAATTAACAACAGAAGTTGGAGCAGCTGGCGCAGGTGCAGGAAATCTCTAAGTATTTATGCATTAAAACAATAGGAACAACTATCTTATAGTGAACTAGTTACAACAGGGAAGCTTGGGTTTAACTTTACCCCAAAGTACATAATGAATAAATGGTTTTAAAATACTAAATCCAAATATTAATTTCATAGGTGAAAACCCCATCAAATTAAGATATTGTACGTTTCAATGGCTAGAGTCTAACTCAGACTAAGTATAGTAGTGGTGAGTTATTGCAACATATACACATGAGGCCATGCTGCTCTCAGTGATACTGATGTAACAGAGCAGAATCAGACCCATGATTATTAAGAGGCTGCACTCCCCTTGAGAGAGGCTGCAACAGAAAGATGTAAGAGGATGGATTTCAAGATGGTTTGGCAACTCTTACTTAGAGCTGCCTCACTTAGATAATGTCAAAACCATAATATCATTCTACTATCTTTAATTGTATATTTGATTATCAAATTGCATTGTACCACTCTAACATAGCTTGCAGAAGTGGGGGGAAATATTCTGCTTCTGCTCCACACCCTAACATACATAAAACAAATTATGCACTTTGTCAGACTTATCATATAGATTCCTCCAGAAACAGCCATTTACAGAAATATTGAGACTGACCTCTTCTTTGTGTGGAGGTCCTGAATCACATAAACCAGATATTTCTGAAGTCTGAGAGCAGTGTAATTTCATTCTGCTCCCTATGCTGTGAAATATAGAACCATTGGTGTCATGAAATCGAAGAAGTATAAAAATGAAAGTCCTTACTGATAGAAGCATGTGCAGTTTATATTAAATTAAGAGGGATGGAAACCAATCTGTAGCTTTTGAAGTACATGAAAAACTACATCTCCACCAAAGACACTAGCAGGTCGGGGTATAAATGGAAATAACTACTTTAGGGACAGGCTATTTAGGACCCATATTGAAAACCTGTGTATCACATATTTTCACAAAATCAATTTATTTCCAACAACTTGGGAGCTTTATGGTTTATGAAATATAGTTATAGTCTAACTGTCAGCAAGGAGCAAGATTTCTAAAGTTGGAAAACCACTGAAGGTTCTGCCCCCTCAAGAATATATATATATATATATATATATATTGTTTACTTCCATCTGAACCCTAATGTCTCCTACCTTTTGGTATTTACTTTCTTCTTGTAAAACGTCTATATTTTATCTATATCTCAGATATAGTTAAACTCCAAAGTCTAAAGTTCATGTGTATTTCTTTATTTCATAGGAAGTAAAATATTGAGACCAACAAGGGATAGAATGCGAGATGCTATTTCCACTTCTTACTGATCAGTAAATATTTTTGGTTTTTTTTAAGGATGAGTCTAAAAAGACACTGTAGGTATAAAGAAAAGGAGTACTTGTGGCACCTTAGAGACTAACCAATTTATTTGAGCATGAGCTTTCGTGAGCTACAGCTCACTTCATCGGATGCATGCATCCGATGAAGTGAGCTGTAGCTCACGAAAGCTCATGCTCAAATAAATTGGTTAGTCTCTAAGGTGCCACAAGTACTCCTTTTCTTTTTGTGAATACAGACTAACACGGCTGTTACTCTGAAAACTGTAGGTATACTGATTGTAGCTGATCCGCTTCGTTATTTTTCCTCCAAATGAGATTTTTTTAAAAAAAATAAAGTGGAATGTATTAAAAATTATGAGATTGAACGTGCTTCTAAAGCTTGGTATACTGTGCTATGCCATGGATATTTAAATACATTCAAAACCATTTACAATTATTAGAGAAGTTTCTGCCCTCAGATTTTTTATTTTTATGAATTATAATAAAAGAGAATTCTGCTGACTACAATGAGAGTGGCACACACACTCAACATGAAATATGGCCCATTGCTACTTTTTTTTTTTAATTTCTCCCATAATTTAAAGCATTGGTTAGGGGTAGTAATTTGGGATAGTCCCCACACTGATGTTTTACTACTGTCTATACTACTCTCTTCAAGCAGCATGGCAAAGTATATTTAAAGCTGTTTGTAGAAGTAGGTGCTGTCAAAATTTGGTGCTATGAGAATAGTGTCATTGCTGGAAGTGCACAGACTGCGGCCGGGGGCGGGGGAGGAGAAGGGATAACATGCCTTTTTATGCACTTCCAAAAGCAGGTTCTCTTCACACCCCCTCTTCCACAGTGTCTGTACTTTAAAAGGGCCACACCCAGACCTGCAATGGGGAAGCTGTGATGTTGGCAAACTAGGTGTCAATTGTTGCCAAGACTGCAGGCATTAGCTAAGAACTGACAAACTTACAGCTGGAGACCAGACCAGTTCACCTGTATGTTAGTTTTGCTCAAAATAGGTATAAGTCTTATAAAATGTATTTAGTGTTTAGACTCTATGAAATGCTTGAAAATTACTGCATGCACTAATTTCTATATCCCATGCTATAAGAAAATATGTAATCTTTGCTTTATAGTTTTGAAAATGTTTGCTCCAAACATGTGAACCTGTTCATAGGAATTGTCCCTTTCACCCATCCAGACGGACTATCAAAATCAGATGGGCCACCAAGGACCATCACAATAAAAAGGACTGGTTAATGGCCTATCACACCTGGGAAATAGTATGTGCAAGAAAGCTTGTCCTATGAACTTGGAAGCTGAATGAAGGAAATAAAACAGTCACAGGAAAATTTTCTCTCTCTCTCTCTTTGCTATTGGACCTCTGACAGGGCTAGAGATTCTAAACCGAGGTAGAGTTCCTCTGGGTTTGCCCTGAAAGACACTTTGAATGAACAAATCACTACAACTCTGTCAATCTTAGGATTTAGATGATAACTCATTTGTGTGTGTGTGTTTGCTTTCACCTGTAAATAACTCTTATACCCTTTTCCTAATTAACAAACCCTTAGATAGCTTATTACAGGATTGGCTACACGGGTTGTCTTTGGTGTAAGATCTAGGATACCAACTGATCTGTGGTAAGTGACTGGTCCCTTGGGGCTGGAAGTGGTGTGAACCAGAAAGTGGTGTGATTTTTGGTGTAAGTGACCATTTATCCCTAAGTCCAGTTTGTCTGGGTGGTAAGATAGACCAGAGAGACTATGGGGACTGTCTGTGACTCCGTGGTAAGACTGTTATCATGATCCATGAGTTCACACTTGTTACTGATTTAGTGAATATAATTATAGAACACACCACCAGTTTGGGTTGTCTTCCAGTTGCGAACCACTTCAAACAGTATGACAGAAGTTTTGTGGTAATTTACTGGCACTAAGCTCTTCTGAAGCTAATATAACTGGGATCCTTGGGACATACAAAGTTGCCAAGTTGTCCCAGTGTTCTGGAGAGTCTTGATTTCCAGAATGGTTCCTTGGGACTGAGAGTAGACAGTGGAAGTTACAGTAGTTCTCAGGCTGCTTTAATTTACCTCAGGGATCTAGGTGGAGTACATGGTGGCTCCAGGGCAGGGAGGGTTCAAAAGTGACTTGTAACCACCTTTATGCCTGCATTCCCCATGGCCCTCACCCTTAGCTGCACCAAGCACACTTTAGCTAAAGATCATATCCCACCTATCAGCAAGATTGTATGTGTTATAGGGATATTCCTTATCTTCACAACAGGGAATCCCATTAGTATCTATCAAATCTATCTAGAACTTTAAGTGCAATAGAGAAAAATTACATGAAGATGGGGTGCGGTATAAAGGTTTTAGCAGGAGGAGTCTGGGATGACTGCATTACTCATGAGTGGCAAAGTCACAAGCAAAATATGCAGGTCATCCTAAAGCAGAGCTAATGGAATCTTTATAACACACCATCATATATTATGTACACATATTCTACAGGAAATTTGAAGGCCTGATCTACACAGAGAAGTTTAAATTAAATCAGAATGGACCCATATCAATCCCCGTGTACACTCACACTCGTTTAGCTAGCTTGCTGGCAAAAGTGCCAGCTTGTGAGAGGGTTTTATTAAAGACCACTCTTTAAATCACTTTATATTTGGAGCCAGGTGCCTCAATTATCATGTGTCCAGTAGTGCAGGGCTCAGAGGATTGTGAGTATAGTAAAGCCACTTGCACTTCTAGTGGAAGCACTGGCTCCCTTGCTGTTAGATATGTTGTTGATGTTGCTTTACCTGGAGATACACACCATCAGCAAGCAATGAATCAGTCTAGGAACGTGAAATACAATGAGTCCTGATTAGTCTTCCTCATAGCACAGCACAGCCCTTTCGGTTGTCAGTACAGCATGCTGTGTGCCTGAATTTAATAACCATTTCAGACTCTCAAATAACAGGCTCAAATGGAATTATTTAATCAAAGAATATTAATCAGAGATTAGTACTGCACTATACAGAATACAGAAAGAATAGTTACACCAAATGTGGAAATGTAAGAAAAAGAGCTGACCTTTGTTTCTTTCTCCTCGGTAACCGGTGAGTCGCTGAGAGTTTTGCATTCTTTGCCTAATTCTCAATACCTCTGACTTTTTATACTGTACGAGACAAAGAGACAACTTCTGTGGATGGAAAAACACTTTCCTGTGATGGATTTTGCTACGTTATGTTTTAATGTTTTCATTTACCTCATTAGTTATGGAATTTCCCTTATGGTAACTATGTTACATGATTGACAAGCAAAAAGGGAATTCTAATTTGGTCACTATTCCTAACAGTAGGGCCAACTGGCAGTTCTCCGTATCATCTTTTAATGCATCCCCATTTCATTATTAAAGAAAACATCTGCAATAACAATAGTTCCTTACTAATCAAGAAGTCCTGCTTATAACTCTGTAGACACTTTTGGTAGTTTGAGGGGGCCTCTTTCCTAAACATCTATTTTCCCACAGACTTGGAGGTGCCCATCTTGATGGATTATGGTCCAATACTCAATCATAAGAAATTCCAGAATATAAGTCACTCACCGGTTATGGCTCAACACTCTGGACTTACTATTCTGGACTTACTCTTTGTTAATGCCATAAACATTTTGAGAGAACAATTAATATGTAAATGAAATTAATATTCAAATAAGAGGACTAAAAAGGTTAATATTTACTGACAGGTACCAACAATCAGAATGTAACTATGCCATAAAAATAACAACATGATGTGCTTAAGATGACTTTTTATCTCTTAGAATCCTACAGATGAAAAGCCTGCTATCCAGAGTTTCTAAGGTAAGGGACAGGAGATTAGTTTTAAAAAGAAGACTGCACTCCACCCACCTGCACTCAAAGCAGGCCAGCTTCTTCAATACAGAACTGCCCTGGTTCTATGCCAGGAAGTCCCAACTCCCAAACACAGCTACTGCAGTGAACAGTCTGTGCCTGATGATTCCTAGCATGAAGCAGAGTAACACTTCCACAAATGCCAGGGAAGGAGACAGCTGAGCGGTCTCTATCTAGCATTATAGATCCTTACTCCTCCCTGGCACAAAACATTAACAGCCCTATCCTACCCCAGCCCACTGGTCCATTTCATGTTGTAAAACACCTCAGAACTGGGTAGCATCATATGGATTCATTTCTTGGATCGATAGCGTTGATGAGCCAGTAAGCATCAGATTCCAGATCTGAGACACCACACAAAAATACGCATCTTTACAGCTACTATGCTTGGGAATTTTCATACAATGTCTAAGGTTTATAACTCATATATAAAGCAAGTGGCATTTAGCTCAGTCCCACCCCTATACTCCTTGCAAGTTGACTTGACAATTAATAGCTAAAATGAAATTAAATACCTAGATTCATAAATTCTCTGTCAGGTGCTGAGCAACTCCAGGAAGTACAGAGTACTCTCAACTTCCATTAATTTCAATGAAAGTTAAGGGTACTCACTCTATTATAAGATTAAACCTGCACACAGGGTTATACTATTCACTAAACTTATGTCAGGAATGTCTATTCCTCTAAGGCATATTGGCAGAGGCTCTAGGGCGTTTTCACTGTCTAGCATAATTTTAGTTAAAACTCACCTCCTTAAAAAACAAACAGTTCCTCATTGGGATTCACTGTTCCCTATCTTTTTCTGTAGAAACAATTATAAAATGCAAATATTTATATATCACATTGATCTCCAGTAATCCTCAATAGCAATTCAAAATCCTGTGTTATATTTTACAAATTAGAGAGAAAAAAATATTCCTCCCTTTGTAATAAGCACTGTGCTGGCATTCAAACAAGAGGTCTAGAGGTTTATTCTCATAAGATTCACACACACACACACACACACACAGTGCCACTCCTCCTAAACATGTATTTTATATGCATGCTTTAAAAAGGTTCACCAGAAGGGATTATTTTCTTTCTTCTTCCCTTATACTAATATAATTGCAAAAGAACTGTCCTAACCACAATGCCTTTCCCCCTGCTAGGCAGTCAAAATGGCCTTTTGCAGTGTACCACTCACATTAGATGTAAGGAAAAGAAATTCTAATAGTTCTGAAAGAGTTGAAGATCAGTAAATTCAAGACTTACCCCAGATAACACAAAGTAACATAGAATGCTGGAGTAGGTGTGACTTGTTATGTAAGAACTTTCTGGACAGATTGGGCATAAATAGCATAGAAAGAGACCTCTTCTTCATAAGACAAAAGTAAAAATAATCTTCAATATATTAACCAACATGGAGGATGTACTCATCAAGATGAAAACAGAAAGATGTGATTCATCATAATGATACACATCACTGAAGGAAAAAATGCTTTAAAACTCTGGATTTACTCAAAACGATAGTTAAAGGAACTACAGCTGTTAGAAAAGCAAAGCTTTTAAATAATTCCCCCTTTTTGAAAAAGGATTAGCATATGTTTTGTCTTGTTTTATTTTAAAACAAAGATGAAGACAACAAAAAAATCTCAAACCCCGGCTGTCTTTGTGATAATCCTCTTTGTTTTCCCTTTGGTTTTGTCATTTGCATTTCAGATTTTTTAAATGATTACTGTGAAAAAAATAATTTAATAAATGTCTCTTGTTTATAACAATACTGTTAAATGACCTTGCCACTGTTACAAATGACCTTGTGGGCTCTTTTTTTGTTTTGTTTTGGTTTTTTTTTTTTTTTTTTT
Organism: Caretta caretta; assembly: GCF_965140235.1. Taxonomy (NCBI): domain Eukaryota; kingdom Metazoa; phylum Chordata; order Testudines; family Cheloniidae; genus Caretta; species Caretta caretta. Next base: position 128,842,596 of record NC_134207.1, read on the forward strand.
TCAAAGAATGACAGTAGGCACAGGTTAATCACACAAAAGAGCTAGGTCTGCTAATTTTTGGAAGAGCGTACAGGGCAGTTCACCTCATATTTCTGGTGTTGTTCGTACATGGACATTAACTTTCTCTGAGGGACAGGAAAACACAGACATACCCCGACTTCTTCTCAGAATTATTTTCAGAGCAAGAGGTCCTTCCTTTATGAGGAGCCATACAATTTAGGAGTTGCCTTGGGTGTGTGCCAAGAAATACTCTCTCATCAGCCAGAAAATTACTCCATTACAATATAAGCTGAGCAAAATTTGAATGTCCATCCTGTGGGAAATTCCAACATTGTAACATTTGTTCTTGTCCCAAATCGAGCTGAAAAGTTGAAATTTCAATTTTTTTCAAGGAACAATAATTCAAAAAATTCTATTCCAAAAACATGAAAAAGTTTCATTTTGACATTTTCAATTGAAATTGAACATTTCAATATTCCCAAAATTGAAATGTTTTGTTTCAGTAAGTTAAAATGTCCAAAAAAACCACCCCTTTATTTCAAGTTATTTCAACATTTAACTGCTATTGCTAATTGTGGTGTTCTGTTTTATGGGAGATGTTATTCAGGAGCCTGATGTCCCCATTTCCTGGGCCAAATTATCTATCCTATAACTCATCCAGAATCATATGACTTTCATGATGACCACAGAGGGAACTCAGTACATTGTCTTATGGGGAGATGTAGTCCTCCAGGGAGACCAGCCCATAGGCGAGAATGGGGCCTGAAATAAGGCAATGTTCCTCAAGAAGACAATGCAGTTTAATATTTTGATGAATTGTTTTGAAATGAAATGTTTCAGATAAGTTAAAAAAAGAAATATTCTGATTTGGGTAGAACTGACCCAAAATGAAATATTTCATTTGAATTTTCCAGAAGGCAAAAATTGAAAATGTTTGGCAAAATCAAAATGTTCTCATGGAGAAATTTGATTTTGTGGAAACTGCACTTTCCATTGGAAAATTATTCCAATGGATAATTCCTGACCAACTCTAGTTACAGTGAAATATATATATATATATATATATATATAACGGTTTATCACTAAATATATTTTAAAAATTGTTGAATCTTACCTTATGGAAGACTTATTTGAGTTAATATTTCTATACAAAATATGATGTATAGAGTCTAATATAACCACTTCTGAAGCCTACTCAGTATCTAGAATATCATCTATGGCAATGCTCTTAAGCCTAATAACCTTAAGCATTAAAACTAAAGGTGAGCTTGATGACAGCACAAACCTAAATATATATTATCTGCTTTTGAAAAGATTGGCCAAACTGCATTGTAAGACTGGCTGATCAAACAGAGATCAGACAGTCACATAGATGACATAGTAACCATAAAGAATTCCACAGGGTATTGGACTATTCCTTGCCCTATAAGGGGCAAATCAATTATCCTTGATGAATAGCCCATCACCAAAGTAGAGGAGTTCATGGCTATTTCAATGGTGACAGACTCACAGGGCAATATACTAAAAGGTTACTTTCCTTCTGCAATCAAGCTTGACCAAAGTTATTAGGCAAGTCCATCTCTATTCTCTTTCTCACCTGGATACACTTTGTGCTACGCTTGATGCTTACTCATATCCAGATAACCATGTACTCCACGGTGGCAAGTATTGTGAGAGAGGTGGCATACTTTAGTAATATAGTGCATGGTGTCATGACTCAAGAGCAAGATGCCTGTCTAATGTAAGTGTGCTGGTTTCTTCCTCAATTTCAAGTTACTCTTAATAAGAAGAAATGTCTTTCTAGGATGCCAGAAATGGCGTGTGTGAAATACAAGCTCTCTCAGTGGCAGGCATCACTCCCCTTCACTCTAATTCAAAAGGTATTCTATGCTTGCCAGTCATCAACAGCCTGTATTTCACAGGTTAGGATACATTTGAGGACTCCAGTTAATGTGACACTGAGGTCATATATGAAGTCAGTGACCTTAATTCAACTGTAGGAAAACTTACCTTTCCTTTGACATATGATACAACTCTTACCTCCTAAGAGTTTGCACTTGGCTGTTTGAGAGTGTAGGATTAGTCCACAATCTTAATGCAAAAGTAGGAAAATTATCTTTCCAGTGACATGCAATATAGTATGACTTTCAACCCTGGGTAGTAAGGGTGATTTTCACATTTATGCAGACAACCAGAATTATCAAATTATGCATTACATTATAATGTGCAAGGTGGGAATGGAAAAATTGGAAGTTATTATACTGCAAACCAGGTCTGAGCTGTAAGGCACAAGAGCAGGCATAGAATGCAGTAAAGAAAGAGAAAGTACTGCATAACGGAACAGACTCTATAATTATATGTTCTTTCCTCCTTTCTTTCAAATTGTATTTCTTTTAACTTTACCCATTCTTTCAGTCATTGTTTTCACTGATGTTGCTGAGTACACAAATACAGAATTTGCATCACTGAAATACGAGGCAGGAATAAAATGTCAATACTTCCTTTGTAACTGGCATATTATTTCTGCCATGTATTTCAATGGGAGGAATAAAATGTCAAGTAAATGGCAATTACACAACGAATATATGATATTTTATATATTTGGTGGATAAGCAGGAAAAGAATTTGCTGAAATTGTGTTTTCATTGAGGGGATGGGGAAAAAAAGCAGGCAAGAATACAATGTGCCTCAATTTAAAGACTGCAAAGGCTCAACTTTTAATGTTTTTGGTTTTTGACATTTAAGGAGGACGGGGTGTCACGACTGAAGGACAAAGAAGAGAGGCAAGAATTTTATTTTTTAAACATGGATTTTTAGTGCTGTGGGAACATGCCTGACTGACAATAGTTGTAACTGAAATCTTTGGTGTTATCTATGGAACTGATATTCACCGCTGACTTTGCTAATCTCCACACCATGATGCCATTGTACCTCATTTATGACTTATGGGGTGACTGCTAGGAGCAAAAGGACAGTTCAGTACCTGTATCCATTTGTTAACTGGATTCCCTGATGAAACTGTAGAGAAAGGGGTCTACCGTAATGGTGTTCTTTTGTGGACACTAGCCCACTGGCAAATGGATTGAAATCACTACATCAATGATCATCCACCTGACAGTAACAAATATGAACCTGTAAACCAAATCAAAAAGGCTCTGCTTCCCATTACTAAACTACCATATCTGTCAGCACTGAGAGTTCTAAATAAGGACATGGATAGAATGAGGATGCATCTTTGAAATCTATTGAAGTGCATTGGAGTTTAAGAGAGAGAACAAAAAATGACATCTATTTTATTAAAAAAGGAAGGATTTACTTTTCTGAATAGGTACATCTAGTACGTATGACCATCAAATGCCCCAGAAAGTGGCAGTCTTGGTAAGGGCCCATTACTGGACCATTAATTAAAGCTGGCTTTAGCTGTTTTAACACACATTGTTCATTTTAAAGAGCAACTTTACACCATGGAATGAACAAGAAAAACAATTTCATTTTAGTGTGATCTTCACCCTTTAAGTTCTCAGTCTCCTATCCCACTGGTGAATTTATTTTCTGCTAAAGCACGGAAACAGTTTCACCCATCACGACTCTAGACACCAGTATTTTAAGCCTCTCTTGCATTGTGCAAGAATATTGCATTGTGCTATAGAATATGTATGGAAATATCCCCATAAAAGACAAGAGATTTTCAGGGGATTCTGCTTTATAAAAATATTTTTGAGCTAGGAAATTTGGTTTGTGTATATATAGTTAATGTGTGTATTAGGAATTACCCCTCCCCTTTCTCTTTCTGGAATTATAAAGAGCTCTTTGCGCATTGGGCAAAACAGCGTGGTACATTAAATTTAATTCCTCTGTCAGCACCTCAGCTGCACTCTTTCCATTAACCATTTCCAACCAATCTGCTGCTAATACTCCAAAACTCTGAGCCATTTCAGTCAGCTGCTCAGATTGATTGTGTTGAAAAATATTGACCAGAAAAATACTTCATTCTTTCTCCAAAGAGTTGTGTCCTGCTTCCCATAACCCTTACAGAAAAAGGGAATGGATCCAAGGCTCATGGATAGGCAATATTCATTTCTGGACCAGTGGCAGGTCTAAGGTCCAATATTTCATCCACCAAAGCTATAATTGAGAGTTTGTATAATTGAAAAAGGAGTGTCCCAGGTTCCCAATCTGACCCACATAGCACTTGTTTATGTAGGTCTGGTAGGTCCCAAGTCATTAGACTTCAAAGTCATGACAATTATATTATATATATATATATATATATACACACACACACACACAAGCTTTTGAATGTAATTGTATAGGTTTCTAAAATATACATTATATTTTTTTCTCTCTCTCATTGACTTGTACATTTGAACTAATGGTACTAGCATCCTTATTTTTCCATTATTCCAGTAGGATTCCTTGCAGCATAACATATAAATCATTGCAAGTCAGGCTGGGAAGATATGACCTTGCTTTACAGGTGAAGGGACACAAAAATAGGGCCAAAAAACCTCTCCAAAATATTTCTTAAATAGTTTTCCCACCTGCTAAATATGTGGCATATTTAGAATAGTTGTTGGTACATGGTTGTAGGAAAGTTTTATTGGCACTGACTTTGGAAGATCTGTGTAATTTGCTCATGTGTTTGCTACTCATGAATAATACAGTCAAACTTAACTCATGCCAAAACACCTTTTTCATCCCATCCCACACAATCATGTATTCTGTATACACATGACAGAGGTGCCTCAGCCAAATCTTCAGATCCAAACAACCTTGAATCTTGAGATATTAGACCTGAATAGAGTTGGACAGGAAATAGCTTTCTCATATTGGGAATTTTTTCAAGATTCCAATAATTTTCCTGTTCTGCACTGGAATAAAACCAAGACCTTTTGAAGTTTTGAAAGAGAGACCCTAGCCAAAAACCCACTGGTTATGGCTTTTCCAGGGTTGGCTCTTAGCTATTCCACACAGTCTTTCCTCTTTGTATGAATATTTTTTGATCAGGGATTTGAACCTGAGTCTGCCACATCCCAGGGGACTGTCCTACCCTCTACTTATACAGTCAGTCTCTATTTCCTTTTTGTCCCAATGAATAATAAATGATTTATACAAAGTAGAACAGCTCCAGCTCCATCAGCAGAGAGAGAGAGACTAATTATGGGTCTATTTTCTATACTAGACTGGGTGACTCTCTCTCTCTCTCTGTCCTTCCTCCTTCTCAAAAATTCTATCCTGGACCTGAGAAACCTTTCCCACTGAAAGTTACATTGAAACTGGTACGTTCCCATTAAAAGTTTTGTTTCTGGCAAATCAGCATTTTCTGAGGAAAAAAAATGTTATGATATGAGCACTTTGACCATGTAATTTAAATTACGTTCACTGGAGAATTAAGCCATCATATGGATCGTAATCCTTATAATTCCTTTGACTGTTTTATTTTAGAAGGATAGGTGGAATAAATGTCTGAATTATGATAAAAGCTGTGTTTCTCATTTTAATATTTAGCTTCTGCAATAGCTGGATGGTAACATGGAACGCGGGGCTGATGACCCCATATGACTTTGGTTTTATTTCTAAAGCTTATGCATACAGTGGGCTGGATATTAGAGGAGGTACTATTATAAGCAGACATCTCTACCTTCTAATGTAAGTGGCATAGCCAAGGCATCCTCAAGGACCTCATTTAACATTCCAATTACAATTTTGTCAGAATGATGGGCACTAATGAAATTGCTCACTAATGCTGAGCACTGCAATTTTGTTAGTGATGCTAATAAACATGGACAGTGCCATCATTTCTGTAGAAAGATCCGATGTGTGTGTGTGATGGATACATGCCATGACAGAGTTCATGCCATTAACACAGATTTCACTAGCCAGATGGTCAGAGCAACAAAAGGTGAAACTTTGACAGCAGCTTTGGGTTAATAAATATTATGGTTTACAAGTAATTTAGATTATTCCGCTGCCTAATAATTTTGTTATATTCAATAATTGTTTCGTTAATTTTTTATTCTTCTGTAATTAGAGGAGTGAGCCAGGGAAGAACTTAAATATATCAACAAAGAAACAAAGAAAAAAGGAAATGTAAATTAAAAAAAATGCTCTTTTGACATTCTTGAGTTTTATTCATAGTGGTTTGTATAAGCCCTTTTATCTTAAATGAGCCTTAGTTTTCATCAGTTCAGATACTGAATTTTGTGTTAGGCTCTTCTCCACGTTGAAACTCAAAGTCATTCTGGTTTCAGCTCCATATTGCATTTTTTTAACTGAAACCTTAAGCTGCTTCAGGATGGTTCAAAACGCAAATCATTCAGAAGATATAGCCATTTTTGTTTATGAAAATTTCTCAAAATCTGATTCTTCTCTCACTTACATCATTTTATGTTTACTTCAATGCAGCTTCTCCTGCTTTACACCGTCATAAGTGATTACATGCAATGAGCCCAAATCTCCTTTGCCTCGCACTGTGTGCTAAAAGGTTGTACCATTTTAATCTGGAATGTGTGTTATAGAGCAAGCCCTCCAGAAACCATCAAGATGCCACATTTCCTGTACATTCATTATGCAGTATTTTTGTTTTTTCATGTGAGGTGCTGCATGCTGGAAAGAGAAAACAGAAGAGCCAAGGACAATGCATTTGCAGGCTATGGCCAGAGAATAGTAGGAAGTTTGTTACCTTTTTTTCTGTACAGAATTTTTGTTCTTCATTAAGTTTAATCCTGAAACCAGTCTTGTTAGTTAAGTATATTACATAATACCAGCAGTGGGAGGCAGAGTGTGGGAAGGCCCAATAAGAGAGGTGACAATGAAATGGCTGCTTTGGAGTCTGTGCAACTGCAAGTAACTTCTTCGCCAGCCTTGAGAAATGCTGAAGATGCCTGGAAAACATTTACACAGGCATTTGAATTGTACATGAAAGCTGCAGACAAATAAACTGGAAGATGAGCAAAAGATTTTTCGGCTCTTAACAGTGGCAGATACAGAAGCACTAGCTATACACAATGCATTCCATGTAGATGGTGGAGGGGGTAGAGAGAGGTCAGCTTTGCAGAAAAAATGAAAGTCTTTGAAGATCATTGTGTCTCTAGAAAAAATATTACTTATGAAAAAGATATATGTGCAGGATGGGAACCGAGAATGAAGGGGAACTGTCAAGGAGTTTGTCACAGACTTAGCACTAAAAAGTCAGTTCTGTGAACGGTTTCAGAGTAGCAGCCGTATTAGTCTGTATTTGCAAAAAGAAAAGGAGGACTTGTGGCACCTTAGAGACTAACCAATTTATTTGAGCATAAGCTTTCGTGAGCTACAGCTCACTTCATCGGATGCATTCAGTGGAAAATACAGTGGGGAGATTTATATATAGAGAGAACATGAAACAATGGGTGTTACCATACACACTGTAACAAGAGTGATCACTTAAGGTGAGCTATTACCAGCAGAAGGGCGGGGGGTAAAAAACCTTTTGTAGTGATAATCAAGGTGGGCCATTTCCAGTAGTTGACAAGAACATCTGAGGAACAGTGTGGGGTGGAGGGGGGAAAAACATGGAATATGAGAAGACTCTCTCATTAATGACCAGATTGTCCTGGGATGTAACTATAAAAAAATCTACAACCAGAAACAGAGAGATAGGTCTAACACTAAAAAAATCAATGTGTATATGCCAAGCAGCAGAAGAAACAGAAACATATAAAAGCCCCTACAAAAAGGCACTGACAGACTGTGAGTAGCTAGCCCAGCAAAGGGAAAATTCACAGAAATTAAATTGGCCAGTGATAGAAACATTGAAAGCAGGAAACAGTGCCAGCTATCATAAGTATAGGAAAGACTCAGAATTTGGGAAATATACAGAAACTGTACTAAACCCAACCATTATGCTAAAATGTGCAGAGAAAGCAAGAAACTATATGTATTCAGTGCAGAAAGGGATTCTTCCAGTGAAAAGAAAGAGCTGTCCTTATGCACAATAATAGAGGAGACTGCAAACTCAAAAGATTGGCTAATTTAAATGTGCACAAATGTCACATCTGTGCAGGGCCCGGGGTGGAAAAGACATCACTTGTGGGCTGGAAGTGACGTCACTTCCAGGACCAACCACGCTGAGGGTGGGTAAGGGAGGCTGCGGGAGGTGGTGCCTCTCCAAACAGCAAGCCTGGCCCCACCCAAAAAGGGCCCTGTTTCGGCAGTGCTGCTGGGCTCCAGGGCGTTGGGGCCATGCCGCCCACCTTCCTGGGGCCAGGAAGAGTGCAGCAACACCATGCACTCTCCCTCTCGGCACTCCAGGACTGGAGAGGCTGCAGAGGTGCTGCCATGCATGCTCCTTCCCGGCATGCTCTCTCCAGCCAGTGGTTCACCCGCCGCCCAAATGTCGCCGGACAGTTGCCCTGGCCCACAGGGCCCCCCAAAGCATGGAACCCAGAATGGTCGCCCCGATTCGCTGTCCCCCAGGGATGGCTCTGCATCTGTGACATACAAGATAAAAACTGAGGCACAAGTAAATGTTAAAACCAAAACTTAAACAGAAAGATGTAAGGAGCACATAAAAATGGAAGAGTCAAAAGTGTCAAAAGTGAAAACTTTAATGGATGAATAATTCCAGTGTTGGGAGAGAGCACATTGATACCTAAATAAAAAGGGAGAATGATAAAACAAGAGTTTGTGGTGGCATCCAGAGACAACCAACCAGTTCTGGGCTAACACATGTGAAACGTTGGTCCCATCAAGATGAAGTATGTTATAGAGACATAAAGAGAACTTAGAATCAGATGTGTATGTATTACTAGCATTATATGAAGTTGCATTCATGGAAATAGGTACTTCCTGCTAACATACAAGATATGGTTAAGAATGATGCACAATTTATGACACATGGCACACAACATTCCACAAGCTTTAAGAAAGAGGGTAGAAGAAGAGCTGCAAAACATGACAGCGATGGTATCATTCAGGGAATACAACAACTGATGGATTAGGTTCACTCCTTAGTTGTTGTGGGGGGAGGGGGGAAAAGTGGAGAATTCCAGCTAAGTAAGGAAATGAACAAAAACATAAAAAGAAAATATTTCCACATGCTCATAAAAGTGAAATATTGTTTAAGATGGCAGGAGTCAAATTCTTCAGCATATTAGATGTATTGATAGGAATTTGGCAGCACTACTCAGACCCAGAGTTCCAAGATCTGCACTTTCAGCACTCCAACTGGCAGACATTGCTTCATCAGAGACTCTCTTTCGGAATACATTTGATTCTAGAAGTCTTTCGCTGTACGTGCCAGATGCTAGAAGATCTAGCAGGCATGAAAGTGTACACTGATGACATAACAATTTTGGGCAGCATCACCACTGTCCATCAGGAATGAGAGCTAATAACCTTAAACGGAATAAGGCCAAAGTCAATTTTAAACAATGGAAAAACCATACTTGAGAGAGAGACAGACAGACAGACAGACACACATACACACACACACAGTCCTCAAAGCAAATTATGCCCAATGAATCTAAGATTCAGACAATATTGAACATGCCAATGCCTGAAGATAAAAAATAATTCAAAAGCTTCTAGGCACGTTGAGTTATGTCAGCAACTTCATGCCTAACTGTACAGCTCACACAACTCATCTAAGACATGTCCTCTTCAAGGTCACCAAACAGGCTTGGATGCCAGAGCGTGAAAGAGAGAGTCCAATAATTTAAATCAGAGCTCCAGTGCTACAATTTTTTGACCCATTGAAAGACCTCAAACTCTCTATAGTTGCCTTGAAAGGAGGGCTAGGAGCAGTAATAGTACAGTGTAATGAAAATGATTGGTTGCCAGTCTCATATGCATCAAGACCTATGACAATTACAGAGAAGATGTATACAAACATTGAAAAAGAGCTACTAGGTCTAGCATATGGATGTACAAGATTTCACACCTTTCTTTTCGTTCATAGCTCCAAAGCAGAAACTGATCACAAACCACTAATTGCAACACACAGAAAGGGAGTTGGAGAAGCACCATCAAGGATAAGGTGTTTTGAAAATACAGAACGATGCAACCTGAGTTCCACTTAGTAATAGTGGCAAAGAGATCCAGATCGCTTTTACAGATCCAGACTAACACGGCTACCCCTCTGATACTTGCCCTTAGTAATGGAACTGTAATGTGGTCTACAAACCCCGTACTGAACAGAAATAGGGGGAGAGGAGAGATCCTCCTGTTTACAAGCAAGCATCTTGGTCACAACTCCTCACAGTTGCCAGGGCTGCCAATCATGGAGGTAGTCACCCAAAGCTGCAACCAATAAAGGAAACAGCGTCTGCTATAAAGTGAAGAGTGCAGAGAAGGAAAGGAAGGCATAAAGGCCTGGGGGAGTAAGGTGGTGATAGCCATGCACCAGGATGCCTCCAAGAAAACAGCCAGGAGACTGGAAGAGATGATGAGTGAAGGGCTGACAGGATTAAAGGAAGGGGAGGGTCCAAACAATGACCTCACTGACAGAAAACTAAGGGCGGAGGACAATCGGGTGAAGCTTAGGCCTCTCAAGAGGCCACCCCAAGAGGCTGTGACAGGAAGACACACTCTCACAAACTTATGCTCTGTCTAACAATATAAAGCCTGATAATCTAGAACAAACCATAAACATACTGTGACAAAGCTCTGTCCTTGTCTCCGTGGGCCCACATTTCCTGGCAGATTTCGCTAACCGCAGAGGCTCACTGTGACCCTTCACATAGCCCTTCTCTCTCTAGAGACAAGGGTCACAGCCTACTGAGCCAATTTCATCATAAGCCAGTGAGGGAGGGGAGGAGAAGCTATCCTCCCTTGCACAGTCTCTGTTGTCTCCCAGTCTCAGTGATTAATCAGGGGGGAAAAAGGGGGAGCCCGGGCCCGCCCTCTACTCCGGGCTTGTCATAAATATAAAGGGAAGGATAAACCCCTTTAAAATCCCTCCTGGCCAGAGGAAAAACCCTTTCACCTGTAAAGGGTTAAGAAGCTAGGATAACTTCTCTGGCACCTGACCAAAATGACCAATGAGGAAACAAGATACTTTCAAAAGCTGGGAGGAGGGGAAAACAGAGTCTGCCTGTGTGATGCTTTTGCCGGGGACAGAACAGGAATGGAGTCTTAGAATTTAGTAAATAATCTAGCTAGATATGTGTTAGATGATGATTTCTTTAAATGGCTGAGAAATTAAGCTGTGCTGAATAGAATGGATATTCCTGTCTGTGTGTCTTTTTGTAACTTAAGGTTTTGCCTAGAGGGATTCTCTGTCTTTTGAATCTGATTACCCTGTAAGGTATTTACGATCCTGATTTTACAGAGGTGATTCTTTTTATTGTTACTTCTTTTTTTACTGTTTCTTCTATTAAAATTCTTCTTGTAAGACCTGAATGCTTTTTCATTGTTCTTAAGATCCAAGGGTTTGGGTCTGTGGTCACCTACGCAAATTGGTGAGGATTTTTACCAAACCTTCCCCAGGAAGTGGGGTGCAAGGGTTGGGAGGATTTTGGGGGGAAAGATGTTCCCAAACAACGCTTTCCTAATAAAATAAACCCAGATAAACATTTGGCGGTGGCAGTGGAAGTCCAAGGGCAAAGGGTAAAATAGTTTGTACCTTGGAGAAGTTTTAACCTAAGCTGGTAAAAGTAAGCTTAGGAGGTTTTCATGCAGGTCCCCACATCTGTACCCTAGAGTTCAGAGTGGGGAAAGAACCTTGACAGGGCTCCAGCCCAGGGACCCTAATAGTATCAGCTATGGTAGCTGACTTTTTAGAAACAGGACACATACAATTCCCTGGGCTACTTCCCCACAGCAGCCCCCACTTTCTCAAGATCCATTCACCCTTACCTCAGGGCCTCCTTCCTTGTACCTGATATAGTGTGTACTGCTCAGTCTCTCCAACAGCACAACTTCCTCCTACAGCTCCCAGCAATGCGTGCCCACCTGACTAATGGAGAGGCTTTTAACTTGTTTCAGCCAGCTCCCGATTGGCATCAGGTGTCCCAATCAACATAGGTCTCCTCCCTGCCTTCTGGAAAGATCTTAATTGGCCCCAGGTGTCTTAATTGACCTGGAGCAGCTGCCACTTGCTTATTCTGGTAACAGGGATTCATTTAGCCTTTGGTAATATATCTGTCTCCCATTACTTTACTATAGCCATCTGGCCTTGCCCCATCACAGTACATATCAACATGATAAAAGCATCATGTGCTGTATCTCCACGCATATGGTATGAACTGGAGACAGACTGCCAGCAGTGACACAAGCTACAAGTAAAGGACGGGGGAAAAGCAACACCCATCACCTGCATGTTCCCACTACAGAAATGAAGTTTCAGTGATCTCAGGGGTGTTCTTAAATGGAGCACAGATAATGCTTCTCATAGTCATGAGAAGAAAAGTGGAACAGATACACATAGGGCACAAATCACACAGGAGAACTAAGAATCTGTATTCCATTCACTGATGAGCGGTGACATCAAAGAAATGGTGAGCAGGTGTGGAATGTTTTAGAACTACAGAGATTCCCAGCAGAAAGAACCAACGTTACCACACAAATAACTCTCAATTCTATAGGACAAAGTCAGAATTGACATACGGGAAGCCATGATCATCCAGTTATAATGGACCACTCTACCAATTTCCCAGAAATAGTCACACTTGAAGATACCACAGTTGTCACAAATATTAAATCTTTATTTGCACATCATAGAATTCCAAGAACAGTAATATCTGACAACAGCCCACTTTTCAAGAATAGGGGATTCCTGGATTTTGCTAACATGTACAACTTTCATCATATAACATCTACTCCCAGATATTCTCAAGCCAATGGATTAGCTGAATTTGGAAGAATTTTCTCAAAAAAAGAAATGGATGCAACACAAGATCCATATTTTGCATTACTCATCTAATAATACTCTATTTGGATGCTGACAATTCCTGAATTTTGAGTTGCAATATTCTTTGGGCTAGCCCAATGGTTCGAACTTTGGTTGAGGGCATGGTGGAATTGCATCAGAAATGTTGGCTGGCAAGTGACTGAGATTCAGCCCTAGAAAGGATTTCAAATGTGGTCCATTGGTTGGGTCATCAGTTTCCCTGGTATGAACTGGGTACTCTTGGGATATACAATAAGAACACTGATCTATCACCCCCCCCCCAAATCTGAGTGATATTAGGAGCAATACTTCTGCTGGCTATGATAACATACCACCAGGGTTCTTGAAGTAATTCAGGACTCATGCTCACCAGTGGCCAGCACGGCTCTTCACTCAAATGGACAACAAATATCAAATTCTGAAGACATAGCAAATGTCAAAAGTCATAACGCTCCTAAAACTGGGAAAAGACCCACATAATGTTGCAAGCTGTTGACCAATATCTGTTGTCTGTACCATTCAAGGTGCCATTCAAAACTCAGTGTTGAGCAAGCAGGCTTTTGAAGAGCTCGGAGCATCTGCATTTTTACATTTTAGTATGGATGAGATCAGCAATGCATGTAGTCTGGAATCCTTTCTCTGACAGTGTCAGAAGCTTCAGAGAAATATGCAAGAATCCAGGTAATGGTATCATCTGCTCAGAAGGAAAGTTTCTTCTTGGACCCTCCCTCCCCCATCAATTACATGTTGACTTATCTCCTGAAACATGAAGGATTATAGCCCCCTTTTAAAATCCCATCTAACAGACGTCTTCATCCATATAAATGTCTAATCCTTTTTACAATCCTTAAAAGCTCTTGGATCTCAATGATATCTAGTGACAATCCATTCCACACCCCATGATATATTTCTTATTCATCATCTTTCATTGGAGAACATCTCCATCTGAAATAAACACCACATTATTAGAAATAAGCAAAAAGATCTTTCAACCCTTCCCTACCTGTTTTAAAACCTGCCTAATGAGTTTTGTCCATTTTGAAATGAGGGGATTGGTATCTTTTTGCTTAAATGAAGATCATATCATTCCCTTATCACAGATCTACATTCAATTCTCCATGAAGCCAAACCACTCCCCACTTCTAACACCACTGGTGAATATTTAATCAAGGTTGCAATTCAGCAGAGTACTGAAATGCATGCCTAATTTTCACCTAAACTATTCATATGCTTAAAGTTAGGCATGTACTTAGGCACTTAATTGAATCATGGCAATAGTCTTTCTTCATTTGTGCTTGACACAAACTTTATTGACTAGTCTCCAATTCTATTATATCTAGACAGCACTATCTGACTAATTAATTTTAATTCTTTCTTCCTATATATGTAGCCATTAACCCATTCAACAGTTCTGACTTCCCTGATAATTATTACAGTAACCACCCACCAGCAGAAATACCAATATACAAACAGTTAACTTCACCAACAGCTAGCAACCTAAATCAAATGGAAATAGTTTAGTGGTGGAAATAGGAATAGTGTGGTGATGAAATTCTTTGGGTAAAGTTTACTTTAGCCAGCCAATACCTTTGACCCCGTCCCCCCACACCTCCCCAAAATCCTATCAACCAAATAATAACCATTCTCTTTGCAAGTCCTTGAATACAGCTTGATTTTATTAATTTGATCTTTACTTGCTTCAGTGGAGAATCTACCCCACCCCCCTAATGTAAGATGTCCCCATTGCCTACACAAGGTTTATTTGACCAAATATTCATTTAATATCCAGATGGAGGAATTTCAGGAGCTTATGTGACTTGTATTGGAAAGGCATTCAAAAGTGTTCATGCTTTTTGATACATTATCCAAGATATTTGAACTTAATGAGCTTACAATATCTAGCCAGAAATTTTGCAAGAATAGAGTATAAGTTTTCCAGCATTGCCTTCTCTTTATTTGCCAGAACGGAAATACCATCAGAACAGACATTCTTGTGAAATGCTTAATTTGTAATGAAAAGTGCTGGGGCTCAAGCAATTAGGTGCCAAGGCTCAAGCAATTTTTTTTTCTTTTATAACTGATGCAGCAAGCCTAGAGGTGCTGGGGGTCAGCGCTTGCAAGTCCTGGCACAAATTAAGCACTGTTCTTATGGCACATTGTGATATCACTTCTTCTTCCCATCCTGCCTGCAAACAGAAAGTACGAAGTCAGGGAAAGTGATAAACATTAGTAGAGAGAAATAAATATTATATATTATAGAAACACACACACACATATATTTGTCCCAAACTTCAGAAAATTTTGGTTTATGAGCGAAAGTTTTGGGTCATATCTTATTTTATCTAACCCTGTATGGCCTGCCCTATTCTTATATGTTGTGGCTGTTTTTTAAGTCACAGCAACAACATGCAATAGAGCTGGAATTCACCTTAATACATGGTCAGGGATGAACTATGATATGAAATTAACTGCCTACATGAATTGCAGCTGGATATGCTACACTGCTGCACTGATTAAGTGCCACAACAAATAGCCATGGCTTTCAGAACCAGTGTTACCAGTCATCTTAGCAAATCAACAACTCTCTCCAATGAAGAGATTGATTAATTTGTTGATAGTATATAGCCTATGTAAGTCATCTTTCTATTTTCCATAAAAGAGAATCACATAATAAAATACTGTGAACCTGCTAAATCTTATTGGATAATGACATTTTGACTAGCAGGAAACCACACCAAGCTTATCAGGCTAACTAACCAGTAGCTAAGCCAAACAAAGACAGTTTGATAGTATTTGTATAAGAGTTCCAAGAAGGACAATTTTTCCCACTGTGTGGATTTTCTCTTGAATCATAAAAAATAAGCAATTCTGTCCCTAGCCCAGCAACAAACATTTTATCTTCCTACTGTTTCATTCTACTTGCAGACCCTTACACACAGTAGAAATGATAAGCACATAGTAATTATGGTGTGTTTTTTTTTCCCTCAGAGGGAAAAAAACTTTGAAGGTCTTCCCACATTTTATCCCTCCAACCTCACACCCTCAAAAGGCAATTCACTGTGGTTGGCCTTGTTTCCAAATATTTGTTTCTATGAACATAAATTACTACATTGGAGGGTCCACAGCTCTATTTTCAGGGTAGGACAGACTGACTTGTTTCATTCCAAGGGCATAGCCACCCCAATTCTTTCTACAAGTGTCTTTAAAATTCACTAAAGCCTCACAGAAATGAATCTCATTTCAAAATTAAGTACTGTATTTAAAACACTAGTAAAAGTCATGAAACATTTAATGTAGGTTTAAATTTTGAATAGTTTTCTGTAAATGTATACAGTTATAAGCCACAATGCATTTAAAAGAGCCCCAATGTCTTAAAGCCTTAAATGTCTTAAGTTTATTAAAACATATTAATCTTATACCATTAAAAATATGTTGTTTATTTTAAAGTATCAATCTCAGGGTTTTCTATAGCACCCTTAACAGTAATATCCAAGCGCTATCCAGGTAAATTAGACCTGAATGGTGAGGACCTGAATGTCCTCCATGGAGTCTTCAGCTCTTTTTTTCTTTCCATGTTTTAGGAAGCTCTGTTTGGGAGATGTTATATTGTATAGTTTACAATAATATGTATTTTAATACTCACGTACACATCTATACTATTATATATTGTTTAATATACAAGTATTACATAATATACTAGTATAGATACTTATGTGGACGTGTCTACATATACCTATTTGTACATGTACACATGTATGTAGACACACACACCTGAGTGTGTGTGTCTACATATATGTGTAAGTTCATATACATATATACACACTGTAATAGCTTGGACTCTTTTAGGTTGTGGCTGGATGTTTTCAGAGATCTTGTCCCATCAGAAGTTCTTCTAGTTATGAGGGCACTCGGACTCTGAGTGTTTCAAAAGAGTCTAAAGCGGTCTGGCTTATTTCTGAAGGTTGAGTACAGCTAGACCCGAGGGCAGGGCTTATCTTCAATCTCTCCCTTCGGCAAGCAGCTTGTACCTGGCCTGGTGGGACCTTGGGGGCAGCAGACGTTCACTAGCTGGCCCCCAGCAGGTCTGTTGCAAATGCCAGATAACTTTGGGGCATTCTTCCTGGTTGTTGCCCCTTCCTGTGACAAACTCTCCCTTTCAAACTTTCTTCTTGCAAGTGGACCAGGCTGTGCCTACCACAATGGGGTCTCTGAGTCCTATTGTAAGGCAAATTAACACTACAACTTTCTAAAAATAAATACAAAATGTCAAAATTGGAGATTCTTGCAGCCTGATCTAAGAGTGATAATACTTTGGGTTTGTATAAACTTTCTGGTATTTCATGGGTCCACTGCAAATGCTTTATCTTCATTTTTCAAGTATTGCATCCAGGGTTTGTTAACTGCTACAGATTGTCTTGATAGGTAATGGATGGTAATGCAGTTGCTGGTAGAAACTGTGTCTTGGCCAATAGGTGGCTTTGGACATCAGGAAATGAACTGGAAGTGAATGGAGGGATCAAGAGCATAATGCTCATTACAGACAGGCCCACTGAAGCAGGCTGTGCAGTCTACATGTACTGAAACCTATGCAAAGCTTCTACCTTCAGCCCCACATTCAGTCAATTACAGTAATTTAAACCAGATGAATGAATCACTGTGGTCAAATCATCATCAAGAGGAAGAGTAAAGTTGGAAGAAGACATTTCTCTACACTGCTGCTAACTAATCATCCAGGATTACTAAGGAATCCAGGAAGACCACACCACGTTACACTTGGATGAGGAAAAGGGAGAATATCACATCTACCTCCTCAAAGTTTACCTCCCTACACCCATCAGAACTGTTGTCTTCTCTGTCATTAGTCTGAGCCTGCTCTTGTTCAGTCTGGTGCTGATCTCCCAGAAGCACTGAGACAACTTTGTCATGGCAATGACAAATATGGACAATTATATGTTTAGGTAGGTGTCAGTAGTGCCTTTTCTGTGGTGAAAAATGTGGCATTTCACCACTTTTCCTTGAGGTCTCCTGTAGACGCTGAAGAGAAAAATAGATTCATGTAGCACTTCACAAATGAGGAGCTTTAAAGAGTAGTAGTAACCTACCACCATACTCTGGGTCCTGCTACACAGGAATGATAGTTGGATGACTGGCACTTTGTGGTTAACGTCATCAGCAACTACAGAAAGTTTGATTAGTAGCACAGGCGCCAACTTTCCAAAATGCTTGGGGGTGCTCAACCCTTGGCTCTGTCCCAGGTCCTGCCCCCACTCCACTCCTTCCCAAGGCCCAGTACAACCTCTTCCCGCCTCTTCCCCACCTCTTTCCGCCCAGTTCCACTCCTTCCCCAGAGCATGCTGTGTCCTTGCTCCTCCCATCCCCCCCCCCCGAGCCTCCTGAATTCTGCAAAACAGCTGACTGTGGCGGGTGGGAGGTTCAGGGAGTGGGAGACGTTAATTGGTGGGGCCTGCTGGCAGGTGGGAGGCACTAGGGGGTTGAGGCAGAGCTGATAAGGGGGCTGCTGGTGGGTGCTCAGCATCCACCATTTTTTCCTGAGGGTGCTCACGGAGCACCCTCGGAGTTAGCACCTATGATTAGTAACATGAGCATTGAGATATGGCCTCTATCTATTCATTCAAGCAGGCAATCCTTTAGTGCTCCTACAGCTGTCTCCATACTGTGCTCTGGTCTGAAGCCTAGCTATGATGGATCCACAATGTTAGCAGGTCATATGCTGTTGGATATTGGTTTTCCATTACTCTAAACCCAGGTTTAAAACTAGATTGACAAAGATCAGGAAAATCTGAGGACTTTGTATGACTCTAAAGTTGCCTTACCACCACCACCTTCTTTAGACTCTTTCCCAAAAATGGAAGGTTTCAGACAGGGCAATGTTGGCAAAGACATCAAGTGATGGGTAACCAGAAACTGAACAATGGTCCAGCAGTAAGCATGTTTGAAGAAAGCCAACACCCTACCTTCCATTGAGGATGCACTAACAACCTCAAACAAAAAATGAGTCCAATACTTCTCAGCCTGATTTCATAAGCCATAAAGAACAAGGGACCAACTTTAAGGAAGCAATACTAAATATAGTTATTTAATATCTCTGTGTATTTATTGCCTTATCTAAATCCTCGTCTTAGTACTGTAAATATTTTGCACTCATCCCTTGCTTGCTTCAGACCCTATTTTAAATATATACATGTCTCCTTTAGGATTTGCACCAAGCAGTTTGTTTTTTGTTTGTCTTGAGCTATGAAGTCCTCTACCAAATCATCAAAAGGACTGACTGTAGGATTCATACAAGGTTCATGCGCTTGGCAACATTCAGGGCACACCCGGAGTGTTGTATAGGAGCTGTGCACACACAGCTCTTCTCAAGAGCATGAACCTTGGAATCTCGCCCAGATGACATGAACCGTGGGAAGCCTCCCAGGACTGGGCTCAAGGCCCGAGAGCAAGAAATGCGGTAGATAGAAACTAGTAAATAAGAATGTTAAACAAAGCCAGTGTATTCCTTTTATCTGTTGGAGAATGTAATGTGCGGGGGGAAAGAAAGAATAAAGGGGAAGGTGGAATGCTGACAGGCAGAAGTCGGTTGGCAGACCAGCTCGCTTGCTTGCTAAAAGCTCTGTGCTGTCTTGTATTTGAACCGCAACAACTGACCACTGCATGACAGTCTCCGTGGCCTGGATAAATAAAATCTGGTAGACAAATGTCAGACAAAACAGATACTTGTGGTAGCAATTTGAATTCCCTACTGCTATTAAGTTATGAAGTGTTGGAAAAACTGGCTTGTAAATATTGAGGCTTAGAAGAGGGCTGAAATACTTTGATAAAAGCAAAAATGCGCACACAGATAGTAAGCTAGGATGTTATTTCAGGTTTTAAACTCTGATTAGATCTGCTGCTTACTCTGAAATGATTTATTTTGACTGAAACAATTTTCACCAGATCACAGTCATATTTATAAAAAAGCAATCTTTACAGAGACACTTGAATTTTGTCATAATTAAATGAAACAGGACAGAAAACATTTGTGTGCACATATAGGACTAGATTCTGCCTACTAGGCATAGGCCTTAGTAAAACTGTAGAGCAGAGGTGCTCCCTGCTTCCTCTACAGAGGGAGTTTATGGGGGATTGTCCCCTCCTGAGAAAAGCACACACTCTTTAACAGATGGCACTGCATATTCTAAGGAATGATAGGAGGAAGAACAGCAAAATAAAGACAATGGATTTCAAGAAGACAGACTTTTGCAGACTTAGGGAGTTGGTAGGTAAAATCCCATGGGAAGCAAGTCTAAGGGGAAAAACAAGTGAAGACAATTGGCAGTTTTTCAAAAACATTATTAAGGGCACAAGAGCAAACTATCCCACTGCATAGGAAAGATAAGAAGTATGGTAAAAGACCACCCTGGCTTAACCAGGAGATCTTCAATGATCTAAAATTTTCTTTTAAAAAAAAAAGAGTCCTACAAAAAGTGGAAAATAGATCAAATTACAAAGGGTGAACAGAAATAACTAAAACAAGTATGTAGAAAGTCCAAGGCATAAAACTAGATCAAACTAGATAGAGACATAAAGAGTAACAAGAAAACATTCTACAAACACATTAGAAGCAAGAGGAAGACAAAGGACAGGGTAGGTCCGTTACTTAATGGGGGCGGGGGGATAATAAACAGAAAATGTGGAAATAGCACAGATGCTTAATGACTTCTTTGTTTCAGTTTTCACCAAGAAGGTTTGTGGTGATTGGACACCTCACATAGTGAATACCAGTGAAAATGAGGTAGAACCAGAAAAGGCTAAAATAGAGAAAGAACAAGTTAAAAATTACTTATACAAATTAGATGACTTCAAGTCACCAGGGCCTGATTAAATGCATCCTACAATGCTCAAGGAGCTGACTGAGGAGATATCTGAGCCATTAGCAATTACCTTTGAAAAAGTTATGGAAGGCAGGAGAGATTACAGAAGACTCGAAAAGGTCAAATATAGTGCCCATCTCTAAAAAGGGAAGTAAGGACAACCTGGGGTATTACAGACCAGTCGGCTTAACTTCTGTACCCGGAATGATAATGGAACAAATAAAGCAATCAATTTGCAAATATTTAGATGAAAAAAGATAAGTAACAGTCAGCATGGATTTGTCAAGAACAATTATGTCAAACCAACCAGATAGCTTTCTTTGACAGGGTAACAAGCTTTGTGGTGGGGGGTGGGGAGGGAGTGGTAGATATGGTATATTTTGACTTCAGTAAAGCTTTTGATAGTGTCTCGTCGCATGACCTTCTCATAAACAAACTAGGGAAATGCAACCTAGATGCAGCTACTATAGGGTGGGAGCATAACTGGTTGGAAAACCATTCCCAGAGAGTAGTTATCAGTGGTTCACAGTCATGCTAGAAGAACATAATGAGTGGGGTCCCACAGGGATCAGTTCTGGGTCCAGTTTTGTTCAATATCTTCATCAGTGAATTAGATAATGGCATAGAGAGTACACTTATAAAGTCTTTGGATGATACCAAGCTGGGAGGGGTTGCAAGTGATTTGGAGGATAGGATTAATATTCAAAATGATTTGCACAAACTAGAGAAATGGTCTGAAGTAAATAGGATGAAATTCAATAATGGCAAATGCAAAGTACCCCATTTAGGAAGAAACAATCAGTTGCACACATACAAAATGGGAAATGACTGCCTAGGAAGGAGTACTGCAGAAAGGGATCTGGGGTCATAGTGGACCACAAGCTAAATATGAGTCAACGGTGTAACGCTATTGCAAAAAAAGCTAACATTATTCTGGGATGTATTAACAGGAGTATTGTAAGCAAGACACGAGAAGTAATTCTTCTGCGCTGATTAGGCCTCAACTGGAGTATTGTGTCCATTTCTGGATGCCATATTTCAGAAAGTATGTAGACAAATTGGAGAGAATCCAGAGAAAAACAAAAATTATTAAAGGTCTAGAAAACATGACCTATGAGTGAAGATTGAAAAAATGGGTTTGTTTAGTCTGGAAAAGGGAAGACTGAGAGGGGACATGAAAACAGTTTTAAAGTATGTAAAAGGTTGTCACAAGGAGGAGGGAGAAAAATTGTTTTTCTTAACCTCTGAGGATAGGACAAGAAGCAGTGGGCTTAAATTGCAGCAAGGGAGGTTTAGGTTGGAATTAGGAAAAACTTCCTAACTGTGGTGGTGGTTAGCATTGGAATAAATTGCCTCGGAAGATTGTGGAATCTCCATTATTAGAGATCTTTAAGAGCAGGTTAGACAAACACCTGTCAGGGATAGTCCAGATAATAATTATTCCTGCCATGAGTGCAGGGGACTGGACTAGATGACCTTTCGAGGTCCCTTCTAGTCCTATGATTCCCCTCTCTGTGTGGTCCATTACTGAAGCCTGTCAACTGGGTGGAAGCTGAGCCATGATTCATCCTCCCTCAGTACCCTTACTTTGGAGACTATTTGCAGGAATACAAATGTGTGAAAGAAACAACTCTGGAGTTCCCCTGAATGCAGGAACTACAACTGTCCTTTCCTCTTGTGAGGGACATGCAAGGGTATAGAGGAAGGTTCCCTCTGCTCCTCACCGTGCAAGGTACAAGGACTATAATTGATGTTTTGCACCTCTCTCTGCACATACACTGCTCTACCACATCTTATTTATGTGATAATATGGGCACAGAACCTTGCATTGTTGGTTTGTTTGTTTTTTTTTCTACTTGAGACCTAACACCCATGAAATTTTTCTTATTCTCAGCCTGAGGTTAAACCTTCTCAAGGAATGCAGCACATCAACAGCCCATGCATCAGTTATAGAATCTTTAGCACTTCCTGGTGCTGGAGGCCAAATTTTCAAAGAAGCCTGTTTTTCTTTTTTCACATCAAAAATATCTATAACTGCAGACCAATGCTCCATTCATATAAGGCCAAATGTTTATGAAGTACACAGATACTTCTGTATCAAAGGTGCTTTTTCAATCCAAATCATTATTTTTAGCCACTTTTTCTCTAGCTATGTACCATGTGTAAGCAATATGGCCTCCATTTTGCAATCTTTACTCAAGACCCCAGCACTGGGGTTAGGCAAGAGAGGGCACAGACAGTATTCTTGGAATCTGACTGGTCATGTGCAGGAGGCAGCCTTCATTTGACTGCCTTTGCTACCCAAGTGAATGGGGGGTGCTAAAGTGAATATAAGTGATGAACTGTGCCAGAGTGGGCAGGCTGAGTGGGTTAAGGATTTGTTCATTCAATTCCTCTTCTGCATACCAGTCAGTGTCTGGAAAGCAAAGCTCTTCAATTAATGATGTGCTCTTGAAAGGTTTGTAAGTAAATTTTAGGAATTAGCATGAAGCCTCGTAGTTAGGCTAAGTTGGCATGAGTGTTGACCTAAGGTTATGAAATATAATAATCTGCTTTGTGATAATTAAGAATACCTCAAAAAGAACAGTACACAACAAAATAAAAACAAGTTTTAAAATAGGGGCTTTTTGCAATCAAGGTAACCATGGAGTAACCACATTGATGTATGAATTTTTTTAGGAAATTAATTTATTCAAATAGGAGTACTAACTGTCGCAAGCTTAATTATGTTTCACTGGAATACCACATAAGAGTAGGGGATGAAACTTCATCATATATGATCCCATTCATGTGTGGGTGGAAAGGAAATGGGGTTATCCAACCATCGTTGGGTAACACCTTGGTTAACAAGATGATGTAAACTGGGTTATCACATCTCACTAATGATGTACTCCACAGATTAATTCTTCTATCTTTGTTTTCCACAATTCTCAGGAGTTCAAGTGTATGATAACACAGAGATTTCCTCTTATTTGTATCAATGTATTGTGGCACTGCAGTTATTTGTATGTTTGTTTGGATTTAAGTATAGTCTTCAAGTCTCTGTGTGTGTCTCATCAATCCCACCCTGCCTAATACTCTTATGTAGCCAACTGGATAAAGACCTTGTATTAATGATGTCATAGTTCAGGGTAACTGCATCTCTATGAGAATAGCAACAAAGTGAGTGTCAACAGTTATAAGTACCACTCACTTCTTTCTGTGCAAGCCTATTTTATTTTTTAGGTAGAAACACTACAGAAGAACAATAAAAGAATGTACACACATTCTAATAAGCTTATCAGGGTTGACCCCAACCATAACATGGATTCTGGAAGGAGCAGTCCTTCAAATCCCCACTTAAAGGGATTCCCTTTGGTTAAAAATTCACCACAGCTTCAGCTCAGAGTAAGTACCCAGTCTTATCGGGCCTCAGTAGGTCCCATCCTTCCAACTTCTTCCAAAGATCAGTGCTCTCGGTGGACCAGGGGTCATGTCCATTTTCTGAATCAGGAAGAGGGTGCTGACCAGTTTAAATCCAAAAATCCTTTCTTTGTCTGTTGGTCGCTGGAGAATACAGTTTGAACTAGCATATTCATACCTCCACAGTGAGGGTGACTTTCAGGGGATTCCCTTCCTACTGGAGAAGGTACATTCATATAATACCACAAACAACACATACACAATTACATTTTAATATAATGCCTCCCACAGGTATTTACCTAATTGAATAAAGTTTATCTTAATTCCATAAGACTTGTTCTGGATATTGTCCATCTGTCACAAGTGATGTGCAATTTTGTATTGTAATTAATGACAGGCTAGAGTTTCACAACAAATTGTACAGTTAGCTGACGAAATCAACAATTGAAATTCTGTGAGGCCTGTGTTATGCTGTAGGATTAGAAGATCACAATGATCCCTTCTGGCTTTAAAATACATTAATCTGTAATAAGTAGTTATGAACCCCTTTAACTGGAGGAGTCTTATTTTGGCCATGAGACTTTATTCAGACAACTGTCCCATTGAGGTCAGTGGGGGAGCTTTGTCTGAGAAAAGACTGCAGTTTTGGCTGTGGATTCATAGAATTTAAGGCCAGAAGAAATGTTAAAATCATCTAATCTGACCTCCTGTATATCAAGGGACATTAAATCTCCCCCAGTTAACACTGTTTTGAGAGGAACCACATGTTTGGCTGAAGGTATCTTCCAGAAAGGCATCCAGTCTTGATCTGAAGATATCAAGAGATGAAGAATCCAAAACTTCCTTGGTAGTTTGTTCCAGGGGTTAATCACCCTAATTTGAATTCTCTGTGAGATTAAAGAGTCCTTTAGCATTCAATATTTTCTCCTTGAAGAGGTACTTTTCACAATGTTAATAAGTCACTTCTCAATATTCTTTTGATAAGCAAAAACAGATTGAGATGTTTAAGTCCTTCACTGTAAGGCACTTGCTCCAGCCTTCAAATCATTTTTATGGCTCCCTTCTAGACCCTGTCTAATTTTTTAATCTCCTTTTTGAAATGTGGAAACCAGAACTGGACACAGTATTCCCATATCAGTGTCATCAATGCCATAATAAATCATTACTCCTACTTTTGCTTCCTTTATCAAATTTCCCACATTTCTAATTGATATGGATTGCTGTGTATTTCCCCCCGCCCCATTTTTTTATATACTGCTTTTGTATTTCAAATTGCTGTCTACATTTCACCACTGAACCACGATTAGGTTTTTAGCCAAAGTTGCCCTCTTTCTTGATTGTAGAATCATGGCTTTTTGTCCATTTAATAAACATTTCTTATAAAATGCTCTCTTTTCATTCACAGTTTTTGGACTAATTTTCCTCAGCTTTGCAAAATTATCCCTTTTGAAGCAATGTTCTCTTTTAGCCCACACTGAATGTAATCTTATCCTTAGGGAACTATCAACTTCCAGTCCATTGATTAATTCATTTATATCCATCATAATGAGGTTGAAAATAAAGTTATGTCATAGTGAGTGCAATACCTTTTGTATCAGAAAATTATCATCTATAATTTTTGGAAATTCTAATGATATTTTACCACTGACTGCATGAGTACTGCAGCATATGTCTCTGTCAAGGTTCCTCCCCCACTCTGAACTCTAGGGTACAGATGTGGGGACCTGCATGAAAAACCTCCTAAGCTTATCTTTACCAGCTTAGGTCAAAACTTCTCCAAGGTACAAAATATTACACCCGTTATCCTTGGAATGGCCGCTACCACCACCAAACTAATACTGGTTACTGGGGAAGAGCTGTTTGGACGCGTCTTTCCCCCCAAAATACTTCCCAAAACCTTGCACCCCACTTCCTGGACAAGGTTTGGTAAAAAGCCTCACCAATTTGCCTAGGTGACTACAGACCCAGACCTTTGGATCTTAAGAACAATGAACAATCCTCCCAACACTTGCACCCCCCCCCTCTCCTGGGAAATGTTGGATAAAAAGCCTCACCAATTTGCATAGGTGACCACAGACCCAAACCCTTGGATCTGAGAACAATGAAAAAGCATTCAGTTTTTTACAAGAAGACTTTTAATAAAAAATAGCAGTAAATAGAAATAAAGAAATCCCCCCTGTAAAATCAGGATGGTAGATATCTTACAGGGTAATTAGATTCAAAAACATAGAGAACCCCTCTAGGCAAAACCTTAAGTTACAAAAAAGATATACAGACAGAAATAGTTATTCTATTCAGCACAATTCTTTTCTCAGCCATTTAAAGAAATCATAATCTAACACATACCTAGCTAGATTACTTACTAAAAGTTCTAAGACTCCATTCCTGTTCTGTCCCTGGCCAAGACGACTACAGACAGACACAGACCCTTTTTTTCTCTCCCTCCTCCCAGCTTTTGAAAGTATCTTGTCTCCTCATTGGTCATTTTGGTCAGGTGCCAGCGAGGTTACCTTTAGCTTCTTAACCCTTTACAGGTGAGAGGAGCTTTCCCCTGGCCAGGAGGGATTTCAAAGGGGTTTACCCTTCCCTTTATATTTATGACACGCCCCCCAAATCTCAGCTAGGGTGAAACACTGGCTGGGATTTCTTCCTGGAGCTCTAGGAAAACAGAGTTAATAAGACACATGCATCTCTAAATATACTACCAAGTACATAAAGACTAACAATATTTTCCACATCTGAAGGACGATTTTAACCAGTTGATTCTGGGAAACTTTCACGGGAGAGTGCATCAGCCACTTTGTTAGAAGCTCCTGAGATGTGTTGGACGTCGAAATCAAAATCTTGGAGAGCTAAACTCCACCGAAGAAGTTTTTTGTTAGTTTCCTTGACGGTGTGAAGCCACTTCAGTGCAGCATGGTCGGTTTGCAGGTGGAAACGCCGTCCCCAAACATATGGGCGTAGCTTTTCCAGGGCGTAGACAATGGCATAACATTCTTTTTCAGTGACTGACCAGTTGCTTTCCCTCTCAGACAGTTTTTTGCTGAGAAACACTACAGGGTGGAATTCTTGATCAGGTCCTTTCTGCATTAAAACTGCTCCCACACCACGCTCGGACGCATCTGTGGTTACTAGGAACGGTTTGTCAAAGTCTGGGGCCCTTAGTACAGGGTCAGACATGAGTGTCGCTTTAAGCTTGTTAAAGGCCTTCTGACACTTTCCGGTCCACTGAACAGCATTTGGCTGTTTCTTTTTGGTTAGGTCTGTCAGTGGGGCAGCGATTTGGCTGTAGTGCGGTACAAATCGTCTGTAATAACCAGCCAAGCCTAAGAAGGATTGAACCTGTTTCTTTGACTTTGGGACAGGCCACTTTTGGATAGCATCCACTTTGGCCTGTAGGGGGCTGATAGTTCCTTGACCCACCTGGTGTCCAAGGTAAGTCACTCTGTTTAGGCCTATTTGACACTTCTTAGCCTTAACAGTTAGTCCTGCCTCCCTTATGCGCTCAAGGACTTTTTGTAGATGTTCCAGGTGGTCTGCCCAGGAATCCGAAAATATGGCCACGTCGTCAAGGTAGGCGACTGCATATTCTCCTAATCCCGCTAGGAGACCATCTACAAGTCTTTGGAAAGTGGCGGGTGCATTTCGCAGCCCGAAAGGGAGTACATTAAATTCATACAGCCCGAGATGTGTGATGAAGGCTGACCTTTCCTTGGCAGATTCATCTAGCGGTACCTGCCAGTACCCCTTGGTTAAGTACAAGGTAGAGATGAACTGGGCCCGTCCCAGTTTCTCTAATAGTTCATCTGTGCGTGGCATTGGATAGTTGTCTGGGCGAGTTACAGCATTTAGCTTACGGTAGTCCACGCAAAAACGTATTTCCCCATCTGGTTTGGGAACTAGAACCACTGGAGATGCCCATGCACTTTCAGAGGGGCGGATTACACCCATCTGTAACATATCCTGGATCTCCCGTTCTATAGCAGTTTTAGCTTGAGGAGACACCCGGTAAGGTTGGACCCTAATTGGGTGAGCATTACCTGTGTCAATGGAGTGGTATGCCCGTTCAGTCAGTCCTGGGGTGGCTGAGAACGTTGGCGCGTAGCTAGTGCACAGCTCCTGGATCTGCTGTCGCTGCATACGCCCAAGGGTCATGGAGAGGTTCACCTCTTCCACACCACCAGCACATTTCCCTTCGTAGTAAACACCTTCAGGCCACTCAGCGTCGTCTCCTCCCTGGGCTGTAAACTGACAAACCTTTAATTCTCTGGAATAAAAGGGCTTTAGAGAATTAATATGGTACACCTTAGGCTTTCGGTTGGAGGTGGGGAATGCTATGAGATAATTAACAGCTCCCAGGCGCTCCTGGACCGTGAATGGCCCTTCCCACGATGCTTCCATTTTATGGGCCTGGAGCGCCTTTAAGACCATGACCTGGTCTCCTACTTTGAAGGAACGCTCTCTGGCATGTTTATCATACCAGGCTTTTTGCTCTTTTTGAGCATCCTGTAAGTTTTCTCTAGCAAGGGCTAAAGAGGTTCGGAGGGTGTTCTGTAGGTTGGTTACAAAGTCCAGAATGTTAGTTCCTGGAGAAGGTGTAAATCCCTCCCATTGCTGCTTCACCAACTGCAATGGCCCCTTAACCTCACGGCCATATACAATTTCAAATGGGGAAAACCCTAAACTGGGATGTGGTACAGCTCTGTAGGCAAAGAGCAACTGCTGCAATACTAGGTCCCAATCATTGGAGTGCTCATTTACGAATTTACGTATCATGGCCCCCAAAGTTCCATTAAACTTCTCCACCATGCCATTTGTTTGATGGTGGTAAGGAGTGGCAACCAAGTGATTTACCCCATGAGCTTCCCAAAGGTTTTTCATAGTTTCTGCCAGGAAATTAGTCCCTGCATCTGTGAGGATGTCGGAGGGCCAACCTACCCTGGCAAAAATGTCTGCTAGTGCCTGACACACACTTTTAGCCCTGGTGTTGCTTAGAGCTACTGCTTCCGGCCATCGGGTGGCAAAATCCATGAAAGTCAGTATGTACTGCTTTCCTCTGGGTGTCTTTTTCGGAAAAGGACCCAGAATATCCACAGCTACTCGCTGAAATGGAACTTCAATGATGGGGAGTGGCTGGAGAGGGGCTTTGACCTGGTCTTGGGGTTTTCCCACTCTTTGGCACACCTCACAAGACTGGACATAGGTAGAAACATCCTTGCCCATTCCCTCCCAGTGGAATGACCCCCCCAAACGGTCTTTGGTCCTGTTCACCCCAGCATGGCCACTAGGGTGATCATGGGCTAAGCTCAAGAGCTTGGCCGGGTATTTAGTTGGAACTACCAACTGTTTCTGAGGATGCCAGTCTTCCTTGTGTCCACCAGAAAGAGTTTCCTTGTATAAAAGTCCTCTTTCTATAACAAACCTGGATCGATTAGAAGAGCTGAGAGGCGGTGGGTTGCTCCGTGCCGCCGTCCAAGCTCTCTGGAGGCTTTCATCTGCTTCCTGTTCGGTCTGGAACTGTTCCCTTGATGCTGGAGACATCAGTTCCTCATGGGATTGTGGACCTAGGCTTGGTCCCTCTGGAAGCGATATAGGGGATGGAGCTGTTTCTGTTGACTGTGAACCGCTCTCCGCTGGTGCACTATGTTGGGATTCAGGCTCCGGCTGAGCCTCTTGGGTCGGGTTATCGGCTGCTGCCAGTTCAGGTTCGGTGGGGCCCTCTGGTGTTGAGGTTGCAAGTACTGGATTCAGTGCTGACACGGGGTCTGGTGTTGGTTGTTCGGCTGGTTCCGGTTCTGGGACTGGTTCCGTCTGGGTCTCTGGGACTGGATCCACTACTGCTGTTGCAGACATTGGCCTGCGGTCCGGGTCCATCACCTCTGACTGGGTCCTGATAGAAGTTTCCGGAACAGAGCTAGGCCTCACGGCTTGTTTAGCCTGGCTGCGGGTGACCATTCCCACCCTCTTGGCCTGCTTCACATGATTGGCCAAGTCTTCCCCCAACAGCATGGGGATGGGATAATCATCATAGACTGCAAAAGTCCACATTCCTGACCAGCCCTTGTACTGGACAGGCAACTTGGCTGTAGGCAAATTGAAAGAGTTGGACTTGAAGGGTTGAATCGTCACTTGGATCTCTGGGTTGATTAAATTGGGGTCCACTAAGGAAGCATGGATAGCTGACACTTGTGCTCCGGTGTCCCTCCACGCGGTGACCTTCTTCCCGCCCACACTCACAGTTTCCCTCCGCTCCAAGGGTATCTGGGAGGTATCTGGGCCTGTGGACCTCTGGTGTGATTCCGGTGCAATGAACTGTAATCTGTTGGGGTTCTTGGGGCAGTTGGCCTTTACATGCCCCAGCTCGTTACACTTAAAACATCGTCCAGCTGACGGGTCACTGGGGCGAGGAGGGTTGCTGGAGAACGGGGTGGTGGGACGATAAGGGGTCTGGAGGGTTCTTTGGGAGGTAGGTGGGGCTTTGGGCGGCCCCCGGTAATAGGGTGTGGTCTGGGGTGGTCCCTTCTGGTCTCCGCTCCAACTGCAACCAGTTTTCTTCTTCTCTGCCACCTCCACCCATCTGGCTCCAATCTCTCCTGCCTCAATTACAGTTTTGGGTTTCCCATCTAGGATGTATCTTTCTATTTCCTCAGGAACACCCTCTAAGAATTGTTCCATTTGCATTAGGAAGGGCAAATTTACTGGAGATTCAACACTTGCTCCTGATATCCAGGCATCCCAATGTTTTACAATGTGGTAGGCATGTCGGGTAAATGACATGTCTGGTTTCCACCTTAGGGCTCTGAACCTCCGACGAGACTGCTCGGGTGTTATCCCCATTCTGACTCTCGCCTTGGATTTAAACAGTTCATACTTGTTCATGTGTTCTTTAGGCATTTCAGCTGCCACCTCAGCTAAGGGTCCACTGAGCTGCGGCCTCAGCTCTACCATGTATTGGTCAGTAGAGATGTTGTACCCAAGGCAGGCCCTTTCAAAGTTTTCTAAGAAGGCCTCAGTATCATCACCTGCCTTGTAGGTGGGGAACTTTCTGGGATGGGAAGTGGTACCTGGAGAAGGATTGCTAGGGTTTGTTGGTATATTCTGCTGGGCCTTTATCCTCTCCATCTCCTCCACATGCTTCCTCTCTTTTTCCTTCTCCTCCTCCACATGCTTCCTCTCTTTTTCCCTCTCCTCCTCCACATGCTTCCTTGCCTCCATTTCCCTCTTGTGGGCAGCCTCTTGGTGTTGTTCTGCCTCCCTTTCTTGTTCCTTCTTCAGCTGCATGAGTTCTATCTGTCTTTCATGTTCCCTTTGTCTTTCCTCAGCCTGAAATTTGGCTAATTCCAGCTGTAGTCGAGCTGAGGATTTGGTCATTCTAACCTCTCTGTTTTTAACTAACTTTACACCCGAGGTTTAGAAATAAACAAACAAAACGTGGCTGTAAAATTTTGCTGTGCTGGAATAGAATACCTATTCTCTGATAGTGACTGTCAGCCTACAGAAAAAGACAATTCCCTTGTCTCTGCTCTGGGCCCAAATTAAAGCAAAAAACCTCCAACTACTTGGAAACCTGCTTACCCAGCCCAAAGAAAAAGCAAATGGGTAGAACACACACCGCCTATTTACTTTTAGGAAGAAAAGAAAAAAAAAACCTCTGGGTTGGAAGACTGTGAATTTCCCTGCAGGAGTTAAGTACCCTGCCTCCAGGCAAAGAAAACCTGCAATTCACAAGATAATCCCCTTTTGTCTCTGCTTGGCCACAAAGCAGAGAGAAACCAAGCTGCTTTCAGTTTCAAAGCTGCTTTCTGGACTTTCTTTCCAAAGAAAAAAAAATTCCTTTTTAAAATCTGTATTTCTAGTTCAAAAAATCTCAACTGGATCTCAAATGATTTCAGGTTAATCCCACCACTGTGCCACCATGTCAAGGTTCCTCCCCCACTCTGAACTCTAGGGTACAGATGTGGGGACCTGCATGAAAAACCTCCTAAGCTTATCTTTACCAGCTTAGGTCAAAACTTCTCCAAGGTACAAAATATTACACCCGTTATCCTTGGAATGGCCGCTACCACCACCAAACTAATACTGGTTACTGGGGAAGAGCTGTTTGGACGCGTCTTTCCCCCCAAAATACTTCCCAAAACCTTGCACCCCACTTCCTGGACAAGGTTTGGTAAAAAGCCTCACCAATTTGCCTAGGTGACTACAGACCCAGACCCTTGGATCTTAAGAACAATGAACAATCCTCCCAACACTTGCACCCCCCCCCTCTCCTGGGAAATGTTGGATAAAAAGCCTCACCAATTTGCATAGGTGACCACAGACCCAAACCCTTGGATCTGAGAACAATGAAAAAGCATTCAGTTTTTTACAAGAAGACTTTTAATAAAAAATAGCAGTAAATAGAAATAAAGAAATCCCCCCTGTAAAATCAGGATGGTAGATATCTTACAGGGTAATTAGATTCAAAAACATAGAGAACCCCTCTAGGCAAAACCTTAAGTTACAAAAAAGATATACAGACAGAAATAGTTATTCTATTCAGCACAATTCTTTTCTCAGCCATTTAAAGAAATCATAATCTAACACATACCTAGCTAGATTACTTACTAAAAGTTCTAAGCCTCCATTCCTGTTCTGTCCCTGGCCAAGACGACTACAGACAGACACAGACCCTTTTTTTCTCTCCCTCCTCCCAGCTTTTGAAAGTATCTTGTCTCCTCATTGGTCATTTTGGTCAGGTGCCAGTGAGGTTACCTTTAGCTTCTTAACCCTTTACAGGTGAGAGGAGCTTTCCCCTGGCCAGGAGGGATTTCAAAGGGGTTTACCCTTCCCTTTATATTTATGACAGTCTCCCAAAATGAAGTCCTCCATTCTAATACACTTTCTTCCCACAAATTACAGAGGTGCTGAAGGAGTAACGTACAAAGTTGCTGGCTTGGCTCAGTGGTCTGTAACAGGCCCAACCAGTACGCTCTCCTGGGCTTTTTTGATTAGCATGTTGCTCTATATCTATTCAATATCTTGTGATTCTGAGTTATCAATAACTCTAAAGCGGGTACAGTGCCTTAAATGAAGAGCGTTCTGCCACCTCTTTACCCACTTTGTCCATCCTAAACAAGTTATAACCATGATTTTAACATTCCACCAAGTTTTAGTAATGCAATTCATATCAAATTTATTCTCATCAGTGTGAATTTCCAATTCTTCTTCCTTCTTATTCAGACTCTTGGCGTCAATACATAAGCAATTTAAAAAAAAAACACTTCACATTGTTTGCCACATCTGTTGAATTTGCTCTTAGCACACAGAGTTTGAGTTTGTACCCCATTTGACACCTTAGCACCTTCCCCTTGCATTTTTGCTCCAGCTAGTCTCCAACCCACTTGACTCCCACACTTGAGAGATGCAGCCAAAACCTTCAGCTTCACTCTAGTTAGACAGCCAACAGTTCACCCACAAGGACACCTATCTGGTATGTTTCCTATAGTTTTCTGTTCCATTCCTCCAGAGACAGGCTCCTTATCAGCTGACTGGTTATCTGATAACAAATCAGATAAGTTGAATGTCTCCTGGCTCTTTTCTAACCCCTCTTGGTCACGAGTCACCTGTACGTTTCTTTGGTTTCTACTTTCTCCAATTCCCTTAGTACCCATCCTTCCCCCTATGACTTTTGTGGCAAGAAATTCCAAATGTGATTGTCCAAGGAGTTTTCATTTTCTCAGATGCTACAGTGTTGAAACATCCAGACCATATATTTTCCCCCCAGTATTGTATTTCATGCACCAGAAATTTCTTCTAATAACAAAAAGTGGGGGGGGGAGGTACATCCAAGGCAGGGTACAACAAAGAGTTAGTTCCTTATTGTCCATATTCGCTACCTGGTATAGAGCCATACCTACAGAGAAGGAACCACACTCCCTCCAGAATGCCCATTTGCTGGTCTTGTTTGTCTGTTGAATAAGGAGGATATTCATAAGAGTAAATAGCCATGACTCAGCTAAAATTGTACACTCAGGCCCTAAGTAAGGACTGTAGAAATAAATATTTTAATATAATCAAATATAATCATACTAATTGGTTTGGCCAATTCTATTGATATAAGCCATTTATTTTACAGTTTTATATGTGTACTTGCTTAAACTCAAAATAGCTGTGATTTTTAAAAAAATGAAATTTTACAAGTGATTAATAGAATGAGTACTCAATTTCTTTAGAGTTATTGAAATGTTTAACTTTGCAAAGTGGCTCATGTTATGCTGATCATTACTATAAAAAAAGTATTTCCCACTGTAGACCACTATGTGTGAGAGCAAACAGCCACACACAAACAAACAGCTTTTCTATCCTGTGTTAAATTCAATAGCAAAAACAACATACAAAGTAGGATTTAAGAACAGAAAGTATAATTACAATAGACTAAAATGAATTTGTGAGTGGAAGAATTCATTGTTTTAAAACATTGGTATTAAGATTCTAAAAATCCTTGAACCCAGTGTCTGGCTGAACTGAAAAATCTCTTGCAATAATATATTAGAGGAGCTTAAAGCACTAACTTAAAAGTGCTGTATACAGTAATCACTTCTTCCACTGAAGGGCAGCCACCTGTGATATCAAATCCAGCATCTGTTTAACAGTGCACAGTACTTCCTACTTATGACTGGAAGTGAAAGCACCTATAACCAATTGAAACAGTAAAAGGAGTTTAAGTAGGTAGAATGTAATTACCTGAGTTGGAATTTGACCAGGTCATTAGGATTACTATGAGAGTCTCGTGGAAGCATCAAAAACCACAAGCAGATATCTAACCGAATGTGCAACACTATTCTCATTAATTTTATTTCTGGCACTCTTGAATCTTTCTGTTCTAAAGGCAATTGTAATTTCTTCTGTGCAGTATGAATAAACTGATAGAAATCAAGTTGTTTTCCTAAAAACTGTGCTCTTCTAATGTTATTTAAATAAGACACACAACATTAGTCAGGATCTTAGTTTTACACATCATCCAAATAATGGTATACTCAGCAGTAAAGTTCCCCAACTCAGTGATTCTCAACCTATTTACCATTGTGGGATGCATATGCAGCACTCTGTATGTTACATAGACTGCATCCACACAATATATATGCTACCTGTATAGCCCTGAGGATGTCACATGGGCTGTAGTTGTGTGCTGTTTGGGTCACAAGTGGTTGAAAAAAACTACCCAAACCCCAAGAAGGGGTGTTCAATCAATAGTGAAAAAAAGTTGAAAAGTACCACATTTATTATCATCAATACCACTTCTCAAAGTATTCCTTGGAGATCTCCTCTCCAGAACTAAAGAGGTTAAACTCAGGCATCCCATAATTCTATAGTTGCTAAATGCACCTGATTTTGACCTGATTTTGAAAATTTGACCAAAAAAATAATGAACTTTTTTTTTTCTTGGCAGGGGCATGTATGAATAAGTCTCCCTTTTTAAAACCACCTCTACAGATAGTGTAGAGGCATCCCAGTGTATCATGTTTCCTATGAACCTCTGGATACTGGGTGTTGCTTTGTTTGTTTGGTTTTTTAAGAGATTTTTTTTCCATTAATATTTTATCTCAATTGATCTTGGTGAGGTGAGAAAAACAGTTAGAGAAGCAAACACTCCCATTTTCCTCCTAACTTCTTATCGCTATTGTCCTGTTTCCCATATCTAAATTAGTCAGTGAATGTATATAGTGCTCATGGAGATGTCCATGGAACAGGACATACTGACTCAGTATTCAATTCCTCTTCTATTTACACTAACTGAAAGACAGGCAATTGGAAGAGGATGTCAATTAACTGAGTGGAGAAACAACTGATAGGCTAACTGGGTGGAAGCATCCTCAGCAACTAGGTTCCATGGTCCTTACACCCGTTACCTCAGGAAATTTCACCCCACCTTCCTCAGTGGCGGCTAGGGAACCCAGACCCAGGGACCATATAGCTGGTAGCCAAGGTCTATTCTCTCAGATTGCTTGCTGGAACACTTCCTATCTCTTCTATCCTGCAGAAAGTAACTGCAGACTTTTTTCCTATAGCCCTTTTTTTGCTGCAACTTTCTGGCTTTATAATTATGACCCAGCCTCTCCCTAGCTGGGCTTCATTATCAATTAACCCTGACTTTCTCATTCACAGGTGCTGCTAGCTATGTTAATTGGCCTCTGCGGCCCACACCCCATCACAATGCACTTATGGGCTTAGAAGTGAAGGGCAGAGTAAAAAGGTTATAGAAGCTATGATACTAGGGTACAGTGAGGGGGGAAATGAAGGAAAGGAAAGGAAAAGTAATTGTCTGATACAATAATCTTTAAAATCTTATGGAATCTTTCTATTTACTTCAGTGAGGGTTGCACTGAGTCCTAAAAGAGGACAAGAAGTAGATGAGAGTAGTAGGACAAAGAGCAATAGAAAAGAGGAGAAATGGAAGGAATGTAATGAAGTGGTGGTGAGAGATAAAAGAGCAGAGGAAAGATGAAAGAAATGTATCAATGCCAGTGAAAAGATTATTGTGTTTTTTCGGTCCATAAACCTTCTCAGCCCTTATTCCCTGTTTTCTAGAAGCATGCATCAGGCAGACAATTTCAGTTTTTAAAGGACAGTTTTCTTTTTAGCACACGCCTACAGGTTTCAAGAGCATTATCTCTGGAGTGCAGGGACTTTCAGCAGTGACAGTTTTCATATTAAAAGCTGATTTAGGAAATTTTACAGCCCACACTTACTTTTGTTATGAAAAAGTTAAAACTGGTAGTGTGAATTTTGTTAGAGGTGAGGGTAGATAGTTCTATTTTATGGGAATGGCATCAGTTGCAAAGTACAGATCCCATCACGCCTGTGAAATATGAAGTGTTTTATATTTTACCACTGTTGCTGACCCTTGGACTTGTGCTTGAAAATATTCATATAGTCCCTGATCATAGGTGATCATTAAAAATCCCACAGCAGTTTACTTAAAAGTGGGGGTTGTCCAGAAATATTTCAAAAGGTGTATAATGACCTTCTGTATACTTAACGTTCTCCCTAGAGATTCAGTTGTAAACAAATATTCTTCATCTCCTGTTCAATACACCAGATTTGGATATATAATATTAAACAGCCACCCCAAAATGGCTGTATTTTAGTTGTGTGTGAAGTGATATCTACATATAATTTGTACTCTGTATGCAAGATGCTGATTTCAGTTGCACTGGTCGAAGTCTGGAGTAACTCTCCTTAAGTAAATGGAAATATTCCCAAATTACATCCTTATAACAGAAATCAGAATCTTACCCAATGTCTATCTAAAATATATATAGAGTATCAATCAAAGTAGTATCTGAACAACAATGTATCAATACATAAGTTTAAAAAGCAATTTGGGAGCCTTCAGGATTAAAAACACTGGATAATTGTAAATTATTTTCATATAATTCTGTTTATTATAAGTGATACTTAGCCCTTGTGCATTATGGTCTAGATTCACAAAGAAACTTAGGCATTGGATGCATGCCTAACTTTTAGCCACATAGAAAATCCCTGGGATTCACAAAGCCTGTGTTAGAGGCTATGGCCCAAGAAAGAAAGGCGAGCAGCAGAATACGGACCCTGGACTTCAGAAAAGCAGACTTTGACAACCTCAGGGAACTGATGGGCAGGATCCCCTGGGAGAATAACATGAAACGGAAAGGAGTCCAGGAGAGCTGGGTGTATTTTAAAGAATCCTTATTGAGGTTACAGGAACAAACCATCCCGATGTGTAGAAAAAATAAGCCAAGCTGGTCACCTGCCATATTTATTAACAGTGAAGTCCTTGCTGATCTTAAACACAAAAAAGAAGCTTACAAGAAGTGGAAGATTGGACAAATAACCAGGGAGGAGTATAAAAATATTGCTCAGGCATGCAAGGAGTGAAATCAGGAAGGCCAAATCACACTTGGAGTTGCAGCTAGCAAGAGATGTTAAGAGTAACAAGAAGGGTTTCTTCAGGTATGTTAGCAAGAAGAAGAAAGTCAAGGAAAGGGTGGGCCCTTTACTGAATGAGGAAGGCAAGCCAGTGACAGAGGATGTGCAAAAAGCTAATGTACTCAATGGTTTTTTTGCCTCTGTCTTCACCAACAAGGTCAGCTCCCAGACTACTGCACTGGGCAGCACAGCATGGGGAGGAGGTGACCAGCCCTCTGTGGAGAAAGAAGTGGTTCGGGACTATTTAGAAAAGCTGGACGAGCACAAGTCCATGGGGCCGGATGCGCTGCATCCAAGAGTGCTAAAGGAGTTGGCGGATGTGATTGCAGAGCCATTGGCCATTATCTTTGAAAACTCATGGCGATTGGGGGAGGTCCTGGACGAGTGGAAAAAGGCTAATGTAGTGCCCATCTTTAAAAAAGGGAAGAAGGAGGATCCTGGGAACTACAGGCCAGTCAGCCTCACCTCAGTCCCTGGAAAAATCAGGGAGCAGGTCCTCAAGGAATCAATCTTGAAGCACTTTTAGGAGAGGAAAGTGATCAGGAACAGGCAGCATGGATTCACCAAAGGCAAGTCATGCCTGACTAATCTAATTGCCTTCTATGACGAAATAACTGCCTCTGTGCATGAGGGGAAAGCAGTGAACATGTTATTCCTTGACTTTAGCAAAGATTTTGACATGGTCTCCCACAGTATTCTTGCCAGAAAGTTAAAGAAACATGGGCTGGATGAATGGACTATAAGGTGGATAGAAAGCTGGCTAGATCATCGGGCTCAAAGGATAGTGATCAATGGCTCCATGTCTAGTTGGCAGTTGGTATCAAGCGGAGTGCCCCAAGGTCAATCCTGGAGCTGGTTTTGTTGAATATCTTCATGAATGATCTGGAGGATGGTGTGGATTGCACCCTCAGCAAGTTTGCAGATGACACTAAACTGGGAGGAGTGGGAGATATGCTGGAGGGTAGGGATAGGATACAGAGGGACCTAGACAAATGAGAGGATTGGGTCAAAAGAAATCTGATGAGGTTCAACAAGGACAAGTGCAGAGTCTTGCACTTAGGAAGGAGAATCCCATGCACCACTACAGACTAGGGACCGACTGGCTAAGCAGCAGTTCTGCAGAAAAAGACCTAGAGGTTATAGTGGATGTGAAACTGCATATGAGTCAACAGTGTGCCATTGTTGCCAAAAAGGTTAATCACAGTTTTGGCTGTATAAGTAGGGGCATTGCCAGCAGATCGAGGGACGTGATTGTTCCCCTCTATTCGACATTGGTGAGGCCTCATCTGGAGTACTGTGTCCAGTTTTGGGCCCCATACTACAAGAAGGATGTGGAAAAATTGGAAAGAGTCCAGCGGAGGGCAACAAAAATGATTAGGGGACTGGAACACATGACTTATGAGGAGAGGCAGAGGGAAATAGGATTATTTTGTCTGCAGAAGAGAAGAACGACGGGGGATTTGATAGCGGTTTTCAACTACCTGAAAGGGGGTTCCAAAGAGGATGGCTCTAGACTGTTCTCAGTGGTAGCAGATGACAGAACCAGGAGTAATGGTCTCAAGTTGCAGTGGGGGAGGTTTAGGTTGGATATAAGGAAAAACTTTTTCACTAGGAGGGTGGTGAAGTACTGGAATGCGTTACTTAGGGAGGTGGTGAAATCTCCTTCCTTTGAGGTTTTTAAGGTCAGGCTTGACAAAGCCCTGGCTGGGATGATTTAGTTGGGGATTGGTCCTGCTTTGATCAGGGGGTTGGACTAGATGACCTCCTGAGGTCCCTTCCAACCCTGATATTCTATGATTCTATGAACCTCTCAGAGCCAACTGGGAAGGGGCACAGAAGGAGCTCATAGGGGTTGCAAGAATCTTCTGAGTCTGTTATGTACATTCTAGTTTACCAAAGAATGTCATGTGAGGTCTCAGCTAAAAGGTGGCCATGAATATCATTGTGAAATACATGTATGAGTTTTGTGTGAGGAGTTACGTACATACATTGAAAACATATTCTTAAAGTTTTTGTCTAGGGTCTGGTCACCAGCAAGGGTGAAAAAACAGGTTTTATGGTGGTCAAGAGATGTTTATCCATTTATCTGTTTACATGAAGAGTGATTATTGTCTCACTCACAACCACCAATCATTAACATTCTAAGTCAAATGTTAA
The DNA here is from genome assembly GCF_965140235.1 of Caretta caretta. Classification (NCBI taxonomy): domain Eukaryota; kingdom Metazoa; phylum Chordata; order Testudines; family Cheloniidae; genus Caretta; species Caretta caretta. The sequence goes on from NC_134207.1 coordinate 128,882,841, forward strand.
TGAAGAGCTGGTGGGGACTTTACAAAGAAACTAACAGGAAGAGAGAAACAGTGGGAAGCAGATATCAAAGGTCTGATCTACCATATTTGGGGGGGAAAGAAGACCCCTTCACTGAGGAAACAAACATGTAGCAAGTTTGCTTCATGAAAAAGCAGTCTCAACCACACTCTGTTGAAAACACTGGCGAGAATTTTGGGTGAGAAACTTCTTTGGACAGGTTAACCTGTTAATTAAGGTTTAGTCTCTAGAAAATATGGTATGATTTTGTTTTATATGCCACCATTTGTTTCCAACATTCTTACTCACTCTCACTTGAAAGTTTAATAATAAAGTTATATTTATTTTCACTATTAATATATGTAAGTGCTGTGGTGTTAAGCAAAGTGATGCTCCTGAGTTGAATCTTACAAGCTAGTATACACTATTCATAGAGTCATAGACTTTAAGGTCAGAAGGGACCATTATGATCGTCTAGCCTGACCCCCTGCACAGCACAGGCCACAAAATCTCACCCATCCACTCCTGTAATAAACTTCTAATCTATGTCTGAGCTATTGAAGTCCTCAAATCATGGTTTAAAGACTACAAGGTCCAGAGAATCCTCCAGCAAGTGACCCATGTGCCATGCTGCAGAGGAAGGCAAAAAAACCCCAGGGCTTCTTCCAATCTGCGCTGGAGGAAAATTCCTTCCCAACCCCAAATATGGCAAATCAGCTAAACCCTGAGCATGTGGGCAAGACTCACCAGCCAGACACCCAGGAAAGAATTCTCTGTAGTATCTCAGATCCCACCCCATCTAACATCCCATCACAGGCCATTGGGCATATTTACAGCTAATAGTCAAAGATCAATTAATTGCTAAAATTAGGCTATCCCATCATACCATCCCCTCCATAAATTTCTCAAGCTTAGTCCTGAAGCCAAATATGTCTTTTACCCCCACTGCTCCCCTTGGAAGACTGTTCCAGAACTTCACTTCTCTGATGGTTAGAACCCTTCATCTAATTTCAAGTCTAAACTTCCTGATGGCCAGTTTATATCCATTTGTTCTTGTGTCCACATTAGTAGTGAGCTTAAATAATTCCTCTCCCTCTCTGGTATTTATCTCTCTGATATATTTATAGAGAGCAATCATATCTCCCCGCAGCCTTCTTTTGGTTAGGCTAAACAAGCCAAGCTCTTTGAGTCTCCTTTCATAAGACAGGTTTTCCATTCCTAGGATCATCCTAGTAGACCTTTTCTGTACCTGTTCCAGTTTGACTTCATCCTTTTTAAACGTGGGAGACCAGAACTGCACACAGTATTCCAGATGAGGTCTCACCAGTGCCTTGTATCACGGTACTAACACCTCCTTGTCTCTACTGGAAATACCTTGCCTGATGCATCCCAAGACTGCCTTAGCAGTTTTCACAGCCATATCACATTGGTGGCTCATAGTCATCCTGTGATCAATCAATACTCTGAGGTCCTTCTCCTCCTCTGTTACTTCCAACTGTAGAATCCCCAGCTTATTACAAAAATTCTTATTAATCCCTAAATGCATGACCTTGCACTTTTCACTATTAAATTTCATCCTATTACTATTACTCCAGTTTACAAGGTCATCCAGATCTTTCTGTATGATAGCTCTGTATTGGCAATACCTCCCAGCTTTGTGTCATCCACAAACTTTATTAGCACATTCCCACTTTTTGTGCCAAGGTCAATAAGATTGGTCCCAAAACCGATCCCTGAGGAACTCCACTAGTAACCTCCCTCCAGCCTGACAGTTCACCTTTCAGTATGAGCCGTTGTAGTCTCCCCTTTACCCAGTTCCTTATCCACCTTTCAATTTTCATATTGATCCCCATCTTTTCCAATTTCACTTATAATTCCCCATATGGAACCATATCAAATGCCTTACTGAAATTGAGGTAAATTAGATCCACTGTGTTTCCTTTGTCTAAAAAATCTGTTACCTTCTCAAAGAAGATCAGGTAGGCTTGGCATGATCTGCCTTTTGTAAAACCATGTTGTATTTTGTCCCAATTACCATTGACATCAATGTCCTTAACTACTTTCTCATTCAAAAAACTTTTCCAAGACCTTGCATACTACAGATGTCAAATTAACAGGCCTGTAGTTACCCGGATCACTTAGTTCCTATTTTTAAGAAAGGAAAAATATGTTAGCAATTCTGCAGTTGTCTGGTACAACCCCTGAGTTTACAGATTCATTAAAAATTCTTGTTAACGGGCTTGCAATTTCATGTGCCAGTTCCTTTAATATTCTTGGATTAATATTATCTGGGCCCTCCGATTTAGTCCCATTAAGCTGTTCAAGTTTGGCTTCTACCTCGGATGTGGTAATATCTACCTCCATATCCTCATTCCCATTTGTCATCCTACCATTATCCCTTACCTCCTCATTAGCCTCATTAAAAACTGAGACAAAGTATTTGTTTAGATATTGGGCCATGCCTAGATTATCCTTAATCTCCACTCCATCCTCAGTGTTAAGCGGTCCCACTTCTTCTTTCTTTGTTTTCTTCTTATTTATATGGCTACAGAACCTTTTACTATTGGTTTTAATTCCCTTTGCAAGGTCCAACTCTACATGGCTTTTGGCCTTTCTCACTTTATCTCTACATGTTCTGACCTCAATAAGGTAGTTTTCTTTGCTGATCCCTGACATCTTCAACTCCTTGTAGGCTTTGTGCTTTTTCTTAATCACCTCTCTGAGATGCTTGCTCATCCAGCTTGGTCTGCAACTCCTGCCTATGAATGTTTTCCCCTTTCTTGGGATGCAGGTTTCTGATAGTTTCTGCAACTTTGACTTGAAGTGATTCCAGGCCTCTTCCACCTTTAGATCAAGTTCTTCAGTCCAATAAACTTCCCTAACTAATTTCCTTAATTTTTTAAAATCATTTGAAATCAAGGGCTAGTCACAGATCTATTTTTTGTTTATCCTTCCATTTAGTTTGAACTGAATTAGCTCATGATTGCTCGAACCAAGGTTGTCCCCTAAAACCATTTCTTCTATGAGGTCTTCACTACTCACCAAAACCAAATCTAAAATGGCATGCCCTCTTGTTGGTTCAGGAACTACTTAGTGAAGCAATCCATCAGCTATCACATCGAGGAAAATCTAAGACCTATTATTATTACTAGCACTTGTCCTCCAATCTATATTGGGGAAGTTAGTCTCCCATGATCACACAGTTTCCATTAGTATTTACTTCATTAAACACGTTAAAGAGGTCTCTATCCATATTCAAATAGGATCCTGATGGTCTATAGCACACCCCAAGCACTATCCCAGGGGAGGCTCTAGTAGCTTTCTTCCCCAATGTGATTTTTGCCCAGACAGACTCTGTCTTATCCATTCTATCACTTCTTATTTCTTTACAGTCTACCTCATCATTGATATACAGTGCTACTCCATCACCTTTGCCTTTCCTAAACAGTACATATCCTTCAATACCTGCACTCCAGTCATGACTACTATTCCGCCATGTTTCTGTTATCCCTATAATATCTGGTTTCACTTCCTGCACCAGTAGCTCTAGTTCCTCCATTTTGTTACCTAGGTTCCTCCTATTAGTGTACAAACATCGTAATTTTTGCTGTTTGTCTTCTCTCACATTCTTTACCCGATTAGGCACAGACATTCTACCACCAGTATCACCAATTAGACTGGTATCTACACTACCCTTCCTCCTTATGTCCATTCTCCTACCCATGACTGTATCCTTTCTTACTTCGTTTTCTTCCCTCTCAGTGTTAAAATCCAGCATGGAGATTACCTGGACATCTCCCAACCATCTCCCCCAAATTCCTAGTTTAAAGCTCTCTTAATCAGTTGTGCCAGTCTCCATCCTAGAAGTCTATTTCCCTCCCTACTCAGGTGAAGTCCATCCTGAGAGAACTGTCCTCTGTCCATGAATGCTTCCCAGTGGTCACACATCCCAAAGCCCTCCTTATAGCACCACTGCCTGAGCCATCTGTTTAGTCATAATCTTGTCACACCTTTGTAGCTCTTCTCTAAGAACAAGCAGAATCCCACTGAAGACCACCTGAGCCTCGATTTCCTTAAGCGTCTTCCCCAGCCTGGCATAGTCTCCCTTGATACACTCCAGGGAGAATCTAGCCATATCATTTGTTCCCACATGAAGGACAATCAGTGGATTCTTTCCCGCTCCCATTAGGATCCTCTTCAGCCACAGGTACCCATCCCATGTCTTAGCACCCGGCAGACAGAACACCATTCTGTTTTCTGGATCAGCTCTGGTTACAGGCCTGTCTATTCTTCTCAGTAAGGAGACCCCAGTCATGTTGACCTGCCTTTTCCTGGTGATGGTGTGATTCTCTGGTCTATCCCCTATTCCCTCTGGCTGCAAGTACTCTTGATTCCTATTTTCCCTTGTAATCCTCTTCAACCCATTCTGTATCCTCCTGGGGCTCATATTTGGTGTTATCTCCATTGACTCTTCCCCCCCTTCCTATAGAACTAGCTTCTCTTCTCTTCTTCCTTACCCTCCCAGCTTCAGTGACCACTTGCTGTGCCTCTTCTTCATTTTCTAACTCCACAAATCTGTTCCTGAGCTCTATTTCTCCTTCACTAGCCCGTCTTTTTCTCTGCTTGGTTCTCTTAGTCACATGCTTCCACTGTCCACTTTCCTTACCCAGCAGTCTCCCCTCAGAGTTCTTTGGTTCTGCTTCCATCTGCAAGTCTGAGCTTTTCCCTTCAGCCTCCTCATGTCTTTGCTCCACCATCTGCTTGAACCCCCTTCTAAACTCAACCAGAGTTTCCACCTGCATCTCCAGGCCTCAGATCTTTTCTTCCATCAGCTCTATCAAGTCATGCAGACTTTAAACTCTTTTCAGGTACCCCCTCCAGGATCATGTACATACCACAGTTTCCACATCCAGTCATCTTCATTATGTCTCCCACTGCTTGAGTCACTACCACTGCTGCCTCTGTATCTGTCATCGCCTTCTCACCTAAGTCCTGTTAGTCTGGGAAACACAAACCAAACCAAAACACCTCCACCCTCAGCAAAACAAACCCCCAACGAGTGCCAGAACACTACACACTCCCTTCACTAGCCTGTCTGGTTCTCCTAGTCCTTCCCCCAAAACTCCCCTTGCAATCTCCCACTCAAGCTCCCCTGTTTATAGCTCTGTTTGCTGGCTCCTGTGAAGCTGGATACAGCAGACCTGGTAATTCTGTGAGTGTTCAGTGGATAAGGTACTGGACTGTACAGGAAATGCTCCCAGGACTCAGAGGTAGGTGTGTACCTATCACTGTGTGTACAGAGAACTTGAGGCCTGTAGAGGCCTGAAAGATATTGCTTGTGCTGCCAGAGGCTGGTGATGGTTCAGGGAGTTGATCCATGAAAGCACACACACAGCTGTTTCATGCTAAGGGCAAGTGGTGGTGAGGTGCCTCACAGCTCTGGGTACCACTGGGGAGCATCTCAGGTGCCTAAGCTCCCTCTACAATGAATGGGGAGAGACAGGCACCTTAGAATGGGAGTCACAAAAGTCAGCACACTAGGTAGCACCTCACCTAAGCTAGCCAATAGGGGTTGCCAAGATGGGGGGGTCATGGAGATAGGTGCCTGAGTCCAGGATGCAGAGAAGCCCCTCCTCCCAGCATTCTCAGCTGAAAAATCTCTCCAGCAGTTAGGCCCCTGTGCCTTTTTTTGCAAGAACCCCCCTTCTGTAGCCTGGTGGTTAGGGCACTTACCATGGAGGTGGGATACCCAGTCCCCCCCGCTTCAATATTTTTATTTATTATTATTATTTATTATTTATCCAGAGTGAAACAGCTTCAAACAGGAGAGACTGAGGGAGTCCACATCAGAATATCCCACAGTCTAGTGGTTAGGGCACACTCCTGAGAGGTGATAGATCCCAACGCACATCTCTGCTCCAACTCAGGTACAGGAAGGGATCTAATCTGGGGGTCTCCCTCATCTTCAGTGAGTTCCCAAACTACTGGGCTAAAAGTTATGAGGGAGGGAGCTCCTCCTTCTCAGCCATTTTGTGTAATATTGTCTAAATGGGCTTGATCCAGTAGGTGAGGACTCCACACTCTTACCAGATTGGGCAAGTAAGGTGGAGGAATGCCTAACTTCTCTTACTCTAGTGCTTAGGCATCTGGACACCTGATGTAAGACTGCAGCATGCATGCACGCAGGCAGAAACAGAGACAACAAGAGAACTTTTACTGCAAAAATTTTGGAACTGAGAGATTTTAGGAGCCTGGAGTATTTGGCAGCAGCTGAGCAGAGGCTTTGTGAATCCCTATGAGGCCCAATTGTGGGATTTAGCTGCCTAAAGTGGCAATTATATTTATAGATGGCTATAACTATAATAGTTATAAAATAGTTATATTTATAGATACCAAAGAAAAGACATTAATCAAGCATAACTTTGATGTTACAAAACGTTAGGGCCTTGGTTTAGCAGACTGGTTCCTTTAAAAACTATTAATTTATTTAGATTTCACAATATTGCCATATATGTTTTGGTCTGGTACATGCCAGCTTAATTATTTTAAGCTGCTGATCCTAGAATTAGACTTGCTTCACCCAAAATTGCAAACTGGGAAAACTAAGAAATGAGAGGATTGAACAGACATGTAAAACAGATAATGGAAATATGATGCAGAAATAAATTACGAAAATAGGCTACTGAGGTAAGTGGTGACAATGGGCTGGAGAGATATTTGGACAGCTTTACAAAGGGAAAAGGAGATTAAGAGTTAGAGAGATAGATCTGAGAAACTTTGAGGAAAGGCTTGTTTGAGTCAAGTATTTCTTTTCATCAACTCTTTATGTTCTAATTTCCTTCCATTCCTTTTCATTGAGTATTGTGAATCATAAAACTCTCAACTTGCTAAAGTCCCATTGTGACGTTCCCCTCTGGCGTTGTCTGGACTGGTAATCTGCTAGGTCACTCCAATCCTTGACTCTGGGAGCCAGCCTTACCCTGCTCTGCGTGAGAACCCCCACTCCTGGGCTGTTCACGCACAGCCTCTGGAATGTAAGCTGCTCCTTGGATTGTGCAACCGAATGACACTAGCCAAATCTCTGGTCCCAGACACAACCCTATGCCCCCTGGACACTGCAAGCTTATATGAGTTCGTCGATTGAACAAAGAAATTGATACATACTAGGCTTGTTATCCCAAGGGGAGTCTCTAACATGCTTCAAACCAAACACACTACTTCAGGTAGAATAAACAAACAAATTTATTAACTATAAGGATAGATTTTAAGTGATTATAAGTCAAAACATGACAAGTCCAATTTGGTCAAATGAAATAAAAGCAAAATGCAATCTAAGCTGATCTTAACACTTTCAATGCCCTTACAAACTTAAATGCTTCTCACCACAGGTTAGCTGGTTGCTCCTCAGCCAGACTCTCCCCTTTGATCAGCACTTCAGTTGCTTGGTGTGGTGTCTGTAGATGTAGGTGGAAGAGAGAGGAAGAGCATGGCAAACATGTCTCCCTTTTATCACGTTCTTTTATCCTGTAGTCAGTCTGTGTGGTTCCCTGCCACCCTGGAGAGGGATGAGCCCTTCCGAATGCCAAAGTGGGCAGAGCCAGTGGAGCCTGTGCCCGCCCCCCAGAGGTCAAGGCGCAGGACAGGAAGTACAAAAGCCCCTACCCCAGAGCCCCAGCCTCCAGAGAGGCCAGAAGCCTGTGGCCTAGCTCCTGGTTGGGAGATTCCTGAACCTAGTGACCAACCCGAAGACTGGCCAGACCAGCCGAGGCCTGATGCCGACCAGCCCCCAGAGACATTGTTAAGCCTGCCTGTGGCAAGTTACCCAGAGGAATTGCCAAGCCTACCACTTGCCGGGTATCCTGAGGAGTCCATGGTGCTTGATGCCTTCGAGGACATTGTCCCGACGCAGTACCTCAAGAGGGGGAGGTAGGAAGTAGCCCGGGGGCAGCCGACCCTACTCTGGCTGCAGCACACCCAGAGTCTATGTCAGTGTGTTGTGGCCAGGATCCCCACTGACAAAGCAGCAGGCCTTCTGCCGCTGCTAGGGCCCTGGGTTGGGATGCAGTGGAGTGGGTGGGCCTGCGTCCCCCCTGCCACTCAACTTGTGGGTGGCAGTCTCCCCCTCTCCCAGGCCCTTCAGAGCCAGGACCTGGGCTTGTTGAACTCATTTGTTTGCTCAGCCCCTGCCTGAGGGCCTGAGCCACAGACTTTGTACAGCCCATCCTGACACAGGGCCTAGGTCTTTCAGACTTACTTGTTTGCTCGGCCCCTGCAGATCCACGGACTCTTTGCTGCCTGCCCTAGCCCAGGGCCTCGACTTATTGCTTAATGGTTTGCTCCGTCTCTGTCCAAGGTCCAGACCATGGGGTTCACTACTGCCCATCAACCGGGTGTGTGCAGCCCTTGTTTTGCCTCTACTGCTGCTGTGGCATGAGACCCCACGGCCAGACTAGTTCCCCAACAGAACCAGACGGATGTAGTGAGGCAGTGTGGTTCCCCACGGCCCAGGAGAGGGATGAGCTCCGGCCAAACCCCTCTACACTTCCCTCTTGGCTTTTCTTCCCTTCCCCCCTTCAGCGTCAGGTGACCATTAGCTCATCACAGTCCCAAACTGACCAAAGGAAGGAGGGTGGCCCATTGGAGAGTCCAACAGATCCTTTTGTTGTTGTCTAGGCCAGCATCCTTTGTTCCTGTGAGGCTGGGCTCGGTTTGTCCCATACATGCCCTGCTAAGCTGTGAACTGCCTCTCTGCTCTTGGAGAGCTTTTGCCTGGGCTTATTTTAAACCATGAAGACATATTTTCAGCCTCATAACTATATACATGAAATGATAATCTCGACATTACTGTAACAACAATTACCATAACATCACTGCTCAGTGCATCATGAGCCTTCTGAAGACACCCTACATGACAAACTTTGCATTACCACACAATCATTTTACAAGGATGAACATGGGGGCCCTGCGTGATCCCCCAAGGTACAGAGTGTCACACCCATTATGAGGGAAAATGTACAATAGAACAAAGATATAATAAGGATCTGATACACAGGAACTGTAGGAAAGGGGAATTTTGTTTTCTTAGGATTCCAAAAGTACCCATGTCATATGAAAAAGATAAGTATTCACTGGCTTTAGTTATTATTACAAAAAGAATCAAGGTAAGGGAACTTTTCAAGTTACAGAGCCAAATTCTTTCTCCAGCTACTCCTGTGCATGCCTCTCACGGTCAAAAAGGCAGAATTTCCTCTACTATTTTGGAGTTAAGTTCTTTAGCATAAACACTTTCTATAAACCTCTTCCCCATGTTCATTGTTTATGAAGTTCTGTGTAATGTAAGAGAGGGACAGCTGAACTGTATTGAAATCTTACACCGAACATTGCTCTGTTTTGATACAACATAACTGATGTTCACTATTATTATTTCATATCAAAGGATATCTGCAAAGTTTGTTATATTTTTTATTGGAAATACGTTGAAGAATGAAACTTACCAATCATTTTTTTCTTTTGAACTACAGACAGACAAAACAGGGAAACAACAAGAGATTGCCCGTTCACATAACAAGATAATGCAAGCACTTCATCTCCGAAAGGTAGCATAGGAAAAGAGTGAATGTGCAATTTATGAGAATTTGAGCACAATTCATATTTGGAATTTAATAGCCTTTTTTCTTCGCATATTGAACATGCCCATATAAATTGCACTTTCAAAAACTGTTAAGCGTTTTGAGAGCAAAACTGACAGGAAATAAAAGTCAGTGCCAGTTTTTTAGCCTCTGTAGGAGACTATATCCCCTAGGGCCTAATCCTGTAAGGTACTTAGCACCTCCTATGAAGCAATGAACACTTAAATCTTATTCGTGTTCCTGTAGTTGAGGGCAATCAGCACATTGCAGAAGACACTCAGGCCCAGATTTGTAAAGGTATTTAGGCATTGCTGCATTCTGTTGCATGGCATACATGACTTAGGAGCCGAAGTCTAATTGAAAGTCAATAGGGATTTAGACTCTTAAGTCATTTCTGACAATGAGACTTATGTCTTGAAACACTGAACGAGGCAATGCCTAAATACCTTTACAAGGTCTCAGTTCCTTGTAGGAATAAGGCCCCAATGCTGGCAGTATAGCAGACATCTAGTGCAACCAGATTAGAGAAATAATATGCAAAAGAAAGCAGGACAAGTGCAAATAGCAGCACCACACACAATATTCCACACAGATGTTAGAGAGGAAAAATGCACACATAGGAGAGGGACACCTTGCCCCAGTAATAACAAAATTATGGAATCAAATTTAAGAACACCCCTAAGAGGCCAGAGCTTTCACAAATGAGTATTTCAGAATTAGGATTCACTCTGGGGGAAAGAAAACTCAAGCAGGAGAGCATCAGCTATTCTGTATCATTCTCTTCCTCCCATCAGTATAGCATAGACAGAGTACAGTGGATAGAAGGTAGATACTGGAGGAAGGTTATCACAGACATGCCATAAAAAAGATAATATGCTAACGGTGTTACCATGATATGCCCTAAGTGCTGAGATCAAGCCACTATCCCTTAGGTCTTCACTCCACTGACCACTTGCAAATCCGCCATTCCCAAACCCTATGCAAAGCAAAGTCAGTGCAGTGGGGGACTCCTTGTGACATACAATCTGTAGCATATGTTTTAATGCACCCAGTTAAAAAAATTGTTACGGTATCTTGATTTGTTGAAATGAATACATGACAAAAAATGTACTGAACATTTACATGTAAATCTAGAATGGAAGCCATTCATGTGTGAAAAATAGTTTTTTCTTGTAAACAAAAGTAATGCTATTGTTCAAATATTACGGGGTTGAGAGCAAGTGCCTTTTAAACATTACCCTTTACACAAAAATAAAACCTTGGAAAATAAATGGGGATGCTTTTTATAGTGGACAGCAGCAAAGAAGAATTAAAAACACCTCTCTCCACAGTAGAGGAGTTCAGTTACTGCCCATCTTGGCATTCATGTAGCCCTGTTTGAAGAGGACTATATTAATGCAAACCAGAAACTTTCTAATCTGCACCTGCAGTGTTCACACGGGTGATACAGTGCAGCACTTTGGTGCACGCTGCTATTCACACCCACAGAATCTGAAATGTGGGACAATGTAGATATAACTGTGCAGCAGGGACTATATCTCTCAGTATATTTTTCTACAGGACCCTGATCTTGGTGCTATTGTAATTCATTCAATAAATATGGAGTTTAGAGGTGCTACATAAATTCTAATTCTTGCTAATTTCTACTTCATTTGGTGAGATTGTTTTTCTGAGGAACTCTTGCCTAGATCTACTTTGTAATTATTATTAGCCAAGCAACTCAAATCTGTCTATAACAAAATAATTTTTGAACACCAGATCTGATTAATTACAACATTTGAGGGAACATTCTCGGCATCCTTTGGCAGAACTCTGTCTGACTTGCACCAAAATCAACAAAAAAGAAAGGGAGGAAATGGGAGGAGACAGGTAGTCCTTGGTAACTGGTTAGGAGACACGCCCGGTTCAACCATCTCTATAATTGTCTATAGATCAGATAACCCATTGATGGCAGCCATCTTCCAGCATAACAGAACCCACCCCCAATCTCACCTCTCCCCACAGCCCCAGTACAGTTTAAAAAGTTGACACTCTGAATGACTTATGTACGAGAGAGGGAGGAACAAGAAATAATGGTGGATGGATATGGGGGTACACACAGAGTTCCTGGAATGGGGGTGAAAGAATGGATGACCCAGGAATGGGGGAAGTGGGCCTCAGAACCCAACACATGGAGAGAGAGAACAGGATACATTCAGAGCTCCTGATATGCAGGGAGAATGGAGGGCAGTGCTGTGCTGGGCATGAAGGAGATGGTAACTGAAGTTGTGAGGGCATGGGATTACCCAAGCAGAGAGCACAGAGGAAGAACAGAAGGGTGAAAAAGCTGGATCCCATGGGAAAAGGAGGCACTATTAAAATCTTCAGAGTTACTCAGAGCTAGGTGGAGAACCCAAGAGATATCAGATTTGCACAGGTAAAGGGCAGTTAGGATGTCAAGAAGAAGGCTGCGTTCAATGCGTGACAATGGATCAGCATTCTCATTGTGCCACCTGTCAGTACCTGGCATAATCTGGGGAAGCTAATGTTCCTTCTAAGAAACAAAATTTCACAAGTTCATACTTGAAGAATAATGGTATCACCGCTTTTGGTAACCCTAAGAACGTGCAATCCCACAGCTTCCATACAATCAGGCCTGCACTTTGAGTCTTGCAACTCAACGTTGAGGATTTATCGACAACAAAGCAACACTTAATCAGCACTCTTGCTCATCAACATGCTATCAACGTTATCTGCATACAAGAAGCTCACATTTCATCTAATAAAGCCGACTGATACAAGATTGATGGCTTTGATCTGATATGCCATGCTGCACTCAAAGAATGGCCATGTCCCATATGTTCGGGTTACCACTGCAGACACAATCCATCTGTCATCCACTGAATACTGCAATGTCATCAAGACTGGCACATTTCGGATACTAAACATCTACATGCCTACTAGTGTTAGCTGGGGGTCAATGGATTCTTCCATGCTTACCGCACCCAGCTGTTTATCTTGGAGACTTCAACAGCCATCATACAGACTGGGGCTGCAAAGTGGCTGATGCCATTGGTGAACAACTTGTGGACTGGGCCTCACAAAATGACCTCGCCCTTGTTCAGGATAAAAAACAGACATTCCATTCTTCTAAATGGAACTGTGACTACTCACCTGACATATGTTGAGTCAGCTCAGTGTATGGCAACTCGCATATAACATCATGCCAAGTCTTGCACAACTTTCCACACAGCCAGCACAATATGGATTGAGCCATCACTGATCCATATTGGTCTTTAGCTTCCAATAGTCACAAGCACAAAGAAGCAGTGATGGAACCTGTGCAAAACCAGCTGGAAGAAATACAGTGAGGCACTGGAATGAAGTGTTGTAATGATACTGCTCCACCACATCCCGATATATCAGACTTATAGGTGTTTCTGTAGAGTCATCTACAAAGCAGCCACCAGAGCCATTCCATGCAGATATTGCCCTGTGTATATCCCCTGACTTGAAGACGAGTGCACTGCTCTACTCAAGCAGTCTGAGTCAACCAGTGATCTGGACGTGAATGACCACTTAATCAAAGCTCTGAGCTGTACTCGCCGAGCCAGATGGGAAGAAAAGACCAAAAACCTGGACTTCACTTGTTCCAGCCGGAAATGCTGGAGTTTACTTTGTTGCCTTGGAGTAGCCTAGCAACCACTGACACCAAGCCAGTCATCTGTGCATGCCAATCAAGAAGCCAGTCACCTCCTTGGCATGGGACAGACATTCCTGGAAAAAGGAGTGAAGAATCAAGTTCAGAGTGAATGGAGGATCTTCTGCAGGCACCACAAATCTAGAGCTTGCCCTGTACCTTTCACAGTTCCAAAGCTGGACAGAGTGCTACATAATATCAAATTTGGCACTTCTGCCGGCTATGACAACATCCTTCCTGAAACATCTTAGCCCATGCACCTGTGCTTGGCTGGCATAATTCCTCGTAAGGGACACCAATGAAGGAAGACTGCTGAAAAACTGGTGCATGTCAAAAATTCATCTGCCTCCCAAAAAGACCCAAACTAGGCATCAAGCTACTACCTGATAGCTTTCTGTGTGTCTCAAGGTTAAGATAAGGATAAGCTTTCTGTGTGTCTCAAGGTTATAGAGCACCCAATTTTACAGTAAATAGAACCAAAGATGGAGAACATCTTGAATGTTAACCAACCAGGCTTTTGACTAGGCTCTATTTTCCTCGACCTCACCACAGCATATGATACGGTGTGGCATATGGGTCTACTTGTTAAAATATCAAGAGTCCTCCCACTATGGGTTACTGATGCCATCAAATTGCTACTCCAAGAGACAGAGCAGGGTGCATGTGGGTGAGAAAACAAGTGCTTTGAAAAAACAGATGAATGGGTTACCTCAGGGCATCTGTTCTAGCCCCAACCTTGTTCAACCTATACATCATTAACCTGCAAACAACCCAGTCACGAAAGTTAATCCATGCAGACAATATTTGCTGCAGGCTACAGGCTCTGACTTTCTTGGAGCTGGAGAAGACTCTTAGTGACTATGTTGCAAAGCTGGCTGACTACTGCAAGACATGGTATTTTCAGCCTAGCACCAGCAAGACAGTCTTTAGCATAATGAATGGCCAGAGGTGAAGCATGAAGCTTACCCAGTTTTCTTAGGCCTCAACTAAACACTGACATTCAAAAGTCCCCTGAGCTATATAGCAGTGAAAGTCAAGACTTGTAACAACCTTTGCTGCAAACTGGAAGGTTCTTCATGGGGAGTGGATGCTCCCTCCCTAAGGACCTCAGTCCTTTCCATCTCGTACTCAGTCGCAAAGTACTGTGTGCAAGGATGGAGTCGGTCAGAACATACCAAACTTGTTAACCTACAACTCAACTCAACAAAGTGCATCATCACAGGAACTCTGACTCATCTTAGCATTTGCGTGTTTGCTGAGCCAAGCAATAGCATTCTCAGCAGCCAAGAGGAACTCTGAGAGCCCACTGCTGAATTTGATTAGTGGCTTCCAGTTCTGAGCCACATTTACTTCCCTTAAATAATGAGGGAGGCTGCAGGTGCAAGCTGCTTGAGAAGGTTCATGCCAACCCAATCTTGCCCTTGTTTAATGACCTTTTTAGTCCACCAGTTACATGTCTTTCACCACATCACCCACTGTGGTTGAGGCTGCCATGCCAGGATGTGAGAGCAGAGTCCCTGTGGCGGGAAGACTGGTGTTTAATAAAAACCACTAATCAGTTCCTCATCCCAGACCCTACTGCTCGCCCACCCGGCTTCAACCTGCCACATCATTAGTGGGCCCTTCTTAACCAATTCCAGACTGGGCAAAGCCTCTGTGCAGTCAAGCAACGCCAGTGGGGTCTTTGAGACAATCCAAGTTGCAGCTGTAGCACAGATCAAACAATGATACACATTGTCAAGCAGTGGCTGCTAACCAAATTCAGTGGTGGGCTCTGGGAGTTCCACTTAGCCAGTGAAATGCTATTGCTTGGCTTGGTGAACATGAACATGCTAAATAAATATATAAATGCTGCTGAAAGCAATGAATAGGTTGAGGAACATAAAGATGAAGTAAAGGCTATGAAGTATTGCAATAAAGAAATTGTTCAAAATCTTGACAACAGTTTGGAATAATCTAGATGGATTTGGAGGTGGGGAGGGAAGAATAGAAAGCAGTGGCTTTTAGGTGGTTCTATCAATCTGCTTCGAAAAGAAAGGAAAGGATGAAAGGATATTTGGGTGTGTTGGAAAGGGAAATGGGGACAAAATCAGGAAAAAGCTCAGAGCCACTGACATGAAAAAGCCAATCTTTTTAGAAAATCGATTCCCTGTGTTTGTACACAGACATATAATCTGCTGTCCTAGCCATATTTCCACTTTGTGAGCAATTATGAATGTTACAGTGAATGGCCAATACCTTATACTTATAATGCACTTTGGACTTTTAAAATCAAGTAGTAATGGGCTTCCCCTTGAATATATTAGTATAGTTTATTTCTAGTCACTATTGCACTTTTATTTCTTTTTGAGTAACCTTATGTTTCTTTTTTGGTTTTGCACACTACCCAGAGCAAAACTTAGAACTGGATCATAATGTGATACGTCATTTCTCAATTCACAAAATTTACTTGCTTCAGTTGACTTAATCAGCTTAATGCCTTTTCTTTACAAAGCCTGCAAAAAAGGCATAATTATGTGGGAGTTTGATGCAGTAAGGTGATGAGATTTCCTTTGACTGACTCATACAAGATCTGGAAGATGCTATAGGATCAGGCCTGCAATTTATTGTGTGAGTTTTCAACAAAATACATGAGTGACCAAAATATTGTTAGGCAAAAATTCCAGTAATATCCAGAAAAGATATTTCCATTACTGATGATAAACAGTAGCCATCATTCTACGGAGGGAATAAAAAAATGTTGGCTTCCTTTTTTTTTTCTTTTTTTGGTATTATGATGTATAATTTTTTTCAAAATGAAAATAGTTGTTCACACTAATGATGCACAATTTTGGAATAAAAGGGATAAATCTGAACCCAAAATCTCTATCATAAGAGCTAAATTGTGCCATTCGGTGCACATAAGATGCTTCATACAAGTTTTGTGTTTGATCTGTGTTTGACTCCAATTCAGCAAAGCCCTTAAACATGTATTTGAATATTCTGTTGAGTTAGCATCTTAGCACTGAGTTAGAAAACTTAGCCTTTTTAATTTTCCTAGAGGGAGGGGGCTGTATGTGATTTATTCCTCTGCAAGAATAGTAACTTTTGTATGTATTTATTTTGAAAGGAAAAAGAAAAAGCTGCACTCTTGAAGAGGTGATACACAGATTGAATGGAACGAGCTGACCTCCAACATAACTTTTAGCTCACTGGTTAGGGCACTCAACTAGGATGTGAAAAACCCCTGCTCAAAATCCCCTCTCTGTCTGAAGGGGGGAAAAAGTGATTTGAAGAGGAACCAGCCACTTCTCAGATGCATGCTCTAACCACTGGGCTCGGGGATAGTGTGATGAGTGGGGCTCCCTAAGTCTTCCTGTTGAAGTTTTTCCGCTTGGATAAATAAACAAAACTGGATCCCCCACCTCCAAGGTGAATGCTCTAGGTACCAAGATATAAAGTCACTCTCTTATTTGCTCACTTTCACTCGTCTAATGATTCCTTCATTGTTGATCCACTGTGGAACAGCTTCAGCAGGAGAGATAAGAGAGCCCCACATCAGAATATCCTGTAACCCAGTGGCTAGAGCACTCACCTGAGAGGTCACTTTTCCCTCTCACACAGGGAGGTAACTTGAACTGGGGCTCTCCTAAATCCAAGGTGAATACTTTATGAGGGAGGTGGTGCTCCTTCTCCTGTCACCATGCCTAAATTCCGCTGTAGCTCAATCTATAGATTATGTATTAATTATACTGATTGCTTAAGAATTTCCAGTAATCACTCTGAGGTTTGACACATTCTCGTCCCTAGATCCAGCCCAGTGTTGTTAAAATTACTGTTCAGTTGAGAACCCAATGTACACAGTTGCAACACTCACACATTAGGAACCCTTCTGTATTTACAATAGTTTATGAATACATTTAGCAAAGTCACAAACACTCTAACCCAGCAATGTAGGTAGAGATAATACAGACTGTATATCTGCACATCCATATACTCACACAATCCTTTTCAGAGCCACTTGAAATGTTAGCAATCATCTTCCTCATCACCATCACCTTCCCCATCATCACCAGTGGCATCATTCTGGCATCTCTCAAGGGCTACATCTCTTTCTCCATCTGCCATAGGCTGGGATGCAACCTTTAAAATATGTTACGCTGATGCCACTATGTCTAATCCATATTCTTGCACTACAAGGTGGGTAGAAAGCTGGCTAGATTGTCGGGCTCAACGGGTAGTGATCAATGGCTCCATGTCTAGTTGGCAGCCGGTATCAAGTGGTGTGCCCCAAGGGTCGGTCCTGGGGCCGGTTTTGTTCAATATCTTCATAAATGATCTGGAGGATGGTGTGGATTGCACTCTCAGCAAATTTGCGGATGATACTAAACTGGGAGGAGTGGTAGATACGCTGGAGGGGAGGGATAGGATACAGAGGGACCTAGACAAATTGGAGGATTGGGCCAAAAGAAATCTGATGAGGTTCAATAAGGATAAGTGCAGGGTCCTGCACTTAGGACGGAAGAACCCAATGCACAGCTACAGACTAGGGACCGAATGGCTAGGCAGCAGTTCTGCGGAAAAGGACCTAGGGGTGACAGTGGACGAGAAGCTGGATATGAGTCAGCAGTGTGCCCTTGTTGCCAAGAAGGCCAATGGCATTTTGGGATGTATAAGTAGGGGCATAGCGAGCAGATCGAGGGACGTGATCGTTCCCCTCTATTCGACATTGGTGAGGCCTCATCTGGAGTACTGTGTCCAGTTTTGGGCCCCACACTTCAAGAAGGATGTGGATAAATTGGAGAGAGTCCAGCGAAGGGCAACAAAAATGATTAGGGGTCTGGAACATATGAGTTATGAGGAGAGGCTGAGGGAGCTGGGATTGTTTAGCCTGCAGAAGAGAAGAATGAGGGGGGATTTGATAGCTGTTTTCAACTACCTGAAAGGGGGTTCCAAAGAGGATGGCTCTAGACTGTTCTCAATGGTATCAGATGACAGAACGAGGAGTAATGGTCTCAAGTTACAGTGGGGGAGGTTTAGATTGGATATTAGGAAAAACTTTTTCACTATGAGGGTGGTGAAACACTGGAATGCGTTACCTAGGGAGGTGGTAGAATCTCCTTCCTTAGAGGTTTTTAAGGTCAGGCTTGACAAAGCCCTGGCTGGGATGATTTAACTGGGAATTGGTCCTGCTTTGAGCAGGGGGTTGGACTAGATGACCTTCTGGGGTCCCTTCCAACCCTTATATTCTATGATTCTATTCAGTAGGGGTTCCTCCCCTCTTCCTTATTTGTATGTCCTTATCCTACTAATGTTGGCATGTCCTTCTCCTATAGGTTAGTATATTAATGATTTCTACTTATGATCATATATGTCAATTCATTGCCATGGCACTCTTGTGATCAGACGTTTGCAGATGTTCCATCCCAACATATCCAAAACCTGGTGTTAGCTCATGATCCTCAGTTTGGCTGGAGTCATTATGCACAACTTTCCCCTTAAACACTCTATTCCCACTTCCCCAAAATTTAGGGGTGACCGTTAGGCTATTTATCTGTGCCAAAGTTCCTAGACCTCAAATCTTACGATATCTGTTGAAGCAATATCTTACAGGATGCAGGCCTATAGGTTCCTTGCATTGCTGCTGAATAAAATAAATGCTAAAGCTAGCTCTATGGGTTACACCTTTGTGAATAAGAATGTAAACTATTTTTAATGCTGTCATAAATATAAAGGGAAGGGTAACCACCTTTCTGTATACAGAACTATAAAATCCCTCCTGGCCAGAGGCAAAATCCTTTCACCTGTAAAGGGTTAAAAAGCTAAGGTAACTCCGCTGGCACCCTACCCATAAAGGCCAATGAGGAGACAAGATTCTTTCAAATCTGTATGGGGGGGGAGACAAAGTGTTTGGTCTGTCTGTGTGATGCTTTTGCCGGGAACAGATCAGGAATGCAGCCTTACAACTCCTGTAAAGTTAGTCAGTAATCTAGCTAGAAAATGCATTAGATTTTCTTTTGTTTAATGGATTGTAAAATAAGCTGTGCTGGAGGGAATGTCTGTTTTTGTGTCTTTTTGCAACTTAAGGTTTTGCCTACAGGGATTCTCTGTGTTTTGAATCTAATTACCCTGTAAAGTATTTACCATCCTGAGTTTACAGAGGTGATTCTTTTACCTTTTCTTTAAATAAAATTCTTCTTTTAAGAACCTGATTGATTTTTTCATTGTTCTTAGGATCCAAAGGTTTGGGTCTGTGTTCACCTATGCAAATTGGTGAGGATTTTTATCAAGCCTTCCCCAGGAAAGGGGGTGTAGGGCTTGGGGGGGAGGATATTTGGGGGGAAAGATGTCTCCAAGTGGTCTCTTTCCCTGTTCTTTGTTTAAAACACTTGGTGGTGGCAGCATACTGTTCAAGAACAAGCAAAGTTTGTACCTTGGGGAAGTTTTTAACCTAAGCTGGTAAGAATAAGCTTAGGGGGGGCTTTCATGCAGGTCCCCACATCTGTACCCTAGAGTTCAGAGTGGGGAAGGAACCTTGACAAATGCCGATACTTGAGGGAAACACAGTCAATTCCTAGAGTAGCTATTAACTGTTTTAGAATTTTCTGGCTACAAATTACATTATTAAGTTAGCTGAAGCCCCAAGTGATACACTGACACATGCATAACTATAACTTGTAAGAATAGAACTTGAAATGCTCTTTGTGATTTGGGCCTAGGGCTATATAAGGTTAGCTTGTGGCTTACTCTCACAAAGAGATGTGATGATGCATTTTTCAACACTCCTAACAAAAAGAAAAGGAGTACTTGTGGCACCTTAGAGACTAACCAATTTATTTGAGCATGAGCTTTCGTGAGCTACAGCTCACTTCATCGGATGCACGGTATGCATCCGATGAAGTGAGCTGTAGCTCACGAAAGCTCATGCTCAAATAAATTGGTTAGTCTCTAAGGTGCCACAAGTACTCCTTTTCTTTTTGCGAATACAGACTAACACGGCTGTTACTCTGACTCCTAACAAAGCAGTCCATGGACCTGCACGGAGTTTCCTGGTGTGTTTTAGAATTGGCTTCCAAATGAATTTCAATATTACCACTCAAACAAGAGTAGCAGCAACAGCAGCAAACCACCAAACTAAGGAAGCAATAATTAATCTTACTCACAGAAGGCAGGATTATCTGTGGCATAACTTTGTGGTTACAAAATTCACATCACAAACACAAATGTTTTATTGCTATTTTTAAGTGCCATACTTTTGATTTGTCAGATATGAGTGATTGCTCATGCTGAAGAAATATCCTTATAAATCATTGTAAGTATTATACATCATAAAACAGTCAGATATATCTAAGAAGTGCATTTTAGCTTTTCGTTTTTAAAGCATGTTTAAAATAGTAGCTAATCTTCAGAATACCATTATCTCATAAGTACTATTTCTAATTTAAAACTGGGAAAACAGAGACAAAGAGGACAAGTGAGTTTTCCAAACTGAGGGAATCAGCATCAGGGATAAGATTGTGTCAAGGGTGGGGCTGCTTCATCACCCTACCTGCAGCCACAAGTGTGGCACTGCAGGCACCCATCATAGATTGTCAATCAGAAGTTTTTTGATCTAGTCAAACACACCCTACTACACTCAAATATTAGGAAATACCCCATTTACAGTTGCCTGTACAACTTAATTCTGCCCCTTGTATTTTAATCCTGTGTGCTGAAAGAGGCAGGGTCCTGTGGAAAAAATACTAAACAATTATGTAATTAAAGCCTATCATAAGGTGTACGTACAAGATAAATTATCCTCTGATCAATATTAAAGCATCTCAAAAATAGCATCCACTATCATTGGTATTGTGGACAGGGCACTCTGCAGGAATGAAAATCAATACAGATGGAACCAAGATATATACCCTCTGCAAGTTGTATCAGGAGCAGGCTTTGTACCTACCCATGCTTTTGAATATAATATTGCAAGGTTTTGATACCTTGGGTCATTGTTTTTACAAAAAGGAGCTTGTAATTCACCACATTCATTCTTGAATGTCATGGGCTGATATGATTATCATGGGACAAGAGAGGAAACAACAACACACATACAATGGGGCTGAATTAAGGTTACACAGGAAACCGTGTAAATCTGGCATTTCCTAATGTACAAATGCTTGACTTTACAACCTAAAAAACTTTTTTTTTTAAAAAATAGTATTTTGGACACAATTTCATAGGGTGTTGTTTGTTTGTAAGGCAAAAGCATTCTAAAACTCCTCCTCACCATGCCCCAACAGAAGGGCTTGAACTTGGAGCACTGAAGAACAGACCTCTAACACCTGAGCTACAGGACAAGATGCATAAGCTAGCAACAGCAGAAGGTTGATGAAAGAGATGGGCCACATGCTGGGTACAGGAAGCATTGTTCAAGCAGCATGGACCAGTTATTTGTTCTCTCCCCCACCCCTGTAGAAGCTGGGCAGGGTGAGGGGGAATCTCCTGGCCTATGTCATGTGCCCATAATGGGGAGTATGGAACACTCTGCCATGCAGTGTGTCTGGGGAGATGTGCTTAGCCTGAGCTGGCTTTCCTCTTCCTCTAAAGCTGCTCCTAGAGTAATGTGCAGCAGCATGGGCCCAGCTCTTTAAAAATGTTTATGTTCAAATATTTTGGCAGTCTACCAAGTTTTCCAAAGGAACATAGGTCGGAGAAGGGAATGGAGATTTTTATGTTTGTATCTTAGCTAAATCTCAGTGGAATTTAATGAGAAAAGAAAAGACAGCAGGAAAAGGAACCCAACACCCTGCCACAGTCTGAACAAAGGCATGAAGTCTGAGAGAAAGAGTCTTCTGTAAGAGAAGGCAGTGGAGTGAGCCAGATCTCTGTAGGAGCCAGGAGCTGGGGAAAGGGAGATATGAAGAGATTGTGGATGGTTGTGATCTCTTTTAGGGATGGAGTGGGCAGCCCAGAGACAGTAAGAGAATGGCAGCAGAAGGGAGGGGGCATGAGAGAGGTGGAGGTGATGCAAGGACGGGTGTAGGAAGGGGAATGGAGTGAAAGCCAGGGTTGGGGTACATGTCACCAGAGATTAACAGGAGGATGTGAATTTGGGACAAGATTTGTGCTGGCAGAAGGAAGATCAGGGTAGAGAGGGTAAGAGGAGCAGATAGAGCTGGTGAGAACTGTAGAAGGTGGAGGGTAACTGGGAAGGGGAGATGAAGGAGGACAGATGTTATGCCCATGTAGAAGAGAGGTGCAGTGAAAGCTGTTAGAGAGCTTATTCCTTCACTCTCCCACTTCCCTGGTCTTTCTCGCAACAACAGAGAGCAACAATACCCGAAGTCTGAAGGTGCAAACAATTCGATGTTTATTGGGGTGAATTTCCAGCAAGCTTAAATCCAAGTTCCTTTTCCCCTATTTTCGAATCCCGACTTACTTCTTGTTTGCCCCTAATTTATATAGTAATATTCTTAGCTATACCTTAACCAATCATACTACTGAAATTTAGCTACCCAATCCTAACATATTGTAACATGATTAGCTAACCAATTATATCCCACCACCTTAATTAGTTTATACCCAGCAAAATTAATTATACAGCAGACAGAAACAATCACAGAACCAGACAGAGACCATGCAAATAAACAATAGCAAAGTGGTAACTATAATGACAAAACAATACAGAAGTGAGGATTTCACAACTACATCTATAAAAACATGAGGGTTTCCCAGCTGTGTCTATTGATAAGTGATTTCTTGCCGGACAGAAAACTATCAAACTAAATTTCCTTTTACATCTTCTAGGCTCTTCCCTTTCTCTGGAGGTGATAGATCAGATCACCTTCCTAACAGCCCCATATTGACTGGTTTGGAATGTGAGGATGTGAGCATTCGCTTCCCAGTTTATGGCTGCTTCTGCTGCTTAGCCAAAGGCATTGGCCTAAGAACAGGGCCTCAGACTGTCACAGTGAGAGAAGGCCCTTACACAGATCCTTTCTTGTATACCTCTATTACTAGCTAAATGATAAACATATACCTAAATTCTTAAAGTATAGGCCTTTACAGGCAGGCCTGAATATTTATATCCTAACAAAAGCCATAGGCAAGTGGCAGATGAACAAGATTGCAATACAAAAACAACTCACCATGGGAAATCTGAAGGCATGCTCCTAATCCCACTGCTGAGCCACTGCTGTCTGAGGTGGGTTCCCTGCCATGGGCAGAGTTCCCCAGTCACAGTCCCTGTTGGTGGTGAGGAGGCAGCTCCAGGCTGTGACCTAGCAGTGTGCACGTTTGCACACATGCACCCCACCACTAAGCTGTGTTGTTAATGTCCTTATAAACCTATTACAATAATTCTATTGGCATGCAGAAGTATGGAATTCTTGCTCAGCTTGAATAATGAAAATGTTAACAATATGAGGTACAGGAATTATGCCCTAATCAGAAATGCTAATAGTAATATTTGCTAGAACTTCCTATTTTTAACACAGAGAGACAGCCACTTCTATGTGCACGCGCGCACACACACAAGTGCATACAGATAGATTCTTGTTGCTTTTGTCATGCAGTGGTGAACTTTGAGCTCTGTGTAACACATCGTTATCCAAGAGGCAGAGCTGTTGGTGTTACTTACATGTGTTATGCAAGGGGAAAAATGCAACTTGGAACTATCTTGAGAGATCTATAAGAAAGGTTAATTACTTTCAGGGCTGTTTGAATTGTGTAAAACATAAAGAACAGTCTGGACAGATGAAAGTGACAGCAGACATAGTAGATAATACAGTACCACTTGTGACTAAAAGCACAGGTTCTATGGGTTTTTTTTAAAATCAGGAGACTGTTAAAAAAGTTCTTTTTATTATTTAAAACAAAGACGTTACCATTTTCCTTTCTACCCACGCTTCCTAATCCTGCCATGCTGTAAAGGATCATCAATAACTAGATGGACAAAAATTAAGTTATTTAATGTATTTCTGGGTGAGATGATGTAGGTCACAGGGTCACCTAAAATTCTACAATTTAAACAGTATTCTACATTCTAGCACATACCAACAATTCATAATTCCACTCACCTGATACTCTCTGACATAAAACAATGGGAGGGGTTTATTTTTGAGGAGTATTACTGTTCAGGAAAGAGAGATTATGCAATCATGACACTAACATATTTTCCCCCATATTTTTTCCCACTCTCACTAAGTAAAATAAAAGCTTTACAGCTGCACACAGAACTGCATAGATATCATCAGCACTGCAGAAACATCAGGTTTAGTCATTTTGGCTTTCTTCCTGAAATTCCAAATAGACATTTAATTAAGTCACTGTTATCAAATATAATGCTTCCTTTCCTTCTGTTGTAGCAAAATGTGTAACACAAGCAATTACTGTATCTGAGTTTTCAATAAAAAAGCATCAGAGGAAGAACATCAAAGCATACAAGACCCAGTGGAAAGTTAAAGTATATTAAGAAAATTAACAAATGCATTAGTTTATCACTAGTGGCATGTATTGTGAACAAAATTCTGTAAAATTCCAATAATTTCTTCTCATCTCAGCTCCAAAATAATGCAGTAGCTCCATGGATTTATTCAGATTTTAAAAACCCCAACCTTCATGATTATTAAAAACAATCAAAAATCTATTTTGAAAATAAATATTTCCATAGAACTTTTTAAGGTTTGTTTTTTGTAAAATCATCAATTTGATGGAATTATTATAGCACGTCAGCATAGATCAGATATACTGAACCACTACGACTTAAGAAAAATGTCTGTGTGCTGAGTTGTTAAAAATGTCAAGTGAGCTGAATTTTCAGATTTTAGATTTTGCTTTTTGTTTTGCCTCCCCTAGTCAAAAAACTGAAGCAAACTGTAAAGTAGCACAACATATTACCTGTGTGTCATTCTTGGAAAGATGTTACAGTACTGTAGTAGCAGCAAATGTTTTCTGAATCCATAAGGCTTATAAAAGGATGCCACGGAGGAGTAAACAAATAGAGAGAAAAGAAATAGACTTTCTAGCAGAAAATAAATACAGCACTTGTGGTTCTAAATTACCGTATTTAAAGTAATATTGTAATGCAAAGCTGACAGTTGTGAAACAATAAATCGGAAGATAAATTATGCCAAGCCACCACAAAATATGTTCACAAAATTGTGTTTGTATTTTGCAAAAAAATGTTTTTGATTGATGTTTCACATTTACCACCCTTTACATTACAGGCTCCATATCTTCCATAGTACATAACAAATTGTAAACCACATCTAAATGGTGTTCAATAAGAGCATGTGTTAGCAGCTAAGTTAATATGAGCTCTTTTGTTATCCAGTATACTCAAACTTTCACATGTTGCAGTGTTTTCAGTGATCCATGAGTATTCTTGGTGTCATGCTTTAATTCTCTAAAGGGCAAATCCAAGCCCCAGAACCCAGTTTGAAGACATACACTGGGAACAGGGGGAAAACAATGGGACAAAGATTTTCCCTATACCTGACGAGATACAGATAAGCATTTCATGGAGACTACCCTAGCCCAATACGAGAAGTAATTCCCACAATCCAAGCCCCACACATTCCTGTAAAGGGAAGAGCCAGAGAACTTGTGTAGTGCAGATGCTCCTTATCTCCAAGCCTACTACTATCTTTGATCACAGACTCCTAGGTTCTGTGTTACACAGCAGTTTTGGATCCTGATAAGGGGCCTCCCCACATTCGATCTTATGTGCAGCAGAACCCCTCCATTCCTATGGCCAGAGGGTCCTTCATGCCCAGTAAAGATGGCATGATTCACCCTTGGGGTGCAAACTGTAGCAAAAGATGGTGCTGATTTTTCAACATGGCAACATCATTCTTTGATTCACCATCTTCGGAAGATGGTAAACTAGAAAGTTATTTGACACTGGAAGTTTCTTGGCTATGAGACTAATACTGCAATATGCTCTGATGGCCGTAAGTATTGTGCAATACAACAACACTGTGTATATATACACAGAGCTCTACTAACATTATAAACAGGTGTTGGTGCCACAGGCACTGACTTTTGTTTCTTCCAGTCGATGCTCCTCTCCACCCCTCTCACCCCTGGGTGAGTGAAAGGTGAAGCCCCGCTACAGTATTATACCACAAAGCATTGAACGTTAAAAAGCTGCAGTCATATGCTCCAGTCTTCACTATGTCAATAAATAATAATAAATCAGTTTGGCAACTGGCTAAAACCTCTAGAAATGACCTGATTCAAGCAAACCACTGAAGTATATGGGACTGAAAATGTCAAATTGCTGGAATCTTTTGAGTTTAAAGCATAGACATGTCTTCTATAGACACACATAAGCTTGCACTGAGTTCATAGGCCAAATCTGGTAATATGCACCTTTTAAGAAAGCTGAACTCACCTACAGTAGTTTTAAGATTTTTTAAATGTATTTGCACACCAAGGCCCTGATAACGCATCTGGATCCACTAGTGCAGGGTCCTAGTCAGGGATTTCATTGAAGGAACTGGTTCCAAGTATATCAGAGTGAAGGATCCAGGCTCCAAGGCAGCATCATTATTATGGCAGGCATCACTAGATTGCACACTTACACAGTTTTCAAAGATGTTTGTTTATTCATTTTTTTTAAAGCATGTGAGCAAATAGTATTGGGAGGATGTGCTGTGGTATTAAGTTTTTGTGACATGTAAGCTCCTGTGTAGAGCGTTTCTGGAGAGGGAACCATCTGAGCAGCAGCAGAATATACTCTCTGCCTTGATCTCTGCTTTGAGTCAATTTGTGAAACAAAGTTGTTCCCTGGGATTAGTGTTGGGCTGAGACTCCTACATGAAGGGATTGCCCAGCATGCTATTTGCCACCTCTGTTCCAGGACTAATATGTGTGTAAATAATGGAAAGTACACGTAGAATATACCTGGACTCTGCATTACTGATTTCTCCTCCTCTGGGAGGCCAATCTGTGAGGATCCAGAAATCTGCTACCACCCAGCAGAGGGGAGATGGTGTTTTCAGATTAAGAAACTGCTGTCAAAATAAAGAGCATCACACAAAGAGTGAAACATGATTTCAGTCTTAACTTCGATTTGAAATTAATAAAAACAGAATAAAGAGAGGCTTCTATGGGTGAGGAAGTATGTGTGCTCTCTGTTGGTATTATGTGCTCTCTAGCTGCCATTTGGAACTGATACACAGCAGAAAAGGAAGAAAGACTTTTAACATGTAAAGGATGAAAAATTGAATTTTAGCACTGCTAAGCAGTGACTTCAGATATTGAGAGGGATATCCAGCATCCGTAAAATCCATGGCTGCAGTACACAGGACACAAACATGAAATCTCCTCTACAGTACATTTATAGAGCTACATAGACAATAATTACACTGAAATGTACCAATGGAGTTTCTGTCGCAATGTCAACCATGCACAGGAAACAAACTTACTCCCACATAATCTAAAAAACGAAAGTTACAGAAAGGAAAGCCTGTACAATGTGTATCCTTCTGACATAAAAGGACCTCAAGTGGGATTTTAAATGCTAAAATATCCGTTGAATATCCTGTTGATATAAAAATTAAGCAGTCCCATTACATAAGCAGTCTTCAATTTAGTATACCTTGGCGTATGGTATATGTCAACTAAAACACAAAGTAAAGTAACAGATGTCTATAAAGTCCAAACTACGGGGTTACAAAAAAACCACACACTCACACACACCCCAACACACTTGCTATATTAGAGAGATAGAAAGCACAAATGTGCATTTGAGAAAGGTCACATACATACATGAGGCATGCTTGTAACTGCCAAATATATTTTCTACTTCAGGCAAAATTAGCTGATATGTACAAATCCAGGAGTGGATTTACCATTAAACAAACTGTGCGGTGGCACGGGGCCCCCAGTGACCTGCGGGTCCCAAAAATGCAGGACAAATATCTGACAACCTGCCCCTGAGTGCCAGCTGGTGGTGCAGCAGGGCTCAGGCAGGCAGGCTGCTTGCATGCCATAGCCGGTGGCCCCACACTGCTCCCAGAAGCAGCCAGCTGCTAGCATGTCTCTGTGCGCCCCTGGTGGGGGGAGGGGCTCTGTGCATTGCCCCCAAGGGGCACGCAGAGACATGCCAGCAGCAGGGCTAAGGCAGCTCCCTGTCTGCTCTGCTTCCCTCCCTCCACACCACTTCATTCCTGGAAGCAGCTGGCATGTCCCTGCAGCCCCTGTGGGGGGTGCCTCTGCATGCTGCCCCCGCCCTGAACATCGACTCCGCAGCTCCCATTGTGCTTCTGTGTCAGCCTCCAGTTGCTAACAACTTCTCCCCATCCCCTCCATAGGACATATCAATGCTTTTTCATTTCCACATTCTCAGTCCTGTCACCATGGTTGGGACTGAGGAGACCCTCTTCACAGCTACAAGCCTGGCCAATGATAATTTTTTAATGGCAACCACTGTACACAGCATTATATAGACTGATTCTAAAAACTCATTGTAAATGAAGAAGACACCCATTACCATTACATTTATAGCTCCTCCAAGTCGATTAGATGGACAGACCTCTCTGGGACAGGCAAGAGCATGCCTTTGAGCTAGATACACTATTTCTGGCAGTGACCAGTGGCAAGCAGGCTAAAGTGTGCCATGGCCTCAGAGTATAATAGGTGTAGCTCCTCCCAAAAAGCACGGCTCAAGCCTCCTCTCTGTTGC
The DNA here is from genome assembly GCF_965140235.1 of Caretta caretta. Classification (NCBI taxonomy): domain Eukaryota; kingdom Metazoa; phylum Chordata; order Testudines; family Cheloniidae; genus Caretta; species Caretta caretta. The sequence continues at coordinate 128,911,798 of NC_134207.1, forward strand.
TTGCTAATGAAAGCAGCTTTGTTCCCCTCCTCACATGGGTTGAGTACTGGGTTCTCTGTTGCAATGCCTGGGGCCTCCACGCTGGTGACTCCTCTCTGCCTGGGACACAAGGGGTGCTGGTCTCTTAGGAAAATCACTAATATTACTCCTCTTAACAAGGAGTATGACCCTATGCATAAACAACATATATGAACACAAACCCCAACAAACAACACTCCAAACCAACAATTTAACAAAGGAGAACTTTACTTGGGGACAGGAACCAAATGAAGGAAAAAGTTTAAGATTAACAAATAAATGATAAAAACATTAATATTACAACAAATTCTCACCATTTGTAACAATAACACAAGCCTCAGCTCCCTCTCTGGCACCTTCCCAAGAAGATGAAATGCATAAGATGGGTCTAGATATGGCTGCTGCAGTGCTGAAAAAGTTGGCCAGCTTAAAGAAGATAAAAGGAGCCCTCTTACAGTGTATTCACCCCTGAGTGGGGCAGGGTCCTCTCTTGGCTCCCTGACTGGAGTCCTGTGGAGCTCTCAGCTGGCTCTAGGTAGCTGATGCTGGGTCAGATCTCTGCCACTCTAGACGCTGGTCTCCTCCTCAGGGTGGAACTGTCTGACCATGCACGGGATCCTACCACATTTCAAAGACCAGCTTTGTGGGGAGAGGGAATTAGAGACTCTCCCTTCTCCAAATTCAAACAGCACCCAAAGCAAAGTTAACACCAGTCCCTTTCTCTCTGAGTCAGGTTTTGTCCCCCCACTGAGGTAGGGTGACCAGATGTCCTGATTATATAGGAACATCCCTGATATGTGGGGCTTTGTCTTATATAGGCGCCTATTACCCCTTACCCCTGTCCTGATTTTTCACACTTGCTATCTGGTCATCCTACACTGAGGGAATGAGCAGTCCCAGCTCCTTACTGGCCCAGCAAACTGCGTCTATAAATCCCTCCATAGAAACCTCCCTATTAGTCTCCACAAGAGTTTCCAGTCCATTCTGCCCTCACCCGACACTAAGCAAGCTGGGAAACAGTGTCCGAGGGCTCTAGTAATTACAGCCAGTGTTGTTGAACTTAATAGGGTGGGATACCTAAAGACTGAGTCCAGCATTCCAGGAGCTGGCAAACTCTACAGCAGAGGTGGGCAAACCACGGCCCGCGGGCCACATCAGGCCCGCGGGACTCTCCTGCCCGGCCCCTGAGCTCCTGGCCTGGGAGGCTCACCCCTAGCCCCTCCCCCCACTGTTTCCCCTCCCTCACAGCCACACAGGCAGCTGGGCTGTGAGCTTCTGCCGCTCTGAGAGGCATGGTAAGGTGGGGTGGCAGCAGCACGTGTGTGGCAATGAACTGGTTGGGTAGCAGGTCCCGGGGGGCAGTCAGGGGACAGGGGGCGGTTAGGGGTAGGGGTTCCCGGGGCAGGGGGCAGTCAGGGGGCAGTTGGATGGGGCGGAGGTTCTGCGGCGGTCAGGGAAGAGGCTGGGGTTGGATAGGTGTGGGAGTCCTGGGGGGCCTGTCAGAGGGCGGGGGTGTGACTAGGTTGGGGCAGTCAGGGGACAGGGAGCAGCGGGGGTTGGATAGTGGTGAGATCCCGGGGGGGCAGTTTGAGGGGGTGAATAGGGGGTGGGGGCCAGGCTGTTTGGGGGCACAGACCTCCCTATGCAGCCCTCAATACAGTTTCGCACCCGGATGCGGCCCTTGGGCCAAAAAGTTTGCCCACCCCTGTCCTAAAGGGAGTTACATAGTCCCTCCTTGGCAATCACCTATTTGCTTATTAAAATTTTCTCCAGCCACAAAGCCGCCTTCTTCTTCTTAATGAATAATGAAAACAGAGAACAAAAACTTTGATATGTATAATATTCACCAAATAGGTGAAACTCAGTATTTGTTTTCTTGTACAGAAGATTAATGTGAATGTTGGAAAGAGAGAGAAGTAATGAAATCCATTTTCAAAGTCAATATGAACCACCTTCAAAGAAAGCCAACTACTACCTGCAAGGAAATCAATGTGAAATATAGCATGCACTGCCTTAAATATCTTGGTGATGAAAGTCATAAAGCTAACAGGCTACTTAGGCAGACACATGCAGTAACTAATATGGGAAGCACAAATTCTTGGCTCCTATGGAATTTGTTAAATCAGCTCCTTTACTAAATTGTTCTAACTACCTGAATGTTTACAAGGTAATTACCAGTTACTTTCTGGCTTTACTGTCATACAGAAGTCTCAATAACATTCTGCTAATTATGAATTAAGAAGATTCACTTTTTTCCTCGATGAGATGACAGGAGGGCGACTTAATTGCATTAATGGCATTGAGTCATAAAAGTGACAACTGATTTTTTTTTTTAATCTCCATCATTACCTCGGGCCTGCTCCACTGAACTCAATAGCAAAGCTTCCATTAACTTCAATGGAGGCAAGATCAGGCTCTTAAAGATCTCATTTTCAAACAATCACAGGCTACAGAACCTGATAATGAAATCCTGACACTTCCACCTATCAGTCAGAATCCAGCACAAAAGCTTGCCCACCATTTGACTTCCGAATTCATTGACATTCTGCAATCAGTCCAAGGAGCTATTTATATTAGTTTAAGATTGGCTTTACTTGGAAACCTTGCCAGCAGTCTAGTTTTGACATTCACACAGCTTTGTCTTGCTAAGAACAAATGTTAGTGTTCTCTCTTATGTAGAGAAGTGACGGCACATGAACCTCTAAGTCAACCCCATAAGCACAGGGCAAAGGGTTAAAAGGACACTCCCAACAACCACCTGCCTCAAAAAGTGGCTGTGTGTCAATGATACTATGTTGATATAAGAAAAGGAGGACTTGTGGCACCTTAGAAACTAATCAATTTATTTGAGCATAAGCTTTCGTGAGCTAAAGCTCACTTCAGCTCACGAAAGCTTATGCGCAAATAAATTGGCTAGTCTCTAAGGTGCCACAAGTACTCCTTTTCTTTTTGCGAATACAGACTAACACGGCTGCTACTCTGAAATATGTTGTGAAGTGCTTCAGCAGCCCTCAGAATAAAAGGCACTATTAAAATAAACAAAAAATAGACCCACAATTTCAAATGCTACTTATAAAGTGTCCATACATTACTATTTTATAAGGACACTCCTAGTTTTTCATATGATCGTCTGGTGTTCAGGGAACGTTTTTTGTGATGCTGGCAGTGCCCCAGTTATGTGTTTTGGTTTTTACTTGTTCCCCGTAACTACAAGATACTTGTTTAAGACTTATTGATATGCCAAAGAATTCGCTCTATATTTACCAGAAAGCGGGGGGGGGGGGGGGGGAGGAGGAGGGGGGAAGGCATCCAGTGACAAACAGTGTTTGGAGTGAAAAGAAAAGTCAAATGAACATAGAATAAAAAAACAAAGATGTTCTTTTGCTCAGAGTGAATGTTAACATTTGTTCAACGTTTCATGATGAACTCATTCAGAAGCCTAAGTTACTGCAAGTGGGGGAAACCCTTCACTCTGAGAAATAAGCAAACATCGCTGTTGAGTCAGAACCTGGCAATAGTGACAACAGCACATGTCTAAAGAAAGTGAAGGGAAGTGATGGGAACTTGTCATCAAGTTTGGAGACTCAGTTTAGATCCCTACCAAAAGATCATTGGTCTAGACATCTGGCTGGATTTTTTTTTTTAAAGACCATTTAAAAAAAAGAATTTCTTGACACTTTGTTTCTTATTTGGCTGAAATACCATGTAGTAATAACAGCACCACAGTATTTTGAAATTTTCTTTTCTAGTCATGACGGAAAATTATAGAGAAGCATAAAAATGAGAAAACATAAGTATTAACTAAACTAGTTTGAACTTCAAAAATATCATTTTCTGGGTTCACTCAAGTATTGGACAGCGATTCATTCTAGTCCTTATATTATCTAAACCTTATTATTCATATTTGTAATTATTAAATTATTTTTATTATTAGTGTGGGAGCACTTAGGAGTGCAGTCTTGGATCAGGACTCCCTTGTGCTAGGTTCTGTACAAACATACACTTCACCAATCCCTAGTTATAACTTACCACTATACAGTATCTTTAGTGATATAAGAGCATCCATATACTCTCAAAAGGTAAGTGAACATATCCTAGAATTTCTCTTTTGAGTAATTTTTATATATTACACAACTTTAATCTTGTCTCTGCAGTGCAAGAACTGACTTCCTTAAACTACTTTCGTATGTATAATAAATTTAAGCTATATTAGCATTAATACATGTCAATATCCATTACCATTGATGTTTTCTCAGGGTGCAAACCATGAAGGTGCTTAGCTGCCTATGTTCCATTTCAGACACACTGCAATCCACAAACCTCTTGCTCAGCTGCCGCCTAACCTGATAGGTGCCTAAACTCATCAGTGCCTAAATTTTTGGACTGAAAGTTCTTTAGGCACCTATGTTTCTGCCTCTGCACATGCATTGATTTAGTTGGGGATTGGTCCTGTTTTGAGCAGGGGGTTGGACTAGATGACCTCCTGAGGTCCCTTCAAACGCTGATATTCTATGAGCAAACAGCTGCATGTATCTCGCTCTCAATGTTATAGAGGGCGGACAATTTATGAGTTTGCCCTGTATAAGCTTTATATAGAGTAAAACAGATTTATTTGGGGTTTGGATCTCATTGGGAGCTGGGTGTCTAGGTGCTGGAAACAGGAGTACTTCTTAAACTGTTTTCAGTTAAGTCTGCAGTTTTGGGGGCATGGTTCTTGGATCTTGTTGCAGCAAGTTTGCGTGTCTGGCTTAACAAGGCAGGGCTCTGGAGGCCCAAACTGGCACAGAAAATGGGCTCAGAGATAGTCTCTGCAATCAGGTGACAGTCCCAAGGGAATCTCTATGACCAAACCCATCACAGCCCTAATCCAGTACACATGCTCAGAGGCCACCTTCCAGATCAGACCCCTCAAGCGAGTTCACACAGAAGAGCTGGGAGGTAAGAGGCCCTCCCTTATAGCTTTCTTTAGAACAGTGAGGCGGGTACTCACCTGAGTTGTAGGAGGCCTTGGTCCCCCCCTCCCCTGAGGGGCAAAAGGGATCTGAATGTGGATCTCCCACCTTTCAGGTCAGTGCCCTGAAACCTAGGCTATAGGATAGGCTGATAGGGGGCTCCCTCAATCTCTCTTATTGAAGTTGTTCCACCTCAATTAAATAATTGAGTATTAACTGGGCCAGAGAAAGCGTTAGAAGGACTATATCCTAGTGCACTGACCTGAGAGCTGGCAAATCCTTTCTTCCACTCAGGAAGTGGGGTGGGGACTTGAACCTGGTGTTTCCCATATTCTTGGTGACTACCTGATCCACTGGGTGAAAGGTTATAAGAGAGGCCCGCTTCTCTGGCTGTCTTGCTTGAAGTCACCTGAGGGTCCCAATCTGCTAAGCAACCTCTATGCATACGTACCGGATCAGGCCAAGCATGCAACTTAGGTGGCTGAATGTCTATTTGCCCCCAGTTCATGAATCACAAGCAGAGATAGGCATTTAAGTCTGGTATAGAGGGAGTTTTCTATCTCTAAGGGAGGGGTAGGGCTTAGCACACACTTCTATCATTGGCATCTCCTATTGGCTAACTTAGGCAGCTCCCTGCCTAGTGTGTTGGCTTTGTGAATAGTATTGTAAGGCGCCTCCCTCTCCCTATTCATTGTTTAGAAGGCTAGGCACCTAATCCAGGCTCTGTGGATCACAGTGTTGTTCCTGTGATTGTCTAAGCACCTAACAGTTAGGCACTGTGACACTCAGTATTGCAATGCCTAAGTCCCTTTGCGGTGGGCGGGGGGGCATAGTGACAAGATAATACTCTAACTTTTCACTTAACTGCTTCTTGGAGTTGCAATGCTGAAGTACTGCAAGGAGTGCTATAGTTGAGAGAACTTTCCTCACCCCCCCATAATACAGTTACAAATATTAATCCTAATTTAAATATTGTTACAACACACTTCAGGCAGCAGCCCTGAAACGGACACATCTGCTCTTAGACCCTCCAAATGTTGACTCTGATCAGGCAAAGTTGTGCTAATGAAAAGGACTCATTCAGATAACTTTCTTAATTATTTTGTCTAAATTAAGGAAGAAAAGATTCACTACTGGTATTTTTCTGATAATTTATACCAAAAGCTCAAGGGTTAAATCACCATGGAGATTTTCTTTTCTTTTGAGAATAGCACAGTTTTAACTAACTTCCTCTTACTATTCAGCAGCTGCTATCTGATCTCCCATCACACCTTTAATTAACAGTTCCAGAAAGAATATTAATTGTCATTAATGCTATACACAGAATATTAAGTAAATCAGAATAGCAACAAATACAGAGTTGAGATATTTGTTTAATACAAATAACTAACTATTCCTATTTGGATAGACTGGCACAGAGAATGACAAATATGCTTAACAAATACAATAACAAAGTTCTCTTTTATGGTATTTACACTGAATTATAATGAGAAAGCAGTCTCCTAGTGTTTCCAGCAGAAATACCAAAAGAAGGATCACTTTTTCTTGGTATTTACACAGATGACAGACTGAATGGTGAAGGGGCGGGGGGAAGGGAAGGCTGGGAGTATTTTTATTTTACTGAGTCATTCCCATCTTTAGCTACAATATTTCCAGAGGACCACCCTCAGCTTCACAGTACTATACAGTAATTTTCAGGGGAGGACATCAAAAACAATGGCAATGATTCTGGAAGACCGATGTAGGGGGAAAAAAAATGAGGAGTCCTTGTGGCACCTGAGAGACTAACACGTTTATTTGGGCATAAGCTTTCATGGGCTAAAACCCACTTCATTAGTTGCATGGAGTGGAAGATACAGTCGGGAGGTATAAATACACAGGATATGAAAAGATGGGAGTTGTGTTACCAAGTGGCAGGTCAGTGCTAACCAGCCAATTCAATTAAGGTGGAAGTGGGCAATTCTTAACAGTTGACAAGAAGAGGTAGAAATCATTTTGTACTGCTAATGAGGCGAATGTAATCAAAGTGGCCTATTTCAAACCGTTGACAAGAAGGTATGAGTATCAGCAGGCGGGAAATTAGTTTTTGTAGTGACCTATCCACTCCCAGTCTTTATTCAGGCCTAATTTGATGATGTACAGTTTGCAAATTAATTCCAGTTCTGCAGTTTCTGATTGGAGTCAGTTTTTGAAGGTTTTTTTGTTGAAGACTTGCCCTTTTTAAGTTTGTTATTGAGTGTCCAGGGAGATTGAAGTGTTCTCCTACTGGTTTTTGATTGTTATAATTCTTGATGTCAGATTTGTGTCCATTTATTCTTTTACGTAGAGACTGTCCAGTTTGATCAATGTACATGGCAGAGGGGCATTGCTGGCTCATGATGGCATATATCACATTGGTAGATATGCAGGTGAACGAGCCGGTCATAAATATAAAGGGAAGTGTAACCACCTTTCTGTATACAGAACTATAAAATCCCTCCTGGCCAGAGGCAAACCTTTTCACCTGTAAAGGGTTAAGAAGCTAAGATAACCTTGCTGGCACCTGACCAAAATGACCAATAAGGAGACAAGTTACTTTCAAAGCTTGTGGGAGGAGAGGAACATCTGTCTGTAAGATGCTTTTGCCAGGAACAGAGCAGGAATGCCCTTCATAACTCCTCAGAACTTCTGTTAAGTTAGTAAGTAATCTAGCTAGAAATGTGTTAGATTTCCTTTTGTTAAATGGCTGGTAAAATAGGTTGTGCTGAATAGAATGTATATTCCTGTTTGTGTACTTTTTGTAACTTAACGTTTTGCCTAGAGGGATTCTCTATGTTTTGAATCTCATTACCCTGTAAGGTATTTACAATCCTGAGTTTACAGAGGTGATTCTTTTACTTTTTCTTTAATTAAAATTCTTCTTTTAAGAACCTGATTGATTTTTTCATTGTTCTTAAGATCCAAGGGTTTGGGTCTGTGTTCACGTATGCAAATTAGTGAGGATTTTTATCAAGCCTTCCCCAGGAAAGGGGGTGTAGGGCTTGGGGGGGGAATATTTTGTGGGGGAAGACGTCTCCAAGTGGGCTCTTTCCCTGTTCTTTGTTTAACACACTTGGTGGTGGCAGCGTAGGGTTCAAGGACAAGGCAAAGTTTGTACCTTGAGGAAGTTTTTAACCTAAGCTGGTAAGAATAAGTTTAGGGGATCTTTCATGCAGGTCCCCACATCTGTACTCTAGAGTTCAGAGTGGGAAAGGAACCTTGACAGAGTCCTGATGGTGTGGCTGATGTGGTTAGGTCCTATCATGGTGTCCCTTGAATAGATATGCAGACAGAGTTGGCACCGGGGTTTGTTGCAGGGTTTGGTTCCTGAGTTAGTGTTTTTGTGGTGTGTAGTTGCTGGTGAGTATTTGCTTCAGGTTGGGGGGCTGTCTGTAAGTGAGGACTGGCCTGTCTCCGAAGGTCTGTGAGAGTGAGGGATCGTCCTTCAGAATAGGTTGTAGATCCTTGATGATGCACTGGAGAGGTTTTAGTTGGGGGCTGTAGGCGATAGCTAGTGGCGTTCTGTTACTTTCTTTGTTGGACCTGTGCTGTAGTAGGTGACTTCTGGGTAGCCTTATAGCTCTGTGAATCTGTTTCTTCACTTCAGCAGGTGGGTATTGTAGTTTTAAGAACTCTTGATAGAGATCCTGTAGGTGTTTGTCTCTACTGTATTTTCCACTCCATGCATCTGATTAAATGGGTTTTAGCTCATGAAAGCTTAGGCCCAAATAAATTTGTTAGTCTCTAAAGTGCCATGAGGACTCCTATTGTTTTGCTAATACAGACTAACACAGCTACCCACTCTGAAACCTGATGTAGGGCAGTTGTTCTCAAACTGTGGTCCTTTGATTACTGACAGTACATGAAGCAGACTGGTCTCATCATGGTGTTGGCTGTCCTTTTTTCCAGCTTCAAAATCTCATTTAAAGGCATCCAGAAAATATTTAGCATATTTAGCTATTACTTTTCAATATAAGCAACTGCTGTGATTGCCAAAGGATTCTGTGAGATGGGAGAGAATCAGTCTGTGAGACCAAGAAAGGGAGCTGAGGCAGCCCAAGATCATGATTTAATAAAGAGAAATTCCCCAAACTCTGAAAGCTAGAAAGCCCAACAACACATTTAAAAACAAATTAAATTACACTATTCTTTCTCCTCACCCCCAACCACCACATGCAGATTCCTTCCTGCTATTGTTAAAAAATAGGTCTGTGGAAAAGAAGTCTCACCAAAGATGAAATTTTAATTGTAAATTTGCCATCTGCGTTCTAAAATGATGTCCATCCTGTTACACGATTGGGAGAGTCTTTACCTCGCTTACCTTGTACAATGTTACATGCTGAATGAGCGAAAGAATCTTTGTTACCTAGAGTAAGTGTTTCATTGATGTGAACTTTCAGCAAGAGAACCCTGTGGGGCTGTTGTGAATTTTAAGGAAAATTCCCCAGATAAATGAAATCAAATGAAGAAAATTAAAATGAAATGAAACCTACAGTACAGACATGCCCTGGAATTCAAATGAATAAAGAAGGAGCATATCTACCTGCTGAGATTATTTACCCACTATCCACTCAAACCCACGCACTTAGGGCTAGATTTGCACAGTGCTGTGTGGGTGTGCTGTCTTTTAGTCACTTTCACTTTGCAATTTTGAATTCATTTTAACTCAACAATGATTGCAAAATTTGGGTGAGGGAAGGTGAACCCTGAATGCATCAACCCTGAACCCAGGCATAATCACAGAGTGGGTTTAGGCTCTTGAGTGATAGGCAAACAGTCTAAATTAATGTTTGTGGGCCTGGTGTGATGTTGTCCACCCTAGGGTCTAAAAACTGTCTTTCCCGCCCCAACATACACATAGCGCTAAGTGGCTTATTGAGCTATTGATCTGAAAACATGCACTAGAAATTGCTGTATTAATGGAGACAACTACTACAGGCGCCAGGGAACTACAATGGCATCATGTAATCTGTGCGACACCAACATTAAGAACACTCAGAGACTGTGCTTTCATTGTGGGATAGCGTCACAATGCAAGTGATTGTTCGTTTAAGGACAAACCTCACAGAAACTGCAAGAAATTTGGGAATGGGGCACCCAGAAAACATACAAGTCAGTACAAAGCACAACCACCACCATTTTACAAGGGCGATACCAGAGGGTTTCTGATTCATCAGCTTGCAGATGACATGGAGTCCAGTGAGAGTTCACTACAGCTGTTTGATTTAGAATACAATCCATTGTCTGGATTTCTTTACAAGTGGAAGGAGTAAGGTTTACAATGGAGCTTGTTTGTGTAGTTTCTCTAACTTCATAGCTCTATTATCAGAGATTAATTAGAGGTGAAATTGCAGAAAACCTCAGTGGTAGTAAAATCATACATACAGGGGAAATCCTCATTCCTCTGGGCATTATTATAGGGAAGGCAACAATTGTAAACAGCATATGTATAAACTTCTTTCTTGTGAAGCAAGCAGGTCATGCAGTACTTGACAGACAATAATGATAGGGAGATGAAGCTCTACTGGCAAAGAATAAAATGCCAGCAAGTTGTTTTTGTTTTTTTTAAATATGAACTCCAAAACAAAAGTTAGCAGAATTTTTGGACAAGGCAACTGTCAAGGTTCCATCCCCACTCTGAACTCTAGGGTACAGAAGTGGGGACCTGCATGAAAACCCCCTAAGCTTATTTCTACCAGCTTAGGTTAAAACTTCCCCAAGGCACAGATTTCTTTCTTGCCTTGGGAACCAACTTAGTTTAAAAACCTCATATGCTACCACCACCAAGCGATTTAACAAAAGACCAGGGAAAGAGCCCACTTGGAGACGCCTTCCCCCAAAATATCCCCCCAAGTCCTACACCCCCTTTCCTGGGGAAGGCTTGATGATAACATCCTCACCAATTGGTACAGGTGAACACAGACCCAAACCCTTGGATCTTAAGAACAATGAAAAAATCAATCAGGTTCTTAAAAGATTAAAAAAATTTTAATTAAAGAAAAATTAAAAGAATCACCTCTGTGCAATACCTTAAGTTACAAAAAGACACAAAAACAGGAATACACTTTTCCTCCAGCACAGCAAATTTCCTCCAGCACAGCACAGCAATTGGTACAGGTGAACACAGACCCAAACCCTTGGATCTTAAGAACAATGAAAAAATCAATCAGGTTCTTAAAAGATTAAAAAAATTTTAATTAAAGAAAAATTAAAAGAATCACCTCTGTGCAATACCTTAAGTTACAAAAAGACACAAAAACAGGAATACACTTTTCCTCCAGCACAGCAAATTTCACAAGCCAAAAAAACAAAAGAAAATCTAACACATTTTCTAGCTAGATTACTTGCTAACTTTACAGGAGTTGGAAGGCTTGCATCCTTGATCTGTTCCCAGCAAAGGTATCAGACAGACAAGCCTTTTTCCCTCCCTCCAGATTTGAAAGAATCTTGTCCCCTCATTGGCCATTTTGGGTCAGGTGCCAGCGAGGTTACCTTAGCTTCTTAACCCTTTACAGGTGAAAGGATTTTGCCTCTCACCAGGAGGGATTTTATAGCACTGTATACAGGAAGGTGGTTACCCTTCCCTTTATATTTATGACAGCATCTGATGTCTTTCACAATGGTATTGAAATCTTAAATAAAAAAAAATGTCACAAAGCTCATCCAATACCTTTTGTGGTATACCAAATACAGAGGAAGAAAATCAGCCGTCCCAGAACTCTGGCATTATAGCCAAGGTTAGTTGGAGTTAATGGGATACCTCTACAGTAGCACGGATTAAAAACAAAGGGCATGTACATATCTGTGTTGATTTCTAGGTTACCATTAACCCAATATTGCATGTGAATCAGATTTCTTTATTTGAAACAGAGAATACATTTGGCAAGCATTTCTTCAAGATCAGCTGAGCCCAAACCCATCTAGTCATGGAGATAAAATACACTGAGGGCCACAAGAAGGCTCAGAAGCTAATTAAAGGTATCAGATCTCTTCTGCTCACAAAGCAGATATTTGAGGTACCTAGCCACTGGCAGTGAGAGAAGTGAAACTTTCTAACAAATTTGGACTAAGAGTTTTTTAGGCCTGGAAAGGAAGCTTTGTTGCCTTGCTCTGCAGACGTTGCTTTATCTGACCCTGTAAGATAATATACTAACAAGTCATAGTACCCCCTAGGATTCAGGGTGCAAGGGGCCCTGCTCTCCAGTACCTCCTGCAGACCATCTGCTTCTCACAAGGTCTTCCGTGGCTCAGCCCTCTGGCCAAGTCACAAAGTTCAGTCCCCTTCCAGGATAAGGAAACATCCAACTGAAAGTTCAAGCTAAACAGCCAATAATGATTCTTCCACCCCTCTCAGGGTCCACTGAAGTGTTTTCACTGGCCTTCCCTCAGGGCCTTCCTCACAGGAAATCTAATCTACTCTTGCAGTTGGGCTTGCATGCTCCTTCCTCAGAAGCTGGTAGGGAAATCCAGGCCCACCCTCTATTCTGGGTTCCAGCCCAGGGACCCTGTATTAAGCAGCTAGGTTTGCTTCTTCAGACATGCTGTTTCCCTGGGTCACTTCCTACCTCTGAATCTCTTTGTGCTGCTTCCCTACAGCCTCTCTCTGGTTCACAGGTTCTGGTGTTTAGGTGTTGCTTGTAGTTATTACAACTGGGAGCACTGGCTGTTGGGAGTCTGAAAGGACAAGAAGGAGGAGGGAGGAGTTTAGAGGCTGGGAGAAAGCTACAGAGGGTGAAGCAGCAACTTGGTAAAGAGGTTTCCACTTTGAAAAATAAAGTCCTGTTGAAGCTTGTTAGTACCTTGCTTGGTTAATACAACACAGGTCTCTGACTTCTTTATTGTCTGCTTAACTAATAAGTCTTCCACCCCTCGCAGGTGTCACTGAAAAACTTTTACTGACCCTAACTCAGGGACTCTCCCACAGGAATCTGCTCCCTGTTGGTTTTCCTAACTACAGAACAGTCCTGTCTTTTCTGTAGTCATGCCCATCCCCAAGCTGAGTTGTCCACTCTGTTTGTATAGTCTTTTCCTTTTACAGCTGGGATCACTCATTTTCATTACATTGCCTTATCTCCAACAGCCCATGCTGCTAGTGTGAGTCTAGCTTGCCTTAAAGGTGCAGTCAGCCTCGGACAGGCTCACACAGACTGAATTCTACAGGGAACATCTGCCCCACTAATCAAACACCAAAGAAAACATCTGCACAGAACAAACCATTGATTTCCATAGGTCCACCAATATGACATAGTTTCCCGTGTTATCAATTATACACTATCCACATATAAATCCCTGGAACCTGAATTCTTATCAAGCTTACCCTGGTGTAAACCATAAGTACTGCAACTCCATCAAAATAAATGACATCCAGAGTAAGACTGATGCAAGATCAGACTTGTGTGTTGTGATTTTAAAAATATTTCTAAGTAGGTTTTTTTTTAATTATTTCTACTTATTTTCCGAAAACAATGTTTGTGGATACATTGTCTTACTGAGACTTAGTATGAATCGTAATACAAATAATAAAAGGGTTTTTTTGTTAATCTTTTGGCATTGCTAAATACAAAAAAAGTCCAATATGATAACATAATACCCGATACATTTGGTAATTGCTATGCTATTAACATTCAGCTCCATCTTGCCTTATGAATAGATTCTGCCACATTTGTCCCAATGGTGTTTTCCCATCTCCCAGACACACACAAGCAAATGTCACAACAATTTTGAAAGCTAAACAATTACAAAAAACAAACTAGTATGGTATCTCTCTTCATTGTGGCACCTGGATGTGGGGAAATGGATTCTTCTCTTGGAATGTTGATGTTTTATTAGCAACCTGTCTGCATAGCAAGTGAAAAATTTCACTGCAACTTGACCCAGTTGTGTATTTTGATTCATTGTTCTATCACTTAAATAATGTCACTAGGATTCAGGTAGTTTTTTCCCCTAATGACACTAGAGTGTGATCCTTGCATTGGTCACTTCAAGACTTGATTATTGCCATATCCTCTTTAACACACTTTCTTGATAGAGTTCTGTATTGATCATAACTTCTACAGAATTCTGCAGCCAGGGTTCTTGTCTTTGCTAGGCATTTACAATTATTGCCTTTCCTAGGATGTCAGAATAATCAGTTCTGACCTACTGTACTGAAAATTTCTCTTTTAACATACAAGGCACTGAATCAAATCAATTTGGCCTATCCCACTGACCTTATTCCCTGAACTCTGTCTTGCACCTTGAGGTCCAGTAACACAAGCTTTTTGCCTGTGCAAAGCTGACTAGCTATCAGTGTAAAGACATCTGGGTTTAAAGCCTTTGAGCATAGAGCCTTTAGCTACTGTGTTCATTTAATTTGGAACTCCCTATGTTGGTTTGTGCTGTTTTCAAAGATAGGCTTAAGCCTGATTTCATTAATTTGGCTTATTCTTTATTCTATATTGCCAATGGCCTTGGGATGCTTGAGATGAAAGGGGCTATAATAGTATAATAAGATGCTGCTGACAGCTGCACCAAACACTTGTACAGAAAAAAATGATTGGTCCAAGTCCACATGTTAAACAAATATGGAATAATATATCTCAAAAAGTTGCATATGGTACACAAAGCCAAATGAAAACTGTTGTAATAAGGTCTTGATCCATCATTCCCTGGCTGGCACGGTCTGGGTGGAAGAAACAAACATTCTTTTGCCAGATGGCTTACCACAGAAGGCTGGCTACCAGAAACTCCTTAGAGGTTTGGAATGTGGAATAATCCTGTGAAAATGGACTAGTGGTAAGAGTACAGGCGAGATGGTCAAAGGTACATGATAAGTTTGCTTTATTTCTGAATGCCACGAGTGATCCAAAGTCTATTGCTAACATGCACAAATGTGTGTGTGTCTCTGTATTTATTTATGTGATAACTATATGAATATTGTCCATTTTGGAGGTGGAGAGGAAGAATTCCAACAGACCCCTCTCTATAGCAGTGGGATTGTTAAACCTCTGTAGATATTTCAATCCATTAAAACGTTCCTTTTACACTCAAGTGGGGGTGGGAGGAAGTCTTATTTGGGTATTTTTGTATCTTGAAAGTAATGACAGGCAGGTTACTAATATTATACAAATGCCAACTAACTCCAAAGAAAATAGCAGCTACCAAGAAAAGGGAGTGCCCTCAGGTAAAGAATAATGGTTTTGATTATGCATATCGCCCCCCGCCTTTGGCTTAGGGAAATTTATCAAAATCTAAAGAACTAAAGCAAGAAGGTCTTTGTTTTATTTACTGCCTGTAAAAATGTGCTACTGAATTAACTTTTAGTGAACAGAAAGCCTGTAGAGGCCATCTCTCCCTTTAACTGGAGAAAGATAGGCCTCAGGATTCCCTCCCTGCCCAAGAAGGGGTAGCCTACAGGGAAAGACATGAGGGAGGGGATAGGATGACCTGTGGTTTGAGACACCTCTCTCTTCCTCCATTTATTTGAGAACATTTTAGACAGAAAGGGGGAAGGTGCAGGTTCCACTCCCAGTGTAAAAGGACATGAATCAGTAGGGCCAGCCTGCACCTACCCAGAAAGTTCTGGGCAGTGGGAGGGATAGCACCACTTTACCCTAACTGAATTGTAATAAACTATGCTCTGCTCCCCAGTTTGGAAAGAACTTGAATTAAGATGCAGAACTTTGTCATTTCCCACTAGTATTTTGTGTTGCTGGCACCTGCTTCTGCTAGAAGCCTGAACACACTGAGTTTGGCACACTGAACACAGAAAGCTGATGTTTTTCCTGGGCAGGTGGCTTCCTCTGAACATTGGTGGCCTGAGACTGGGGAGCTATCACTTTGAAGCTGCTGGCTGAGAAACAGCTCGTCACAGACAACCCTCCAAACTGGCAGGCATCCACAATGGACCCCATTTGTGAATTACTGCCAGAGCCCATAGCACTCTGTTCAATGTGAGGACAACAAGACATGTTCTTTTACATTAAAGATCACTGCTTAATAACCACTATAACTGCAAGGCCATAAAGGGTTAACAAATACTAATATAGGTCGGAGTATTCTCCTGCTACCTAATCCCCATGATGAGGCAGTGGTATCTTCCAGATTATGAGTCAGGAGACATCTTTAATCTATATGTATTTTCTCCCAACTGCAACAAACACTTTATGGATTTAGATGGTGTGGTGTGCTGTTTGCTGGAAGTCTCTCACTGCTGCTCTGCACTTAGTAAATATATAAATAATTTGCTTGCTTTACTCTATATAAATGATTAGTGTGCTTAATGTGTTAGAAATAATTTGATGTATTATAGTCACTGCTGTTGCTGTCACCAGACTACAACAATAAGGAAGAGCTGTACCTCATTTGGTCTTTTGCTAGCAATTTTTAAGTAAATACAGGAGTTTTGCCTCTTTTCTACCTTTAGCATAATGATGCCCTCATCGTTGTTCTGCTCATATTCATTTATTTACATATGTTAATATGCCGTGAGATAACCAAAACAGTTTTGGTTAATTAATAACAAAAAATCTCATGATTATTTATGTCAGTCCAACACAATTTTGTACACTATAATTCACAGTCTCAATAACATATCATATATAACAGAAAATTGCATCTATTAGTAAATTATAGTTGTATGACGAATATTTGATTTCAGTTGACTACTACAAGATTTTTGTACTTTTCCTTTTGTCACCATCATGCTGATAAGTTATGCCATCAAGTTACAATTTGCAATTTTGTAGAGAAACTTTGACTATTTTGTTTCCTACGAACAATCTGACAGATTTACATTACTTTATCCAGTTTTCTGAAGAAAATGATACTGATTTTCATATTAAAAGTGTACAGAAGTGAAGACAGAGATCTTTTGTAGTCATAAATTATTCTATTCACCCAACTCTTCTATCTTACTTTGCATCAGGAGGATCTGATGATGTCTCTAGACTTCATATGGTCATATCCACACAAAAATAGCTTCCAAGGCTTCTGGACCATGAAAACTACAAGGCCTTTCTAGTTCCTCTGCTACAAAGGCTGTGAAATTCTCTGCTGGAAATATTTCCCCCTTTAGCCACAGAATGCCTAATTAAGTGATACATACTACTCACCTCTCATAAGTAGCAACCCTGTCTCCATCCAGCTTTCTGTGTAGGTGGGTGGTATGTATATGTATTACACACAAAAAGCTACATTAAAAAACATGACTACAGTTGCCAAGTAAAGCACCCAAAAGTTAGGAAAGGCAAGAATTGCATTGCCTGTCCAACCTTAATTTGCCTCTTTTGTACAGATGCATTATGATTTAGAACTTACTTACATGATCATATATTCTTTTTCTACAGGACCCCTGCTTCATTCAGTGCACAGAACTGATGTTGCTCAATTAGGGCTAGATTCACAAAGGAGCTTGGATATGGTGATATTGAGTGTGGCCACGCCTAACTTTTAGGCACCTAGAAAATCAATGAGATTCACAAAGTCTGAGTTAGGCACCTCGGCTCCCTGTACAATGAATGGGGAGAGATAGATGCCTCAGGGCATGTCTATACTTGCAGCTAAATCGACACTGCTGCGATTGATGCAGTGATATTGATTTAGTGGGTCTGGTGAAGACCGCTAAGACGATGACAGAGCGCTTTCCTGTTGATTTCTGTACTTCAGCTCCCGGGAAGGGTAAGGTAAGTCAGTGGAAGAGTGTCTTCCATCAACACAGTGCAGTATAGACACTGTTGTAAGTTGAGCTAAGTTATGTCAACTTCAGTTACGCAACTTACATAACTGAAGTAGCGTAACTTAGGTTGATTTAGAGCTTTAGTGTAGACCAGTCCTCAGAATGTGCGATTCACAAAAGCCAGCATTCTAGGCAGCTGCTCACCTAAGCTAGCAATGGCAAACTGAGCCTGGGGGTGGGATGCAGTGTAAAGCCCTGTCCTGTCTCTGAGAGATAGGCACCTGAGTCTGGGCTGCAAGGAGGTGCCACCCTCTGCTTGGGATTCTCAGATGCAAACCCTCCCTTGGCTAAGTGTCTACAATGTTTTTTTTTGCAAGAGGCCATCGGGGAGAAGAAGAAAAGGGGGACTAGGACATACTCGGGTATTATCCAGACCAGTAAGGCGCTATGTCTCACCTGTCCTACAACGTTGGGTAGCCTGCAATACCTTGCTGCAGTAGCTCTCACCTGGGTCACTTACAAACAATCTTCAGGCATGCAAGCCATGCCCTCAGTATCTGAGTGTAACTGCAGCCTGCCAGACACACTTGGGTTACACTCTGGCTCTTACCAACCTCAGCTATGCTGCAGGGTGATGCCAACACACTCCCAGTCTCAGATTTCCCCTTGGAAAAATATATGTCCTGTACTGCCCAGCCCTCTCCTGAACAGTCCAAATATACTAAGTCTGTTATTCCTTTAAGGCAATAACATATACCAAGCTTATCCCCTTAAATTAAGTTACTCAAACACTTTAAGTTAAACACTGTGATTACAGAAAAAAATAAAACAAATTTATTAACCACAAAAAAGAGATTTTAAGTGAGTACAAGCGATGAGGCATAAAAATCAGATATGGTTACAAGACAATAAATATAAAAACACTTTCTAGAGCCTAACTCAACAAAGGGAAGTTTCTCCATGCATGCTTCCAACAGCATCACTGACCAAATTTTCAGATCAGAACCCCTCCTTAAGACTCCAACAGCTGTTTCCTTTGTCTTCTCGAGTGCAGAGAATGAGATGAGTGAGGTGTTGGGGTATTTACCCCTCCTTTTTGTAGTTTCAGTCCCTCTTTGAAAAGCTTTGCAAGCTGAGAACCAAGAGACAGTGGGTATGCTGGAGGAAGGAGACCTCATGCTGTTTCCTTGCTAAGATGCAGATCTCTTTGTCCCTGTCCCCTTTCTTGCCAGAGAATGGGCACTTGATAGGTGATCACCCATCATCTTTTTTGACACCTGGCTGTGGCATCAGCTCACCCTTTGTCTTGAGAAACTGGTTTAGCCACTCCCCAGACTTGTCTGGGAAATACACTTCACTCATGATTTCAGCTTATGTTCATATTACATTACATATAATGTTGCTACATGCATTTTACCATATTACTTATCAGCAAGTTATGAGTTTTCAAATGGTATCTCACCTGGCATGTGTTGTACCAAGATTATTACAATAGGGTGTGAATACATTGGTGTTTTCCATCAGACCTCCCTCATAAATTTTAGCCCAGCAGTCAGAGTACTCTCCTGGGATGTGGAAGAACCTTAGTTTAAATTCCACCCTCCACCAGAGGTGGGGTGGTGGGGGAGGGATTTGCTGCCTCTGAGGTGAGTGTCCTACCCTCTAGGCTATAGGATAGTCTGATGTGGGGATCCCTCAATCTGTGTCCTGTTGAATCTGTTGCACTCTGGATAAATAATTTTAAAAAAATTATTGGAGCAGAGGGACTGCATTCTAGGTATTCCACCTCCTAGGTGAATGCCCGATCTAGCTACAAAATCATTATTATGCTTGTTCTCTTTCTCCCTCTACTGCATGGGTGCTCAATGATTCTTTCATTATTTATTTACGGTGATCCCAGTTCAAATCCCTTCTCCCCCTGAGGTGGAGGGGGGACTTGACCCACAGGTCTCTGACATTCCAGTTGAGTACCCTACCATTGGACTAATAGTCAAGAGGGAGGTGGTCCTCCTGCCCCATCCTGTGGCTGTTTTCTGCAAGCTTGCCTACAGGGGCTCAATTTGGTAGGCAAGCTCTGATCACATCTTCTGGATCAGGCCCCGCAGATGAGGTAGGTGGAGCAATACCTATCTTCCCTCAGTTTCAGCATCGCTCTGTGGGCTTCAGCACCTGGACATCTGGCACGGAGCTGCAGTGAGCATGCTCAGAAGCAAAAACATAAGCACCTAGGGAAATTCTACTGCAAACATTTAGGTGCCAAGTGAGTTTAGACATCTACAGGGTTCTGGGGAAGCTTCTGTGAATCACAGTGAGCCCTGTTCCTTTGTGGCTCTAGTCCTCATTGAATCTTACCTTAGTCCTCAGTTCCTCCTGTGCCACTGACACATCGGGCAGTCTACTTCCTCCATTTATTACAGTTTCTTGCTACCTGTGGTGGTACTTCCCAGATGGCGCCAGCACATTAAATTCCCTTGGTTACTGTCTTGTGCCAGTTCTTCCCTGGCCTTCTTTACTTTCTCTTTTCTCACTCTCAGGTACCCAATTCAATGCCTGCTTAGCATGTCTTCCATCTTCCATATGGTATACAGCTCCCAGTCACCTGAGCCTTCTTTCTTTGATGATATTTTCTAATATGTCCAGCTCTGGCAGCTCCCTTCCTCTCACATTCGCTATTTTCTCTTTCCATGAAATGTGTAATATCTTCCTCAGCCATCTGTGGTGGGCAACCTTCAATCTCTTTTTGTTAGCCACTGTCATTGGTCAAATCTCTGCTCCATATAGTAGCATGTTCAGTACAATCACATGGTCTAATCTGACCTTGAGTTTGGTGTGGAGACTTCTATTTGACCAGATGTTGTTCATCCTTCCAAAAATGGTGTTTGCTTTTCCTAATCTCATTTGAATATCTTTATCACAGCCACCTTCAAATACCATCACACTCCTTAGGAGGCAGAACTCTTTTACCTGTTCAATTTCTTTTCCATCCATGCATATCTTTAAAATAAAGAGGAGACGCAGGGAAGATAGATTCAGTTCAGATTCAAAATACATGGGTTCAGGAGAGAGCTGCAGAGGCAAAAGAAGCAGCACAGAGGGAAGACTGCAAGCCACTCTACAGAATAATGAAAAATATTTAAGAAAGAACCAGACCATCACAGGTGATGTACATTAGGGGCTCTCATAGACAGGTGTTGAAAATGCATTAAGAACAAGTCAGATGCTGGAACATACGTTTCCTTTCATTATTAAACTGTCCAGAGCTGACAATAATGCACAGGTTCAAGAGAAATGTGAGAAATAGAAGAGGGACCAATAACACCCAGTGAAATTAAAGCAGCCATCAAAGGTCTCAAACAGGGGCAAAGCTCCTGGGGTTGACAGAATTCAAGCAGAGGTGCTAACAGTTGGAGGCAAAATTGCAATTGAATAGCTAACAAAACACTGTAATGAAATATGGGTGAAACAGCAAGGAGCACAACACTGAAAAGATGGCATCATCGTGGCATTGCCAAAAAAGTGTGGTCTGAGTGTACAAACTGAACAGCTATTGTACTGCTATCAATCCCAGGCAACGTGTTGGTTACCATTATTCTGAATAAAATGAAAAACGACTGGATGAAATATTACAAGAACAGGCTGGGTTCTGTCCAGGTAGACCACATTGTGAACAGACATTCACTTTTTGACACATCATCTAAAAAGCTACTGTTTGGCAAAAACTCATCTGAATCAACTTTATCAACCTTAAGAAAGTATTTGGTAGTATCCAAAGAGAGAGATCCACATGGAATATTGCTACCATAAGAGTTTATATATCATTCAGCATACCTCGTGCTAATATTAGTATAATATATATATGAGGATTAGTTTTGCTGTGTGACAAAAGCCAGTCCTCTAACATCATTATTATTCATTATTTGCATAACAACACTTGAATACTTCAAATGAGATTGGAGTTCCATTGTGCTAGGCGCTGTAAATACACATAAGAGGTTGTTCTGAAGATTAAATAGACAAGATAGACATAGGACAGGAGAAAGGGATATAATATTGCAAACATCAGATGTGAAACCGAGGCACAGAGATATTAACTGGCTTGCCTGAAGTCACATAAGACGTTTATGTCACAGTGAAATATTGAATTCTGATCTCTTGATCCCAAATCTAGGGCCTTAAATATAAAACCATTCTTTCCTCCCTGACCTGGGGTGATGGCCATTTTTTCATTAGTGTTTACACCTTGTAGGCGGGGTAGTCCTTTTCTTGTTCTTACTTTGCTGACAAGCCTATTCCAAAAATAATCTATTCTCAATTGAATGCTCTGGAGAATAAACAACATATGGCACTGCATTTGGGAGGTATAGCGGTTTGGATATAGATGGAAGGAAAATTTTTAAAGGGTGCCTACTGCTAAGTTGAGATACTGGGGTCTACCTGATTCTATCCTGAAGTTAGACAGGAGAATCATGTATGACAACAATGTCTGTATTAATCATTACATGGCTTTCTCTAGATAACTTTAGTCATGGGTTTGTCAAACGGGGGAAGGGTTTGTCACATTCTGAAAGCTTAAAAAGAAAATTTATGACCAACAGTGAGACTCCTGGTACTTAGTTCTTTTAAGACATAGTTTTCATATAACTGACCTCGTGACCAGATTACAGGACGGGCTGTAGACACACAGGAGAATTAATGCAAGCTAGAACTGGTGTTAACTCCTGTTATTTAACAACATGGCCATAAGAGAAGTATTCAAAAGAAAAAAGACATCAGGTACTGTGGGTGGCAAGCTTATTGGCAAGGGCCTTCCATTACCCCACTCATGTCACTTTCTGTGACAAGGTAGGTGGTGGTTGGCATATGGTTTAGATAGCATGCAGAGCTTTCCTGTGAAAAGGGTGGGCTGACTTACAGCCAGCAAGCACCACTTCCCAAGGGATGACATACGCCATGCTACAGCCTCTTTTGGAGAGCAGAATGTATAAAGGTTTTACAAAATCCCATTCATTTTGTCCTTTTCTGCTTTTCTGGTGTGTCTTAATGTGTTATAAATATCATTGTCTTATGACCCTGCTGTGGTAAGAAGCAATGCTCTGCTTTTGTCTGATTTTTCATTTGCACCAAGTGCTGAAAGAGGGAGCTAAAAACCTTCTTCTTAAAAATTCCTCAGTTACCGTCTATATTTCCTGCCATTTCTATTGGCGTCAGAGGTTTAATTGCATCCATAGTAGCACAGTAGTCTGATCTCTTCTTTGTTGCACCTTTGTAACTTGCTTTTTATCCCTTCTTTTTGGAGTTTAGTTAGTTCTGGCACCACAGACACAGAAGTAATAATCACTCAAAACAGCCATGTTAGCTAGAACAGACAGGACCACCTTTTAAAAGGTGTCTCAGTCGTACCCCTGAGTTTCTACCCTCAATCAATTATAGACACAATTTTACACAGAATCTTAAGTGACTGTAGATGTACAATAGTTCAATAGGCCGACTGGTAATGAGACATCTGAATTCTTCCACCTATGCTTACAAAATTGCACTTGCAGATATGCCAAATTAAAAGACACTTCAGAAAATTTGATCCAAAGAATCTGGGCTTCGCCTTCATTTTTCCCCGGGGGGAGGGGGGGGTGGGAGATTTTATCTAGAAACAGCACTTTTACCTAATAATCTGTGATGTCATAGTATTTGTTACTTAATCTTTCAACCAGTTTCTTAATCCCTCTGATAGATTCTCCCAAGTCTATATTAATGAACATAATGGCATGAGTTCTTGCTCTACAGACAGGTAAGCTCTAGCACACAATTATAAAGTCACAGAAATTAGAGATGCAAATGAACTATTAGGTTATCTAACACAATACGGAACAGGACTGGAATATCAAACAAGAAGATTTAGATTGCCTTGATTTGGATGACCTTGAAAACTGAAGTAACAGAAGAGGGATTAAAATGAATAGTGCAAAGTGACTAACCACAAATTGTTTTGCTATAAACTGGGGATTTACCAGTTGGAAGCAAGAGAGAAGAAGAAAGTCCTGGGTATATTGATCGATGACAGGATGACTACGAGCCAACAATGTGATGTGACTATGAAAAAGGCTAATGCAGTCCTAGGATGCATCAGGCATGTTATTTCCAGACAGGGAAGTGTTAATACCATTATACAAGGCACCGGCGAGACCTCACCTGGAATAATGTTTGCAGTTCTGGTCTCCCATGTTTAAGAAAGATGAATTCAAACTGGAACAGGTGCAAAGAAGGTCTACAAGGATGATCAGAGGAATGCAAAAATCTACCTTATGAGAAGAGACTCAAAGAGCTTGACTTGTTTAGCCTAACCTGAGGGGAGATATGATTGCTCTCTATAAATAGATCAGAGGGATAAATGCCAGGGAGGGAGAGGAGTTATTTGAGGTAAGCACCAATGTGGACACAAGAAGAAATTGATATAAAATGGCCATTGATCATTTTAGGCTTGAAATTAGGTGAAGGAGGAGTGAAGTTCCGGAACAGCCTTTCAAGGGGAGTAGTGGGGGCATAAAATCTAACTGGCTTCAAGACTGAGGTTGATAAGTTTATGGAGGGCATGGTAAGATGAGACTGCCTACAATGGCATGTAGCTGATCTGTGATTGCTAGGAGCAAATATCTCCAATGGCTGGTGATGGAACACTGTATGGGGAGGGCCCTGAGTTACTACATAGAATTCTTTCCCAGGTGTCTGGCTACTGGGTCTGGCCCACATTTTTAGGGTCCAACTGATCACCATATTTGGGGCAGAGAAGGAATTTCCCCACAGGTCAGATTGGCAGAGACCCTGGGGGGTTTCGCCTTTCTCTGCAGCACAAGGCCTGGGTCACTTGGAGATTTAAAGTAGTGTAAATGTGGATTCTCTGTAATTGATGTCCTCAAATCTTGATTTAAAGACTTCAGTAACTCAGCCAGAGGTTATGGATCTATTATAGGAGTAGGTGGGTGAGGTTCTGTGGCCTGAAATGTGCGGGAGGTCAGACTAGATGATCATGATGGTCCCTTCTGGCCTTAAAGCCTATGAGTCTAAGTTATTTTTTTGCAGTTCACCAGCAGCAGAAATGACTCTGCACTTCTATTATATGTATACTTCCTCAGCTTTTATCATTTGTATTTTTTTCATACATTTGGTGAATCAAGATTATTTCTCCTCTACTGTTTCTTCCTGTTTGAGGTTAAGATGACTCAATCAGGATCTAGGATTAAAACCAGGGCATTTAGAAGCTGAACTGTTCCCTTGACTGCTACCACCATTATCAGGCTTATTTTATTTACAAACATTTCTTTAGTAGTTATCCCCCTATTATCAGAACACTTCATTAATGAAACTAGCTTCAGAACATCTGCAGTGATATAGGAAAATATTAACAACTCCATTTTAGAGATGGGTTAAATTAGGAAGTGAGCCTGGGTGCTGAGAACCAACAGCTGACCCAGCACACCGGTCACTTAGGGTATGTCTACACTGCAATTAGCCCATCCTGTGAGGTGGGAGGGTCCCAGAACTCAGGGTTAAGCCCGAGCTCAGAAGACTAAATTGCAATAAAACAGACCCGCCGCCCAAACTTCACAAGCCCAAGTCAGCTTGGCTTGCGAGCTTTTTAATTGCAGGGCTAGATTTTTAATTGCAGTGTAGACATACCCTTAAATGACAATTAATTTCCCCCAGGGCAGACGTGATAGGGCCTAATTAGTGGATTAGAATAGGCTGGGGGAAAACTAATGTGGAAATTGGCATATTAACACAGGAGGAACACAAAGGCACTGGAAGGCACTGCAAGGGAGAGAGTCAGGCTACTAGAACCAATCTTTGGGTAGCGAGATCTCGTCCCTCTCCTTGGCACAGATCTGAGGAGAAACTATAAATAATTATGGTTTATGAATCAGTAAGGTGGTGGAAAGAGCAAATGTAAATAAACTGCTCTGGGGTATTTAATAAATGAATGCCTCTGAATATGTGTAGACTGAGCTTAAGACACGAACAGGATGTTGCCCTATCACAGGAAGAGAGAGGTGAAATCATTATGGGAAGCCTGAGGCAGTCTGGAAGAGAACCCAGACCTCCAAGCTCCCACTCTAATATTTGACTCAGGTGAAGTTGAGAACTTAGATTGAAGGACAATAAACCTATTTACCAAAACAAGATTTCAGCATGCATATTGACACAAATGTTATGTATGTGATAATGAGAAATATCTGGAAATCTGTCCATTTTGGCAAGGGCACAAAGTTCTTAAGCGTAACAGCTTCTTATTTTCTTTTAAATTAACATAAAGGAAAAATGAAGATAAAGGTCCAGAAAATCTATTATCCACCTCAGATGAGCCACTCAGGGCAATTCTATATTTGCTATCTGAATTGATCATCAGAATGGAACAGTTTTCACAGAACTCACCTGCAGTCAGTCAAAGATACCCTCACTTGTATCTGCATCTTGATTGGTGAAGTGAATATTTCCAGACTTCTGAATTTTTCACTGAAGATGAGGGAAACAGATTCTTTCTGACTCATAGCTGTTTTCAGCCAATCAAGAACCAGGATATTTCTTCCTATCTGAATGCCTTTAATTTGATGGTGACCTTGGAATTATGTTCCAATGCAACTATTTCTACAATTGTTGGTAGTGCTTGTACTTATCATTTGGAAGTCCTGCATAAAAGCTTTTGACCAATCATAAACTAAAGCTCCAAGCTACTGTAGCAGCATCAGCTTTTTAACAGTCCTAAAATCTTTTCTTTTAGAACAGTATCACACTCTGATGCTGGATGCTTGGAAGCAAAACAGTGTGTATTCATTCTGTGGTAGGGTGAGGGAGCATGTGCTTTTGCAAAAGTGTATAAACTGCTACTTGCATATGGGTGTCCAGCAAAAATAGCAAAACAAAAGATATTTTTAGCACACAAATATTGAGGCAGAAGATATAATGTTTTGCAAAGCCAGTTGATGGCTGCATTCCAGATTAGGAGGGCATGATCTAACCCTTTGTGATTTACAGTTATAAACTAGAAGTGACAACTTTGAATGATTAGACCAGAGTGCCAACTCTGCATTAGTTAAAGTAAAGCATCACTGTTAAAGGTGGATTATTCTAAGTGCTCTAAAATCCACATGCTAACTTGGATTGTCTTGAAATTCCCTGTGCCTCCTGGGGGGGTGTTAGTATGTCCTAAGTTGGGGTCATTTAAACATGAGGTTCCAGATATTGTCTCCCAAAAAAACAAACAGCCTTTTAAAATGCATCTGGTTCTTTTAGCTTTTTCTGCATTAGGTGGCTCAAGCTTACATGCTTTGGTCATTGAACCAGAGCAGTTTCCTGTTTTAAGAGTGGTATTTTAAAGTGTTATAAAATCCACATGCAGAGTATGATTTATCTTTAGAAGTATTGTCAAGGAAATTAGCATTGATAAAATAGAGGGAGGAAGAAAGACTTCAATAAGTAGTTATAATAATCATGTTTCTTGAACAATGGGACTGAGTGTGAATAAAGGAAAACAAGTTGGTGGGTCATCTGATAAGAGTTAGCTGATACTCAGCATCTTTAAGATGAGCCACTTATAACATCTTCAGATTCTTATAATTTTTTTGGTGAAGGACTAGGGACTTGGGGGGAGAGGGTTGGAGCACTGAGGGATATGCTGGAGTGTTTTGGAGGAATGCAGGGGGGTGGAGCAGGGAGGCAGTGAGATGGGAAGTGCTTAATTTGCAATGAAAGAGGTGCCGGGGATCAAGCTGGGCAGCTGGAGAGTGACAGCTGCTGGCAGCTGCACTGCCTTCAGACCTGGGCAACTGGAGAACAGCAACTGCTGGCCAGGAGCCTAGAAGTGCCAGGCCTATGAGCTGTCAAGCCTAGACACCCAGCAAGCCCTGGCACAAATTAAAAACTGGAGGGGCATAATAGAGGGAGAGGGGTTGGGAATCCAGCAAAGGGAGGGCGAATAGGAGCGGTTAACAGGGGAGTTTTGTGAGGGAGTTGAGAAGGAGAGTTTGTGGGGGGTGGGGGACTATAAATATTTACCATTCTTTAAATTTAAGCCAAAAACACCCCCTGATAAAAACAAAGGAACAACAAATGAATGAGCTATAGGAGTAAAAATATAATGCAAGCAGAAGTACAGAAACAGAATGGGGGCTATCCAGTTTATTGCACCCAATGCAGCATATTTGATTACCTACCCTGTGTGCAGGTGGCATATGTGTGCATTCGGTGCAAGGAGCTCCTCACTCTCAGACACCATTTACGGGCTTTGGAGACCAGAATGGCTGAACTGGAGGAGCTAAGAGAGACAGAGAGGTACATAGATGAGACTTTCTGAGACACAGTAGAACGGTCCCATTTACAGTCTGACAGCCTTTGTTCTGTTGGGGAGGATGAAAGTCTCAGGGGAGGAGAACATCCAACTGGAGCAGAGGGAAATGATCTCATAGTTGGGACCCTTCTTCCAGAAGATGTTATGGTATCCTCTTGCACTGAGGATACCTCTCCGGGGAGAGAACTCCAGTTATTAGGAAGAGACAGGTATTAATAATGGGGGATTTGATTATTAGAAAAATAGATCGCTGGGTGACTTGCCTGTCTGGTGTAAAGGTTGCAGATCTCTTGATACATCTAGATAGACATTCTCCCGTCGACTTACCTTACTGTTCTTTTAGTGGTGGATTACTGTAGTCGACCAGAGAGTGCTATGCAATCGATTTAGCGGGTCTTCCCTAGACCCGTTAAATCGACACCTGCTGCATCGATTGCAGCAGCACAGATCTATTGGTAAGTGTACACTGGGCCTGACTATTGAATAGTTTTCAGATTGTGGGTGACTCACAAACCATTCAATTACAATTATTCACCACCACTTTTTGTTTGCAATTCTTATTCTAACTGGTGACATGGCATTGCTTCTGCCCCCTGCCTGGATGACAAACGTTTTGAAAGAATAACGGATGATGAATAATAAATAACAATGAATGACAATGTACAAAATATTTCCCACACAAATTTTCATAAATATCAGATTTTTTTCCAACTATTACCATAGATTAGTCACCCTTGTGCAAAGGGACAATAAGACTATGCAACTCTAAAGTCCCACTTAAAAGCTATTTGAGGGCTTAAATGGAATTTAAATGGTGCACAGGCCTTGTTTGCCCTCTCTGCAGGAGTGAATTTCACACATAATGAATGCTATGACCTCAGGAATAGCAGCCAATTGAATTTGATTTACTTTATTCACAAATATATTAGTATGTTTCCGCTCATTGTTCACTTACTAAATTGTTAGACTTTGAGAGGGAAAGAACATATCTCAGGCTATACTGGACATTTGTTTGAGTAAGTAACATCGCTGGCATTTACAGTTTTCTTTTATTTCATTTAGCAGGGTTAATTTATACAGTTGAACAAGTTACCACTATATATCTCTAATAGTTTTACTCCTTTATCAGATATTTACTGCAGAGAATCTGATTGTATGTGGTATTTTTTTAAAAAGGGTTAACAGAAAATATATTGTTTCAATGCATTTTTCCAGAGACTTGTTGATTTTGCTCCCTTTTTTCCTATGTGAAGACATATGGCTTTAGGTCTATGGACACCTAATTGTACAATTCTCTTCTGCTGAAAATTTGTAAGACCAAGTATCAGTGATTTCAAATGAGGAACTTTAAACAGTACTTAATTGAATTAATCCTTAAGTAATAAATGAGCAATTTGTATAATAGTTTGTACAGTGCTCATCTAAGCTGAATGGCACAAAGGGCCCTGAATTGGTTTAGCATTTAATTACACTTCACAGGTTTACAGTTCATATTTATAATATATTCTCCTCAAGTGGGCTTTCAAGAATGTCTGCCAGACACAATAAATAATGGTTATGTATACAGCTGAATTTGTGGTGATTGAAGGAAGGGGAATGGCTTATCAGATTAAAATAAACATTATGGCTGCCTGTGTGAGTCCTATACACTTTCCTCCAAAAGCTGCTTTTCACCAGTTAAAATAGATAATCAGTAATACAGTGTTCTGAAAATGCAGAGTGATGCTAATACCCTCATACTTTTTTTACTTCAAAAGTAAATCAAATCCATTTGTTCTACAATATTTATCCTGTAAATTTCCGTCATTATGAACACTGCTTGAAATTCTCATATTTGATTTAAATTATACTTGTTCCAAGTTACTTTGATTCAAATTATATCCGGTGGATTTCAATAATGCAATTTCATTTTACTTTTTTATTAGTTATTAAAACTCATGAAACCACTTTTCCCAGAGTGGTTGATCTTTAGCTTAAAGCTGCATAGTCTCTCACAATGTCTTATACAACTTTTTATGAGGGTTAGTCAACAATAACCACAGATGATGATACCTAGTGTAACATTTTATTTTCTATTTACCCTAGCAATAAAGAAGCATAAAGACTATGAAATATCAAACAAGAACCACTGTATAAAGCTCAGAAACCACATTTTATTATGTAAACTGTGCTAAACAAATGCAACAATGTTTAATATACTTGCTTGAAGTTATATAGAAATATAATTGAACATTTTATTGCAAAATCATATCTCTATACACCCGAGTGACGAAAACAGTGTTAATAAATTTGCGTGCTCTCCCTGTTGTCATATATTTTACTCTAAGGATTCCTACAGTAAACACAATTTTGTTAACAATAGCTCTTTGATGGCTTGTAAGTACAATCAAACAAAAATGTGATTATGCATATGTAGAAAAGAATACCTTAGGATAATCCTTTAATGTGGTGTGGGAGCATTTTAGCGTACTACTGCTATCGTTAGGCTTGAACTTGCAGTCCTCACATAGGCAAAACTCCAGATGAAGTAAATGGGAAATTGTCCAAGGGACGACTGCAGGATTAGACCTCTATTCTGCCAGCAAAATGTTAATGCACTATATCACTTAATCACAGAAGTTGGTTCTGGAGAACAACATTTAATTACTTCATGTTTTTCAAACATATATGTGAAAGACCTTTACAAAGTAAGTTAAATATCATTATCCCCACGTATCCAAACTGAAGTACATAGAGGAGAAGTAACTTCACCCATTGCAGGATTATCCTATGCATTTATTTCTGGTGCTTTGTTAAATCTTATTTTAAATGTCAAGAGATGTGTCTCTCACCACATCCCTAAGGAACTATTCCCAAAAGAAAGAAGGGCTACTCTCCTTTCAAGATTGAACTGTGCTAGGAATGGGAAAGAGGGGATGCTGCCTGAGTAGCAGAACCTGGGGGTTTAGGCCTCTGAAAGGCACAAAGCTCTCTGGGAGCTCCGACAAGTGCAGTGAGAGGAACGCTTTGCTCCCTAGCTTGTTGCAGGACAGATATGTACTCAGTACTCAGACACCACCCCGGTGCAACTAGCACTGATGGCTGCACAATCCCCAGAGTACAGGAAAAGGAAATAAATCAGGGCCTGTGAAGAACCAAAAGCTGCATGACAGTGGGAGCAGCAGGCTGGACACAAAAGCCTGGGAGCTGGCTGTGAAGGAAAGACTGGGTAGCAAGCCATGTGGGAGCTAGAACTGTAGCGCTGAGAGTCAAGCAGATACAGTGTTATTTCTGGTCCAGGGACAGCTGTACCTCCAATAAGGATATACAGGACAGCAACCTGCAGGTGGTACACAAGTATGTGTGGGTTATGAATAGAGCTGGTCGGAGAATTTTAGTTTTTGTTCCTAAAAAAAAAAAAATCAATGAAAACCTTTTCATTGACATCAAAAATTTTCTTCAGAAGTTTCTGGGTCTTCAAAAAAATCCCACCCAGCATACTGCCAAATGATGAAAAGGTTCTCCATTTTTGGCTGTTTTTTGAGGGGTGGGATTTGGGAGCTTTTGACCCCGCCCTCCCCTATTATACAGGCAAAACTGCACAGGATTGTTTCAAGGGACAAGATAAGATGTCAAGTTTATTATAATAACACAATTTGATTTAAGATCAATAACTAATATCTAATACCTATGTATACACACACACACATACACACACACACACAACAAATGTTCAGCTGCTAGATAGTTACCAGTCCTGAATGTAGCTTGAGTTCGTGGCTTGGGTTCATAGCTTGTGGCGGCTAACTGGCCAGGAAAACCAGGCACAAGGAAGAACTGGCTCTCTGTTGGGCATGCACCGATGCCCTTCCATTTTGGCAGCAGAATGTTACACTCCAAAGTCTTCCATCTCACCCATCCTTTTTATAGGCTTTTCTTTGAATCCAGAGTCTATAGGTCTTGCTGTGTCGTGCTGCCTCAGCGTTCGGTGCGATTGATCACCCGTCAATTGCAGACATGACTTTCAGCCTAGGACCTGGCTTTGATGTTTCTTCAATTGTCCTTTTATTCTTTTCTTTTGAAGGTGGGCTCTTCTTGCTTTGTCAGGGCTGTTGTCTGCATCTTCAGCCGTTAGTGTTTACACTTTATTTCATCAGGACAGGCTGGGGCTGGAGGTTGATTCCATCATCCATCCATACCTCATTCACACATCTAAACTAAACTAATAAGATTACAGCAGGGTTTTGCAAAAATGAAGTGAGCATTTTAAAATGGAGTTTGGGAGAAGTTAAAATGGAGTTTGGGTTACAACATGGACAAGTGTAAGGAATGGTAAACAGTGAACAGAAGTTACAACATGGACAAGTGTAAGGAATGGCAAACAGTGAACAGAAGTTACAATATAGACAAGTATAATGAATGACAAACAATGAGCAGAAGTTACAATGTTGAAACAAGAAAAGGAGTACTTGTGGCACCTTAGAGACTAACCAATTTATCTGAGCATAAGCTTTCGTGAGCTACAGCTCACTTCATCTGATGCATCCGATGAAGTGAGCTGTAGCTCACGAAAGCTTATGCTCAAATAAATTGGTTAGTCTCTAAGGTGCCACAAGTACTCCTTTTCTTTTTGCGAATACAGACTAACATGGCTATTACTCTGAATGTTGAAACAGTGTAAGTCTCAGCGATTTAAGCAGCAATTGGATTGAAAGTGAAACTCAATTAGCCAGTTATTGGGGTACCTAGTTTTATGAATGAATGTCGTTTCATTCATAAAACTTTACTTATGAAGTTATATTAATAAAGTGAACAATTAAAAACAATTTCAGTGATCAGTTCTACATTGTCCACCTTTTGACCCTTCAATCCAGGGTTATTGAATGGGTCCCACTTTATGTAATTGTTTTAAGGCTATAAATGTGAACCTGTGGTTTTAGCTTAAAATATATCTGTTTTATCCAACAGCACATGCAGAGCATTAGAACCAACATAACAGTCAGGATTACTAATAGAACAATGATGGGATGAAGAATTATATCTAGAACTGCTGACCAGGTGGGCTGCTCCTACAACACTCTGCCCCTTGATCTATGATCATTACAGTAGTTGTTGTCATTGTAGGACACAGGTGATCTGTTGCAAACAAACCAAACTAAAACCATTACAATTCACTAAACACCAGATATAACATAAACACAAATATACCCAATTATAACTATAATAATTGGGAATACAATAAAACCATCATATTACAATAATTGAGTACATTGACAAACAAAATGAGGCCCAAGTTTGATGCTGCAGTAGCCAGCAAACAATAAAAGTGAACCCTAACCCTTAAGTACACACAACAAATAAGATTTTGTAGGAGTACCACAGTTGTTATGCCAGGTGAAACTGATTTGGACTTAAACTAACATTTAGTTACTTAAATGTTCCAGAATCCCCTATTCCTAACAATTGTTCTCAAGTGGTCTCTGGGGACCTGAAAGCTAGGGCCCTACAATCACAGGCCAAGGTCTTACAGGTTATGGGGGCCCACGAACTACCCTTCAGGGCTAGATTGACAGAGCCAGAAGAGTACCCAGAAGTTACCTGCTACAGGACAGGCCCAACAAAGAAAATAACAGAACGCCACTAACCATCACCTTCAGCCCCCAACTAAAACCTCTCCAACGTATCATCAAGGATCTACAACCTATCCTGAAGGATGACCCATCGCTCTCACAGATCTTGGGAGACAGGCCAGTCCTTGCTTACAGACAGCCCCCCAACCTGAAGCAAACACTCACCAGCAACCACACACCACACAACAAAAACACTAACCCAGGAACCTATCCTTGCAACAAAGCCCGTTGCCAACTGTGTCCACATATCTATTCAGGGGACACCATAATAGGGCCTAATCACATCAGCTACACTATCAGAGGCTCATTCACCTGCACATCTACCAATGTGATATATGCCATCATGTGCCAGCAATGCCCCTCTGCCATGTACATTGGCCAAACTGGACAGTCTCTACGTAAAAGAATAAATGGACACAAATCAGACATTAAGAATTATAACATTCAAAAACCAGTCAGAGAACACTTCAATCTCTTTGGTCACTCGATTACAGACCTAAAAGTGGCAATTCTTAAACAAAAAAATTTCAAAAACAGACTCCAATGAGAGACTGCTGAATTGGAATTAATTTGCAAACTGGATACAATTAACTTAGGCTTGAATAGAGACTGGGAGTGGAATGGTCATTACACAAAGTAAAACTATTTTCCTATGTTTATTCCCTCCTCCCCTCCGCTGTTCCTCAGATGTTCTTGTCAACTGCTGGAAATGGCCCACCTTGATTATCACCACAAAAGTCCCCCCCCCCCCGCTCTCCTGCTGGTAATAGCTCACCTTACCTGATTACTCTCTTACAGTGTGTAAGGTAACACCTATTGTGTCATGTTCTCTGTGTATATAAATCTCTCCACTGTATTTTCCACTGAATGCATCCTATGAAGTGAGCTGTAGCTCACGAAAGCTTATGTTCAAATAAATTTGTTAGTCTCTAAGGTGCCACAAGTCCTCCTTTTCTTTTTGCAGATACAGACTAACATGGCTGCTACTCTGAAACCTTCAGAGCTTGAGGAATTACAACCAGAGTGCATAGAGGAAAGTGTGGAATTAACCATACAAGCAAATGTAACTGACAATACACATGTATCAATAATAAAAATCAACAACAAAATGATTATTAGAGAACCTAACCAAAAATAAAACTGATGCATTGGGGATCAAAGTCTCTTGGACAGAGGTGTAAGTGATTGATAATTTTGTTGGGGATGGGGGAAGTAGAGAGAGAAAAAGGCATTTACCCTTTACCTAGTATAGTATCCCCTCTCTCTCTCTGGACTCAATGCTAGCACAGGACACCCACCAAAGACAGACACAGAACATGCAACACAGAACACGGAACACAGACTTTGTCATGACACTATAACCATGGTGTTTTATAACTCTTCATGTGGCGGTTCAGTGATGAGACAGAACACAGCTTTTTGCAAGCAAGCAGGCTGGTCAGCTGAGATGGGCTGTTTTCTGCCCCCCCGCCTTCCACCTTCTCCTTTTATTATATTTCTCCCCCTAAGCATTACACACTGCTACACAAAGGAATGTGTGACGTTAATTCATATACTTAGTTACCATCCCCTATCTACTACAATCCTGGTTCTCAGGCCTTGAGCCCAGGCTAAGAAAGCCTCCCA
This sequence comes from Caretta caretta, assembly GCF_965140235.1. Taxonomy (NCBI): domain Eukaryota; kingdom Metazoa; phylum Chordata; order Testudines; family Cheloniidae; genus Caretta; species Caretta caretta. The sequence continues at coordinate 128,947,012 of NC_134207.1, forward strand.
CAATTGCTGTCCAAACAATCAAGTTCTCATGGTTCATATCTAGCCCTTGTCCTTGGATAGAGCAATGTGTGCATTGCTTCTACGAAACAGTCAGGGTGTGCCCCGCCTGCTTCCAGGTGGACTAGCTAAACATTAACCCTTCATCTCCCCGTTTTTTATTTATTGATATTTGGCCATCTCAAGGTAGCCGTCAATTTGTTTTGTCATGCTATTTAACTCCCAGACAGACAAGGACATAACCTGGGGAGCTTTCCAGGGCAAAATTTTACAAAATCTTAACAAGGAAAGAATACATTGTACACAGCAGCAGCAAAAAATAAGCCCAATGATTACAAACACAAAATAACCAAAAGCTCAACATCTGCAATATAATCATCTAAAAGGGGTACACTTCTTTTACTACAATTGTCACCAGCAAAAGGCAATATAAATATCATTCTACTAAGACAGCAAAGGGTGCCATCACTTACATTTGCAGGAATATAATTAAAGGTGCGTGAACCGCAAGTAAAAACCCATCCTGATGGTAGGATGATATGGCCATAATTATATGAAACATTAACAGCATGGGAACAATTTAAAAGAGGTTGAGAAATTTTTCGACAGCCTAAGGGCACCTTTATACTAGTACAATTAACTACACGCGCACAGGTAACATTTGCTATTGAAGCCAATCTTTCCCATATGTTATATGTCATTCGGGCTTATAACGGGGGAGGCGCTTCCGAGCCAACCCCTACAGAAAATAGCAGGCACAAAAGGCACACAATCATCACAGAATTAGCAGTGATTTGGGCGAGAATCGCCACAAACAAAGTCTCAGGAGTCTCTGGCTGTTGATCTGCTGCCAGTCTTCGTTGAGCCGCGGCGACCAATGCTTTTACTGCTCCCCATGTCACGGGCTGGCTTGGGACGCTACGCCTCCTCCGTTTCCGTCCCGTCGTTGTCGACTCGGGGGGCAACGTGGTCTCCTCCAAGGTCAGCTGAAACTCCGGTATGGGATTCGACAGTCCCTGGTGCCATGCCATGTTGTTTAAGTGCCGGTCGCACACACCGAGCTGGAACCCACAACGGTCCTGCAGGGAGAGACACAGCAGCATATCCCCGACCCCAAGTGATTAGAGGTACTGGGCCCAGCCACTGTGGATCGGGCAGCTGACGGTAAAAGACACGTGGTCTTTCCAGTACCTCAGATTTGTGAAAATGCCGATCCGCAGGGGTCTGCTGATCTGCATTCAGTGTTAAATTATTTAAAGTAAACAAGAGGATATGCATTTGTTGTTAAATGTCTCCTAAGGTTCGGAGACGCAGCTCCCCTTGTTTTAATTGTTTATCTAGCAAGGTTTTGAGTGTGCGATTGGCACGTTCAACAATGGCTTGGCCCGTGAAATTATAAGGGATTCCGTGTGTAAGACGGACGTCCCAGCGGGCACAAAAGGTGGAGAGGGCTGCAGAGCAGTAGGCTGGGGCATATCTGTTTTAATTTGGCAGGGGCGACCCATAACAAAAAGGCAGGCCAGCAAATGGTGAATAACTTTGTTAGTGGCTTCCCCACGTTGTGGGGAAGCCCCCAAAAAAACTTAAATAAGTATCAACGGAAACATGTAAAAACAAATAGGGGCGGAATTGTGGCACATGAGTAACATCCATCTGCCACAGCTGATTTGCTGCGGTACCTCGGGGGTTAACGGCATAAGAAAAAGTAGGAGCAGCAGCAGCACAGTGGGGACAGGAACGAACAACGGAACGTGCATGATCAGCAGGAATGTGAAACTGCCGGGCCAAAACAGAGGCAGACTGATGAAAAAAGGCATGGCTTTCAATGGGGTCAGAAAAAAGGGAATTTACCTGACCACGCAACGCGCGACCGGCGCGTGCATTGCCCTCAGTGAGTGGCCCAGGCAGAGGGGTATGACTGCAAATATGAGCAACAAAGTAAGGGAAATGACGAGTGACAAGAAGATGCTGCAAAGACAAAGACAGGCGAAGGAGGTCTGCATCAACCTGAGGGGTAATGAGGGCAAGGGGTAAATGATCAATTACCTGATAAACATAATGGGTATCCACGATTAAATTAAAGGGACAATCAGCAAAAAGTTGAAAGGCCAAAATAACAGCAGCTAATTCTGAGGGCAAAGGGGGATGGTAAAAAAAAAAACAATCTTTTAAATCTAACACACAAAGTTGATCGGTTTGAGGAATTAAATTTGGATTTGGTAAGCCAAATTGCAAGGGGCCCATAGGTTGGATGCGTTTATTTATTTCCCTTAAGTCATGTAACAGCCGCCAAGCACCCGATTTTTTCTTAATAACAAACACCGGGGTGTTCCAGGGACTAGTGGAGCTCTCCAGTCGCTGTGCTTGCAAATGCTGCTGCACAAGCGAATGAAGTGCTTTTAGCTTTTTTAGAGGGAGGGGCCACTGATCAATCCATACGGGCTCTAAGGATTGCCATACCAAGGGTAAGGCGGAGGGCACGGTGGGTGAGGGAGGGTTTTGGGCCATCAGATGTTAATATCGAGGGTGGTGTCTAACTTTGTAAGTAAATCACGGCCCCAAATATTGAGGTGGACAGGGAGCACAAAAGGGCGGATAGTAGCAAGGGTACGGCCTCCCGGTTTAGAGACCGTGACCCAAGACAAACTTTGGCGCCCGGGTTTACTACCCCCGATCCCCCACAATTCTTTAGAAGGAACCGTAGGCCAATTAACCGGCCACTCCAGATCACGAATCACCGTAACGTCAGCTCCAGTGTCCACCAGCCCTGTAAAAGGAACATCATCTAAGAGAAGTGTTAACTGAGGCTTCGAGGGGCGGACTGACATTGTCAGAGCAACAAGTGGAGAAGACGCGCTGTGAGACGGCGAGTGAGACAACGTCGATCCAAAGCCGCCTCCGCCCCGAGTTTGATCCTCGGCAGCTGGCACCTGATAGGGGACTAAAATCAATTGTGCAATTGACCGTCCACGCGGGAGCGACTGTGGAAGATGAGTCCACACCTGAACCTTAATAATGCCAGTGTAATCAGCATCAATGACCCCTGGAATGACAAAAAAGCCCTGTTTCCCAGCATGTGAGCGAGGGAGAACAAGACCTACAAAGCCGGCAGGGAGAGGTCCCGTCACCTGTGTAGGTATGGCACAGACCTCCCCTGGCAGCCGAAAGTCAGTGTCCTCCTGCATGATCAAATCAAGCCCTGCACTTCCAGCAGTCGCCGCCCTCATAGAGTCTACAGATTCCAAGGCAGAGGAGCGATTGCCTGAGTAGGAAACACCCCCATTTGGCCCTGGGTTCGGGGGGGACCCGTCGCGCGGTTTCCCGACCCGCTACGACACTGATTAGCCCAGTGATAACCTTTCCCACACTTGGGGCACTTCTTTGAGGGTCGGGCTGGTGCCTTAGATGAGCGGCACTCCTGCTGAAAATGACCCTCCTTACCACAGCAGTAACAACGCTTCCCCTCCTTCCCAGTTTTTCTGAGGGCGGCAGCCAGAACTCCAGCCTTGTGGGTTTGTGTGCCGATGTTCTGGCACGCCCGCAGCATGTCTGAGAGCTCTAAAATACCAGAGGCTTGTGCTGCCTGGAGAGCACGGCGGCAATCCTCGTTTGCATTTTCAACTACCAATTTTAACAGGAGCTCGTGAGCTGCCTCAGTGTTATCCACCTGCCGGAGGATAGCCTCCTGCAATCTGTTGGTAAAATCCAAAAAGGACTCTGAGGCACCCTGACGGATACTGACAAAGCTTTTGGTAGGCTTGCCTGAATCCGGGACCTTCTTGAAAGCATGCTGGGCACAGGTGGAAATAATGGGGAAGACAGCCTGAGGGAGTTGAGACTGCATCTGAATAGCAGCAAACGGGCCCTCCCCTGCCAAATGCTCATAAATGATACCGCGCTCTCTATGTACCTGAGCTTGGCGTTCTGCCATCTGCCGATACTCACTAAGCCAAATAACATACTGACTGGGTGACAACATCATGCGCAGCAGCGTTTTCCAATCCTCAGAGATTAGGGAGTACCCAGTACCCATCCCTTCAATGAGACCACGCACAAAGGTGCTAGTCAGGCCAAATTCACGAATTGCTTTCTTTACCTCTCTAACCACCGAGTATGGCAAAGTGGTCCAGGTGCCCACGGGGTTGCCCTGGTCATCATTCTGCCAGGTCACCGGGCAAACGGAGACCAGATCAGCCAGCTCCTCCGCTGTAAGATCTGATCGAGCTTTCGCTGCGTGAACCATTTGTTGCACCAGCGAAAGCTTCTGAGCAGATGCAGATGACCCTCCGGGGGGCCCCACGGGGGGAGGGTGATCACACACCGGCTCCGGTGGGGAAGGCCAGGGAGGCGGTGGTAATAGAGGCACTGGGGGCAAAGCAGGGGGAGGGATGGCTGCAGGAGCGAACGGGGGCGGCGGGATCGGCAGCCCCTCTGTTGGTGCTGGAGAGGGCCTTTCCGAGGCGACACTCTGTGTCGCATCGCCAGGAGGGGGGATGGCTGCAGGAGCAGACGGGCGTGGTGAGATCACCAGCCTCACGAGGGAGGGCCTGTCGGAGGCGACACGCTGTACCACATCGCGGCAGAGGTGCCAGGCATGTAAAGCCTGCACGGGCACCCGAGGCTCTTTGTGCAATGTCTGGCCCAATCGCTCCCAGTCCGCTAGCTTAAGGCTTCCGGCTTCAGGATACCACGGGCACTTGGCACACACCTCCTGTAGCAGGAGAGTAAGTGCTCGAGCCGGGCAGTCATGCTGAGCCTTATGCAGCAAATACTGCAGCTCATTGCGGTGTTGCACTTGCAAAGCAGAGAGGGAGCTTCCCATACTTACCACAACGAAAAATACTCACCGGGATCCACGAAGCGGATGAGTGACGCGTCTGAAACCCTTGCCGGGCGAGGTGAGTGCTGAGGGCCCCACGTTTGGGCGCCAGTTGTGGCGGTTCAGTGATGAGACAGAACACAGCTTTTTGCAAGCAAGCAGGCTGGTCAGCTGAGATGGGCTGTTTTCTGCCCCCCCGCCTTCCACCTTCTCCTTTTATTATATTTCTCCCCCTAAGCATTACACACTGCTACACAAAGGAATGTGTGACGTTAATTCATATACTTAGTTACCATCCCCTATCTACTACAATCCTGGTTCTCAGGCCTTGAGCCCAGGCTAAGAAAGCCTCCCACAATTGCTGTCCAAACAATCAAGTTCTCATGGTTCATATCTAGCCCTTGTCCTTGGATAGAGCAATGTGTGCATTGCTTCTACGAAACAGTCAGGGTGTGCCCCGCCTGCTTCCAGGTGGACTAGCTAAACATTAACCCTTCATCTTCAGCTGGTACCAGCTCTCCTGATGTTCTGGTTCAGAGGCTAAAAGATAGAAGCTTAGAAACACATTAGCACAGTGCTCCCACCATGGCAGACCCTGCTTCGTCTCTGCCACAGTGTGTCCAGTACTTGGGGTTGCACCAATGCTCATTAAGCGGTGCATTTCTTGTGAGTTTACATCCTCCCTTTCTCCCAGTAAAAGGGCATTAACACTCCATCTAGAAAAATGTTCCTGTTTTAAAATCCCCAGCCACTTTGCCTTGGCCTGGAGATCTGAGGCAGAAACTGGCACTGTTGTTACTGTTTCACTTTTACCACCCTCTCTCATGGTTGTGGTTTGGCATTTTGGCCCCAGGGAGGAGGAATCCACCCAAATATCCCCTTCCCCATCTCCAGAGGGGCCCCTTCTGGGGTCTCGAATGTCTCTTCTCCTGATGTTACTCCTGCAATTTGTCTGTTTGCAAATCCCAATTTTTGTTCCAGCTGTGTAATGAGTGATTTACAGTGAGCAGAAGTTACAATGTTGAAACAGGTTTCAGAGTAACAGCCGTGTTAGTCTGTATTCGCAAAAAGAAAAGGAGTACTTGTGGCACCTTAGAGACTAACCAATTTATTTGAGCATGAGCTTTCGTGAGCTACAGCTCACTTCATCGGATGCATACCGTGGAAACTGCAGCAGACTTTATATATACACAGAGAATATGAAACAATACCTCCTCCCACCCCACTGTCCTGCTGGTAATAGCTTATCTAAAGTGATCATCAAGTTGGGCCATTTCCAGCACAAATCCAGGTTTTCTCACCCTCCACCCCCCCACACAAATTCACTCTCCTGCTGGTGATAGCCCATCCAAAGTGACAACTCTTTACACAATGTGCATGATAATCAAGTTGGGCTATTTCCTGCACAAATCCAGGTTTTCTCACATCCCCCCCACCCCCATACACACACAAACTCACTCTCCTGCTGGTAATAGCTCATCCAAACTGACCACTCTCCAAGTTTAAATCCAAGTTAAACCAGAACATCGGGGGGGGGGGGGGGGAGGAAAAAACAAGAGGAAATAGGCTACCTTGCATAATGACTTAGCCACTCCCAGTCTCTATTTAAGCCTAAATTAATAGTATCCAATTTGCAAATGAATTCCAATTCAGCAGTTTCTCGCTGGAGTCTGGATTTGAAGTTTTTTTGTTTTAAGATAGCGACCTTCATGTCTGTGATTGCGTGACCAGAGAGATTGAAGTGTTCTCCGACTGGTTTATGAATGTTATAATTCTTGACATCTGATTTGTGTCAGTGTAAGTTTCAGCGATTTAAGCAGCAATTGGATTGAAAGTGAAACTCAATTAGCCAGTTATTGGGGTACCTGGTTTTATGAATGAATGTAGTTCCATTCATAAAACTTTCCTTATGAAGTTATATTAATAAAGTGAACAATTAAAAACAATTTCATTGATCAGTTCTACACCCCCCATTGTCAAACATTGAAGTTTCCTGCAGAAACAAATAACAAAGTAGTTGTTACACTGAAACAAGTTTTGAAAGGAAAAATGTTGACCAGTTCCAATTAGACTATTATTGTTATAGCTCTGTGCTGGAGTACCCCTTTGGGTTGGGGCAATATTTTTTTTGTAGCCATGGCACACAATTCTATCTAGGATGTTTTCCCCTTTTAGTTTCTAGAAGCCCTAGTCAAGCAATTGTGCTATGGTTGAGGGGTGAGGTGTGTTGGCAGAGCTGGGCACAGAGAAGGGCTGGAGACGGGGGTGCTATGGGTGAGGGGTGAGGTGCGTTGCCAGAGCTGGGCACAGGGAAGGCTGGCAGAGATGGGGTGCTATGGGTGAAGGGTGAGGTGCGTTGGCAGAGCTGGGTACAGGGAAGGGCTGGAAACGGGGGTGCTGTGGTTCAGGGCTGAGGTGCATCGGCAGAGCTGTGTGGGACCCATGGGACGGACAGACTGTGCTTTCTGTAAATCAGGACTGAAGTGCGTGAGCAGGGCCAGGTGGTAGCAATGTGCACAGTGCACCTCTGCTCTGGCTTGCTCTGGTTCTGTCACACCGCACACACCTAGGCCCCCTGCCCTCATTAAGTAACAGTCTGAGAGGCGGGAGTGGAGCAGAGCTGAGCCTTGGTGCATCCAATGTGCACTCAGACTTTGCCTCCCACCCAGCCTTGGCAGTACCACGCTGGAAGCCAGGACTTTGACACCAGCGTCTGGTTAGCAAACACCCAAAGTGGGTAAGAGTTTATGGGAACCCACTGATGGCTACAGCCTGAAGATCCTAGTGCTTGGAGCACTTACAGCACTTACCTCCAGTTCTAAAAAAAGAAGGGCTGGAATGTACTTCTAATACAAAGAGTGACTATTAATGGAATGGTCTCAGATTGGGGGAAGGTCTCAAGTGGGGTTCCACAGGAATCTGTTCTGGGTCCGGTGTTATTTAACATATTTATTAATGACCTGGATGTAGGAATAGAAAGCATACTGATCAAGTTTGCAGATGACACAAAGTGGTGAGGGCAAGGGGTTGCAAACATTTTAGAGGATAAAGCTAAAATTCAAAGAGATCTTGAACAAAATTTTGGTCACAAGTATAGTTTCAGAAAGATAGATAAAGAGTTGCATATACCCTTCTGTCTATGTAATCATCCTGAAAGCTCACTCTGGGTTTTGGGAGTTCTCCAGTCAGGGAACAGAAGCATTGCCATATGGCTTAGATGACCAAACTAGTTAAAGCAATAGTTGCAGGAAACAGTTCATGAATTGAACTTTGTCTGCATAAACCAGTTAACAAATAATTTCAAGCAATTAATCTATGCAAATGCAAGTCTGTGGCACATGGTTTCTCAAGAAAATGAGGGAATGCATTTGTTAAATTGTTCACTAAAAATAGTGCAATCATCTGTAGAGAATATCACAGTCCTGCAGCCTTAAAATGTTACCTACTGAGCAGGAAGGGAAAGAGATCTTGGTGACATGCAATTGAAATCAGCCTGCAAAGCAGGAAATCTTTAAGGTAGACTTTTAATTCTCCAAAGTGGTAATAGTAAAATAATGGACCAAATTTTGAAGGAGAAAAAAAAATCACTGCTTGGCTAGAAAGTAGCAGAGCCTCAAAGCAGTTTTTCTCCAATTTACTTAATTGCTTTTAACAAATAAGAGAATTAGTGGAGGAATAAAAACTGGAAGGAGTTGCAAATAAAGTGGGAGGATCTAATCCCACAAACTGCTGCTGATTATCTCTGAAGTGCTTAATGCACAAAAATTCCCATTGACTTCAAATGGAGATGAGGGTGTTTAACACCTCACCAGATCTCCCTGCAGGAATAAGCCCCTAGGGAAGACTCAGAAACAATACCAAGGAGTCTAGAGAAGTGCTTCTCAAGCTATCTGATGTGAGGGACTGGCAATTTTTTTTTCCCAGTGTGCCCGCAGACCAGCAGCCGATGGCTCGCGGACCGGCACCGGTCCGTGGACCACCACTTTGAGTAGCACTGGTCTAGATAGATTAGGAATATGGACAGTAGGTAACACAATGGAAAAAGGAAGCCAGTACACATTTTGGCGGAATTTTTTTTGAAATACAGGTTTCAGAGTAACAGCCGTGTTAGTCTGTATTCGTAAAAAGAATGAGCTTTCGTGAGCTACAGCTCATGCTCAAATAAATTGGTTAGTCTCTAAGGTGCCACAAGTACTCCTTTTCTTTTTTTGAAATACAGATATTGAAAGGAAGGGAGAAGCCTGAAAAAGTAGACATGCTTGAAGAGACCAATAATAGGGGTGTCAGTACACTGCAAATTAGTTAAGAATGTGTAAAATGATATGGCAGACAAAAAGATAATTTTGGACTGTATATGAACAGTGACCACATCACATAGCAAAAATGTAACCCCTTGTATAAGACTCTGATGCAACCACACATGGACTATTGCACTGAGTACTGGGTACTCAGAAAGATATTGACAAATTTAGACTTCTTATTGATGAAGCACACCAAAATTATCATGGGTCTATTAGGTATCTGTTAGCCAAAATATACATTTTTTAATCTTTCCCATTATGAAGGAAGGACATGGTAATGTTCTACAGATATTTGGAAGATATAAACAGCAGGAATGGTGAGAAATTAATTTGGTAAGTACAAAGGGTTATAACAAGAAGAAATGGAATGAAATTGAAAAGATGAAAAATTAGGCTTAATTAAAGCTAGGCTAGACAAAACAGGAGAAAAAATATTCCGGAAGTGTCATGTATTGGCTTGAGATGGCCTAGATAACGTAAGGGATGCTTTCCACCTTTAATGGTTCAGTGAACATATTTTATTAGCTTTGTGTGTCATTACAACCTTCCATAGATGTTCAAAGATCACTGTGTTATAGCTAAGGAGCAACATTTTTCATGTGTGGAAAAGAATAGCCTATTGATAATAATAACTTGATATTGATAAAACATATAATAATCCCAATTTAGACACCAAGAGCTATTTCTCTACAACCAGCTTCCAAAATTGTGCCCACACGTTTTTGTTCACACAGACTTCTACATGTTCATAACTCATACGTGTACATATATACAAGGTATGTATTCATGCAAATGGGAGTTCAATATCTAACTACCAATTTGCAAGGCCAAATATCCATTTGGATGTTCTAATACAAGTCTGCAGTTTCAATGTTTGTTAGTGCAAAATTTGCAGGAACAATTTTAGAGACTGTCATCCAGACCACCTGATTTTTTGACCACACGTTTTGTCAATCAAGAATGAAATCCATAGCAGCTTTCCAATGCAATTAATTTACAATCTTTTAAGTGGTGATGCATGTGAAATGCATTTAACATTTTTATGAGACGTTGCTAGAAACAACAATCATAATGTTCCAGCCAATGACCTCATGCTTTCACTGCATGCACTGTTTTCAAATCCACAAAACTAATCTTTCAGGAAGAAGATTAAGGGCCAAATTTTGTTCTGCCTTGCTGGTGTAAGCCAGAATAACTACTGGATATACAAAATGTAACAGCAGAATTTGGCCATAAAAATTCAAAACCAATTACATTAATTCATATCTGAAGCTCAAATGAGAAAGTAAAAAGTCCTGGAAATAAAGATAATTTTTTTTTTATTATTTTTTAAACAAACAGGGGAAAATGCAATTTAGTGACCCACTGGTTTAGAAAGTTTGAGCTGTTAGTGATGCAAGGCACAGCAGGAGGAGCATCAGTGTCCACACAATGGAGTTGGGAAGTCTGCATTCAGGATTTGTAATGCAAGAGAAGTCCCTTGAAAACTAAACAAATGTTGCTTTTCAGAGCTCTAAAAGCCTTCTACCTAAGACTCTCTAGCACTTCATGAATTAAGGTAAGGCACCAATTACTGATTCTTGATAAGGCAGAAAGCTGGAATAGGGAGCTGTTCTTCCCAACCAATCACACCCACTAGTTTGATGCCCTTCACCCAGCAGGCTCACTTCACATGATGAAACTGAATTCCCACTTCTGCTAAAATGATGTTGAAAGCCAATGAGATATTGAAGTGCATGCAAGCATAGGAACCCAGTGAGTTGCCGCAATACGAAGATTTAGATTGATTCTTATTTTTAGAAAGAGGGGGCATAAAGCTGTGGGAACAAAATTCACATTACTGGCACAAACAGCAAACGATTAGGATTCTTCTGGATCATGAAAAGCCTCAGATTAGCCATTTTACCTCAGATTGCTCAGGTTCGATTAAGTCTAGGGTGTATCTGTGTGTGTGTGTGTGTTTAATGCAGGCTCTGCTGCTTCTGTAGGATTAATTAACCAAGCTGAAGTGTAGGATTAATTAACCAAGCTGAAGTGAAATGACTGCACAACCACTACTTCCGCTGCTACTTACAGTACCATTAGGCAACCGTCCAGAAAAAAATAGCCTCTAAAGAACAATTTAATGAGTGCTCTACAAGAAAGTGCAAGACAAAACCTGAATGTTCCACTCTCTCCACTTTGCCACAAAGGATCCTGACAACAGGGGAACTAATGTGGCTGTGCTGCATAGGCGGGAAAGGGCAAGATTCTGGGACTCTACACAAGGGATTTGAACCCCATGCAATGTCATTGTCACCAAGTACAGAGGAGGCTTGGGGAAGACAAGGATCTACAACTACAAAGATCCACTGTGTTACCATATTTCAGGTTCCCCAAAAAAGGACACTGCTGGAGGGGAAGAAGCTGGGGAGGGGAAAGGAGGGGGAGGAAGAGAGGGGGACCTGTAGGGATCGTACAGTTGGGAGTGCTGGAGGGGGTACCTGTGGCAGGGGTACTCACTGGGGGCAGTACCGCTCCCTGTCACGGTGGCTGGTGCAAGCCCAGGATGCAGCGACAGTTGCCAGTCAGCGCCGCCCTGTGGGACCCCTTCCCAGGGCTGAACGCCTTGACCTGGGTGGGTGGGATCCAGTAGCTGTGGCTTGCAGGGGAGTGGACCAATCAGCTGCAGATTCAGGGGAGAGACCAATCAAGGCTCTTTCTGCGCTGAAGCTTCCGTACTCTGTAAACAACTAGGATATTTCCTGTTATTTTAAAAATCTCCCCTGGACAGCGCCTCAAAAAGAGTCTTTGTCTGGGAACACCCAGACATATGGTAACCCTAACTGACCTGCACCCCAGTGTGTCCTATGGCGTGAGAATTCTGGAGTCACACGGGGACTACTACACCCTGAGATTGTAGGAGCTGCTACAAAATGGTGATGCAGTCTGGAATGAAGGATTACTTTGGCTCTCCATTAGAGTCTGCTCACTGAGGCTGTGTGCTTAGACTAGGATTTGATTTTAAAAGACACATTACACCTGGAAACAAAAGCAAATCATCAACCCTTCGGCACAGCATTTTGGGGGGGAGGGTGTCATGGTTGACTTGAAGAGTGATCATCTGGTCAGCCTGAAATACTGCGGCACGCTGGAGTATAAAACATTTTATATGTGCCCATCACCATCATGTCTAGGTACAATTCAGACAGTTTAGACCAGGAGCAGCTGACAATTTCCCCAAAACAAAGACCCATGTACTGCAAACAAATCCACTACAGCCACTGAACTAGAACAATCAGAGGTAGGGAATCCTCAACCAGTCAACATAATGCCCAAAATATTCAAAAACCTCCAGTTAGTAGAAAGCTTGTGTAAAGAAGGTGTCTTACTTAGTACTGTAAAAGTGCTTAGGCACAGATATATTTCTGTTGGGACTGGGAGTGAATACCAGAGCTACTGCCTATCCTGGAGTTCGCAACAACTCCACCCTTGGGACAGATAACCGGTGTTACTTCCAAATTCAGCTGTCACAGGGACTGTGGGGGGGTCTATATAATACCCTAGCGTCCAACAGTTAGGGCTCACTAGCCAGCATCTTGAATCGTTCCTAGAAGCAAACTATCAGCCAGTGCAAAGAACAGAATACAAAGGTAATACGGGCTCATCTAGTTGTTCTACCTAAAAGATAGGGATTTGTATTCTGCACTATCCTAAGTTTCTAAGTACCATTCAAGAGTAAACCTAGTTACAGCACAATGTACTTATTTAACTATAAAGTGACAAAAACATAGGTAACTAATTAAGGTGTGCATCCCAGAGGAAAGGACACAAACTCATGGCCAGATGAAGTTGCAAATATATTTACAGCCATTGGTGCTTCTGGAGAAAACAGAAGCAGAGAGTAGTTTATTAAAACCCCCAAGATTGTAATTAACTCAGTAACAGTTCCAGAATCCATCAGAAATTCATTGGTAAGAGCAGATCATCATTACTAGTCCAGGAAAGAGAAAAGACCCTGACCTTTGCCTGGAGAAAGCAATCACACCATCACAGAAGTATGTTCACTATAACTCCAATTATCATCCCCAGGACAAAGATCAAAATCTAGGGTGTGTCCACTTTTGTGAGTAGAGTTAGAAACCATTAATACAGTTGGCAGAATTTGGGTTTTTTTAAATAATTGTTGATGGATAATATCAATGCTTATATTAAGCATTTTTTTATTTTTATCAATTTAAATTTTCACATTTGTGGGAAATTATGGGCGTGGGGGGATCAGACAAGTATTTAATAACAGAAGTTGAGATTCAAAAAGTTATCTTTATAACCTTAAAGCTTTATAATAATTAAAAAACAATTGTCAGCATATGCCAAAACATACAAAGTAAATATCCTTAAATGAAGCTCTAATATTTTCTCAAGCAGCACTTTTCTTACTTTGCGTATCTGTAAAATTCAGTTATTATTGATAGAATTTTTTTTCTTATCAGTTTGTGTGTGTACAGTGAAATCACATTTACTGACATTTACCGGTAAAAAAAGTAATCCTTCGAAGCCTAACCATCAGGCATATTAAGCCGATGCTAAATATGAGGGCCCTCAGGTCACAGGCCAATATCACAATATTCTGATTAGAATCCCAGTGGTTCTCAACCTATTTACCATTGTGAGCTGCATATGCAGTTCTCTATGTGTTATGTGGGCCTCATCGATGCAATGTATATACCACCCTGCCTACTGCGGCTGCCCAGTCAGGCACATGTCCCTCAACGCCTGCTCCCAGACAGTCAGGAGCAGGGGTGATCCCACCCACTGAGCCATGGGGTACCCTAGCTGGGAAGCCACCCATGGAATAAATTTCCCGCCTGCACCAGCTCTTCCCCCAGAGACGGGACTTATAGAGCAGCCTCCTGCTCTGGGTGTGAGCTCTGGGTCCGGACACAGCCAGCGGGGGATGGGCAGGTGGCCCTATCTGCTGCAGGCTGTCCAGGGCGTGCTGCAGCCTGGAGCATGCTCATCCCCACCAGAGGTGACACGTAGCTGTGGCTAGTTAGTGGACATGTTCCTGCCCCATTACTGTGGACACCCAGAAGTGAAGAGGCAATGCTTCCGCAGTGGTGGCACTCGCAGTCATGTCCTTCTCTTCCCCCTGCCACAACCTCCATCCCCTTTCCTCTCCTCTCACACCTCTATCCCATCCCCTCCCCCTTTCTCTTCCCTCTGCCCCATGCCCTTTTCTCTCCACACTGTCTCCTGTTCCCCCTCCCTCCAGCCCCATTCCCTCATCCCCTTCTCTTCCCCATCTTATCCCATCCCTCTTCCTTCCCCACTGCCTCACCCTGCTCCCACATGGGTACTCACCATTGTAGAGAAACAGGACCCAGCACAGGTAGAAGAGGATGCTGATGGGCACTAGGATCCAGGAGGCAGTGTCTTGGAGCTGCCAGCTCAGCTTGGGAGAGGCGCCAAGTAAGTTGCCGCAGCGTGGGAAGGACAGAACCTCACTTCCTAGGCTAAGCAGAGTAAGCCAGGCTCAGTGCTCACAGAAATCAGGGTTGGGGAGTAGTTCCCAACTACGCCCGAGGCTGGTGTGGGTTGATGACCTGGCTCCTCCCTCTTCCCTGGCACCCCTACAGAATGTCCCTGAAGCGTGGGAGCTCCCCCCCCCCCCACAGAGGGCCGCTTTGCCTTCCCTGCAGACAGGGAGTGCTCCAGCAAGGCTCCATGGTGCCATCTCTCCCCCTCAGCCAGGACCCGGGAGTGGCAAACTTTGAATTTTTTTTAGCACACAGCTGGGCCACAGCTGTGTGCTAATTGGGCAGCAGGTTGAGAAGCACTGCTGTGGAGCAGTGGAGTGGCACATAGAACCTCCAGATTCCCAAAGCAGCTTTATCCTGGAGCTCACAAACCAAGTGGATGCACTTGAAAAAACTGAGGCTTGAAATGAAACACCTCTTAGATCTGAAAGTCAGATGTACAAAGCATTTCCCCCCATTATATTCCTTAGGCTCACATGGAACCATGGAACCAGCAGGATGAAGTGCCTCATTCACAATAAAATTATGATGTTTGCCAGCTTTATTGATGGTGAATTTTACATTAATCAGTATCAGCCAAAGTTTTGTCTTATCAAGTACTTCTGCACTGTCTGGGTAATCAAAGGGACAGATGGTAAAGGGTGCATCTTGGTCACATCACAGGTAATCTTCTCCTGCATTGGCTCCTAGCTAAAGTGATGGGGAGGAGCAATGGAAACCTGAAACCTGGTGTCAGTCATGCCACTGCCTTGGCAGATCACCAACTGGAAAACAGTGATGGGTCACCTTCTTGGTTACTAGGTTAACGCTGCGGCCCATGAAAGGCCACATTAACAGCCAGGTGAAGAAATATTGTTGGATTTATTTTCAGTGATTTTTGTCTTTCCTGATTGAAAATTGTTTCTAATCAAAGCTCAATCTTCTCAAAAACATTTGTTATAAAAATTGTTAAAATAATTTCTTGGTTCACAGCACTTCATTATAAGCATCTGAAATTCAAGTAGCTTTGAGAAAACACATGGGTCACATGCAGAGCTCTGACAAATACCAGATTGCATGAGCCTAACCACATTTTAGCTGAATCATAGAAGATTAGGGTTGGAAGAGACCTCAGGAGGTCATCTAGTCCAACCCCCTGCTCAAAGCAGGACCAACACCAACTAAATCATCCCATCCAGGGCTTTGTCAGGCTGCTTGTTCCACTGCCCCATCAAATCAAGTGGTATTCCATGGATATGAGCCTAGGGAAAGGTATGCTGAGCTGGGACTCAGGAGACAACGAGTTCAAATCTCAGTTCTTCAGCTCATTACAGTATATGTTTCTGTGCACTTTGTAGCCCTTATTAGTGAGCAAAGCTTATTGTAGGAGACAATCAACTATTATCTCTCCTGACAATTTACAAATAAATTAACCAAGATATTGCACAAGGTCATTTGTGGCAGAGTTGATACTAGAACTCAGGTCTTTAATATGACAGACTGAAATCTTACCAACTCAGCACCATGCTCCCTTTTAGGCCTATTATGCCAAATCTTGCTTTAACCATTAGATTGCACTCTTTTCTCAGAGCCAAGAACATAATTCAAGAATCCTGAATGCCAGCACTCTATTGCTATCTAGCTAATAGTTCTATAGCACACTGGCAAAGTGTCAATCATGCCCTGTAAGTCCACACTCCTTTATTTCAAGTTGTAAAGGTTGGTGCTGGAGATCTAAAGGTCTGATTCAAACCTGTTGCTGACTCCTCAAGTAGGGTGTCCTTACGGTGAAACACTTGCAGTTTCCTTTAAGAAAAACAGATTAATTAGGAGTGGAAAAAATAGTATAAAACCTGTTTTAAAGGACTAGAAACCATTATAACCGGTCAACTATGGTGGAACATAAAAGGGGTTCCACATTTCGATCATTTGTCACACATTTTAATTGCTTTCATCACACGTGGACAGGTTTGAAGGTCAAGAATTATAGTTATATGATGTTTTTTGTGCCTCACCTGAATAAGCATAACTCTTACAGATTTCTAAATATTCACGATTCCAGATTTGTTTTCCCTGGCTTAAAATTCACTGTTTAGGTGAATGATTTGGCTTGTAACTGTTTTCACTAAAATATGTGCAAAGTAAATAAAAGAGAAATGGGCATGAGCACAGTCAAAGTAAATTTATTTAAAACATCAAACAAATATTCACAGCCCTAGTCACATTTGTGCATCTGAAAAAGAGATCACTTGATGGGAAAGAAAAAGTTGTTAAAAAATCTTTTTTTCTCATTATTTCAAGATTTAGGCCAAGGTCTACATAAAGAGGGACGATGGGAGGATGTGTTTGTGTGTGTCAGCATTTCACTTGTTTTAACCTACTGCATCTGTGGCACCCATTTTTTGGCATTAATGCATGTTAATAACTCCTTCTCTGTTTTTTCACCCCTGCAAACCTCATTCTTGAACACAGGCATTGAATAATAATAATACATAATGCAGTAGGAAAAAGGGACCTGTGGTCACCAAAGAGTGAAGCCCTATAATAATCCCAAATGTCGGCAAGTTTAGTGTAATATCAGTTTATCTGCTGTGTCCTCTACTACAGAACTATATTCTTCCTTTTCACAGAATGAAATCAATGATTTAATAGGTGTTTTCTATTATTAACTATAATACACAAATGACCTAAATACATAAAATTGATGAGACAGGCCGCAGCAAATTTAAGAAGCTTCCATCCTTTATCTTGCTTTCCTTTATTTTTTTCCTATTTTTAACTTTTTTATTAATATCAAACATAACTCTAGGCTCATGAGCTTAGCAAATCTGAAGAACTTTACGAGGGAGAAGGGATAAAATATGTTTGGTTTCTGAATAACTTTTCCTTCAGATTAACAATGTGTCTAAATATCATGTTTGTACACTTAAATTTGTGCTGGTAAACACTTGTACATGGGTCAATATTTAACAACACAAGCGTTAAATCCCTTGCTGCTCAACTATAAATACACTAATAGAAAATTCACAATGTAAAATGAAGAGCTGAAATTCCAACCTTGAAAACATACATGAAATGCATTCAACTCATTTGAACTCTAAATTGATTTCTGCTAAACATCACTCAAGGCTAAGTGAATTTTAGTTAAAAAGTTTCTGTGGCATCATCTGTCCCTCTAACAAGGATGACAGAAATAGCCTCTGGTCTACCTCCAACTGAGCTCTTCTTATCTTTTCCAGAAACCCATCTGCTGTAACATCAATGAAGACAGATTTTTTTCTGAGTATATTTTAAATGTGTTGACATTTATTCTAGATACTTTAATATGCATGTGTATTAAATCTGCTTATTGCTTTACATTTGTAAGCAAAGTACAAACAAAAAAAGAGTCTGTCTTGTTATGGTCCATGAAGTTCATTTAAGGAAGATTTGTAAAACAAAGTCAGTTCTAATAGCTCATTTTCTTTGATAATTCTACCTCTGGAAAGTGTGACTGGGGATTCGGCAATGTCAGTGATATAGGAGGAAAAAAGATTCTCCTCAATGTACTGTATCAAATTTAGTCCTAGCATAAGGGTGGAGGGGAGGAGTTACACTACTTAATTAGGAGTTACACCACTTTCAGCAAAGTGGAATTTGATTCATATTTGTCTGATGCCTTGGCTTGTTTTCTAAACATTGGAAAGAAAAATTAATCAGATATTTGCCTGTATGTCTTAGGCAAATGATATAATACCATTATGAGTCTGATCTACCATTCAGAATGCTCATTAGTATATTGATTTGAAAATACTTGTCTAACTTCTATAGAGTTTACTGCCTGTGGATGACACCTTTACAAAAGACAAGTTTGAATTGTTGCTGTTTTGCTCCACCCCCTGCTCTGCATATATGTTAAAGAGCTCAGGATACTTTTTTACGAGTAAGTAAAAGTTTGTCCTGGTATCCTTGGCCAAATGTATTACCTCTAACCACTATGACATGTGTTGTGTACTAGTTGTCCTAAATGTCACCTACCTTTGGAGAGGTGACTGTTTCAGGAATGAAATGATTCCTGATGTAATTTGTTCAGTGCTATGGGATAAGAGTCAGAACACAAAACAAATTAATTGCTTTTGCTAGTCTTAATTTGAGACAATGAAGATATTGAGTAGAATACTGTAGTAATTCTAACTGGTAGTTCTCAGCAGATCTACAACTCTTTTGAATCAAATTAACTTTCCTCTCAAATGCCTACATGGGATGCTGTTATTAACAGAGTGTTTCAAATTCCATATTTATTTGAGTTTATCCATTGAGAAAATTAAAATATTTTCAGACATTATTGGACATCCTTAGGTATGGCAGTATATTATCTGCAGTATCGTCTCAACAGAGCTCTTAAGCTAAGACAATTAGGAGCTGCCCATTAGTATAGATGGTCCTGAACCTGATCTTGAATAGCAAATACACATAAGCATCCTAACTTCCTGTCTTTAAAATATCCTCAACCAATATTCCAGATCCAAATGCTCTTGAGCTCAGGGCTTCAAATTCCAAATCCAAACCTAAAATTTCACGAATTTTGAAGTGTTGAGATTCAGTGAGACTATCTGACCAATAAAAGAGGTTTAAGCAGTAAACTCTGATAGCAAGTCAATATGGAGCTTTTGCCTCTGGCGACCATAGTTAAAGCTTATCTCTAGTCAGGAGTAGATGGAAGCTATCAAGAATTAAAACTTAAAAGTATTAAAAATGCAAATACATTTTCTGGCAAACTAATCACAGCGAAGAAGAAAGGAGGGATACAGTAGTTTGGATATATCAAACATGGAGGGAAAGAGTAACAGGCTAATGGTTACACCATTTGATTAGAAGTCTAGCAATCTAGGTTTAATTCCATTTTTGCCACTGACTTACAGCATACTCTTTTGCAAATCAGTCTCTCTCTGCTTCAAACTCCCATTTATAAAATTGGCAGAATATATACTACTGCAGTGGAGTGTTGATTCATTCATGTTTCAACACTTGGAGATCCTTGTAAAGAAGACGCTAGAGAACTACTAAATATTTATTATTAATAATAAAATGAATGCAATTTAGTGGTACTCGTATACTCAATTGAACATAAAAAATTAAATGGGAAATAAAATAAGGTCAATGGGGGACCACAACAAAGCTGGCAGCACAACTAATATCTTGTCTTCATTGCAGCGTTAGCTCTAGGTGTTTGCGCACATGAACACAAACACACACAAACCCCTCTCCCATTATTGGCTTCAGTGAAAATTTGGTTCTAAGTCATTAAAATTACAGTTACATACAGGAAAAAAAATATTACATATGGGAAAGAGATAAATGAACCATACACTTGAATTTGATTACTTTTGTGTGTGTGTGCGCACACTTTAAAAATCTGAACAACTTTAACATGATCTTTACTACGCTGATTTCTGAGTACTATATAATATTGTGGCAGAAATGGCAAAGATGTAAAAAAATATAAACTTATAAACAATGAGTTTCTTTATATCTTTTAAATATTTTTAAAAGGCAAAGTACAAAGCCATTGATAAAGGTTGATTAAAAACAGAAGAAACAAGAAGCTTGAAGGTACTATTGCTTCTGAGATTGAGACTCGCCGCCCTGCACTTAAGCCGGGAGAAGTTTGGCTGGCTGGTGGCTGGTTGGCTGGGTGAAGAAGGCAATGCTTTCTGGCTCGGGGGAGGAGGGGAGAGGTAAAACTGCTGAAAGAACAGTCAGTAAGGTGCATGACTCACCACCTAGGAATGAGGGGTTTAAAAAGGTAAACTGGAACAGGCGGGGGAGTAGGCACCGAGGCTCCTGTGCATGGCTTGCTGACGGACCACATGGAAGCCAGCATGGGAAGCTGCATGGCTCCAGAAAAGCAGCAAACAGGATTAGGAATCAGCAGGGCTCCAAGGCCACGGAAAAGGGTGAGCTCAGGAAAACAGAGAAGGGCAGGCAAAGGCAAATTACACAGAAAGGGGACAATGGAAAGAAGGGGAACTAGCATCTCCCTGCCCCAGGTACTTCCACCCATAGGCAGGGTGCAAACTGCAGTCAGGGAGGGTGAAATTGCAAGAGAGGCTAGTGAGCTTCTGAAACAATCAACGTGCTTTGGTAGGGCGGGGTGGGGAGGGAATTTAACTGTTTCATGTACTAGCCCTGCTGCGAGTGGATGGATGAGGCTGCAATTTTATTTTATTTTTTTTGGGGTGTGAGCAGGTTGCTGCTTAGGTGCCACAGGTGCCTGTACCTTTGATGGAAAGGGGACAAGCAGAGGCAGCAGCTGCAGTGTAGGGCAGTCCCAATGGAGACCAGGGGCTGGAATGGAGACCAAACACCAGGGAGGGCGTATCACGGCTCCCTCAGGATTAACTTCAGGAGCTATTCGGGTTGCTCCAGAGAGCACTGCCCCCCGCCCCAAATCAGACTAGAAGAACTGCAATCTATTCTGGGTCACCTGAATTTTGCTAGCAGGGTTGTTGCCCCGTTTTGTGCCCGGTGGGCAGTGGCAACAGCCAGCATAACCAGGCCACACCATTACATACCAGTTACTAGCATATGAAGGAACACTTGACGGTGTGGAAAAGTTTTCTGAGTCAACTTAATGGGGTATCATTGTGAAGGGAACAATGGTTATTACAAAGGGGGTTAAAAATCCACTCATATGCGGCAGGTGGTGCAGATTTTTTGTTTTTTTATCAACGCAAATGGTATGCACAAAATGTCCCACCACCTGGATACAAAACAGGGTTGTGTGTGACATAACCTTCTTGGAATTTTTCCCATTTTAGTTGCGGAGGTCATTTGGGGATTGGAGCTGGCTAATATAAGGGTCTGCTTATCATAGAATCATAGAATATCAGGGTTGGAAGAGACCTCAGGAGGTCATCTAGCCCAACCCCCTGCTCAAAGCAGGACCAATCCCCAATTAAATCATCCCAGCCAGGGCTTTGTCAAGCCTGACCTTAAAAACTTCTAAGGAAGAAGATTCCACCACCTCCCTAGGTAACGCATTCTAGTGTTTCACCACCCTCCTAGTGAAAAAGTTTTTCCTAATATCCAACCTAAATCTCCCCCACTGCAACTTGAAACCATTACTCCTTGTTCTGTCATCTGCTACCACTGAGAACAGTCTAGAGCCATCCTCTTTGGAACCCCCTTTCAGGTAGTTGAAAGCAGCTATCAAATCCCCCCTCATTCTTCTCTTCTGTAGACTAAACATCTCCAGTTCCCTCAGTCTCTCCTCATAACTCATGTGTTCCAGTCCCCTAATCATTTTTGCTGCCCTCCGCTGGACTCTTTCCAATTTTTCCACATCCTTCTTGTAGTGTGGGGCCCAAAACTGGACACAGTACTCCAGATGAGGCTTCACCAATGTCAAATAGAGGGGAACGATCACATCCTTCGATCTGCTGGCAATGCCCCTACTTATACATCCCAAAATGCCATTGGCCAGGGCACACTGTTGACTCATATCCAGCTTCTCGTCCACTGTAACCCCTAGGTCCTTTTCTGCAGAACTGCTGCCTAGCCTTTCGGTCCCTAGTCTGTAGCCGTGCATGGGATTCTTCCATCCTAAGTGCAGGACTCTTGTTGAACCTCATCAGATTTCTTTTGGCCCAATCCTCCAATTTGTCTAGGTCCCTCTGTATCCTATCCCTACCCTCCAGCGTTTCTACCTCTCCTCCCAGTTTAGTGTCATCTGCAAACTTGCTGAGGGTGCAGTCCACCCCATCCTCCAGATCATTTAAGAAGATGATAAACAAAAACTTGCTTCTGGTGCAACAACATGGCAGTGGTACAGGTTATCAGTCGCCAAACTTCCAGATCGCACAGGGTTATGAATTTGGTAAGGATGTTTGTTCTACAATGCTTAACCTTCAACATCTGTTTTTCTTCCAAGCATGTGCCAGGCATGGATAATGGCATAGAAGATGCCTTGTCTCATTTCCAGTTTCACAGATTTTGTGAGCTTGCAACAGGGCATAGCAGTGAATCCCAGCACATGCCGTGGGCTCTCTGGAACCTCAGAATGTGATGTGGTCGGTGGAATGGAGATTTTTGGCTCCAGCTTACAAATTGTTTATTTCTTTTTCTGTAAAGGAGTCTTGTCAATTCAAGGATCCAGAGAATGGGTCGCTTATGCAGCCCTCCATGGAGGGAGGTTGTTGCAGTACCGGGTCAAGGACAATGCAGTTGCTAGTGCCTCTCAACGATTGCATATGGGACAATGGGTCTTTTATCCCCAGTAGGGCTGCTAGGCAAAAGACCATTTGGAGATATCTGGGAACCCATCTGGGTGTGGGGAGGAGGCAGTCAAGCTAATGGCTGACTCCTCCTTGTGGTGGATGTTCAGCACAGGTACTCCATAAATTAAGGTGCAAAAGAATGGAAAAATGGATTGGAAAAGGAATTAAGGAAAGGTGCTTGGTAATTGAGCAAGCCAGGGGCAGTTGGGGACTCCTACGATTGGTACAGCAGGGAGCCACCCCTCCCATCATTATAGTCCACCTTAACCCCTCCTATGAGGAGGCGTGGTCAGTAAGGTCCCAACAAGAAAATTGCTGGAGGGACCTGGATGAAAAGTCAGGGAAGCTGGTGAAAGACCCCCGTCCCCAAAATTGGCTGGAATTGGTAAGGTCCCGGCAGTGAATCTACTGGAGGGACATAAATTTTGCACCTGCACTGCACACATTTTATCCGCCGGGTTAGTCCCAGACATCTGTCTAATAATAAAGTTGCAGCCTGATTAAACCCATATCTAATGTCTCCTATCATTCTTTTGGCATAGCCAGACAATCAAAGTGAGGTGTCAACGTCTTAAGTGCTTTCCCTTTTTGTGATGCAAGTGTATACCAGCAACAGCCCAACCTGGGGCTCCTGTAGAAAAAAGGGAATTTTAAAGTTACTACAGTTATGTAGTTTATAGAAACAATAAATTTAGGCCAGCTCTTACTAATTTTTTTTCTCTTACTACCTACTCAGGGGGGTGACTCACACTGTTTTAGTCACTGGGGTTCTTGTACTTATTTTAGGGGACAATAGGATTAAGACCAAGCAAAATAATCACAATTATTAACAATGGCTATTTTATCGTTAAAGAAAGGAAAAGAAAAATTCAAACAAAACAACATAAATAGCAGAACACAAATGAAGTGGTCACTTACATTGCAATCTCTTCTGTATTCCTCTTAGTGACAAGTTCTTAACAGAGATTACCCCCTTCAGAGTGAACCGCCTTTGGGGTGTCCTTCATTTCGTATGTTAAGGCCAAAGAATATTGTTTGGCAAATTTATTGTGAATTCAGTCTTAGTGTCTTATTAGATAACTAAGCTGTTTATAGTTGTATAAAAGTGTTTAAAGGCAGGTGGATCCTGTTGGTTGTTATTAATAACCAACCGGTTTATAATTTGACAAAGTAAGTAGCCTTAACTAAATCCTATAAAATCAAATCTTTAAAACAGTTACCGGCAGTTAAAACAAGCTATTTAAGGCGCTGTTTTAAGACTGGCTAATTACAAATATTAAGAATCTTATATCCAAATAAGTACCACTTTTCTTTGTTTACCAATGTTTAGCCCATCTCCGCTCCAGGAATACATGGTCTAAAACGTTTGGTAATTAACAGGAGAAATTGTTCATATTTAAATTACAACAGCATTTCCATATCCCAATAAAATTATTACAAGTGTTTTTAAATCTAATCTCTTGGTACTACCTAAATTAATTTCTTCTCACCAATCCATGCTGAAGTCTTTGGGAGATTTTCTTTGGGTTGGTTTCTTGAGTCAGGTTTTTTAAATGTCATGGCAGCTTGCTTGTTGAGATGGCCAGGATAAATGGAGGAGTGCATGCTGTTTAAACAGAGTAGCAGAAGGTGTGCATGTACTTGGTGGTGCTCACTTCAGTTTTTAATATTCTTCTCCTTCTTTCCATTAAATTATGGGAAAACACATCTCTTGTAGGCTTGTCTAGTTCAAAATTGGTTGCTGTTATCTTTTCATTGTCTTAGGTGACACCATCTTTTGGGGATTGGCATGGGTGACACTATCTTCTGAATATCTAGTCTGTTTTAATGAACATGCAATATTACTAAATGCCTTTGATCTTCTTGTGGCAGAAAAGTACTAGATAAACTCTAACTTGAAAAGGTTAACTTTTTCTTTTTATTCAGTTCAATTCATTTTCTGAAATATTCCTTCAATTTGTTTTAGAGTGCAACAGGAAATGAAATTCTATTTTCAAAAACTTCTGTTTTTTTATATAAAATGTTTTTATTTCTCAGTTTTTTTAAATTAAATAACTCTTAGTTTTTAGCTGAAATAGTTATTAAAGAAGTTGTTGATACCAATTTTGATGATTCTAGTCTTCCTCAGTTGGCTGAGGGAATTCTTTGAGCACTATTAATTCCCCATCAATATAAATATTCTGTACTTAAATGGCTTCTTGCATTAGTAATTATTTTAACAAGGTCATTCAATTCCATTCAGGTGCATAAAGCATTTTACTATTTATGTAGTAATGATATTGGAAAATTATATTAAGATATTTACATTTAGCTAACATATTTAAAGGTATGATTTCACAAAGGTGTTTGCCATTTCAACGCTGAAAAATAAGCAAAAGGTCTGAAACATTTCCATATTCACATGTTGTGTCCCCCCCCCCGAAGCTTTTCTGAATGAAGTTTTAGATAATTATAATATTTATCTTAACAAGTATATTTCTATTATTCTCTATGCAAGTTTACTTAGAAGGTTTTTTTGGGGGTGGGGGTGGGGGGGAGAAGTGAAAAATCCACTGTACCATTATATTTAATGCTGTGCATTCCTCTTCACTATCAGGTCTTTTCCTAAAACATGAATGGTTTATATTCTTTGTTTCTTGATATAAGGATTACATTGGTACCAACTGGTATGGTCTAGATAAAACACTCTTAGAGGTTTGTTTCTTGACCCATGGTCCTTTGGGTTATAATCTATATGTTATAGCACTTCAACTTCTATTACATATTTTGTACAAAACACAAATTTCAATAACCAATCTTTTAAATATAGTACAAAAGAAAATAGTAAACAGATTAAAGCAAGATAAGTTTTAAAACACCACTTTTCTAAGTTTGTATAATATTCATAGGGGTAATAAACATGGTTTTATGGCAAAGGAGGGGTTATCATCCTTACATTTGCTTGTCCTTTGGAGACAGAAATGGAAGATGCCTGAAATTTTTTTAACCAGCCTAAACATTTTTATAACATAATACCTAACTAAAAACATACACAGGTACTGCTATTTTTTAAAGCAACCTGGTATACCATAGCTATGTCTTTAAAGTCAGCAAAGATTCAAACACGTTTATCATGACCTAATGGTTTTTAAAATTATATAATTTTATTAATATCATTTCTGCATGAATACTGAGGTTTCTCCCCTACAAATTGCTTCCAAGAGTGACATCTGAAAAGCATAGGCCTGGCATAGTACAAAAGTGTCACTGATGACTTTTAATGAGTTGGTGGATTCTTTTGGACTTCAAAGGATGAAGAGAGTAAAAGTACAGATGAAGAAAAGCAATCAATGATTGGGTTCTCTGTTGTGCTGGAAGCAGGACAAAATTTGCCCCAGGTGTATGTGCTGAAAAAAATCTTTACAAAGGTGTCTGGAAAGCTGAATCACGATATCTATATCCTTTCTGTTCAAAACCTACCTATAGGAATTACATATCTGTATAGAAACATTGATTAAGGTAATCCATTAACCCTTTGTCCACTGTACATTCACTTTCTCTTTTTTAAAAATTGTAAACTTCTCAGGTTACAAAACTCCAAAGGCTTGTCTTCATGAAAATGTATTTCACAATGTAGGAATATGTTAATTTGTTCCACAAAACAATATTGTGAATGGAGAGAATATTCAAAAATATTTTTCAACCTTCTCAGATGTGTGCAGTTTGCAACAAAGTCATTTCATACATCTGTCAGAGTTTGATAAAACAAAAACTTAAGCTTCTACAAGCAATTATGAAGAATCTTTTTAAAAAATCATGAGTAAACATCTGCCACATACAGTATTCTCTGACATTGATATTAGGGGCTACTTAGTACCATGAGTAGAAAATCTTTAACAGCTGGAATAATTATGTGATTACACCAGAAAATACATCATTAACACTGCATACAGCACTTCCTCCGATTTTGTTTTCAGTTACATACTTCAATATTCATTAAAATATTTTATGAATTTTAACAAGAGCATAATTTTGATCTATTTTCACAAATTGCTATATATAGAAATAATTTTAATCATTGTATTTCTTTAAATTTTGCATTGGCCCAAAATTAATTATAATTCCCATGCAAAGTGGTAATAAATGGATTGTTTCTTTTATTTGTCTGACTTACAAATGTTTGTGCTTAATCTTTCATGATGTCCCTAAAGTTCTGCTGATCATTTTTTTAACAAATATTATTGGTCTAGTTTTTACCTGTCCTAATAGTCCTTTTGTCAATTCCTTATTCAATTATTCAGTCAGTCTTTGATATGAAAATTATATAAATGCTTTCTCTAAAATAGATAAAAGGATTCCAACCTGTTCAAAGAGAATATAGTACTTTCTGTCATTTAGCACTGAATGACAGTCTGTGGATCTCTTGCCACACTCATTCCTTCTGTATGCCTGGCCATTAAAAGCAAAAATAAAATAATAATTTAGCTGTTAGAACATCTGTTTGCTAAAAATCACTTTTTTCTTAAAATTCTCAACTGAAAGACATACAAAAGGGGATCTGACAATATCACTTGTGTCTGAGCTATATATTGCCACAGAAATTTTATTCCAAGAACCTCTCTCACTTTATCCTATTCTCTTGCTCCACCTAGAAAGCTTCCTTCAATAGCCATGTATTTCACAAACATAGGTATCTGGGCAACAGCAAACCATGTAATATAATAGGTTAATAATAAAGCAATAATAATACTTTGTATATTTCCATTGATAAACCATATGGCAGGTGTTCATAGAATTGTCTTTTACTCACAGATATACTTCCTTCTTGTCCTCATTCTAAACTGCTGAAAAGCTAGATCACTTCACCATCACACCATGGTGGCCTGTGAATTCAGTTCATCTGTTCGTTAGAGTGGAGAATAAAAGCTTGGAATGTTTTAGTGCCAAGTGAGAAATTTCAGTGTTTCATCTAGTATTGGCAGAGGTAAAGATCTCAGTCTCAGCCAAACTGCAGATACAGTAGTGACCTACACTTTAAGATACAAACTGTAACTCTATAGTTCAACCCCTCTCTTCACACTTAAGCTGTCTTTTCATATAGCCTGTAACATCTTTGGGTCAGAGAACATCTTGTGTATGTATAGGGCCCAGCACAAAAGGACCCCAATCCTGATGGGGAGTGTAGAAGGACCTGTGGACGCTATCACGGACAAGTAACTCGTAAGAAACAACATTTCTTCCCTAAACTCTGTTTGGTACAACTCAGCAACATAAATTCATTGGTGCATACTTACATAATAAGGACCAAATTCTACCCCAGCATACATCCTGTGGATTCACCACTACCTTCTGTGGGATTGCATGGGTTCCAAATTAGGACAGAATGTAGTGATAGGTCTTTACATTTTTTAATACATTGATCTTCCCAACATTTAAAACCAAGATTCTCAAAGCACATCTGTAAATCTGAATTAGTCCATATTGCCATACGGAGAAAGGGAAAGGCACATTTAAAATTAAATGAAATATATAAATGGTGTGTTTAGTTAATAGTTCCCAAACCAGGATGTAACTGATTATTATACACATTCCATAATTGTCCACCGCTGTAGTATCTGAATAACCTGATGTACATTTTTTCATTTACTATAATAGAGCATTAACACTGCCTTTTGTCCACCTTCATAGCCTCCTATTATAATGCCTGGTGCAAGTGGAATTGCCCCTCACACCAAGCAGTAAGATGTATCTTGGAATACATTCTGAACATGGTAAGAGTCTAGCTCAGAGAAATCTCAGAGAAAGTTTGCAGTATATTAGTTGCATTATTGTTGCACCACTAAGCCTTAAAACTTGCTCTTGTAATCATTAAATAGCAATGCTATAACCCAGTTATAACCGGAAGTGGTCCTTTCTTTAAAAAAAAAAAAAAAGAATAACAGAGAGCCTCTCAGAATCAAATGTTGGCCTCAGATGTTCATGTGTATCTCCCAATATCTTGAATCAGAACTGCACACTCTCTTGATGATTTAATTGGTCTGAAAATACGCCATAAATGAAAATAGTCCTGTAGTAAGTGAATCTCAGAGTGAATATGAAGGATAAGTACCAAATGTGTCTTTTCTCACAGGTGCCTTCAGTTAAAATATAGCTGTAGATGCTCTACCAAGAAGGGCTTGTCTACACGGGAACATCCAGGAGAGTAAATTCACACCTTTAGTTAATTCAGATTAATTTTCATGTGCGTTCCCATGTAGACAAGCCATAAACTTGAAAAACAATTATGGAGGAATCTGGTGGATATATCTATGATCCTGTTTTCTGTGCACTGCATCTTTACATGTAAACAGTCTACTGACTTTTCTGCTGTGGGGCAGTGCTTTGAGATGAGTCAGAATAAGGAAATCCTTAAGGAGTGGGACGAATTCTGCTCTCATGACAATTTATTATTTGCTCTGTTGTGTTACTTCATCTAAAATAAAAATGAAAGTGCATGTTTTGCTCTTTGTGTAAACAGTTTCCACCCACAAATCAGGTAGTTAATGGTAAGTAGCTAAATTTTATCATTTGTGCTGGTTATTGAATGTGCTTGCAAACTTGAGCTTTCAAGTGGCTGAAGTTCACTTTGAAAATACAGCCTGTAAAGAATTAACATGCTTTTGAGTTTTTATAGCATTGAGTGAGATACTTACATAGGAAAAATCCAATATGTAGATCCCAAAAGGCATACAAAATTCACAAAGCTTAAACGGAACACTTGGCTTTGTGTTGCAGATGTGCTGTCTATGGAAAAACAACAACTTCTTATTGGAAGGACATCTCTAAGTCATTATTGTTGTTTGTTGCTGTAGATTATACATGTGCAATGTTACCGGATTATATAATGTGCAATGTTACTGGAGAAGCATGGCTCTGTAGCCTCCCCCTCCCCCAATTCATTGCATTCTGTAACAGCAAAGCAATGTGGTCTAGTACAAAAGCAGAAAACTACCTGAGTACAGAATGGATTGCTGGAGCTTTCACTCAACAGTGAAACCCTACCTAAAAAGATCAAGTCACATCCATGCACTTCCTTTATGAATTTTGGATGATCATTGACTCATGCTAATATTTGTAAAACTTCAGGGCTCACAGACATTTTTGTTCAGTTAAAATACAAGGAATAAAGAATAAAAATATTAATGTTTTATTGTTTTTTTGTTTTGCACACCTAGCACTATTCCCAAATTTAGTCTAGCAATACAAGTTGTTTTTTGGGGATAAATGTGTTAGTGGTCAAACTGCAGGGGCCTACTTTACAAATATTATGCATCCCTTGTATTGGGTTCATTGACCATACACACATATGCTACTCAATATGAGTAAGGTGATGGAAACTTGGGAGCCAGCTGAACAAACAGAATTTAAATCTACTCTCTTCACTGTGTGTGTGTGATGGCTGGTCTGAGCAGGAAGTTAATTAACGTAGACTACTTCTGTACAGTGTGTCAAATTACTATTGTATGATTCTGTGAAAAAATCACTATTATGGACTTTGAAAATACCTAAGACAAAAATAAGTGTTGCACTGAAGTTCTGAGACGCAAGTGTTCAGCCATGTTTTCAGTCTTAGTACTCTTTATGGCAAAGTTTTATTTAAAGTAAAAACGGAGAATATAAATGATGAACAGGATGCCAGTTCTTTCAGTCAAGAAAGACTGGGATGAATATCTCTAAGCTGTCCAGTCCAATTCAGCTTTGCTTAATTTCTTATAACTCAAAGACTAGCTTTGCCCAGGCCATTTTGCAAAAGGGCATGCTCTCATCTTATATATAAACAAGTGATGTTGGAGGAGATTGTCAACAGCATCTAAGTAAGTAAATGCCCAACTCCCACTGAATTGAAATGCATGAAAAATAAGACAGCCTAAAATGTTGAGTGTTTGGGTCTGATGCTGCAGAATGAGAATTATAGATGCAGTTTTTGTGGCAGCTATATATAACATTGTCTACAGTTTTCTATTCTAATTCCCTGCAGATTAATTCACTGATGAGCATCCATATATACCCATGAGGACTCCCGTTAACCAAACAGATGATTATGGGGTACTGAATTTTGGGAATACATAGAGCAGTACATGTTTATTTCAACATGCTACACATGTGCAGGTTATTTTATAGAGAAAAATGACAGAGTACAGTACTGTGTAATTTGAGAAAGGGTATGACTTCAACATTGTCATTTCCTGACTTTCAAATGAGTAACTGTGCAGCCTTAGCATACTTTTAATATAGTTTTATTGACTGATATGCAAGTTTCCATTGACAAATTATGTTTCATTTATGAAGAAGATGTCTTATCTCCAGTTCTAGTCTGTGGTAGTGAGTGGTTTTGTCAGACAAAGTTGATATAGATATAAAACAGAGTTCTTATTCTGGTAGAAAATTAAGATTTCTTCACAGCACAGTAGCAATCTACCAGTAATCCAATCAGCCATACATAAACTAGTAGGAAAGTTTAATATTGAGATTTTATATTCACTAGAGTAACTAGGGGAATTTATAAATACTGAAGCGTGGACAGGATGAAACAGCCAGGAAAGGGTTAAGGGCTGCCTGCCTGTCACATAATTCAGCAGGGGCTAAAAGAAGGGGTGTGTCTTTTTTTCCAGGACAGAGAGAAATGCCAGGGGAAAGGCTTTTGGGCCCCCACAAACAGTTTTTTTTCATGGGTATAGCTTTGTTTTGTGTTACTTTATGACTTTGTCATTTGAATAATAAGCTGTGCCCTGAAAGAGACTTAGGTATGACAATGATTCTTTCCTGTGCTGGTGAGGGAGCCCACAAGCATATGAAGTCCTTATCAGATGATAACAAGATTTAGATGATCATATGCTGAGTCTATGAAAGCTGAATAAGGCCCAGATCCTCAAAGGTATCTTCAACAGATTTCAGTGGAAGTTAGGCGCTTATACCTTTTAGGATGTGGGCTTAAATGTTTATACACAGAATGTGAAAATGCCCAGTGATAACTGTCAGCAAAATGTAGTTGAAGTTTACTAATATCTTAATGCAGCTTGAATGTCTGAAATTTGGGTTGTCACTATTCCCCTTTTTCAAGGTTCCAACCCCCTTGTTGAAATGTTGTTCCCTCACAAAATTTTGTAAGTGAAAGTTATTTATATCTACCTTCTCCTAGAAGTTGCTATTGCTGCTGCTGTGGTGGCTGAAAAAAAAAATCAAGCCACTGATTTAAGTTGCTTACTTTTGGATTTAGGTTAAGCACTTCTTGTGTGAACAGGTCGTGGAGTCCTGATGGATGCATCTCCCACTCGTGATTGTGCAGAAATTTGTGACTGAGGTGGTTTTCAAATTCTGCATGCCTGGGAGGTAATCCGTGGATGAAGTGAAGTTGTGAGAGATGAACCAGTTCCATAGCTTCATTGCTTTTGCACATAGGAAAAGTGACCTGTCCCTTCCCCACCCAGCAGTTGATGCAGGCTATGTTGTCTGTTAGGATCTTTACATGTGATCCTGCTATCAGCAGGAAGAAATGGGAGCAGGCTTGATGTGTTGAGATATCTCCATAGGTGACCATTTGCCTTGCGTCGTGAGGCCATTTAAACGGGTCCCTCACCCTATGAATGACATATCGGTGGTAAGGAGCAATGAGAATGGGATCCCTTTGCACACATTGGCTGGATCCTTCCACCAGTCTACATACTTGTTGATCCTGGTAGGTAGTGATAGAGGTTTGTCCCGCATGTCCCTGTTCAGTCTGTAACCCAAACTGAACCATAGTTGGAGGCATCACATGTGGAGTCTGGTGTGTAATAACCCTGCCATGCCCACCGCAATATGCCCCCAACAGTTGGAGGCAGAGTCTGGCCGGTATTTGTTGAGTATGTTGAACCGTGTCTATGAGTGAGAACACAGATAGGAACCTGTGTTGAAGTAGGAAGGCTTTGGCCTGTAGAGTGTCCAGGTTGGTCCCTATGAATTCCAGGAGTCACAATGGCATGAGGGTTGACTTCTGGATGTTGATCTGTAAGCCTAGTTCTGTAAACAAGTGTACTGTGGTGTCAATGGCTCTATGAACCTCCTGGAACAAGTCGTCTCTGAGAAGATAATTGTCCAGGTATGGGTAGATCTTTATTCCTTATGAGTGTAAATGAGTGGCTACTACTGAGAAAACTTTGGAAAACCCTCTCGGGACTGATGAGAGTCCAAAGGGGAGGATTCTGTATTGGTAATGGTCATGTCCCAGAGTGAATCTGAGAAATCTTCTGTAAGCGGGTAGTATATAAGTATGAAAGTAGGCGTCCTCTAGGTCGAAGGTGGAAAACCAGTCTCACGGTTCCAGTGACCAAATGATCATTGATAAGGTGACCATCTTGAACTTCTGAGCTTTGATAAACTTTTTGAGAGCTCTGAGGTCCAGTATGGATTGCCAACCTCCCGTTCTTTTGCGTATTAGGAAGCAAGAAGAGGAGAACCGCTTGCTTCATAGATGCTGAGATACTGATTCATAGCTGCTAACTGGAGGAGTCAATCAATCTCCTGTCATAGTAGATTCTTGTAAGAGGGGTCCCTGAAGAGGGAGGGGGAAGGATGTTGTGGAGTCGTGGGTGCTGGATGGTCTTGGTGCCGAGGATACTGAGTGACACGGTGATCACTTATGGCTATCCCAAGGCTGGCTGAGGGGAGTTCCCACTCTCATTTTTGAGTTGTGAGAGGAGTCCTCAGACCGCTTCCTCAATCCACTATCCTTTTAGATTAAAGGTTGTGGGGGAGACTCTCAGTCACTCAGAGGTTGAGATTGAAGAGCTGCCTCCATGAAAATAATTTTTGGTACAGCTATCTGTCCTTGTGGGATCTCAGTCAGAGCTGCTGGCAGAGGGAACACTTTTGTAGCATCTGGCCCTCATCAAGGCAGTGCATGCAGTGAGAGTGCTTGTCTGCGGCCAGGATCACCTCACTCGAAGCCCGGGAACCTATGAAAAATATTTTGATAACACAGGTATTCATGAACCAGTTCCATTTGGAAACACCTAAAGGCAATGGAGAAGAACTTCAATTCTAGCTTGGCTGTACAGAAAAGCTGTTTACTTAGCTTGTATTTTTATAGACTGAAGGTTAAATTTAGCAGCAGTTTAGGTTAATCAGAAGTAATTCTATTGTACATCAGCCCCCATGCTTACCTGCTCCTGAAATGTCATGCTTGAAGTCTGTTTGTTCTCTGGTGATAGTATAGGCGTCCCAAACAACACATTTTCAGGAGATTTTCAAACCATTCAGTGCAATGCAAGTCACACATCAGGAGAAGTCAGCCGTTTATATTTGAGAATCACAGGCAGATTCTTGATCTTTTTCTGGATCTAAGAGTTTGTCAGTTTTGGTGTGTAGGCATACATTTGACTAACTGCAAATACATAACACAATTAGTAAAACAAAAGTTGCTAATTTTAAACTGTATTAAATTAATAAAACAATGAAATGATGAGGTTCTTTATTAAGTTAGCTGTTTGACTTTGGGGCCAAAGTCATAGTCTCTACTTTAGCCCATACCTTGCCAGCTGATGTTCCATAAAACTACTATTACAGTACCAGAAGCTCCATTACTAGGTGACCTAACTGGTCTTTGCCACTTCTTATGTCTATGAAGCTGTGAATTAGTCTATGCAACCTTACCCTGACTGCAGCAGGTACTCTTGGAACTTTAGAATTACACCTCCCCTCCAGGAAATGTCCTGCCCTGCAGGCTATTGCCATCTAATAATATACAGTTCTTAATAAAAAAAAAATATCCTGCCTTCTTGAAACACAGATGGATTTTTAAGGCTCCAGAAATATATGTTTGGTCTCTTTCCTTTAAGATCTACATTTCCCACAGACAATTCTTAGAGCACATAATTTATAGGAAAGATTATATAATGTTATTCAATTAATTTAGACCTTTTGTTCAGTAATTGTCTCTTTGCAGCTTATGATTCTCAATGTTAATTGTTGTTCAAAATTATTTGCTAACTCTTCTCCTCAAACAATTGCTGGTCTGTAGATTGAGTGTTTCCTTGCAAGTATTCAGTATTTGAAATTTGAGATGTATTCATTAGTTCTGATTTGAGAAATAGGTCATATATGATCATATCTGTTTCTTGATTGGATGAGTATAACTAAGAATACATTTTTGGGTTCAAATATAGACATCTATTAATAGAACCTACAGTTTCCATGAATATCACCTAGTATTTGTTTTAAACTTTCCCCTTTCTCCATCCTGACGATTTGGAGGAGCCAAACCTGACAGTAGCATAAATGAATACAACTCCACTGAACATAATCGATTTGTGCCTGTTTACATCACTAGTGATTTTGTCCCCTACCAGCTTATGAGATTAAGCCTGTGCATTTGGTTGATGGTAAGGAAAACTATTTTAATTAATTCTAGAGAAAGCTTTGAGCTATTGAACTTCCTTACATTTGAAAGAACATTTTTTTCCATACAACTTTGTGTGTCAAATGACTGGGCTTCCATCTATGTTGCTGTGGTAGTCCTCGTTCCCCCTAGTGCAGCCTAAGTTACTATAGTAAGGGGAACATCCATCAAAATGCCCTTGAATTTTGAAAGTGTTTGCTAGTTCATGCCAAGCATGCCCTTCAGGAATGTTATACTAAAAGACAAGATCAGTAAAGAGAGACCTCTTCTATACAGTCCAATGAAGCAAGTCTTAACTTAGCAACACAGTTTTTCCATAAGTTTCTATCTCTCCGTCCCAGTTAATTCTGTGTTTAAACTTACACGTATGTCTCTCCTATTAACCTCTGAAGTCTCCTCATGAAATTCTTCATTGAGGTAGGGTGTTTCATCTATTGCTTTAGATCCCATTTGTTTAAACCTTTACATCACAGCACACTAAACATATACTTCCTTTCATACCAGCACATTTGGACAATGTAGCTATTATTAATCAGAACCCACTCTTCCCCCACAAAAAAATACACAAAATTATAAATCAAAGCGATGTGAATCCATAACAGTTGCCAAATTCTTACTTTTGACAATGATTTGTAAAGTACAAACTTGTAATACTTAAATTTTGCAGCTACATTCTTAAATAGCCTGAAGAAAGAAGTGATTTCCTGCATAAAAACAGAAAATAATTTTCAATCAAGAAATAATCTATATAAAAAGAAAAAAAAATCAGATAAAATAAATAGAACAATTTATTTAGATATCTTTGGACAATACAGAGAAGTTAAGAGACAGGAATTTTTTCCCGTGTGTCAGTATTAAGATGTATATTATTGCTCAAGTCAAATTTGTTTCTGAATGGAGACAATCAGACTCCTTCATGAAAGAGCGAGAGAGAGGACCTTACTCATGTGATGTCAACAGGAAAATTACAAGCCTGACACATATGACAAAGAATGACACCTTTCTCCAATATTTTTTATGCTTAATTTCCTCCAAACACAGAAAAAATATGGTTGGATTAAAAAGCTAATTTAACTAACTAAATTCAACATCTTTCCCACTTAAAAAACCAAATACTATTAATAAATTTTCAAATGACTTTCACTGTGGGCACATAACTATTCGGCAGAAATCCAAAACTATTCATCTATAATATTTTATTGAGCATAGTCATTTTATTTCACCATGAAAATGTATTATTTGTGAAACCCATAATACTAATAAAATATTAATCAATAAGAAAAGAAAAATAAAAACATATCCTCACCGACAAAGTAAAGTTACACTTTTCTCGCTGCTATATGATGCTTACATATTCATTCAATAAACTTGCATTATTTCACAAATCAATGGCCAACCATCTGAAAAGCTCTTTCAGTAGAACACACAAATCAAGTCAAAAATAAAAGCACTTTGTAATCATGAAAGGCCTTTTTCTCTAAACATTTGTGCCTTATACAATAATTCAAGTGAAAATCACATTTAACCTTTTTTTCCCTACGCATCAACATTCTTATAAATCCATCTCTAGAAAACCCCTAAGTTTTCACAATCAGTAAATTATGTTAGGACAAATGAAACATTACATTTTCATTTCATTTACATTGAGGGGAGTGATACAGAAATTAAAGGCTTCACATCTAATTCAGGTATGGATAATTGTAGAGTGTTAATATATACTGTAGTTGTCTACTCCTACCATCCTGGGATGCAACTTTGTATACATTCCTAACCAAACTATTTATATCTTCATATTTGATCTCATTGTGTTTTTCAAAGTCTTAATTCTACACACTCTGGTCCAAGTCCAGGGAAGAGTTGAACAACTGTAATACTTTGGTCTAATTTTGGTTGTTTTGTTAGAGTGCGGGTGGTGGTGGTAGTCTGTAACATAAACGAGGTCAGACTAGATGATCTGGTGGTCCCTACTGGCATTGAACTATATGACTAACTGTAATCCTCAAACTACTGTGTTCCCAGGACCCAATCATGTGCCCAGTAGAGTCAACAGAGATGCAGCCACACAGCACCTCTGAAGAAATGGCCTCATTGTACACTCCCATACCATCAGGATTATACAGATTGAATGCTGGTGACTACTAAGTGTTGAGCAAACATCCACTTTCTCTCTCTCGAAGTACATCAAATCACAAAGGATGAATATAAACAAATAACACAAGTATGTAGGGAGAAAATTAGAAAGGCCAAGGCACAAAATGAGATCAAACTAGCTAGAGACATAAAGGGTGACAAAAAAACTTTCTACAAATACATTTGAAACAAGAGGAAGACCCAGGACAGGGTAGGCCCATTACTCAATGGGGACGTTGGGAATAATAACAGAAAATGTAGAAATGACAGAGGTGCTTAATGACTTCTTTGTTTCAGTTTTCACCAAGAAGGTTGGTGGTGATTGGGCATCTAAAATAGTGAATGCCAGTGAAAATGAGGTAGGATCAGAGGCTAAAATAGAAAAGGAAGAAGTTAACATTTATTTAGACAAGTTAGATGTCTTCAAATCAACAGGGCCTGATGTAATCCATCCTAGAATACTCAAGGAGCTGATTGAGGAGATATCTGAGCCATTAGCGTTTATCTTCGAAAAGTAATGGAAGATGGGAGAGATTCCAGAAGACTGGAAAAGGGCAAATGTAGTGCCAATTTCTAAAAAGAGAAATAAGGACAACCTGGAGAATTACAGACCAGTCAGTTCAACATCTGTACCCAGACAGATAATGGAGCAAATAATTAAGCAATCAACTTGGAAACATCTAGAAGATAATAAGGTGATAAGTAACAGTCAGCATGGATTTGTCAAGAACAAATTGTGTCAAACCAACCTGGTAGCTTTCTTTGACAAGGTAACAAGCCTTGTGGATGGGGGGAAGCAGTAGATGTTGTATATCTTGACTTTACTAAAGCTCTTGATACTGTCTCACATGACTTTCTCATAAACAAACTAGGGAAATGCAACTTAGATGGAGCTACTATAAGGTGGATGCAAAACTGATTGGAAAACCATTCCCAGAGAGTAGTTATGAGTGGTTCACAGTCATACTGGAAGGGCATAACGAGTGGGGTCCTGCAGGGATCAGTTCTGGGTCCGGTTCTGTTCAATATCTTCATCAGTGAATTAGATAATGGCATAGAGAGTACGCTTATAAAGTCTGCGGATGATACCAAGCTGGGAGGGGTTGCAAGTGATTTGGAGGATAGGATTAATATTTAAAATAATTTGCACAAACTAGAGAAACGGTCTGAAGTAAATAGGATGAAATTCAATAAGGACAAATGCAAAGTACCCCATTTAGGAAGGAACAATCAGTTACACACATACAAAATGGGAAATGACTGCAGAAAGCGATCTGGGGGTCATAGTGGACTACAAGCTAAATATGAGTCAACAGTGTAACACTGTTGCAAAAAAAGCCAACATCATTCTGGGATGTATTAGCAGGAGTGTTGTAAGCAAAACATGAGAAGTAATTCTTCCGCTCTGCTCCACGCTGATTAGGCCTCAACTGGAGTATTGTGTCCATTTCTGGGTGCCACATTTCAGGAAGGATGTGGACAAATTGGAGAGAATCAGAGAAGAGCAACAAAAATGATTAATTGTCTAGAAAACATGACCTATGAGGGAAGATTGAAAAAATTGGGTTTGTTTAGTCTGGAGAAGAGAAGACTGAGAGAGGACATGATAACAGTTTTCAAGTACATAAAAAGTTGTTACAAGGAGGAGAGAGAAGAATTGTTCTTCTTAACCTCTGAGGATAGGACAAGAAGCAATGGGCTTAAATTGCAGCAAGGGAGGTTTTGGTTGGACATTAGGAAAAACTTCCTAACTGTCAGGGTGGTTAAGCTCTGGAACAAATTGCCTAGGGAGGTTGTGGAATCTCCATCATTGGGGAATTTTAAGAGCAGGTTAGTCAAACACTTGTCAGGAATGATCTAGATAATACTTAGTCCTGCTATGAGTGCAGGGGACTAGACTAGATAACCTCTCAAGGTCCCTTCCAGTCCTATGATTTTATGATTCTATGTCTATGCTTACAGCAGTGTGAAGAGTACAGATGCTGCAGGCTCAAGTTAGCATGAGTACAACCAACAATACATGATGAGGCAAGAATTAGGCAAGTAGAATAGAGTAGTGTGCCCTACACACCTGAACTCGAGTATATACCATAAATGGCTGTCTACATGCCCTAGCGGTGCCTCCCACATGTATACTGTGATTTTTAGCAGGGAGATAGTGAGACAGTACCCTACTAAGACCATAAGAATGGCCATACTGGGTCAGACCAATGGCGCTCTAAAGCAGTATCCTTTCATCCAGCGGTGGCCAATCCCAGATGCTTCAGAGGGAATGAACAGAGCAGGGCAATTACTGAGTGATCCATCCCCAGTCATCCAGTCCTAGCTTCCGGCAGCCAGAGGCTTAGGGACATACAGAACATCTTGGCTAATACCCATTGACGGATCTATCCTCCATGAATTTACATCCCCGGGAAATGAGTTCCACAAATTGACTGTGCATTGTGTAAAGAAGTATTTCCTTTTGTTTATTTTAAACCTACTGCCTATTAATTTCATTGGGTGACCCCTGCTTCTTGTTTTATGTGACAGTGTAAATAACACTTATGCACTTTCTCCACATGAGAAATTCATGCTTTTATAGGCCGCTGTCCCCCGTCAGCTGTCTCTTTTGCAAACTGAACAGTCCCAGTCTTTTTAATCTCTCAGGAGAAGCTATTCTATACTGCTAATCTCTGTACCTTTCCAATTCTGATATATCTTTTTTGAGATGGAGCAACCATAACTGTATGCAGTATTCAAGATGTGGGCATTTAGTGACATTATAATATTATCTATCCCTTTCCTAATGGTCCCTAACATTCTGTTAGCTTTTTTCACTGTCACTGCATGTTAAGTGGACGATTTCAGTGAACTATCCAGGAGGACTCTAAAATCTCTTTCTTGAGTGACGATAACTAATTTAGACTAATTTAGACTCCATCATTTTGTATGTATACTTTTTTCTAATGTGTGTTACTTTGCATTTATCAACTTTAAATTTCATTTGCCATTTTGTTGCCCAGTCATCTAGCTTTGTGAGATCCCCTTATGGCTTTTCACAGTCAAATTTGGATGTAACTATCTTGAGTAATTTTTGTATCATCTGCAAACTTTGCCACTTCACTGTTCACCCCTTTTTCCAGATTATTCATGAATATGTTGGACAGCACTGGTCCCAGTACAGATCCTTGGGGGACCTCACTATTTACTTCTCTCCATTATGAAAGGTGACCTTTATTTCTACCCTTTGTTTTCTATCTTTTAACCAGCAGGTACAAAACTGAGGCAAAGGACACTGCCCAAAGCACTGTGACGTTGCTTGCTTTTGAATATGATTGTGGTGTTTTCTCAAATTTATGCTTGGGTTCCCTTTCCCTTTGAATAAAAGTTCTTTTGTTTTACACAAACTCAGTGCTTGCGAGTGGGAAAGTATTGCCCCTTAGAAGTGTCCATATGTGGTGTTTAGTTTTCCCTGGATTACTGGGTGGGGGCTTGAGCCAGTTCTGTTTTGTATTGTTATGAGGAATGCCTAGATATTGAACCTTGCTTTTATTGCTGCCAACTCCACCTGGCAGAAGGATTACATGTATGCTATTTTCTCTTCTCTATGGATATCTAAAAGCAGATAGGCAAAAGTGACACATGAAGGTGCACTTACTGACATTTTACACGAGCAGATAAAGATAAGCCTGCATCTAACTCAAAACTGGGTAGAGCAATACCTATTTTGGAAACCTCCACTGAAATTGTGGCCATGGATGGTTGCTATTGCTCCTGTTAGGGAGGATAGGTGGACAGGTCCTGTATTACTTAATGGTTTAAAGAATAAGGGACGGATTTGTTGACCCTTACTCATGCTGAGTAGTACCTTAACTCCCTAAGTAGCTCCTAATTTCAGTGGGACTCCTGCTGGGGTGTTTTTGTAGGGTGGCAGACTCTACGCCTGAATGTTTCACTAACATCCCATTCCTACTTTGCTGATGTAATTCCTACTAAAGTTGATGGAAATTTTCCCTGTACAAGTCCTGAAGGAACAAGTATCAGAGATGAAGTATTTAAATATTCAGAGTGTACACCAGATCTCAGAAACCACAGACTGCAGACCTCATGCCCAATTCTGCATCAATTACCATTGAAATGCCTAGTGATGTCAAAAGGATCTTTGTGTGTGCAAAGAATGCAGGATCAAGCCTTGATGTAAAGCTAAAGGGGACAATTTGAATGAATTAAAAGTGGTTTGGGTGCTACATCTGCGCTGGAGTCTCCCTGAAAAATTATTTGTGGCTTGCCAGTCATATTTTTCTATTGTTAAATGTTTCCTATTGTTAAATGCTGCTGTCATATGAAAGTTCCTCAGAAAGAAAGGGAAAACTAAATGATTGACTATTCCAGAAAAACAGAGAAATTGTCTATACTGTCAAATACACAAAACACTGCAAAAGATATCTTTCTTTAATCTTTCTGTGATAGTAATCTTAAATGATACTTGTAAAAGTAACAAAACATTTTCAGACAGAAATGTATTTTTTTTAGTTGATAGTTTCCCTTTGAATGTTTTCTTTGCATAGAGGGATCAAGCTTGATTGAGGGCTACTAAGATATTTAGCTAGATGTAATGATTTGCAGATTTCTGCACTGCAGTACATGATGATATTTCAATTCCATGGAAAGTCAGCCTGGAAACAGAAGCCATTTTCTTCTTCAGCACAAGTAAGAACATGGTTTTCTCCAAGACACACGAATGAGCTTTCTGTTTGTTTAATACTAATCTCTTGATTTATGTGAGTGTCCTTGGTGGCTAAATAACATTTTGTAAACATAGAAGCTTTAGCCTAGGCAAAAACCAAAGAAGAAATATTTACAGTTTAAAACTTTTTCTGTAAACAAATGGATTAAAATGAAAACCATCCCAAAAAGGACTGAGGAAGAATTTCTCTGAGTTACCAATAGAACAAACATTTTACAAGGTTCAGAGTCCTATACAACACAGACTAAAACCAAAGAATACGTGTTCCTCTCATTCTTTAAAAACTAGAGTAAAGCAAACATGAAACTTCCCTCCTTCCATGCCATGGGATTAGTAATAAAAAGAGAGACAGAAAGAAAGAAAAATGCAGTAAACTAGATCTCAGCAGGACTAATTACTTCCCAAAATGGCTAACCACTAGCCCAGGGGGAAAAAAAGCTTCAGATTGCAACAAAGTGCAAAACTAAAAATACATTAAAACAGCATATCCAACAAGATCAACACAAATTGAGACTAGGACATGATAAACAAACTCATATGATACATGTACTGTAAGCCAGGACTGAACCTTGATCTTCAGATCTAATATTCCTTTGTACTTACCTTTCTTGAGTTTATGGTAAATAATACAGTTGCTTTCTTTTAGGTTGGTCTGAACTAAGGTTCCTTGCAACTAAGGAAAAGAAAAAAAGGGGGGGGAGGGGAAGGGGGTCAATTTAACACATGCCCCACAACATCAGCTGGAAAGATGACATGTTCCACAAGAGCTGTGGATGCATTTAAAAACTAAAAGTCCATTCTTGTAAACATGAAATACTAATATAAAAATATTTGCCAGAATATGCAAATAGCTTGCTCCCTGGCCACATACCTACTGTCAAAAGGCATTGCTTGAACTAACCCTGTGTGCTAGGTTATATGAAATGACATATGTCTGAACCCAGAAGGCTGTACAGCAAACAATGCCCTGTCATATGATATGACATATGTGTGCACCCAGGCTATAGAGCCGCCACATTCATAAGGGCTCCTTTGACATAACAGCTGATCTCTCTATTTATATAGTACCTTTAAAACATTTTCTGCTTCTTTAAACCTGTTCCTTGCAGGAAAGTACAACAGTAGCTACAGGAAGATAGCAAAAAACTCTTCAAACATTAGAGCAGGCTACTTCATAATATTGATTTTTTCTGGTCCCCCAACATATTTCTTTTTATATTCTATCATTCTTTTTTTAAGGACGTGAATATAAGACTTGATATGTTTCAAAACTGTGTGCAATCTCTACTGCAATTATGGTTGCTTGCCTGATGCCATTTATATTATCGTTGTCACTTTCTGAAATGATCCA
This sequence comes from Caretta caretta, assembly GCF_965140235.1. NCBI lineage: Eukaryota > Metazoa > Chordata > Testudines > Cheloniidae > Caretta > Caretta caretta. Next base: position 128,990,489 of record NC_134207.1, read on the forward strand.
GTAACAAAGATTATGGGGTAAATACTTTTGATAACAAAGGTACTGTGCAAGTGCACCTGATTATATTTTGTAGCACTCCCACAAGCACATAAAAAGAACTAAAATGTCATTGAGGTATTCCAGATAATATTAAATGATTCACTGCTCTTACACGAAACACAAAAATACAGACTGGCTCTAAATATATACGCTTCCTTCTATCTCTCTTTAAGATATCGAGAATACTAATATGTAATGAACTATACTATTTAAATGGCTAAATCAAATTTAACCAGTAGTAGTGGGGATTGGAAACCCAAACACATGTGTAAAATTTCAGTGGTGAAAGCCCTCCTAAGCTAAAATCATGAGCAAATGGTTAATTTGACACAGAACCCATAATCCAATATTGCTGTACAGTGAGTGACCTTCACTGTAGTGCTTCTATAGACATATGTTTCTGTAAACAGACACACACACACACACCCTCTCCCCCTTCTATGTGGCCACTTTAACCTGTCATATAAAGAATAGTAAGGATTCTGCTTTGACCTGATATGGATGATACTTGCTCACCAGTAACTTTTTGGAAACTTGCTCCACTACAGCGTATGGCACATTCTGCAAGAATATTCTACTATGAAAATGCAACAGCTTTGTAGAACTACAAGATGATGCTTGACTGAGTGGCTTCACAAATGAGTCATATCCTCTAGATCAATGGATCCCAATCTTGTTCCACAGCTTGTGCAGGGAAAGCCCCTAGGGGGCCAGGCCGGTTTGTTTACCTGCTGCATCCGCAGGTTTGGCCGATCGCAGCTCCCAGTGGCCGCGGTTCACTGCTCCAGGCCAATGGGGGCTGCTGGAAGCAGCAGTCAGTACGCCCCTCGGCCCACACCGCTTCCAGCAGCTCCCATTGGCCTGGAGCAGCGAACCGTGGCCACTGGGAGCCGCGATCAGCCAAACCTGCAGACGAGGCAGGTAAACAAACCGGCCCGGCCAGCCAGGGGCTTTCCCTGCACAAGCAGCGGAACAAGTTTGGGAACCACTGATCTAGATGATGATTTCCTTTTTACAATCACATTTTGAAACTGATCTGTTAGCTATTTTTTAGTCCATTCATCCTGTGCTGTGTTGACTTAGTATTGTTCTAATTTCTCGATCAAAATGTTATGCGGTACCAGGTCAAATGCCCTACAGAAGTTTTTGTGGCACTTTAGAGACTAACCAGTTTATTTGGGCATAAGCTTTCGTGGGCTATAACCCACTTCATCAGATGCATGGAGTGAAAAATACAGGAGGCAGGTATAAATAACAGCACATGAAATAAATAAATAAATAAACAGCCACTGACCCCCTCCCCACACACACTTGGTAAGGCAACTCCCATCTTTTCATGTGCTGTTTACTTATACCTGCCTACTGTATTTTTTCATTCCTTTCATCTGATGAAGTGGGTTATAGCCCACGAAAGCTTATGCCCAAGTAAATTGGTTAGTCTCTAAGGTACCACAAGGACTGCTCTTTGTTTTTGCTGGTACAGACTAACATGGCTAGCCCTCTGAAACCTTACAGAATTTTAAGTATATTACATCAACACTATTACCTTTATCAGCAGAACTTGTACTCTGATAAAAAAAATCCAGTTAGTTTAATAAGATCTATTCCCCATGAAGCCATGTTCATTGCCATTAGTGATATTACCCTCCTTTAATTCTTTATTAGTCAAGTTCCATATCCTTCATTCCATTATTTTGCCTGGGATCAAAGTCAGGTTGACAGGCCTATAATTACTTGGGTCAACCCATTTACCCTGTTTAAATATTGGCACAAAATTAGTTTCTGCCAGTCTTCTGAAACTTTGCCAAAGATCCAAGAGCTATTGAAAATCAACATTAATGGTTCAGAGAGCTCTTCAGTTAGCTCTTTAAAAATTCTTGGATGCAAGTCATCCGGACCCTCTAATTTAAAGATGTCTATCTTTAGAAGTTGCTGCTTAATATCTTCCTTAATTACTGTTGGAATGGAAAGTATTTAATCATTTATCATATGATATGACTACATCAGCTGTCTTTTTCTCAAATACAGAAAAGACATTTGTTGAACACTTCTGTCTTTCTGAGTCATTATTTATATAATTTTCATCTATTAATGCACAAACATTGTTAGGTTTCCTTTTGCATCTGATGTACTTGATCTCCTCCTTATTGTCCTTAACATTGCTGACCTGAGATGGCTCCCTGTGTCCTTTTGCTTCCCTTACCAATTTTCTACAATTTCCAGCTTCTGATTTATGTTCATTTCTACCAGATCCCACACTTTCCATTTGTTATATAAACAGGTGTAAGCCAAATCATTAGGGATAAAGAATTTAAACAGAAAAATATGAAAGATAATTGAACTATTCAAGAACACATTACTAAATGCCTTAAAAGTCACAATAAAGAAAGAAGGCTACCCTGAGCTGGCTAAAATAAAATAAAATAAAATACCCAGGCTGACTTAGAGGAGATGCAGAAGCAACAATAAAGGATACTTTTCAGTTCTTTGTTTGCCAGGCTTATTAAACCAGGTAACCCAGTATATATTATTTCCTCCCGGGGTAAAACTTCCATAGACTTGTTACCTTCCTAAGGGGTTTGCATTAATTACTCCTGTGAGCTTAGTTCCTGCATTGCAAATATAATCACTAGTCAGCCTATAAAGATACATATAATATTTATAAAGTTGATACTATAGTCTTTGGATATTCTATATGTTCACAGCATCTGCCACATCTTAATAGAACAGTCTCGCAATATTCCTTGCATCCAAATCATCATATCTGTCACCAACTCCATCAGAGTTTTTATGGATAGGGTAGCTCACTGCTCCTAGTAATTAAACCACAAATTTAAAGGTGAAAAGTTACTTTTGGCTCTGCTCTTAATGACTCCTTTTTGCTGTGTAAAGATGGCTTCAATTTTGGTTGGAGGTTCTGTTTTAATTTTACATTAGAAATAACAGGCTATGTTAGATTAAATTTGTAATAAGTATGAACTGATCCTTTGGCCATCCACTGGACCTTATGTATGAACAAAAATAAAATAAAAAGGAGAGAGAAAAGGAAACAAGCTGAAAGCATAAAAAACAATAAATCTCTATGTTTCCAGTCTTGTCTGGATGTTGATAACCGTTTATTAATTTAAATGTCCGCTCAATGTGTTATTATCTGTTTCTTGACAGATACAATATTTAAAAATATAAATATTTTCTATACAATCTTTAAAAAATACAAATCTTTTCAATACGATCTTTAAAAATATTTGGTCCTGGCTTCCCTCTATTTTTTGTTCAAGGATGTGGACAATGACACAATAGGAGGCTGAATCCTTAGATGCAGCTCACCCAGGTTTTAAATGAGGGGAGAAGGGAATCCTAGTGATAGACAAGTCAATGTAGAAATATTTTATGTATATATTAAATAAAAGACATGAACCTAAGATAAAAAATAGAATAGATATTATAACCTACCAAGAACTTGAATGTCTTACTGCAAACACATGCTACGAAGGATAGTGTTTATTACCATGAGTAGCCTTGTTGAAGTAAATGGCACATCTAAGGCTTCAGAAAAGCAGCATTATGTAACAGTTCGGATCCTGTGTAACTCTGCAGTGGACTCAGGGGAAGTTTTTAATGGGATCCCCCACTTTGTTTGTAAACGTAGCACATATGGGGCCTTCAGGATGCGTATCTTAGGCAGCTCAGTGGATTTAAATATTCACTTTTGTGGACTGATTTGGCCTGGGAACCAAGACATGATTCTTGACCGATTATACTGTGCCCAGCTGAAACAAGGAAGGACTTTATTAGTTAGAAGAAAAAGGATGAGGAAGCAAATTGCTCCCCCGTCTTTTCCGTTATAGAGAGCTTGCAGTCAGAGATAGAAAGGATATATTAAATCATATAAGCCTTATCTTGTGTAAATGTACACAGGTATTTCCATTTGTGCACATGGGTAATCTCATTAACTTCAACACACACATGGAAAGTTAAGCATGTTTGTTTCCAGGATGGGGAGCTTAGCCCTTCCCCTTGCTTGTGAAGGACTGTTAAAAGTAATGGTAAAGTGAAGCAATGGGGAAAGTCTGAGTGAGAAGGAGTTTTCCTTTCAACTGATAGCCAAACAAAGGACTAATAGGGTGCTATTTAGGTTATAGTTGTTATTTTTTCAGTGGAAGTACATGGACAGAAGAGAGTTTATTTTTCCATAACTGCAAATGTTACATAGTGGACTGGCTCCAAGGTTAGCTGTCCACACTATGGTGTCCCTGGAGTAAGCCTTGACACATCCCTCAACTTTAAAGTTCTTGAACATTTCATTTCTATAGAAGTCTTCCAATAAATAAAAGTGAAATGAAATAGTAAAAATTTTCACATGGAAAACCAATCCTCCTTAATATATTCTTTATAGCATTTTTTTATGTCATGTTGGACTTTGTTTTATGACCCAGATTAGGTGTTGAGAGAATAAAGCCACAGGTTCTTAAGGTGAAGGTTGACATACAGTCAGTGAAGAGCACCCCACCCCACCCCACCCAGGTGTTGTAAACAACTTCTCAGCAAATAAATCTATTGATGAAAGAATTCTGTAAGCCACCAAAGCCTGCTCTGGAAGAGAGAAGACACTTCGAAAGTTTGTAAATAAAGAATTAGTACAACAACAAAGTGAGTATTTTAAATAACCTTTAATGCTTTATTGTATCTCTTATTTTAATTATTGTGTTTGTACTTTTTGCCAAACACATACCTTGAAAATGCTGTAAGCTGATTGTCGGCAAAATAAATTTTAGAAGTTACCACTTCTAGTACATTTTGTCCTGCATTTCTTTGATCATACTTTTCTCATTTCACAATGGAAAACAAAGCTGTATATGGTAATAAAAAGAAGCATTTAAATTGTTCATTAAGCATTTCAACCCAAAAATATTCTCATAAGTGGGAGTTGAATGTCAAAAGAGTGTTTTATAGCTATATTAATTAGAGGAAGCTAACCTAAACAGTCCAGCAGATTTAACACTGAAAATTACCATCTACTGGGAACTTAAGTGAGAAGTTCCCAAAACTCATAGCACATTCTATGTTGCATTAGATTCTTCTTTTAAAGGTTACTTCCCACAGAGGCAGTGTGCAAATACTCCATCTGCCACCCCTACAGCACTACAGTACTGTCAAGAGTGCCATATGTGGATAAGTCAGACTGTTGCCTTATTTATCTAATATATGTATATAAAAAGACTCTTGTGGAACCTGTGAAATAAAACGTCAGTATCACTCAGCAGATTCTCAAATACGTTTGCTATATTTGTTTTTCTGCTTCCCTATTACATAGGGTTAAACAAAAGAGATTGAACAGTTAATAGCAGTCCTGATAGTTACAAAGCTCAGGACAAGGTAGTCAGTTTACAATGGCAGCAGGAGTTAATTATCATGGCATCATATCCACTAATACTCTTACTGTTTCCCAGTAACTGTACAGTTAACTCAGGTTAACAGTTTAGGTATAGCCTCTCTTTTATAGACTCATACAGCTCCCTAAGACAATTCTATGCTGACTTGAACCCCATGTGAACTCACTGCACTCAAGAAACCTGCATTTGTAAATCAACACAAGTTTTGGCCCAAAGTATTTCTGAAATTTTGGATCATTTTATTTATACACTTTATAGAACTGTCAGCAAAGGTCAATAACTACAAAAGGTATGATCAAACTAGAAAGCAAGATTAAGTTACATTAGTCTTAAAAGCTTCGTTTCATAATGTTATTTTAAATTAAATGGTGTCTGCGGGCCCTGTGTCTATCTGCAAAGTGTGTCTGATTCTGAGAGAGAAAGTGCACATGCATGCACCTGGATGAAGCTTCTGTGAGTGTAAAATATTTTTTATTAAGTTTTGCACCTAGCTAAACTGCAGGTCAAATTACTGGAACAAATTACATCTGAAACAAGGAGCTCTGGAACTAAGCTTTACTAAGAGTACATGCAGAGAGTCTTTAGCTCCCCCTGCTCTCAGCAGTTGCCTCTATGTGATTGGAGAGTCATTCCCTAAACATAATCCTTACAGAAACAAAAGATGGCATATACTGACAGCCTCCAGTATTGCATTACAACAATTCAATGTACACTGTGTTCACTGTACACAGATATTATCTTCTTTTAAATAAAGAGTTATATTAACTTGTTGCCTTAGGCTATAATACACATTTGCCCTGCTAATATATTTACAAGCCATCCCCAGTACTTCCTAAGGGCTTGTAAGAATCATTTGAATACTAACTTTGTTTAGAATAGAATGGCATTCTGAGAAACACTCAGCAGGAATCAAAGCACTTTTAAAAGACATTGAAAACTGTGAGTCCAATTCTGAAATGGCATAAAATGTGCTTTAAAACAAGCAAAGAGCAGCACTGAGATGTGCCCGTATTCTGACTACTAGAAGTCCATCGTTTTCTCTCCCATTGCTGTATTCCTCTCAGCAGTAGGAATAATCTGTGAGAGCTGCTCTTACGAGTTGTCATTGTTGGATCAGCAGCTGGCATATCAGCATAAATACTAGTTCCCCATAATCCTTCGGTTCCATCCTAAACTGCCCATCTGTGGTGTACACCTGTCCATGAGTTCTGTGAGAAACCAGGGTAGACAATTTTCTGTCTCATGCTTCTCATTACTGAGTGAAAGTTATCTGGTGGGCACCTATGCATGGCACCTTCACTTGCCAACATGGTCAGCTGGAAATGCACAATAGTATCTTGTGGTGTTAAATCAAGAGCTGCATGAAGTGAAAGAAGAGGACTGGGGAATTTTATCCATCTGTTTCCAGATTTACACAAAAATTGTGTCTCATAGAGTAAGAAAGGTGGTACCATGTGCCAAACATAGTTAAATTAAATGCACTTGTGGGACTTTATACTTTGACTTAAAAAAATACATACATGTGTATATATATATACACACACACACACGTATATTAGAGCTGAGAGATTTGCAGAGTGGTGCAGGACTAGAGTTCAGGGTAATATAACAAAATGTTTGGAAAGATCCATGCCATCCAGTACTGTACTGTTTGTAAATCAAAGGACAGTTTGCAATTTATAAGCATTTATGAGTCAAGGGTCAAAGACATGGATGCAGCTCCAGAGACGGGAATGAACACCAGCATAGGCGGGGGAATAGCCCTACCACCATCCCCACTTCATCTTCCCCTCAATCCAAGCACTAGTACAACTAGTATTTTATTTATTTAAACTAGCAGACAGTACACCTCCTCCACAGGATGCATGATCAATAGCAAATAACGTCTCAGCGAAAAGAGCAGATCCTCAAGGAGCTGCGCACCTTATTACATACCAAGGAAGGAACAAAAGGTTTGCATTGAGAAAAAGAGCAATCTTTCTTAAAACCAGTTACAATGTCACACTAAAAATGACTAAGCTGCCAACAGGATGGGAAAGTAAAACAAGCCTAAAATAATCATTACAAAGTAGGTAGGGCGCAAAAAAAAAAAAAAAAAAAAAAAGCAAGTAACTACAGGGACCAGGGTGGCTGTAGAGCAGCATTACTATAAAGATCACCTCTTAACCTAAACTTAGAGATATATATGCCAATAAACTACAATAAAATCAGGTTAAATGACCTAAAATCTGTACTTTTTCTTGAGTTACCCTGCTCATTTATTCATATTCTGACGAGAGCTCTCTCCCTCTCCCATATAGATTTCTTTTCTCCCATTTCCTCTTTCATCCCTATATTTATTTTACCTACTCCATGGAATACCTTCTTTGTCCAGATTCTTTTCCGTTTTTCTTTTTCCTCACTCCAACCCTGGGTTGGAACCCTAGGGGAAAGACAAAGGAGCCCACAGAGAAAAGAAGGGGCCATCTCTCACTCACTCCACAGTCCTATATTCTTCATCCCACACTGAACATCACTGTGACTTTAAGACAACGCAAGCAGGATCCTGTTGCTTTGTGTGGCCAGACTATGAGTGGATACCTGCTTACCTATGCACTCGGCTGGGCTGCAGGGTGAAACAATCAGTTGGAGTTACGGTCAGTTGTGTAGAGTGAATAAGCTGGGAGTAGACCTCATGATTCCACTAGCAGAGGAAGGCAAGAAAAGTAGCTATAAACAAACCAACTCCCGACATTCCCTTTGCATTGATATGGGCCTGACAAGCCTGAGCTCTGGGATGAAGACAACCCTGGGAACAATGCAACACAAACCATCACTGCTTGGAGCTGTGGCAATTCTGAGCACATAGCAGTGTTTTACACAATGGTCTGGGCCAGGAAGGTTTGTTCTTGGCCCACATGTTCCCCAAAGTAGAATTTCTTTGTCCCCAGAGCTCCCACACATCTTGCTTTGTGTGCTAAATGCCCCCCTTAGTGCCCATTCTTCCCTCCCTGCTCTGCACTCTCAGAATGCATCTGGCAAGGCAGAGAGCAGTAGCAGGCAGGAGTGGGAACAGGACAAGAAGACACTCCTCTAGCAGCTTTCGGATAGGGTGACCAGGTGTCTGGTTTTCAACCAGAACACCCAATGGAAAAGGGATCTTGGTGGCTCCGGTCAGCATGGCTGACTGGGCTGTTGACTGTCCAGATGGTGATTCTGTGCAGTGGGGCTGGCAGGCTCCCTGCTAGCCTCCGCACAGATCCCAGGAAGCAGCTGGAATGTCCTCCCTCCTGCTCCTACATAGGGCAGGGGTGGGAAACCTAGGGCACAGGGGCCAGATCCGGCCCATAGTTAATTTCATCTGGCCCATGGGGCAGGAGCCACGAACACCGGATCGCACCATTGCATGGGGGAAGCACGGAGCCTCCATGCCCCCACCCCCTGCGGGGCTGGAGCCACAAGCAGGGTAAGCCCTGAGCCTCATGCCTGCCTCCCTCCGCTGCAGGGGTGGTGCAGCTCGCCCTACTGCAGAGGGAAGCTGTAAGCCTCTGTGCCCCGTCCCCCGGGTGAGTGGCCCACAACTGATTTTTTTCTGTGGGTCAATGGCCCATGACAGAAAAAAGGTTCCCCAGCCCAGATCCTGCACACCCAACTGGAGCTCTCCCTCCCCCTCCTGCCCTCCGAACCCTTCAGACCCTGCCCGGAGCCCCAGCCTGCACCCCAAACCCTTCATCCCCAGCCCCACCCCAGAGTCTGCACCCCCAGCCAGAGCCCTCACCCGCTCCCCCCGTACTGCAATGCCCTTCCTCAGCCCAGAGCCCCCTCCTGCACTCTGGACCCATCAGTCCCAGCCCAGAGCGCCCTCCTGCACCCCAAATTCCTCATCCTTGGTCCCATCCCTGAGCCCAACCCCCAGCCAGAGCCTGCACCCCAGCCGCAGTCCTTACCTCCACTTGCATCCCAACCCACTGTCTCAGCCTGGAGTCCCCTCCTGCACTTTGAACTCCTCATTTCTGGCCCCACCCCAGAGCCCACACCCCCAGCCGGAGCCCTCACCTTCTCCCACACCCCAACCCTCTGAGCCAGCCTGGTGAAAATGAGGGAGTGAGTGAGGGTGGGGACAGCGATCAATGGGGGTGTGTGTGCGTGGAGTGAGTGAAGGTGGGGTCCCAGAGGATGAGCAGCGCAGGGGTGGGACAAGAGCATTTGGTTTTGTGTACGTAGAAAGTTGGCAACCCTACTTTGGGACCCCAAGCCCTCCCACTGCTCACACTCCTGCCCACAAGGTGGTGTTAGCACAGCGAAGGATGAGGGTGGAGCAGGCTGCGTGCTGTGTTTTCCTCCAGGGGCAGGGGAGAAGGAAATGAGCAGCTGGGCTCTTCATACCTGCGAGGCCCTTCCAACTTCCTCCTTCCCTTCCTGCCCTCTGGGAAGTGTACCTGGCTTAGCCTAGCCTGCCTTCTCTGCTCCTTAGAGGGAAGGAGGAGAGAGGAGCTGGGCCCAGAGCAGAAGCAGCAGGCTCACTCTTGGCAGTAATAGCTGTGGAAACCTGCAGAGACGTAGGGCTGGGCATAAATTAACTATATGGGGCATGGAGGGTTGATATGCTATATTATTTTTAATGGTACTGAAGTGGGAGTCCTGAGTTAGCTCTATAGGTGAGGTAGAGGCTAAAATGGCATGTGGTTGGGGTGGCTACATTAATTGTATGAGGAGTTGGCCTGAACTAGTTATGTTGGGCACAGTCTGGGTAGGGACCACAACTCCTCCTCCAGGACCCCTTTCCTCTGGTGAAGTGCAGGAGGAGAGCTTCTCCACTAACCCCCAGACAGCCTGGATAGGGAGAGCCTTCTATCTCCCTTGCTTACAAATCTGTTCTTTTTCTGCACCTAGTTGAAGAGTCCCTTAAAAAACCACTATAGTAAGTCAGTCAGTGTATGACATCCAACAAAACACAGGTATTGTCCATTTGTCACTCATTGGCAAGTCTGAATGTTGAGAGGTTTGCCTGGGTGGGCTGTAAGGAGACAGATTCTCTTTGCTACTTTTGTGACCCAGGCTTTTGCTTTTTAATTAGCCATTTTCTCTTCTTCTCTAATAAACTACAACACAGGGTTGAGAGAGGGCTGCTTTTTATTGTTTTGTTGTTGGTGGTTTTTGGTAATTGATTCTGAGCTGCTCCATATGTAGCTTGGCAAAGGGATGCTGAGAAGTGTAAAGAAGGCCTTCTCTTTTCCTCAGAAACCCACACCTGCAGTAAATGCTTGTGATCCCCAGTCTCAGAAACCTCAATCATACTAAGCACAAGATATAATTGTTTTCAGAAGTATCTTAATGTTTTTGAAGCCCTGGTCCCCAAAACTCATCTTTAACAGTTTCCAACAAAATCATGCTCAGCATTATCTCTTGTTGGGGCTCAGTTATGTTTGTAAAACAGTATAAAAATATGTAATGTGGCAGAGACAAATATCCCTTAAAACAACTAAAACATAAACATAACAAGAACAAGATTTTGAAAACATTAAAGGAAAAAAAACTAAAAGAAATTATTTGAAACTATACTATTGGTTTGAGATTTAAGAAGTAAACTCATAACAGAACTCTAATATTGACCATCTGAGAAAGCGAACAATACAATCAAGTCATTAGTTGCAAAACAGCAACAGCTGTTTGCCTCTGCCTACGTTAAAGGGATGCTCAGAAAGCATGCCAGGAAACAGCTACTATAAAATGGGCAACCAGAGAACTTTCAATAATTACTTAGCAACCTAAAGTGCTCGTGGTTGTTATCAGAAGGGTGCGGGTGCTTTAATTTATTTGATAGTTACTATATTATACACAGTAAACTATGTTAATGAACAGTTAGGTTGCAAAGTGAAGCAGTTAAAAATTAGGAATTGCCAGAATTAAGGTTGCCTGTGCAATCTGAATTTATCCCCCTTGCATGTAAGCATTATGATGGCCTTTAATTACACACTTACCTCCTGTTTTCCACAGGACCCTTGCGTCAGTCAGTGCACAGGATGGACTGTGCACAATTAATAAGTATCCATTTCATATTTTGTTTTCTTATTGTTCAGTTTGTGGCCTCAAGCTTGATTTACTGTACACTGTTCAAACTCTGCTGTGAAAACAGGATTATTCGTTTATAATCCAGACACTGTTAACTGCTGCTTCTTGCATCTGTGTTCCTGCTTATGTCATTTTACATAGCACAGCAAAGTTAGGGAAGTAACTGTGGAAACATATTAGAGATTAATATGATATATTCTCTTTAATTTTTCAGTCACTGAATAAATTGGGCAAGACCCTTAGTTCTGATTCTTTCCTACAGTTTTCACTTAGTTATTGCTATGAAGATTCTCTTCAGCTGTGGCAATGATCATATGAGTGATAACCATTTTGTGAGAGACTGAAAGTTTTATCATATAATCTCTTCTTTTGTCTTTGGTGACTTGTATAATTCTAGCTAACTGTGCTCCCATTGCTGAGTGGTGCATCAGTGTCCCTGAACTCAGTGAATGCAGCAATGTTAGTTATCAAACAAAGAAACTCCCAACACAAAGGTTTCAAATTCCAAAAGGCAGTTATTAGGCATAATGCCAGTATAAAACCATACTTCTAAACAGCAGAGAAGGGGAAAATGCCGTCAAGCATGGTATGATCCATTTCCAATTTAGATACTACTTCTTAGAAGCCAGAATAGCGTATAAAGCTGATCAAAATGTGGGAATAAGTAATTTACCTACAGGTCTTCACAAGCAATTTAGATATAGTGACTAATTTAGATTATTACAATTGATTTAAACTAGAAATTAGACTGTATTGATCTTTTCACTTAAATTTCAAAAGTGGAAGACTGAGTTTAATCTTCAGATTTAAAATGGAATGGAATATTATTAATTCAAACAATTATTTTATTAAAAAGAAAAGGAGTACTTGTGGCACCTTAGAGACTAACCAATTTATTTGACCATAAGCTTTTGTGAGCTTTGATGTATCCGATGAAGTGAGCTGTAGCTCACAAAAGCTTATGCTCAAATAAATTGGTTAGTCTCTAAGGTGCCACAAGTACTCCTTGTCTTTTTGCGAATACAGTCTAACATGGCTGCTACTCTGAAACCAATTATTTTATTGGTTCCTTTTCCTGGAGAGGGTATAAATGGAAAATAAGTGGTAGATTATTTCACACTCTAGTGATAAAGAATTAAATATAGCATAGGTTGTCTGCTCAGGGCTGAAACAAATGCAGTCATAATAAAGGGAAACAATTTTGATCTTCTGGGATTGTCCTAAGTGATTTTTGTAGTCCTTGCTGAATTTAAAATAGCACAGAATGAAAAGGACTGTGGAGGTCCATTGCTCCTGAGTTGCTTCCACTTAGCTGCATTGGCAGCTGGTGGAGAAAGGAGCACTGGCAGAATACAAGTTCCAAATAACCAGTTCATATGGGAGGAAGAGGCAGGCAAGAATATGCCAGTTCCTGTGTTTTGCCCATATGTACTTCTCTTAGGCTTCCTGCATCTTTGGCAGAATGGCTCCTACTCCTGTTATGAAGACATTAAATGGCCTCTGGCTAGTTGCCCACCCCTTCTCCATGATTCCTAGAAGTCATGGAAGGATATTTACTGATACTCAAACCTTCAGTGTTGAGGGGCATATGCTGTACTTAGTGACTGTTCCTCCAGCTGGTCTTATTCACTCAGCATGGGAAGTTGAGCTTCCATGTAATAAGACAAGGAAAGGTGAAAATGTAAAGTTTATGGAACTCCTTTCTTTCATGGTTGGAAGATATTCTGTCCTCATTTCATTTTCATGGGGCCTGTTTCTGCTTTTATTAAAGGCATTGGGAGTTTGGGGCACTATGACTTTAAGAGTAGCATAAACATAAGCTACATAGCTGCCCATTTCTACTGCAGTAAGGCACCTTGCTGTGGTTTCTTGTCATTGAATACTTTGTTTTTTTATGAAAATAAAGTATAGATAATGACAAATGTGAATATACCAATAACTAGGTAACTAAAGTTATATGTGATCTAGTGTTTGAGGGGAATTAACAATCATGTGTTGTAATGGTTTTGATATAAAACATCTATTCTTATAAAGCTATGCAAAAGGCCTGCCCAGTTCTCTTAGCAGTAAAGATCTCGGCTGAAAACAACATATTGGTTGTTGGTCAGGGCAAAATGTCCAGTCTTTAAAACTTGAGTTCCTAAACTGAGGCAACTAAACCTATATTTTGGCACTTAAAATAGTGGCATGACTTGGAGCTATGGACCACCTACAGCTGCCAGTGAAGTGAATTGGAGCTGTTGGTGCTCAGCACTTTTGAAAATCAGACCACATATTCGGGCCTACCTTTGAGTTTAGGTGCCTTAGTTTATACATTCAAGTTTGAAAAGATAGGTAAAAGTACTTCCATGGTATTTTACCCCACTATTATATGTGCTCTGTTAACCCATAAATTGATAGTTGGCATAAGAAACCCATACTTTGTGTGGCTTTTAAAAAGATATTGCTTTAAGAGAAAAAGACATGTCATGTTAGTTGGATAGCTTGGGAAAACATGGGGGAAATGGGGACATTCAAGAAACAGACACTGCACAGGTGCAGAGTCTAAGGTGAGAGGGAGACGGTATAAGATATGTGTGTAGGAAACTGTGCCAAACTAGTATGTTGGAAAGGTTATATCAAATACTTGGTATCCAATATTTCAGCAGATATGAAAAACAAATTTATCATTTACTAGAAATATTTTAACTATTCAGAAATTGTATTGCATATCTGTGATAATTATTTTATAGCTTACTTTAGAGAGGAGCTTTTGCAATATATGCATCACAAACTGTAATGTACAAAAATATTCTGTACTTCTGTAGTGTCTGCCATCTCAGGATCTCCTTTAGAGATGTATGTGAATTAGGGATGAGATTTTCAAAGGAGTGCAAGAAGAAGCACTTTGAAAATTCCACTCAAGTCTCTCAACTCCTCTTCAAGTTTTCTATTATCCCAGTTTTACAGATAGGAAAACTGCGGTACAGGGAGATAGGGACTCACTCAACTTCACAAAGAAAATATGTGGCAGTTTAGAATAGAACCAAGTTAATCAGAGTTGGAGTCCTGTTCGTTACCCGCTAGACGATACTTCTGTCTGGTCTGTAGCAATACTGGGGTGTAATCCTGAATTCATTGAAGAAAATGGCAAAACTTTTATTGATTTTGGTGGGATCAGAATTAGTCTTTTATTATTAGTTGCTGTTACATTAATAAGCACTAAGTAACTATAACACAACTATAAATGCATTTAAATAAGCACAAAACCCCAATTCTTATAACTGATGTTCATAACCTGAGCCATTCCAATTTCATTCTGAGATGCTGAATTTGTGTATAACTCAAATCTGAATTGGTATTATATAATCTACCATTATTGTAAAATATAACTGGTCTGTGTAACACAGTAATCCTCAAATTATGTTTAACAGATTAACACGGGGAAAAAAAGATGTGAGTGTCAGAATATTACACTGGGGTGGGAGCAATTGGTCTACAATTAGATTAATAGAATGAGAGAATTAGAATGAAAAGTGTAAAATGAAACACTGACTCACTTAAACCAGTTTTGCCCACTGACGTTCCACTGATTTAAGTAGTTATTCTTGATTTTAAACATGTGAATGAGAAGAATCAGGCTTATAGATTCAAACTTGTTTATCAGTTAAAGAAAACAAGTCTGATTCTGTTATCTCTTACACTGGGGTAAGTGAGGAGTAACTGCATTGAAATCAATGGCATTGCACTAGTATAAATCCAGTGGAAGGGAATTTGGGAAAAATATTCTGATTATACTTTGAATCTCTGAAATGACAATACACTTTAGATTAACTATGGCCCCAATACAGATTGTCAAACTAGTCTCCAAGTTAAATGCTCTGTAATACATGCTACTTATGAAGTCTTCCAGTTTTCTGCATCCCTACATCTTAGGAGGGAAATGGATTATCATTTTCAGCATTGTATTCTTTATTCATTTTTTTCAAATTTGCAAGCTACTAAACATATCAGTTCACAGCTTCTTTAAGGAGATTGGGACAGCAAATGGTAAACACTCCCTTTCAAAGACCAGCGTAATAAGGATTTGCTGTCAAAGATATTCAAGAAGCAAATGAAAGGTTTTAAATTTGAAATGTGCCTGGGTCCTTTCAAATACTGATTTTTTCCTGATAAACCAGAGGTCCTTTGAGTTGTAAACCAACATTCTGGAAAATAGTTTATTCAATATTTATAGCATACCAACTTAAGTAGTGTGATTTATGTAAAATTCCCTTGCATGTAACATGCTATGGTTACTGTTAGAGGCAATTTAAACAACATAAACAAACCTCCCTCCATACCGAGGAAGATCCCAATTCCCTTTCCTTGTGACTCTTCCTACATTTCAAAGGCCCCCTTTTTGTGATAACCAGGCCTCCAGCAACAGAGTCTGAAAATGACTCCTTCGAAGCACAATCAACCAGAAAGGATGGTTACAAATTGTGCTGTAAAAAGTGCTTCCTTAAGTTTTGCATTAGCAATTTCGGGTAGGCCTGCAAAAAAAAAAATGTATCGTCCCTGTCCCCTGACCACCATACCCTTATATACAAGTATGGTCCTGTGACACTAGGAGGATTGCCAAGATCATTCTCTGCATTCTTCCCATCTCTGCCCACCCTTAAAAAAATAAAAATGCTTACTAGTCTCTGTTGTGGAAGAAGCTTCTCCTACTGGGGTCCAGGCACAGATGTCAACACTTACTAATCCAGAACTAATTCTCCATGTCAGATGGATGTTTAGGGACTGCTTGATCCCCTACACTCAGGTGATATTTATTTCTCTGGGAATTTTAAGATTTTTTCTACTTTTAAATATAGAATTCGGAGGAATCTGCCATATTAATGCAAAAAGAGTGAAAATGTTCACTCCTTTGCACCAAATTTAGAGGCAGCATGTGTCCAAGAAAATGCAATCCATTAAGATATAAATATATTACATTTTACTAACTCCTTCCAGTTTTGTGCATATCTGGGAATCCCTACATTGCAGTTAGAAGTGAAACAGTAGCACATGTAGATATACCTGAACTAGCTTTGGTTTATCTAGCCTGAATAATAACAACTCTGAAGCCACGGCAAGCTGGGCTAGCTACCTGAATACAAGCCCATCTGGAATCCTGGGTACATGCTCGGACAACTGAACAATCATTTTGGACAATCATTTTGGCAACAAAAATGATTAGGGGTCTGGAACACATGAGTTATGAGGAGAGGCTGAGGGAGCTGGGATTGTTTAGCCTGCAGAAGAGAAGAATGAGGGGGGATTTGATAGCTGCTTTCAACTACCTGAAAGGGGGTTCCAAAGAGGATGGCTCTAGACTGTTCTCAATGGTATCAGATGACAGAACGAGGAGTAATGGTCTCAAGCTGCAGTGGGGGAGGTTTAGATTGGATATTAGGAAAAACTTTTTCACTAAGAGGGTGGTGAAACACTGGAATGCGTTACCTAGGGAGGTGGTAGAATCTCCTTCCTTAGAGGTTTTTAAGGTCAGGCTTGACAAAGCCCTGGCTGGGATGATTTAACTGGGAATTGGTCCTGCTTCGAGCAGGGGGTTGGACTAGATGACCTTCTGGGGTCCCTCCCAACCCTTATATTCTATGATTCTATTCTATTCTATGAACTGTCCGGGGCCGCAGCCAGTGTTACCAGGGCTTCAGCGCTATTGTTTTTTGAGCTAGGGAGATCAGAGCTAGCTTGGGGTATGTTGACATGCTGCAGTCACACCTCTCAGTTGCTGTAAAGGCATGCTCTAAGAGTCTTCAATTTTATCTAGAGCTATCTATGAACACAATCTCTAGTGAAAACTGGTGTAAACAAATCCTTTAGCTTTTCTGCAATATCCTTGTTCTCAGTTGCTTTCTGTATTACTTGGTAATTGAGCGGATCCACAAACTTGCATGCTTCCTGCTTCCGATATACTCTCTCCATCAGAAGAAAGCCTGGGTTCTTTCTCATGAAATGAAACTGGAGAATTGCTTTGACATTTATAGAGTACCCAAATTAAGGAATGGACCACAAAGAGTGGCTCTGTCGCTCTGTCTCTCATATGGAGAGATGTGTAACAAGTCCTGAGAACAAAGAACTAAGATTTAGTCCTGGAATCTGATCCTAATCCACAACAAAATACGATCAATCAATTTTTAATTCCATATTGTACTGCATTTGAAATGTCTGGGCCAAATTCTGCACTGACTAGAGCTGACGGAAAACAGCAAAGGGTATGCCTGCACATCCTTGTAAATAAAACCCTCCAACTGTCTTCACTGTTATTTGTGGTCTCCTTTGTTTATGGACACTTTGAGTAAAATTGTATCTGCAGAATGTAAAAACATAAATAGTTGAAGTGAATCAATGTTGTAAGATTGCACCAATGAAGCTTTCTCAATTTCAGTGTTTTTGTAGATTAAGATAGGTGACGGAAGAGGAGGGAGTTAGGTTGTTATGGAGGAGGAGGAAAACATAGTAAGGAACTATAGTAGAGATGTGGGAGGAGGCAATGTGTTATTGCCACAAGAAGTAACAATAGGAGCTTTTAGCCTGCTGGAACTCAAAGGCAGGAAAGGGAAGTTTAGACTTGAAAATAGACGAAGGTTTCTAACCATCAGAGGAGCGAAGTTGTGGAATAGCCTTCCAAGGGAAGCAGTGGGGGCAAAAGACCTATCTGGCTTCAAGATTAAACTCGATAAGTTTATGGAGGAGATGGTATAATGGAATAACATGATTTTGGCAATTAATTGATCTTTAACTATTCATGGAAAATAGGCCCAATGGCCTGTGATGGGATGTTAGATTAGGTGGGATCTGAGTTACTTCAGAAAATTCTTTCCTGGGTATCTGGCTGGTGAATCTTGCCCACATGCTCAGGGTTTCAGCTGATTGCCATATTTGGGGTCGGAAAGGAATTTTCCTCCAGGGCAGACTGGAAGAGGCCCTGTGGTTTTTCGCCCCCCTCTGTAGCATGGGGCACGGGTCACTTGCTGGAGGATTCTCTGTACCATGATTTGAGGACTTCAATAGCTCAGACATAGGTGAGAGATTTATTGCAGGAGTGCGTGGGTGAGATTCTGTGGCCTGCATTGTGCAGGAGGTCAGACTAGATGATCATAATGGTCCCTTCTGACCTTAATGTCTATGAGTCTAAACCTTCTGCTGCCTTAGGCGCATTTTAATGTTGTTGATTCATTTTTCACTTGCCTAGTTCATGGGCTTATTGAAAAGCTGAAATTTATGGATTTGTGGTGTTCTGAAATGTAAACACATTTCTACAGTGGTACAGGAACACAAATGCCCCTAGCATCCACTCCACCTCTCAAGGTGTGATTGTTGTATCAAGTGTCTGTCCTAGGAAAAAAGAAGCAAAACAGCCACTCTGTTTTCTGATTAAAGCTATTAATCTTTCAGATATGTGGGGGCATGTGCCAAACAAATCAAAACAGAAGGAACCCTCTAACTAAGCAGCCATGAGTTTGTCTGCGCTACCTATGTGAAAGGCAGATTCCAATCCTACTCTGTTGCATAGCGTAGCCCTCAAAACGTTAGGAAAAAGTTGGAGGTGACTCACCACATACTCTCAGTAAGTGTCTCAAGGAAGGGAAACCTATACAAAACACCTTAAATTGGTCCTTCTTTTTACCATTTAAGTGCAAAGGAAAGGTGAAAGGGGCTTTCAGGGAAGGGAATAAGTGCAAAAAGGACAAAATATGGGACAGTTACTACACAGGGCTGGGGAGAAAATCTTGACCCAGTGTGAGCTTACAAAGTAGATCTCCAAAAAAGGGTGACAGCCACATGCTAATTACACTGTCACTTACACTGGTGTGACTTCATGAAGTTATTCCTGGTCTTCAGCAGTGTAAGAGTACACTTTGGCCTCATGGCATCTATGTTTGGCTAATGCCAGCACTGTGTCATTATGAGATGGAATAGAAAATGCCTTCAAAAGAGAGCCATTTTTAAAAGTACATGAAGTCATCCATACACCTGATATTCATTTAAACAAAAAATATATGACTGAGAAAAGCTCTACCCTCTTTTGCCTAGGTGAGATGGGAAGGAAAAGCCGAAAGGATGATAAATGTTGGAAGCTACAACAATGCTGGCCATATAAGTGTCCAGACACAGTATAGGGAGTCTTTTCACACCATGCATAGTACAGTGTGCTAGAATGGGAGACCAGCATGACACTGGCTGGTATGCTGTCCGGGCTTGGGTTCTGCTCGACATGGGACATTTTCCTTCATGGCCAACATGTATGCTGTGCTCAGCAGCAAGTGTTAGTTAAGGGCATATACTGATCCATAAATCAGAAGCAAAATTTCCAATCTACCGCCACAGCCTTCCTAGTGCTATTCTGACCTTCAAGAACAGGATAGATGTTGTGTCAGGCATTAGCTAGTACTACTCCATTGCTCCTTACCACCAAGACCCCTTTGCATCATTCCCTAAGCCCTGGTCTACACTAGGACTTTAGGTCGAATTTAGCAGCGTTAAATCAATGTAAACCTGCACCCGTCCACACGATGAAGCCCTTTATTTTGACTTAAAGGGCTTTTAAAATCGATTTCCTTACTCCACCCCTGACAAGTGGATTAGCACTTAAATCGGCCTTGCCGGGTCGAATTTGGGGTACTGTGGACACAATTCAACGGTATTGGCCTCCGGGAGCTATCCCAGAGTGCTCCATTGTGACTGCTCTGGACAGCACTCTCAACTCAGATGCATGATTGTTTGCTGTTGCTCTGACGCAGGGAGGGGCGACTGACGACACGGCTTACAGGGTTGGCTTATGGGAGTTAAAATCAACAAAGGGGGTAGCTTTACATCAAGGAGTATTTCAGGCAGGACTTCACGGAGGGTTCCAATAAGAAATGGTGCACCTAAGTTATTGTTCTTATTGGAACAAGGAGGTTAGTCTGGCCTCTGATTAATACATGGCTAGATTTACCTCGCTGCACCTTCTCTGTGAGTGACCTAGAGGAATGAGTCCCCTAGACGGGGGGTGGGGGGAAGGCGGTTTGCAAATGAGTACAAAACAAATCTGGTCTATTTCTTGTTTTGATACACTCCATCTATCTTTTACATCTTTGGCTGGCAGCAGACGGTGCAGAAGGACTGCATGCCATCCACATCTCATGGCTGCTTGGCAGAAGATGGTACAATAGGACTGCTAGCCATCCTCATCTCTTGTCTGCCCGGCAGAAGATGATGCAGTGGGACTGCTAGCAATCCGTATCACCTGCCTGCTCACCATAAGATGGTTCAATAGGACTGACTGCAGGACTAAAGAGAATGATCTGATCAAGTCACTCCAAATTTAGTCCCTGCGCCCATGTCTGCCCAGGCGCTCCTGATTGACCTCACAGAGGTGACCAGGAGCACTTCGGACATGATGATGACGGCTACCAGTCCTATTGCACCGTCTGCTGCCACAAGGCAATGGGTTGCTGCTGCTGTGTAGCAATGCAGTACCACATCTGCCAGCACCCAGGAGATATACGGTGACAATGAGCTGAGCGGACTCCATGCTTGCCGTGGTATGGCGTCTGCACAGGTAACTCAGGAAAAAAGGCGCAAAACGATTGTCTGCCCTTGCTTTCACGGAGGGAGGGAGGGAGGGAACGGGGGCCTGACGATATGTACTCAGAACCACCCGCGACAAAGTTTTAGCCCCATCAGGCATTGGGATCTCAACCCAGAATTCCAATGGGCAGCTGAGACTGCGGGAACTGTGGGATAGCTACCCACAGTGCAACACTCCGGAAGTCGACTCTAGCCTCGGTACTGTGGAAGCACTCCGCCGAGTTAATGCACTTAATGCACTTAGAGCATTTTCTGTGGGGACACACACACTCCAATATATAAAACCGATTTCTAAAAAAACGACTTCTATAAATTTGACCTAATTTCGTAGCGTAGACATATCCTAAGGTAAGGGCACCAATTTGACCTTAATCTATCACATGCACCTCCATAACTGTAACTGAGACATATGATCTTCCTAACTGAAATACTGAAGGGAACAGTGATGTGTCATGCACGGTTACCAGAAAAATGGTATTAAAAAAAGTAAAAAAATAAGGTATTCAGTTTAGCGGTAATCTAAAGTGCCAATAAGTAAGGCAAATTATGGGGTTCCAGAATGAACTATTTCTAAAATGGAATTGGACTTACTGTGAGCTCAGCATAGTAGATGGGTTAGAATCCATGTCTCTAATTATCCTAAGGTAAAGTATGGCAACATAGTTGTGTCTGTTGAAAATATTATAAAGTATTCTGTTTTCCTTTGTGAATAACATAGAAGCAACAGAGTGAGGTATCTGTTCAAATTATAATTAAGAAGTGTTGTTTAGTTGAGCAAGCAATGTAAGTAAAATACTATGGTTTGTGTGCTACCCTCTACTAATATGAACAGCAGCCTTTGGAACCAGACAGTGATGTAAGGAAGGGGAGGCATGCAGTAGCTCCACTGTACTCTACCCCGACCTCTCTAGGGTACAGAATTTCTGCTTACCAAAGAAGTCAATGGTCTGAATTGGGAGGGAACAAAATTAGAGTTGGAAAGTGGTTAGAGATTCCAGTAGAAGATTTTTAACTTGTTCTTATGGTTTCCTGTTGGCCAACTATGTTTTAGACCAGAATAACAGGTCTGCTGGTCCCTGCAGCTTATGTACAATTCTTGGGGCTACTGTTTTTCCAGCTGGAACTAAAACCAACAGAAAAGACTACTCTCTAGAAAAACTTCCACTGCGGTAATGCTATGTCAAATAGCTTGTGCTCCTATACTGTTTCTGAAAAAGTGCTGAAGGAGGAGGGCTTGTGCAGGAGATAAGCTACTGGGAATATAACTCTGAGATTATATCTTTTAGGGAGTCAAGATATCATGTGAGGGTATAGGCAGGTGCCCTCTTGGAGGACCTAGCTCTCTGTTGGGTTGAGCTTCCTTTCCCTATAGATCTCTGAGATCTGAAGGATTTGGAGGCAGTACCAAGTGGTTCCTCTCAACCACTGAGCTTTTCCTCCACCTGAGAAGATCATTTCACAGAAACGCCACAAGGTTGAATCACTTGATGTTTCTTTGGCTATGTTGATACTACCGCGGTAAGTCAACCTAAGTTATGCAACTCCAACTACGTGAATAACATAGCTGGAGTCGACATACCTTAGGTCAACTTACTGCGGTGTCTTCACCATGCTGGGTCGATGGGAGACACTCTCCTGTTGACTTACCTTACTCTTCTTGTTCTCGGTGGCATACCGGGGTCAACTGGAGAGTGCTCTGTGGTCGATTTAGCAGGCCTTCACTAGACCTGATAAATGGATCCCGGGTGCATCAATTGACAGAGCGTCGGTCCAGCAGTAATGTGACATTGTTTTTTCTCACTCCTGCAGGATAGGATATAGCCCTGTGGGATCTGAGTCCACATATAGGCCCACTTTCAGCAAGATACTTTAGCATATGTTTATGTGTAAACACTTGAACATTGACTTCATCATTTGTGCTTAAAATTATTCATGTGCTTAATCACCTTGCTGAATCAAGGCCTTACAGTCTATCATAAACCCAGTTACCAGACAAGACTGATAGTGTCAAGAAATGGCAGTATATCAGATTATTGTTTAAGATCACATTACACAATGAAGTATTTCTGTAAGCAAACTTGGCCTTCAAAATGTGTGAACTGAAGGAAAATTATGCTAACTAGAGAAAAATTACACATGGTTAAATTCTCATTGGGATATTGCCCTGTTTAACATGTATGTCTTGGGCAAAATGGGTGTATTCTTATTGAGACTAATGTTTAAAATATTACCCAATAATACGGTTTCATTGCTCATGCAGAATCCAATTTCTATTTATTCTGCACTGAGGTTACAAGAGGTGTCTATATACTGAAGCCGGTTCAATAACTAAATGCAGAAATGTGTATATTTACATTTATTCACAGTAATCTATCATTTAGCTGCTCGTACTGCACAGAGCTCTGTTATTGAAATATATTGCTTTTTCTCTATATAATTTTCTTCTGTCTTGTTGCAGGGTAGGTTTTCCATTAAATTCCTTGCATGAGCCCCCTCTGCTTATATAACCATTTGCCTTCCCAAAAGACTCAGCATTAACTCTTCTGAGACTTGCTTTCATAAACATCGGATGATGGATGCAGTTTGTCCATTTCCTTTTTAAAGATCCTTACACAGGAGGCTTGGTTCTCCCTCCCCCCCCCGGCCCACAAATATCTGCTACTGCTGAACCCAGGAAAGAGAAAAAACTGTGTTCATAATTTCTATATAGAGTACTTGGAAAGGCAACAGGATTTGATTACTTAGGGCAAGGTTTGAACTACTGTTTGTGTGGGTACACAAGGGGAAGTGCTTCTACCCAAACTGCATTTCCATATAAGGACTAAGCCTGAGCTCTGCTAATTAATTATCTGCATGTTTTTTACCATTTTTAACTTTAATTAATGCATATATTCATAATATTTCACTGCTACCAAGCACATAATTCTACATACCCCAGAAATCCAGAAGTTCTCCCATGTTCCCCAGTATTCAATGTTAAATAAATTCAGGTTCAGGTGAGGTGAACAGCAAAGACAATCAGGGTAAGTGGTACACAAATGGGAGAAAAGAGAATTGGACAGGTTGAATCAGATTTCAGTCCAGAAACTATACTATAAGATTGTAAATGCCTGAAACTGACTTATGTGCTATTTATGTCTAAGGTTCTTGCAACGATTTCACTTATGGTTAAAACGAGAAATTGGTGTTTAATTTTATCTTTATTTTTTTTCACCTCCTTGCTATAGTTAGCCTTTTGCCATCATTGTTTTTTCTCCATTTGGCACGTGTCTGTACAACTTAAAAAGCACTAGTGCACTAATGGCAAGAAGCTATTCCCAAGGTTTATCACAAGAAGTTGGGGTGTACGCTGGAGTTCTCAGGTGGGCTTGGGGGATTGCTCCCACCATGCCACAGAGCAGAGATTGACCTGCTCCATGACATTTACTCTAGTGTCAGAGCTGGAATGGCTCTACAGTTCTTGCACTGGATATTCAAATAAGATCCAAGAGTAGTACACCCAACAGCTGTAACCATCTGCTTTCCCCACCCTAATGAATTGCTACAGGGAACTGTTCTGGGAGCTTCAGGTTAGCTGGGTTCCACAGCTGGCACGTGCTCTAACTTTCCTTTTCACTGCTATGGAACCACAGTAGTTGTGCCACAGATGGAGCCCGCCATATTCTTGAGGCAGGATTGGCTTCTAAAGTAAAAGAATATCCAGTTACAGAATTACAGTTCAGATGGGTATATTGTGATCAAAGGAAACCTTAAGATGTTTTAACTTATTAACTAAGAAAAACTCAAAGGACCATTGAATCCACAAGTTAAGTTTTCCTCTGTCTGTTCTTTCCTCATTTTCATACAAAATGGGGGTGACTTCAGTCTCTCTCCCAGTGATATAAATTAGGGGTAGCTCCATTGAAGTAATGGAGTTACACTGGTGTAAGATCAGAATCTAACCCTCTAGCTGTTTAAATGGAAGTGGCAGTATTTCACAGTGTGCCTCAGTCTGTTTGCCTTAACAAAAAGAAAAAAAAACATATTTAATAACTCTATAAAATGAAAATCTAGAATGAAAATTTCTCTAAATTGCTTCTATATTACTCACTGACATTTTGATCTCTTTAATGAATTGTTTTCTTGTTAGTAAAATTATCATAGAAGTTCCAGATAAGCAGAAATTTTACTGTCCCAAATTACTAGCACAGTAAGGAACTGTCAGACTATTCTTAACGTGTTCCCATTTCATTTTCCTATAGCTATTAAATTAATGAATCACTCTCCTATACTACGGGATCCAGACTTCGAGTATGTGTTGATTAAAGATCAGTGTGTATGGTAGTTGGTCACCTGCTTCATAATTATAGCTCTAGGGCTTCTTAGTTGAATGAACATGGAGTCTGCTACCGAATATTGGAAAGTGCTTGGTTTTTTTTTTTTCATTGGAATATGACTCAAAGATTGCATTGCCATCTAGGACTAGACACATTTGCTGCTGGCTACAGTGCTAGTATAGGGGCTGTGTTAGAAAGGGGCAAACTTTTTAGGCAGATCATATTTTACAATGCGGTTGATATAGGGAGTTATATGGAACACTGAGATCACTGCTGCTATTTGTCTTAAACTACTGCTATAGCTTTGGAAAAACTTTGTTGATGTGTGCCTCTTCTCATAATGTTGCTGTGCTTTCTTGCCATTCCCTCTTGAAGCTGCCTGCCAATACATCCATCTGTGCATTTGTACTTGTTGCATATCATACTTAAGGCTGCCCACTGCCATGACTCCTCCATGAAAGGCAGGAAAATCTAAGATTTTTCTTTAAAAAAAATTATCTCTGTGCTAGTAAGTGGGATACTCAATTGCTCTCAGTCCCCTGTTCAGCATAAATAATATTACTATGACAGGAGTCACCAGTTGGCACTGTTACACGTAGTCTAACAAGTTCTTTTCTGTAGCACGAGCCGTTTACAGCCTGAAGGAATGCTGTGGAGTTTTGTGATGCAGTTTCTTGGCGGGGTGGGGGGAGATTTTGAAGGCACCACAAATTTTCTCTTAATCTCTAATATTACTCACTAGAGTAAATTCTTGGAGCACAATTGCCCAAGGGAACTGGGCATTGGTGCTGGGTTGAAATTTCTGAAAGAGGGGTTTGCTTGTGTACCATTTGTGACCATCTCTGTTCCAGGATTGATATACATAGTATAAAATAAACAATTTACACGGAGAAAATATGTAGACTCCTTGCCACTGATTCACCTCCAACAGTAAACCAATCTGTAAGGCCCTAATATATACTATTGCTTGTCAAGGGGCAACAGTATTTTAAAAATTATTTGTATTTGTATTGCAATAGCACCTGGAAACCCTAATAAGGATAAAGATACCATTATGCCAGGCACTGTTTGGATATGAGAGGGGAAAAAAAAAATCTTACGTTCTTACCTGTACTGCCATTGAATGTTTTGTAAACTGAACGATCAGATACTAACATCTCAGTTTGATTATCAGCTTGTTCATCCATGTTTTATCCTCTCATACAAATTTACTTTTTAAAATGGAAAAATAAAAAAGTTTTGAAGTTTCCACACAATTTCAGTTGGTGTTTGAAAGTGGCTTAAAAAGTTTACATTTTATAAAATATTTACATCTTTTAAATTTTGAATGTCTAGTTTTTCAGTCTTCTTCTGGTGTCATTTAGTATTGAAATAGACATACCAAATTTCTTCAGCCTTTGTTTAATGTCAAGTGTTGATGCAGAGTATAAGATTTTAAGTCCGAAGCTGGTCTCTCCAGCAGCTTCGGAGATTCAGTTGCATTTTGTGGCATTACCTGTGTGGAGTTACTTCTGGCGCATCAACAAGATGCGATCTGGGGGTATTGAAAATGTGATTAGTTCCAGGTGATCATGTCTCCAGTTCAGCTGGGACATCTGCTACCTCTACTAGTGGGAAATAATGAAATGATACCCTGAAGACAATGAAATGTTGTCTGTCTCCAGAAAATCTTAAAAATATACTGTGCAGCTGTTTTCAGTAGCTAGCTAGCTATTAGTCTCTCTAGTGGTTGTTAACTGAGAGATCCAGGTGTGCTAAAGTGACAAAAGAAAGTTTGCATCCTCATTAAGTACAAAAATAGGATCAAACCAAGTTGACTTGGTAAACTCTTTAACCTGTCTCTAGATATAGCATATAGAGAGAGGTATGACATCTATAAAGGATCACTTGATTTTGTGCTAGTTTTTATGACACTCCTGTTGTAATCAGCTTCCAGTTGTACCAGTGTAGTAAAATCTGAAGTACTCACTGACTTAAAAGGAGATAATTACCGATTTGTAGTGACCTGGGTAGAACATAGTTCACTGCTTCAAGCACATTAATTTATATTTGTTTACAATATGAGTCATGAAAATGATGCTGAGCTTTTTACCAGTACACATGTACAAATTCATCCCTGGTAGAACTTTGGACTTCACCAGGGATGAATTTCATCCACTGAGTAAAGCAAAACACTGCTTTTCAAAATTTTAAAACTATAGTTCTGACTTTGTAAAAAATAACGCTCCTTATCCCTCCCACCATGCATAGGACAGAACCTCCACAGAAAATGTTAAATCCTTTCTCTTCAAGGACAAGGTATTACTCTAATGTGAACAGTGGTGATGGGGTCTGGCCTCATGTGAGCCGTAAGATGAAAGCAACAGAAGCCAGCAGGGGAAAATGAAGAATGGAGCAAGATTAAAAATGTTCTAACACTCCAAACTGCCATATTTATGGGAGGGAAATGCGGTGTGAAATACCATTCTTTTACTATTTCATGAAATATTTTCTGGAGAGTGGGAAACATTTGTAGAAATATTAAGCATACAATAGCATTTCCTGTCTCATATTCATAGACTATAAAACCAGAAGGGATCAACATGACCATCTAGTATAACTTCCTATATGGCATATGCCATAAGACTCCCCTGAATTAATTCCTGTTTGAACTAGAGCATATATTTTGGGGAAAAAAAAAGATTCAATCTTCATTTATAGATATCTAGTGATGGAGAATTCACCACTGTCTTTAGTAAATTGTTACAATGACTAGTAACCCTCATTGTTAAAATAATTGTGCTTTTATTGCTAGTCTGAATTTGCCTAACTTCAGTTTCCATTCATTGGATCTTGTTATACGTTTGTCAGCTAGACTGAAGAGCCTCTATTATCAAATTTATGTTCCCCATGTAGGTACTTATAGACTGTGATCAAATCACCCCTTAACCTTCTCTCTGTTAAGCAAAACAGACTGAACTCCTTGACATGTTTTCCATACGCCTCACATAGTAGTTAATCTCATGGTATAATCAACACAAGATCATAACAGATGAAAGTTACTTCCAGGGAGTGAAACAGACAAGGAACCAGTTTCAAAATGTGCTGTTCAGCCTATTTGTTCACCTTAAAAATATCTTAAAGAGCAAATGCCAACAGATTTGTCCAGAGAAGTGCAAAGTAATGCACACTGGAAAAAATATTACCAACTATACATACAAAATTATGGGTTCTAAATTAGTTGTTACCACTCAAGAAAGAGATTTGAGTCATCATGGTTAATTCTCTGAAAACATCTGCTCAATGTGCAGCAGCAGTCAAAATAGCTAACATAATGTTAGGAACCATTCAGAAAGCGATAAATAAAAGACAGAGAATACCACAATGCCACTATATAAATCCATGGTATGCCCACACCTTGAATACTGCATGTAGTTCTGGTCACTCCATCTTGAAAAGCGTATATTAGAATTGGGAAAAGTACATAAAAGAGCAACAAAAATTATTAGGACTATGGAACAGCTTCCATATGAGGAGAGATTAAAAAGACTGGGACTGTTCGACTTAGAAAAGAGAAAACTAAGGGGGGATGTGAGCGAGGTCTGTAAAAAGTGGAGAAAGTGAATGAGGAGACATTATTACCTCTTCACCTAACAGAAGAGCCCAGAGTCATCCAATGAAATTAATAGACAGCAGGTTTATAAAATACAGAAGTACTTCTTCACACAACACATCAGTCAGCCTGTGTAAGTTGTTACCAGGGATGTTGTGAAGGCCAAAACTATAACTTTGTTCAAAGAAGAATTAGGTAAGTCCATAGAGCATAGGTCCATCAATGACTATTACCCAAGATGGCCAGGGATGAAACCCTATGCTCTGGGTATCCCTAAGCCTGTGATTGCCGAAAGCTGGGACCAGATAACATGGAATGGATGACTCAGTAATTGTCCTGTTCTGTTCATTTTCTCTGAAGCATCTGGCATTGGCCATTTTGGACAAAAGGATACTGGGTTTGACCCAGTATGGCCATTCTTATGTTCTTAAGCAAGTAACAATTTGTGATGATGGTTGCTGCCCTACCTCACCACATGAGTTCTTGGTAAGTGTTAACTAATATATAAAGGCTAAATTCTGCTCAGTTTACATTGGTGTAAATCCAGAGTTACTGAACTGAAAACAGTTGAGTTACTGTTTTTGCATGCATACAACACAGCAGGCTTTGGTCCTTAATTCTTGGCATTTTGGGCATGTTCTTAGGATTGTGGTCAAATAATAGGGACCATCTTGCCAAGTGTGTGTGTGTTACAACACCAATTAAGTAATTTAATATTCTATAATAAACCTGTAGAATACCAGGTTTATTGTAAGAAATGTACTTCTAAATCTTGTAGTTCTTTATCTGGAACAGCTAGTTCCTGGCAGCATGGATAGACACTCTGTTGCAATGATAAACTTTCAGGGACAAAATAGTTCCTGGTGTAACTTCCATGGGTTGCAACTGGAGTGAATTTGTCTTAGTACAATATATGCAACTAATTATTTCTGCTGGGTATTAGAAATAACATATTTGCCCATTTCTTCTCCTAAAGAGAGAGATAATTGTTCTATTTCTTTTCTTGTTTGCTGCTAAAAGAGATCTAAATTGAGACAAATGGGAATTGGTTACCAGGTACTTTAAAACAAGGATCTACTTTATAAAATATATGCATAATATTAAATTTTAAGAGTAAAACAAAAATTAAATAAAGCTGGGATGGATGTGGAAAAGACAATAAAAATGTAAGCAATTGTACAGGCCAAATTTCATATGGCTGTTTAGGTCAGGGGTTGCCATATTCCTGTTGCGACTGGACATAGTTCTCAGCAGATTTGTTTGTTTGTTGCCCAAACTATTGTCCTGATTCAGCAGCTGTGAGTTGCAATCCTATTATACCTGCTCGTCTGAAAGGATGGGGAATACACGTGAGCCATGGATTGTTTGACTGGTTTAAAAATGAAACCCAAAGGATAGCGGGTCTAACCGTGCAGCATATTCTCTCATACATTGCCACTCCTGCTATCTTGCCTCAGTGAGATGACTAGACCTCAGCTTCTTTGAAAAAAACATGAGGGAGGAACCAAGAGTCTCTTAACTGAACCTTGAGGATCTCTTAATATATTCCAAAGTGGAAAAAGCTCATCAAATCAACTCTACATTCAGGACTAGAGTAACTCTTCTGTGACCTCAGGGGTAGCAGTTTGGAATGTCTCAGTGGCCTGTCCTTTTATTACCAAGATTTTTTTTAATTGACTGAGAATCCCAGAACCTATAAGCCAGTTACTTAACCAAAAAATCAAGCAATACTTACAAATCCTGTTCTCTTTTTCCTGGTAATAGTTCAATTTCTGAATTAAGCATGGGAAGATCACTTAGCTTTCCCATCAACGCTAGAAGACATCAAGGCCAGTAGTTGGCATATACTGTACAGCTCTTTCTGTGGAATCTCAGGAACAGAATTTAGGGAGGGCACAGTATTTTTGAGCTCACTTTCACTCAGCCAAAGAACCACACTTCTAGGACATTATGGTGCTCATATAGTAAGATAATAGGTATCTATACTTGATATATCTACAGTGTGCATACTCAAAGTGCCCAGATATTATTCCCCAGGACCCAATTGTCTTGTGCTGTATAGTATGGAAACTTCCTTCTTGAGAAGGAAACTAGGCAGCATGCCCATTATCCACTGGGCAAAGGTATATTACCAATTAAAATTTCAATCTGCCTACACAAGTACCAAGTAAATTAGTGTAACATTTTCTGTGGGAGGGCTGTCATGGAAGCAATTCACAACCAGATTCGGCCGAAAGTTTTACTAAATGGATAACAAGTATTTTTCCCACTCCGTTAAATTGACAATTTAAGCAGTATTTTGGCAGCAGATTATCCTGCAGTTTCAAAATTCTTTAATCAGAAGCAATGTTCAAATTTAAAAATAACATTTTAGGTGCATAGAAAAAGGTCCAGACAAGTTCCAGCAGACTTGTTGGACTCACAAGTGTGTGGGAAAACATATATGGCAGCTAGTTGGGAGGCATCTCCAAAGAAGCTTAACGCTCCAAGGACAAAAGTTTCAAACCTCAGTGCATGAAGTTGGACTATTAAATAAATATTTAGGTTCCTAAATAACAAAAAATAGTCCGTTATTTTCAGACCTGCTGAGCACCTGCAATGTCAACTGAAGAAACTATAAATGCTCGGCACTTTGGAAAATCAGGCTGTAATATCTTTTCTAGTAAGTAAGCAAGGCACATAGTGGAAATCCATTACATATTTATGAGTCTAACTTTAGGCACCTAGATCTGAAATATTTGGCCCACATCTCCCAAACAATGATATGTGATGTGTTTATACAATATACTCTAGATCAGTAAAAATAACGAGTGGTCCTTGTGGCACCTTAGAGACTAACAAATTTATTTGGGCATAAGCTTTCATGGGTTAGAACCCACTTCATCAGATGCATGGAGTGAAAATACAGGAGCAGGTATAAATACATTCAAGGATGGGGGTTGCTTTACTAAATGTGAGGTCAGTCTAATTAGATAAATCAATTAACAGCAGGATACCAAGGGAGGAAAAATAACTTTTGAAGTGGTAAGCAGTTCCCAGGCTCATTGGGGGAAGCAGGCTCAGCTGTGGCCTTGCCCCAGTCAGGGCTCAGCAGGCCCTTATAAGAGAGCAGGCCAGGAGCAGAAAGTCTCCTCTAGCTGTGGAGGGAGATGGGCCTGGCTGCTGGGGAGCTTGAGAAGGTGCCTGGAGTGAAGCAGGGCTGTGGGAAGGACAGAGGAGCTCCAGTCTGGAAACCACCCCAGGCTGCAGGCCTAGTCAAAAAATACAAAAGTATCACAGCACACTATTAATGAAAAATGGCTTACTTTCTCATTTCTACCATATAACTATAAAATAAATCAATTGGAATATAAATGTTGTACTGACATTTCAGTGAATAGTATATAGAGAAATCATTGTATGAAATTTTAGTTTGTACTGACTTTGCTAGTGCTTTTTATGTAGCCCGATGTAAAACTAGGCAAATATCTAGATGAGTTGATATACCCCTGGAAGACCTCTGTGTTCCCCCAGTGGTAAGTGTACCCCTAGTTGAAAATCGCTGCTCTAAATTAAGACTTGAAACAGAGAAAGAAATCTTACATCAGGCTGGTTCTCATTGCTATTTACAGAAGTCTCAAATTGACACAAGTTGTCTGTCATACTTTTACAGTTTATGTTGAAGTTTAACTAACTTGAGTCTTGTAAAGAGGTGAATCTGCAGCCAGATCACCTTAGGTTAGGATTCTCTCAGGTATTTCAAGCCAAGTAGAAGACATAAAAAAAGAAATGTAGGGACATTGGCTGAGATTTCTTTTCTCCCAATTACTGGCCTTTCCCCAGGGAACAGTGGATTCTCTGCACAGAGGCCTCACTGGGGGGGAGCTGGATTTTCTCAACCAGGACACGTGGCCAAAAGGGACAGAAAATATATTTAAGGAAGGGTGCATCTTTGTGAAGGAGGGCTGTCATTGCCACATGCAGAATATGGACTGGAGAGTGTGAGTGAGAAGGCAGGAGGAACTCTGCTGAGCCTGAAATGGCTGACAAGGCCTCAGACTTACATAGTTGTGAATCAGACAGGGCAAGGGGGTATCTCAGGTCTTTTGTTATTTTGCAAAGATCTGTAACTCTTTTTAAAAGAGTAAAGTGATTATGGTTAAGAAATTCTTGTACTAAGCCTGTGTTCTTTGCTTTTCTATCACATATTCCTTGAAAGGGGTTGAATTAGAAGCCAGAATGCCCACTGGTAGATGGAACTCTGGGGGAGCCAGTGTAAGCAACTATGGGGCTCAGGAGGTCTGAGTCACTGACTCCAGGTATTAGGGCAGCTGGATTGCAAAGTCCCACATTTCAAAAAAGGCAGGAGGTCTATGTGTGGGCGTGTGCCTTGAGGCTCAAAGCTCAAAACAGTGACTAGACTCTATCCAGACTCAGAGCACTCGGAAGTAGAACTTTCTGAAAAGTGGTGAATCCCTTTTTATTAAAATGTTTACATTTTTGAGGAAAAAGTTGTGTCCCAAGGTGGGACTGCACTCTCTCTCTCTCTCACTCACTCTTACACTCACATACACATCGTGGAAACGAATTTCAAGAAAAAATTCAGTTTCTGGAAAACCAAAATGCTTTTCTTGCCTTCCCAGCTGACCCTTAGGGGAGTCTCTTGTTAATTTTACAATTGATAACCTTTCTGCCTTGCTGCTGGAAAGGCAGAGAGACGGTATGCTCTGCCTCTCAGCAACTTCCTAGCTTTGGGAGCTGGAGAGGCATTGCTTGTCCCCTGGTGCTAGGGCAGAGGTGGAGAGGCAGAGTGCCCAGGTGCTTTGCTGTGTTTTAAGGAAGGCTACATCAAATTATACTACACTTGGTGAAATAGTTTATTCTACCAAATTGGCATTTTCTGATAAAATTGGGGAGGGGGTTAAAAAATTTCCTACCAGCTCTGCTTAGGAGCATGTGGGATTCAGCTGTTGAATCCACTTATAACAGACTGGTTGCTTCCCAGAGAGGGACTGGGACAGGTTGTAACTTACTTTATTTTGTTCAGTAGGTGACATGTATCCTTTGACATAGTATTGAATCAATATGTGTGTGGGAAGAGATGGGGGAATGGTATTCAAGATCTGTTTTTTTTCTACGCATGAGACAAATTAATACCTTGACAACTTGTGTTATTTAAATATATCATGTTTACAAAATTTTGTACAAAAACTTCACAAAATTAGATGTGAACTTCAGTGTCCCAGAAAAATTACACCTTGAGCAATTACATTCTGCCCCTCTATATTCCTCCTGAAGATTCACCAGACTCTGTATTCTTCACTTCCTATCTCCAAGTGCTGTAAAGCAGACCTGCTAAACAATTACCAGGTAAGTGAACAAAATGCACTGAAAATTTAAGTCATTATGATTATCCTAATGTACTTGGGGGTCTATCAGTGTTTCCATTATTAACTAATATTTCCAGATGTTCTTTAATGTGGTGGTGGAAAAAAGTCTCTGTTGAAATATAGTATATAAAGGCTATCTGGTAGGGATCTTATTTCTTCCCTTACTATCAAGTTTAATGTAATCCAGACAAATAGATTGTGGGAGTGCATACATGTCTTGGTCGCTATATTTTTGTAGTTGAACGTAAAATGTGGTTTTGTATGGAAAGACAATATGAATAAGGTCAAGTGGCTTACAAAGCAGAAAATACTCATGCCCATTTTTACACTAAATTGTGACTGGGTCTGCATGGATAGACAAGACTTTATACACACTGCTGCACCATGCTTCCTTTGCAGCCCTGTATCGATGAAATCCTCATTTGGGATTTGAAGCTGTAGCACTGCTTAACCCTTTCACCAGTGGAGGAGATCACTTCCTGAAAAGGGGTAAAAAGATATGAGGGAATAGTGGGTAAATAGCCCACTCTCCTACATTGGCCAGATGAGCTGGGGGATGGGGGGACATCCTATACCCCTTCGAGGTGTGGTAGAGTCCTCACCCATCCTCTTCTCTAGTTGCAGGATGATTTGTGGCTTAGTCAGCCCAAATTCCTATAGTGCTCCTTCTACAACATGGCCCTTCCTAACCTCCCAAAATAGAGGGTGTGACTAATGTTACACTCTGGTCCTATGTGTCATAGGCTTTTAGGAACATAGCATTGATAAGAACATAATAACATAAAAATGGTCAAACTCGGTCAGACCAAAGGCCCATCTAGCCCAGTATCCTGTCTTCCGACAGTGGCCAATGTCAAGTGCCCCAGAGGGAATGGCTATTACCTGGTAATCATCAAGTGATCCACCCCGTCGCCCATTCCCAGCTTCTTGCAAACAGAGGCTAGGAACACCATCCCTGCCCATCCTTGCTAATAGCCATTGATGGACCTATCCTCAATGAACTTATCTAGTTCTTTTTATCTAGTTCTGTTATAGTCTTGACTTTCACAACATCCTTTAGCAAAGAGTTCCATAGGTTGACTGCGTTGTGTGAAAAAAATACTTCCTTTTGTTTGTTTTAAATCTGCTGCCTATTACTTTCATTTGGTGGCCCAAAAAAGGCAGGAGGTCTATGTGTGGGCGTGTGCCTTGAGGCTCAAAGCTCAAAACAGTGACTAGTGTTACTTGTGTTATGAGAAAGAGAGTAAATAACACTTGCACTTGTGCTATGAGTACTTGTGTTATGAGAAAGGGTAAATAACACTTACTTATTTACTTTCTCCACACCAGTCATGATTTTATAGCTCTCTATCATATCCCCCCCTTAGTCGTCTCTTTTCCAAGGTGAAAAGTCTGAATCTTATTAATCTCTCCTCATACAGCAGCCATTCCGTACCCTGAATCATTTTTGTTGCCCTTTTCTGAACCTTCCCCAATTCCAATATATCTTTTTTGAGATGGGACGACCACATCTGCTTGCAATATTGAAGATGTGGCGTACCATGGATTTATATAGAAGCAATATGATATTTTCTGTCGTCTTATCTATCCCTTTCTTAATGATTCCCAACATTCTGTTTGCTTTTTTGACTGCCACTGTACATTGAGTGGATGTTTTCAGAGAACTATCCAATATCTCTTTCTTGAATCTAGACCCCATCATTTTATACATATAGCTGGGATTATGTTTTCCAGTGTGCATTACTTTGCATTTGTCAACATTGAATTTCATCTGCCATTTTGTTGCCCAGTCACACAGTTTTGAGAGATCCTTTTGTAGCTCTTCACAGTCTGCCTGGGACTTAACTGTCTTGAGTAGTTTTGCATCATCTCCAAATTTGCCACCTCACGGTTTACCCCTTTTTCCAGATAATTTATGAATATGTTGAATAGTACTGTGTCCAGTACAGACCTCTGCGGGACACAACTCTTTTACCTCTCTCCATTCTGAAAACTGACCATTTATTCCTACCCTTTGTTTCCTATCTTTTAACCAGTTACCAGTCCATAAGAGGACCTTCCCTTTTGTCCCATGCCTGCTTACTTTGCTTAAGAGCCTTTGGTGAGGGACCGGGTCAAAGGCTTTCTGAAAATTTAACTATATTCGCTGGATCCCCCTTGTTCACATGCTTGTTGACCCTCCTCAAAGAATTCTAGTAGATTGGTGGGGCATGATTTCCCTTTACAAAAAACATGTTGACTCTTCCCCAACAAATTACATTCATCTATATGTCTGACAATTTTGTTATTTACTATCATTTCAACTAGTTTGCCTGGTACTGAAGTCAGGCTTACCGGCCTATAATTGCCAGAATCACCTCTGGAGCCCTTTTTTAAAAATTGGTGTTGCCTTAGCTATCCTCCAGTCATTAGGTTCAGAAGCTGATTTAAATGATAGGTTACAGACTACCCTTAGTAGTCCTGCAATTTCACATTTAAGTTTCTTCAGAACTCTTGGGTGAATACCATCTGGCCCTGGTGACTTCTTACTGTTTGGTTTATCAATTTGTTCCAAAACCTCCTCTAATGACACCTCAATCTGGGACAGTTCCTCAGATTTGTCACCTAAAAAGAATGGCTCAGATATGGGAATCTGGAATACTCTGGAATACAGTCCCTCATGTCCTCAGCTGTGAAGACCGATACAAAAATTCATCCTTCAGTGCTCCTTTAGCATCTCGATCGTCCAATGGCCCCACTGGTTGTTTAGCAAACTTCCTGCTTCTGATGTACTTTTTAAAAAATTGTTATTACTTTTTGAGTCTTTGACTAGCTGTTCTTCAAATTCTTTTTTGGCCTTCCTAATTATATTTTTACACTTCATTTGACAGAGTTTATGCTCCTTTTTATTTTCCTCATTAGGATTAACTTTCACTTTTTAAAGGATGCCTTTTTGCCTCTCACTGCTTCTTTTACTTTGTTGTTTAGCCACAGTGGCACTTTTTTGGTTCTCTTACTGTGTTTTTTAATTTGGGGTATACATTAAAGTTGAGCCTCTATTATGATGTCTTTTAAAAGTTTCCATGTAGCTTGCAGAGATTTCACTTTTTGCACTGTACCTTTTAATTTCTGTTTAACTAACTTCCTAATTTTTGTGTAGTCCCCCTTTCTCAAATTAAATGCTACAGTGTTGGGCTGCTATGGTGTTTTTCCCATCACAGGGATGTTAAATTTAATTATATGGTCACTATTACCAAGTGGTCCAGCTATATTCACCTCTTGTACCAGATCCTGTGCTCCACTTAGGACTAAATCAAGAATTGCCTCTCCTCTTGTGGGTTCCAGGGCTATCTTCTCCAAGAAGCAGTCATTTAAGGTGTCAAGAAACTTTATCTCTGCATCCCGTCCTGAGGTGATGTACTCAGTCAATATGGGGATAATTGAAATCCCCCATTATTATGGAGTTTTTTATTTTAATAACCTCTCTAATCTCCCTGAGCATTTCACAGTCAATATCACCATCCTGGTCAGGTGACCGGTAATATATCCCTACTGCTTAGTATTAGAGCATGGACTTACTATCCATAGAGATTCTATGGTACAGTTTGGTTTAAGATTTTTACTTCATTTGATTCTACGCTTTCTTTCACTATAATGCTACTCCCCCACCAGCACGACCTGTTCTGTCCTTCCAGTATATTCTGTAACCTGGTATTACTGTGTCGCATTGAAAAAAGAACAGGAGTACTTGTGGCACCTTAGAGACTAACACATTTATTAGAGCATAAGCTTTTGTGGGCTACAGCCCACTTCATCGGATTCATAGAATGGAACATATAGTAAGAAGATATATATATACATATTGAGAAGGTGGAAGTTGCCATATAAACTGTAAGAGGCTAATTTAGATGAGCTATTATCAGCAGGAGAAAAAAACTTTTGTAGTGATAATCAAGATGGCCCATTTAAACAGTTGACAAGAAGGTGTGAGGATACTTAACATGGGGAAATAGATTCAATATGTATAATGACATTCCACCAAGTTTCTGTGATACCTATTATATCAATATCCTCATTTAATATGAGGCACTCTAGTTCACCCATCTTATTATTTAGACTTCTAGCATTGGTATACAACCACTTTAAAAACTTGTCACTTTTTACCTATCTGCCATTACATGATGTAATCGAATGGGACTTTTTTTTTTATTTGACTGTTTCTCATCAGATCCTACCTGTATTATATCATCTTCCATCCTCTCCTCCTTATTAGGACATACAACATCTCCATTAATAGATCCTCCCCTAAGATCCTCTGTCTGAACCTGCTCCTCCACACCTGTCCGCTTTCCCCCATCCCTGAGTTTAAAAACTGCTTTACAACATTTTTCATTTTAAGTGCCAGGAATCTGGTTCCATTTTGTTTTCAGTGGAGCCCATCCTTCTTGTATAGACTCCCCCTTTCCCAAAAGTATCTCCAGTTCCTAATAAATCTAAATCCCTCCTCACTACACCATCATCTCATCCACTCATTGAGACCCTCCAGTTCTGCCTGTCTAACTGGCCCTGTGCATCTGTTTTTATTTGTATTACCAAATGTCATAATTAAGGCTTCGAGTCCATCATGGAAGTCATGGATTCCATGACTTTCCGGGACTTCCAAGATTTCTGCAGCTGGGAGGTGCAACTGACACAGGGCTGCTGGAGAAGGTCAGGCGGCCCAGGGCCTGCCACACCTACCCCCTCCAGTATCAGTGGCAGCGATCCCGGGCAGTCGCTCCCCCGGCCTGCCTCCAAGCACCAACAGGCACCCAGAAGGCCCCCCCTAACCATCAACAGACACACCAGTGGGCATCCCAGAGGCCCCCCGTCAAGCAGAAACTGAATCCCCAGAGCCTCCAAGATTTAGTCAGGGGTATTTTTAATAGAAGTCATGGACAGATCACAAGAATTTTTGCTTATTGCCCATGACCTGTCCATGACTTTTACTCAAAATATCCATGATTAAATCTTAACCTTAGTTATAATGGTATCTCTAATAAAAAATATAGTACATAGCATAGTTAGCCTTAGGCTTAAAAGCTATGTGTTAAGAAGACCTCAACTAGAGACAAACCAAGAGTTTTATTAGGTTGATTTATACCTGCTGTCAGTAACATGCTGTAATTGCAGGTCTCAAACGGTTTCTGGCATGCCATTGTACTAAAATCTTGTCTTGATTCAGTCCCTTGTAGCATCCCAGATGCACCATGGCTGGTGCAAGCACTGTAGGTGTTTAAGCTGCTAAGCCTCTGCAGGTCCCAATATGCACTCCCCAACTGCCTTCAACACCACACTGCTTCCAAAGCGCCAAACCCCTGCCCGTTTGATCCGCTCTTCCAGTTGTTAGAAACTGTTCTCCTGCTGGTTACACATTACCATCCCAACCAGGAGAAAAAGAGCATGAGTCGGTTCATGGCCCAGCCTAGCAGGTTCACCGAACTGCCCTTTGCTGAACCATCAATGCTCAGCTGATTCATCACGATGTCTTGAAAAAAAAAATCTAACACACAATTGACCAACATCTGTACACCTATAATGGCTCCAAAAGTGGCATGAGCTATAGCATGTGATACTGTTTATCTTATCAGCTCTGCTGATAGTTATTAGTTATTCATTAGTTATAAATTAGCTATTCATTAATTATAAATAGTTATTCATTATTTTTATACAGTACCTGGATACAAAGGTGTATTGTTTTTTTCACTTTACAAACAAAGGGTTTAGTTTGACTTTTGTACGATTTATGTATTGTGGGTTTCTGATTGAGCTTTTTCGCTTTCATTGTATTTCTTTAATTTCCTCTCCAGCTATTTCAAAATTAGTCATTAGAGAATTAAATACCTGAAATACATATGAACGTAAGAAGTGGTGGAGTAGGGCAGGATGGATTAACACTATTTTGTTAATCCCAGAGGAAAACAATCCATTCCTTGTCATGTCTGCCATCTCAGCCCACCCTTTCCCAAACACACACAAATATTTTAGTGCAGAGGGTTATAGTTGAACTTAATAGGTACAATCCTACTCTCACTTCCACTCTAAATTCAGTTCTACTGTACATTTTGACTATAGCCGTCACTTGCTTTTTCCCTTTGTCGT
This sequence comes from Caretta caretta, assembly GCF_965140235.1. NCBI lineage: Eukaryota > Metazoa > Chordata > Testudines > Cheloniidae > Caretta > Caretta caretta. Next base: position 129,030,969 of record NC_134207.1, read on the forward strand.
GCTTGTTGGAGCACATGGACAAAAGGATGAACGCATTTTAAATAGCTTCATGGTAGTAAAGGAAAATAAAATGTTTTCACCCCAGAAGCACCAATTCTATTCTATTCTCATCTTTGGTGTGTCTCACGAGAAAAAGGGAGTCCCATAAATGGAATGAGTGCAGAATATACAATAGAGATCCAAAATACGTCTCAGATCCAAAATACAATCCAAATATATATATGAAAAATGCCTCCTTGCCCATGTGAATTCACCCCAATACATGACTACTGACCTGTAGATACCATTTACCCAATAACGGGAGTAGTATATTAACATTTTGTTAGTCCTAGAAGTAATGCTTAGTTGGGGTATAGTATTGTATGTGTTATACAGTATTTACACTCAGGGATGTATTGACTTCTTGGGAAAGTAATCAAGATGGTGAGACTTTATATTCAGTATCCTACTACTTTTGTATTATAGTAGTGTATTATAGCTAGGCTTTGTACATACACATAGTAAGGTTGTCCCAGCCCTGGAGTGTTCATAATGTCTGAATAGGTGAGGGGGATGGAAGGGAGGGATGAAGTGATATCACCATTTTCCAGATGGAGAACAGAGGCAGATTGATGTAACTTTGTGTGTAATGCTTGGAACTTGCATACATGGTCCATATTGGAGGGCTGTAAACTCCGGTGTGCACCAGTGTGTCGCACACTGACTGGCCCAAGTGGACCTGCTCATGCACACTAAAAATTCACTAGTGTATGTTAATGTAGTACTGTTTGAAATGGGACTGCATTAACACACACTAGGGAACTTTGGTGTGGACTAATGCACCATGTAGATGAGCCCTTAGTGTGGTTTCTCTCAAAATATAATGTAATATCTTTGGGACAGAGACTGCTTTCTCCTGTTCCAGCACCTAGCATGAAGTATACTGATCCTCACAAGGGTCCCTAGGTGCTACCGCAATACATATTAATAACAAATATGCTTCATTCACAATTACAGCGCCACTTTAATGGTCACCCTATTTTCTGTAACATAAGAGGCAGGAAATTGAGTGGATGCTCATTTGATTAATCCCAACAAGCACAAGTGGACATATGGTGCACTGGGGAGTAGCCAGGTTTATGACTTGAACACAATTTTAGTGAGAACAATATACCTCAATAACATTAAATATTTTATTTCTTGCTTTTACTGGAGTCATAAAAAATGTGTTGTAATAAAGGAAGTATGTACTGTACCAGTAAATGGTTCTGGTATTTCATTTATATATTACCTTTCTCCCCTGACCCATTTATATCCTTGTAAAAGAGGCATGTGTCAGGGTATCCTCAAGATTTTAGTACATTATTGTTGTTACCCTGAACAAAATATATGTAGTATTTTTTTTTTAAAAATTGGATCTTCAGGTTTTTTTTAATCCATCTGTTCCTCTTATATCTCTCTGGTATGATGCATGCTAAGCAAACACTTGGAGTATTTGATCGGTTTGTGACACTTGATTTTCTCTTTCACTTTATCCAATAATCACATTTCTGACTTCCCAAATGCCTTTTATGTATTCTTAATGTTACTTAATAACTTGGTAACATTAGTCTGACATGTAGCTTTACTGAAAACAAACTAAACTTTCCCCCGCTGCACATACATACAAGACAACACAATGATGCAGCTATATGTTTCTCCTATTAGGAAAGGCTCTGAAGCTTTTTGGGTAAAGGAATAATTATTCCATTCTTGTCAGCCATCAGGGAATGCTTTCAGCATCTGAAAAGGTAATGCTAAGGAAGTAAAGTTAATAAAATTAGCAGGGTGACTGATAAAATGTTTATAATGGTCATTAAAAACACTGAATTAAAGAACAAGTTACTCTCAATCCTGAGACTTTGCATCGAGTCAGGGAGTAAAAGGAGGCAGTTTCCTGCCTTCTGATTCTTTCATGGTAAGGAGAGAGCTGAAGCAATGGCAACATGCCCTGGCTATCTCTGTTAGAGGAGAAAGAGTGTCCGAGGGGTGGATGGTCTGTTTTCTGCTGAGAGGAGGAGAGTTAAGTGTGTGAAGCACAAGAGCCACAGACACTTGGACAGCAGTACCAGGGAGAGGTAGACATGGAGTTTGAAATGGGCTTTCATTTGGCTCTAGAATATCATCTCTGTATTGGAAGTGTTAAGCAGCAGCTGTCCAAAGCTGGCCTGGAATGCCTACAGATGGTTCAGATCTCAATGATAAACCATCTGCTCTGGGAGAAGAATCCAGGGCATCAGTGAAAATAGAGCCTAGTTCTAGAGAACACAGTGACTTGAATTGCATTGGAACAGAAACACTGGTGAAAACAGATAATTGCAAATCTTGCCCAAATGCTTAAAGTGGCTACTGGAAGTGAAGTGAAGTGGCTACTGGAAGTGAAAACTACATTTGCTACTACTACTTGCCCAAATGCTTAAAGTGGCTACTGGAAGTGAAGTGAAGTGGCTACTGGAAGTGAAAACTACATTTGCTTGTTGTTGCTCATGATCAAGTATTCTGCTCCCTCCTTAAAAAGATATTTATTGTAGAAGGTCTTCTGTTGACTCATCCTGTTAGCAGATTATGGAATCTTACCGGGAGATGCTGACTCATTGTGGACTCATTGAGGTGTGGCTGATTAACTGTATCCTGATTACAAGGGATGTGGGAGTGGCTGTCTGGGCATAAAACTAGTCTGACAGATGTCTTTGAGGAGGAAGCCTAGGAACAGCCAACTCTGGAATACAGTTTGGGTTGATCTACTGTATTACTATTTCTACTGTTAGTAAGGCCAAGCCTCAAAAAAGGAGGAGAATTTGGATTACACTCCATGTTTACTTCTTTTACAGCAAGGCAAGAACAGTTGCACACAAATACATGAATAAACTCATGGAAATTTTTGGCTTTGGATGCCTTATACATCTAAGGAGTCTGGTGGCACCTTAAAGACTAACAGATTTATTTGAGCATAATAAATTAGTAGATGTGCAGGTGAATAATGTGATATATGCCATCATGTGCCAGCAATGCCCCTCTGCCATGTACATTGGCCAAACTGGACAGTCCCTATGTAAATGAATAAATGGACACAAATCGGACATCAGGAATGGTAACATACAAAAGCCAGTAGGAGAACTCTTCAATCTTCCTGGACATTCTATAACAGATTTGAAAGTAGCTATACGTGAACAAAAACACTTCAGAAACAGACCTCAAAGAGAAACAGCTAAATTCTAAATTAAACTAAACTAAAATTCATTTGCAAATTTAACACCATTAATTTGGGCTTGAATAGGGACTGGGAGTGGCTGGCTCATTACAAAAGAATCTTTGCCTCTCCTGGAATTGACACCTCCTCATCTATTATTTGGAGTGAACTACATCCACCTTGATCGAATTGGCCCTGTCAGCACTGGTTCTCCACTTGTGAGGTAACTCCCTTCTCTTCATGTGTCAGTATATTTACGTCTGCATCTGTAATTTTCACTCCATGGATCTGAAGAAGTGGGTTTTTTACCCACGAAAGCTTATGCTCAAATAAATCTGTTAGTCTTTAAAGTGCCACCGGACTCCTTGTTGTTTTTGTGGATACAGACTAACATGGCTACCCCCTGATACTTATACATTGAAGCATTAGTGTAAACAATGCAGTATACTAATATTCTGTAATGGTTTGTCCAACCCAGTGTTAAAAGTCCACATGCTGGAGCTTCTACCACTTGTGCTCTTCCATCTAATCTCACAATACCCCCCCCCCAAGATTAGTCCTATTGTTTTCTTTCTTCTAACCTAGTGTGACACCCCACCCTTTACCACCCACACAACTTTTCTTCCTTCCTGTTAAACACTATTTTAACTCCCCTCCCCCCAACGGGTTTAGTCATACAATTCCCATTACAATTAATAGGAGCTGTGTGACTAAATATGTTTGAAACATCTCAACATAAATTAATAACATTTTAAAGTGTCCCCAATAGTCAATTTTGATCAAGCCTTCACACATGTAATACAAATTTGCATTCCTATATTGCTGCCACAGTGCATTGCAAGTTCTTACCGAATCGGCTGTGCACTGTCACCACTAGGTCTTTGAGTATTGCTATTTCCTAGTTTCTTCCCCCTCTGATTCTCTGTGTTCAAACTTTTTCCCCCAAGGCATTAGTTTGCATTTTTCCAGGCTGAATATCCTTTTGTTATTACCTGATAATATTTCTAACTTCTGTCCTCATATATTATTTCTTAGTCCATTCTGGCATGCCAGCACTGGCTATTGCTCTTTTTGTCACAGTCATTTATGATTTAAAATTAAGGCTGACACGATATCCTGAACTCACAATAATATGCCCTTTTCCCTCAGCATCATCCATCAGGACAAAAAGTTAACAATAACTTGAAATTACCTTTCTTTTCCCCCATCCCCAATTTCTGTCATGATGTTGTTTGTAGGTTTTGTTATTGTTGTTGTCTGTAAATGATTTTATGCTTTAATACATGAGAGAACTTAGAAGAGCAAAGTAGTATTCCACACAATCCTGGCAGAGACAACATAGCTTTTCATCTGTCCAATGAAGAGGTACAGTAAAATGCCTTTATAAGCAATGTATGGGTATGTGACCCAGAGGTTCATTTGTGATTCACTGCTCTGTGTCAGCGACTTTTGTCAGGCCTGACATACTCACTACACCTCACACATTGGTGTCATGATATTTATTAAAAGGTGACCCTAATAAATTGTTTGAAATCTAATAACACACTGGTCATTAGTGTCACTGTGAAATGTTTGTAAGAACTCGGTAAATTGAAATTATGGATACTCTCTGTATGTCCTGGAGACTGTAAACAGACAAAGGTGACAAAACAGATTTCTTCTATACAAAAGGGAAAGAAAATATGGTGGTAGATGTCCTGTCTGGGAAAGGGGGCTCTGACCTGCTTATACCCCAGCTCCAGAGGACAAGAGTCATGAGGTATCAGGTAACGAGTTCCAGCTGGTCTGACCAATTCAGTGTATGGTTATAATCTGTATCTAAAAGGTGTTATGTAGTATGTCATTGGAAAAATAACTCCTCACTAATCATTGATATTATTTTGTATATATGTATGCAGTATATGTGAAGAGAGATGGATATATGCTGAAATTATGACTTAATTGAGTTTAAGCCAGGCATGTCAGGAGGAGTTGGTAAATAGGTCTGCCCTAACAAAGGAATGTGTATTTGCTTTTCTCACCAGCCCAGTTGTCAGGGAGAGACAAGGAAGGTCCATTACATGTTCGGTAAACAAATCTATCAACCTAACAAGAGTGATAGAAGACTGCTTCCAGCAGGGTAAGAGAAACTTTGTCTGGGCTATAAAGACAGAGGGTGTGAACCTCAAGTAATAAGCAATTGAATCAACTAATCGTGTACAATATTACTGTGTTATAAAAATTAATTGAGTGAGGTGTATTATGAAAGTCTGTGACACACTAATGACTACTATAATTGTAAAATGTATGTATTCACACAATGGTTCTCAAACTAGGGGCACCGCTTGTTCAGGGAAAGCCCCTGGCGGGCCGGGCCAGTTTGTTTACCTGCCGCATCTGCAGGTTCAGCCAATCGCGGCTCCCACTGGCCACAGTTCGCCGTTCCAGGCCAATGGGGGCTGTGGGAAGTGGCGTGGGCCGAGGAATGTGCCCTTCCTGCATCCCGCACTGACCTAGAGCGGTGAACTGTGGCCAGTGGGAGCCGCGATCAGCCGAACCTGCGGATGCGGCAGGTAAACAAACTGGCCCGGCCCACCAGGGGCATTCCCTGAACAAGCATCGCCCCTAGTTTGAGAACCACTATATTAACACTATATAAGGAATTATGGGTACTCGTTGATATTAGGCTTTACAGTCTGTGTTCAAACAAAGGAACAAAACAGGTCTCTTCCAGACAGGAGGGAAGTCACAGCTATCTACCTGTCTCCAATTAGAGTAAGCAAAGTGTGACCAAAAACAATGGAAGCCCCATTTACATTTAAATCAGCAGGTGGATGGGAAATCCACAGGAAGGGAAGAACAGCATGAGGTCATCTTGCCTCTTGAAACAAGTTCATTGAACTTTGAGAGATTATAAACATAGACAGCCATTCTGGCATCCATCACTAGACAGCCACAATAGAACAGAGCTCTTGCCAGCTGAGACAGATGTGTCCTTCAACCAATGGAGGGGGTGGGGCGGGGAAGGGGGAAGAGGAGGGGAAGACTCTGGGAACTAAATACAGTTGAGAAACCTGTTGAGGCAAAGATCTTTGACCTAGGAAGATAAGGGAAGCCAGCATCTAGTACTTCTGTGGACGGTCCTGAGGGAATGTCAGCCACAGCAGGAAAGAAGGTAGATTGGTGAGAGAAAACATCATAAAGAAAGCCTGCACCTTGCTAAATTAAGTTTTAGACTTTTAGATGTGTGTTTTCACTTTTATTTTTTATAACCCTTTCTAACTTTATTCCTTATACTTGAACTCACTTAGTCCTGTGTGAATTTTGTTTATAAATTTCCTTTATTTTCACTATGAAACTCAGTGCTATGTCTGAAGGGAAGGATGTATTTACATCAGTCAAGCTAATATGTGGTGAGGTGCTTCTGTGTCTTTAGAGTCACAAACAAATCTTATTATTTCTCTGAATTGTCCAGGAGCAGCTGGACATTACAGAATACAAAATTTTAGGAAAGTTCGGGGCTGGGATTATGTTGAGGTCACATTGCTGGTTGTAACCAAGGCTGGTGGAAGCCAGCGTGGGGCTGTAGACAGACTGCTGGGGGTGAGAGCTGCTGAACCATGGCTATGTAGTACACAGACAGTCAGGGGATGACCTGCATGCTTGTAGGATGGCTGTGAGCATCCCAGAAGCAAAGCACTGTAAGGAACCGAGAGTTGCAGGGTAAGTGGTGACACAATCCCCTACTGAACTGCACTCCCAGAATGCCATGACAGGGTGTTTTCACAGAGTTTTAGGCTGGAAGGTACCATTAGATCATTTAGTCTGAAATCCTGTATAGCATGATTAAATTTCACCAAGTTAATCTTGTAGTGAGCCTAATAGTTTGTGTTTGGCCAGAGTTCATCTTCCAGAACGGCATCCAGTCTTGAGCTGAACACCTCAAGAGATGAGAATCCACAACTTCCCTTGGTAGTTTGTGCCACAGTTCGTGAGGTAACTGCACCTCTGATCCCTTCATCGCCTCATTGACTGGGCACTCGGATCTCAAGCCTCTAGCTGTATCCTTTTATGGGACTGAGTCCTGCAACTCTCTCCCTCTGTCCCAGGATTTAAACTGCAATCACTCCTACAAATTACTGTGATCACCTCAGCGGGTATGAGGTCAGTTCAGTACCTGCAGTCCTGTTTTCTCAGAGATAGTGACAGGATTAAACAGTGACCAGCCAGACTTTTTAAAAGCAAATCATTACTTATTAAGAACAAAAGCATTACAAAGAAAACATATCTTCAAAACAATAAACAGCTTATATGTAGGTCATATCATACCATATATGACTCATCTTCCCCATGGAGACTGGCGGTTTTCAAAGTACTTCAGGTCTTCCACAGGACCTGTTCCTCTGGTCGCGTCCTCATGCTAATAATTTTTTGAATCCAATGAGAGTGACCTCCCTCCCTATGCTAGTGTAGTCATTTATACAGTTCAGTTGTTGATTTGCTTGTGTTCTTTAAAGAGCTCAAACCAGTATATGCAATTTCCCCTGTGGAGGGGGGTGAGGCATTTCCAGACTTATTACCTCTCTACGGATTTGAATTAATTAACTTCCAGTGATTTTTAGTTCCTGCATGAAACTCTTCAGCTCCCCTCATGGAGCAAGAATACAATTCCTAACCTATAAAGATACATATAACATATATAAAGTTGATACTATAGTCTTTGGGTATTCAAAGTGTCCATAATATCTGTCTCAGCTTAATCTGATGGTTAATCATCCTCACTGTTTAAAAAAAAAAAGTACCTTATTTCTCATCTGAATTTGTCTGGCTTCAGCTTCCAGCTACTAGTTTTTGTTATGCCTTCCTCCACTCGATTAAAAAGTCCTTTAGTACCAGGTATTTTCTCCCCATGAAGGAATATAAACAGGGTAATCAAGGTACACCTCTATCCTCTTTTGGATAAACTAAACAGTCTCTTGCTTTGAGTCTCTCACTCTAAGGCATTTCCTCCTGCTCTTGAATCATTTGTGTGGCTCTTTTCTTCACCCTCTCCAGCTTTTCAACATCCTTTTTAAAATATGGACACAGAGCAGTATGCCATATTCCAGGATCGGTCTCATTAATGCCATATGCAGAGGTAAAATTCCCTTCCCTATATATCCAAGGGTCGCATTAGCCCTCCTTTGTCACAGCTTCTCATTGGAAGCTCATGTTGAGTTGCTTGTCCACCATGACCCCTAAATTCCTTTCAGCCCCCCATTCTGTAGATATGACCTGCATTCCTGGTTCCTAGATGTATAACTTTGCAATTGCCTGTAGTAAAACATGTTTTGTTTGAATGGGCCCAGCTTACCAAGCAATCCTGATAAATCTGTATCACTGCCCTGTCCTCCTTATTGCTTAACATTCTGACTATCTTTGCGTCATCACAAATTTTATTAGCAGTGATTTAATATTTACTTTCAAATCATTGAGGAAAATGTTGAATAGTGTCTTGTCTAGTAGCAATCCCAGCAGAACCCCACTAGAAATATCCCCATTCAATTATGATTCACCTTTGATAACTACTTTTTGAGATATGTCCACTAGCCAATCTTTAACCCCTCTGACAACGGCTTAAACCAAAGTCTTTTCTATCATGTATTACCATTAAAAATCCCTTGGAGGCACTTGAAAAAATCATGATTTTCCCCTCTGTTCCTCGGTGAAAAAATGTCACATTCTCAACTATTGTCTGATTTGCTATGCAGCTCACCATAACTCCTCCTCAGTGGTGTTGGGTTTAAATGGTGAGGCACAGTTCCTGTTCGTCTATACTTTGTAATAATTGGGGGGCGATAGGATGAAACAATGCATAGAAATGGAAAGTAAGGTCATTTTGAGTGTTTAGTGCAACTCTCTACAGTAGAAATCGAGCCATAAATGGATGAGCCTCTCTTAAACAAAATAATCTGAAAAACATCACAATTAATGTATACTGAACCATTAGAAAAGCAGCACTTTCTTTTCCTGGAAGTATAGAGCTTCATCCACAAAAAACCATTGTGTGAAAAGCTCTTAGTCATACAATTAAGAGTTTGCAGGATTTGGCCTTAGTTACTGTTCTTCATAGTTTATATTTGCCCTGGAGATAATTGATGGCTAAGATCCAAGCAATTATCTTCCATGTTAATTTATTCATTTCTGTAAATAAACATGTGTGTCTAGAGAATAAGGCTTAGACTTATATAAGGTTGTGTTTTTTTTTTCACTTCTGGTCCCTGGGTTTTGTTTTATTTGCATTCATGTATAATATTAATACTTGGTACCTATTATTGAAGGCAATGTATGTTCTGTAGCATGTAATAATTATGTAGATGTAAAAATGTGTACTTGGCTACAGTGCAGTGGTGATGCATTAATTACCAAAAAATGTGTTTGTTTAACCCATACTATATGTAGCATGCCACTGGGACTAAAATATTTGTACATTTACTTTGTATTTCTAATTAATATTGGTCTTAAGACATGCATTTAGCGTAACTCATGCATACTAACAAATTCCTCTTCATTTGCCTCCTTAAAATAGAGAGTATAATGTGATTAAGAGTTCATATATATATAATCAGTAACTTTTATATGCAGTTAAATTTTCCCTTTCACATGATTTCTGGATTGCACAATAAAAACCCAAAATATGCAGTCTTACACTGTCAACAACAATAAGTTGGGTTCTGCTGACAGTTTCCTTGAGCATAGATTTCAAATAGATACTCATGAAATCCCATTCTTTTGACTCTCCTGGATAACAAAGCTGCCTAAATCTTCATATGCTCTGCACACACTCGCTCTCATTCAAGAGAAGCTGCCTCTCTCTCTGTAGGCACTCCAGCCACAGGCTGGCTTTATAGAGCAGAGTGAGAGAGAATTATCTTAGCAAATGCTGATAATGCAGTATGACTCCAGTCATTTCTGCAGTCATATTGGATTCTCTACTTCTATTGCCACTAGAGACCTATGAGCAGACACACTGGGCATAAGCATATCTTGAGCACACAAAACATAGTCATAGAGTCATAGGATTCAAAGCCAGAAGGGACCACCAGATCTAGTCTAGTATATCACAGGACACCAGCAACATCCAGCACCCCCACATCAAACCCTACAATGGAAATTAGACCAAAGTATTACAGCCCACAGAAGACTAGACTATTGTGTGCTGCAGGCAAAGAATAGGAGGGACCGAGGTGCACAAGTACCTGAGGGCTCCCACAGTGGCAAGAAATTTATTAAGTGAGATATGCCTAGATAATCCTGGCCAGTGCCCTGCACCCACATGCTTCGGAGGAAGGTGAAAATCCCCCTAGGTCACTGCCAATCTGACCTGAGGGAAAATTCCTTCACAACTTGATCAACTGGATCATGAAATTGTGAGCAAGAACCGGTCAGCCAAGCATGTGAGAGACAGAATACTCAATGTCACTCCAGAGACTTGGCCCTCCTCATCCAATGTCCCATCTCCATCTTTGGCCTTTCCTGATGCTTCTGAGGAAGAAGATTTAAAAATACAAAAAAATCCCCCAATATATTGGGGACAGGAGAGCCGGGAATCCGTTCCTGACCCCTCCATCTTGCCGGCTGAAATCATGAAACATGAGGTTTTAGGAACATAATACATACGCTGGAAATGAGCCCTGCCCCCAACCATCTCATGCAACCCTGCCATACAATAGCACTCATAACTTTGTCCAGCTCTCTTGTAAAACTAATTTAAGTTGTTTGCCCCCACAGCTCCTGCCTGTTCCAGAACCTCACTTCCTTGATAGCTAGAAACCTTCTAATTTCCAGGCTGAATTTGTTCATGGCCAGTTCATTCCCATTTGTTCTTGTGCCTCCACTGTCCTTTACAAATAGCACAAGAACAAATGGGTAACTAACTAAATAGCTCTTCATCCTCCCTAGTATTTACCCCTTTAATGTGTTTATAAAGAGCAATCAGATTACCTTGTAGCCTGCTTTTTGGTAGACTAAATAATCCAAACTCTTCCAGTCTCCTCTCATAAAATAAAATAAAATAGGCCCTGCATCTCCCTGATCATCCTAGTGGCTCTTCTGGGATGTCACAGCTGGGATGAGGGCAGTCAGACATAGTGGTCAGAGCAAGAGTCGAGAGTCAGGCCGAGTCAGATACTGAGACGTCAGAGTCTGAGATGGTCCAGAGGGCAGCCTGCGAATCAGATGTCAAGAGGCAGGCGGAGTCAGGTTACCATATTGAGGTTTGGCACGAAGATACAGACAGCAATCAAGGAGCACAGTCGAGGACAAATCAGCATCAGAAGCAGGCGACTAGGGTCGATTGAAAGCAGTGTCTGGTGCAGAGACAGACAGAAGGCAGTCTGTGTTGTTATTCAGGTAGTTCCCCTTCGTGGCTTCCTGTTTGAAGTACTGGTACCAGCCAGTCAGTGGGCTGTGAGAGGCCAGCACTCCGATCCTGCTGGGCAGTACCTTCTGAGAGCCCAGCCTCACAGGGTCCTCCTATGGGAGCCTATGCTAAGCCTCTAGTGGCAATGCAGATATGTCCACAGCCCAGAACTCCCCTGGTTTCAAGTCTGCAGGTGCTTACAACCTGTTCTGGTTTTTAAATTAATCTTTCTTGAACATAGATGACCAGAATTGTATACAGTATTCCAAATGAGGTCATACCAATATCTTGTATACTGGCTTTAATAATGCTTTGTCTGTATTGGAAATGCCTCACCTGATACATCCTAGGATGGCATTTGTGTTTTTCACAGCTGCATCACATTGGTGGCTCATAATCATCCTATGATTGACCCATACATCCAGGTCTCTCTCCTTTTCTGTTGCTTCCAACTGATGAGCTCCCAGCTTGTACCAGAATATCTTATTATTAGACCTAAGCACACAACCTTGCACTCTGTTCTATTGAATTGCATCCTGTTTCTGTCACATCAGTCTTCAAGGTCATCCAGATCATCCTGTATAATATTCCTATTTTTCTCTGTATTGATGATACATTCCAACTTTGTATCCTCAGCAAATTTCATTAGCATACTCTTACTTTTTGTGCCAGTCATTAATGAAAATATTGAATAAGATTGGTTCCAAGTCTGATCCTTAAGGAACTCCACTAGGAACCCAGTAACCTCCCTCCAGTCTGATAATTCATCTTTCAGCCCAACTCATTGCTTTCTCTCCTTTAGCAAGTTCCTTAGCCCTGGTCTACACTAGGACTTTAGGTCGAATTTAGCAGCATTAAATCGATGTAAACCTGCACCCGTCCACACGATGAAGCCCTTTATTTCGAATTAAAGGGCTCTTAAAATCGATTTCCTTACTCCACCCCTGACAAGTGGATTAGCGCTTAAATCGGCCTTGCCGGGTCGAATTTGGGGTACTGTGGACACAATTTGACGGTATTGGCCTCCGGGAGCTATCCCAGAGTGCTCCGTTGTGACCTCTCTGGACAGCACTCTCAACTCAGATGCACTGGCCAGGTAGACAGGAAAAGAACCGCGAACTTTTGAATCTCATTTCCTGTTTGGCCAGTGTGGCAAGCTGCAGGTGACCATGCAGAGCTCATCAGCAGAGGTGACCATGATGGAGTCCCAGAATCGCAAAAGAGCTCCAGCATGGACCGAACGGGAGGTACGGGATCTGATAGCTGTTTGGGGAGAGGAATCCGTGCTATCAGAACTCCGTTCCAGTTTTTGAAATGCCAAAACCTTTGTCAAAATCTTCCAGGGCATGAAGGACAGAGGCCATAACAGGGACCCAAAGCAGTGCCACGTGAAACTGAAGGAGCTGAGGCAAGCCTACCAGAAAACCAGAGAGGTGAACGGCCGCTCCGGGTCAGAGCCCCAAACATGCCGCTTCTATGATGAGCTGCATGCCATTTTAGGGGGTTCAGCCACCACTACCCCAGCCATGTTGTTTGACTCCTTCAATGGAGATGGAGGCAATACGGAAGCAGGTTTTGGGGACGAAGATGATGATGATGATGATGAGGTTGTAGATAGCTCACAGCAAGCAAACAGAGAAACCGGTTTTCCCGACAGCCAGGAACTGCTTCTCACCCTGGACCTGGAGCCAGTACCCCCCGAACCCACCCAAGGCTGCCTCCTGCACCCAGCAGGCGGAGAAGGGACCTCCGGTGAGTGTACCTTTTAAAATACTATACATGGTTTAAAAGCAAGCATGTGAAAGGATTACTTTGCCCTGGCATTCGCGGTTCTCCTGGATGTACTCCCAAAGCCTTTGCAAAAGGTTTCTGGGGAGGGCAGCCTTATTGCGTCCTTCATGGTAGGACACTTTACCACTCCAGGCCAGTAACACGTACTCGGGAATCATTGTACAACAAAGCATTGCAGTGTATGTTTGCTGGCGTTCAAACAACATCTGTTCTTTATCTCTCTGTGTTATCCTCAGGAGAATGAGATATAATTCATGGTCACCTGGTTGAAATAGAGTGCTTTTCTTCAGGGGACACTCAGAGGAGCCCATTCCTGCTGGGCTGTTTGCCTGTGGCTAAACAGAAATGTTCCCCGCTGTTAGCCACAGGGAGGGGGTAAGGTTGATGGGGTAGCCACGCGGTGGAGGGAGGCAAAATGCGACCTTGTAACGAAAGCACATGTGCTATGTATGTAATGTTAACAGCAAGGTTTACCCTGAAAGAGTGTAGCCACTGTTTTATAAAATGTGTCTTTTTAAATACCGCTGACCCTTTTTTTTCTCCACCAGCTGCATGTGTTTCAATGATCACAGGATCTTCTCCTTCCCAGAGGCTAGTGAAGCTTAGAAAGAAAAAAAAAACGCACTCGCGATGAAATGTTCTCTGAGCTCATGCTGTCCTCCCACACTGACAGAGCACAGACGAATGCGTGGAGGCAAATAACGTCAGAGTGCAGGAAAGCACAAAATGACCGGGAGGAGAGGTGGCGGGCTGAAGAGAGTAAGTGGCGGGCTGAAGACAGGGCTGAAGCTCAAATGTGGTGGCAGCATGATGAGAGGAGGCAGGATTCAATGCTGAGGCTGCTGGAGGACCAAACCAGTATGCTCCAGTGTATGGTTGAGCTGCAGCAAAGGCAGCTGGAGCACAGACTGCCACTACAGCCCCTGTGTAACCAACTGCCCTCCTCCCCAAGTTCCATAGCCTCCACACCCAGACGCCCAAGAACGCGGTGGGGGGGGGGACACTGGCCAACCAGCCACTCCGCCACAGAGGATTGCCCAAAAAAAGAAGGCTGGCATTCAATAAAGTTTAAAGTTGTAAACTTTTAAAGTGCTGTGTGGCATTTTCCTTCCCTCCTCCACCACCCCTCCTGGGCTACCTTGGTAGTCATCCCCCTATTTGTGTGATGAATGAATAAAGAATGCATGAATGTGAAGCAACAATGACTTTATTGCCTCTGCAAGCGGTGATTGAAGGGAGGAGGGGAGGGTGGTTAGCTTACAGGGAAGTAGAATGAACCAAGGGGCGGGGGGTTTCATCAAGGAGAAACAAACAGAACTTTCACACCGTAGGCTGGCCAGTCATGAAACTGGTTTTCAAAGCTTCTCTGATGCGTACCGCACCCTCCTGTGCTCTTCTAACTGCCCTGGTGTCTGGCTGCCCGTAACCAGCAGCCAGGCGATTTAGCTCAGCCTCCCACCGCCCCATAAACATCTCCCCCTTACTCTCACAGATATTGTGGAGCACACAGCAAGCAGTAATAACAGTGGGAATATTGGTTTCGCTGAGGTCTAAGCGAGTCAGTAAACTGCGCCAGCGTGCCTTTAAACGTCCAAATGCACATTCTACCACCATTCTGCACTTGCTCAGCCTGTAGTTGAACAGCTCCTGTCTACTGTCCAGGCTGACTGTGTACGGATTCATGAGCCATGGCATTAAGGGGTAGGCTGGGTCCCCAAGGATACATATAGGCATTTCAACATCCCCAACAGTTATTTTCTGGTCTGGGAATAAAGTCCCTTCCTGCAGCTTTTGAAACAGACCTGAGTTCCTGAAGATGCGAGCGTCATGTACCTTTCCCGGCCATCCCACGTTGATGTTGGTGAAACGTCCCTTGTGATCCACCAGAGCTTGCAGCACTATTGAAAAGTATCCCTTGCGGTTTATGTACTCGGCGGCTTGGTGCTCCGGTGCCAAGATAGGGATATGGGTTCCGTCTATGGCCCCACCACAGTTAGGGAATCCCATTGCAGCAAAGCCATCCACTATGACCTGCACATTTCCCAGGGTCACTACCCTTGATATCAGCAGATCTTTGATTGCGTGGGCTACTTGCATCACAGCAGCCCCCACAGTAGATTTGCCCACTCCGAATTGATTCCCAACTGACCGGTAGCTGTCTGGCGTTGCAAGCTTCCACAGGGCTATCGCCACTCGCTTCTCAACTGTGAGGGCTGCTCTCATCTTGGTATTCATGTGCTTCAGGGCAGGGGAAAGCAAGTCACAAAGTTCCATGAAAGTGCCCTTACGCATGCGAAAGTTTCGCAGCCACTGGGAATCGTCCCAGACCTGCAACACTATGCGGTCCCACCAATCTGTGCTTGTTTCCTGAGCCCAGAATCGGCGTTCCACAGCATGAACCTGCCCCATTAGCACCATGATGCATGCATTGGCAGGGCCCATGCTTTCAGAGAAATCTGTGTCCATGTCCTGATCACTCACGTGACCGCGCTGACGTCGCCTCCTCGCCCGGTATCGCTTTGCCAGGTTCTGGTGCTGCATATACTGCTAGATAATGCGTGTGGTGTTGAATGTGCTCCTAATTGCCAAAGTGAGCTGAGCGGCCTCCATGCTTGCCTTGGTATGACGTCTGCATAGAAAAAAGGCGCGGAACGATTGTCTGCCTTTGCTCTGACGGAGGGAGGGGCGACTGACGACACGGCTTACA
The DNA here is from genome assembly GCF_965140235.1 of Caretta caretta. Classification (NCBI taxonomy): domain Eukaryota; kingdom Metazoa; phylum Chordata; order Testudines; family Cheloniidae; genus Caretta; species Caretta caretta. The sequence goes on from NC_134207.1 coordinate 129,047,055, forward strand.
GGGTTGGCTTCAGGAAGCTAAAATCAACAAAGGGGGTGTCTTTACATCAAGGAGTATTTCAGGCAGGACTTCACGAAGGGTTCCAATAAGAAATGGTGCACCTAAGTTATTGTTCTTATTGGAACAAGGAGGTTAGCCTGGCCTCTGATTGATACATGGCTAGATTTACCTCGCTGCACCTTCTCTGTGAGTGACTGCAATGTGACCTAGAGGAATAAGTCCCCTAGACAGGGGAGGAGGCAAATGAGTACAAAACAAATCTGGTCTATTTCTTGTTTTGATCCACTCCATCTATCTTTTACATCTTTGGCTAGCAGCAGATGGTGCAGAAGGACTGCATGCCATCCACATCTCATGGCTGCTCGGCAGAAGATGGTACAGTATGACTGCTAGCCATCCTCATCTCTTGCCTGCCTGGCAGAAGATGGTACAGTACGACTGCTAGCAATCCGTATCGCCTGCCTGCTCACCATAAGACGGTTCAATAGGACTGACTGCAGGACTAAAGAGAATGACCTGGTCAAGTCACTCCAAATTTAGTCCCTGCGCCCATGTCTGCCCAGGCGCTCCCAGCCAACGTGGCCAGGAGCACCTCGGACACGACGAGAACGGCTACCAGTCATACTGCACCGTCTGCTGCCAGAAGGCAATGGGTTGCTGCTACTGTGTAGCAATGCTGTACCGCGTCTGCCAGCACCCAGGAGACATAGGGTGATGGTTACCTGAGCGGGCTCCATGCTTGCCGTAGTATGGTGTCTGCACAGGTAACTCAGGAAAAAAGGCGTGAAAGGATTGTCTGCCCTTGCTTTCACGGAGGGAGGGAGGGAAGGGGGGCCTGACGATATGTACCCAGAACCACCTGCGACAATGTTTTAGCCCCATCAGGCATTGGGACCTCAACCCAGAATTCCAATGGGCAGCGGAGACTGCGGGAACTGTGGGATAGCTACCCACAGTGCAACGCTCCGGAAGTCGACTCTAGCCTCGGTACTGTGGAAGCACTCCGCCGAGTTAATGCACTAGAGCATTTTCTGTGGGGACACACACACTCGAATATATAAAACCGATTTCTAAAAAAACGACTTCTATAAATTCGACCTTATTCCGTAGTGTAGACATACCCTTATTCACCTTACAATTCTTGTACTGATCCCCATCTTCACAAATAATTTCCCGTGTGGTACCATGTCAAGTGCTTTACTGAGGTCCAAGTATATTAAAGTTTTGCACTTCCTTTTATCTAAAAAAATCGGTTATTTTTTTCAAATAAAGAAATCAGGTTAGTCTGGCATAATCTACCTTTGGTAAAGCCATTTTGCATTGCTTCACCTTTCACATTTACGTCCATGAATTTAATTATTCTGTCCTTCACAATTTGTTCTAAAACTTTGCATATGACTGAGATCAGATTAACAGGTCTGAAAGTGCCCAGATCCCTTTTTTTCTGATTTTTTTTTTTAAACTTAGGTACGACATTAGCTATTCTCCAGTCATATAGTATTGCCCACAAATATATTTTTATTAAAAATCCTTGATAGCAGACTAGCAATCTCATGTGGAAATTCTTTTAGTATTCTAGGGTGGAAATAATCTGGTCCAACTGATTTTAACACATTAAACTCAGTATGGTAATTTTCTTCTACACACTCATTTCCAACAGTCATACTGCCTTTATGTTCCATATTTTATTATTGTTATTGAAAAATGAGTCAAAGTATTCGTTTAGTTTTTGGGTCATGCCTAGATTTTAAATCTCCTTCCCATCCACTTTGCATAGCAGCCTAACCTCATCCTTTCTTTTTTTTTCTTTTTATTTATATAACTAAAACAATTTTATTATTTATTTTAATTTCCTTGGCAAGAACTAATTCAACCTGACTCTTAGCAATTCTGACTTTATTCCTACATTTTCTAACCTCCTAAGTGTAACTTTCTTTGCTTTTCTTCCTTTTTCCATTCCTTATAGTCAGTCTCCTTACTTCTAGTAACCTTTTTGAGGTGGTTATTCATCCAGCTAGGTCTGGAGTCTTTCCCTAGAAGCTTTTTCTCCTTGCTTGGAATTTTGATTTGAAGAAATTCCAAGCCTCCTCCACTTTAAGCCCTTGAGCTCTTCAATCTAGTTGACTTTTTAAACTAATTCTCTTAATTTCCCCCAAATCTTTTGAAGTCAAAAACCATAGTTAACTGCACTGCAATCTGCACTGCACTACAAACTGCACTGCAATCAATGGATTTTTTCCAGCTCTGATCAAGATCCTTTTCAGCCTCCTGTCCACATCTCATATCCTTGCTCCTGACAGACAGTGGACTCTTCTGTTCGAGGGATCTGGTCTGGAGATAGATCTATCGATTATTCTGGCTATGGAGTCCCCGATCCCATAGTCCAGTCCCTTCTTGGTGTTGGTATGAATCTGTTTTTTGTTCTCTCTCTCATTTCCCTATACCTCTTCCTGTATTGGCTCCCCTTCCTTTCTTCCATGCCACCTCATCTTCAACAAGATTAAATTCCATAAATACAAGTGCAAAATACTTCACTTAAGAGGGAAAAATCAAATGCACAACTACAGGTTAGGGAATAATTGGCTGGGTAGTAGTACTGCTGAAAAGGATCTGGGGGTTATAGTGGATCACAAATTTAATACAAGTCAACAATATGATGCAGCTGCCAAAAAGGCTAATATAATTCTGGGGTGTGTTAAGAGGAGTGTTGCATATCAGACATGGGAGGTAATTGTCCCGCTCTACTTGGCACTGCTGTGAATTCTGCTGGAGTATTGTGTTCAATTCTGGGCACCACTTTAAAAAAGTTGTGGAAAAATTGGAGAGAGTCCAGACGAGAGCAACAAAAATAATAAAAGGTTAAGAAAACATGGCCTGGGAGAAAAGGATTTAAAAAAACAAAACAAAAAGAACTAAGCATGTTTAGTCTTGAGAAAAGAAGATCGAGGAGGGACCTGAAAACAGCCTTCAAATTAAGGGCTGTTATAAAGAGGACAGTGATCAGTGAGCTCTTTTTGAATGCCATGTCCACTGAAGGTAAAACAAGAAGTAATGGGCTTAATCTGTAGCAAGGGAGATTTAGGTGAGATACTAGGAAAAAGCTTTCTAACTAAAAGGGTAGTTAAGCTCTGGAATAGCCCTCCAAGAGAGGGGGTTGATTTTTTTTTTTACAGCAGCTGCATATTAAGCAGATGTTCGAGAACTATCCACAATGACTCCAAGATCTCTTTATTGAATGGGAACAGATAATTTAGACCCCATCATTTTATATGTACAGTTGGGATTATGTTTTCCAATGTGTATTACTTTGCATTTATCAACATTGAATTTCATCTATTATTTTGTTGCCCAGTCACCCAGTTTTGCGAGATCCTTTAGTAACTCTTTGCAGTCTGCTTTGGACTAAGCTATCTTAAATAGTTTTGTATTGTCTGCACATTTTGCCATTCACTGTTTACTCCTTTCTCCAGATCAGTATAGATCCCAGTACACACCCCTGAGGACACCACTATTTAGCTCTTTCCATTCTGAAAACTGACCATTTATTCTTACTCTTTGTTTCCTATCTTTTAACTTATTACTAATCCAGGAGAGGACACTCCCTCTTATTCCATGACCCTTTTCCATATTCTTGTTGACCCCCTCAAAGAATTCTAGTATATTGGTGAGCCATGATTTCGCTTTACAAACCCATGTTGACTCTTCCCCAAGAGATCACAGTCATCTATGTGTCTGATAATTCTGTTGTTTACTATAGTTTCAACCAGTTTGCCCTGTACTGAAGTCAGGCTTACCAGCCTGTAATTGCCAGGATTGCCTCTGGAGCCTTTTTAAAAAATTGGCATCACATTAGTTATCCTCCAGTTGTCTGGTACAGCAGCTGATTTAAATGATAAGTTATATACCACAGTTACTAGTTCTGCAATTACACATTTGAGTTCTTTCTGAACTCTTGAGTGAATACCATCTGGTCCTGGTGACTTATTACTGTTTAATGTATCAGTTTGTTCCAAAAATTCCTGTAATGACACCTCAGCCTGGGACAGTGCCTCAGATTTGTCATCTACAAAGAATGGCTCAGGTTTGTGAATCTCCCTCATATCCTCACTAATGAAGACTGATGCAAAGAATTCATTTAGTTTCTCTGCAATGGCCTTATCTTCCTTGAGTGTTCCTTTAGAATCTTGATAATCCAGTGGCCCAACTGGTTGTCAAGTAGGCTTTCTGCTTCTGATGTACTTAAACATTTTTTTTGCTGTTACTTTTTGAGTCTTTAGCTAGATGTTCTTCAAATTCATTTTGGCCTCCCTAATTATATTTTTATATGTCACTTGTCAGAGTTTATGCTCCTTTCTATTTTCTTCAATAGGATTTAACTTCCACTTTTAAAAAGGATGCTTTTTTGCCTCTAGCTGCTTCTTTTACTTTTTTTTTTTTTTGTCCTCTACTATGTTCATTTAAATTGAGCCTCTATAATGGTGTTGTAAAAAAAGTTTCCATGAAGCTTTCAGGGATTTCACTTTAGGCACTGTACCTTTTTAATTTCTGTTTAACTAACTTCCTCATTTCTGTGTGGTTCCACTTTCTGAAATTAAATGCTATCATGGTGGGCTGCTTTGGTGTGTCCCCCCAAACAGACATAGAGGAATTTTAAATTTTATTATGTTATGGTCACTTTTACCAAGCAGTTAATCTATATTCACCTATTAGACCAGTGCTCCACTTATGACTAAATCAAGAATTGCCTCTCCTCTTGTGGGTTCCAGGACTAGCAGTACCAAGAAGCAGTCATTTAAAGTGTAAAGAAACTTTATCTCTGCGTCCCATCCGAGGTGACATGTACCAGGTGACAGTCAACACAGGGATAATTGAAATCCCCCATTATTATTGAGTTTTATTTTTATAGCCTCTCTAATCTTTTTGAGCATTTCTCAACCGCTATCACAATCCTGGTCAGGTGGTCAGTAGTATATTCCTACTCCTGTATTCTTATTATATAAGCATAGAATTACTATCCATAGAGATCCTCTGGTACAGGTCTGTTCATTTACTGCTTTTACTTCATTTGACTCTATGCTTTCTTTCACATATAGTGCCACTCCCCCACCAGTATGATCTATTCTGTCCTTCCGATATATTTTGTAGCCTGGTTTTACTGTGTCCCCTTGATTATCTTCATTCCACCGAGTTTCTATTATATCAATATCCTCATTTAATATGAGGAATTCAATTCACCCATCTTAGACTTCTAGCATTTGTATATAAGCACTTCAAAAATTGTCATTTTTTAGTTGTCTGCCATTATGTGATGTAATTGAATGGGACTCTTTTTCATTTGATTGTTTCTCATCAGGTCCAACCCATATTTTAGCATCTTTTATCATCTCCTCCTTACTAGGTCATAGAGAATCTCCATTAATAGATCCTCCCCTAAGGGATGTCTCTGTCCAAACCACGTTCTCCTCTACACCTGTCGACTTTCCCACAGCCCTTAGTTTAAAAACTGTTCTATGTTAAAACTATTTTAATTTTACCAACAATCCAGGTTCATTTTAGTTTTGATGAAGCCCATCCTTCCTGTATGGGCACCCCCTTTCCCAAAAGGTTATCCACTTCCTAATAAATCTAAACCCCTCTTCCCTACACCATTGTCTCATTCATTCATTGAGAGCCTGAAGTTCTACCTATCTAACTGGCCCTGTGAGCGGAACTGGAAGCATTTCAGAAAATACTACTATGGAAGTTCTGGACTTCAATCTCTTACCTTGCAGCCTAAACGTTTCTCCTATCCTTCCCTATGTCATTGGTACCTACATGTACCATGACCACTGGCTCCTCTCCAGCACTACACATACGTCTGTCTAGATGTTTCAAGAGATCCCCAGTCTTTGCACCTTTTAGACAAGTCAGAATGCAGTTTTCCTGGTCTTTGCAACTCCAACTATCTATGTTTCTAATGCTCGAATCCCCCATTATTATTAACTATCTCTTCCTAATAACTGGTGTTCTCTCCCCCAAAGACATATCCTCAGAGCGAGAGGATATCATGACATCTTCTGGAAGAAGGATCCCTACTATCTGATCATTTCCATCTGCTCCAGTTTGATACTCTCCTTCGCTGAGACTTTCATCTTCCTCAGGGTTCGGGTCGGGGGGCACATTTTCACTTATTTAATTATAAGGAAATGTAATCTGAGTACAGCAGAAAATTCAAAAAGTATTCAAGCTATTTTTAAAAGAAAAATTATACATGCAAATTCTTGCTCAGGGATGATGGAGTATTAGGGGGCAGAGGAGTGGAGGAGTGAAAAGGAGATGGGCTGGGTCTGTAGCAAGTAAGGAGGAGACTGTTATGTTCAGAGAGATGTAACACAGAGAACAGGAGCAGCTAATGGGAATTTTGCGAGGGAGTTCTCCAAGAGAAGAAGGAGCGACTACATGACCATTGGGGTGAGTTTGTTGTCTTCAGTCTGTGTGTGGTGTGTGCTTGCTGCTTGGCTGAAGTATGTAATGTGGTCTGTTTGTTTGGGGGACTGTGTGCTGAGCCTAGTGGCCTGCTAGGAAAGGCTAAGAGCTTCTTAATGAGGCTTTGATCCCCAAGCCCTTTAGCACCCATCAATCCTTAACCAAGGGGCGGGGCTATTCAGGGAGAACCGGAGTTTAACATGCCCAGTCCTAAGCAATCAGAGGAGCTAGCAAACGGGGGAGTTTTGCAAGGGAGCTTAGAAGGGGAATGGGAGAGTCTGGGGGACGAGACACACTTCATTAATGTTCTTTAAACTTAAGGCAGTAAACACCCCCTGATGGTTGATTTTTAGCCTGATCCATAAGATGTTGAACAAAAAGAGCTCTTGTTAATTACTATTCAGGATGACTTTAGGAAATCTTTACATTTTAAAATGTTTTGACAGCCTCTTAAAATAATCTGGATATTGGTAGCAGATAATTATATCAGTCTACCATCAATTCTCACTCTCACTGATGCAGTTCACCAGAATTAACTGGAAGATATGTGATCATTAGGAACTGTTACATGTAATATCATATTTGGAGGTAAAATGGATTATTCAAACTTTGTCTTGATTAGAGCTCTACAAACCGTGCAGCTCAAATTATAAAAATACCCAAACTCAGCACTGGACAGAGGTTCGACTTCCATCTCCATGAATCAGCACTGACTCATTTGAATTCTCTTTGCGTTCATGAACTACCTGAGAAAGTTTTTAGATTCTTATTCTGTTGAATTATTCTCTAATTTTAATTGCTGTCTGATTACTCAAATTTTATCAGGCAACTGTTTATGGTATGTTCTGAGTTTTAACCTGATTCCTTACATGGGGCAAATCATAGGATGACAGTTACATGTTTTATTTTCCCCTGGTACCCCAGTTGGCCCATTTGTTTAGGATGGTTAGCCCAATGCAGTGGAAGCCATTTTCACCTGGTTTCTCAGACCCTGCATTCAGTCAAGCCTGATCTGTATGGGAAAAGGAATGCATTTCTTCTGTGGCTGTGACTGAGAAGTAAGTAAGGCTGTGGCTTAAAACATTACCTTCTCTAATTCCCTCAGTTCTTGGGCACTGCCTCTTAATTATGTTGGCACACATACATCTCAGTTTTAGAAGGAAAACTTTCCCTGAGCTCATTTTTGGTTTGCCAGATTAAAGCTATAACACTTAAGGCAAACACTGGCAATGTGGGTTTGCACAGATGCTATATCAAACCAAATCAGATGGATTCACACAATTCTAATTCTAGTGGAGTAGGCTCTTTAATTATTAATGGGGACTTAACCAAACTCCCTTAACGTTTGAAATGCCCAACATTATATCCCATGAACCTCCCTCCCTACAAACACAGTTTTACTTGACCTCAGCTGCCTCTCCCCCTTTTTTGGTGTGTAATGATGACACCAAGCCACAGTCTCCTCCTAAAGACCTATCCTTGTAATGTATGAAAACTAGAGGCATGGAAAGACTGGGTAAATGTAAAGATAAAAGGGAACATCTGACTTTCCAAAAGGCTGAATTTGAGAGTTAGAGATAAGAGCAAAAGTAAATAATAAGTTGCTGACAGTTGAAGAGCACTTCATTAGCATACCTAACAGCACCAGGTGCCATATTTTTGGGTGCTGTTGCCACTTTTAGATTAATATGAAAAAAGTATTTCAGAGACAAATGCATTCCTGTTATCACACATAAGCAAATGATCTTGGTGTGAAGAAAACATAGGAAGAATAGTAAGAAGTCAATATGACTGTATCAGGAGCATTTTAATGATCTAAAATCAAAAGGAAACCTACAAAAAGTTTAAATGTGAACAGATTGCTAAGGATAAGTACAAAAGACTAGCACAGACTTATAGATCCATAGATTCCAAGGACAAAAGGTACCATTGTGAACGTCTAGTTTGACCTGTATAACACATGCCATAGAAGTCTTCAAAATGATTTCTCTTGAAAAAGAACATATCTTAAAAACAAAACAAAAAAACAATATCATTTAAAAATTGCCAGTGACGGAGAATCCTTCTTTTTCCAGTCTGAATTTGTCTAGCTTCAATTTCCAGCCATTGGATTGTGTAATTCCTTTCTCTTCTAGACTGAAGAGCCCATTGTCAAATACTTGTTCCCCATGTAGGTATTTATTGACTGTGATCAACTACCCCATAATCTTCTCTTTGTTAAAATAAATAGATGGAGCTCATTGAATCTATCTATCTATAAGGCATGTTTTCTAATCCTTAATCATTCTAATGGTTCTTCTCTGAACCTTCTCTAATTTATCAACATTCTTCTTGAACTGTAGACACCAGAACTGAACACAGTATTCCAGCTGTGGTTGTATCAGTACTAAATACAGAGGTAAAATAATCTCTCTACTCCTACTTGAGATTCCCCTGTTAATGAATTAAAGGATCTCATTAGTCCTTTTGGCCACAGCCTCTCACTGGTTGCTCATGTTCAGCTGATTATCCACCATGACCCCCAAATATTTTTCAGAGTCTCTGCATACCAGGATAGAGTCCTCAATTCTTTGTTCCTAGATTTATACATTTACAATTAGCCATTTTAAAAATCTATTGTTTGCTTGTGCCAAGCTTACCAAGTGATCTAGATCACGCTGTCAGAGACCTGTCCTCTCTATTATTTTCACTCCTCTAATTTTTGTGTCATCCTCAAACTTTATCAGTGATGATTTTGTATTTTCCTTCAGGTCAGTTATAAAAATGTTAAATAGTGTAGCGCCAAGAACCAATTTGTGCAGGACCCCACTAGAAATGCATCCTTTCGATAATGATTCCTTATTTACCATTAAATTTGGAGACCTATCAGTTAGCCATCTTTGAATCCATTTAATATGTGCCATGTTAATTTTATATCGTTCTCATTTTTAAACTAGATGTTTAAACTACTACTAAAGTGTTGTCTAATACCATGTCAAGTGCCTTGCAGGATATTACATCAACACTATTACGTTTATCAACCAAACTCATCGGAAAAAAAATCATATTAGTTTGACAGGATCTATTTTCTATAAACCCATATTGATTATCATTGATTATATTACCCTCCTTTAATTCTTTATTAATTAAGTCCTGTACCAGTCATGCCATTATCCAGGAGGTGTGATCCTTACCTGGAGCCTGTGTCCAAGATATTATGGAAAGGTTGCTGAGACTCATCCATCCCTTTGACCACTACCCCATATGGCTCATCCACGTGGACACTAATGATACTGCCAGGTATGACTCTGAGCACACCAGCAGGGACTACAGGACTCTGGGACCAATGGAATGAGTTGGGGGTGGAGGTTGTGTTCCAGTTGACGGTAAGGGCCTAGACAGGAACACATGGCTGAGCAGATAGTGTATATAGGAGAGCTTTAGCTTCCTTGACCACAGGATGCTATTCCAGGAAGAAGGTATTCTGGGAAAAAATGAGATCCACCTACCCAAGAAGGGGAAGAATATCCTTATGCACTGAGTCGCCAAACTAGGCTCAAATGATAAAAGCAAGAGAAAGATGAAGGAAAGTGTAGATCCCCTACTTATTTGGGAAGGAGCACCAACAAGTGATGACATCAAGAAAGCTAAGGTTTAATGCCTATTTTGCTTCAGTCTTCATTAAAAAGGTTAATGGCAACCAGATACTCAACACAATTAATATTAACAACAAGGGGGAGGGAACACAAGACAAAATAGGGGGGGTGGAAACAGGTTAACAAATATTTAGTTAAGTGAAATGTATTCAAGTTGGAAGAGCCTGATGAAATTTATTGTAGGGTACTTAAGAATCTACCTGAAGCAATCTTGGAACTGTTAGCAATTACCTTCAAGAACTCATGGAGTATGAGTGAGGTCTCAGAGGATTGGAGAAGGGCAATCACCGTACCTAGCTTTAAAAAGGGTAGAAAGAGAACTTGGGGAATTATAAAACACTTTGATAGCTGGAAAGATACTGGAGAAAATTATTAAACAATCAATTTGTAAGCACCTAGAGAATAATAGAGTGATAAGGAATAGCCAGCATGGATTTGTCAAGAACAAAAAAACCTATTTCTCTCTTTGACAAGGTTACTGACCTTAAGTGTAGTCAGTAGATGTGATTTATCTTAATTTGTAGTACTGCTTTTAATGGTCCCACATGACAGCCTCATAAGCAGTGGTCTCGATTAAATTACTATAAGCTGGGTGCACAACTGGTTGAAAGAACATACTCAAAGAATAGTTACCAATGTTTCTCTGTCAGACTGGGAGGAAGCATCTAGTGGGTTTCTGCAGAGGTGAGTACTGGGTCCAGTACTATTGAATATTTGCATTAATGACTTGGATAATGGAGTGGAGAGAGTGCTTATAAAGTTTGCAGATGACACCAAACTAGAAGGGAGTGCAAGCACTTGGGAGGACAGGATTAGAATTCCAAACAACCTTGATAAATTGAAGATTTGGTCTGAAATCAACAAGATGAAATTCAATAAAGACAAGTGCAAACTACTACACCAAGGAAGGAAAAATCAAATTCAGTTACAAAATATGGAATAACTGTCTATGTAGCAGTACTGCTGAAAAGGATCTTGGGGTTATAGTGGGTCTCAAATTGAATATGAACCAAGAGTGTGATTACAGTGACAAAAATGGCTAATGCATTCTAGTGTGTAATAACAGGAGTGTCATATGTATGACCCAGGAAATAATTGTCCTACTCTAGTTGGCACTGGTGAGGCCTCAGCTGAAGTACTGTGTCCAGTTCTGGGTGCCACTCTTTAGGAAAGATGCTCACAAAGTGGGGAGAGTTCAGAGAAGAGGATATAGAAATGTTAAAATGTTAAGAAAAGCTCACCTATGCAGAAAGCTTAATAAAATGGCATGTTTAGTCTTGAGAAAAGAAAATTGAGGGGAAACCTGCTAAGTCTTCAAAATGTTAAGGGGTTTTATAAAGAGGAGAGTATCAATTGTCCCTGTCCTTAGGGCTAGGACAAGAAGTAATGGGTTTAATGTTCAGCAAGGGATATTTAGGTTAGATATTAAGGAAAAAATCTAGCTGTAAGGGTAGTTAACTCTGGAATAGGCTTCCAAGGGAAACTGTGGAATCCCCATCATTGGAGGTTTTTAAGAACAGGTTAGAGAAACACCATTCAGGGATGGTCTAGGTTTACTTGGTCTTGCCTGGGAACAGGAGGATGAACTAAATGACCTCTCAAGGTCCCTTTCAGCTCTTCATTTCTATGACTTTATAATTGAGTATATCAGTGGGATTCATATTTATTCTTCAGTCTTGTAATCAGAGAATAAAGCCAAAGTTCATGAGTTGTTGAGTGTAAGCCCTTTTTCTCTTACACATGAAATTATATATTTTTTCCCTAATCCACGTCTGTGGCACGCTGTTTTAATTACATTAAGTTCAGTATGATACTAATATACAAGTAGAGGAGGCTGAACACTGGGGAACACTTGCTGATATTTTCTTTTAAATACTAGGCCTTTGGGTTGATTAAAAAGGAATGTTGAGCCCTTAAGTATTTGTGAAGCTTTTAAACTATTATTCTTGAATTAATTGAGTACATACACTGAATAAGTGTATGTGATCAATTCTCATTTTAGACATTAAATGCGTTTCTCTGACAGACATTTGGAAGCTCATATCAACATGGCATACTTAAAATAAATCTATAAATTGCTATTTGTTTACTTGTGATACTGAGGAAATATTTTGCGTATCAAGTAGATTTACAATAATGGCTTTGATTTGCAAAGTTTTCTGAAGCAAAAGTCAATGGATTTTATATTTGGTACACACTATCTGACTAGCTGTACAAGCAAGTAAGCTAGGTGTAGCAAAAGACCCAAAATGTCATTGTAGTACTCATAAATTAGAATTTGTGCATTATAGTAATTCAATGTGAATGTAAGATCTGGATGTTTTCCTGCGCCCTGGCCCTTTAAAGTGTAGATCTATGCCAAAAAGGTCAAAGGTGAACAGCTCTGGTGCATGTGGACGGAAGTGTTAGATGCTCCTAAAAGACTGTCTGGCAGTGGGACATGTGCAAGATGTTTGCATATGTTTGTTGGATTTTGACAAAAGTTAATAAAGTGGTTGGGTCTAAAACAGTGGTATAATTAGTACCACTTGTGTGACCTATCACACAGCTACGTGCAGTTGGGGAGGGGGTTCCACTCTAGGCCAGGTAAAGATCATCCATGGGTAGGAGTGGTGAAGTCTAATTTCATGGGATCCTGGTGCAGCCAATCAACAGCATCTAAGCCTGCTGTGTGTCTCCACTCTTCCCCCCATTGCAGGTCACAGTTCAGAGCAACTGCACCTATATTCCTCCTCTGTCATCCACCAAAGCACCCACTCAAGGCTCCTGCCTCCTCAGCCATCACCTCTCTTGCGTAGAGACCCACATCTCTCCTTGCTCACCTGTTTTTTTAGCAGGCTCCATAGTTCCCTCCTACACTATAATATCCCTAGCAAGCCAGATTGCCTAAACAGGCCAGTGTCTGTGTTTTGCTTTCTCTTCAGACTTTGTGAACAACTGTAATCACCACAAGTTATCACACACCTCATTCTAAGCAAGCACAGTTATTCTTAAGATAAAAACATTACAGAGAAAGCATATTAAAATCAATAAAATAACTTACACACACACAAAAAAGCTTACCAGAGGTCACCCCAACTCTAACTTTGGACTCTGATAGGTGTCAATTTTTCCAAACCAGCAACTGGGTTTTTCCTATGGTTGCAAGTGCATAATTGTCTCAGATTCAGAACCAGAGGAACCATGAATAATTCAGTCTTTCCTTCATACAGGTTGGGCCTTTGATCTTGACCTCTTGTAACAGGTGATCAGCAGACAATGGCCCACTCCTCAGGGTATAGTTTCAAAAGTTTTGCATAATCAGGGGTGGGGAATTTACATTAACCTCTCCTTAGGTATGTCCCAGGACATTTACTGAACACTTCTTGTCCCAAAAGCCCATTCTTGTTTGGCAAATAGTTCAATATAGTCCTTTGATCATCCAGGCCTTAGATCACATCTCCCCACTGAGATATCACATACAATCCTGGCCTGCAATAATACATAAACTTTGCATTTAGCATAATGAACCCCAGGAATACTTAGACTTAATTCAATAAGTTTTTTTTCAAGGATATGGCAGGAATCTTCCAACCCCTTTCCCTGCTCAGACAAACAACCTACAAAACACCCCCCCACTCCCCCCCCAAAAAAAAAATCAAAAGAAGTTTCTGCACAAAATATAGCTCCACCACTGGCTTTTAAAACATAGCAGGTGTATGCCATTATGTACAGCAAGTCCATAGTGGGAACGTGTGCATAGTGCAGAACTATATCACCCTGCAGATCTAAAGAGTGCCTAGTATCTTTCCCTTCATTATCTAAAAAGGGCTCATTTACTATGGTATCTGCCACATATATAGTTGTTGGTATATGCCATATGTGGATATTATTGATTTCAATTATTAATGATATGGCTGTGCAGCAGCCAGGTCAAAATGAAACCGTTTGGTAGAAATGGTTTTAGATCTTCACACTTAATTCTTTACTTGATTGCTAAATGAGTCAGATACCTCTCATCTTCCTCTTCATTGCTATTGATGTATATTTGTAACTGAAAACTTTAAGGACTTATCACTCATACTTATACTGAGCAGTTGTTACTCCAGGAGTAGTCTCATGAAGCTCAGTGAGACTAGTGATATGGGTATGCACTGCTCGGCTTCAGGAGGGGAAGCAGAATCAAGTGATAATTAAAACAAATCAGTGTTAGACACGTTCATTCGTGCAATAATGACATGCCATGCCTGGCAGCTGTGTAATATTTCATGTTTGCTGACAGATGTGTACTTAATGCTCAAACACTGAGGAAAGTTTTCTTTATTCTGTAGCAAGACTTCCTGCCACTTTGAAAGTAAGTAGTTTTGCTTTTTTTTTCTTTTTCCTTGTCAGTGTATTGCTCATCTTGCAGCATCTGCTGCTGATCTACAAGTCTAATTTTTTTTTTTTTGGGGGGGGGGGGGGGGACAAATCACCTTTTGGCTATTTTGAAAATGTGGTAAAACATTGTCTGCATTTAATAACTCATTAGAAGCTCACCACGTAACACTAGTGGCACAAAGGAAAATATTCCTATATGTCAAAAGAAGATTAGGCAGACCCTCTCACCAGTATCAGGAATCCAAATTGGGAATTCTAGAAACATTGAAGACACTTTGAGGCCAGCATGAGGTTACACTCCAGTGGAGATACTGCCAGGTAGACTGTGCTGAACATTCATCAGATAAAATGTGAGCCATTGACAGTGATAAGTAAAGTTAAGTCGGTGGCAAGTTATTTAGGGATACCCTCGTGTTGGGTGTGCAGTGCAGGTGGAAAAAGATTAGGGAGTTAGCCTTTCCTGCCCTTCGTGCAGCCACTATATAGACTGGGAAGAATTGTGTTCACTGTATTTAGGTACTGCTCCCTGATTATTCTGCTAGGGGTGTATTATAGCCCAAAGTAGTCAAGGAAGGGTAAGCAGAGATATTGCCAGAAGAGGAGGCTGGTTGTACAAGGGATGGAAGGGAGAAAGTGTGCTGTGTCTCTTAAAGAGAGTAGCAGCTTTTGTTTTTCTCTGCACAAAACCCACAGAAGTATTTTGATTATTTAGGACCTGGTTTTCATGGCTATGAATCACCTGCATCTACCATAGACTTCAACTGGATTTTTGGGTGCTCAGCACAAATGAAAATCAAGCCCGGTTTGCTCTTACAGTTGCAACTTTGAGGGTGTGCCACCAACTAATGCCCCCCAGATCATATACCAAATGAACAGTGGTCTCTCTCAATTGTATTGGTCCTCCATTATCATCTAAAAAGACAAACCAAACTATGCCTTCCGAGTTGACATGCTCCTGGAATATTTGCGATGCATTTACTCCCAGCATAGCTTTATTGGAGCTGGAAGTGTGGTTTAGCCATATCTAACTCTTATAACAACACCCTTTTCATAATTTGGTTTATCCAGTACAATGGAGGTAACTTTGGTGCACCTGCATTCTTAACCCATATGTGTTCAGAAGCACCCAGCCCAGACTGCAATATTAAAATGAGACTTCTTTTTTTGAGGGGGATTTCACTTGTCCTGTGTACAACTATTGTGAATTGTTTATATTTATGTGGAAGTTCTCTGAACTTTATTGGATTTTACAAACTGGTAAACAAGTTATTTTGTCCAGTTACTCTTGTATCTTAGCAGTGTGCTATGTGCCCTCATCTATCCCACCATAAACACTAAGGTTCAGGCTCACTGCACTATGCTTATGACACTACATGGTTCTTCTTTGGTTCAACCTGGTTTGTGTGCATCTCTGTTGCTACCATGTCCTTGAATTAAAACAGGTGTCTCTATTTATTCTGCTGAGTAATTCAACTTTTTTGAACTGCAGATAAGCTTATTTTGAGGAAACACTATAAAAGCAACACTGAATTTGGTAATAACATAGTCAGTTGATAGAAATTCACTTTGGGATAGACCGTAGCTAGGCCTCATGTGAATTAGAATCTATAAGACTGTGTTACTTGTGTACTTTTTCATCCCCTGACAGTCATTAGCTCATGGATGATGTTTTTAATTCTTTAGACACTGTGTAAAAACAAACAAAAAAACCAAACATCTGTACAGTGCTATTTTGACCTTTCAGTGTTCTTTATTTTAATGGGTGACCATTTTCTGCTTTCACAACACTTACAACCTCTGAGGATTTATAAGGGATAATGGTCAGCCAGTAAAAACACATAGTACAAACATAGGTTTTATAGGATATTTCACTTTCTGTCTGTCATCTTGTATTATAAAGAAAATGAGACAAACATTTACTGTAAGACTAATAGTGCTTCCCCATTCAGATGTTTGTAGTTGGGTAACTTTCTCTGTAAAGATTCTGCAGTACAAGGGTCTTTAATTGGTGTCTATATATATTCTCAGAAGAATTCTCTCTCTCTCTCTCTCTCTCTCTCTCTCTCTCTTTCATTATATTGCAGTGTTGATTATTTTGTTTGTCTTGTTAATAAAATTACTAATAAGAAAGAAGGTATCCGATGGTTCCTTGTGTGCTCCTCAAGGCCCTCATTCTAATGATAAACTCACTACTGTACCTGATCTGGAGGCCAAACCCTCACAGACCACTGCATACTAAATTCGCTAAATTATAGTTAACTTTAGAATTAAAGATTTGTAACAACATATTTGTTTGGAGGAGCTCTTTTCATAGAGACATAATTAAAAAGAAATCTTAAATTGTGGACAAAAGAGGTTTTATATCAAGGTATTGAGGGGAAAAAAACTCCAAACCATGGCTTTTTACTCATCCTGAACCTGCATGGAGATCATAACTCCGTGACATCAGTTTGTTACTAAGGTGTAACAGGCGGTGGACCATGGGATGAAGGCCTGGGCACCAGTGTGTATGTTACAGCCCTTGGACTGTCTTAAAGAGCTGAAGGGTACAAGTTTAGCAATCTGTTACCCTGTGCATATGGTGTATCAGAACTTGGAGTCAAAACCAAAAACAGTATCTTGGAAGTGTACTCATGTCACTCTGTACATACCAAAGTGAATAGCCTTGTTGAAGCAATTGAAACTATTTTTGTGGTAAGCATTGTTTGGTTGAGTCAAGAGTAGGATCTTAAAACTGTAGCTGTTTCTATTAATTGCTTATGTCAATGAAAGGCTTGTGTAAAAGGCAAGAAACAAGTGTCAAACTTGTCATGCTTACTAACGAGATCTCTGTCTCATCCTTGGAAAGAACAAACTCTCTAATTCATTTCAGAGTGGTAGCTGTGTTAGTCTGTATCAGCAAAAAGAATGAGGAGTACTTGGGGCACCTTAGAAACTAACAAATTTATTTGAGCATAAGCTTTCGTGGGCTAAATCCACTTCATCGGATGCATGCTGTGGAAAATACAGTAGAAAGATATATATACATATATACACAGAACATGAACAAATGGGTGTTGTCATACACACTACAATGAGAGTGATCAATTAAGGTGAGCTATTATCAGAAGGAGAAAAAAAACCTTTTGTAGTGATAATCAGGATGGCCCATTTCCAACAGTTGATGAGAAGGTGTGAATAACAGTGGTGGGGGGAATAAGCATGGGGAAATAGTTTTACTTTGTGTAATGACCCATCCACTCCCAGTCTTTATTCAAGCCTAATTGAATGGTGTCTAGTTTGCAAATTAATTACAATTCAGCAGTCTCTCTTTGGAGTCTGTTTTTGAAGTGTTTTTGTTGTAATATTGCGACTTTTAGTTCTGTAATTGAGGAACATGGGAGGTTGAAGTGTTCACCAACTGGTTTTTGAATGTTATAATTCTTGATGTCTGATTTGTGTCCATTTATTCTTTTACATAGAGACTGTCTGGTTTCGCCAATGTACGTGGCAGAGGGGCATTGCTTGCACCTGATGACATATCACATTGACAGATGTGCAGGTGAACAAGCCTCTGATAGTGTGGCTTATGTGATTAGGTCCTATGATGGTGTCCCCTGAATAGATATGTGGACAGAGTTGGCAACGGGCTTTGTTGCAAGGATAGGTTCCTGGGTTAGTGAATGGGTCATTACACAAAGTAAAACTATTTCCCCATGCTTATTAGAGACGTACGCTAAGGGCTGCATTAGGCAGGCTATGTTGGTGAGTATCTGAGTGTCTGTTGTGGGGACAGTTTGACAGTTTGACCGTGTGCTTGATTCGTTGTTTGAAAAGTGTGAATTGGGAGTACTTTGTTCCAGGTGAGCCTTGAGTGGGCCTGACTGTTATAAAAAGCCAGTCAGCTGTGAACCAGCTGAGCGGCGAACAGCAGAGCGGCGAACAGAGGGAGTTTGCCTGGGAGTTCGCCTGGGGAGAGCCTACTGAGGCTTACATCTTGCTGGCGTCTCTGAGTAGTTACTGCAACTCCTGAGGAAGCTCGTAGAAGAAAGGCAATATGGATGGGGAGCATTCAGCTGTTGTGACCTGCACTGGATGTGCCATGTTTGTCTTTCTTCCACAGGACAGAAGCGACTTTGTCTGTACAAAGTGCAAGCTGGTCTTCATATTGGAAGAGAAGTTTCAAGGTCTGGAAAAACAAGTATCGACCCTGCGTTGCATAAGAGAAACTGAAGATTTCCTGGACAGACATCAGGATATGCTTCTACGGACACAATATTCTGAAGATTCAGAGCAGGCTGCGCAGCGGGGACAGGAGGATGGTGAAGAAATTTGGCAGCATGTGACCTCCAGAAGAAGAAAGGGGAGTGCCCATGTACCAGCAACACAGATACAGGTAAGTAACCATTTTCATCTTCTCTCCACAGATACTAATGCAGAGAGTGGACCAGATGATACATCTGAGGGAAGGGAACAGAAGGAGACTCCACTGATTGGAAGGCATGAGATGCACTGTCCTAGGGATGGGGGTTCTATGACCACCGCTCCCAAGAGAAGGAGGCTGGTGGTTGTGGTCGGGGACTCTCTCCTCAGGGGGACTGAGTTTTCTATCTGCTGCCCTGTCCGGGAAAACCGAGAAGTCTGCTGCTTGCCAGGAGCTAGGATTCACGATGTGACAGAGAGACTGCCGAGACTCATCAAGCCTTCGGATCGCTACCCCTTCCTGCTTCTCCACGTGGGCACCAATGATACTGCCAAGAATGACCTTGAGCGGATCACTGTGGACTACATGGCTCTGAGAAGAAGGATAAAGGAGTTTGAGGTGCAAGTGGTGTTCTCGTCCATCCTCCCCGTGGAAGGAAAAGGCCTGGGTAGAGACTGTTGAATTGTGGAAGTCGACAAATGGCTACACAGGTGGTGTCAGAGAGAAGGAAGTTCTTTGATCATGGGATGGTGTTCCAAGAAGGAGGAGTGCTAGGCAGAGACGGGCTCCACCTAACGAAGAGAGGGAAGAGCATCTTTGCAAGCAGGCTGGATAACCTAGTGAGGAGGGCTTTAAACTAGGTTTGCCGGGGGAAGGAGACCAAAGCCCTGAGGTAAGTGGGGACGTGGGATAATGGGAGGAAGCATGAGCAGAAGAGTGCGAGAGGGGAGGTCTCCTGCCTCATAGTGAGAAAGAGGGGCGATCAGCGAGTTTTCTTAAGTGCCTGTACACAAACGCAAGAAGCCTGGGAAACAAGCAGGGAGAACTGGAAGTCCTGGCACAGTCAAGGAATTATGATATGATTGGAATAACAGAGACTTGGTGGGATAACTCACATGACTGGAGTGCTGTCATGGATGGATATAAACTGTTCAGGAAGGACAGGCAGGGCAGAAAAGGTGGGGGAGTTGCATTGTATGTAAGACAGCAGTATGACTGCTCAGAGCTCCGGTATGAAACTGCAGAAAAAACTGAGTGTCTCTGGATTAAGTTTAGAAGTGTGAGCAACAAGGGTGATGTCGTGGTGGGAGTCTGCTATAGACCACTGGACCAGGGGGATGAGGTGGACGAGGCTTTCTTCCGGCAACTAATGGAAGTTACTAGATCGCAGGCCCTGGTTCTCATGGGAGACTTCAATCACCCTGGTATCTGCTGGGAGAGCAATACAGCGGTGCACAGACAATCCAGGAAGTTTTTGGAAAGTGTAGGGGACAATCTCCTGGTGCAAGTGCTGGAAGAACCAACAAGGGGCAGAGCTCTTCTTGACCTGCTGCTCACAAACCGGGAAGAATTAGTAGGGGAAGCAAAAGTGGATGGGAACCTGGGAGGCAGTAACCATGAGATGGTCAAGTTCAGGATCCTGACACATGGAAGAAAGGAGAGCAGCAGAATATGGACCCTGGACTTCAGAAAAGCAGACCTTGACAACCTCAGGGAACTGATGGGCAGGATCTCCTGGGAGAATAACATGAGGGGGAAAGGAGTCCAGGAGTGCTGACTGTATTTTAAAGAATCCTTATTGAGGTTACAGGGACAAACCATCCCGGTGTGTCGAAAGAATAGTAAATATGGCAGGTGACCAGCTTGGCTTAACAGTGAAATCCTTGCTAATCTTAAACACAAAAAAGAAGCTTACAAGAAGTGGAAGATTGGACAAATGACCAGGGAAGAGTATAAAAATATTGCTTGGGGATGCAGGAGTGAAATCAGGAAGGCCAAATCACACCTGGAGTTGTAGCTAGCAAGAGATGTTAAGGGTAACAAGAAGAGTTTCTTCAGGTATGTTAGCAACAAGAAGAAAGTCAAGGAAAGTGTGGCCCCTTACTGAATGAGGGAGGCAACCTAGTGACAGAGGATGTGGAAAAAGCTAATGTACTCAATGCTTTTTTTTGCCTCTGTCTTCACCAACAAGGTCAGCTCCCAGACTACAGCACTGGGCAGCACAGCATGGGGAGGAGGTGACCAGCCCTCTGTGGAGAAAGAAGTGGTTCGGGACTATTTAGAAAAGCTGGACGAGCACAAGTCCATGGGGCTGGATGTGCTGCATCCGAGAGTGCTAAAGGAGTTGGCGGATGTGATTGCAGAGCCATTGGCCATTATCTTTGAAAACTCATGGCGATTGGGGGAGGTCCTGGATGACTGGGAAAAGGCTAATGTAGTGCCCATCTTTAAAAAAGGGAAGGAGGAGGATCCTGGGAACTACAGGCCAGTCAGCCTCACCTCAGTCCGTGGAAAAATCATGGAGCAGGTCCTCAAGGAATCAATTCTGAAGCACTTAGAGGAGAGGAATGTGATCAGGAACAATCAGCATGGATTCACCAAGGGCAAGTCATGCCTGACTAATCTAATTGCCTTCTAAGACAAGATAACTGGCTCTGTGGATGAGGGGAAAGCAGTGGACGTGTTGTTCCTTGACATTAGCAAAGCTTTTGACACGGTCTCCCACAGCATTCGTGCCAGCAAGTTAAAGAAGTATGGGCTGGATGAATGGACTATAAGGTGGATAGAAAGCTGGCTAGATTGTCGGGCTCAACGGGTAGTGATCAATGGCTCCATGTCTAGTTGGCAGCCGGTATCAAGTGGAGTGCCCCAAGGGTTGGTTGTCGGGCCGGTTTTGTTCAATATCTTCATAAATGATCTGGAGGATGGTGTGGATTGCACCCTCAGCAAGTTTGTGGGTGACACTATACTGGGAGGATAGGTAGATATGCTTGAGGGTAGGGATAGGATGCAGAGGGACCTATACAATTTAGAGGTTTGGGCCAAAATAAATCTGATGAGGTTCAACAAGGGCAAGTGCAGAGTCCTGCACTTAGGATGGAAGAATCCTATGCACTGCTACAGACTAGGGAATGAATGGCTAGGCAGCAGTTCTGCAGAAAAGGACCTAGGGGTTACAGTGGCCGAGAAGCTGGATATGAGTCAACAGTGTGCCCTTGTTGCCAAGAAGTCCAATGGCATGTTGGGCTGTATCAGTAGGGGCATTGCCAGCAGATGGAGCGACATGATTGTTCCCCTCTATTCGACATTGCTGAGGCCTCATCTGGAGTACTGTGTCCAGTTTTGGGGCCCACACTACAAGAAAGATGTGGAAAAATTGGAAAATGTCCAGCGGAGGGCAACAAAAATGATTAGGGGACTGGAACACATGACTTATGAGGAGAGGCTGAGGGAACTGGGATTGTTTAGTCTGCGGAAGAGAAGAATGAGGGGGGATTTGAAAGCTGCTTTCAACTACCTGAAAGGGGGTTCCAAACAGGATGGATCTAGACTGTTCTCAGTGATAGCAGATGAGTAATGGTCTCAAGTTGCAGTGGGGGAGGTTTAGGTTGGCTATTAGGAAAAACTTTTTCACGAGGAGGGGGGTGAAACCCTGGAATGCGTTACCTAGGGAGGTGGTGGAATCTCCTTCCTTAGAAGTTTTTAAGGTCAGGCTTGACAAAGCCCTGGCTGGGATGATTTAGTTGGGGATTGGTCCTGCTTTGAGCAGGGGGTTGGACTAGATGACCTTCTGAGATCCCTTCCAACCCTGATATTCTATGATTCTATGATTTTCCCCTCTACTGTTACTCTCACTTTCTTGTCAACTGTTGGAAATGGGCCATCCTGATTATCACTACAAAAGGTTTTTTTTTTCTCCTGCTGATAATAGCTCATTTTAATTGATCACTTTTGTTATAGTGTGTATGGCAACACCCATTATTCCATGTTCTCTGTGTATATATATCTCTTCCTACTGTATTTTCCATTGCATGCATCCGTTGAAGTGGGTTTTAGCCCACGAAAGGTTACGCTCAAATAAATTTGTTAGTCTCTAAGGTGGCTCACGTACGCCTTGTTCTTTTTTCTCTAATTCATGACTTTCTAGGCTACCAAAACTACATTTTCACAAATGTGGTCCAATGTTGGAAGTTGCTTCAATGTAGCCTCCTAAATGCTGGAACTTTGCAAATAAAAATAAAGAAGATAATACTTATAAATTTGGGAATACCAGTGAAGAGAGAGATGAACAGATTCATTCACTTTTGACACATATCCTCACTCCCTATAAAACTATTATACAATGTTTTGTGGTGCACCAGAAATCACTAGTTGCCCCCCTGTCCTCCACAAGGAATTGCTATTCCCTTGCCTCCCCTGTAAGGGACCACTGTGTCACATGTAGGGGGCAGAAAAGCTGGTAAGAGAAAAGGGAATTAGGAATTCTTGCAGGGGCATACTGTCTCCAATACCTGGCTTAAAACACACCAGCGTCTGGATTTAGAGAGAAAAACAAAAGAAACCTATTCAGAGCCATCCTTTGGGTATGGTGAATCGGGGCGACCGCCCTGTGCCACGTGCTTTGGGGGGCCCAGGTGCTTTGATAAAATCGTGAGGAGGTGGGCGGGAAGATGAAGCAGGAGGCGGGTGGGCGAGCAGGGTGAGGACGCAAACAGGGAGGTGAGTGGCAGGCAGGCAGGCAGGTGGGAAGGGGGGCAAGGAGAAGCCCCCTACCAGAACCTCCCCCTCCCCCCAGCACCTCCTGCCCACTGGCGGGCCCCAATGATCAGTGCCTACGCCTCCCTCTCAGCTCCTACTGCCTGCCATGAATCAGATGTTTCATGGCATCAGGAGGCTCTGGCAGGGTGGGGAGAGGAGCAAGGGTGCAGCGTGCTCAGAAGACGGGGCAGAACTGGGGTGGGAAGAGGCGGGTCAGGAAGAGGCAGTGTGGGGGTGGGAAGAAGCAGGCTGGGGGTGGAGTGGGGGTGCGGCCCAGGTAGAGCTGGGGTTGGGAGTACCCCCCGACAGATTAGAAACTCCACACCTATGTCCCAGGCCCCTAACCTCCCTAGGGATGGCCCTGAACCTAATAATTCATATTCATGTCAGAGAGCTGCAGTCCCCATTTAACCATAACTTTACCCTGAGCATACATGGTGTGATCAGGTTTGCAATAACTAAAATATTAAGCATTTGAAAAGTTACTGCTATATAATCTTGAAGAACCATCTTCCAGACATACAGATGCTCATAATACAGGCTGACAGGAGGAGGAGGAGATGGGACAGGGCAGTCCTCTTGAACTTCCTCCATTCTTTCATTGCTTGAAAGCAAAGCCTTTCTCGGTGAATATACGGATCTACAGACAGGAGAGAACTGATGTAAGCCATGAGGGCCAGTAGAGCATAAAGCAAGTACGCTGCTATTGTGCTATAATGCATCTTTTGTTGATTCTAAGCCCAGACTTGACTGTTGGGCCTTTTAATGGGATATAGGATTGGCCAGCCTCCCACATCCAGTTCCAAGGAAAAACTCTACCTGACTGTTTGTGTGGCTCTACCCTGCTTTCAGTGCAAACACTGCATAGATGAAAGCTCTCTCTTAAAGAAGCAGTGCAGCTTCTCGGAGGGGAAGGTAAAAAGAACCATCTGCTCCATCCCCTTTTTCTCATCTGGTCTCCAGTAGCAGCTGCCAGCATCCTGTATCCCTTCAGCCAAGCTTCAAAGTAGGGCCCGGTACACAAACTGTTACCTGTGTTTCTTTCACTACAATTCTTTATGCCAAGGGAGATCACAGATGGCACAGTAATGATTTCTTATTCTTCTAGTGTCTAAAAGCCAGAATTGGCCTTAAGAAAAGTTATGGACCTACACTTAAAACTTATTAGAACTGAAGTCCTTTGCCAACTCCATTAAGTTCTTGAAATCATGTCCATAATTAAAGTCTCAGACATGTCTACACATATCTTCAGAGTATGCCAGTTATTTCTCCTAGTATGAGTCAGTGGTTATGTTATAGATTTGTGCTGTGCAGAAGTACTGTATTAGAGGTAGTCATATATTTATTGACTTTATGTCTAAATGGAAGAACTGAAGGCTATTACACTTATTAAAATGTAGTGGAAGAAATGAAAGCTGTTTGACCATTCTTTCACAGAACTGGTACTTGCATTCTCTCTTCACCTTTCTCAAAGCATATCCTTGGAATGTTAAGTGTGTCTCATCTGGAATGTGAGATTGACTGGCAGCCTTCACAAATTACATGCACAGAATTAAATGGCCAACTCCATATTATCAACCTGTGTGTTCTGCATCTTTGGCTTTATAATCTACAGTGATGTTTTAGAGAGATTGCTTCCCTGTAATTACTTGGCTTTCAGTCATTTTAAATTGTTCCAAAGCTAGTGAGCATGTATAGTAGATGTCCCTCTAGTACCAAGATTAAAGAGATGAAGACAACTTCTGATGGTAAGTGTTCTGCTGATATTGGCACTGACCTTGCACAAAAAATCACATGCATCCAGCAGTGTGATGAATGATTCCCTAAATGGGTATAAAAGATACAAGCAAAACTTGTGACTTGTTTTCAAATGACTTTTCTGACAACTGCATTAATATTAACAATTTTTTTTTAACATTTGTAAAACATTTTGAAGAGAAGAAATGTCGTAACAAACTCAATCCCACAACATCCTGTGGGACAGTTATGTTTCCTGCCTTTATTTTACAGAGGGGAACATTGAGGCAAATATTTTAAATGTCTTGTGCAAAATCAGAATTCATGTTAGAGGCAGGGTTAAACTCAAATGTTCTTGGTTTCCAGTATTGTGACTAATTTTATGTTTATATAAGTACTTATTGCTTTCCTGTGTGCACTTGGTGTCTTCATTTTCCCCTTTCTCTTTCTGTTACGCTAAACAGTGAAGCATTATCCAGCTTAATCAAATCTTAATAATTTGGTATGATCTCCCTCCTCAAGAACAAAAGTTAAAACATTTTCAGTCTAATTATGATATTTCCTTCTGGAGGGTAATTTATAGAATCATAGGACCTGAAGAGACCTTGAGAGGGCATCTTGTCCACTCCCCTGCACTCATGGCAGAACTAAGTATTATCTAGACCATTCCTGACAGGTGTTTGACTAATCTGCTCTTAAAAATCTCCAGTGATGGAGATTCCACAACTACCTCAGGCAATTTATTCCAGTGGTTAACCACCCTGACAGTTAAGTGTTTCCTAATGCCCCACCGAAACTTCCCTTGCTGCAAGTTAAGCCCATTACTTCTTGATGTATTCTCAGAGTTTGAGAACAATTCTTCTCCCTCCTCTTCGTAACAACCTTTTATGCACTTGAAAATTGTTATCATGTCCCCTCTCAGTCTTCTCTTTTCCAGACTAAACAAACCCAATTTTTTCAATCTTCCCTCATAGGTCATGTTTTCTAGACAATTAATTATTTTTCTCGTTCCTCTCTGGACTTCGTCCAGTTTGTCCACATCTTTCCTAAAATGTGGTGCCCAGAACTGGACATGATACTCTAGTTGAGGCCTAATCAGTGCAGAGTACAGTGGAAGAAGTACTTCTCTTATCTTGCTTACAACATTTCTTCTAATACATCCCAGAATTATGTTTGCTTTTTTTTTTTGAAACAGTGTTACACTGTTCACTCATATTTAGCTTGAAAACCACTATGACCCCCAGATCCCATTCTGCAGTACTCATTCCTAGGCAGTCCATTTCCCATTTTGTGTGTGTGCAACTGACTGTTCCTTCCTAAGTGGAGTACTTTT
Source organism: Caretta caretta (assembly GCF_965140235.1). NCBI lineage: Eukaryota > Metazoa > Chordata > Testudines > Cheloniidae > Caretta > Caretta caretta. The sequence goes on from NC_134207.1 coordinate 129,073,525, forward strand.
CATTTGTCCTTATTGAGTTTCATCCTATTTACATCAGACCATTTTTCCATTTTGTCCAGATCATTTTTAATTTTAATCCTATTCTCAAAAGCACCTGCATCTTGGTATCATCTGTAAACTTTATAAGTGTACTCTCTGTGCCATCATCTAAATCATTGATGAATATATTGAACAGAACTGGACCCAGAACTGATCCCTGCAGTTCCTAACATTTGATATGCCCTTCCAGCTAAATTGTGAACCACTGATGACTAGTCCCTGGGAATGGTTTTCCAACCAATTATGCACCCACCTTATAGTAGCTCCATCTAGGTTGCATTTCCCTAGTTTGTTTATGAGAAGGTCATGCGAGAGAGTATCAAAAGCCTTACTAAAGTCAAGATATACCTCATCTACCACTTTCCTCCTGTCCACAAGGCTTGTTGCCCTGACAAAGAAAGCTATCAGGTTGGTTTGACATGATTTGTCCTTGACAAATCCATGCTGTTGCTTATCACTTTATTATCTTCTACGTGTTTGCAAATTGATTGCTTAATTATTTGCTCCATTTTTTCCAGGTAAAGAAGTTAAGCTGACTGATCTGTTATTCCCTAGGTTTTCCTTATTTTCCTTTTTATAGATTGGCACTATATTTTCCCTTTTCCAGTCTTCTGAAATCTATGTTGTCTTTCATGACTTTTCAAAGGTAATTACTAATGGCTCAGATATCTCCTCAGTCAGCTCCTTGAGTATTCTAGGATGTATTTCATCAAGCCTTGGTGACTTGAAGACATCTAACTTGTCTAAGTAATTTTTAACTTTTTCTTTCCCTATTTTAGCCTATGATCCTACCTCATTTTCACTGGCATTCACTATATTAGACATCCAATTGCTACTAAATGTTTTGATGGAAACAGAAACAAAGGAGTCAATAAGCACCTCTGCCATTTCCCACATTTTCTGTTATTGTTTTGCCCCCCCTCTTTGAGTAATGGGACTACCCTGTTCTTGGTCTTCCTCTTGCCTCTAATATATTTGTAGAATGTTTTCTTGTCACCCTTCATGTCTCTAGCTAGTTTAATCTCATTTTGTGCGTTGGCCTTTCAAATGTTGTCCCTACATACTTGTATTACTTGTTTATACTCATCCTTTGTAATTTGACTTAGTTTCCACTTTTTGTAGAACTGTTTCTTTGAGTTTCAGATCATTGAATCATTGAAGATCTCCTGGTTAGATCAGGGTGGTCTCTTGCCATACTTCCTAACATTTCTATTCAGTGGGATAGTTTGCTCTTGTGCCCTTAATAATGTCTCTTTGAAAAACTGCCAACTCTTTTGAACTGTTTTGCCCCTTAGGCTTGCTTCCCTTGGGATCTTACCTAACCACTCCCTGAGTTTGCTAATGTGTACCATCTTAAAATCCATTTGCTTTATAGTGTTGTTTTCTCTCCTACCATTCCTTAGAATCATGAACTCTACCATTTCATGATTACTTTCACCTAAGATGCCTTCCACTTTCAAATTCTCAACCAGTTCCTCCCTATGTGTCAAAAATCAAACCTAGAACAGCCTCTCCCCTAGTTTCTTTCTCCAGCTGCTGGGAATTGGCGACGGGATGGATCACTTGATGGTTACCTATTCTGTTCATTCCCTCTGGGGCACCTGGCATTGACCACTGTCAGAAGACAGGATGCTGGGCTAGATAGACCTTTGATCTGACCCAGTATGGCCGTTCTTATGATTTTGTTAGTTTTTAAAAAAAGCCTCATCCACCTCTTTTTCTTGGTTAGTTGGTCTGTAGTAGCACCCATTTTATCCTTATCCAGAGACTTTCAACAAGATCGTCTCCTATTTCCATCTCAACCTCAGTCCAAGTGTATATATTTTTAATATATAAGGCAACACCTCCTCTCTTTTATTCCTGCCTGTCCTTCCTGAGCAATCTATACCAGTATTCCAGTCATGCATAGAATTCCACCAAGTCAGATGCCAACTATGCCATAGTTGTGTTTATTAACTAGCATTTCAAGTTCTTCCTGCTTTCCCCCCTTACTTCTCACATTAATATACATACATCAAAGATACTGATTTGATTTCCCCCCTATGTTGAACTACATGATGAACTTCTTCTGGGTCTCATTGACAGAGATACATTTTTAGCATTTTGATATGTGTCGCTGTGTTCATTGAGTAGTGAATACCATTTTCAACTTCTTGTCAGGGTGCTAGATATTTTTGACTTCTTACTGTAACTTACTCCTTTGCATGATCATTGGACATTGCCATTAATTGAACAGCCAAATAATAAACGTGTGACGGAAGGTTGTCTTGTGTAAATAAGTGAAACCAATGAAGTTACACAGAAGTAACCTGTAAGAATATGGCCTTTTCTATATCATGAATAAAGTGGGGTTTGTTAACCAAGCAGGCTGCATAGTGCTTCAATGGAAGCTTTGATAAAAGGGAAATTTCTTAAATTTCTTGCTGCCACCAGGTCTGGGAATGTGTACACCCTTTGAAGAGCTGGCATTGGATGTAGGAGAACCCAGGCAGTGTCTCCCCTCCCACCAATCATGTGGGCTGCAGGAAGGAGCCAGCCACAGATTCCACCTGGTAGGATCAGAAGCAGCCAAAGCTTTCCAGACAAAACAGAATGTTGTCTAACTTTCTCTGCCCTGTACTGATTTGATTAGCTCTTTGCTCCAGCCCTCCTCTCCCTCTTCACAGTCTCTTCACTTCAGCATCACTCCACACATGCCCTGTCTATTCTCACCTCTCCTAACCTGTCCTCAGTCCCTTCCCCTTCTTTTTCTTTCTATTTAGTTGATTCCCTCCTAAGAGGCTCCCACCTCCAAAAAAAATTGAACTAACATGATATTTGCCACCATCACATTGTTCACGCTTCCTATTTAGACAATGTCTTTCCATTTAGACAATATTGTCTCATTGTTCCTTGTAATTCCCCGTCTCTCTGTCTGCCATCTGTTTTCTCTTGTCTTATACTTAGATTGTAAGTCCTTGGAGGCTGGCAATGCCTTTTTCTTTTGTTTTTACATCACTTAACACAGTGGTATCCTGTTCCATGACTCAGACTCCTAGGTGCTGTGGCCATACAAATAATAATAATATATCACCTACAAAATTTTAGTCATACAAGTATTCACAAATGGCAAATAGAAATTCAAAGAGGACAAATCAAACTACAGTTGTGAATTTTAGACACTATTTGAACAAGTTTTTTGCTTTCCAACCAATTGTATTAACCATTTCTCATAAAGGTCTGGTTAGGGACACCAATAGTTAATGAGGTTTGTGATGTGAATATGTAATTCCTTGAGTGAAGGTGAAGCATCTCACCTGGGAATGCTCACCCCTGGCCCTCCATCAGTGAGGCATTAACAAAGTCAAACAGCCAAGGATCTAGTAATTCCCTGTTTTATTTCACTATCAATCATTAAAGCCCTGGGCCTAACTCCAGGTATTAACATTAAGCTTCTTCAGTATATTTAGAACTTGATTAAGCAAAATTGCTTGCAATGCTAAATGAAATGGTGCCACTTCTAACCCAATCATAGATAGATATGTCTTCAGATGTGACAGTCCCATATATGGAAACATCTTCACATTGAGATCTTACATCCATTTCTAGATTATGATATCTGCCACCTGCCTTTATAGAAAAGTCCTGCTGAAATTAATATAAAGTGATACCCTTCCTAGAGGATGGTTCCAACAAAAAGCCCTATGCATTTAAATAGAGAGTTATATTTCTGCTTTGGAATTCTATAGGATGGCTTAATCAAGTGTGTAATTTTCTACTGATTTTTGTGTCTAATTATTTTGTTACAATTATGTGTAAAGTTTCCATAGAACCTATTGACTTCATTCCCATTAAATGCTATAGGTCATTGTCAGCCAGGAAATGCTTTCACCATTATATCATGCAAAAGTTCTTTCAGCTTCCATAACAGCAACAACATAGAATTATAGACACTTGATATTTCAGTGGGTTCTAGTTGCCTCAGACAGGCAGGCTTCTGAACACAAAATTTTCCATCTTTGCTATAAATGTCTCCATCTGTTTCACATGTTATGGGTCATCTTGGTAAGAAGGCCAAACTGTGTGAGGATGATGTACAGGGAGAGGACTTTGAGGCCTTATTTCCATCATTGTGGCCTCATCACACAATTCTACCAGATCACTGACAGGATTGTATAATCACTGGACTATTCTATCTGTAAATCTTCTGACACCATATTTGGTTCAGCAATCTTGCTGGATGAATCAGTGGAATAAATCTAGCTCCTTGCAGGAATTAAGGTAAAGCCTGACTTCAAGTTGGAGGTAGTGATTATTAGATCATGACAGATATAACCCCTTCTTCACTCGCAGCCAAAAAATTGTCTAAATATAAGGATGGTCATATCCACATGTACATTGAGGCTGAAACAACTCAAGACAGACTCATAGATCCAATATCAGCTCAGATTAGACCACTGGGACTTTAAGGAGTTGTATTCTCAGAAGAGGCTCAATATGTCTTCTTTCTCTGTGTTGATGGTCAATAAAATGTCAGCATCTATTACATTATATGTCTACACAGGATAGGAAATCACTGGTCCTTATCCTGTTGCCCCTGGAGTTCCTTCAGCCCAGTAGGGAAGCAGGCAATGGATCAATGAGAGCTATTCCTCCTTGCAGTACAGCAGGCTCACATCAGAATTGCTCCTTGGGCTGCAAAGGAAGTGTTGGGAAGCAATTAGAGGAGCTATTGCCCACGACCACCATCCCTTACAGACAACTTTGAGTGAAGTACTTCAGGTTAAAAATCATAGGAGTGCTTTTTCAACTCATAATGAAATACAAATCTCATTTAAAAAGCTACCTTTGATGCCCAGGGGAACACAATTTGGACATAACTGGTATAGCGTGTGTTTCCCTCTTTTGGGGACCACCTTCCTGGTGTATGAGGGTCTGGCCAGAAGCCTTTCTCCTTAATTGTCCTTCCTATTCCTTTTGGCACCACTGTGAAGCAGTCTTAACACTTTCTCCCTTGTATTAACCTTGTGCACTCTCAGGATATACAAGCCCAAAGTATACATTAAAGATTGAGGGTTGTGTTATGATTTTGACAGAAAAAGAAACTTTCTTGTTTTTATAATCTTTGACTAAAGTATTATTTCCAAACAGGTGTTCTGTTAGTATTTCCACGTGACCATATGCTCTAAAGTGTTAAACAGATTATTGCAATTAAACTTAGTGCTCCATTTAAGTACAATAAAACACCTCAAATAAATGCTTTTATACTCCATGGCTTTTAACAATAATCTTAGCCTCAACAATGTTTCCTCATATAATTCCCAAAGATGTGATTAATGGTTTGTGACAGAAGCCACACTTCATAGTAGATACTAGACCTTTAGTAGAATGTGAACAATTAATACACTATTCATATTTAGCTCAAATCCATTATTGGCACAGTTGTGATACATGTGGTGATGAAAATAAAATATGTTGTTACAATCAAAAGCATGAAGAAGGAATTTAAACTGATGCAATATTCCAGGCAATTCTAGTTTATGCAGACAGCTCAATGTTGGTTTTACTCAAACAACATTTTTAGAGGTTGTAATATATGCAAAATAAGCACCATGTATAACTTGACTGAGTAACAAGCCGCACTGATCTGTTTAAGATTGTTGATAAGAGCACTAGTAGCTATTGCACCATAATATCTGTCAGAGCAAAGAATGTTATGCTTTGTATATCATGTTTCTTGTGGGATCACACCACTATTCCTTTATTATTGATCTTAATATGAATTAGTTTTTTGATCTCTATACCAGTTCATTTCATAATTCCATTTGTATTTTATTCCCTGGTGTGTCATATAATTTAATCCAGAATATAAAAGTATTAGAATTAAAGTGTATTACTATCTATTGTACTGTGTAGTACTATATATAACAGTTATCCATTTGGTGTAATATTCCCTGGATTCTGTATAAACTGTTGCCAAAGCTGTGTAACAAAATATCCAAATAATAAAATACGGTAATGAATGTGGCATTTATTTTAGTTCACCTACAAAGTACATCCTCCACTGTTTGGAATATCTGTAGAATTAATTTGTGTAATTTACATTCATATGATTCAATCTATATTGATATGTTACATGGTATATACCAGGTTAATGGTTCTTGAGCATCTTATCTTTAATGGTGGTCAAAATTGTAAAGCATTAATTTGACCAGTATTATGGGTAATTTGCTGGGGACACATTAGTTTACTAAGTGAAATCCTATCATATCCCATGTAGAAATAATTCATTTGAATAGGACTTTAACAACATAATTCTGTATCCAATATGGGAAAGTAATGGATGTCTAATTTAGCAGATAAAAAATGAATGCACGCCGATGTACATTTTTCAGTAGTACTCTGGGTACAGTTTGGAGGAGAGGGGTTAGTTGCTGGTAACACAGTTATGTTACTTTTAGTGTACAAGTTTAATAAAATGTAGACTGTTACAAAGTTTAATGTGTAATAAAAATAAATTATTCCTCCACTAAGATTGAACAGAATCTGCAAATTACAAAAGATAATTATGTTCTCCAATTGTAACTGATTCCAAATCATAAGAAAACCTGTATATGAAGTATTCACATAGTAAACTGCTAACCTGTGCCAGAAGTCTCTCCTGAATTAATGGTTTAACTTAAAGTTCTACTGTCCCTCTTTCCACCAGATTCTAAAGTTCCATATACCATATTAGCTAGTATATCTTATATTTTACTTTCACCAGGTACATGTTCTTCACGGGCTTTTAGCTGTGTGGTTTTCATTGAGGCTCATGATGGCAAGTGGGGTGGGGGGTCTTACTAAATGCTGTTATGCTCTCCCGTACGCTCTACCCTGTAAATGTTCTGTGAATAGTTTGACACAGTGTTGCTATACCAGAACATAGAAACTAGTAAATTATAAATATTGTGGCATCTTCCCATAATAAATTCCCTACCATCTGCTTAGTTGGAAAGGCTCTCAGTAACTTATGGTAAGAGAATTTCAGAAAATGTGAAACTTTTCTGGTAAACATAGTCATTATTACTAAAGAAGTTAGGCTGCTATAAGATTTATTGGATGGGTGCAGAGTTTAAATTTAATTTTCTTTTGGCATATTCTCACAAAGTAATTGCATGCGTATCTGTATTCTTAGTTGCAAAGGTTATGGTCAGTTCCTCATCTGACTCATTTAATCGGTTTTATTTTGGGAGCCATGTCCCTGTGCTGTATCCGATGTTAAAATATCAGTTCAAATGGGAATAGTCATGTGTCAGTTAAAAATTCAATCTGTTGGGTACTTGAGCTTGCAATCTTAGTATTTGCTTTCTAAAAGCATCTGTGTGTGTAAACCTTAATTTCACAAAAGTTCATTGGAAGTGAACACAAGTCAGAAATTAATTTTTGAAGTTTGACATTTTTTTGAAAACATTTTGCATTATTTATGCAGCTCAGACCTTATGACTAATCTTTTTAATTGAAATATGAAGTTGGTATATCTGGGCATTTCTCCATTATGATCACCAATGGCCTTTTAAACTAACATTTCTGAAAGGAAGATAAAGGGTGAGATCCAGAAATAATTATGCACTTCTTAGACAACTGAGTTATGCAGATATCTGCAGTGCATTACATCTTCAAAGTGTTTTAGTAATACTAACTACACTGTGTATGCTGTCTGTTTGACCATTTGTGTATAATTGTAGCAGCTGCAACTAATCAGGATACAGTTATTTACATGCATGATTAGTTTGGTTAAAATCTTTCCAAACCTTATTATTCTTGAATGCTGAAAAGTTCAATTTTCCTGATTAATCACATGATTTCTTGCTCAATGATAAACCAAGATTTCTCTCTTCACTATACATTATTGAACTAATTCCTGGTCCTGGAAAATAGTCTCAGAAGGTTTTCTGTTGTATCACTGCTCGCAACTGGGTTCATCCTTTACTACAAATCCTCTTGGACTCCTTGAATCAGATTTAGTTCCTCTCCTCTAGCTGAGCTTTCCATCTACTTATGTCTGCAAGAGAATACTCCCAACATTACAATTGCATTATCTATGGGCTTGTCTATACAAGACGGCTATGTGCACTGAAGGGGCGGTGTGAATTCTAAAGTACACCCTGATGGCACACACTCACTAGTGCGTGTTAATGTAATACTAAACAGTACTAAACTATTAGTTACTGCTAATGGGGTACTTAACTGCACAATGTTATGTTAACATGCACTAGGGAACTTCTAATGTGTGCCAGCAAGGCCTACGTGGATCTGTTAGTGTGCAACCTGGTGCACTTTAGAATTCACATCCCTCTAGTGTTCATTGCTACATCATGTAGAGGAGCCCTAGGTCTCATATAATAAGGACTTTATGAAGGTGTTCCTGAGACATCCCTTAACGCACTAGTTCTTAGCCTTGGATCTCATTAGTTTCTCCTCTTTTTTGAAGACAGAACAAACCTCAAACTCTTCTCTGTGGACAGCCCACTACACTTAAATCTACCAAACCATTTCAATTTCAGCTCCCCGAGCTCTATTTTTGACTGACAGGGTCTTCAATTACTTGAAGCTAGCCAGGCATTTTTGCTTCATTCCCCAGCTGCTGCTTTTGGCAGAACTTGTTATTGTAGTATTTCACTCACTACCCTTCTGGCTAGTATCCTCCTTACTGCTGGTGTCAACTGGGCCTTAGCTTCTCCTGAACTCAATGATAAGAGCACAGATAGAATACACTCTGCAGTAGTTCCCACAGTAGGACTTAACACTGTCTAATTATGCTTGTACATCTAAGTAAAACAATAGTGATACATATACTATGATGGTGTTGGATACAATAAAGATGTCATTCTCATTTGAATATGCATAACTACTTCACTCACAAGTGAAGAGAGTCCAGAGTAACCTATGTTGGTCTATTTTGCAACAATTGTTGGGTAAAAAATATACCCAACAATTAATAGACCTGAGAAAATTGTGTTCTGCTCACAGACAGCTTCAATTCAATGAGGCAAAATTCATAAATACATTATTACTTATTTAACCAAGTCTTGTATTTGTAGAGAACTCAAATGTCACTATAACACTTACCAACACATCCTATGTCCTTTCATAGCTGTGCAGTAAGGGGTCTTCAAAAATTTAGTGTGAAAAATTTTCAGTCATCACTGAAGATAATAACAATAATTGAACTTGATAAAATTACTGCAATGCTTTCATACTGCAATGCTAAATCATCAACCTACCTCATTATCATTTTTTCTTTTATTGGCTATATAAAATAACACCTAATCCAATTATGCGTACAACATGCTACTGCATGTTTAAAGCAATGATTAGAAAATTATATAGTAACAGTAAAGATGATAGCTGAAATAATAATAAAATCTTAAAAAACCTTGGTCAAATAAAATAAGCAGATCTTATTTAACGCCAACATCTTCAGAAACGGGTGCCTAAATTTAAGACCGTAAGTCACTGTTAAAGTAATAGTAGGCATGAGAGATCCAATACCTGCAGGTTTCCCTGAAGGATATTTTTTAACTTATTGATGTAAAGAAATTTTCTATTAATGTTTTTGAGTAGACAGTCGGTTTTGTTTTCTCACTTGAAGGTTGTTTATAAAGAAAATATGGGCATATTTGAACTCTTCTATGTCGTAACAGACCTGATTAATACACAGGTGTGGATGATGCATCCGATGAAGTGAGCTGTAGCTCACGAAAGCTCATACTCAAATAAATTGGTTAGTCTCTAAGGTGCCACAAGTACCCTTTTCTTTTTGCGATTACAGACTAACACGGCTGTTACTCTGAAACCTGACACAGGTGTGGGACTCAGAAGATTTTATGCAGTTTCTTAAAAACAATTAAAGGCACATAGCTACAACTTCTGGTATGCTCTTGATGAAAGTGAGTTCACTATACATAATACGTAGTCTTTATCATAAAGTCTGTACTCAGAGTATTTGTTTGGGATATATTTGTCATATGTGAGATTAGAAGAAAAATAATTATAGTTCAACAAATTTGCTAAAGAAAATTGGAGGAAAACTCAATCTCTGTACCTGAAATGAAAAACAATGTCTAAGGTAAATCGTTTAGGAGCCTTAAGTTTGATTGTTTTAAGGGTGGAACCTATTCTGTGTTCACTATGCACAAAAGTAATGATATATTACTTTGGATAAGTGTTTCTCAACCAATGGGTTGCAGCCTCCTTGAGGAGGAGGTGTCACAAAAGGCAGTCAGAATGCAGGGAAGGGCATAAGGCACTGAAAATTTTATCACAGTCTAAAATAAAAGAAAATCTCACTCCCCCATTCTCCACAATCCCTTAACCCTGCAAGGACAAGTATCCACTGTCAAATTCTTAAAAAAAAAAACCACACACAAATAGAATTAAATAAGTGTATAATTGTTGTCATTGGTACATTTTTACTCTAACTTGTATAGTAAATGTAAGAGGGTTGCAAAAAAATGATTTCAAATAAGGGGTAACCAATCTGAGGGACACCAATTTAGATTGTTTGTTCTGCCTATAGTGTTGTCGGTTTTAAGAACACAAGGGCATTTCACCCTTAACTGTGAATGCCTTCACGTTCATTGCTTCTTGTAACAAGTTTAATATTTTAATTTAATTTGATTGCATGATTATAGAACATTGTGCTTCTACTATTCTTAATTTCTGTATGCTAATCTATGCAAGGCACCTTCTATCAAACACGTCAGGACCTCTTGCTAGCTGAAAGTGATTAATCAAACCTGCAAAACTCTTTCATTATCAGTATTCATACAGTTATACCAGACATTTAGTACCTTTCCATTTCCGAGATTTTACAATAGCTCTCTTTATCTGAAGAACTCAATGGTTTTGTACTAAAAGGTAGGTACATGAGTAACATATGGTGCCCAAATATTTATCTTAAGTATTAACACCCAAAGGACAGATTAGCGGACAAAAGAGAGATGGTGAAAAGTATCAAGTTCCGTCATGGAATCTAAAGTTTTTACTGTGGCAAGTGTTCTGAATGTGTTGCAAACTTATAATTTTTATAATTTAATATAAAAATATGTTTGCAACGCAGTCAGAACACTTGCCACAATAAAACCTTTACATTGCATTATGAAAACTGACACTTCTTAGTACCTCTCTTTTGTTTCCTCCAAAGCAGGGAATAACAGGATGTCAAAAGAGCCCCCTCAGTGCAAACTGCATTGAGTCGAATGGACCTGAATACCATTTATTCTCTTTAAGAATGTGTAAACCATTATGAAGGATCAGGCCATTGTTTACATTATTCAATCAAACCTTGAACCAAACCCAAACAAAGCCTCTCTTGAGGTTGGAAAAAAAATGTAATGATTCTTTCAAAACACGTTTTATTCAATTTATGATCCATATTTTGCAATTTGAGGTCCATCTGGAAATATAAGTGTAATCTGATTGCAATCTCCAGCCTTGTTGTACACACTGGTTTCAGATAGTTCTAACTACTGTTAAAGTAATAATGCATCTGTCCTTTGGGTGCTAATCTGAATTGAGCCAATGCTTTGAACCTTATTAAGTTTACTCACATTTACTATAGCAAGAATGGTTGGTAGGTATGAGGAAATAGTTCAAAACTTGTAGAATGTGCTTGGAATACTAAAGTTGTAATCCCAGCCTCTTTTATATTTCTCTCCTAAAATCTCAGTCATTATATTTCAAGATGGACCACAAATAGCAATTATGGATTATAAACTGACTAAAGTATGTTTTGAAAGAATCATTAAATGTTTTCCCAACTAGGGAAATGCTGTCTAGATTAAATTGCTATAAAGTGGGTGGACAATAGGTTGAAAAACTACTCAGAGTAGTCATCAATGGTTTGCTGTCAAACTGGAAGGATGTATCTAGTGAGGTCCTATAGGGATCTGTCCTGTGTCTGGTACGACAGTATTCAACATTTGTATTAATGTCTTGGATAATGGAATGGAGACGATGCTTATAAAATCTGTGGATGATACCAAGCTGAGAAGGATTGCAAGCATTTTGCAGGACAGGATTAGAATTCAAAATGACTTTGACAAATTGGAGAATTGCTTTGAAATCAACAAGGTGAAATTCAATAAAGACAAGTGTAAAGTACTAAAGTTAGGTGAGAGAAATCAAATGCACAACTAGAAAATGGGTGATATCTGGTTAGATGGTAGTACTACTGAAAAAGGATCTGGGGATTAGAGTGGATCACAAATTGAATATTAGCCAACAGTGTGATGCAGTGTTGAAAAAGGCTAATGCCATTCTAAGGTGTATCCATAAGAGTGGTGTATGAAAGGCAAGGGAGGTAATAGTCCCATTCAACTCAGTACTGATGAGGCCTCAGCTGAAGTACTGTGTCCAGTTTTGGATGCCACACTTTAAAAAAGAAGTGAACAAATTCAAGAGAGTCCAGAGAAGAGCAAGAGAATTATAAAAAAAAAAAAAAAGTTGGAAAACGTGAGCTATGAAGAAAGGTTAACAAGGACTGCACATATTTAGTCTTGAGAAAAGAAAATGGGGGTACATGATAACAGTTCTAAAATATGTGAAGGTCTGTTATAAAGAGGACAGTGATCAATTGTTCTCTGTGTCCACTGAAGGTAAGACAAGAACTCATTGGATTAATCTGCATCAAGGGAAATTTAGTTATATATTCAGAAAAATCTTTCTAACTGTAAGGGTAGTTATGTAGTGGAATAAGTTACCAAAGAAGGTTGTGGAATTACCATCATTGGAGGTTTTTAGGAACAGAATAGACAAACACCTGTGATGATGGTGTTAGGAATAAATGTTACTGATTTAGCATGGGTGACTAGATGACCTATCAAGGGCCCCTTCAGTCCTATAAGGATCACATTGGGAATAAGGAGGGAGATGTCCCTTTCTCCAATAGGGAGCAGAGGTTTTGGATGAGATTAATTATTGACTTTTTAAAATCCCATTACTTCTGTCATATGTAAAACCAATGTAAATGGGAATTTAAAATATTTGAAAAATGTCAAGCTGTTTAATTGGTATTAACACATACACTCCTATGCATCTGTTTTAAATGCCTGTATATACAGGATAGTTCAGAAGAGGATCTGATTACAAATGGTATTAACAAATAAATATGAATGTCACAAAGGCCATGGTTAACTTGAAAGAGTGAATCACATGTTTTTAGTTAGGGCATTTAATTGCCTCCCACACACAAGAACACAACTTTACAGCAGGTTGAAAATACATAGTATTTGTATCAAACACAAGTGAATCTCTTTAAAATGATGTAAATTAAAGAATAAGAAGTTGGGGAAGCCAGGAAATATATAGTGAAGGTTCCACAAATGATTTAAACTCTGACTTGTATTCTTGCGCATCCATTATCCTAATGGATAATACAGGTAACTTAAATATCATAACTTCAGAAATTCTCCATGTAATTGACTGTATATGAAGTGTCATGCATTCCACACAGTGCTTATGCCTCTCTCTTCTCCATAGTCTTCACCACAGTCAAAGTGGTACTCTGATGTGTGTAGATAGCATGTGTCTAAGTGATGTGAGGTCATTATGTAGAGTGTATGGGGTAAAGGTGCATATTTGCCCTGTGTCTATCAGCATGTCAAAAGGAAGGTGATTTAGGGAAATACAATGGAATGTCTGGTATATACATAAAGAATGGGTTGGAATGGTGAACAGGAGAATATTTTGTCTGTGGACCGATGGTTCTGTGTAGGGAAGACTGCATCTTATGTAGAATATAATACAATATGCTGTGATCATTGGCTGATAGCAGGAGAATGAATTGTGAGATGGATCAGGTCACCATCCTGAATATTCAGGTAAATGTGAAGTTTTTGATTTGTAGTCTGTGTGCCTTCCAATGTGGTGAGTATGTTTTTAATTTTTTTAATCTCTCTTGTTGATAATGTTCCTGCATTGCCAGTGAGGGTCCACCCTTGGATGGAGTTTGAAGATCTTCAGATCTGCGGTAGGAACTTTTTTCTTTAGTGCTGCATTATCTGTGCTACATTGCTTTGATATGTAAATGTAAAAGGTTTGGTGTAAACTGTCTCATATGGATGTCTTTATTTGCCAGTATAAAACGACTATGACTAACTCATCTGAATTTCTTCAGTAGCAATATTTGACTTTTGCAAATGACCTAATGATGAACCCAGTGACTCTGCAGCCATTTGTCAGGGCCATGCAGGGCTCGACATGTTTGAATTACCCCCTTTAAAAATTCCTCCGTCATAAGACTTCATTGTGGCCCAGACAAACCTGATGACAGTGTCTTTGTCCCAGGCCTGTGGGAGGAAAGACAAGATGCAAGGGACGTGTGGTTTAATTAGGCCACAAGTTGATTAACTTCTCTGGGAACTATCGGCGATAACTCATATGATGCAGGTCATGAGTTCTTCATTGATTGTTTTCACCTGGTCAATAGCCCCCATACCTCCCATTGCTGGGACACCATTGCATTCCCCTCAGAATAGGCTTAAGGAGTTGGAGAAAAGGAATTGTCTACTTGTTATACTACGCTTTAGGAACCCCAACCCTGTTCCCTGCCTTCTTTAAGGGACGATTTCCCCAATTCTAGTTTGTCAGGGAACCAGATTCCCTATGGAATTAATACCTGCACTGTACTCCTTCCACTAGGAGTTCTTCATCATTCTGCCCCTCCAGCCACTTGCCTGTTCCTGGCAAAGAAGAAGCCTCCACTGGGGGCAAAACATGTGCATTTAGCTGCCTATTTTTTCCACTGCTACCTTGGATACCTCTCCTGTGATCCTGGGGTGATTTCACCCAGTCCTCTCTGGGACCCTACTGGTCACCCTGGAGGCTTCTGGGGACCCCCAAACCTACAGGGAACTCTTACACACCCATGTGTAACCACAAGAGGCTCCTTTGGTGCCTTCTTGTAGTTGCTAACCTGTGTGTGAGAGGGACCTCAGGCTGGAGGGTCAGGATTTATATACTCTTTCCAAATATTCAAGAGCCAATGGCTTCCCTGAGCCTCACAGGCATTCCCACACTGTCTTGGCCTCCCAAATATCAGGGGAGATGAACTCTTCCACTACCCATCTTTTCCTGCTAGTCGAAACAAAGATCCCCACCTTTTGAAGTGTATTTTAGCCATTTGGAGCCTGTATGCACACCATAACAGTGAGTATAACTTTTACTCCATAAAAATGATTTATTATTTGGCAATACAATAATTTACCTGTATCCAGTTCTATAATAGTATAAGGAACGGAGTGTGAAATATAGAATACAACTTTTTCCTGTGTGGTTCATGGAATTGGGTACATACATTTTGGTGTGTGTGATATATATTTCCATTACAATTGTTAAGAATGGTTTTTGTAAATACATGTTTATGGAATTATCACACGCTATTTCATTCTGTGGCTTGGCAGTACCAGTGCTTGTGTTTCTAGACTATCTCTGGACTTTGGAAATTCTCTCATTTCAAGTTAATGCCATCACGTGCTTAAAAGAACTAAAACATGTCATTTGAAAATCACTTTGGATCCCTCCAGTTTAGTATGAAAGGGATTACCTAGCAGCAGTCACTCAGGAATAACAAGATACTCTGCAGATTATATTGGTAGCAAATTAGTTATCCTTTTATTTTTGTGAGGACATATTTTGTTTACATACAAAATGATGGCAGTAGCAGGAGCTTATGAAAAATAAAAGCAAGTGTGAAATCTCAGATGTGGGGGATAGAGGTATGTAAACAATTCTACAGTAATTATATATAATTAAGCTATTAAGAATATATGAGCAGGTAAAAGGATAAAGATACAGAAAGTATGCTTTACTTATTACTACCCCTTTGCAGATTTTCTGCTTGGGTGGAACCAAATTAATGCCTTGCATCATACATACTTCAGGTGCACTTCAGTCATTCCTGCTCTTGTGGACCACAAGAGAACAACAACAAAAAATTGTACTCAGTAAAGCCTCCAGTGACATGATACACCTGTGATTAGAAACACATATAAAATGTGCACAATACTGTATCTATTTGTGGGGAAAGAAGAAGGATGGTCATGGATCAAATTAGGCCAGTTTGTGGTGGCTCAGCAAGCCAATGCTTTCCCTAGTGGCTGCCATTTTGTGCTGTAGAACATAAACTTTCCTTAAAGGGGCATGCACACTACACAGGTCTCGAAAGGGTTAATGAGAGACTGAGGGACTAGTTATATTATCTGGATGCATCTGGAGAGTGGGCCAGGCTTAATAAGAGATGAAGCCCAACTGGTGAGGAGCTGGCTAGTGATAATAAAAGCAGAAAGTTTACAGCAGAAGGGGACTACAAGGAGAGAGTCAGCAGTCACTTTCTAGGATTAGAGAGACTGGGGAGCAAACCCTTGTATCCTCACCTGAGTAGAAGAGGCTGGCAAGCAGAAAGGATTAACACGGAACAGCCACCAGAATGGATCAGGCTCTGTTGGGAAGCCATGACAAAAGGACAGGATCTGGATTCCTAGGAAGAGTACCCTGAGAGGCATTTAATTGAGAGGTACACAAGGTCAGGCCCAAGGAGGTTAGAAGTGGATTTATTTTATATTCCTTTGGTGGAATTTTCTTAGAGGATTTTAATTGAGGGCCCTAAGGGCCCTGGCCATGAAACAGGGGTGGATCCAGAGATGCTATAGGGGAGAAGGGCTTCTCCCTACCCAGCCTAAGGAAACAGCAACAAGGAGTGGAAATGAGTAGACGTTTGCTGCTTGCTATAGAGTCTCTGGGTTGAAACCTGGTGTAGATGGAGGGCCAGCTTCCCCGTCAGCTACGAAGGTGGCATGAAGCCCCTGCAAACAGGATAAGGACCCAGGGAGAACCCTGAGAGATGGGTGAGAGGACCATAGGGCCCAGGGTTGGAGACAAAGCCCTTTAAGTGAGGAATTTGGGGTTATTTGTTACCCCAGAATGGGTGGACTAAATTGTGACCTGGCTGGAGGGCCAAGTTACGGGAAGAGAGACTACCATAGAATGCAAGAAAGGGTTGTAGGGAGCTACTACACCATGTCTGACCACAAGGAGGTGCTCTAGTAATGAGTAAACTCTTTCTTAGTGTGGAAGAAAGTTTCTGGGCCACATGTCTTCAGGGAGAACTTTCCAAATGGGAACAGATTATCAGCCAATGCAATGTTGATTTTCTGACCCTGAAACAATAGCTCTGGGAGGTGTGAATCTTTCTTTCAGCACGGGGTTAATTTGTTAGTCTAACAATAATAATTTAAATGTCACATTATAAAATATTTAACAGCTCATAAAGCATCCAAAAAAGAGTGGTGAGCGTATAATTAAGATATGCACAACGTGTTGTGACTTTTCATTTTGCAGTCATCACTGGGTGGAGTTTTTTCCCAAAATAATCTGTGTCAAAAAAGCTCTGAATAAGGAGGCTAATTCTTAAAATAACATAATTCTAGAAATTCATCTTTGGTTTGTGTTAGGGCAAGTGATCTTAAAGTGAAACTTAATTGGAAATGCTTCCAGTGTCAGCCCTTTTAAAGAGATAATAAGAACTAAAATAACGAGGAGTCCTCGTGGCACCTTAGAGACTAACAAATTTATTTGGGCATAAGCTTTCATGGGTTAGAACCCACTTAGAACTGTAGCTATAAGTTTTGTTCTAGCCCATCATCACAGCTGCTAATGCTGAACATTATTCTCCTAAAACTAAATATTACGAGCTGTGCAATCATGGTACTCCCATTAATGTTAACAGAAATCTCTACCTACAATATGCTGAATGTTGCAGGTGAATTCATGATTCACCATTTTTATAAGCTCATTTCAATGTACTCAAAATATCAGACTTCTTCTTGATGTGCAAACCTTTCCACATGATAAACTTTAACATTTTGAACTATAAGATAACTACGTGAACAAATACATAAACAGTGCTTTCACATTGTACATGTTGGATTTTTTAATGCATTCAGAAGGGTGACTCTAATCTTTAGTGAATATCAGCTTCCCATTTTCAAATTTTCATTATAAATTGTTAGCGAAGTTTTTCTCTGCCAATTGCAAGGAGAGCTCTCTTTAGCTGACTGTCTTGCAGAAGTGCCTAACCAATCACTGGTGAAAGACATTGAAGGCATACTAAGCTTATAACAAATATTATAACTTTCTGTTTAGGTAATAGGTGTACAATATAGTGTTAAGCATTTTCAGTCTCTCTCAGATATTAAGGTTGTATGTTTTGTATCTGAGTAAAACCTAGAGGACCTTTAATTAAATTGAAGGTGTGATGACAATGGAAAGACAAACATAGATTCTCCAGTTTCAAAGCTACTGTTGCCTTAATGAAATTCACTTCTGGATTTAAAAAAATGTAACTCCCCTTGCTCTCAGTGGAGTTCTACCTCTTTATGGTAGCAGTGAGCTTCATCCTCATTTTCCATTTTAAAAAGATGTTTTCATAGCAACTACACAAACAGAAAGAACGGAGATGCTGATGGTACATTCAAATTTGCTATGAAGGGGAAAAGACTTATGTTAGATATGCAGAATGGATTTGAGACTCATGGTCAAAATGGTTATGTATTGTGGCAGAGCTCTGATCTTGTCCCTGTGGGTCCCGCGCTTCCAGGCAGTTTATGCTAGATTCAGAGGCTCACAGCAATGCTCCACATAGCCCTTCTCTCTCTAGGGCCAGGGATACAGTCTACTGAGCCCTTTTCATCATAAGCCAGCAATGGAGGTTGGTGAGAGAATTCCCACAGTCTCTGTTGCTCCTACGGCCTCATGCCAAAACAGTTTAGCCTCCTGTCCTGACAGGGGCCTGTTTTCCCCTCCCAGGAGGTGTTTCTGTAATGGTGGGTTGGGGGGAACCCGGGCCCGCCCTCTACTCCGGGTTCCAGCCGAGGGACCCAAATGGTAGCAGCTGTTGGCAGCCAACCTTTCACTGCCAGAGTTGCTACATTTCCCTGGACCACTTCCCCACAGCTCTCCTGCTTCTCCCTTACCAATGACTTGAGGGTGTCTTCATTAACCAGCCCTTCAGACACAGCCCTTACTCTCCTCTAGCTCTCTTCTGCCTGACTGGAGTGAGTCCTTTTATAGTATCAGAGGGGCCTTAATTGTAGACGGGTGGTCACATTAGCTTAATGGCCTCACCTGACTCTTTGCAGGTTAATTGGAGTCAGGTGTTCTCATTAGCCTGGAACAGCTCCTGCTCTGGTCAGTCAGGGAACAGAAAACTGTTAATCCAGTGGCCAATATATCTGCCTTCTGCTACTCTGCTGTACCCAACTGGCGTGTGTCTATCACAGTACCTTGGTTTTCAATTGAAATGTTCCCTTCTGAGATACTCCCATGCTCCAAAAAAGTGTTTGCTCTAGTTGCATATTGCGTCCAATTCAGACACAATAAAAGCAGGTGCCTTGCCTGTACAAACAACTCCTTTGGATCTTTCTGTGAATAATTGGTTCAAATGGAAGTATTCATGATGGGCTCAAAGATCAGCCTTTCAGAACAATAAACAGGAAAGCAAAGCTACTGTAAATATGAAGCAACTAAGTAAGTGGGGAGAGATACCTGAAGAGGTCTATCTTAAAATAGGAAGGTTGCATATCAAACAATAAACTTCAGATGAGAACACTCTGGTAAATAAATGCCTTTTGCTACAGCACAAGAATTTGTGGGGGTAGCTTGGCCCAGACCCACAAAAGTATTTAGGCTCCAAACTTCTTTTTGGGTCCTTATGACTAGAAAAATCATGGTTCCATATAGTATGTCCTTATATACAAGCACAGGAAAGGGACATATTTTTCTGATGCTGAAATGTAAAAAAAACACCCCCCCAAACTTCCCTGTTGGCAGGAATATAGTTGAACACTGAATTTATATTCATTATCAGTCTGACATTTTCACTTCAGTGAAGTGACATATGGGGACAGTAGTCGGTACACCATTCTATACCACCAGGTGGGAGGAAAGCCCAGTGTGTGATAAATAACATCAAAAAGAAGAAGTAGCTTGCATATCAGTGAACGATAGGAATACAAAATTGCAATACTGGCTCAGACTAATTGTCCATCTCATTGGCCAGAGGAAAGTGGAAGGAACATGATAATAGAGTAACCAGGTCATGGGTAAATTTCTTCCAAACGTCCATCATTAGAGATTGGTTCATGCGCTGAAACATGGGGTATTAGTATTTGGAATCGAGACCTGACCAGAGTCATTCTATGGAATTCTGTTTTAAATAGGATGAACCCTCTTTTGAAAATGTAACCTATGCTAAAATTGTTTGGCTCTTTGTCCCAATTTAGTGGCTCAAGGGCTTATTTATTCTGAGTACCAACACAAACTGGAGTCCTGTCAGTGCATCTAGGTAGCTTAATCAAACCAATCAAAATCAGATAGATGAAATAACAATGTGTGTGGATTTGGCACATTAGCTTAGCCCACTCCCAGGAACTGAAGAACTCTCTCACTCTAGAAGCAGCCTTTTGCCAGGGGACTTACATATTTTCCTTAACTGATGATCAGTGATAGCTGTCACCCTTCCCTCCAGGCATCTAACACAGTAATATATTTTAAGGAGACTATTTTTTTTCTTTTGTCAGCAGTTTCATCACTTCATTCTTAAGTTCCTTCCAAATTGCTGAATTTAGACCATCTTGTTCCTAGCAGAATTCTCCAGTCCCCACTTGGTCTGCCTGATTTTTATTCTGAATAAGCGAAAATCACTCCACTTTGAGATGCATGTGCGGACCCTGAGCATGCTCAGTTGAAAACCCAGAATTTCTAAAATGGTGCCCTGGCAAAGAGCCATGTGTGGGTGGGTGGATTGGCAGAATCACAGCTCTGAGATAAATGACAACAGAAAGCATGTGCAAGATTGTTGGCTATTGAGCATGTGTAGTAAGGGGTGACAGAGAGGTCAGTTAGCTGAGCAGCTAGCCAGTTTTAGCCCACTCATACCAGTCACAATTTATTTTAAAGATTAGACCTGTCAATCATAATTCTGAGATAATGGTTGGTACTGAGCATGTGCAAGTGGGGTAATTGCTTAAAGGTATATAAGAAAGGCACAATAGGCCAGTATAAAAGGCCAGAAGCCAGTTTCTTAGTCTGAGGCGGCGAGAGAGAGAGACACGATCAGGAGAAGACTAAAGCCAGCAAGGGGAGCCAAAGAAAAGCTGCAGAAAAAAAGGCAGAAAAGCTGCAGCAGAGAAAGAGAGAGGAGAAAACTGAGGCAGAACTAAACTGAATGACTAGGAGCTGAGCAGCAATGGTGATTAAAAGAAAAGTGCCAAAGAATGTATAAAGCAGCAGCAGTGATTTTAAAGAGATACCAATTGTCAAGGTTCCTTCCCCACTCTGAACTCTAGGGTACAGATGTGGGGACCTGCATGAAAACCTCCTAAGCTTACTTTTACCAGCTTAGGTTAAAACTTCCCCAAGGTACAAACTATTTTACCCTTTGCCCCTGGACTTCCACTGCCACAACCAAACTTTATCTGGGTTCCTGAAAAAATGTAGTTTTGAAACATCTTTCCCGCAAAAATCTTCCCAACCCTTGCACCCCACTTCCTGGGGAAGGTTTGGTAAAAATCCTCACCAATTTGCATAGGTGACCACAGACCCAAACCCTTGGATCTTAGAACAATGAAAAAACATTCAGTTTCCTTACAAGAAGACTTTTAATAGAAGTAAAAAAGAATCACCTCTGTAAAATCAGGATGGTGAATACCTTACAGGGTAATTAGATTCAAAACATAGAGAATCCCTCTAGGCAAAACCTTAAGTTACAAAAAAAACACACAAAGAAATATTCATTCTATTCAGCACAGCTATTTTCTCAGCCATTTAAAGAAATCATAATCTAACACATCTCTACCTAGATTACTTACTAAATTCTCAGACTCCATTCCTGGTCTATCCCCGGCAAAGACAGAATATAGACAGACACACAGACCCTTTGTTTTTCACCCTCCTCCCAGGGTTTCAAAGTATCTTGTCTCCTCATTGGTCATTTTGGTCAGGTGCCAGTGAGGTTACCTTTAGCTTCTTAACCCTTTACAGGTGAGAGGATATTTCCTCTGGCCAGGAGGGATTTTAAAGGGGTTTATCCTTCCCTTTATATTTATGACACCAATGAATTTATAAAGTAAGCTTGCCATATTTTAATTTTTAGAGTAGTATAGTTTAGCATAGTATTTAACGTGTATGCTTGAAGTGTCTGTGTGTTTTAATTGCAACATACCTGTGTAAACTTTAAAGCAATTTAAGATCTGCTGTCAGTCATTTGTTACAAACTGGCCACTTGTAACAAATAGCTTTGTTTAGAATCATTTGAACTATGTACTATTGTAGTTTGAATGTTCTTTAACTTGCAATAAGGGATTTATTTCTCAGGGATTTAGTTTTTTGGTTAGGATTTTTAGGATCCACTGTATTAGCGATTATTACTTACATTAATAGAATATATTTTGGTTTTGGAAGGAATACTGCCTATGTCAATTACTTTATCGCAGGGGTCTCAAACTCAATTTACCTTAGGGCCAGTGCCAGTCCTCAAATCCTCCCGGTGGACCAATAATGTCACTGAAGATGGTGTTCAGAAAAGAAAACATTTATACAGAATTTTTTTATTTTGAATTTCTTAGAAATAATAAAACTGTCATACAACTTTATACAATTATTCACCTGCCAGAGAGTTTAATGTTTGCCAGACACCTGGTAACACTTCAGTTCTGTCAGTTTGCAGTGACGAGCAGTTGAAACCTTCAGGATTGCAGCCAGGTGTGCATCACATAGTTGTGTTCAGTATTTTGACTTGATTATATTCATTGTGGGGAAAAAGACACTGCCTGCATGGCTGACTCTGCCTGGCAACTAGTGATGGTTTCTCTGTCCCTCTCCCCCAGCCAATCAGAGCTGTGGGGGCAGCGCCTGCAGCAGACAGAGCCGGAAGTGTGGCTGCATGCATCTCTCTTCCATGGGCCACAGTGGGGAGTGCTTTATCGGAAGGTTATAGCTGTGTCATTTAGTGTTTTCCTTAAAGACTCCAAACTTTTACCTGGGAAGAACAGATTAAGGGGGCAATAGGAAGGTTATTATAGCAGCATCCCGAAATTCATTTGCGGGGGGGGGGGGGGGGGTAACAATCTGGGCTTGGTGATTTGCTGCTCTTTAACTTATCAGTTTGTTCCTGTGTACTCTTTTTTGATCTCTAAATAACTGACCATCTGATATTTATTACTCAAAGATGGTAGGTATGAGGTAAATCTTTTCCCTACATATGTGGTGAAAAAAGAGCTGTGTGAGTAACTGATTTTTTATTTCTTTGGGGGAGAGGGGGTTGAACAAAAAAAAAAAAAATTGAGTCAGACAAAACATTTAGTTTGACCTGAAAGGAAACATTTTATTTTGTTTTTGAGATTTTTACATTTCTACAAAAAATGGAATTTAAATAAAATTCCAAACAAAAGTTTGTTTTGAATCAGTCAGAATGTTTCATTTTGAATATATCAAAAAAGACTTACTTTTTCTTTTTTTTCCCAAATGAAACAATTCCGCAATTTCAACATAAATTTGAGACATTTCTGTCTACCTGAAGAAAGTTTCATCTGTAAATTTTCACCCATCTTTAGTGAAGACTGATGCTTCTTCCTTCACTGCCCCATTTATGCTGTGATAATCCAGGCAACCCACTAATCCTCACTGAAGTAGGATTCTTATATTAGATCTCAAGAATTTTTGCTTTTATATTTAAGGCTATTTTCTCCCAATTCCATCTTAGCCATTCTAATTTTCATCATATATTTTCGGTCATAGTTTATGAGCTCTTTCTTTTGGCTTTATTTGGTCTGAATATTTTGTTAAAAAAGGATGTAAGTAAGGAGATAAAGGAAGAAAGAGGCACGCGTCAAGACCCTAATTGGGCCCTGGGTGATTGCTACTTCCCACCACCCAACACAGATGTCATGAGGTTGAGTAGTGCCCGTATAAGAAAAATTAAAACTACTAGTTATTCCTCAAAAAAGATTTTTAATGATTTTTTACTATAAAAACAACACAGACAAAATAAGAAGAAGTAAAGACCAGCATTGGATAAGAATTAATATAAATGGCAGATTATGCTGAAGACAAGCACAAGTACATGTAAAGTTACGAACCATTAAGGAGCTAATGAACAGCTGATCCTGGCACGTTACACTGAAAGCCCTGAAGACAAGCATATGTAAAGCTATCATCCACCAGTTATTTACCACTGGTTTTACACTATAGTATCGATACAACTGAGATCAATTTAGCTCAAGCAACCAAACTTCTTTACTCCAAATCTTACCCTGCATTCGTCCGAAAAATATGTTACCCTTCAGTCGGCTTTTTCCACACTGGCCAGATACAGACAGTCGAGAAGTGCATGTCCCTTCGGTTCGGGGGTGTGGATCAGGTTTCCCTTATGACCAAACACACACACAGTCCCGTGCCTTCGTACTTTTTATCTGATCTGTTGGCCGTGTTTCAAAACAGACCAACCAATCAGGGTGGACCACATCGTTAATGTGGTCAGTGTGGTTGCCCCAATTGTATAATTGATGCATACTTATCTCCTTATAGCCAATTGTCAGCTAATTGTATAATTCAGGCCTATTTATCTCCTGTAGCCAATTCAGTTTTAAGTGTGGTTGATGTGGGTTTGCTTAGTTCATAGGAGTAAGCAAAAAGTTGCTTAGTTGCAGCGCATCCTGACCACAAGTCTTAACTTCCTGTTGCAAATCTTGCTTTTTTAGAGCTTCCGGAATTTGGCAATACTTTTGTTCAGTTTAAGCTTGACAGTACAGTTGTCCAAATTATTCACAGTAAGGTAGACTCAATAACTTCTTGTACCTTGCCTTTTAATAATCATACTTCCCCCACAGGTGTTTTTTCATTCCATTTTATATACGGATATGATAAGCTATACATAGACTCCAACTGGAGTTTAATTATTTTAATTTTCTCACTTTTGGTTTTATTCTCTTTAACTGACATTATTATTATTTAATCACCCTTTTTAAAAGTTTGCTGTCTTAGTGCTAGTTTTTGATACTATCCATCCCCCAAGGCTTAACTAAATTTGTAATTACTACTAATGCATCCACTGCTGAATAGTTACTTCTTGGATCAGCTCCCCTGTTACACTTAAATATAAAACAAGGGTAGCTTCTCTCTTTGGATTAGGTAGTTGAGTGGACACAAAAAGCAATTATTGACCGTGCTCACAAAATGATTCTCTAAAATCAGTGGTTTTCAAACTGCGGGTCACGACCCAGTACTGGGTCATGGAATGTAAGGCACTGGGTTGTGGCGGCTCTGGTTGGCACTGCCGACTGAGCCTTTAAAAGTCCCAGCGGCGGTGCTGCCCGGCTAAGGCAGGCTAGTCCCTACCTATTCTGACACTGCGCTGTGCTGCACCCCGGAAGTGGCCAACAGTGGGTCTGGCTCCTGGGGGGGGGGGCCGTGGGGCTCCATGTGCTGCCCCTGCCCCAAGCACTGGCTCCACACTCCCATTGGCCAGGAACCGGCCAGTGGGAGCTGGGGGTGGCGGTGTCTGCGGGTGAGAGCCGTATGGAGCTGCTTGTGAGCCTGCACCTAGGAGCCGGACATGCTGCTGGCCGCTTCTGGGGTGCAGCATGCTCTGCGGTGCCAGGACAGGCAGGAAGCCTGCCTTAGCCCCCCCTCTGCACTGCTGACTGGGAGCCACCTGAGGTAAGCCCATGCCCCAATCCCCTGCCCCAGCCCTGAGCCTTCCTCCAAACCCAGGGCCCCTTCCTGCACCCGAAACCGCTCATCCCCAGCCCCACCCCAGAGCCTGTACCCCAGCCCAGACCCACCCCTGCACCCCAATCCCCTGTCGCAACCCTGCTCCCCCAACCCAGACCCCTCTCCTGCACCCTAAACCCCTCATCCCCAGCTCCATCCCGCAGCCCTCACCCCCACACCCCTCTGCCCTAGTCCTGAGCCCCTCCCACACCCCAAACTCCTCATCCCCAACCCTCTCCCCCACCTCTGTGACTCAGTCTGATCTTCCTGAATGTGATATACTTAAGTATTACAATATTCCACTGAATATTTCATTCCATCATGTTTCAGAAATGCTTATTATATCTAGGTTCTTTTCCATTGCAAGTCACTGAAATTAACCTGTATGTGTCCTTAAGATTCTTGCATTGGTATGTAAATGCTTGTAGCTGTTGTTTTTGACAATTTACCTATTTTTAACTCCTGTGATGTGACATTTTGGGGTTCACGAAGGCCAGTAAGGGGTTCAGTCAATATCTGCCTCGTAACCCTGGGTGTCTTGTGCCTGTGCAGCTTTGGTTCAGAACTCTGACCCCAACAGCCTGCCAGCAGACCGACCGCAAGCCTCACCCTGGCTTTGCCCAACTTGGATATTCCTTCCTGGCTCACCTTAGTACCTTTCCAGAATTGATTCCAAAAGCATTGTCCATCAGGGTCCAGTCCCTCTAACTGGACCCTCAGAAAAAGGATTAGGTTTGCTGTCTCTACAGAGACATTCCAACCTGTCAACTTTACTCAACTTACCCAGCACTGTTGATTTCTAATGAAAGCAAAACAATTTTATTAACAAAAGAGCATAAATTGATACCAAGTAAAAGATATTAAGGCAGAAAAATGGGTACAGTCAATTAAGTTGAAAACACATCTAAAAGTCTTAAACTTAATTTAGCAAGATACAGTCTTTGTTCAAGATGTTTTTTACTCTTACCCACAGTCTTCTTTCCAGCTTTTTCTGGCTGACCTGGCCAGGACCCATCACAGAGATCAAATCACTTGGTTTCTTTGTCTCTATGAGGTGAAGGATGACGTGGGAGTTTCCCCCACCCCGTATAATTCAGTGAATCTTTTAAATGTATTCTTCTGCAGGGTACTCCCCAAGATAACATTCATTAGTTCACACTGAGTAAAGGGGCCATGAGGTCTGGAAGATAGGACTCCATGCTGGTTCCTACTTCCTGCTCACCTCCCACACCCCCATTGCATTGCTACTATGCAAATCTCTTCCAGATGCAATCTCCAATACAAATGAATAACCCACTGAAATTGAGCCACACCTGGTTTGAGTTGTCAGCCTCATTCCTTTATCTGGAGAAAACCTGTTTATCAACTTCCCTTGATACACCTGGTTTAAACCTTTTAGTCACTGATTTTAAAGCATAATGCTAGTGAATATCCATAATTTCCCATAGAGCATGGTTACATATATTTTACAATGATGTTATTGACCAGTGTGTTGCAGACCAGCTTTCAAATGATACCTCATAAAGCATAATTTGTACACAAATAATTGCAATAGTGTGTAGGGTCTCAATATGGGAATGCCTCTGGTTGAAGGTAAGCATTATAGTAGATTTGTGGAGGCAGAGATTTGTGCAATGCTTGCCTTTACAGTACCTGAAGAGTAATACTGTGCTTACAAAATGAGTGTTAATCTCCTGGAAAGCTAAGTCATGGATTTTGTCTTCAAGTATAAACACTGATGGTAAGAATCACTTGTCAGGCTGTTGAAAATGTGAAGACACTATAGCAGAAATACTTTTTCTTTTGCAAGACTTTAACCCAGTTATGATCAGATGTGGTTAAGATGGCTGTCTCTTAACCTACATAAGGCTGAGGATGATAATCATTATTGTGTGGAAAGAACTTAAAAAAAAAAGAGTAGAGGTGATACCATATCCTTAGGAGTGTTTGTGCCCATCTTTGTAACCAGAGAGTGTTATTGACTCGTCAGTTACTTCTGGGGGCTTACATAGCATCACCCACCCGAAAAGCATTTTATCCTTGACGATTGGCTCAGGAGGCTTTTGACCTCTTTTGAATGTACACCTAACCACAGTGATCCACACTTCAGTCATCTCTGAACTGGGTTACTGCAGTGCATTCTAAAGTGGGCTTTATCTTAACACCAGCCAGTGCAAAATGTGGCTACTCGCACAGTTAATGGCACTTCTCACACCTTTCTCCATGTGCAAGTTCAATTGTTAGTTTTAACCTATAAAGCTCTAAATTGTTTAGGTCCTAAGTACCCTCAGAGACTGCATCTTTCCGAAGAGATAACCCAAAGGTATCAGCTAAACTGCTCAAATGAACAGTTCCAGGTATAATCAGGAGAGGGGTTCTCAATTTTCAAACCTTGTTTCCCTGTAGGTTGATTAGAACCACTTCTTGTAAGGTTTTCTTGTAAAGTGTGTCATGCTGTCTGGAATGGCTTATGACCTGAGAGTGCCAAGCTCAGAACAGACTGTCAAAAAGCAGGGCAGACACCCTAAACTGGTGGTATGTTCTGTAACTACATTTCACCAACCCAGTAACAAATGTGAACTCCCAAAGCACTATAATAGTCTTACCAGAGAGTTGCAGACAGTCCCCTTAGGCTCTCCAGTCTATCTTGCCATCCAGGTAAGCCAGACTTAGTGATAAACAGTCATTTACACACACACAAATTAAAAATATTCAGGTTGCTTCCTGGCCCAAGAGATCAGTCACTTACCCCAGATCAATTTGTATCTTAGATCTCACAACAAAGACAACACCTGTAGCCAATCTTGTAATTAGCTAAAGGTTTATGGACCAGAAAAAAGTAGTAAGAGAGTTATTTAGAGGAGGATCTTTGCCTTAGTTTAGTGTTTCTGGTCTTGTGAGAGTTCAAACAGTAAGTAGATGAAAAATTTTCTTGTGATCCTGTTTTCATTTAGCCTTCCAGTCCATGAGACAAGCTCCCTGGCAGGTAGCATTTCCAAGGTGTTCCAGGACCATTAACCCATCCATGATTTTTCCTTGATGGTCTGTTCAATCTTGATAGGTCTCCTGAATGGGCTGGGAGGATGATTGTTGTGCCTTGGTTCACAACTTCAGAGCAAACGTTTTCAAAGTTACAAAGCAAAACGTACATAATTCCTATAGCTTGGATATAGACAATGATGTACAAGCATTTCACACAATCTAAACACTAAAGACATTCTTATAAGATTGCTACCTATTCTGAACAAAACTAACATACAGGTGAGCTGGTTTGATTTCCAATTATGAGTTTGTCATTACTCAGCTGATACCTACAGACTTGGTAAGAACTGGCACCTGGTTTCCCAGCATCACAAAGTGTAGTAAAGTATCACTATAATATCTGAACTGTTATCACTGCTCAGAGATGATATACTATGAGATGAATGCTACATTTTACTGTTGTGCATTGTGTAAAAGATTAAATCTGGTGTCTTTGGTAGCCAACAACCATTCTATTACAAATCATCTATAACCTTCCTCATCTGCCTTTCTTGTAGTTATTCTACCTTTTGGGGATCCTCTCTAGTGTATGTGAATCCAGTCAGGAACACTGAATGTACATACTTAATCTACTTGAAAGGCTAGATTTATTTAACTTATCTCTCTGTGCAGCTATCCCATATAAATATCTTCATGCTTAATTCATAGATTCCAAAGCCAGATGGGACACTTGTTATAATTTAGTCTGACTTGCTATATAACATAGGTCATAGAACTTCTTCAAAATTATTCCTAGAGCATATATTTTAGAAAAAAACATTGAAGCTGGATGCTAAAATCATCAGTGATAGAGAATCCATCGTGGCCCCAAATAAGTTGTTCCAATGGTTAATTACTCTCACTGTTAAAAAAAGAAATCCAGTCTTAATTTATCTAGCTTCAATTTGCAGTCATTGGATCATGTTATATTTTTCTTTGCTAGACTGAAGAGCCCATTATTACATATTGTTCCCCATGTAGATATAGACGACAATGAAGTCACCCTTTAACTCTCTTTTTAAGCTAAATATATTCAAGGAGCTTAATCAACATAAGGCATGTTTTCTAGTCCTTTAATATTCTTGTGGCTCTTCTCTGAACCCTCTGCTATATATCAATATCCTTCTTGAATTCTGAACACCAGAATTGGACAGTATAAAAAAGTGAGTCAGCTACATATTAATTAGCCAAATGTTCTATCTGAATGCAGGTGTTCTTACATTCTAGATATCAGATTGACTTGAGACGGTTCAATCTGAACATCCATAAAGGTATCTAAAATTTGTTTCATTTGTAGATATTACCAGGATGTTTACTAAAATCATCTCTGAACATCTATATATCAAGTATACCCTCTGATTTTGAAATTAATTCGCTCTGGACTGCACATCAACTGAGGCACCACTGTTTTTAAAAGGCCATTGTAGTTTGTTCCACTTTAATTTTTAGGTTCATACTAAGGCTATTCAACAGGGATTTATACTATGCAGAATCTTGAGGGATGCTGCATATAAGGATTTTACTCTATTTCTAAGTATTTTCACAGTAGTGGATAGGTCTTCAGATTAATTCCTCATCTATATCCACAGATATATCATTGTCTAAATATGAAATATTCATTTGTAAGCATATTGGTTTAGTACTGTACATACTAGTAGCAAAAAAGAATCAGTACTTTCTATCTCCCTAACGTGAAATGAGTGCTTACCTGGTGCACCAAAGATTTCAACATTCTCTCTTCCATTTCCTCCCCCCCTTCTCTTAATGTGTGTATCCCAGAGATGTCTGATACCTTTAAAAATGAGGGCATAGCAAATAAAATACATAATTGCACAATGATTGTTTACATACTGAGCACCATGTTTCTAGCAAAATAATCTTGTTGAGTTTCACTTCCAGGAAAACGGGTGAAAAGGAAGACTAGTGGACGTTATCTGTACCACCCATATATCGTCAGATGGTTTCACAATAATTTTCTGTCACTTTATCATGTCTCTACTGCATTGTAGTGAATAAATGTGCTATCGGTTCAATCTAATTTAATAATGAGATGTCAAGTATCTAGGCTCAATCAACTTTAATCAAAGATCATTAGTCAAAGATTAATAGAGCATAATACAGAAAGGAAGAACAATATATTACCATTGATCTGGGAGATAGCAGTGCAGCTGGCCAACTGACTCAAAATCTGAGCTGCACTCTGCCTCTATATATGTACTAGGTTTAAGAGTTTTGCCATTTCTTTGCATTATTGCTTAATTATTATCTTTGACGTAGTTTTTGGACACTTCTTGCTAGGCTTGCACAGAACCTATAGAAAATGTCTAACTAGTTTATTATCTTGTTTTGACTGTAGCATTCCAAAGCTCAGCAAAACTTTAGAGAAATCCTGCATTAACTATAGCTTGGTACATAGGGCATGATAGCTAAGCATCAACAACATTTTTTGTGTTCTTGTTCTTTGGACTGTTTCTTTACCTAACACTGAGATTACAATACTTCATGTTTCCCCTTAGTTAAACTGCTTAAGTGTACAATATTTTAGAAGAGCTTAACTTGAAAAAAATTCATAGTAATATAAAACATATGTGATGTTAGATGCTGGCTAACACTATAAACCATGCAGACTTTATTTGGCTCCATATATATTTGGTAAAACACAGAATATACATCTACACTGCAATGGAAGACTTGCGGCAGGAGTGCAGCTGTCTCCTCTCAGCTGACTCAAGCTTGGGGGGCTCAGACTATGGAGCTATAAAACTCCCATGAGAGAGGAGGGCCTCAGAGCCCAGGGTCCAGCCTGAGCCTAAATATCTACACTGCAATTTTTAGCCCTGCAGCTGACCCATGCTCTGAGAGTTGGTGCTGCACGGTTTTTGATCACAGACATACCCAGAGTGAATAGCAGAATACCTAAACTAGTGGGTTAAGTGTATTTCTAATTTTTCTGTTGTATGCAGAAGGGTCATCCAAAGGTTACAGTACCTGACTAACTATAGAACAGTTTGAGTATAAATATACAAGCATTCTAAATATAATGTACTATGCTTATTCTCTGTTGGCGACTTTTTTATTTTGGTTACATAACATTTTTTTAATCACACTTACAACTACATCAACGATGTCTGTGCTTTGATTGACTAATACATTTTACTTGTAGCTGAATGTATTTATTATCTGGTAGTTATTAAACCAATTTACCTTCCTGGATAATGATTCTGTTTGTGAGAGTGATATTCTCAATACATTTTTGTTTACAAGAGTCAGCTTCAAAACCTTGACAAAGTCCATTTCTTATATGATAACTACCCATACAGCATTTAGCAATGTAAGAATTTGCAAGCTGTTTTTTTTCAATTTTGTCTTTGTTCTTGCTACAAATACCATGGAACCTTGGCTTAGTTCAGTCAACAAACTAATATGAAAAAAACACAGAAAAACCTCATTAGGTCAAAAGTGTATCAGGTATGTCTTGATTCTCATCTTATTTACACTGGAAAATGGAGTAACTTCTATTCTGTTTAAGGGATTTTAAACTATTTTTTTCAAATTATTTAAATGAGATCGAAATCAGGCACTGACTGCTGCATTGCTCATGGACATAATGTAACTGTTTTCCATTTCTCTACAGCTCTTTGATCTTAATAGAACATCAAGCATCATATGTTGTGTAATGTGACATTCAGAACAAGGCAGCCAGAAGGACAGCATGACTATTATAACACTTTACAAGCACTCAGCAGTCACATTGTACTACAGTGCAGTAATGCCAAGAAATGTATTTCATAATTTTTTATTAAACTTGGATATAGTATGGCCATCTAATGCTGCATAATGCTGCAACATTATTTTACTATGCTCAAAAGAAATTATGCTATTACTGTTCTTGAATTATTGATCCGGACACCATAGGAAGAAAACACAGCACCTGGAATGTGGTTTAACTAGGCCACAGCTTTATTATATAACACATCTGGGAACTGTCTGGCAATACTCTTGCCAAAGCAGGTCATCCTTCCTAGTGTAATCCTTTCCACCTGGTGGAGGACTGCTGTCAGCCTCCACCTTGTTAACCTGACACCAGCACTGTTGCTGAGATCCCAGTGGCCTCTGTCATCTGCGGGTCAAGAAGAGTGGGGAGAAGGTGGAATGTTCTCACTGTATCAGTCATTAGGAACTCTGGTGTTGTTTCTCATCTTTTTTAGGAGGTGCTTTCTCCAAAACCTCTTCCAATTCAGGTTTATCAGGGAACCTGACCAAAATGTTGAATAATTACCTGCACTGGGCACCTGCTACCAAGAGGTACTAGCAATTATCTTTGTTGCTTCACCTCCACCCAGATTCCCAGATAGTAAACCATTCCTTCCTAAATAGTAGCCAGAATCATATTCATTTCCCAGTCAGAGAGATTTACCATTTCCTTGAATAACTCAAGTATTGCATATGAAATTTCATGATGGGATATGTGATTCCCACTCCCATAATTTAAACACCCACCAATTTATCTTTCTTGTGGCTTCATTTACCTGTGAAGGTCTTGCACGACACTCCCTTGTAACATCTCAGGCCAGATCACAGTTAGCCCTGGAAGAAGGATTCAACTCCACCCTTCATCAGTTTGTTTTACCTTGGGTTACTAAATCTCCAAATTGTTTTTCCCCAGGTGCACATGCATCCATTCATGTGGCCCCTTCCTCTATGCCAACTTGGAGCTGCTTCACTGTTGAGGCCCAGCAATAAACTTGCAGGGGGAACTGGATACCCATCTGTGGATCAGAAGCACAATATTGTCCTCACACATCCAGTCACCAACTCATATGACCCATTTGCTTGAACCTGAAGGAAGGGATTAACAGAGGTTAACACTTAAACCAGTGAATTATCCTCCCAACAAGGGCTCACACCCATGAAAACATTTGAATCATTGATAGGTATATCCCATTGGACTCCCATTCCAAATTGTGGTGTGGATGCAACTTTTCCAATTTTGAATTAATAGGATCCCAATTCAGCCTCTTTGACATCACTATGAATGGAAATTTCCTTTTCAGAGGTCACCCCCATGCCCGTGAAGAAAGAGTGGCTTAGTATCAGCAGCCGTGATGTTAGGCCAATCTGTACTGCTCTGACTTGGCAAATCTTAGCATCCCTACTTTCATAAATATAAAGGGAAGGGTAAACACCTTTAAAATCCCTCCTGGCCAGAGGAAAAACCCTCTCACCTGTAAAGGGTTAAGAAGCTAGGATAACCTCGCTGGCACCTGACCAAAATGACCAATGAGGAGACAAGATATTTTCAAAGCTGGAGTGGGGGAGAAACAAAGGCTCTCTCTGTCTCCGTGATGCTTTTGCTGGGAACGGAAAGGAGTCTTAGAACTTCGTAAGTAATCTAGCTAGATATGCATTAGATTCTGTTTTCTTTAAATGGCTGATAAAATAGCTGTGCTGAATGGAATGTATATTCCTGTTTTTCTGTCTTTTGTAACTTAAGGTTTTGCCTAGAGGGATTCTCTATGTTTTGAATCTAATTACCCTGTAAGGTATTTACCATCCTGATTTTACAGAGGTGATTCTTTTACTTTTTTTCTTCAATTAAAATTCTTCTTTTAAGTACCTGATTGCTTTTTCATTGTTCTTAAGATCCAAGGGTTTGGGTCTGTGTTCACCTATGCAAATTAGTGAGGATTTTTATCAAGGCTTTTTCCAGGAAAGGCGGTGTAGGGCTTGGGGAGGATTTTGGGGGGAAGATGTTTCCAAGCGGGCTCTTTCCCGGTTATATATCTGGTGGTGGCAGCAATAAAGTCCAAGGGGAAAAGGTAAAATAGTTTTTACCTTGGGGAAGTTTTAACCTAAGCTGGTAAAAATAAGCTTAGGGGGTTTTCATGCAGGTCCCCACATCTGTACCCTAGAGTTCAGAGTGGGGAAGGAACCTTGACACCTACAGTCTTGCACTATGACTCATATTGCCATCCCTTAGTTGGTTTCAGGGAGTCAGATCTCTTTCCTTCCCACTGAATATCCCTAAACTCTGAAGCACTATCTAAATTTTCTCTTGCTGACCCAGTATGTCTTCCTGCTCTTGGGGGTCTGTTAACCCAATATCCTGGTCAGTAAAACCACCTGATGTGACTATGATGCCCATGCATGGTAGATATACGACACCCCAGATTGTAGTGTCAAATTCTGAGAGGGCTCACCTCTGCCATCAATTGGAGTTGAGTGCATTCCTCCACACCCCTAATATGTCCCTCCTTGTGCGTTTAAGGTGCTAGTTGCTTAGTACTATGACAGAATTAATCAAGAACCTAAGTTCCAAAAGCCTAGCTGCACCTGAATGGGAAGCTTGCTGTCGCCCAGAACCATCTCTAAAATTCTCCCACCTCATACTCTGAGAGACTTGAAGAACTGGCCATTACCAACATTACCAAGCATGTAGCTGGCCAGCTCTTACTAATTCTTTTTCTTGAGGCCAGCTCAGGCATGTGACTCTCACTGTTTAGTCATAGGGGTTCTTTTATATACCTTAGGGGAGACCACAATCAAAACTGAGCCAAATCATCACAATTATTAATCAATGGCTATTTTATTATTAAAGCAAGAAAAATAAAACATGAGACAAAACAGAACACAAATGATAAATTGGTTATTTCCATTACAATCTCTTCAATATGGGGAGAGACTTTACCCCTCAGATAATTGCTTTTGGGGCACTTATCTCTTGGTAAGTTAAGACCAAGGAATTTCTTCTTAAAATTATTTTAAGTCCACTCTTATTATATCATCAATTAACTATACCATTCATAAATGGACAAAATAATTATTTATGGGTGAGCCAAGTTCATTATCAGAAATAACAAAGATCTTATAAAAGTGCCAGGGAAGCAATCTTAACTAAATCCTATGAAATGAAAGAAAATATTTAATTTGTCACTTAGAAGAAGCCATTTAATTTGTCACTTAGAAGAAGCCATTTAAGAAGTTGTCTTAAAACAAGCCAATTTTCAAATAATAAGAATCTTAAATCCAATCAAATCTCATTATTTCTGTGTTTCCAATATTTAATCCCTGTCTCTTTTCCTGGAATACATCGTCTATCTGTTTGGTGATTAACAAGAGAAACTGTTAATCTGTTAAATTGCAATACCATTTCAGTATTCCAACAAAATCATTACAAGAGATTTTAAATCTAATCCTTCGGTAGTGCTTTTGGCTACTTCCATCTCACCAGGATAAAGTCTTGGTTTTCATCTGGGTTGGAAGATTGCCTTTCTTTGCTGCTTCTGTGTGGTTGTTCTCTTTTTCTTCTTAGCTGTCGCACAGCTTGCTTGTAGAGATAGACAGGCTGAGTTGAGGAGTACTTGAGCAGGATAGCGGAAAGTGTGACTGATGAGTGCTTCAGTTTTATGCTCTTCTTCCTATTTTCATGAAATTAAAAGAAAACACTGCTTTCAGGTTTGTTTAGATTTAGAGTTGGCTGCTGTCATCCTTTCATTGGCTCCATGCCTTCATTGGTTGATTTTGGCAACAACTTCAGCTCCTGAATATGCAATGAGCTTAATAAACATGCAACATGCTTCTAATTGTCTTTGTTCTTCTGTGGGAGGAAAGCCTCAGATAACTCTTAAAATTTAAACTTTCTTTTTATTCAATGCACTTTCTAAGCTATTTCATTAGTTTCATCAGAGTTTCAACAGGTATTGAAATTCTGATTTCAAGATTTCCAACCACACCTTCTCTTTATATAAGTGTATTTTATTCTCAAAACAGTGGTCTTCTTAAAATCAATATTTCTTAGTCTTTACATTAAATGGTTATTAAAGTTGTTGATTCTTCATGACAATTTTTGGAGAGGATTCTTCTGGTCTTCCTGAGTTGGGTGAGGAGTTGCTTAACTGTGTTAATAGCTAATTAACTCCAATTAATAGAAATATTCTATAATTAAATGGCTTCTTGCATTAATAGTCAACTTAGCAAGGCCATTAGATTTCAGGTTGGTACGTGAAGCATATTATCCTTTGTATAGCAATGATATTAGGATATTACATTATAAACTTTTGGAAATATGTCTGAAAAAGGGGGCTTGCCATTTATAATTAAGAAATAAACAAAAAGTTTTCTATAAAATATTTCCAACTACACACATTTTCCTAAAACTTCCAGAATGAAGATTTTAGACTGATCGTGAAAGAACTCTATTTCCATAAGGCTATTTCTAGAATCCTTTGTATGGGTTTACTTAGAGGGTTTTCTTGAAGCAGGAGGGCGAAAGCCCAATTTACCCCACAGTTTATGGTTTTGATAAGGCTCTTCAGTAGTACTTCTCTTTGAAGTCTTTTGACCAAATTGTGTTTAACAGTGTGACATGCTAGGGTGCAATCCAGAGTGGTGGGGTACCGAGCAGTGCCTTACCGTTGTAGCTCCCAACTTGGACTGCTAACAAACAGCCTGGCAGCATTCAGGTCACTCCTAGTTATGTCTGTGTAAGTGAAGCCTTCCAGTCCACACACTTGCTCTCACTAGGATTGGTTATACTGCAGGGTGACATGAACACACTCCCAGTCCCAGATTTTCCCCCAGAAATGTTTGTCCTGTACTGCCCAGCCATCTCCTGGGTAGTTCAAATATATTAAGTCATAAATATATTTATGGGAATAATATAGAACAACTTGTCACCTTAAATGGAATTACGCAGACACATCAACTTAAACACAAGTTTATTAACTACAAAGAGAGATTTTAAGTGAGTACAAGTGATGAGGTGTAGAAGTCAGAAATGGTTAGAAGAAAAATAAAGATAAAAGTTTTTCACCATATGCATTCAGCAGTATTACTGACCAACCTCTAGGTCAGAACACCTCTTCCAGAGTCCAGAGGTTCCTTCGTTTTTCTTCTCATGTACGAAGAATGAGTTGGACAGGGAGAGAGAGGTCCATTGAGTGTTTTCCCCTCCTTTTCATAGTTTGTCCCCCTTTGAAAAGCAGCTCCAGTTGAGAACCAGGAGACAGTGTGTATGTGTACAAGAGTGTTTTTTGCTGGTTTTTTTTCACCTGTGTATGCTCATATACAGACTTCCTTTTGTTTCCTACCTTCCCCATTTCTGGTTGTTGACTCTGTTTACATGCAAATTAAGGCAAACATACACTTCTTTGTTCAAGATATGCCCATTAGACCAGTTTGGTGCGATGTGAGTATTGAATATGCACTTTTGACATCACATAGGGAGTAGTTTATAACTTCACACACAATGCTGCTCTACACATTTCACCCCATGATCAGCAAGTTATGAAGTTTCAGATGATACTTAACAAGGCATACTTTCCAAAAATATTATTACAATAGTGTGGAAGTTGTGAATACAGGAGTGCATTCACAAACAGAGGCAGTTTTTGAAAACTCTTTTCAAATATTCTATACAAAGCACCAATCACAACAACCAAGCTTACATCAGTGTTCCAAAACATAGTGTAAAATAAATTGGCATAGAAAGTTAAAGTAAGATAAAGTTTAAAACACAGGTTTCCTGTGTTTGTATGAACACTCTTAAAGGTGATAAACATTTTGTTATCTCCCTGGACACTTGGGGAGTTGGTCACACTGACAGACAACAGCATTCCTAGGAATTTCCTTATAATTTCATATAATTAAATTAACAAAAATATATGCACGTGAGGTACTTTTCGCTAAGCACCTTATGTATAAAAGTTATGGTAAATATCTCCTAAGATTCAATAAAGGCACAGGCAAGTTTGTAGTGACATAACATTATAAGAATAAGTTATAATTTATTGTCTTTTTTCGTCAGCATTGAAGTTCTCCGTCACACTGCCAAGCACAAAATACCCACGTTGAGGGTATCAGCCACGAAGTGAAACTGAAGGTAGCCACACTTGTAGTTCATGCAAAGTAATCTTCTTAGATGCTCCAGCCCTTTTAGCCAACTCCCTTCTTATGCAGAATTGCCCCCACACCCTACTGACCCAGACACCCTCCTCCTCCTCCCCCCCATTCCAATGCATACACACTTCTAAGGCTTCATGGCCATTTTATCATGTCAGTTAATGTTACCACAAATTCTGTCTTAGTAAAGGGGAGTGAAGAGAACTTGGTCAAAATAATCAGCTACATTAATGCGGATCCATATCACTTATTAACTTCAGTGGTGTTAATCCCAATGCACACCAGTGTAAGTGAGCAGAATTTGGCCTACTGTTTTCATGTTTTTATTATTCTGTTAAATCATGTCTGAGTGTCTTCAATGACTGTGTTACCTTCATTACTGGTGTTAGACTTCTCATGAGAGCTTTGCATTCTCATCTTGAGCAGCTCTGAATTTCATATTGCATTTAAATGTGCACAGTTTCTTTAGAACAGCAGTTCCCAGTAACAAGCACCTAGTTCTCCACAAAAGCTCAATAAGCCAAGGTCAAAACCTCCTTTTCTTAAAAGATTATGAGCCATACCACCACAAGCTGAGGGTATGACTGAGAAATGTTAATGAGCAAAAAGTAAAGTATCCACAGAGGTCACCGCTTTTACCTCTTTATCTGAACAGTGATGCTTAATAAAGACTTCATGTAAATCATGTACATTTTTATTATATATTATTACATACAGTAACTACTGGTACTTTATCCTTACACTACAAATAGAAGGAAAGAAAACAAATAAATGGTAAAAGGCTTTATTTTTGCTTTCTAATATATATATTATATATATATAAAATTCATCCCAGTATGCCGGGCCTATGTAAACCCTTCCATGTCACTTCTGGTCTCTATTAAGAGCTTTATTGGGGTGCATTTGGTGCAGAGGACCTTGTGGAAGTCCTCTGTACTAGTGT
This sequence comes from Caretta caretta, assembly GCF_965140235.1. Lineage (NCBI taxonomy): Eukaryota > Metazoa > Chordata > Testudines > Cheloniidae > Caretta > Caretta caretta. Next base: position 129,113,219 of record NC_134207.1, read on the forward strand.
GAATTTCACCCTTATTGAATGAGCAGTCACCCAGCTAGAACTATGCTGCTGAGCACACATAAGTCAAACAAGTAATTGGAGGACATTACACAGAGTTTAAAATAGGTAATAGAAAAAACTGCAACCCTCCATGTGTTCCATGGGGCATGAATGATAGTATCATGAAAAATGACATCTGCGTGTAGAATGAGGATAGTTTCCATGTTTGTTCTATCTATAAACACGTTCATTTTGTAGTTCTGTGCCAAACTTGAGAACTTCATGAATTTCATGCTGGATGTCATGTAACCAGCTGATGGTAAGTTCAGTTTTTACTGTGAACGTGGCAGACTCTTTGCCACTTTTGAATTTATGTGTGTCCTAAGTCTTTATTTTTCTTCTTTCAATGTTTTTTTTCATTATGAAAAGACAGTTTTTCAACTGTAGAAGCTGCCTTTCATTTTAATAGAAAATATCAGATGAAACATTTAATGAAACCTCACAGATGTAGTTTTTACATAGTCAGAGTTTTTCCTCAGAACTTTGTAGCTGTATGATGGGGCATGTGGCTCACACTGTCATGTAAGGGGTTAATAGAGCCCTTGGGAGGCTGTGCAGGAAGTGGCCAATAGGAGAGGGGCTGTGAGGAGCAGCCAATCTGGGCTCAGCAGGTCCATGTAAAAAGATCCTTAGGGCAGAGCGGGGGCAGTTACTCACTTGAGCTCAAAGAGGGAGTACTGGGTGCCTTGCAGGTGGAGGAAATGTAACACCTTGGACAAAGCAGTGCAGACAGAGACACGGGGGTTAGAGAAGGTGCTCCGGAAGGGCTGCTGAGACTGTGGCTGTGTGGTAGTGGCCCAGGGAAATGGTGTTGTAGTTGAGGCAAAGGAATGTAGTAGGTGACTGTGGTTCAGAGAGTGCCTGGGCTGGAATTCTGAGCAGTTGGCAGGCCCAGGTCCCCACCACATCCACTTGCCACTAGGGAAGTGTCTGGACTTTTGGACTGCAGCACTATCCCCCAGAAATGGGCAGCACAGATAGTGACATGGCTGGAGGACTATGTCGTGAAGAGGACACCACGGTCCTTGAAGTTACATGGGTCTAAAAGTAGATGTGATGGTGGGGGAGGCATCATCGGGAGAGGGCATACTGACCTACAGAGCTAATCCCCAAGACGGCCAGCATTAGGTGTCAGTGTGATGAATGGAGCCACGTCACAAGCTGAAACAACTAATGTAAGACATACATAAGAGATAATTTAAGTAAAGGTGCCGTAATTACTATGCCAAATACTCAGAACCTATTACGCTTCAATCTTTGATTTCTAGCCATTTAAATCAAATTTTTAAAAATAAAAAATAAACACTATATTTCTTTAAGCAAACCAAACACAAGATAATATCAGAGTATTTTTTTAAAAAAACATGCAACAACTGCTGTGATATTTTCTTAAGAAAAAACAAGTTGTAGTGTTCTCCACAAGAACTATAAAGGCCATTGTATTCTACCTTTACGGGACAAAAAATGTGTTGGAATCATCTCCACTGTGATAAAGCAGCCATTCTTGTGGTGGTATGTTCTATAAACACAGCTTAAGCTGTTTATTTCATAGGCCTAGTCTTGTTCTGCTTCTGGTACTCTGGGGATTGTCTGCTGGTCATGCTCTTTACCTGTGCCTTGCTACACTGTTGGTCTTTGTACTTTGTCTGTTGGCTTCCATAACTCTAGGTGACAGGCTTTCCTTGAACTACTGCTGATCCAGCTCTGTGTTCCACTGTTCAGGCTACTGTCCCTGAATGCTAGCCTTAGTGGTAATAGCACCTCAGTGGCTCCATGGGGCTTCTTCCAGCCCCACTATGTATCTCTCTATTTACCTGCTCTACACTTATAAGCATGTCTATCTGTTGTCATTTTCCTCCAACCAATCAGGAGTTGCCTCTCATGGACTACTTGTAATTGCAGATCAAGCATAATACCAGGCTTTCCCTCTTTAGTTAGTTCATGCTGCTGCCACTGATTTGTAGCTCACACATGCTAGCCTCCTATATAGCAATCCCAATGCTTGATTCCTACATTCATTACCTCTTCCAAGTCACTCTGGATCACAGTGCCCTTTATTGACTAGGTTACCGACTAGGCCCTACTCTCTTTCCAAAATGACCTGTGGTCCAATCTTTTTCTTTCAGGGCATTGCAAAGTAGAGAGATACTGCTCAGCAAGGTTCCAGTAGGCTCATTATAATTTAAAAATTCAGTCTTTTTTATCCACGAGGACATCTTCTCTTTACTGTCACCATGAGGCAGCTATAGATTTATTGTAGTATAAAAGTATATGATTTTCAGATCCTCCAGTTAAAATATCTCTTATTAAGATTGTATTATTTAACAAAAGTAGGGTATATACTTTCCTGACACAGAGGAAGACACAGCTCCTACCCCAGAGAGCATATCTCAATGCCATTTGGGATGGAGAAACCATATTCTCCAGTTTGGGATGGATTCTTAGTGTAGTTCAATTTATTTTAATAGACCAGTGGTTCTAAAACTCTGGGTTGCAAGCTCAAAGTGGGTCATGACCCCACCAGAGCTGGCTTAGACTTGCTGGGGCCAGGGCCAAAGCCCAAGTCTGAGGGCTTCAGCCCTGAGTGGTGGGGCTAAGGTTACAGGCCCTCTGCCCGGGGATGAAGCCCTTGGACTTGGGCTTTCCCTCCTTCCCGCCCCGGCCTAGGGCAGTGGGGCTTTGGCTTTGCCCCCCACTCCAGGGTGGCAGGGCTTGGGCAGGCTCAGGCTTCAGTCCCCCCTCCTCAGCTCCTGTAGTAATTTTTGTTGTCAGAAAGGGGTTGTGGTGCAATGAAATTTGAGAACCCTGCAATAGACCACTGCCAATTTATACCGGCTGAAGTCCAGGCCCTCTGTCTTTTGATGGATGAAAAGAAATAGATGCCTGAGTTTAAGGTCAACTTTTTTCAACTATAATTCAAAGATGATTTTGTGACATTTTCATTTTAACAAACAAACAGAGATAAGAGGGTAGAGTCTAGGGGGAGATAGATGGCTGCGGACTGGGTAAGCTCTGTTCTAAGCAAAATCTATTTTAAGGAAAGACTTAGAATGCTTTAACAGTGGTTTTACACCATTTTTTGGTTTGTGCTACCACCAAGGAAAACCAATCTTAATGATCTGCCCAATAGACCATGGGTAGACCAGCGATGTAAGCAGACCAGAGCCTTTACTAAAGAGGAGGAGGTGGAGGTGGTGGAAGAAAGTGACCAAGTCATTAAAGGCGTACTGAAAGATTTGTTGTGGACAGCTTCAGATTTGACTGTCTTAGAGTGGAATTTTGTGTCTTTGAAACACCAGATGAAGGGACAAACACTAGCTATCACTGCTCAGATTAAAGCCTTGATTGTGTGTGCGTGTGTGTGTGTGTAGAGAGAGAGAGAGAAAGAACACATGCATATGCTGGCAAAATGGGTAGAAGCAACAGAAAGAAGTGTGATCCTGCAATAGACCTATTTTAGGCATTCCAATAATGAGGTAAATTCTAGCTCCTGTCATAATTATGGAAAAACTGCAGCACAGTTTGATTAACATAGGTATTAAAGAGGAACCCATATATATGTACAAAAGTTATGGGATTCCTTTGTAATTCAGGAATATATGATGTATTCTTACATTGATTTCAGAGCCTTAGCGTTTTGAATGCAGCAAAAGTTTAAATATATCTTGTGCATGGGGAAGGATTCTTATCTTCACCAACTTTAGCCCTGTTACTTAGCCAAAAAAAGAGAGGAGATCTGAGAGAGAGAGGTTAAACAGCATGTTATAGCAGGAATAGAAGCAATGTTTTTATGCACAGACAAGCTATTAGTAATCTTCATAAGAAAACAAACATTTTGGAGGTGGCAGGCTGCAAATCAACTGCTGGAAAGAATCTGTGTAGAGTGTCCAGGACCAGAAGATGATGAATAACTCAGATATTGAAAAGACCGCTTTCACTAACTGAGACTTTGTTTGCCAAATTCTGGCTTATTAGCACTAAATACCATGCCTATTTAGTCTTAGATTAGAATGTCAACAATTTTTGCTTCAGTCACTAGACTTTAATATTTTCTGGGATTTGCTAGCAGAAAATATGTCTATAAAAGTAACAAGTCGTTACTGTATGAATTCTAATTGTTGCTCCCCTTTTTCTCTTTCATTGGAATATAAATATTTACGAAGAATCAAGAATGTATTTAGAAAACTTGTTGCTGTGAATGCCAGCCAAGATACTTTAAAAGCTTTTTCTCTCTCAGTGGAGGGCTGAATGTTTCAATATGCCATACTATCCTTTGCTTTGTATTTGTTTCCTTTTTCATCCTCTAAAAAGCTGTGACACACTATCTAGATGTGACCTGCATTATACACCGGTTTACAAAACTCTGTAAAGATGAGGCTAGTGATCTAAGGTCCTAATCCTGCAGGCTCTTCTATGCAGGCAGCCACTGCTCCTGCAGAGAGGCTCATTGACTTCAGTAAAGAACTACATGGGTGTGAGGGTCTACCTGGCTGGAACATATTGCAGGTTCAAGGTCCTCAACTATTGCATAATTTTCTAAGCCTATTTAACCCATGGCTCCCTACCCCCGCAAGAGAAATCATGTAGCTGATCATTTATACATCATACTTTCTCATATCTATTTTTTTTTAAACTTCGCAAACTTCAGTTTACAATGTTGACTACAACATCTTTATAGTTAATTTATTAGAATACATAAATGATGACTAATGTGAATGTGAATTTCATGAACTGTGTTTTTACTGCATTTTCAACATCACGGTAACAGGGCAGACATGTAGCCAGTGTAAGGTGCAGTCTTCCACGTAGAAATATGAGACTATTTGTTAGTGGATATTGTGCAAGAAAGTTGGAATCTCATACACAAAGCAAGCCCATGTTTTAACCAATAAAACAGGAAACATTATGTATATTAAAACAAATTGCAAATATTTATACCTAGATTTTGCAGTCTCCAGGTAGCATGTTCAGTACACTGTGTTGTGTTATGTTATACTAATGTTCTACCTACTGAACCTTTATTCTGTAAGAACTGTGATGCATAGGCCTGTTGCTTGTTTGCAGTTCACCAGCTGTGTAGTGCGACAAACACTGAAATGGCCTTATAAACAAATTTGTTCTTTTTTTTTATATGGATTCTTCTTTTAAAGTATCCAGTAGCTTGACTGGTATGGTAGATCTGCAATAGAAGCATTAGTTCATTTTGGAGATGTCTTAGATCAGTCTCTACACTTATCGCTTTTGCTATACTACCAGCTGGGCCAAATTCTGCTCTATCAAACTGTTAGAAGTCTGGAGTAACCTCATTGACATCAAAGAGTTAGTACAGAGGCACATTAGTTGAACAAAGAGAAGACTCTTGTCCCTCACATTTTTTCTAGCCTGGACCTTATCGCCAAGTAACCCACACATACATCCCTATTACCAAATAAACTCCTTTACACTTTCAGCCAGTACCACCTGTAATTTTAAACTAGCACTGATCTACAGTTAGATCTAAATGAATAAGCTTATAAAGAAATATGTAACTTTATTCCCAGCAATACATTCTCCTGGAGACTTTTGGCTAGACTCTCCCGTGCACTCCAGCTGCTTTCTGATGTACCATTAGTGCGAAAGCAGCTCAAAGCTGGTGTAGCCAGATATGAGAGAATCCTGTTATAAAGAGAATATTCAGTTTAGTTCAACGAGGCATTTATTCAGCTAGCTTAGTCTTATATTTGCCAATAAATGATGTTCAAAGCAGTGATATCCAAACTTTTCAGCCTGAGGACCAAAGACATGATTTCTAAAAGATCAAGGGTTCCCCAATCAATGCTTTAGGGAAGGTCGTCTGTCCTGTTCTGCTTTGGGCTGCATACATGTTACAAAGGGGAGGAAAGTGTTTGTAAAGCCCCTGCTAGGTATTCTCCTCAAGACATTCCACTACATACATTTTCTCACTCTGGAAAGAGGATGAGAGAATAATTGTGACAGATGTGACAGTAGTCACATTGATTAACATGCTACTGGAAGGTGCCCAGATACTCTGGTGTTGTGTGGTATAAAAAGCTATGTAGAATACAATAGTATAGAGCTGGTTCCTATGCCTCCAGCCACATAGCTCACTGGCCCAGGAGCTATGTCAAGGGCAGTGAAGGGGAGTGATTGAAACAAATTGAACTCTGGTTATCTTTACCTTCCCTTGGAGACCATAGTCAATTGGTGCAAATTAATACAGCCCCCAGGCTCCTCTAACCTATGCTTAAGAAGCTGTAAATAGTTATTTCTCAGTTTCTCCTCCACTTCTAATGATGCTTATATCCTACTCTCCCTGCAGGGAAGTAAGCAACCGAGCATCCTGCGCTGCTCTCTTTTCAGTCTAGTGCGCTGTCGCTGGTGGAGGGTGGGGAGCAAGGGAGCTGCTGAGCAGCTGCAGCCGGGAAGGGAGGGCACATGCTCAGGCTGCTGCTGGTTGACATCGTATTTGTCCAGAGGAAGTTGTGGGAGGCAATGCCCCACCACATCCCTATAGCAATGAGGTTGATCCAAAAGCTTCAGTTTCACATTTGTAGGGCAAGGCCCAGGCAACACATTTTCCATGAAGACAAATTGTGTTTATTTATTAAAGTCCTATGCATCCGATGAAGTGAGCTGTCGCTCATGAAAGCTTATACTCAAATAAATTGGTTAGTCTCTAAGGTGCCACAAGTCCTCCTGTTCTTTTTTCAAGAGCCACAGTTTACAGTCTGGAGAGCCATAGGGTCGAAAGCCCTGTTCTGCACTACTAAGCTGAAATAATTTATCAGGAATTGGATTGATCCAATAATCATTCCCAGTTTTATATCCATGAAAACACCTATAACTTCAGAGAAGCTGGACCTGGTCTACACAAAGTGTCAGTGAGACCAGAACCAGGCCCAGCATATCTTCACAACAATTAAGAAATCTTCCCACCAATATTAAAAAAATGGACAGTAAGGAAAGCCTACTGATACAGATATACCAGGTAAACCTAGTATCATTCTGTGCTCTGCTGCATCAAGAATGTAGAATTATTACACATTCTCTTATAGTAATTAAAACAATTTAATTACCGAAGAAAATAAATTAGAGAAATGATTGGCAACAGCTTTATTATTCTAAAAACTGCATATTCCTTTCTATAAGAATTTGCAGTTATATGTACAATTTCTGTTTATTACAATTTGTTGCCATGTACTGTATATCATACATAATTCTGGGTTATTAAATTCCTGAAGCATGCAATACAGCAAACTTAATAGACTTTATGCAAATCATTATATAACAAAATAAAAGCAGATGGTACTCATCACATTAGAATCTTTCCATAACTGTTTCATATTTTGTTTAAATTAAACAAAACATAAAGGTACCTCTGTGGCTTCTAAGTTATTTTAATGTATTCTACCCCACTGCTTTTCTTGCCATTTTCCTGTCCCTTTGCACAGCATTAAAATAAAATATTTGTTTTAATGTCCCATAGATATTTAGTGTTTTAGTATTTTTGAATTGTGCTAGGGACCAATGAAGATATTTGTTTATTCCTATTTTTCCATCAGAGGGAAATCTATTGCTATGAATAGAGTACATAATTCAGCTCACAGGATTGCCCCGAGGAGAGAATTAAAGCTTTACCAGGAATCTTAAACTAGTACAGAAATAGAGCTCAAAAGATACATCTCCATAACACTTTTCCCTTAAAACTTGCTCCTTTTATATTTTTCCTGCCTCCAGCATAGTCTGGGGATAAATGATAGAACGTATAACCCAAAAGAAGTTATGAAAATGAAACAACAACAAAAATCAAACAGGGTGCTAGAAAAAAATAAGAACAATATAACTTTATTTTAACCGCAGAGATGTTAACATCATATCTGAATACAAAATGTCTTTTCTTATATTATCACAGAAAGCAAATTTCACATGAACATCTATAAGCACAACAAATGTACTGAACAGAGCATCTTATTAGGTGAATATCTGTAACTTTGAACTTGTAAGTTCATAATTTTTTGTAATAAACAATGAATAATAAAACAAAGAGGAAAAAACACTGTTACAAGGAACATGATTTTCTGTCACATTTTGAACAAAGAGAAACAGTTTTGTAGGATACCAAAAAGTGTATCTGTTACATATTACCACTGTTTTCAGAGAAAAAACCCACCTTCTTCCTGAAGTCTGTTGCTACTTTTGCTGTCTGTAGTATTTGAGAAGAGATATTTCTTGTTTGTCAGTTGTTGTTTCCATGGGACTTTATTTCAAGCCGTCTTGTCTTCATTTCTGACAATGAGGGAACATAATTTGGGGAAGTGATGTAGCGTGGGCTGGTCCCTGTTGAAACTGCATCAACAAATGGAAGGACTATATAGAGTCTGGCTGGAGTGCATTGTGATGAGTCATCATTGAACCTGAGTTTTTCTGAGGTAATTATCTGTGAGTCCTAAGGGTCCAGCCAATCCACAAGCAATGGTCTAACTTGGTGACCCCAATGCATGTGTATACTCTTCTAACGAAAGCATCCATTGCAGTCTGCTCAGCATAACTATCTTGTTAAGGATACACCCAGCCGTCTGTTCTGATGGTATGCTTCTGCCTTTGCCAGCCCCCGCCTGTAGCTGTCCTCACATGCACTACCTATTCTTACCATTCCCTCAGAGCATCCCTTCCCACAGAATTAATTGTAAGAAGGACCCTGGGAAGGTAAAAGGAACTCTGAGGCTCTCCTGGTGAGGTTTTCTCCAAATCATGTGGGATGTGTGTTCCAGTCATGGAACGAGCAGCTGATTTGCCCCAGGATCCTTAGAGGAGGGTCTGAAATGTAGAAGGCCTCCCCAGGAAAGGTAATACCACCTCAAGCTGTATGATCACTTTAACAATCTCTGGGAATGGCCCTTCTTCCTACATGGATATCAGCCTTGTGGAGTAACGTCCACCTGGTCCCAACACATGTCACAGAGGTCTCTTTCGTGCAACATATCCTCAATGTGACTATTTGTGTGAGTTCATAAGACAGTAATTTGGTAATATTTAACTGAACTTGAATTGTTCAGTTCATGATATGGAGTCCATAAGTATAGCTATATTTTATATTTAGTACAGCAGAATACAAAAATTTCATTTCCCCTATGCTATATGTCAGGATCCCTTGTTTTTTTGCAATTCTACATTAGGGAAGTGGCCACATATTCCAACATCCACGCCCTCCCGCAGAACGCACACACACAGACACACAGAATTTGACTCCTGTATAAGTTTTCAGGGGCAGCGTAAGAGACTGATTGCACATCTGTGCAGGGAAAGAGGTTTAGTGGAACATTGATCCAGGAACTCCAACTGACTGAGCTGGAAAGTTCTCTTGAGGCTGCTCCGTTAGCTCTGCCTGGGCTTCAGTATAGTACATTCCCATTCCATAAAACAGAATGAGATTATTAGGTCAGAATAGAGCAAACAGGCTTGATGGTGTCAGAGCAGCAGGGTGTCTGTAATGGGGGAGAAACACATTGTCGTATGGGCTTCCCTCCCCAAAAGCAAGATAAGGACCTTTGATTTTTTCAGTACCAAGAAGTTTGTGGGAAAACTTAAGGTTTTAAAGCATTAAATATTACAATAAATAACATAATAAACAATATAGGAGAAGAAGCCATGTGATCCACCCAGATGTCAAAATTCCTTGCAACTTCTCTCCTCCTAGCTGGCAAAGGCTTTAAAATCTGCCTCTTTCCAAGGTGCCAGAAGCTCTCCTCCCATCTAGCAAAAAAATAATCTCCCACCCACCCATTACTATTACCAAACCCTCCAGCTTCCTCTTGACAACTGTATACATTCAGTGAGAAATTGTCAATACTAAATTTTTAACAAATTACTCTGCAGCAATTTAAAATAAATTGAGCAAAAATTCTAAAACAAAGGATTTTTGATAAATATTAAAATGAGTAGTGCAATGAGTGCATTGTTTATCGGGTAATTTATTGTAATATTTAATGCCTTAAACCCAATATTCCCACAAAGTTCTTGGCAATGCAAAAATCACAGGTCACCATAGAAATAAATAGTGATGTATAGTACCTTGCAATATTTTTTTTTCATTTTTATTCTTTCACTGCATTGTTAGACACAATTAATCATTATGTCATTCTTGACATTAGACTTTAACATTTTATTATTTTCTAATATTTTCTGTATTTTAATGATTTTGCAAGCATCAAGGTACTATATATCATCTCTTAAACCAAGAGCCTAGTCTTTCTTAGGTGTAAATCAGGAGATAGGTAACCTGGGGCATGGGAAAGCTGGTGGTTTGGATGGGTGATGGGGGACTAGAGAATCAAGTGAGGGTATATTTGTGGGGAGTGCTTGTGCCCAATATTACTCACTCCACCTTATGTCCAATTGTCTGCTGTTACCTGATTCCTTGTGGTGTTTACTCTGCTGCTCCTTCCTGCTTCTTGTCCAGCAGGGGAAGAAGCAAGTTAGGAGGCAGAAAGACAGACTGGAGGAAATTAAAAGGAGAAATCCTGCTGCCTCTTTTTAAACTACCGTGGAACTTGGCCATGACAGCAAATTCATGGAATGGTATTTAAAATTATCTATAACAGCCTCAACTAAATCATGATAGATGTAAGATTACTCTAATTTTCAGTGAAAACCTGGGAAAATTTTGTGGTGACATGATTTAGGTTTGTGGAAATTTCATAGAAAAGTATTCTTCAACAACAGAAAAAAGGGTGCTGGTGTCACTATGCTAATTTCTGACTCATCAGTGACATTCAGATTTATTGGAGTGGGAGATATCCCCCTCCCCCCAGTAACTTAGAGTTGTAAATGATTTTTTTTTTCATGAAATACTGAATAAGTGTCATTAACTTTCACTTTGAGCAAATGAACAGCTTTGGTACCATCTACTCTCATTTTATATCTCTCATCACTCCAAATGCTTTCAGTCACACTGAATACTTGCTGCACTGGACTGTTTGTCCTCGATAAGTGTAGTTTGTTCAGAACTTATTGCTATAAGTATTTTAAAAAAATAAGTTGTGAATGATTAAATAGATAACTTGGATATTTCAGATGCTCTGAAAAAAAGTTATTGGGAGACTGGGGCATCATATTAAAAACTGGGGCATCTGGTCTCTTTAGAAAGATGACAGCTATGTGGAGAAAAAGCAAACAGTCTTTAACTTACAAAGTCTCTTTAATCACAGGATAGTCCTTCAGTTTCCTCTCAGGGGTACTCCTGAAACATTCCACTGGCTAATCTTTTATAATCTTTCTCAGGTAACTTTTTCAAAACTAACAACATAAAGTCTTTGTGATATTTACCAAACTCGAGAGAAAAAACTCCACCCTAAGAAGAGATGCAGCATGTGAAACTTTTTGGTGAGGGTGATGATAGGATTAAAACTGGAATTTATAATGAGGAGCTAGCTTCAATCTCAATTATTGAGGGTGAAATTTTCAAAAGTTGTCAGTATTCACCTAATTGCGTCCAGTGAAGTTAGTGATAAAACTCCCTTTGACTTCAGTGGGAGCAGATATAGGCCAACACTTAGTAACTTTGGAAATTTCATCCTGAAAGGCTACCACCATTCCAATTCTGTAATAACCTCTTTGCTTTTTCTCATGTTGTCTTCTGTGTCTGTAATACCCCCTGGTCCCTTTATGCCTTGCGACGTTAACTCTCCATTAAATCCCTCTTCAGGACTTCCTCTTTTCACTGATTACTCACCTCCAGCTTTGCCCTCTGACTGTCCTCAAATTTTAATATTACAACAAAAGCAATCAAAAAAAGCAACTGATGAGATAAGTATGTTGCTTGATCTTTCAATGTTTTTGTAGCTTCTTCATTCGTACCCTTTTATGCCACCTTTATTTATTTTCATACCTTGTGTTCTGTTTCTTTAGATAGTAAGCATCTGTCATTTTGCTTCTACAGTGCCATATCCACTTGTTGCTTTTATTCATAAAGTGCTATAGCACTTCACAAATATTAAATACAATATTCATAGCATGCAGGCTACTAGAAAGAAACTAAAACCTTCCCTCTTCCAAGATTGTATTAATTTTCAGGACAAAATCACATCCCCCAGGAGTAGAGGCTGACCACAGTAGTCCCTTCTGGCCATGGAATCTACAAATCTAGAAACATGAATCTGACAACCTTCAAAACATTTGACAAGGAAGAGCTATGAAACCTATGGCCAAATCTCCAAAGGTTTGGTGGGTTATTTTGGTTCATATGCTTATCTCATCCTCAGTCAAAGCAGCTGAGCCTCTTGGGCCTTCAAACTTGGGCTGTGATTCTCACAAGAACAGACTTTCTCATGAGACTTCATTGTATTTTTCTGGTATTTGTTGCTTCTAGTTAGGGCCAAAATTCTGCTAGAATTGCATCTTGTGTGACATTTGGCATGTTCACTTTAGGAAGTACAAAAGTCAATGAAAATGAAAACATTAAAAATATACTTTTTTATTATTTTAAAAGTGGTTTAGTTTCACCAATGGTTCAGGTCAGTTCTTATTAGTTTGACCAGTTCTATGAATGTAGCACTATTGTAGCTAACCAGTTTTCATTTCCTTAATCTAGATACATTTTCTGTACTTTCTGACACTGGATCTATTGAACAGTTTCTGAGAAAATATACTGGAATAGATGATAAAGCATTGGAACATGAAGCTTTAGAAAAATTGTTGAAAAGACAATCACTGAAGCCTCAGTTTGAGAGAACTTGGTTTTTTGTTTATACTTGTATTTATGCTTATACACTTTAAAAAATCTTCTAGTAGCAGGCAGAATCTTTTAGTGAGGGTATTTATTTCTATCTTCAAGTCTCTAGGTTCTAATAAATATGTTTTTCTTTACTTTGGCTGACAAGATGATTGAATGTACAATTTGTGTTTGTGGAATATTGTGTCACAGAAAAATGTCCAGGTTATTTATATAAGTTAATGTTACATGATTGTATTGCATGTCCTTTTCAGGGTTGAAATGAATCCTAAATAGAAGCCTGGATAAAGAGACTTTCATTCCTTTCTTTCTTACTTTCCCTGTTCTCCCTCCTCATCCTTCCCTCCCCCTCAACCCCCCGGCCCTCTTTTTTGTTGTTTCTTGCAATTTTCAAATTTGCTGTTGTATGGACTTTATAATATTGCCTATGCTTAAACACAAACACTTCTATTAAACTATGGCTTTAGTTTCTCAAAAGTAGGGATTTTTTTCCAAGCCCGCTTACTATGAGTTACATTGTCTATATTTCAAGGGTGATTTAATGTAATTTTAAAACATCTTTCATTAACTAAAGGGAAGGCCGTTTAATACATTAGGGAGAGAATATATATAATACTCAAGGCCCCATGTGTAATCCAGGCACAGTAACAGAACTGCAGAAGTGGTCCCATAATTTAAGGTTTCAGAGTAGCAGCCGTGTTAGTCTGTATTCGAAAAAAGAAAAGGAGTACTTGTGGCACCTTAGAGACTAACAAATTTATTTGAGCATAAGCTTTCGTGAGCTACAGCTCACTTCATCAGATGCATACTCCACTGAATGCATCCGATGAAGTGAGCTGTAGCTCACGAAAGCTTATGCTCAAATAAATTTGTTAGTTTCTAAGGCGCCACAAGTACTCCTTTTCTTTTTCCCATAATTTAATTTATGCAACATCCTGGTGCAAAAAAAAAAGTCTTTCATAAATTCACAGAAGTGAACATTTTCATGAGGTTCAGCCTTCCAGTATATGCACTTGACATTCTGCTTTCCTTATATAGGAAATTATTATTATTAAATTATTCATCTAATTTAACATGCTAGGAATGTATGTCCATCTGGCTTCTCAACCATTCAGGTAGTGCCATGAGGTGGGGGTAGGGAAAGGTAAAACTAACCGATCTTTAAAAAAATAATTTAATCTACTCCAGGACCAAAAACACTAAAATGTCTTTATCATAATTATATGGTTATTAGATGGTGTCGCTACAAGATAAAATTAAGGCTTTTTGAGTGCATTAACTATGCATTTCCATAACTTCACATATTTGAATTTCTTCTAAATTTAATATTAACTATAAATTTCCTCGGTTTATAATGCATGAATTTGGGATAATTACAACATTTTGATACTTTTATCCATAAATTACTGATATGTTCTCTCAACATTAATTCCAATTTAATGCTGTGTATCTGGGAATACACATATTTGTATGTGTACAAATGAAAAAAAAACCTTCCTTTTACAAAACCTAAACAGTTAAAAGCAATAAAATGAGTAGAAAAAGCCATTATAAATAAATTGGGCAAGATCCTCTTCCTCTCTCCATCCCCTTTGGCAATATACAAGGGCTGGAACACCGTGAAGGGGCTCTGTCCTGACAGGGAAGGATTCCCCCATTACCGGCACTGTGGGGAACATTAATATGGCAGCCTTCTGAGGATCCCCTCGGAAGCCCTGAAGTAGGGGGCATGCTGGAAGAGCATGTTAGAGATTCTGGATAGCTCTTTGGGCTATAGGGCAATCACAGGAGCTTGTCATAAATTAGACATAGAGTTTAGACTTAGATATTGATTTTCTTTTTCAAAAGATTCTCTGTTATATTTATATTTTAGATCACCGGTGAAAGGATAGTGTTTTTATTTTTCATCAGTGTTAAGGTTGTGATATGATGAAGCATACGTACATGCTAGGAATAATTTGTTTCTGGGATAGTCAGGATAAGTTTTCTTTTATTTTTACACTGCAAATATTTATAATAAAATAAATATAAAGTGAGTATTGCACACTTTGTATTCTGTGTTGTAATTGAAATCAATATATTTGAAAATGTGGAAAACATCCAAAAATATTTATATACATAGTATTCTATTATTGTGTAACAGCGTGATTAATTGCAATTAATTTTTTTTAGTCGCTTGACAGCCCTACTTCTGCCTCATTTGTTGCAGAATTTAGAAGGTGGTTTGTGAATGAGGCAGAGGACTGCAGGAAGAGAAAGGATGCTCTCATGGTTCAGGCAGTTGAATGTCTATCCCCCTGTTTATTTTCCCAGACCCAGTCTCCACTCCTTGGGCTCTTCCACTGCAGTCTGTTTCCTTACCCAGTCCATGCAGTCCATGTCTCCTCCTCTGAGCTCCCTGAGCCCGAACGTAATTCCCAAACCTGGGTCCCAGTCAATGCCTAGATTCCTCATTCCAGTTTCTCCACCTGTGGTTCCTTGTTTCAGTCTCCTTGCCAAGCCTGTCCCAATCTTACCTGTAGTTTCCCCCACTACCACCTCCCCCACGCTCTTTGATCCAGTGTACAACTTCTGCCACCCCCAGGTCCAGCTCTCATTCCCATTTCCTCTGCATTTGAGTTAGGCTGTTCATCCTCCATGCTGCATTGGTGCCAGCAGCGGGAGCACTAACAGGACAATGGAAACATTTCCCCTGCTTTCAGCTTCAGTGCCTGGTGCCACAGTGGCCCACAGCAGCGAGGAAGAGCAATTGCTTAGCTCCTGGAGGCCAGGGATGAAGTATGTTCAGGTGGTCTGTGGGGATGGCACATGCACCTTCCAGTCACAGGTAGGGGCTGTGCAGGGCTGGAGCATGCTCCGTACTGAACCTTTGGAGAATTTAGCTGTCAACCTCTAATGGGTCTCTGTTGAGCCTGTATGGATTTAGATGTTTTAAAATCTTACAATTTGGGCAGATTTTCATGGTAACAGCAAAAGATACATCCCTGATATAAAGGCTACCCCTGGCAAATTTCAAGTGCCTGAAAGTGTTCTGAGATTTTTTTAAAGATGGGCTAAACAACATATTTTTCTAACCTCACTGTCACAAACAGTTGAACTATATTGAAACTTATAAAAATAGATAAATACATTCAGCATTAGGCAAATACCCATCATCAAAAATTTCAGCCCAGACAAGTAAAGTTTGGCAAAATTGTAAGCAACTGAAAAGAAGGTTTTATAATGGAAAGGGTTAGACAAGCTTAAGTACAGATTGTGCTACCCGCTTCATCTATAATAATGCAGTTACAGATGTGTGCAGGGCATTGAAAAAGGGAAAAATGTATTGTTTGCAGTGTTGTTGTAGCTGTCTTGGTCCCAGGATATTAGAAAGACAAGTTGGATGAGGTAATATATTTTATTGGACCAACATCTGTTGGGGAAATAGACAAGCTTTTGCGATACACAGAGCTCTTATTCAGATGTAGCTCAACACATTCTCTTTCACCAACAGAAGTTGGTCCAATAAAAATATTACCTCACCCACCTTTGTCTCTAAAAGTAAAGATAAATAAAACTAACAGAACATCTATAAAAACAAAAGAGAATCAATTTGGAAAACAATTTGTTCAAAAGAAAGCAAGAACACATGAAAATAAACAAAAAGTTACCAGACTCAGGGAAAATTAAACTAAAACCAGGGAGAACTGAAAGGACATAAATATAATATAGATGTAAAACAAAATAGCAAGAGAGTAATGAAGGGTCTGAGCACTGAACAGGATAAAACATAACTGGAGATAAAATATTTTAAAATGAAAATTATCTCTTTTTTATTTTTGTTCGTAAGACTCAATTATTTCCCTATCCATTAATTTAAGCAACATAACCCACTTAATTTATTTTCCTGTATTAATAATCTCACCAATCTGGCATACAAGGAGGTGGCCATATTCTACTTAACAAATACCCTTGAAGGGGAAGAAGGAAAAAAACAAAAACCCTTGCTTCCTGGAAACCAAATCAAATACGATTGTTTATCTTCTCCTTCATTATGAAACCAAAAGAGAACTGTTTGAGGGGAGGAGGGACATTAGAAAACAAACAAACAAACATTCTAAGTATGTTATTACTTTAATATATAAATATTTCTTTTCAGATAAGAAACTTGTATAAATAAGATAATAGGTGGGACTACTTGAGGCCCTCAACCCTTTTCAGTTGTGATCTCATGAAACAACAGAAAAGTGTTTGGGGACCCATAGGCACTGACTTTGTGGGTGCTCTGGGGCTGGAGCACCTGTGTGGAAAAAAGTAGTGGGTGCTCAGTACCCACCAACGGCCCCACCAATCAGCTCCTCCTCCTCACCCCCAGGGTCTCCCACCTGCTAGCGGGCCCCAACAGTCAGCTTCTTCCCCTCCCTCTCAGCGCCTTCCACCTGCCGCAATCGTCTGTTCTGCAGCAGGCAGGAGGCACTGGGGGTGGGGTAGTGAGGCTGGGGTGCTCAGAGGAGGGGGCAGAATGGGGCAGGAAGATGTGCAGTGGGGGCAGGAAGAGGCATGGCAGGGTGAGGCCTTGAGGGAAGAGGTGAAGGGGGATGAGGCCTGGGGTGGAGCGGGGATCAAGCACCCCCCCAGCAAATGATGAAGTCAGTGCCTATGTTGGGACCCCCTTCCCAAACTGCCATAAAGAAAGAGGGAGAGTGGGCATGACCCCCAGTTGAGAACTCATGCCCTAAGTCATTCCTTGACATATCATCCAATGTCAGTGGAAAAATTTTCTTACTCTTTGAGTACTTTCACAGGTTTGGGGAAGATGGAAAGGGGACTTCCAGAAGTTCCAGATATATAGCCGTTGTGAAAGAGAGAGTGAAATACAGATGTAAGAATGTGAAAGAGGTGGTGGTACTAAGGCAGAGCAACAGATGTGTTCAGGATGAACAACACAATTAGACCTTTCTTCAGTAATTCACACTTCTCAAAACTTTTGGTCCCAACATGGGCTCTATCTGAACTGTGTTAAGCAGAACTCAAGAAAGAGGAATAGGATAGAGAGGTGTCATGGCGGAAGTCACTAGATGGTCACATGTACTCTTATGTCCTTTTTTGGTAGCACTTGAGAACAGTTCAGACTTTAAAGAAATGTGGAGATGGCATTGGTTTTTGGTTCTTTGAATGAGCTTATGCTATCATCAGGAGAGTTTGCTTTTTGCCTTAATCTTTCTGACTAGGGTAAATTTTTGATGCAGAGGTTCTCCCTGGGATCCTGACATGTTTTGGCTGAGATTAAAGTAACAGAGTTTTTACCCATGTGATGTTCGTGGCCACCTGTGTTTCAGGGCTGATGTAAATAAAAGAAGTTGTTCCACGTCACTGATTTTTTTGTCATTAGGGAAATGATAAGCAAGGCCCTAGCATCTGTTTCCACTTAGAGGGGCAACTAATCCTTGGTCCACTGGGAATTGACTGATCTCTGGTGTCAGTTACAGTAGCCTCAGGACTGCTCTAACTTATGCTTGGCTGCCTGTAGCCCAGAAAGGCTGTCCTGGTAGCAACAGCATAGTGAATCCCCAGGCATTCCCTGTAGATTAATGCCTTCCCAGAGTACCACTTGTGGCCTTCAGTGGCTCTGCAGGCACTCTGCCTAAGTTTCCCCTTTAATTCTTGGTAATAACTTACAGGCCTGAGTACTTAAACAAGATTTTCCCTTTCTGGGGTCTTATTTCTTTAAACCATGTCCACATGACCACTCATGTCCGCCAAACCCATGTTGCTCAGGGATGTGAAAAAACACTCCCCTGAGTGACATAAGTTTCGCCGACATAAGTGTAGTGTATACAGTGCTACGTCAATGGGAGAGCTCTCTCCTGTCAGTATAGAGCAGCTACACAAGAGATATTACAGCATCACAGCTGCATTGGTACAGCTGTGCTGCTGTAAGTTCTCTAATTCATAATTAGCCTTTATCTTTTTCCTCAAAACCCACTCTTAGCCCTCAGACCCCACTCCTGTCCTTCATTCAGGAGTCCCACAGCCCACTTTTTTTGAGTCTTTAGAAGTTCAGTCAGGCTTCCCCTCCTGGACTCAGGTGTCCCTGAATTGTCATCCTTGGATCTGTGTGGACTTGGTCAGATCTCTCTTTTTGGTGCAGGAGTTGCACAGCACTCCGTATGGTTTGTGTCAGTTCAGGCCAGCTTCAGCCTTAGCTCAGTCCATTACATTGCTGGTGTCTCACCTGTTCTGAAAGAGGAGTCAGAATATATACAGCCTTCCTTCCCAGTGCTTGTCCCCATTGGCAGTGAGAGAAGGGAGTGTTGCTCAACCCACTCTACCAGGCTCCTGGTCTTGGAGCACTTAAAGAAATAGTGTTTGGGGAAACCTGGGTTACTGACTATCCCATGAGACCACTTCCTCTCTCCCAACACCTGCTTCTGCTCTTCCCTAGGCTTCCATCCACTCCAAAATCCCCAAAACCTTAAAGGGACACACCATGGAACAGGTGTTGACTGACCCTTAGTCCCTGCATCCCCTTAAGGGGACAGTCACTCTGCTACATACCCCTTATGTTAGGAGTTGGGGTGGGGTAGGGGGGTTGTGTAAGAAGTGTCAAAGTGGCTGTGTGTTACCCTGATATTTCTCACACTAGGAGACTTTTTCACTGGTTAGTTAAGTCAGCATTGTGGATACCCTGTGCTGCCAAAGTCATACAAAGCAGCTGAAGAAGGTGTCAGCATCTGATGTGTTTGTCTTAATATTTAAGGAAATAGTGCTGCACTGATATCACATTAGCAACTTAAACTCTGTGTGTGTGTATATATGCACGCACACACACACACAATGAAATTTTAATTCTGCAGAAACTGTCAGCTAAGATTGTCAAACCATGATCTAAAGAGGGTCATTATAGGCTTAGAAAGAGGAGAGATGCTACAATGTGGTAGAGGATCAAAGGGAGTAATAAAATAGGAAATTATGTGGTGTTTTATGGACAGTCTGTTCTGCTGAATGATAAAGTTTAATAACAGGGTTGAGATTTGTTTTCCTAGTTTAAGTGTTGTGGCTATGATCTAGCAAAAACTATGTATTTTAAAAATGTGCTCATCACCATGGTATCTGAAGAGGATGAATGAGCCAGTTCAGGGAGTATGCAACATTATTCTAGTTATATATTTCATGTTAGGGAAAAAGGCCTAAAAAAATCCCTTGGAATTCCTGAAACAATGCACTAGACAGAACACAAAAGGACAAAACCAGTATCCACCTCAGTTTCCCTTAACATATGATGGTGATGTAGGTGTGCAGGCAGAAAAGAGGGATGTTCAAGAGGGGAGCAGAAATTCCAGGTAACATGAGAGAATGACAGAAATGTTGTAAGTGGCTGTCATAAATATAAAGGGAAGGGTAAACACCTTTAAAATCCCTCCTGGCCAGAGGAAAAACCCTCTCACCTGTAAAGGGTTAAGAAGCTAGGATAACCTCGCTGGAACCTGACCAAAATGACCAGTGAGGAGACAAGATATTTTCAAAGCTGGAGGGGGGGAAAACAAAGGAGTGTCTGTGATGCTTTTGCTGGGAACAGAAAGGAGTCTTAGAACTTAGTAAGTAATCTAGCTAGATATGCGTTAGATTCTGTTTTCTTTAAATGGCTGAGAAAATAAGCTGTGCTGAATGGAATGGATATTCCTGTTTTTGTGTCTTTTTTGTAACTTAAGGTTTTGCCTAGAGGGATTCTCTATGTTTTGAATCTAATTACCCTGTAAGGTATTTACCATCCTGATTTTACAGAGGTGATTCTTTTACTTTTTCTTCTATTAAAATTCTTCTTTTAAGAACCTGATTGTTTTTTCCTTGTTCTTAAGATCCAAGGGTTTGGGTCTGTGTTCACCTATGCAAATTGATGAGGATTTTTATCAGGCCTTCCCCATGAAAGGGGGTTTAGGGAGGATTTTGGGAGGAAAGAAGTTTCCAAGCGGGCTCTTTCCCAGCTATATATCTGTTAGACGCTTGGTGGTGGCAGCAATAAAGTCCAAGGGAAAAAGGAAAATAGTTTGTACCTTGGGGAAGTTTTAACCTAAGCTGGTAAAAATAAGCTTAGGAGGTTATGTACCCTAGAGTTCAGAGTGGGGAAGAAACCTTGACAGTGGCACTGCACTGAAAGCCAGGTGCCTGTATACAAGTCTTTCACAAGTACAGACAAGCACCCATGGGACAGGAGATGCCTTTGGGAAGGGAGGACCCCCCCCCCCCTTGTGCATGGCCCACTCTGTAAGTTGGTGCAACTCACTTAAGGCCTTGGGCCTGACACCTGTTCTTCCCACTCACTTTGCAGTGATGTGTGACCCCAAGACCAGTAGGAGAGAGCAATCTCTGTGGCCCAGATCCTCAATGGTATTTGGGCACCCAATTCCCTTTGATTTCAACAGGAATTTGGCACTTAAGTATCTTTGAAAATCTTGGCCTGTGTTTGCTCAAGCACATGGATTGATTTATCCCTGGCCCTTCTGCGTAGGAGAAAGGATCCTTGCCCCTTTTCTACATACCAGAAAAAAGGCCAGAGACAAATCTGGCCCTCTGACTTTTCATTGGTCTTTCTTCAAATCTGGAATGAGAAGCGAAAGATATATAAAGGAGATTTGTCATACTAGCAAATACTTAGGGAAAAGTCTGTAAAGAAGAAGGATGAAAGAAGGAAATGATAACTAAACAGCTAAATGCTTTACATATGAATATTGGTAGAAAAATGTAACATCACAAAATTAGAAGCATATATGTTTATGGACAATTATGATAATTGGAACATCATAAACTGAGTGGAGATAGTCACCAAAATCACAAATTTGAGTAAATGTACTACTTTTCTTATCTATATAGAACTAAATTTGATAGAGAATCTTATTTTTTGTTCTTCTACAGATTAAGTCACTGGTGTGAATCTTTTGAACAAATATCTTTTATGCAAACATTTGTAGTGAACATATCAAAATGTTTTTTCTTTATCTCTTTTTTTGTTGAAGAAGCAAAAAACAATAAATCAAACCTATTTTTAGTTAAACTTCTTATAATGTATTTTTAGATCATGGAGTGAACTTTCATTGAACTTTCTAGCCTTTATGTTCAATACTCTTATTCCTTCTTTCATCATTCTCAATATGTTTAGATGTCAGTGGTAGTTTTGCTTCAGTAAAGGGTACAGAATCAGGCAATGTCTGCAATTTCCCATGTATATTCACCAAACAGTATGTACTCTACTGGATAGCATCTCTGCTATTTCAAACGTTCCTGAGTTCAAATAACGTGTTTTGTATTTTTTTTAATCATATCTTGCCTCAGAGTCAAAAGGGTCACTGCATTTTTATCATTTAATTAATCTTTGTGCTAAGATAGTTGACATTTGATGAACAGAAGCAAAAACTATCCCAAATATTATGAAATGTTGGAAGGTAGTTTGCACGATAGTGCCTTTTACAGAATTTACCTCTCAATTCCCACTTTGTTTATTGAATCACAAGCCAGTGACTAATGTGCATATAGTTTATACATATACAATTTATTGCTCAAAGATACTAAGCACCTGTGCTCCCTTTAATGTCAAATGGGTTGTAGGGAGCTCAACACCTTTGCAAATCAGGCCAATAGTTGTGTGTGTGTTTGTTTGGAAATGCTGGAGTTAAGGTTGTCTGTGCAATCCATACTTCAGGACTATCATCCTACCAAATTGCTGCAAATTATCACAGGCCAGATCTCTTAAAAATATAGTAAAATATTAGGCAACCTAAATATAGGGGGCAGCTGACCTCTCAAGTGTATTGTTCCCAAGGGACACAGCACCTCCACCCACCCATAGACCAACACTACTACAAACTGATGATCCCAGCCTCTGTATTGGGAGGGGTGGAAATGTCCTGGCTGCTGATGGGCTCTCTGGTGGGAGAGGAAGGGAGAGAGGTCCCTAACCCGGCTCTCAGTTTCCCATTATGCCAGATTATGATTTCCTCACCCTGTCTCCTCCACCCCTTCTGCTTCTGGGCCCACTAAAGAAGAAGAGATAGCAGTTCTGCATAGACATGTATGACAGTGTGAAGGGGGAGAAGAGGAATACTATATACATGTGTGTACCTCTTGGAATGCAGCACATGTGTAAAGCAGGATCATGCCAGTGAGGAAATTGGGAATGAAGTGCATGCTGAAACCTATGCTATTTGGCAGGTAACCTGGGCTGCCTCCTTAGGAAAACTCTGGCTGCTTCACTGACTGTTCCCCATTACAGCTTATTCTTCCTGGACTCTCACATGGAGTCTGGGAGCAGCTGCAACTGGGGGGGGGAAGCAAAAGGAGATCCTTCTTCAGCAATTCTGGAGCCCTGTCTTCCTCAGCTTTGCTCTCTCTCTCTCTCCAAGGAACAGGCACAGGCTCCTAGGGAAGGAGCACCACAGCTTGAGAGGCTTTCTGGATGAGGAGGGAGCAGGCTGCCTACTGCATTTTTCACAGAGAGGTGGAGGAGGAAGAAATGAGCAGGCCCTGAACAGCTGAGTTCTTCCCAGGCTGGGAGACTCCAATTCTTCCTTCCTCTCCCATTCCTCTCTGGAGTGTCCCCTGGCCCAGCCTCTTCCCTCTCCTCTCCTGGAAAACATTATCTGCTGCTGTACTCCCTCTCTGTTCCTTGAGGGCAGGAGGAGAATATGGGGAGAGCGGTAGTCAGAAGGTGAGCAGGGTCCAGAACAGCGGTAGGGATGGAGTCCAGGACTTCAACTGCTTGGGAGGATTGGGTGAGGGAGCAGAAGCAGTGAAGCCATGCAGAGAGGTAGAATGGGACTTAATTTGTGGGGGACTGGGTGGCAGCTACATTCATTGTTTTGGGACTTGTCAGTGGAAGAAGGGGGAAAATTAATTTAATTGTGTGGTGATTGCAGACTGAAATAACTGTTTTGGGACCAGGGTTTAATTAATTTAATTGGGAGAAGCCTGGATAGGGACCAGGCCTTCCTCCCTCATCACCCTTCTCCCTAACACCTCATGAAAAGTGAGAGAAGGGCTACATCTGTAAACCCTATCACACACACCCCTTATCCATTAAGCATATTTATCTGTATAAACTCAGCTTAAATTTTCAAAAATGATTTGGCTGTTTCTGATTTTTGAGTATCCAACTTCACCCACCAAGTGGGGTTGGAATTTCTGAATGTGCTGAGTACCTGCTCTTTGAAAAAGATCAGAGCTGTTTAGGTGGATCAACTTAAGTAGCTGCAATCAGTCACTTTTGAAAATTCAGGCCTATCTTTATTTAATGTATTCATAGCCACATTAATATTATTCTTTATATTGATCTGTCTACATACATATGATTAGAGAGTTAGGTTTTTAATGTATAGGTTTTCCCAGTCATTTAGTTTCATTGTAATTATCAGTCAGAGGTGAAAATACAGCAAATAAAAACAATTCTAAAAAAATAGGAATTTGTATTTAGCTCAGGTCAGATACACTTCTCACTTACAGAAATGCCTTTCTTTCTGGAGCACATACAAACAGAAAAGTGTTTTATTTACAAGTATTTTGAGAAATCTAGGCTTACTCTTTAGTACCTTCCATACAATTCTTTAAAACTCTGAAGGCTTCTGGTATACCTTAAATAAGAGTAATGTGATATTCTTGCTCTAGAGTTTGACAGTATATCGTACTAAATTAATTCCAGGGCAGTCTCCAAACAAATCTTCTGTCTGTGTGTGAAGCCATTAAACATCTGCTGCACAGAACCTTGAAGCAACTGCTAAGTTTTTACTTGATATATTTCTTACTTGTTAACTCAATACATCTGACAATCAATGACATACTAACTATGCAATATATAATATATATTGCCTGTGGTACAAGTTTAGAGAGAGGTATTACCCCCTGGGTTGAAAATATAAGTGACAAAGGGATATAATGCCCAAAGCTACAGGCTGAGTGAATTATGGTGCACTGGAAGACAGCTTCAGCCTAGGAAATCATGGTTTCCTTAATAAAGTAAAACTCCAGTCTTTTTAAATTTTCTGTTAAACAATGGTCAGGAGAGATGTAGGCTGCTGTTACTACAACAGCAAGAATTACATCTTGGATTCATGTAAACAGATTCTCAATTGTTACAGATTCTCCCAAATTTTACTTTCATTATACTTAAAACTCTGTTGGGCTCACACTTCAAGTGATGTAGAGAGATTTGGGGCAAAATTTGATTTCAGTCACACTGAGTAGGTATTGCTGAGTGCAAAAGTTGTGTCCAGAATTTGTGATAGTTTTACATCTCTTCTCACAATTTTCAATCTGATTTTTCTTCCATTTTGTGTTTTTGTAATTGTTTTGCTATACATAAGAGTTGACAAGCCAAAAAAAACCCCAATATATCCTGAATGCTATACTAAATCTGAGAAAGTATGTTTCAATCAGATCAAGATATTTTTGTATTAAATATATTGCATCACTACACTTGTATCCAAGTATGAGTGGGACTTTCACAAACATGAGGAGTTTATCAATGGTACACATGTCATTTCTGTACACCTCATACAGTCATGTGCATCATTATGTATTCACAAAAGCTATTCCTTTTTGGTCATGCAGATTTCTCAGTAAGGAGTTAAAAAATTAGTCACATTCACTTTTTCTAAGAACTCTACCACACATTTTATACAATGTGTCAGAATAGACCACTCTAACACTCCCACTGTAGATAACTTAGTGAATGGGATGTTCCAAGAGATCATGTTGCCTCTTTCCTTAAATAATGAATCCCTTTTCTAATTACTCTAACAAGGCTTCCATCATCTTTAGAACAATTATCTCCATTTCACATATGGGGAAGCTGAACTATAAAGAGGTGAATTGACCTTATCCAAGGTCAGAGAAAATCTGTGGCAGAGACAGGACAAGAACCTGGATCTTCTTGCTCCCCCTCCTATATATAACTAGGTAAATATGCTTCTTCTGTGGAGTAGATCTCCTGGTCTTTTTGGATTTGATTCTGTCACCACTGCTCACACTTAGTAGTAACTTACTCCACAAGCAATCCAACACATCATATGCCTAGTGAAGGAGTAGTACAGATAGCAGATACTCAAAACAAAGATGCAATGGGAATGCATTTATTGAAGCATAGATCACTCTCCCAGTTTACTTCCTAACTGACTGTGAGCCATTGCAGAAAATGGAGGAAGGAAGCCTGTCACACGTAAGGGCAACTGCACCTGTATTTCCCATCTGTGATCCAGTAAGTGCACCCACTCCAGGCTCCCAGCCCTACAGCCATTACCCCTCTTGGGTGGAAACCAGTGTGTCTATTTCTCCTGAATGGAGCATTTTCAGACTGCACAGCGCCCTCCCCAGCAAAGTCAGGCTGCTTTCCTTTTGTCCTCAGAGATGGAAAACCATATCATTGCCACTGTTAAGTTACCACACAGCTCTTTCTAAGCAAGCAAGTTTTTTTTTTTTTTTAAGGTAAAAGCATTACAGGTAAAACATATTTAAAACAATAAAAGAACCTACACACATGCTAATAAGCTTACCAGAGATCCCTAACTACAGCAAGGGCTTTGGTCCTTCAAATGTGACCACAGTTCCCCACTACCCTGGGTGGCAAGTTCATCACAGCTTCAGCTCAGAACAAGTGCACATATGAGTAAGGGCTGGTCTACACTAAAGGCAGACTTTAGCAAACTCAGGGAGCTGGTAGGTAAGATCATATGCAGTGCAAGTCTAAGGGGAAAAACAATTAAAGACAGTTGGCAATTTTTCAAAGACATTTAGAGCACAAGAGCAATCTATCCCACTGCATAGGAAAGATAGGAAGTATGGGAAGAGGCCACCTTGGCTTAACAAAGAGATCTTCAATGATCTAAAAATAATTTAAAAAAAAAGTCCTACAAAAAGTGGAAACTGGGTCAAATTACAAAGGATGAGTATAAATAACACAAGTATGTAGGGACAAAATTAGAAAGTCCAAGGCACAAAATGTGTTAAACTAGCTATATCCATAAAGAGTAACAAGAACACATTCTACAAATAGATTCTAAGTAAGAGGAAGACCCAGGGCAGGGTAGACCCATTACTCAACGAAGAGGGAAAAATAACAGAAAATGTGGAAATGGCAGTGGTGCTTAATGACTTCTTTGTTTTGGTTTTTACTGAGAAGGTTGGTAGTGATTGGAGGATACCAAGCTAGGAGGGGTTGCAAGTGCTTTGGAGGTTAGAATTATGATTCAAAGTGATCTAGACAAACTGGAGAAACGGTCTGAAGTAAATAGGGTGAAATTCAATATGGACAAATGCAGAGAGTTATCCACTTAGGAAGGAACAATCAATGGCACACATACAAAATAGGAAATGACTGCCTAGGAAGGAGTAATGCAGAAAGGGATCTGGGGGTCATAGTGGACCACAAGCTAAGTATGAGTCAGCAGTGTAACATTATTGCAAACATCATTTTGGGATGTATTAGTAGGTGTGTTGTAAGCAAGACACAAGTAGTAATTCTTCCACTCTACTCTGTGCTCATTAGGCCTCAAACAGAGTTCGGGGCGCCCCATTTCAGGAAAGATGTGGGCAAATTAGAGAAAGTCCAGAGAAGAGCAACAAAAAACAATTAAAGGTCTAGAAAACATGAGCTATGAGGGAAGGTTGGAAAAAAAAAAGGGGGTTGTTTAGTCTGGAAAAGAGAAAACTGAGAGGGGACATAATTTTCAAGTACATAAAAGGTTGTTACAAGGAGGAGGGAGAAGAATTGTTCTTAACTGGTGAGGATAGGACAAGAAGCAATGGGCTTAAATTGCAGCAAGGGAGGTTTAGGTTGGACATTAGGAAAAACTTCTTAGCTGTCAGGATTGTTAAGCACTGGAATAAGTTGCCTAGCAAGGTTGTGGAATCTCCATCATTGAAGATTTTTAAGAGCAGGTTAGACAAACACCTGTAAGGGATGGTCTAGATAATACTTAGTCATAGAATATCAGGTTGGAATGATATCCTCAGTAGGTCATCTAGTCCAACCCCCTGCTCAAAGCAGGGCCAATCTGCAACTAAGTCATCCCAGTCAGGGCTTTGTCAAGCCTGACCTTGAAAACCTCTAAGGAAGGAGATTCCATCACCTCCCTAGGTAACCCGTTGCAGTGCTTCACCACCCTCCTAGAGAAAAAGGTTTTTCCTAACATCCAACCTAAACCTCCCTAGTCCTGCCATGATTGCAGAGGACTGGACTAGATGACCTCTTGAGGTCCCTTCCAGTCCTATGATTCTGTACTCCTGGGGGAATTCTACACCACTGTGCACATACAGAATTTATGTCCCCCTGCAGATTTTTTCTTCTCTGCGGAATACAGATTCTGCTGGAGAGGCACTGCAGTTATAGCTTTCACCCACCAGAGGAGCTGTGGCATCAGAAGAAAGGGCAGCTGCCCAGAGAGGCTGCATTCCTCACAGTGGGGCCAGCTGATGAGGCACCAGGGAGACAGAGCTGAGCACACAGGATTGCTGGGGGATTACTGACAGGGGTTCAGAAGGGCTAGTGTGGAGGACAGACTGGGCCATGGGTTTAGGCGCTAGTGGGGGTGACAGCATTGGGACAGGGGATAAATGGGAGGGGAGCTGTAGGGTCACATGGGGACAGGAGGGAGGGAGTGCAGGGGAACACAGGGAAAGGGACAGATGTGCCTGACTGAATGGATGGATGTGGCTAGCAGTCTGCCAGGATCTTCAAGGGGGAGGCTCCCTAACAATCCCTCCCTCTCCCTGCCTGAAACCCCCCCCCCCCGGTTCTTCTTCGAGTGATGTCCCTGTAGTTGCTCCACATCAGGTGATTGTGTTCCCCTGCACCTCTAATTAAAGAATTTCAACAGCAGTACCCAGTTGGGCCACATGTGCATTCTGCACATCTCATGCCCATGGTGCAGTCAAGTGCTGTGCAACCAACGCTCCCCGCCACCCTTCAAGTTCCTTCTCATCTGTGCTTGGTACGAGTCGGAGCTCCAGCAGTGCTTATACATGACTTGCCTCAGATCTAGATTTAGGGGTTAGCTATATAGTAGTAGATGGGAAAACTTGTTTTCCCCCCATTGAAAAAAAATTACATTTTGTTCATTCCTTTTTGGGGATAACTTCACCTGAGAATGCCCAGGTCTCTGGATTTTAAACGTTGCCTTTCCCGCCAAAAGGCAATTCCAGTTTCAGACTGATATATCCAGTCTGTCCACTGCTTGTGGCAAATGCATGTACCCAAGAAGTACTCTTTGCCACAACCTTAAGGCCCATGCCAGGAAAGCAAGGGATGTTAAGCTCAAACTTATCCTTATGGAGAGCTCTCTCCACCTGGCCTCAGACCTGGGACCACAAACTCCTCCCGGTTGCCTACCTCAGGATCTGACAGATCTCCCTCACCAACTCTGCACAGGGAAGGACCTGTATCTTTAAAAAAGGGGAGAGGAAGAGAGCTACCACTTCTACAAAGACAAACTCCAAAAAGAAGTGTTCAACACACTCCACATCATTGGTACTGATCATGCTGTAGCTAAGTACCTATGAGTAGTTTGGCTTTAGCAGTATCGGAAGTTCCTAAGACCATAAGCAGGCAGGGGCTCAGAAAGATGGCAGAGACAGGATTGCCTCTTCTACCACAACACTGACTGCAGCAGTGACACACTCAGTACCAAGCACTTCTGCAGCACCTCAGTTTACGGAGCAATCTTCTAGCTCTCTGGCATATAGCTACTTTACCTCCTTTGGTACAGATACCATCAACACTGATTGTTCCGATGCTGCAACACCTCCTGGTACCACAACAGTTCCTGGCATCACCACAACTACAGGTGCCTCATTGGTACCGAGACCTCTTGGAACACAACACTTCCTCCAGCATAAGGACTTCACAGTTCCTATGGCACCATGTCACCTCTTTTCAATACCAATATAGTGTTCAATACCAATATACACCAGACAACAAATCTGCCCCTCCTTTTTCCCCTCACAAGGAGGGGGACAAGAGGATGGAGATGTGTTTTCATTCAACACTCTTCATCCATACAGGGGAGCATCAGATCAGAGCTACAGGAACAGCCAGGATACCATTCCAGAGCTGGCACCGAGGGGTGGTATGGACATCCATGCCACCACCAATGCCATTCCTGCCACAATGGCTGAACTGGGACCCGTGGGTGGTATAGGGGCCACATTACTCCAAGCCCACCCACCCCAATACCTCCATGGAAATACAGAGATAATCCCCATCAATGTCAGAGGCAGGACCCTGTGAGCACCTTGAAGAGACTTTTGAGGAAACAGAGGAGACTCTAGATCAGGAGGCTACTCTTGCCATTAAGACTTTTTCCTCTCCAGACAAAACCATCATGCCTTTGCTACCTACAACAGGAGACTATTTTAAGCAATTTCAGGAGCTGTTTAAAAGAATCGTAGACCTGCTCCAAATCCCCCTGGAAGAGGTTGCTGAGTCCCAACACAACATTTTAATCTCTCTGGTCACTCAATTACAGACCTAAAAGTGGCAATTCTTCAACAAAAAAACTTCAGAAACAGACTCCAACAAGAGACTGCTGAATTGGAATTAATTTGCAAACTGGATACAATTAACTTAGGCTTGAATAAGGACTGGGAGTGGATGGGTCATTACACAAAGTAAAACTATTTCCCCATGTTTATTCCCACCCCCACCCTGCACTGTTCCTCAGACGTTCTTGTCAGCTGCTGGAAATGGCCCACCTTGATTATCACTACAAAAGGTCCCCCCCCCAATTCTCCTGCATATAATAGCTCACCTTACCTGATCACTCATTACAGTGTATGATAATACCCATTGTTTCATGTTCTCTGTGTATATAAATCTCCCCACTGTACTTTCCACTGAATGCATCTGATGAAGTAATCTGTAGCTCACAAAAGCTTATGCTCAAATAAATTTGTTAGTCTAAGGTGCCACAAGTACTTCTTTCTTTTTACAAAAGAGAATGTTCCTCTTTACAGAACTCAGCCTTCAAATAAACATTCAAAAGACAATGGTGACACCAGTACAAGAAAGGGGAAAAAATTCATAGGCAGGAGTTGTAGACCAAGCTGGATGAGCAAGCATCTTAGAGAGGTAATTAAGAAAAAGCAGAAAGCATATAGGGAGTGGAAGAAGGGAGGGATCAGTAAGGAAAGCTACCTTATTGAGGTCAGAATATGTAGGGATAAAGTGAGACAGGCTAAAAGTCAAGTAGAGTTGGACCTTGCAAAGGGAATTAAAACTAATAGTAAAAGGTTCTATAGTCATATAAATAGGAAGAAAACAAAGAAAGAAGAAGTGGGACCGCTAAAAACTGAGGATGGAGTGGAGGTCAAGGATAATCTAGGCATGGCCCAATATCTAAACAAATACTTTGCCTCAGTCTTTAATAAGACTAAAGAGGATCTTAGGGATAATGGTAGCATGATAAATGGGAATGAGGATATGGAGGTAGACATCACCATATCTGAGGTAGAAGCGAAACTCAAACAGCTTAATGGGACTAAATCGGGGGGCCCAGATAATCTTCATCCAAGAATATTAAAAGAATTGGCACAAGAAATTGCAAGCCCATTAGCAAGAATTTTTAATGAATCTGTAAACTCAGGGGTTGTACCGTATGATTGGAGAATTGCTAACATAGTTCCTATTTTTAAGAAAGGGAAAAAAAGTGATCCAAGTAATTATAGGCCTGTTAGTTTGACATCTGTAGTATGCAAGGTCTTGGAAAAAATTTTGAAGGAGAAGGTAGTTAAGGACATTGAAGTCAATGGTAAATGGGACAAATTACAACATGGTTTTACAAAAGGTAGATCGTGCCAAACCAACCTGATCTCCTTCTTTGAGAGAGTAACAGATTTTTTAGATAAAGGAAACGCAGTGGATCTAATTTACTTAGATTTTAGTAAGGCGTTTGATACTGTGCCACATGGGGAATTATTAGTTAAATTGGATAAGATGGGCATCAATAGGAAAATTGAAAGGTGGATAGGGAATTGGTTAAAGGGGAGACTACAACGGGTCCTACTGAAAGGTGAACTGTCAAGTTGGAGGGAGGTTACCAGTGGAGTTCCTCAAGGATCGGTTTTGGGACCAATCTTATTTAATCTTTTTATTACTGACCTGGGCACAAAAAGTGGGAATGTGCTAATAAAGTTTGCAGATGATACAAAGCTGGGAGGTATTGCTAATTTAGAGAAGGACAGGGATACCCTACAGGAGGATCTGGATGACCTTGTAAACTGGAGTAATAGGAATAGGATGAAATTTAATAGTGAGAAGTGTAAGGTCATGCATTTAGGGATTAATAACAAGAATTTTAGTTATAAGCTAGGGACGCATCAACTAGAAGTAACGGAGGAGGAAAAGGACCTTGGAGTATTGGTTGATCATAGGATGACTATGAGCTGCCAATGTGATATGGCTGTGAAAAAAGCTAATGTCATCTTGGGATGCATCAGGAGAGGTATTTCCAGTAGGGATAAGGAGGTTTTAGTACCATTATATAAGGCACTGGTGAGACCTCACCTGGAATACTGTGTGCAGTTCTGGTCTCCCATGTTTAAGAAGGATGAATTCAAACTGGAACAGGTACAGAGAAGGGCTACTAGGATGATCCGAGGAATGGAAAACTTGTCTTATGAAAGGAGACTCAGGGAGCTTGGCTTGTTTAGCCTAACTAAAAGAAGGTTGAGGGGAGATATGATTGCTCTCTATAAATATATCAGAGGGATAAATACCAGAGAGGGAGAGGAATTATTTAAACTCAGTACCAATGTGGACACAAGAACAAATGGATATAAACTGGCCACTAGGAAATTTAGATTAGAAATTAGACGAAGGTTTCTAACCATCAGAGGAGTGAAGTTTTGGAATAGCCTTCCGAGGGAAGTAGTGGGGACAAAAGATCTATCTTGCTTTAAGATTAAACTCGATAAGTTTATGGAGGAGATGGTATGATGGGATAACATGGTTTTGGTAATTAAATATTCATGGTAAATAGGCCCAATGGCCTGTGATGGGTTTTTAGATGGGGTAAGATCCAAGTTACCCGGGAAGGAATTTTCTGTAGTATCTGGCTGATGAATCTTGCCCATATGCTCAGGGTTTAGCTGATCGCCATATTTGGGGTCGGGAAGGAATTTTCCTCCAGGGCAGATTGGAAGGCCCTGGAGGTTTTTCGCCTTCCTCTGTAGCATGGGGCACGGGTCACTTGCTGGAGGATTCTCTGCTCCTTGAGGTCTTCAAACTACAATTTGGGGACTTCAATAGCACAGATATAGATGTGAGGTCTTTTTTAGGAGTGGTGGGTGAAATTCTGTGGCCTGCATTGTGCAGGAGGTCAGACTAGATGATCATAATGGTCCCTTCTGGCCTAAATATCTATGAATCTATGAATCTATAAGAACTAGAATTCACTGGGGCTCACCTAACCTTATCGGAGGTGAAAGCCTTCCTCCTGCTACATAGATTTGCAGCCCTAGTGAACCTGAACACTGCAGTAAATAGTCGACAAACATTTGCTAGGACTTGCCTCTAACTATTAGACCACATGGCAGCAACCACCTGGTAAAACGTGCCAGATTACATATGTGTTGCCTGCAAGGGTGGCTCAGGAAATTGTACATTTCACATAAACACAATCTGAGCAAGGGGTCAAGAACACTACAGTGGTGGACACATTTGCACAATGTGTTTGCAGGGGTCCCTTTTCTACAGATTCCCTTCACAATGATAATCACAATGGATGCCTCCTTAGTGGGCTGAGGTGCCCATTTAAACAACCTAACAGTACCAGGCAGGTGGCCTCCTTCAGAATCAACACTGCACTTAAACATTCTGGAGCTGTGAGCAGTTCACAATGCATATGCATGCTTTCTGCCTGTGATAAAAAGCAAAGCCATACAAATCCTGACGGACATCACCTGCATGTTCCATATAAACAGGGAAGAGCAAGGCCACACTCCCTTTGCACCAAGGCCTTAAGACTGTGGAACTTGTACATCCAACATAACATCACCGTATCCACTGCCTATCTATGTCAGAACACCACAGCAGACATGTTAAGCAGAAAGTTCTCCCATGATCATGGGTGGGAAACAAGCACCTCAGTGATACGGGACATATTCCAACAATGGGGATTCCACAGAATAGATCTATTTGCCAAGAGTAAGAACAGAAAATGACTTACATTTTGCTCCAGAGAGGGCTTGGCAACACTTTCCTCCTCAAATGGGATGCATCTCTTCTTTACACTTTACCTCCTACCCCATTGTTGTTGGGGTTATACAAAAGATCAATACCAGCCAATCCATAGTCATCTTGATAGTACACACATGGTCCAGGCAAACTTTGTGTCCATACCTAAAACAGATGTTAGCATGTCCACCATGAATCCTCCAACTTCCTGTCACAAGATGCAGGACAGATCTTGCACCAGAACCTGGATATACTCCATCTGAGTGTATGGCTCCTACATGATACCAAAGTGAAGAGAAGAGCTGGTCAGAAGAGGTGAAGGATATCTTGCTAAATACTGGACAGTAACTACATGTTCAGCCTACCTCCAGAAATGGGAGATTCTACACATGGTGCCAGAACAAACAAATCAGAGCCACTATCTCTCCTCTACCACTAGACCTGGACTATATACTTCAATAATTAAAAAAAAAAATCAGATCTTCTATTGAGCTCACTCAGAATAGACCTTGCGGTGATCACAACCTTTCACCATGAAGTATGAGTTCTCAGTCTTTGCCCATCCAATTATAAAATTATTCCTACAAGGTGTCCAGAACATCTACCCTGAACTCATAGTCCCAACACCTTTATAGGATCTTAAATTACTACTTCATTCCCCTACTGGATCTCCACTGAAACCCTTGGCTACATGTGCTCTATTACACCTTTCAATTAAAGTAGCCTTCCTTGTCACCACCACATTCACAATACATGTAGGAGAGCTTGGGACCCTCATGGCATACTCCCCATATACCATTTTTTCCTTCACTAATGAAAGACCACTTTAGTTTCTACCTAAACTATCCTCTTTCCACATCAACCAACCCATCCATGTTCCTGCATTCTTCCCTAAACCTCATAAGAGCAGGCAAGAAGGGCTATTCCATACTCTGGATGTCAGAAGGGCACTAGTCTTTTATTTCAAATGGACTAAACCATTCAGGAAGGCACCAAAGCAGTTTCTATTACAGAGAGATCTAAAGGAGAAGCTATATCTAAGCAGACACTCTCCAAATGGATTTCAGAATGCATTTATCTGTCAACATGAACTGCAACCCCCATCAGGGGTTAGAACACATTCTACCAGGTCACTTTCCACATCAGTAGCTTGCCTTAATAATGTACTTATTTCGGGCATACATAAAGCAGTCAGTTGTGCATCAGCTCATTCATTCAAGACTGAGCAATTAAGCAGGACTCAACATCTAATACTTCATTAGGATGAACTGTCTTACCATTGATCACAGACCCAACTCTGAAGCCCCCCCCTCCCATTGAGGAGCACTGCTTTACAGTCACCTGAAGTGGAGCACCTACAGGTACATCACTCGAAGAAATTTTCATGCAGTAACTGAGGTTCTTCAAGATGTGTGTCCCTGTGGGTGCTCCACTACCCATCCTCCTCCCCTCTATTTTGGGGTTCTAGTAAGATCCACCATGGTAGACAAGGAACTGAGTGGGAGGTTGGTTCCACAATGCTAGTCAACCGCCGCTCCAGGGGCAAGATGTAGAGAACATGTGCAGCCCAACCAGGTACTGTTGTGAAAATTTTCTGACTAAAGGTGCAGGGGCACACAGTGACCTGAAGTGAAGCACCCACAGGGACACACATCTCAAAGAACCTCAGTTTCTGCACAAGGTAAGTAACCTTCTCTTCCATACTTCTCCCTCGCACACCCATGAACCCTGCAAGTTCACTCCCAGGATCCGTCCCTCAGCTCCTCTGTTACCCCTGACTCCTGCAAGCTTTTGCACTGCTTCTGAGCGATGCAAGAAATAAGTTTGTTTTGTAGTTTAAAAAAATTACTCAAATTCTGTATGATATACCTAATAAAAATTTTGTCAAAAGAACATTTCCTGAATCTTTTTCCTGTCAGTATTGTTACAGGCATGCTTGCTGATGGGTGTTTTGAAATAAATTACCAAAATAATTGAAATTGGTGTGATTATATTGTGTTATTTTGACACTATGCAGAATTTTGTAGAATTTTAAAATATTCCGTGCCAGAATTTTAATTTTTTGGTGCAGAATTTCCCCAGGAGTAACTAGAAAATTAAGTTGGTTTAACTAGGTCAGTTGGGGTGTGAAAAAGCCACACCTTTGAGCAGCATAGTTAAGTCAACCTAAGTCCCTGTGTACACAGTGCTAGGTTGATGGAAGATTTCTTCCATTGACCTACCTACGACCTCTCAAGGAGATAGATTACCTATATTGATGGGAGAATCTCTTCTGTCACCATAGACAACGTCTACACTGAAGCATTACAGTGGTGCAGCTGAGCTGCTTTAGCAATTTAAATGTAGACAAGTCAGTTACTCTTTTATACAGTTTGTCTTTGAACTGCCTTCATATAACAGGTGATCAGTAGACAAATGTTCACCCCCTCAGGGCAAAGCTTCAAAGGCTGAGTCTGTAGGTGGAAATTTGAAGTCCCCTCCACATAATGTCCCAGAAGACCCCTTTTGTCTGCCATATTGTTCAACATAGTCTTTAAGATCACAGTACTTCCCAGAGATTGAATTAATCTGTTCTTCCTCCTTGTGATGGGGTCAAGACTCACCACCACTGGCACCTCCCACTGGTTGCTCCAGGAATTTGCTCTGTCCAGTCATGGAGCACCTTTTGAGCATGGTGTCTTGCCCTTTATCTGCTCTGCTGCTTTGGGGACCCACGTTGCTCCCCTCTCAGTAGTGTCCTCTTCAGGATACTGCCCTCCAGCAGTGCCCACTGCTCCAGTGTCACCCCCTTCCAGGGGTTTGGTGTTATCAGCAGTCTTCAATCTACACCAGGTCTAGTGGCCAACTGTAGCCTCAAAGTCTAGCCCCTTTGTTGCAGGGGCCAGTCACAACCTGTATCAGGCCATGCTGCTCTTCAGCCAGGTGTAGTACAAGGGGGAAGTCCCAGATCCACCTATTGCTCTGGGTCTCAACCCAGGAACCCTCTAGTGGCGGTCTCTCCACCCTCCTCATCTGTCCATCCTCCCTGGGTCACTTCCCCTCTGACCTCTTGCACCCTCTAGGCCCTTCTGGTCAGGGCCCATGGTCTGAAAGGTATCCAGCTAGCACTCTTGCAACAGGTCTTTCCCTCTAAAAGTCTGGGAGGGACTATCTGCTTCTCTCCTGGACAGCCTTTATATAGGGCCTAGCCTGGCCCTGATTGGCTGCCCTTTGCTCGGCACTGATTGGCTCCCCCACAGGCCCTCTCTGATTGGCTGCCATTCTGCACAGCCGCTCTGGCCTGTTGTAGCCCAATTTTGCCTGGGGGTGGGGCACGAGCCCACCACACACCTAATGAAGTTCCATACAGTCCCACAATAAAACATCAACTTTTAATACTTATTAATACAATCTGCTTCTGAAAACTTAACTCAATAAGTTTTGTCCAGGATAACTCTCACAAACCCCACTTATGCAAAATAAATGTCAGTAGCATGAATTCCTTGTGCTGTGTGCCATGAATATTGAATGAATCACAGAACATCAGGGTTAGAAGGGACCAGGAGGTCATCTAGTCCAATCCCCTGCTTAAAGCAGGACCAATCCCCAATTTTTGCCCCAGATCCCAAATGGCCCCCTCAAGGATTGAACTCACAATCCTGAGTTTAGCAGGCCAATGCTCAAACCACTGAGCTATCCCTCCCCCAGCAAAATGATATACATTACACCTGACATATGGCTACCTTTTGCAGTACAGTTGTTTCCTTCACCATACCACAGCTTGTAGCCTGGTTGGTATATTACTCTCAAAATCATGTATGTCACATTATTTTTACTTCACTAGCATGCATGCAAATTCCTACAGCTGTGGCACTTTGGATCATGACTTTTGAACTATCAACTCTTATTTCTTCATCTGCAAGGGTAAAAATACATCTTTAATTATTGCTGTTAATTCATTTTCCTAGTGTCACAACTTTGCCCCAAATATTTTTTTTTCTCTGTCTTGCTGTGGGTAGAGTGACATTCTTTGGGAGAAGCCAATTTGGTTCCAATGATTATTTCTGCTGAAGGAACGTTTTTAGATACAGTCCTGAAATCAGTGGATTAGAAGGCTGTCTGCCCAGGGTGGGAACACAACTTTACTCTATGGTAAGGAACACACTGGGATGGTGTCATGGAAACAAAAGGCATACCTTGAAACAAAAAATGACAGTTCTCTGAATCAGTATCCTTGTCCTTGAGCTTAAATTTGGATATGCTTCAAACCTTTCTGATAAAATACTTGATACTACACTGTGAAGCTAGCAGATTAATAACTTTCCAGTTTTGCTAGAGAGAAATAAGGAATGCTGTGCTACAAAAATGAGAGGGGGGTGAGGGGAGTTGACTCCCCTGAGGATTTGCGGGTTTTGTTTTTTATTTTTTTTCCCCCCAGGGGAAATGGAAATGTTGCAAAAATTATGGGATTTTATAGAAATGTCAGCATTGCAATCTGTCTGCAAAAGTCTGTATAATTGGGAGACCTTCCACCAAACACAACATATAAGCAGAACTAAGTAAAAGGTCATGCATTATTATCACTATGTAGTGCAACAGTAAAGAGCAATTACAGAAGAGGGAAAGCAGAAGTAGCAGCAGCAGCATCTACAGCTCTTAACTCAATTTTAAAACTGTCAGAATGGGAGGGTACTGTATACATTGCTCCCTCGGGCTAACAATGTTCATTTCTGGGTGGGAGGTATCTATATAAGAACAAGAGTCAGAGCCTATGAAATCAGAGAAATGAAAAATGAAGGTTTCACCAACTAATTAAGAAAAAAGCTAAAATTATACATAATGACATTAAGAAAAATAAAACTGATTAGTCTATGCCAAACTGAAGTAGTCAAGAAGCCAAACTGTTCAACTGTCAGTGCAGATGGGGGAAAAGTCATTTTCATTGCTATTACAGAAAAGTTGACTGATGCTTGGGAGAACACCTAGCCAGATTCACTGGTACATTTCTGTTGCTTTGCACTTAACACTGGATGTGTAAAGGTGGCCTTACAGTGCTAAGTAGTTGGAGCACATTGGTGAATCTGGCTCATAATGTCTATCACAATTTCTGTCAAAGCTCTGGAGTACACTTTTATCACATTCATATTATTAGTTAAACTTTTCTCCATACTGGCTCACAGGGATCAATTGTTGAGAAACCATTGTCCAGTAATGAGTCAGTTTACCACAGTGGACGCGCCTTATGATTGTGTCTGTATGTTCATTCTTTTCTTGCTTCCATTTTTAATCCCTCATCCAACTTCCCTGCATGAAGGTAGGTTGATTCCCTTTCTGGGTGCACCGCCTAGGTTCCTTTAAAAATTCACCATTATCAAGGACAAATAGAAACTTAAATTTGTTATTTTCTAAGGTGCCACAAGTACTCCTTTCTTTAAAATGAGGTAAACAGCCTTGTCCATTTGATCCTGGGAAACCTCCTGGTCCAGGGAGGCCCAGCTATCCTTGTTTGTGCTAGAGGGAAAATAATTTTTACAGCCCTTTAAAGGGTGCAACATATTCTATTCCACACGGCTAGGCAGCTATTCTGGCTGCTGTGTTAGAGGGGCAGAACCATAGTTCTGTCTGCTTGCGTAGTGCTGCTTCTGGAGGAGCAAGCCTATGCAACCAGAGTTTTCTGTTCTTGATAGCATTTTCATGACTCATGAAAGGAAGAAGTTCTTAGTTCTCTTCCCATTACACTGTAGGCTATATAAGTTAAGGGCACAATGAATGTCATAGCTAGCAGCAAATCATGAGTGAGCTGCGAGTTTGTTCTTGCTGAACACATTAATGAGAGTATAAACACACCCATATTATTCTTCTTTGCACAGATGGAAGAGGGGCAGGGAAATAATATTTCTACTTGATGCTGAAATGGTGACATTTGACTAGTAAAGTGGTGTCATAACTTAATTTTAAGATAACATAGCTCTAAAGGAATAATTCTGTTTGGCTGATCTTGCAGAATGGGTTAGTTTTTCATTAACTTGAATTTGAATCCCACTAGCTGCAATTAGTACTTGCTTTGTTTAATCATTCATTAATGTATCTTTCATGTTGAGAATTAATGGTAAGAATATGATTTAATGAGTTCTTCAATAATCAGATTTAGTTTTTTTAAAACCTTACTTTGGTTTATTAAAAAAAAACCCTGCTTTAGTACATCTTGGGAGCCACAGTTCAGTGAAACTACATGTGATATCAACATTGGTTTTTGCACCTAATCAAATACCTTGTTACAATGTTGCCTTCACTAATAAGACATAAAATAACCTTTACTGGAAATTAGGGGTTCTATTTATTTATTTTTAAAGTTTAGAAAATCCTACGGAAATAGCATGTCAGGGAGAAAAAAACCCTGTGTAACTATCCAAAATTAATTATAATGAACATGAAAAAAATCTTTCAAAAATAGTTTCCTTGTGAAATGATTTATGTGAGAATGTGAGAATGACATTTTGTGTAGTTTTCTATAAATTGTACTGCACTGATTAATATTCCTAATGACTCCTTTTAGTGAGTTATTTACAGTACAATGAGATCAGCTACCTAGTACAGTGATTCTTTTGTGCTACAATACTTGTCTTAATCTTTTTCAATTCATTTTATCACCTGAATTTTTTTCTAGCCAGTGGCAAGGTGGGAATATAATGTATTGGACTCTGATTTTTTTAAATGTAAAACATTTTCTATATAAATCATGTCATATTTTTGAAAGTTTCAGAAGAAAAAAATGGGAAATGAAAAGCTTAAACAATCAAAACCAAAGCATGCTTGTATGCTACTCACAACAACAAACCCCAATGAATCTCACATTTTCCTTCAATTCAATGAGGATCAGATCTGCTAAAGCAATGTTTTTTTTTTAAATTGACATTACATCGATGCTCCAAATGAATACAGTAAAGTGAATAGTGTTTCATAGAAGAATTGTGCATGCTTTTACATGCAGATATAAAATGTTACTTTATTGTAAAATCAATTCTTCTGGTACTATCATATTTCCTTTGTAAGTATTCCTGAAGATCAAGATGTGTATGCACTAAACATGATGATGGAAATTAATTAAAGGGAAAGAATGTGTCTCCTTCTCCCTTCCCCCACCCCGAAATGAAGAACAAAATAACAGGTGGACGACATCCATCTCAATAAAAAGAGATTCATTCCTTGATTGATGCTACTTAGTTTTGACAAATTGGTAGCACCTAGAATACAAATTAGCGTTGTTAATGCCAAGTGAATCCTGGTTGGTTTGGGTCTTTTGTTTACATCAGCAAAGTCATTTAGAAGTTTTAAGATGAAATTCACTTCCAAGTAAAGGGATGGACACAAGGTTGATGCACCACTTAAGCCCCATTTTGAGGACTGAAATATAACTTCAGTGGTGTATACACCTTGTGCTGTCACTCTGCAGCCAGCAGGGAATTTCACCATTCATGATTATCCGAGAAGTAGCCAGGCTCACAAGACCATATTGTGCCTTGATTTTTGAGGCGGAACTCTCCACTGCACTCATTAGGGAAAGATGCTCAAAAACTGACGACATGATATTGCTGTTCATGGATCATCTGATTTAGAAACTCACAAGGAGGTCTCTCAAATATAGGGTTTCCATGCTATTTCCAGGATTTCCTGAATAGACCTGAATTCATTAAAGTGCCAGCTACTGATATTTACTAGTTCTTTACTCTGTTACTTAAATTGAACAGCAGTAGTAGCTGGAATACTCATTTGATCCATAAGGAAATGTTTTAGGCATTGATCCCTCCAGTGAGGGCTGGAAGTGATCACGTTCCTTTTACTCTCTGCCTTGAAGGAGCTCTTTGTATTTGACATCAATGCCTGGTCTTCGTTGTAAAATAAAATGAAGACCATTGCCATCCTATTTCCTCTCCCCTGGTGCTTCATCCTATAAGTTTGCTGTTGTTCTAAGAGGAGACCCTGTTCCTTGGCTCTCTGTCTATTGCTGTATCATACAACACAACTGGAAATTGTTTAGAGACCTTCACTTATTCTCCCAACTTCACTACTCTAGTACAGAACAAATTATCTTTATTGGGACAGATAATTTGCTAACTGGAAGGGATGTTGCTATGTTTTCTGTTTAATCCCAGATGTACCCAGTCTCATGGTGGTATTGTTTTGAGAACTATTTTTCTCCACAGATGTTTTTGATTTG
The DNA here is from genome assembly GCF_965140235.1 of Caretta caretta. Taxonomy (NCBI): domain Eukaryota; kingdom Metazoa; phylum Chordata; order Testudines; family Cheloniidae; genus Caretta; species Caretta caretta. The sequence goes on from NC_134207.1 coordinate 129,155,378, forward strand.
TTTTGTTTTTTGTGGGGAGAGATTGAGGGGAAGTGACTTTGCAAACTGTACGTAGTGGGTATTTTCACACCTTTTGATCTCCAAGCTATGCCAAAGAATGTAAAATTTCCCCTTTACCATCAAAGGTAAGAAACATTCAAAGCAATTTACCAATATATCCCAAAACACATTGAACAACATATTGTGATTCAGTATTGATACCATAGCACAGCAGGGAGAAATTTAAGAGATAACAGGGCTGGGCATATCACCTGGATGGGAAGAAGAGGGGTTGGGGAATTGGGTCAAGGAGAGAATGTGAAAGAAAGGAAAGCTGGGATGTCATTGAGGATGGGAGGAAGAGGGTCAAAGACAGGGTTGGGGTTGTAAGTAATGGTAGAAGAGGTAAGAGATGAGGATAGTGTTGGGTAGAGGAGTATGTGGAAGTAGGAAGGAATATTGAAATATTATTTAGAGATTTGTTATAGTTATATAAGCAAATGCATGGATGTTTAGTAGGAGCAAATTGAATAACTGCACATTTTACTCATCACTGTTCACATTGACGTTGCAACAGTATACAAAAGGCTGAATACTTATCAAGTCCAAAAAGGAGTTCAACATAAGTTCATGTGTAGCACTGCACATAAACAACTGGAAGCTTTAGGTCCATATAACTACTAAATTAGGGCCTTTGGGGTTCATATACATTTTACCTTCCCCTTGAATTGCATTGATCCTGGTTTATAATATCATATAGTAATAGCACACAACTAGGCACAATATGAGATTTATCAATGCACGTGCTGAAATGGGCTAGTCTCTGAGTCTGCTCTATAAAGAAGAGTCATACAAACTTATAAGTAGCCAAACGTAAAAAATAGAGTAAAACAAAAGGCTTCTGAGAGACCAGAAGACTGGAAAACATACTGGGCAGCTTTCTTAAATTAACAGTCAAAATGGGCTTCACATGTATTGTGTTCCAAACTCCAAATAACCATGTCTATTGAAGTGCCGTATGTTAGAAATACATCAACTGTGCAAAGCTCCCCTCATTTTTTGTTTTACTTTTTTCCCTTCTGTCTAGTTCAGTTAGAACTTGGTTGAATTTCAGTCCAAAATTTCATTTTCCTTAAGTATTTCCCTCTGAGGCTGAAAAAGTAACCCGGTGATAACTGAACTTTAAAACGGATGGAGCAGAGGGAAGGAGGAAGGAGAATGTCACAAACTCACTCTACTTTAAATGGTTTCACCTTTACTACTCACTAATCAGCTATGTACAATAAGTATCTAAATTCAGATTGAACAACTTAATTCAAGGCCTCTCCTTGAGAGGAAACCTAGTGCTGCTGTTGGTCAGGGTCATTAAGAATGTAACGGACTTTTGAAACAAAATGGGGAGGCATACACTGGATTATAAGCCTTTGTATTAGTAATTACCATCAGAGTCATATCCTTTTCAATAAAAAGCTTGTGTGTGTGTATATGCATTTTATACCCACACATGCCACATATATGGTGGTGATATATGTGTGAAAAATTGTAGAGACAATTGGTAAATTGCAGAGATTTGTGATAAATTTATCCTACACCTTTGACTGCCTCACTTGCATTCTGGCCACTAATCCATCTACTAATCAAACATTCCAAATCTCTGAGCAGTTTCAAAACTGCCACTGCATTGTTTTTTTAAATAATCCTGTCAGAATTCTTGTCCTTTTTCCTACATCATGTGAAATATTTCCCCCAAAATGACACTAATCCAAAACCAAGAATGGACAAGAATGAGTCTTAGATCAGTGATAGATTTAAAGTGAATGTTATTGGATGTTGCTCATATGTCTTACAGCCCTATGTCTCTAGAAACAGGAGCTTTATGTTATTAGGCAAGGGAGATAGACATCTTTCCAAAAGGACTCACAGTATTTGCTAATAGCCCTGGAAGATACCATGATATCAGACTCTATTTTTATCTATATAGATGTTATTTCAGGTGATTGTTAGTTGTCTTGAAAAATGTATTACTAAAATGTTTTTGCCCCTCTCAGTCCTCTTCACAGTACAGTAACTAAGTAGGAGTCTGGCTTTACAGTTGGTAGGATACAAGAAATATTCCCAATAACACTTCAAAAACTCTCTAAAATATTTTAAAAATATTTTTCTGTAACAGAAGTAGCATACACAGAATACATGGTGATATAAAGGCCTTATCTGCATTTTGCCTGGGATGATTATTTTCTTATGCATGAGTAATTTAACCCCCCCCCCCACAATGTTTCCCTTCAAAACACAGGAATAAACAAAATGCATGACGGGTGCTGAAGTTTTTATTAACCCTTATGTGTTTACGGTAACTATATATGGGAGCATAGGAATACATGATGGTCTGGTATGAAGTAACAGTTTTATTGGCACTAGTTAGAGATGACACATTACTCAAGGGTGGTTTGACATTTGAGAGTTACTTGACGCAGCCCTTCAACAGAGTGCCAATAAAATCTTCCCCAGGTCTTCCTGTATTCTGTTTAATGCCACATATTTTTCTCCCGTGAAATATTTCAGTGTTTGTTATCAATTGGAACTATTTTTTTCTTATCTTTCTACTTGTAAAGCCAAGTAGCCTTTTAGTACCATACATATAGTAAGAGGGAGAGAAAAATTATAACTAATAAACTTTCAAAAACAATTTTAGGTAAAGCTTTTCCATTAAATCATAATGTTGTAACATTAAGGTCAGCTCTCTCTTAACTTGCCACAGCTAGAAGGAAGTATTGTATCTCACTGAGTTCAGAGCAAACTAACAGCTCCCAATATAATATCCTCTCCCCCTCCCCCCCAATTAGTCATGTTTTGCAATATATTTTTATTTAATCTGTCTGATTCTTATTGCATACCCATCACTCTAGTATCTGAACACTTATTGCACCTTAAACTTTTCTGACTATTGTGAAATCCTAAACCAACAGCAGATTTAAGGACCATTTTAGTTGAACTTTACCTAAGGTCTTGCATCTCAAGCCTGTGTAATTTTAAAGAGAAATTCTAAATTTGTGATGAACAGATGTTTTCTGTGGCAGCAATTTTATTTTATTTTATTTTGGAAATGGTAAGTACCTGAAAATTGCTCAGAGCTTGGAAGGTTAGATACAGTATTGATGAAGATGTATTATGTTACATTCAGAAGGCACTGTGAACTATCTTCTGTTAAATGATATTAATGATACATTAAAGCAACATTGTTATCAGTGGAGTAACTCTTGCACTAACATATAAAACACACAAAGCAATGATTTGCTTGTTTTTCATCTTTGAAGATCCACCTAGATACAGTATCTGTCTATTAGAATAATAAGTTTAAGCAGTCATTCATTTCTGGAGTGACATAAACAGTGACAGAGCCATGATTTAAATATTCACTATAATAAATGCATATTAAATCTACAGGTGAAGGTGGGGAAATGGGGCACCGAGACTGAATGATTGCTCAAGATAACACCAGAAGACTGTGGCAGAGCTGGGCATTTAATCAGGTCTCTTAAGTTCCAGTCCAGAGCCTTAACCATAAAAATGCATGTATTGCTACTCAGCTCTACTGACAAACTACAGGAGGGAAACTTGAGGGAATGCCAAAAGCAAAGAGAGAAGTCTTACCTCTAGTACATCATGACTGGTCTCTTTGTGATTAGTTAATGGCTGTTGGTTGGTATAATTTTTTTCAAGGAGACAAAATTGTGATTCCAAGCAGCATGGGGAAAAAATGTTGTTTAATATCTATGTAGAACATTTTGGATATACAGCTATTCAAAAGAGTCGTCAAAATGTTCTGTTGATTTGGTATAATCGCTTACCTCTCAAACCCATATAGATAAGATCAGACCTATCTATCACTTTGTGGTGTATTTTAAAAGTATCTACTTGCATGAGTTAGTGATGGTTGTTCTGCTCACACTTTGCAACCATGAGTATTGCATAGGTCATCCAATCCAAGTTTCAGTAAAAGCTTCATACTGCTTCATCACGTACTCTGCATAAGCTAGATAAGTACAGGTGAAGAAGCTGTGTTACTAAAGTTTTACATAGATTTTTATTTTTTTCTTGGGGATGTTTTTATAAACCTTATTGTGAAAACCCAGATATCATAGCATCATTCCAACTATATAAAGGACTCTGCAAGAGTTACAAAATACCTCTAAAAATGACCTAAAATGACTTTAAACACACCACAGTCTTAAGATCATATATCTCAAGATTTTCCAGGGCAAGAACAGTGGCTATATCCCAGTGGGAGGCTGGGAATCAGCCCCTTTCAATGGTATGATAATATATTTGAAATAGCATATAGGAGGCAAATGCAGACCAAGTCAGCACTCAAAAAATCACGAGGTGAGACAATGAGAAAAGCTTCAGAAAGCTCTGAATCATTTTGCCCATTAAATTAAGCTTTAACAGTCCTTTAGGAACAGTATTCACTCTTAAAAAGGAAAAGAAAAAGATAGGTTGGGGGTTTTTTTATATGGACACTGGAGTGAATTCTCAGTGCAGTCTTAAAGAGGGAAAAAAAGTGATAATTTTAAAGACCTCCAGTGAGGAAGCTCTGTGACATTTAATTTAGTCTCAGCTGAGGTAGGGATGATGGGTATCCTTCAAATTCCCAGTTTGGTGATTGGATTTGAAAATCTCAGAAATTGTACATCAGGAAAGCAGATTAGGGAAGCTGTTATTAGGAACAGGAATAAAAAAAAATACAAGAAGGAAAATGCTAGTTCATTTTTACTATTCCTAAACATCCTGATGTCATAGAAAATCAAACAACACAGTCCAGAAAGGCAAATATTTTGTATTTCAAATTAAAATTTCTTTCAAGCCTAATAAATCTTGTGATAACATTCATGTCAGCTCAGAGGCTGTGGCAAGGGTTTGCAAAATGATGGCTCAGGGCAAGTGAAGGAAAAAAATGAAATGCATTGACAATCAAAACTTACTAAGAAGATTAAAAACATAATAAAAGTAGAACAGCGGGGAAAACATATTGACACTCTATACATTCAGTTATTGAAAAGTAGTGTGATGTTGCTTTTGCTTGGTTTTAAAAACACTGGTATCTTTTCACCTTGAAAGGCATGCCAGCAGAGACTAGCAGGCTTCTACTGCAAGGCTTTTCTGCAGCAGAAGACAGATACTAACTGAGTTCCTGCTTATTAATTATTGCTACACCTGTGAGGATTTAAAATTAGCCACAGCTGGGCTAGATGCAGCCTAACAGCAGCCAACTGTCAGACAGTAGTTGGCTGATTCATTGTATAGTTCAAGTTAGAGTTGGCCTAGTCACTTTTTCCTTGCAAGTCAGGTAAGAGTTTTTTATGTTCTTGAATTAGGGAAGAGAAGGGGAAACCAGTTCTGGTAAATTAGGAATTTTCACTCACTGGTATGCCCTAGTTTCTTCTCTCAATTTTATCTGAGTTATAATCGCACTGTAAAACTCACTTAACTGAGTATTTCCCAGTTTAAAGAGTTACAGGAAAACACTTTTTCTTGTTTATGTTTTGAGAAATGTTGGAAAGCTAAATTGGTTTACAAAATGAGGAACAAACAAAGCTAAACTTTTCTCACACAGTGTTTGTATCACCCTCACACAGAAACATACCACTAAAAAAGAAACACACCACTAAAAATGTTCAGCAAGGAACTAGAAAACCGAGCACCTTCAAAGACTAGGGGCTTACTCTAATTCCCACTGAAGTCAGTGGAAAATTTGCTCGGGGAAATTAAATGACAGTACGATGGAGCCATCAGAAGGGAAAGAATGATCTTGACACCCTTCCCCTTCAAAAGCTCTGCTCTAAATGATCCCTTTAAAATAAAAGCAAAACATGGGATATTAGGAAATCCCAGTGTATACAGGTCCCTAAGAGACCTGCTTTAAGTCTCAGATAAATAAACATGGGTTTTAAAATAAAACAAACAAACAAAAAAAACAGTTACTTAGATCACTCATTGTGTCACAATTCTTAAGAGATTAATTTCTAATCAGTTGCCTTTTCCCCCCTTATTTTCCTAAGATAATGAATTTTGTACAAAAGAACAGGGCAATATTTTTGCTTTGAAAAGATTTTTCTTAATGGCTGGAAAAGGGATACTGTAGTGTTGTGATTTCTTTGCCCCCTTCCACCTCCCCACAAGATTCTTTCTATTCTTGTTGATTTCTTAATTACAAAAATCTTTTTATGTTTGGCTTGTTACTTTGAACATTTTTGCAGAGGGGTGTGTGGGTGTGTGTGTTGCGGGGAGGGAAGGTTGTATAATTGATTCTTCATCTAGTGAATAAAGCTTTGATAGTTTGCTGTTGTAGTTCTTCCAGTTATTGCTCTGAAATGTGAGGAGTTCTTATTTGTTTCAGGGCAACTTTATATTTGGTTTTGGTTTGATTTAATTTAATCTTTCACTTGATCTTGGTCAATTTTCATCTCTTCTTTAATTTGTTCAGTTATCTAGGGTTTCATTTACTCTCTCTGTGTCCTACCTTTGTATTGTGTTTGCTGGCTTCTGAAAATGCTGACAAGAAGCACAAATTTGATGATACTTTGACTATGCTGCCATGTTCCTGTGTTTTTTGGTTGATTGGTTGGTTGAAATTCCACCATTTGTCACACAAGTAGCCAAATTGTGCTTGAGTGGTTTTGGTGTATTACAAGCAGTAATCGCAGGCAGAAACCTTCTTTACTCCAAGATGGTTACATATTTTACTAGGTTGAGTTACAGTGCAGTATGAAACAACAGAAAATAGTTTCCTTTTCCTGAAGACCTTATGAATTAAAATTAGAAATTAAAACTAGTCCAATAAATAAACTGGCCTGTAAATCCACAAGGCCCCAGATTTCTCTCTGGTCCTGCCAGGTCAGTCAGTTTTACGTTCATTCCAAAATGGATCCACTATATATTAGTTGTCTGCCTGGGTGAGTGCTGCTGTTTGCACGTGTCTCCAGAAAGTTCTCAAAAGTCTGCATTTTCTCCCCATTGGGAAAGTCTCATGGGCCAGGAAGAAATTCAAAGAGAAATTCTAAGGCGTGCCTACCTGTAGCCTTCCTCTCAATTTAATGTGAATGAGGCAGCAGGCACAAAACAGGGAAGGGTGGTTGATGTTGGGTTTGTACTTCCAAATACTAAGTAGATTGGTTGTTCTGAGGAGATGGAACCTTACTTGTTTTCATTCAAATGAGCAAAAAATCATTTCTATTCAGGTCTATTGATTATTAGCTCATGCTAGCAGTTTCTTTTCACTGCTTACTATTTGAAAGAATAGAGGAATGTATAGTGATGCACCAGGATGAATCTGTTGGAGTGCAGAGAGATATTGAGCAGAAGGACAAACTAATTTAAGTGATACATAACTTAAGTTTGAGGCTTTTAAAAAATTAAGATGGCCATAGCCTATCTATGCTATATTTTGTAAGCCATATAATAAGCCCAATCTTGCAGGCCCTCCATGTGGAGAGCTCCCATTAACTTAAACAAGACCTGAGTTTGACTTGGGGCATTGACAGACTTATGAATAAAAAGAAATTCCAGTGAGAGGATCTGATGGGGTGCTGTCACTTAAAGGCAGTGCCCAATAGATAGGCAATAAGGCCTTGATCTTTTGGCTTTTCTGTTAGTTTTGATAAAGTAAAACAGTTCTGAGAACCTCCAAATGATCGTATCCCATCTATATCTTCCTTCGTTTCACCTTCCCTGATGATTTAGGTGGTTTTAGCCAATAGGATTACAAAATGCAAATAAACTAGAGATGTCTCTGACATAATCCCCACATTTCTAGTGCAGGTAATGCATCCTCTGATGTCTCAGTCCAACTGGTGAACAAAGAGAGAAGGGCCGTGTGATTGGCAGCCTTTGATGTTACACTCTTAATGGGAAGGTCAGGAGAGAGAGAGACATCATTCCTGTCTCTCTCTTGCTTTCTCTAACTGAATTACCTCTCATGTTTCACTCTGAATTTGTCTTAAATTTGAATTTCATTTGATTTTTTGGACATGCATTTTATGTATCTAAATTCTGAGGAAAGAGATGGGGTGGTTACTTGGTGAACTCTTATGAATACTGTTGGCTACTTAGTTTGAATTTTGTTGTTCACATGCACATTTGAATATACAATTTTGGGCACCTAATTTGCCTGTAGGTAACTATTGTGAAAATTGAGTCTCTGTGTGTCACAGTTCAGAGCAACTGCACCTGTATTCCTCCTTCTCCCATTCTAGTCCACCAAGGGCACCTATTCTAGGCTCCCAGCTCCTCTGCCATCCCCCTTTCTTACAGACAAAGCTAGCATATCTCTCCTGACTAGGGTTTTCCAGTCTGCTCAGTTTCCTGTCTACACTATGTTTCCAGCAAGCCAGACTGCCTCAACAGGCCAGCATCTGCACTTTACTTTCCCTCCAGAGGTAACAAACAGTATAATTACCCAAAGTTATAAGTGGGCTCAGCTCTTAATAAGCAAGCACATTTATTCTTTAGATGAAAACATATTAAAAGCAATAAAAACCCACCATCATGCTAAAAAGCTTACTAGAGGGTCACCCCAACTCCAACCTCAGGCAGGTGACTGTCCTGCCAACCCTTCTACAAAGATTGGTCACCCTCCCCTCCCGCCCAACACCCTGCCCCAGACAGAAAGTCATGTTTATTTCTTGGATCAGAAAGAAGGCCCTGAGTCAGTTTAAACTTAGGCTATTTAACCAGAAGTCCTTTCTTTGTCTATTGGCCTCTGATCTGGAGAACCCAGTTTGAACTAGTATATGTGAGTGCTGAGACTCCCAAGGAGTTGGTACGTCTCTCGGTAGGTTACAACCTTGCTGATTTGCCTTAATCACCATCCACTGTTTTTAGTTCCTGGAGGAGCTGTGGCAGCCCTCTTCTGTGGATAATAATGGTCGTACACAAACCATTCATTTAAAACAATGGACTCCAATAATAAAACTGCATGGGAGTTTCAGTAACTGTCACATTTCCTCCCTCTATAGGTTATGTTCAATCCTGGCCCACAGTAACATAAAGTCTTTCAAGGATATTGCAGGAAATTGCCATATCTGCCACACTGTATATCTGGGTGGGGTGGGGAGCCTCATTCTTCAGGAGACACTTTGAGGCTCTAAGATTATATGACCGCCTCTGTTACTGTTTGGTTTTTTTTTGTTGTTGTTGAGACCATATATATGGAGGCCTCACACCCTCAACAAGACCAGTAAGGATTGGGCCCCTGGTCAGATGGAGCCTTCTGTGAATGTCTGTTGGGAGACTGTTGCTTCTTACTCAAGATATGTAAGCCATGCCTTCTGTAATCACTTTTCTGCATCTGAGTGCTTGTGAGCTGGTGGCCTGTGTAATCATTTCCAGGAGTCTATAGTCAGGCACGAATGACTGGGGAGACTACCTTCCTGTAACCATCACAGGAACAGGAACAGGAACAAGAACCAGATCCAACCCTCAGGAAACCATGTTAGTGAGTACTTGGGATGCTAAATCCACAAAAGAAGTTAATACAGGGTCTTTTTCCTGTAGCGAGCATTATACAAAGTGGGTTAAGAGGGTTTCTTCTTTGCTACTCAGTTCTTGTGCTTCAGGGCACAAGCCAGACAGCAGTAGCTAGGGGGCAAGGAAAACTATCACTACAGCTTAGTTTTACTCCAGTAAATGTACCATGATGGATTTCATTCATCTTCAGAAGCATCTGTCATTGTCCACTGTCACAGATAAAACATAACACTGATCTCATGCAGCTCACCTATTGTATGGCTATTTTGGGTTTCAGAACTTCCCTTTGATGCTAGGAAAAGTCTGCTTGCATTTTGTTTTAAAGTGTCCAATTACAGTTCCATGCACGTTGTATACCCTGTTCATATTTGAGCCTAGGGAATATAGATAGAGTATAATTACTCAAGTTAAAATCTGTCCAGGGCACTGAAGCGAATACCGTATATATTACAAAGAGTTTGATGGGATTGTTAATGACTGTACATTTCATCAGAAAGGCAGTGCCTTGAGCAATACTGTGTACTACAACACTATGCTATATAATGATTCCACCTCATAAGGAGGAGGCCACCTGCTAAATTGTCAGCACTATACACTGTGTTTTCCTCGGAGGTCTCACATCTAAGTTTTACCCTTCAACCTAGCTGCCTTAGAAAGCCAAGTGAAAAATAGCCAAGGTTTCAGGAGAAGTTCTGTGTCTTTGCAGGGAATTCCTATTAAGTTTCAAGAAGGCTGCTAGTAATCTGAATTCTTTGTTGTATCACCTGCCAATATATTTGCACCCTATAACAGGCCTCCCAGATAGTCATTAGGTATCCATCCGGTCAATCCCCTCTAGCATCAATTTTACTGGTGTTGGGCTTGAAGTGAAATCTTGTGTCTGAATTTTGAAAAGTTGGGATCTGGATTCAGAGATCCCTATCACTGGGTTGTACAATACTTACTTACTTTGTACCTTTGTGTTAAATACCATCTGTACAGGATATGCTGTTCTGTATATGCAGGTGATTAGTGCACACTGGCATCTTGGAAGGGGGTTGTCCAGACTTCTGTCCAGAGAAAGGATTCTGGTAAATTTTATATGGATGAGTGTTTTCTTCCCACTCATTAATATATTTCATGTTTAGTGGGTTTTTGTATGTAGATCTGCGATACTCTAATCTTACTGGAGTGGGGACTTCACATACTTATTCAGTGTCTGCCACCAGTAAGGAATGGCTTGGAAGAAAATATTGGCATAGTGTAAAGAAATGATCCTGAATATCATCCTAATCAGCATGTACAAAGGTGAGAATTTGTCATCTGAGTATTGCAAACTGTTTTACTGATATTTGGAAAGCCTCACAGCAGCTGGGCCCCAGATGATCAAAGTATACATAGGATGGCAGCAAAGTGGGAGTGAGAAAATGGAACAGGAAGGATGAACAGTAGAGGAAGGGACTCGGTTGAAATGGGAGGTGAGAATATAGGGGAAAAGTAGACGGAGAGAAGACTGTGGTAGTTGTGTTTTCTTCAGATGTCAGCATCCTGCTGTCCCTTCAATCCCCACCCCCCATTGAGTTGAGAGTAAGGAGGTGTGATGGAAGAAACAACATCTATCATTTGTATAGCTATTAGCACAAGGGTGTCATGGTCCATGATTAGGGCACCTAGGTGCTAGTCTGCTCCATGATGGACATATTATTATTATTTACCTAACAGCTGATTTTTTATTTATTTATTTATTTACAAAATTTACCTAATATATTGAAGATTCAAAGCAAAACATTTTTACAATGCTTACTTAAATGTAGATCCTTAAATCTGTATCAAGGCACCTAAGTACAACTGGGAAGATTTTTAGAGATGCTGAGCTCCTTTGAGTATCTGAAGTTGATTGTAGCTTCATGCTCTCAGTACCTTTTTGAAAATCATGATACTTTTATATGGGTGCCTAAATATAGATTTAGGACACTGACTCTTTTTTGGGGAGTGGAGGGGAAGAAAACCTTGGCCTGTATATTTTGGTTTCCCGAAAAATATTATTGTGGGCTGTTATTAGGAGTTCATTGATATAATCACCCAGGGTGAAATTCCCCACAGGAAGAGTTAGGAGGCCATAAAGACAGAGTCATTAAGTAGCTATGGGGGTTGGTTTAATTATTGTGCTTTCATTACAAAGTTAAAGCTTTGAGACTCCTTTGTATTGCAAAAAATTATGTGTAGTAATTGGGAATAACACACCTGTTTACTTAATGTTTATTAATAAGTGATGAAAGAAACAGCAGTGGCTAAAACTGCAGAGGGTGCTCTTAATACCATATCAAGACTGATTCTTTAACACAATTGCAAGATTAAATAACTGACAAGGTTTAATCTGATAGTTGTAAAGTACAAAAGACTTGATCTGGATCTTCTTCAGATAATGCAATAATAGCTAGCTTTTATATAGTACTTTTCATCAGATCTCAAAGCACTTAAATAAAGGCATGCATCATAACCCTCTTTTTATAGATGGGGAAACTGGGACACAGGCAGATGAAGTGACTTGTCCAAGGTCACCCAGCAGGCCAGTGGCAGAACTGAGTGTAGAAAGCAGGTCTGCTAAGTCCCAGTTCAGTGCTGCATGAGGATTTATACAAATGCTAAATAAGGAAGCCAGTTTATATGGCTTAGAGACCCTTGCCATAACTTAAAAATATTACAAATAATTTGCTAACATAACTAGCGTGAGGTAGTAAGTTAAGTCTGAATGTGCAATCTTAACTTTGTTCACTTTTACTTATACATTAAATATCCTATATTGCCCTTCCCCCCCCCCCCAAAAAAATAGAGTTTTCTTTAGAGAGAGCCCAAACTCAATCATATTTGCCTCCAGTGGTATCATATAGGAAGCAGAGAGGATGGGAAGCTAAGAAACTATCGCTTTTGTGGGTCTTTGCACCACTGATCTCTCCTTTCATGTAAAATTGAATTTGAGTCATTGGGGATTGCAAAAAAGGAGGTGGGGTGAAGGAAAAGCATGCCCCCCCCCCCAAATCTGTGGAAAAGACACCTTTCTGAAGGAGAGGACTAAGGATGATTCTTCTATTCCTTATGCACTTATACACAGATAGACTAGGGGATTTTTGGAATGTTCCAGTGTCTTTTCCTTGCCCCAGACTGCAGATTATTTTAGGTTGTGGCTTTTTGAAGCAGTAGACTGTCTAATTTATAAGATACAATTCCTGCTGCTTCATCCTTTGAAATGATTAGCCAAAAAGAAAATACCATATCAGCACACATACCATATTAGCACTCACACAAGAGGTGCCTTCCTACAAACACAGTGAAAACATTGTTATTATATCAGTATTTCTTTTTTCATCAATTCCTGTCCCAGGCCTTGGGGCAAGCTGGAATCCATGTGGAAATACTGGTAAAAGCCTGTTGGCGTGAAAGTACGCATTTTCATGTTCTCAAGGTCCCCTATTACACAAACCTTTAGCAAAAGTACTTTTTGAAGTGATACCATAGACATTCATTGAGGATGGAGTAGTGCACTATCATCTATGTAAAAGCATTTGACAGTAGCTTTGGGGAGATTTCATATATAATTTGCTTTCCCTCCCCAGGAAGATAAAAGGTTGCAAAACTAGCTATGATATGGGAAAACTAAATGGAGGAGAGAAAATTAGCTATATAATGAAATCTGGCACATGATCAAGGAGCTAAGTTTCTCCCAAAAATCTATATTGTTAATAGTCACTAGAATGTGCCTTACAATAACAAAATAATGTTTTTAGTGCAATGAGGGCATTATGTCAATCATGCATGCTTAATGTGCTGCGGCGATGACAGCATAATCTTTTTTTGTACATTGTCTGGCTCATCAGTGTTCTTCTTTCATAAAAACAAAATCTGAATTCTTCCTGAAATGTGACTAGCTGAAACAAGCCAGAATGCTAATGAACTTTAAAGCACAAAAAAGTTCGCTGTATAATAATGTTAAGTGAGGCAGTTTTACCCATAAAAGCAAAGACACTTGAACAAAGGGTCTCTGAGCACTCCTGTGATCCAGCTTTGTAACATGTTGTTTCTCCTTTGGTCCGAGTAATTAGTCAATATTTGGGGCCTTGTAGGATTGTTTCCATTAAGTGGATGAATGAATGTTACGAGTCGCGTATATTCTTTGGTGCCATCCTGTTTATTTACCAAAAAATGTACACACAGTCTTGTTCTCCTGAACAAAATAGGAACAAACAGCGAACAGTTTCCCTGCTTCCCTAATTTCCAAGTTTGCATTTCCAGCAAGTTCTGTGATGCAAGAAGCTCTGTATCTGCTCCCCTTTCAGGAAATGAAGGGCCAAAATCCATTTGCTGTGGATGTAAAAGCTTCACTACAGTTTCTGCTAAGAACTTTTCATATAGGCCCGGATTAGGACTAGCTAACAAAGAACAATACATAGCTAAGAGAAAGCTGGGGGAAACCGATAATCTTGTGTGTTTCAAGTCAGTGAGCGGAGTCAGCATAACTCTGAATGTAATTGGGTGTCCTTATCATGAGTTATAGACACAGGAAGCACTGAGAAAGGCCTCACGGTTACTCCCTAATGCAGGGAGGAGATAGTGGTACAATACCCTCAGATCCCAGACAGAGTTCGGGGAGAGGCCTAATATGATTGACATGAGTTATGACACCCTCCCCTCACAGATGTTTGCTAGTCCTAGCCCACAGAAATGCAAGGGTAAATTTACAAACAATTGTTGTTGTTAAATACTAATTATTGCTTTTCTGATTTAAATGTCCAGGAATGTACCTGTTGGTCAGCTGGGAGAGCTGCTACCTCATTTCCCCTGGACAACAAAATTAGGATTTAACCTATATACTGTAATAGATCTAGTTTGGGGGTAATTACTTGTGTGTCAGCAATATGTTAATTTGGGCCATGGGCGGAGCCATTATGTAATCTTTTAGACCATTGGCTTATTGTGCTTGTCTTGTGTTGCTGCTAGAACCTATCCAGGGGCTTGGGAAAACCCATTGCCATCGCTTCTCTCTGCCCAATGAGCACCATATATAATCTATTGTAATTAATTGTTCTGTAGTGTCTCTGAGCCTAATAAGCAAAGTGACACTCCACTAGTACTGTGCATAATAAACTCCTGTGCTTGACTCTACACAATGTGGATTAATGTTCCTTCAGGGATGTTCTGATGACTGCTTGTCTCACTCTCTGCTCTAACACAGTGGTTCTCAACCAGGGGTATGCAGAGGGGTACCTCAACTCATCTAGATATTTGCCTATTTTTACAACACTAGTGAAGTCAGTATAAAACTAAAATTTCATAGTGCTCTCTGTACTATACACTGAAATGTAAGTACAATATTTATATTTCAATTGATTTATTTTATAGTTGTATGGTAAAAATGAGAATGTAAGCAATTTTTCAATAATATTGTGCTGTGACACTTGTATTGCTATTTCTGATTTTGTAAACAGGTAGCTCTTAAGTGCGGTATACAGCTTGGGGTACGCAAGACAAATCAGACTCCTGAAAGGGGTACAGAAGTCTGGAAAGGTTGAGAGCCACTGATCTAACACACACACAGTTTGCAAAACAATCCCCCTATACACTAGTCTGTGAAACCTGTCCCATGAAAACCCATCAGACACTACTTAGCCCTGCTCAGCCGCCTGTTTTTCCCAACTATCACTAAATAAAGGGGCTTTTAATTCTTCCTGCCAGTTAGCCTCAAAAAAGGGTGTTTAGCACACCCATAGGATTTAATCAAATGTGACTGTCTATTAATCAAAGACCCACTTGATGGTATCCATTGACACTTTCCATCTTAACAATATATTGTCCTGTTGAGAAGAATAAACACATTTTTCACTCTATTGAAGCTTCCTTACCTCAGACTGCACCAGAGCACACCAGAACTCATACCATGTGAAGTGAAGCTGCTGGGAAATCTGTAGCTGGACTGTAAAAATTTGAGGGGTTGGACACACTGGAAAATAGAGGTGGTGGTTGTAGGGAGGAAAAGAGGGAGTGGAAGAACAACTGGAGGAGCAATTAATGATGGTGGTAATGAAGGGGGCACTGGGAGGAAAGGTATAGGGCAGGCAGTGACGTTTGAGGTTGGACTAGCATCTACTGAGAAGTGCTTTTGCTGGTAGCCAGTCACCATGTGTGATAGACCCAGGTCAGTGTACAGGCACTTCAAGCCCTGCCCTCCCTCCTCCAGGGGTAGATGGAGAACCCCTGCAGAGACCCAGTGCAGTCCTGACCAGAAGGACTCCAGAATCAACTTCCGGAGGTTGGCCAGGAAATCCGGGGCTGGAACCAGGGTGTTGAGCCGGTACCAGAGCATGGACAGGACTAGTTGATTGCACCGGAGTAGTCCTGTCCATCTCCAGAGCCGCTCTACCACCCTGCCCTCAAAACCATGCCAGTTCTCCGGCGGAGACGGATGCGTGGCAGAAAGGTAAACGCTGAGACAGAGCAGCTGACCCGCGCTCCACCGGATGGCTTGAAGCACGGGTGGGAGGGAACTTGCCTGCCAGAAGTCCCCTACCACCAAGCCAGAGCTCTTGACCCAGTTGACCTGGGAGGAGGAGGCTGCCGAGTACACAGCCTGGCAAGCCTCCACCCGCACCAAGTCGCCCGGGTCCTGGACCACGAGGAGTACATCGTCGGCATATGCCAACAGGACCAGCCGCAGCTCCGGCTCCCATAGTGCCAACCCCGTCAACCTCCTGCGGAGGAGACAGAGGAAGGGCTCAATCACCAGAGCGTACAGCTGCCCCAAGAGGGGGCACCCCTGCCGTACTCCTCGCCCGAAGCTGACTGGTTCGGTCAGGGTCCAGTTGAGCCTGACCAGACACTCTGCGGAGGCGTACAGCACCTGGAGAAAACCCACAAACTGGGGTCCCAAGCCAAACGCTCGCAGAGTGCCCAGGAGATACCCGTGATCCACCCTGCCGAGCGCCTTCTCCTGATCCAGGGACAGGAAGGCGAAAGACAGACCATCCCTACACCCGAGTTCCAAAAGGTCCCGGACCAGATATAGGTTGTTGAAGATGGTGTGGCCCGGGACGGTGTAGGTCTGGTCTGGGTGGATCACATCCGCCAGCACGGACCCTAGCCGCAGCGAGATGGCTTTCGCTATGACCTTGTAGTCCGTGCTGAGGAGCGAGATGGGACGCCAATTTTGTAAATCGCGGAGGTCCCCCTTCTTTAGCAATAAGGCGAGCACGGCTCACCTGCACGAAAGAGGGAGGATCCCGCTCTGCAAAGACTCGGCCCAGACAGTAACTGAGTCTGGGCCGAGGACGTCCCAGAACGCGCGGTAGAACTCCACGGTCAGCCCGTCCATGCCCGGAGATTTATTGGTGGGCATGCGGCAGAGGGCTTTCGAGAACTTGGCCAGAGTGAGAGGCAGCTCTAGCCGGTCTCGGTCGCGTGCGCTGACCGTCGGGAGTTCGTCCCAGAGCACTCTGCAAGCGTTAGGATCGGTCGGATCCGGGGCAAAAAGGCCTGAGTAGAAGGCCCTGGCCCTCTTGCACATCTCCGCCGGATCCGTGAGGGGGGTGCCGTCCTCTGCGAGGAGGCAGGTGATGTGCTTCTTGGCCCCCCTCTTTTTCTCCAGGGCGTAGAAGAAGTGGGAGCCGCGATCCATCTCCCGAAGGAGGCGGATGCGGGATCGAACAAAAGCACCCCGGGCCTGATTGTCCTCAAGGGCCCGGAGCTCCTCCCGCTTCTCCCGGCATGCCCCGCAGAGGGATGGATCCTCGGAGCTGGCGGCCAGACGCCTCTCCAGCTCTAAGACCTCCCGTTCCAACTGCCCTATCACCGCATCCCTCCGTCGGCTGGCGCCCTGGGTGTAGTCACGGCAGAAGAGCCGGGCGCGCACCTTCTCTAGGTCCCACCACCGCCACGCCGAGGGAAAGGCACACTGCTGCCCTCGCCAGGCCAACCAGAACTCCCGGAAGGACGCCACGAAGCTCACGTCCTCCAATAAGCTGTTATTAAAATGCCAATAGGCCGGCCCCAGCCTCTCTGCACAGAGAGAGACCGTCACGGTGGCCAGGTGATGATCGGAGAATGAGGCCGGCCGGATGCTGGAGGAGTGGGCCTGTGAAAGATGGAAACGTGATAAATAGATGCGGTCTAACCGGGAGTAGCACGACCGACAGGCCTCCACCCGGACAAAGGTGAACGTCGAGACATCATCCGGGTGGTGGTTGCGCCAGACGTCCACCAGGGAGTGATGGTCAACTATCTCCCGGAGGACGTCCACGGCGGCCAGGCACTGCTCGGTCCCCGAGCGGTCCCACTCCTCGAGCGTCGTATTAAAGTCCCCACCCAGGACCAGGCACTCGTGAGGATCCAGAGTGCCGAGGAAGGCGGACGCCTGCTGAAAGAAACGTAGCCGCTCCGGGCCCGATGTTGGGGCATAGACGTTGACAAGATTGACCACGAGCCCCTCCAAATGGACCCAGAGGTGCAGCAGGTGGCCCGGCACAGCCTCAGCGACCCCCAGCACCTCGGGCTGTAGGCTGGGGGAGAACAGGGTTGCCACTCCAGCCGTACAAACTGTGAGATGGCTAAAGTAGACCCTGTCCCCCCATTCCAGCTGCCAGCTAGCTCCGGCGGCCGGATCCGTATGGGTATCCTGCAGGAAAATCACAGAGTACCCCCCCTCCCGAAGGAAGGAGAGCACCTGGCACCTGCGGAGACCCATCCTACAGCCCCGGGTGTTCAACGTGATGATGGTAAGAGGTTCGATGAGGAGGGCTGGGGGGGATCCTCGCAGGCAGGGACGTGCGTGGCCCGCTGGGAACCGCGAAACAATCCGTAATTAGGTAATTAGGGAGTCACGGAAGAGGCGGACCCGCTGGTAAGTCGTGGCAGCCTGCTTCCCAGTCCTTTTACCCTCCCCCATAAGGGCCCTCGCAGCCCGGAGGATGAGATGGAAATCCCCCCATCGCTGCAGGGTGAGCTGCACCTTGTTACGGGAGCCCCGGACGTCCTCAAGGAACTCCCACAGCTCCTCCCGCAGCACATGGGGGGCCAGGGCCACTAGTACCTGGCTGTCCTCCGGAGGGACTACTGGCACAGCCCCGTGCCCACTGAAATGGGCAGGCAAGGGGCAGACCCCCGACATGGCGCCCGATGGGCTGGCGCCACGCAGCCCCCCTCAATCCCTGGCTCGAGTGGGGGCAGCGGAGGGAAGGTAGCAGCCCCTAGTGAGTCGGGACTGGGGAATACAGAAGCCGCTCCCTGGGGGCTATCCTCTAGGAGCGAGGAGATGACGGCCCTGGGGCGGCAATGATAGCATGGAAGGTGGGGGGGATGGGGTGGGGTTGACATCAGGGGCAGGGCAGGGATCCAGAGTAAGGGCAAGGCAGGGGTTAGGTGCAGAGCCAGGGAGAGGGGCAACAGTGGGATCCTGGGCCCCAGGAGCCAAGCTGTTGGAAAATGGCCCCTCTCGATCAGGCTCTGGGAGGTGGGGGTGGGGCAGGGGGCCCTCTATGATGTTGGGCTCTGGCACCACGGCCGGCATAGTAGTCACAGCACCGTCGGTCACCTACCCGGGGAGGAGGTCAGTCGCCCCACGCCCTCGAGGGACAACCCGTGGGGCTCGGGTCCCAGTCGCAGCGCACCAGCGGTCACCTCGGTGGACTTGACGGCTAACAGCGGGGTGCCATCCACGGCCGGGCAGATGGAGGAGCCCTGGGAACCCTCGGAGGCGGGAGCAAAGTTAGCGGTTAGGGGAAGGGGACATGGGACAGGCGGGGCCGGGGTGAGGTTGCTCAGATCGAGGCCCGCTAGCAGAGGGTTGTCCTCCCCCTGGATAACTGGGGTCATACCCAGGGCCTCGATCTCCTCATAAATGGAGGGGAGCTCTCCTTCCACCACCCTGGAGGTCTCCCCGCTAGTGCCCGAAGCGACACTCGCCCCAAGGCTCACAGGGGCTCCAGATGGTAACAGGGCAGGTGGGGCTACATTGGGGTCCTTGGAGGGAAGGAACTCCAAGGGAGGGACGGTACTGCCCTCCCGTGCTGCCACGTTTTCCCCAGCCGGCACCAGGGGATGGTATGCACCCGTGGGCAAGGCAGAGGGCTCGGCATTGGCGCCCCCCCTTCTGGTCTTCTGGGGGGCTTCCGCATCGGTGGAAAGGAGCGGAGCTCAAGTCTTCCATTTGCCCCGCTTCCCCTGGACTAGGGCTCAGCCCTCCATGGCATCATCGGGGGGCCGGCTAACAGGGGTCGGGTCAGGGGGCAAGACCGATGGCTCAGGGACCGTGGGAGGCAGCGGTGGGGCGGAATAAGGGAGGGAAGAGTCCCACTGGGGCAGGCCCTCTCCCATGCTTGGTGATATCCATGCCCCACCCTCCTCTAGGGGCCCCGCCGAATTGTAGACAGCAAAGGCGGGGCTCTCCTGCTCGCCTGGGCGTGCTGGGGGGAATGCCCCTTGGGCCCGAGTAGGAGCAGTGATGGACTGAGTGGGAGGAGGGGCGGCTTTGGGCGCCGGGCAGCCAGGGGCACCGGCGATGATGGGGCCAGCGCCCTGCCGGGGCTCGGGGGTCGTGGATACCTCTCCTTGCCGGGCCAAGGGGCAGTCCCTCCGGACGTGCCCCATCACCCGGCAGAGGTAGCACCGGGCCTCCCCCATGGAATAATGCACCTGGTAGTGGGCCCTCCGTCACACGCCGGCGGCGGCAGTCTCAGCTGCACTTGCTTGAGGAACAAGAGAACGTGACAGAGGGCGGGGTCCTTGCAGCCCAAGGAGAGAGGGCTCAAAACAGAGATGGGCTTCTCCAGGGTAGAGAGGGCAGGTAACAGGGCGGCATTGGGAAGGAAGGGAGGGACGGAAATCAGGACCAGGCGGACGCCCAGGTCATCCAGCAGCTTGAGGGGGACGAACACGCCCCCCACCACCAGGCCCTTCTCCACCGCCTCCTGGGTGGAGGCCTCCGATGCCAGGAAGAAGATCACCTTCCCGTACATTTTGGAGGCTGCCACAATGGCCGTGGACCTCACCGTCCTCGCCAACGCCCGCACGTACGTCTCCACGTGGGGCGAGGTGGGCACCAGGAGGCAACGGACGCCGTGCTTCCTGGTCATGGTGGGAAAGGGGCCCCGGCCGCTATAGCTGGTAGCGGAGGCAGCGGGCGGGAGAGATGACATAACAGTAGGCAGGGGGGCTGCCGCCACCTGGGCGTACGCCCTGGGGGCCGGGGGAGGGACACCCGCAGAGCTGGTGGAAGGAACAGCGGGGTGGGAGGCCGCGACCGCTGGCAGGGCCGCGGCAGTGAGGGCAGTCCCTGCCATGGAGGGCCTAGACTTTTTGGCAGGGCCCTTCCCCTTTTTCCTACCCTGGCCCTTCCCACCACCTGGGAGGCTCCCCCAGAATCTAAGGGGGGGAGGGACGTGGCAGCAACGGAGGTCACCCCGGTGCCCGCCACTGCTGGTGCCCCAGCAGGTGTGGTGACAGGTGGTTTGGCAGCGGCGGCTGAAGTAGAGGCTTCGGGGGGTGACGGAGGGGCAGGCGGGGGAGGGGTATCTAGGGGTGACGGAGGGGCCCCACCCGTCGTATCCCCCACCATAATGAGCAGGGAGGGAGGGAGGGAAGGACACCGGAAAGAGGAGGGGAAAGGGAAGGCAGGTCAACCACTCCTCCCCGCTAGGCTGCAGGCAGGGGAGGAGGGCACCAAAGGGGATGGGCTGGACAGGGGGGCTTTCGAGGGCTTGTGGGGGACAGTCACCGACTCAGAGTAGAAAACTGGCTCCTCTAGCTGCACTAGGGGAGGGGGGTCATAACAACATTCGGGGAGTGCAGTGAGATTGGGGCAAACTCAAACAGGGAAAGGGCACAAGCGCATGGGAGGGGGCATGGGCACACTGAATAAGGGGCCAATCAGGGCAGGGGTATCACATGGGGAGGGGGGAGAACCAGGCTGGAGGCAGGAAAGGGAACCTAGGGGCTGGCTTCAGGGGCAAGGGCGGGGCAAACAAGCAAAGGCTGCAGAGGGAGAAGGGCGGGGCAGGCAAACAAACGGAAGCCAGCGAAGTGCTGGGGTAAAAGGGAGGGCAAAAAGGCTGCAAGGGAAAAAATTGGGCGGGGAGCCACGGACAAAGCTGGGGGCTGCTGAAGGGGTCAGTCCAGGATGGGGTGGGGGGCACGTGTGCCCACATGCGCTTGTGAAAAGGTCAGTGCAGGCTGGCTGCTGCTGCAGGCCCAAAAGGTGGTAAAAGGGGGCAGCAGGCCCAGCGAGCAGGGGAGTCCCAGAAGCAGGAGCTTGAGGCAGCTGGTAAGTGTCCGCTGGGGGTGGTGGAGGGGGCAGCGCCAAGGGGGGTGGTGGTGGTGGTGGCAGCGGGGGTTGGGGGGGACACACACTGATGGACTAGGGGGCAGGCTCCACGCCACACCCCCTGTGTCCCCCCAAACACAGTTGGGACCCCCACCACAAGAGCACAGTCCAAAAATTACTCACTTTCAAGCCCCCCCCACAGTGGTCTACAGAGTCCTTGTGTGCTCCCCCAGCAGCAGATGGCCTCGTCCCCTCCTCCTTCGGGGTCCGGCAGCTCTCAGGCAGCAGTAAAGGCAGTAGCAGCAGCTCCAGGCAGCAGCCCGGTGGCCAGGCAGGCAGAGAGGACCCCTCACAGGTGGTGTTGATGGTGGTGGTGGTATCCACAGCAGTGGTAGCAGCAACGGCTGGGGTAGGGGTCCCTCACTCCCCCCCCGGGGAGTGGGCCAGCATCCCCCCCCCATAGGGGCTGTAGTTGGAACAGTAACAGCAGCACCCAAGGGTGGGTGGGGGAGTCCAGCAGCTAGCCAGCAACCAGGTAGCGGAGAAGGGGGGTGGGTGGATGGATGGCGTCTGGCTCGGCAAGGGGAGCAGCTGGAGCAGGGCAGTGGCGGCAGCAGCAAGGGCCCGAGGCCCAGCAGGAGCAGCAGTCTCCCTCCTCCCTCCAGGCCAGTCGGGCTCAGTAGGGGAGCCGAAGACTGGCCTACTGGCCACTGGATGAACAGGGTTCTGTTTTTTTGTTTTTGTTTTGTTTTGGTTTGTTTTTTTTTTTAAACAGAAAAGAATTTTACTGTGTAACACTTGCAAAGAATTACCAAAGAAAACAAAACAAACTATGCAACAAAACAACGCCAACAGAAGGTATAACACAGCAGCTTTCAGGAGGGAGAAGTGTTCAGGCTAGCCTGGGCCCAGAGCGGGGGGGCTTCCTCGACGCTCGTGGTCTTCCACCCTCCTGAGTTACCTGGTGGCCTAGAGTGGGGGGGCTTCCTCGACACTCGTGGTCTTCCACCCCCTCGAGTTACCTAGGGCCGCGCCCAGTGTCACCGATTATCCCTCTCCTGAGAGTGCTCGGCAAGAAGGCCACGGCTGCGGGGTGGGCGGTTTGGGGGTGGAGGGGGTAGACACCCATGTATTATAGGACCCCTCCTAGATGACAGTAATGATGGTATCCACAGCGGCAACGGCTGGGGCTGGCGTCTCTCGCTCTTTCCCTCATTCAAAGGGTCAGACGGAGGGAACCGGATGGGGTCACCGAGCAGAGAACCCCAAACAGCGCCCACCGCTCCTCGAAGGCATCAAGGGAGTTGGTGGACGCCGCCCAGAGGAACTCCGCCCGGATACGTGAATGTACTGAGGATCGGAAAAAGGCCCTACAATCTCAGGATGCTTCATGGGCCAACCTCCCCTCTCTGGTTTTATAAATGGCTGTTTTAGCCAAGGCTAGGAGGAG
The DNA here is from genome assembly GCF_965140235.1 of Caretta caretta. Classification (NCBI taxonomy): domain Eukaryota; kingdom Metazoa; phylum Chordata; order Testudines; family Cheloniidae; genus Caretta; species Caretta caretta. The sequence goes on from NC_134207.1 coordinate 129,178,615, forward strand.
GTTGACCAGGAGATCTCGCAATTTTGTGGGGCCACGGATGGGGAGTGTACAGATAAAAAGGTGAGGGGAAAAATGAAGCCAAAAGTGCAATAGAATATTTGTGAGGAGATGGAAAAGGGATTGCAATCTGGCACACTCTAAATATACGTGCACCAGGGTTTCCCTCACATTACAAAAAGGGCAAGTATCCGGGATGGGGGTAAACCATGTCAGAAACACGCCTGTGCTCACAGCTCTGTGAAGGAGCCGCCAACTGATGTCCCCGACGGGCCTTGGGACCAAGGTGGAATACAGGCTGGCCCACCGAGGTTGCTCACCCTCCAAAGGTGGCAGGAGGTCCCGCCACTTTGTATCGGGGTGGGACACTAGGGTGTGGGCGTGAAGGGTGTGAAGCATGAGTGTGTATAAATATTTCCGTGGTGTGATTTGAAAACTGACCGGCTGCAGTTGATTCAGCCGGTTTGCAGTGAAAGGGTGAGGGTTTGTTGGGATCGGCAGGGTAGGGGCCCCATGGAAAGGTCCGGCAGGTCTGGGGTAGAGGATGGGCGGGGTACGCCCTCGCGCAAGGCTCGGTTGACATAAGCCCGAGCAGCGGGGGTCAAGGTGGCCTTCACCTCCTGAAGTACACGCCGGGGGGGTACGGGGGCTGGAGAGTCCCATGTGCCGAGCAAGCGTCAGGGGATCCAGCCAGTCTCTCCGGTCGTAGTCCAGGAGGTCTCCAACCCTCGTGACTTCCGCCAGGACCAACCTCTGGCGCACCGAGCGGGACTCCGCCACCTGCACATGGAGTTGGGGACTGTGTAGCAGGGGCTCCGTGAGGAGATCTGCTCCCACAGTGGCCGCCACGGACCTGGTCATTAGAAACAGTTTCCAGGTCTGGAGGAAGTCCTTGTAGAAGACTGGCAGCCCGGAGAGGTCTCGCGGAAAACCTCTCTGACAAAGATAAAAGAGCTGCCGGTCATATCGGAGCCCTTGGAAGCGGCGCAGGAAGGTGTGCGCCAATATGCTCCACGTCGAACTACCTGCACTATAAAGGAGCCTTTGCAGGGCCTGGATGCAGAAAACGTGGACCTGAGTATACAGACACTTCAGGCCCTGCCCTCCTTCCTTCAGGGGTAAATGAAGAACTCCAACAGGGGCCCAGTGCATTCCTGACCAAAAGAACTCTAGAATCAATCTCCGGAGGTGGGTCAGGAAACCCGGGGCCGGGGCCAGGGTGTTGAGCCGGTACCAGAGCGTGGACAGGACTAGTTGGTTAAGCACCAGTGCTCTCCGTCGGAGGGAGAGACATCGGAGTAGCCTCGTCCATTTCTGGATCTGCTCTATCACCTCGCCCTCTAAATTTTGCCAGTTCTCCGGTGGGGAAGGGTGCGTGGCAGAAAGGTAAACGCCGAGATACAGCAGTGGACCCGCACTCCACCGGATGGTCTGAAGCGCGGGTGGGAGGGAGCTCACCTGCCGCCAAGCCAGAGCTCTTGACCCAGTTGACTCGGGCGGAGGAGGCTGCCAAATAGATGGCCTGGCATGCCTCCACTGGCACCAAGTCACCCGGGTCCTGGACCACGAGGAGTACATCATCGGCGTACGCCGACAGGACCAGCCACAGCTCCGGCTCCCGCAGCACCAACCCTGTCATCCTCCTGCGGAGGAGACAGAGGAAAGGCTCGATTGCCAGAGTGTACAGCTGGCCCGAGAGGGGGCACCCCTGCCGCACTCCTCACCCGAAGCTGACCGGTTTGGTCAGAGTCCAGTTGAGCCTAACCAAACACTCCGCGGAGGCTTACAGCACCCGGAGAAAACTCACAAACTGAGGTCCTAATCTAAATGCCTGCAGAGTGCTGAGGAGGTACCCATGGTCTACTCTATTGAATGACTTCTCCTGATCAAGAGACAGGAGGGCGAACGACAGACCGTCTCTCCGCCCAAGTTCCAAAAGGTCTCGGACTAGAAATAGGTTGTCAAAAATGCAGCGACCCTGGACAGTATAGGTCTGGTCTGGGTGGATCACGTCCGCCATCATGGACCCTAGCCACAGCGAGATTGCTTTTGCTACGATTTTGTAATCCGTGCTAAGGAGTGAGACGGGACGCCAGTTTCGTAAATCGCGGAGGTCCCCCTTCTTCGGCAAGAAGGCGAGCACCGCTCGCCTGCACGACAGAGGGAGGACCCCGCTCTGCAAGGACTCAGCCCAGACAGTGACTAGGTCTGGGCCGAGGATGTCCCAGAACTCGCAGTAAAACTCCACGGTCAGCCCGTCCATGCCCGGAGATTTATTGGTGGGCATGCGACGGAGGGCTTCAGAGAACTCGGCTAGGGTGAGAGGCAGCTCTAGCCGGTCTCAGTCGCCCACGCTGACTGTGGGGAGTTCCTCCCAGAGCACCCTGCAAGCGCCAGGATCGGTCGGATCCGGGGAGAAAAGGCTTGTGTAGAAGTCACGGGCCCTCCCACACATCTTCTCCGGATCCATGAGGGGGTTGCCATCCGTTCCCTGACTGACCAGAGCAGGGGCTGCTCTAGGCTAATGAGAACACCTGACTCCAATTAACCTGCAAAGAGTCAGGTGAGGCCATTAAGCTAATGTGACCACCTGACTCTAATTAAGGCCCCTCTGATACTATAAAAGGGCTCACTCCAGTCAGGCAGAGGAGAGCTAATAAAGACACCCTCAAATCATTGGTAAGGGAGAAGCAGGAGAGCTGTGGGGGAAGCGGTCCAGGGGCTTGTAGCTGCTTTGGCAGTGAAAGGTCGGCTGCCAACAGCTGCTATCATTAGGGTCCCTGGGCTGGAACTCGGAATAGAAGACGAGTCTGGGTTTCCCCCAACCCACCACTACAGAAACGCCTCTTGGGAGGGGAAAACAGGCCCCTGTCAGGACAGGAGGCTAAACCGTTTTGGTATGAGGCCATAGGAGCAACAGAGACTGTAGGAGTTCTCTCACCAACCTCCTTGCTGGCTTATGATGAGAAGGGCCCAGTAGACTGTATCCCTGGCCCTAGAGAGAGAAGGGCTTTGTGGAGGGTTGCAGTAAGCCTCTGATGCTAGCATAAACTGCCTGGAAGCACGGGACCCACGGGGACAAAGTGAGAGATCTGCCACACATGGTACAGTGGATAGGTCAGGGGACTGCGACTGAAGAGACCTGGGTTCTGTTGTGTGGAGAGTGTCACAGTTACAGGCACGGTTGCCCTTGATTTCCCCTCAGTGGTCCAGCAAAGGCACCCACTTACAGCTTCCTAGCCATTGCCTTTCTGGTTGGAAACCAGCACCTTGCTCCCTTTTAACTGGGGTATTTCCAGGCTCCACAATTCTCTGCGTTCACTGTGTTATTCCCAGCACAGTCACCTGTGTTACTCCCAGCATAGACACTAGTCTGTGGACACCTGCTTGCCTTCTCTTCAGAGACGATTAACAGGTGTAATTGCTACAGTTATATGTACCCCACAGTGCTTTCTATGCAGTCCCATTTTATTCTTATGGTATAAAGCACTACAGAGAAAACATTTAAATCAATAAAATAACCTACATGTCTATTAATAAGCTTATGGATATTCACCCAACCCTAACATAGATTCTGGAAGGAACAGTCCTTCCAATCCCCACCCAAGGGGTTTCCATTTGCTTACTAGTTCATCACAGCTTCAGCTCAGAACAAGCAATCAGTCTTATCAGGCCTCAGAAGGCCTTGTCCTTCAAACCCTACCCTAAGGATTGGGGCCCTCTGTGGACCAGGAAGGAAGGACATGAGCCAGTTTAAAAACAGACTTTTTATCCAAAACCCTTTTTGTTTCTTGGTCCCTGGAGGATCCAGTTTGTACTGGTATATGGGGACTTTTCCAAGGTGATGGTTTCTCTGGAGATGTTAGAACCTGAGTGAACTTGCCTAATCATCCCGCACTGCCCTCCTATTTACTCCTCCCAATTCCACAACAACACATACACAAGTGCATTTTTAATACAATGGACCCCAAGGGAATTAACCTAATTTAGGGAAGTTTAACTTAATTCAATAAAGTTCATATATTTGGGGGGAATTGAGTGTCTGTCATAGGGGACTCTGCCACTGACCAGCTACTTAAATTATTTCACCTCTCTATGCCTCCATTTCCTATCTGTAAAGTGGAGATAACAACAAATCCCTTGAAGTTCTTTGAGATATATGAATGAAAGAGTTAGATAGCCACAAAGAATTATTATTCATAGAGGAGACAAGGTCAGTGTTGTCCCTAACTTAGGCTGGAGAGTGAAGTACAGCAACATAGGTGGGAGTTTTTTTTCCCCCTGGATTTTGTTCTTAAATAACACAGTACCAAACATTTTATTCCAGGGGTATCATAATGAAATCCAGACTATTTAATAGCTATTTTCATGTCCTAGGAAAAACTGTTTGTTTCATTATAATTCTAATTGCTTGGCTTGTTTCTCTTTAGACTACTTCACTGGCAACAACTTAGACTGTGTCTCTGTAAGAGACTTCATCTCTCTTACCCTCTATATCAGCTGTTGAGATCCTTGCTGACATTACCTCATGATTGAATTTGCAGGAAATAGGGGGCAGAGTCAGAACATTGCTGGGAAAACAGATATTCATAATTATAGAATTAACTCCATTGGCTGAAACCTACACTTATTGGCCAAAGCATGACATAAGATTTCCTTTAAGCAATAATTTGAGAATGTCTTAGATCAGAAGGCTTTTTTTTTTTTTTTAAATGATGGCTTGGGGTGAATAATTGCTACTGTCTCCTATAGAAAGTAATATTTCTGCGTTTTTTTTGTCCTAATTAGAGATAAGTGAATAATTGTGTTGTCAGATCTTGTGAGCTTTTATGAGTATTACTTGTTTTTCTTATAGCCCCAGTTCTTGGAGTGATAAAATCCATGGGAATTTTAGCCTACTTTTCCTCTTTTTTTTTTTTTAAATGAAAGCTATTTTCTGTATTTAAACATTTGATGCTTGTTTAGAAAATCTTGGTAGGTCATATGGTATCATTTTAGTTCATTAATGGGGTGATTATACTCCTATATTGTGAAGAAGGATCTGAACGAAGCATGAGCGTTTTCAGGGAAAGGAAGCAGTTTAGAGATGAGTAACAGATCATTAGCATTAGAAAAATGTAGAAACATGTAAACATTTTCCTTTTTAGGCAATCCAGGCCTGGCCCAAGGCATGAAATAGAAAATTATTAAGAAAATTAATAGAAAATTATTAAGCTGTTGTAAGATTCATTGGCTGAGTACAGAGTATAGTAACTTTCTCTAGTCATAGTCACATAATGTAACTATCTGTATGTGCATGGTTTATTTGACATGAGCATTCCTGAAGCCTATTCTTTTTTAAAATTTAGCAGCTATTCACAGAAAATGTTTTGCAGTGTATGCCCAGCTCTACTTTCTAATATCCATGTGTATTGATTTTTACATAACAAATATTTAAATTGATTTTTTTCATAACAGATGTAACTGCCTTACCTATTAATATGACCATTAATTATTCTAACTATATGTAATATGTGCAAACACCTATTCCACACAGGAGAAAGTGGGGGAAAAAAATAACCCAAAACAAAAAAGAGAACTTTCTTTATTTGCATAGTTATACTCCCGTTGACTTCTATTTTTATACTGAATGATGTGCAGAAGCTGAAGCATCTGCTTATCTTGAATTGTATATATTTCACTTTCCTAAGAAGATGACATTGATGGCTATAAGAATGGTGAGGCACCTTAGAGACTAACAAATTTATTTTAGCATAAGCTTTGGTGGGCTAAAGCCCACTTCATTGATGCATGCAGTGGAAAATAGAGTAGGAAGATAGACAGATAGATACAGAGAACATGAAAAAATGGAGGTTGTCATGCCAACTCTAACAAGACTAATCAATTAAGGTGGGCTATTATCAGCAGGAGAAAAAAAAAACGTTTGTAGTGATAATCAGGATGGCCCATTTCAAACAGTTGACAAGAAGGTGTGAGTAACAGTAAGGGGGAAATTAGCATGGGGAAATAGTTTTTAGTTTGTGTAATGACTCATCCACTCCCAGTCTTTATTCAAGCCTAATTTAATGGTGTCCATTTTTCAAATTCCAGTTCTGCAGTTTCTCATTGGAGTCTGTTTTAGAAGTTTTTTTTGTTGAATAATTGTGACTTTTAGGTCTGTAATTGAGTGTCCAGGGAGGTTGAAGTGTTCTCCGACTGGTTTGTGAATGTTATAATTCTTGACTTCTGATTTGTGTCCCTTTATTCTTTTGCATAGAGACTGTCCGGTTTGGCCAATGTAGATGGCAAAGGGGCATTGCTGGCACATGATGGCATATATCACATTGGTAGATTTGGAGGTGTGATATATGCCTCTGATAGTGTGGCTGATGTGATTAGGACCTATGATGGTGTCCCTTGAATAGATATGTGGACACAGTTGGCAACAGGCTTTGTTGCAAGGATAGGTTCCTGGATTAGTGGGTTTTTTTGTGTGGTGTGTGGTTGCTGGTGAATATTTGGTTCAGGTTGGGGGGCTGTCTGTAAGCGAGGACTGGCCTGTCTCCCAGTCCTTGTATATGTGCGAGTAAGGGATCGTCCTTCAGGATAGGTTGTAGATCCTTGATGACACGCTGGAGAGGTTTTAGTTGGGGGCTGAAGGTGACGGCTAGTGGGGTTCTGTTACTTTCTTTGTTGGGCCTGTCCTGTAGTAGGTGACTTCTGGGTAGGTGACTTCTGGGTACTCTTCTGGCTCTGTCAATCTGTTTCTTCACTTCAGCAAGTGGGTATTATAGTTGTAAGAATGCTTGATAGAGATCTGGTAGGTGTTTGTCTCTGTCTGAGGGGTTGCAGCAAATGTGGTTGTATCTTAGAGCTTTGCTGTAGACAATGGATCATGTGGTGTGGTCTGGATGAAAGCTGGAGGCATGTAGGTAATTTTAGCGGTGTCAGGGTTCTCTCCCCACTCTGAACTTTAGGATACAGATGTGGGGACCAGCATGAGAGACCCCCTAAAGCTTATTTTTACCAGCTTAGGGTAAAAACTTCCCAAGGCACAAATTATCCCTTGTATTTTGGATTAGGAAAACGCTGCCACCACCAAGTGATTCAAACAAATATTTAGGGAGGGCCACTTGGAACCCTATCCCCCCCCCACCAAGCCCTACACTGTCTTTCCTGGGGAGACTTGAGAATAAACAAAATGAGCACAGACCAACCTTGGTTTTTTAGGGACACTAAATCAGATTCTTAAAGAAAACAGAACGTTATTAAAAAGAAAAGTAAAAGAAACACCTCTGTAAAACTAGGATGGAAAATAATCTCACAGGGCAATCAGATTCAAAACACAGAGGGTTTCTCCTCTAGGCAAAACTTTAAGGTTACAAAAACAGGGATAAACCTCCCTCTTAGCACAGGTAAAATTCACAAGCTGAAACAAAAGATAATCTAACGCATTTCCTTGCTATTACTTACTATTTCTGTAACATTAGATGCTTCATTCAGATATGGTTTAGGGATACGTATTTTCCCTGTCCTGGTTCCTTGCTGACCCTGGACTGAACAACAAAGAGAACAAAAGCAAAACCCCTGCCCCCACAGATTTTGAAAGTATCGTCTCCTCTCATTGGTCCCTTTGGTCACGTGCCAACCAGGTTACCTGAGTTTCTTAACCCTTTACAGGTAAAGGAGGGATTTTATGCTACCCTTAGCTGTATGTTTATGATACGGTCAGTAGGTTTCCAGGATACGGTGGTGTTTATGTGACCATCGCTTATTAGCAATGTAGTGTCCAGGAAGTGGATCTCTTGTGGGGACTGGTCCAGGCTGAGGTTGTTGGTGGAATTCCTCAAGGGCTACTTTTCCATGGGTCTAGATGATGAAGATGTCATCAATGTAGCGCAAGTAGAGCAGGGACGTTGGGGGACGAGAGCCGAGGAAGCGTTGTTCTAAGTCAGCCATAAAAATGTTGGCATATTGTGGGGCCATGCAGGTACCCATAGCAGTGCCGCTGACTTGAAGGTATACATTGTCCCCAAATGTGAAATAGTTGTGAGTGAGGACAAAGTCACAAAGTTCAGCCACTCGGTTTGCCGTGACATTATCGGGATACTGTTCACGACAGTTTTGTTGTTGTAGTCCATCTTTGTGTGGAATGTTGTTGTAGAGGGCTTCTACACCCATAGTGGCCAGGACGGCTATGTGTCATTTTTCCAGCATGTTAGAATCACTCCTTGTAGGGTGTATGAATCAAGGCTATCTTGAGTCAAATTTAGTGACCGCGGGAAATATCTTGTATTGCTCAGATGTATAGCTCTTAGTATCTTGGAGTCATGAATAGGCCTGACTTTCTCTCTTTGTGTTTAATGGAAATTTTGCATGGGGGATCTGTGTTTGGTAATATTAAAGGTGGCCTGAAGAGGCACATGAAAATGTTTAATTAAAATGCTTTTTCCCTTCTTTTTTTGGTCTTACAATTATTGGGAATGTCATGTCTTGTTTTCCCTGTTGTAGGACTCAGATGTGAATGAGGGATTCTTTTGGCCTCTAAAGGTATGCGTACACTGCAGTTAGACACCTGCAGCTGGTCCATGCCTGCTGACTTGAGCTTGTGGGGCTATTTAATTCCAGTGTAGACATCTGGGCTTGGGCTGCAGTCTGGGGTCTGGCACCCTCGCAAAGTCCTAGAGCTCAGGCTGCAGCACAAGCACAAATTTCTACACCACAGTTAAATTGGCACGTTATTCTGAGCCCTGCAAGGCCAAGTCAGCAGGCATGGGCCAGCCACAGGTGTCTAATTGCAGTGTACACATGAAGTGTACACTCTGTGAAGCTTTGGGACTGTGGAAGAGCTTTCTATGGCTAGTTTTAAATTAGTTCTGTCCTCTTCAGGGGGTGTATTGAAGTTGGTTTTGCTCCTTCATGAGAGGCACTGTGATGTAGTGCACTCAGCACAGGACTATACATTCTTATCTCTCACACTGATATGCTGTATGACCTAAGGCAGTTCGCTTAGACCAAAATTTGCACAGGTGTATATCTAAAGGTAGGCACTTAAAAATGTCTGAATTTCAGAGGTGCTGGACATTTGGAGTTCTCACTGACTTCACTGGACATTACATTTGGGTCCAGTGTCCCCCAATTTAGGTTAAAAGGAAACTCTTCTAAATCTTGCACAGAGGCTCTGGCAGAGGAAACTGGATTGAAAAGAGTTATCCTGTATCATGCATGTATTGTATCATGGAGCAGATTGGTTGGCATTTAGCAAACATATATCTAAATGCTATAATTTTGAGTGAGATTGCTCTCCCTTCTCTTAATCCCAACCCAAGTGTGGATTGGACCCTCCCTCATGGAATTCCACCCTCCCAGGATTGGGAAGAAGGGGAGAAATTGTCTTCGTGATTCCTTCCCCTGTCATTGCAAACCCAGTTGGGAGTTTTCCGTGGGTCCTTCTTCTGCTGGGAGTATGGGCGGAAATTAGATGAGAGAGAAGTCAGGGTTAGTAATGTATACATTTTGTTTAGTAGCAATTCTCCAGCACTTGGAACTATTATCTTTTCCACAAGCCTTCCTCAGGCATCCTGGAGGTGGAAACAGTCAGTGGAAGACCCTGATAGTGTGTCTGGGATCAAAATCAGTGCAGAGACATACAGCGTCCACTCAAGTGGACCTGACTTCCTATGGTGGTATCACTAAATCCCTGAGAATCACCAAGCTTTTGGGGCAAACTGTGTGGCATACTGTAAGAGAGAATGGCTAGAGAGAGAGAATTCCACCTGTACCCCAAGACAGAAGAATAGGGGTGAAATTGAGGAGAATGTTTTGTTCTCCAAAGCATCCTCACATAGAAATTTTTTTTCCTTAGGAGAAGATGATCCAGACCCTAGATTTTATTTTCAGTTGTATTCTTGGTCTGAGATATTAACTTAAAATAAAAAGAAATGTATTTCTTAAATCCATAATTAACTATTTTCATACATCTCTGCTATTATGTTCTCATTTAAATCCCTTAAATCCTGTCTGACCTCTTTACATTCAACAGCATGCAACATTTTGGAGTCTTGGTTGCAAAATAGATCTGTGGGATGAATTGGTAATAGGGCATTCAATCAACCTAGAAGAAACTCTCACTACACAGAATATATTATAAGGATAAAAACCCAATAGTCTAATTTCATCTGTAACTTCCTGCTTCATCTCCGTTTTCAACTAGACCTACTGCAACAACAAGAAAAAATCCCCAGTTTATGTATTTGCATATGTAGTAGGGATGGATAACTGGGACAGTTTTCAATTGTTGTGATATTTATTAAACTCTGGTTTTAGGAATTGCGGGAGGGGAGATTCTCAGAGTTGATGGGCCTTATCTGCCGCAGTCAGAATTTTCTTACATTGAGATGTGGTTGAAAATTTACATCTAAGTCAAAAAGCTCCAAAAGGATACTATTGAAGGCGAGATTATGTCATGAAGATTCAGTCTGGCTCTGGGTCCCGTGTAGAGACACCAGAGGAAGAATGCTGTTCAGAGCTCTCAGAATGCAGGGACAGGCAGCACTCCTGCTATACTACACTTTTTTTGTGGGATGCAGTTTACACTCAGCTGGATGGCCAGTCATCTTCTCTGGCTCATGGATAGTACAGAGGTGTGGTCCTCCTGCCTTCGGCCATGCCTCCCAACCCCCTTTTGGTCACACTTCACTTCCAGAGATGTGGGAAGAGAACAGTCATTGAGTTCTGCAGAGATCAGGGCTGCAGTTCTCCCTGGTCTTTGGGTGGACTGCACAAGGTGGTAGGAGAGGGGAGAAAAGGTTCCTTATACACTTCCCTTTCCCCCACTGCACAGCCAGCTGAGATTTCAGGTTGTTAATGAGATTTTGCCATCTGTGTTGATTGAGCCAGTTTGTTGCATTTTGATGAGCCAGTACCATTTTCTGGAGGCAGCTATCTTATACTTAAGAATTTAACTTAAATTTAAAAGAAATTAAAAGCCCTACATACTTTACAGTTGTGAATTTAATGTGAAACAGATGCAAACTGAGGTAGTAATTTCTCCCTGGGTCTGCAGAAAGCCTGAAACAATAGCTCTGAAAGAGTTGTTATATACCTTATCATATAGATGGATTGTTTACTCTGAAACCTAAGAACAAATTTAAATGTCAACATTGTCATCAATTACACTGCTGATCAGAGTAGGTAGAAAGGAGATTTTCCCAAAATTTTGAAAATCTGCAGAGGAAATGGTGAATAGCATCTTCTTTTGAGATCTGAAGAAAGCATACCTTGGAGAGTATCACTAATTACTTTCTCCAGTTAGATCTCTGATGGAATCCTGTGTGTTGACAAGACCTCCTTTTTTCTATACATGAATATTCCTGATCCGTTGATGATTAGGATTAATTATAAATATTAGCTCTAGATTAGATTGAAAAAAATGGTGAAAATGTCTTTGTGAAACTTATTTTCACTACATTCCTTTAAGCCAGGATGGCATCAGGAGGCACAGGATTTATATTAGTGATAACTTCTTTTTGGCTGGGTTGGAATAGGATATTGTTGTGCCACTTTTCAAATGGTCAGAGAGTAGTATGGGGGTGGCTTCGTATTTATCTTTATAGATCTGTTGGACATCTGTTTCTTTGAAGCCATCTAGTTTAGAACTAGACCATTGTTGCAAAATCAGGAACAACACATACTCAATAACTGAGCATACCTATGAACTTTGCTGGTATTCTGTGTATATTTTGTTAGGATCTGGAAAAAGACATAGCTGAAAAACTTGCTTAGGGATTTATGGAACTGAAATTTAGCTCACTGTAAGTTTGTCCACATGAAGCTTCTTGCATTCTTGCCTGAGTGATTTGTCAAGGGCTTCTTGAGCTATCCTGAATACCAGGATGTTGCTATAGAAGCTTTTAATTCCATGGATGCCTTGTAGAACATTTTGCATTGTAGTTCTGCACAGTTGATGCAGATGTCAGGTTTTGTTAGCTACTGAAGGTCTCAGGTCTTTAGAATGTGGTGGTATACCTCAACTCTGGAGCAAAGTGAGGCCAATGAAATGCAACACTGGGTTCTAGCTTGGAGAAAAATGTGGTTTCACTGGGTAATTAATAGTGTGATTGACAGTGTGTGAGATCTGTTGCTATTGATATAGATATTCTGAAATGTTGCCGCTAGCAAATTACATAGAACTTAATTATGTCTGGGGACTTGTGGAACAAATATACTGAAATTTAAATAATAAAGAACTATCTAGGGTGTTCTGTTAAATTTTACTTACAGTTCTTATTATATATACACATTTTTAGGAGGCAGTGAGGTGATAGATGCAGCTTTTTGGCCCCTCGTCGGTACTTGCTAAGGTTTATTTATGTCTTTAAAAATAACTTCTCATAATTATTAAATCCTTACATTTCAAGTAGCAATTAACATCTTCTCCCAATTATCTACTTAGGTATAATTTTAAAAAATCACTTGTGAAATCATTTATTCTTCTCTGTCACTTCTAATAAAGAAAAATACATTGTGTGTGTGCGTATTTATGTAATTTCATCATTATAGTATACCTATATATCTCATAAAATAGTCCAGGTGTTGAGGCTGTCAAACGTATAGCTGAATATGAATCTGTGTGAGCCTTTTTGAAAAGTAAATCTCATGACAGAAAATTGTATTATCAAAATAACATTTCTGAAACAAATTTGAGACTCACATGGTGTCATAAATATAAAGGGAAGCGTGGTGGAAAATTAACCGCACGTTGTGTTTGGATCAGAACAGGCCTGAGGCCCCTTTATTGATTACAAGTGCAGGGGGGTAACAGCTCAAAGTAGCTGCCCCCTGATGCAAAGCACACACAGCTTTTTAAAGCTTAAAACCACAGACAAATTACACATACCTCCGTATTAATTACCTTATTTGGAATACATTGCAAAATTAACACTGGTCAAAAGCAAAAGCAAGCGTCTCTCCCACTAGGCCCCTCTTGTTATTCACTGTCTGTTCTTTTGCAGTCAGCGACCTTTCTAACACAACTGTTGTGGCTATATATTTCATAAGCTTGACTATTGCAAATTTGTTCTGTCCCCAAACCACAATTGGTCAAGCACACTTGCACCAACTGTGTTTGCCCTTATTTGGCACATAATGTAAGCTTTTAACAGTTGCTCTGCCTTATTGGGAATACAGCAAAACAAGCTTTTCCTGTTATTGACAGGTCTGTTCTTTTCCTGCCCTACAATGGAACTTCCCCACCCTCTTCTTATGCTCTGTATACACAGTTAGCTTGACCAAAGTTTTAGGCCTATAAGTTTAGGCCTGCTAGATTTTTTCCTCCACAGAAGGTTAACCACCTTTCTGCATACGGTGCTATAAAATCCCTCCTGGCCAGAGGCAAAATCCTTTCACCTGTAAAGGGTTAAGAAGCTAAGGTAACCCTGCTGGCACCTGACCCAAACTGGCCAATGAGGGGACAAGATTCTTTCAGATCTGGAGAGGGGGGAACAAAGGGTTTGGTCTGTCTGTGTGATGTTTTTGCCGGGAACAGATCAGGAATGCAAGCCTTACAGCTCCTGTAAAGTTAGTAAGTAATCTAGCCAGAAAATGCGTTAGATTTTTTTTTTTTGTTAAATGGCTTGTAAAATAAGCTGTGCTGGAGGGAATGTATATTGCTGTTTTTGTGTCTTTTTGTAACTTAAGGTTTTGCCTAGAGGGATTCTCTATATTTTGAATCTGATTACCCTGTAAGGTAGTTACCATCCTGATTTTACAGAGGTGATTCTTTTAACTTTTCTTTAAATAAAATTCTTCTTTTAAGAGCCTGATTAATTTTTCATTGTTCTTAAGATCCAAGGGTTTGGATCTGTGAACACCAGTACCAGTTGGCGAGGATTATTATCAAGCCTTCCCCAGGAAAGGGGGTGTAGGGCTTGGGGGGATATTTTAGGGGAAGACGTTTCCAAGTGGTCTCTTTCCCTGTTCTTTGTTTAAAATGCTTGGTGATGGCAGCATACTATTCAAGGACAAGGCAAAGTTTGTACCTTGGGGAAGTTTTAACCTAAGCTGGTAAGAATAAGCTTAGGGGGTCTTTCATACAGGTCCCCACATCTGTACCCTAGAGTTCAGAGTGGGGAAAGAACCTTGACACATGGTGAGATGTCTCACGGTAAAAATGGGATGTGGTACAAGTTTCCTATGGGCATTTTCTTTTTGGGATATTGACACTGGCACCTGGATAAAATCAGAGGAAACACTGATTTCAAGCAGAGGTTGCATGGAGTATATTGTACTAGCTATTGCAGGGGTGGACATTGGATTTCTGAAATTGTATGGAGGGCAGGTTAGGTGAGGCTGTGCCTCCCCAAACAGCCAGGCAGGGCCTGGCCCCCCAATGACCCCTGCCCCATCCACACATCCCCGCTTTCTCTCCCCTGACTGCTCCTGGATACCCTGCCTCTAACTGCCCCCCGCCACCCCATCCAATCCCTCCTCTCCTTCCTGACTGCCCCCCAGGACCCTTGCTCCCATTCAACCCCCCCTATTCCCACCCTCTGACCATTCTGCCCCCTGACCACACCCAAACTCCCCTGCCCTCTATCCAACCCCACCCATTCCCTGCCCCCTTACCGCGCTGCCTGGAGCACCAGTGGCTAGCAGTGCGGCTGCACCGGGTCAGGCCAAGCTCTGCAGCTGCGCTGCCCAGCAAGAGCTTAAAGCCCCACCTCCCAGAGCATTGCACTGGCGATGCAATGAACTGAGGTTGCAGGGGAGGGGGAACAGCAGGGGTGAGGCTGGAGGCAAGCCTCCTGGGCCAGAAGCTCAGGGGCTGGACAGGATGGTTCTGTGGGCCATAGTTTGCCCATCTCTGATCTATAGTGTGTGTTTAATGTATGTTTATCCATGCTGGGGCTGGTCACAATGAACATGTTCATATAAGTACTCGAAGGAGTTTGCCTTTATACCAGCGTATATGATGTTTTTCTGAAAACCCCAGGTTCCATGGTTCCTTCTGGGGTGAGAGACAAATCATGCAGCACAGATGGTTCTGTAGATTTCTGTTTAACTTTCTTCCATGCAGTCCTTATGCAAGCTGAAACATTCTGTGAGGCAACTGCCCCTCTCCTGCTTAAAAGCCCTCCACAAAATCCACTTCCTCTATGATGCCTGCAAGAAATCAGCCAACTGAGAATGACAATGTTGAAGAGCAGTTGGTGTCAGTTTATTATACTTATTTATTTTTAAAGGTCCATATATTTATATAATATATATGTGTATATATATACACACACACATACACTATGTTAAGGTTAGGAAGTACCGGTATAAAGGTTCCCTTTGTGCATCTGCATTATGATACAGTCTTTATTACATTATGATATTCTATCTTTTCCATAGGATCCATGATTTATTCCATAGATGATTGTTTCAGTATTACTTTTTATCCCTCACATTCAGTGTATGATCTCAGGCCTCCTGGTGGGAGACTTTGCTTGGGTGGCGCCCCAGTGCAACAGGTCTTTTGAATATCATGCTTCACCCCATTGTGGTGATCATTGGTTTCCAAATTATACTAGCAATTGGTCTGGTTCTGCTGGCTTATTGGATACAATGACTGATGTGGCAGCTGCAATGGATGGAAGATCAGACCTGGTACCACAGAGTAAGGATGTGATGGGCATACTTGCTCAGCACAAGCACCCCATCAAAGAGGGGGCTTGATACCAGTCAGGTCTGTGTTTTTGGGGAACCAGGGTGCAGTATCTAGCCTGTCTGACTCATGAAAAACACCCACCCACCACCATCACCAGTCTCTGTTTGAACCAAAGCCGATCAGAGAAAAGGCTTGCAGAGAGCAGTGAAGGACGTTGGGAGGCACACCTAGACCCTCCTGACCAGGGTGACAAGATTAAGACATCTCCATTAGCATACAGAATGAAGAACAGAGACAACTCCCCTAGCGTCATCTGCATGAAAGATAGGACAGGGATTAGCATAAAGAATGAAGAACAGAGAACCGCACTGAACTCTGAGACCAGAAAAGCAGGGAAGCACTACATCATGGAAATCTCTGCTCCAGACATTAATGAACCTACACCTGCACACACCCAGCTCAACAATTATCAGATCAATTCGAGTAATAAATCCTTGATTGATATCCAAAATACTGAAGCAGTCTAGTTGCATTGTGAGCTCCCTGGAAGAAAACGCCACCCATAGCCAAGCATGATCAGGTCCTATTGTCTAGCCTAAAGAAAACCCTGAAGTCATCGGTTTACCTATAAACAAATCTAGTGTTTTCCTTTGAACCATTGTATTTTCTCTACAAAAATCCCTACTTCACCCTCCAGTCAGTGTTCTGATGCATGGATCCAAACTCTGCATCAGTTTCACTGGGACTCCATCTCCTGACTGATCGTGCTGGGGGCTCTGCCTGTCTCCTGCACTCAGGACCCTGAATTATCATCATCACCTGGGAACCCCGACCAGTTCAAGCCTCATGGAATGGGTAAGATCTCTCTCTCTCTTTTCTTTTCTACCTCAGGTATTAACCTTTAATAAAATAACTGTTATGTTTGTTTAGGCTTTCCTTGTGTAGTTATCACTATTATTCAATAAATAACTTTTATGGTTAAGCTGGTTGCTTCTCTGTCTCTCTCTGTGAACTTTACTCTTTTGTGTTTTTAGCTTCCCCCATTTACTCTGCAGCAATGCTTCTTTTACCTACGTTAAAGATCCCTGTAGCACCCAAAAATACTGTGAGTTTTGCTCATCAAGTTACTACCAGTACAATTGTGATGTGAAAATGGGATAAGGACTTGTTAAACCTGTGGCGTATAAGGGGAGGGTGCAGCTGAAAGTGCTGCTCAGCCCAGCCTATTGAGACCAGGGGCTCATAAGGGTGACAGCTTGAGAGTGTTGATTGACCCAGTCCGCTCAAACTTGCTCTCTTAGAGTGTGTGTGTGTGTGCGTGTGTGTGTGTGTGTGTTCATCTAGTCATAGGGCTGGAGGAACCCAGTCCTGGGTAACCTAGGTTCTTCAGGATAGCTCCATTGGGAGGGAACTTGCAGAAGGAAGGAATAGAGCTCCATATGAACCCACAAGTGACATAAGCAGTACATTAAAATAATTACAGAACCCCCCCCCCCAAAAAAGAGTAACCCAAATAAATGAGCGTACCCCAAAGTAATGGGCACATCTGGTAACAGGTATAGAATCCAATTCTCCAGAGCAGCATTCAACCATCTTCACTCTCAGACACTTTTCTCTTCCTGTAATTCCGTTCTCATGTAACTTGCAACTTTTGCAACAAATGAGGAAGGGGTCCTATAGGCCTTATTCACTGCACAACATTGATTAATTCTGAGAGAATCATCCAGCCCCTCATCCAGTGAATGAGGCATCAGTCGTGTTGAAAAGAACAGTATGTGATTCTGAAATGAAAGACTATATCATAAGGGGGCTGCATTAAGTTTGCACTAACAACTTTAACAAGGCATTTCCAAATTATTGAGTCCTCAACATTGCAATTTTAACATTCCTTTAATGTAGTGGTTAGGTTTTTGTTTGGTTGTTTATTGAATATACAATCCTCTGACATGAAAGATGCTCAGAGATCAGATTGAGGCAAAGTGGTGATAACTACTCTAGATCTATCCACTATCCCATTTGATGTTTTTACTATTACGATCAGTAATGAAATGATTATTTACAGAACAATTATTATGCATCAGAATTAAAAAAACATTGAGATTAACTTGAGGTAGTTAATTCCTTTTTTAGGAGCATATTCTGATACTTTTGTGGACAGTGAAGGCACTTTATGTGAAGGGTTTAAATAAGGTTAAGGGTAAAATAATATTTCTATACAAATCAGTGGCCTGGCGAGGGGCAGTCTGCAATAACTGGGACCCTCCTGTAACCCTGATTGTGGATCCAGGTAATACAGAATATACCTACCACTAGAAATGAGTGAAATTCGGAATTTCTGTCGTGCTGGAAATTCCAAAATGTCAACATTTGTTTTTGTCCCAAATTGGGGTGAAAAGTTTACATTTTGAACCTTTTCACACAACAGAAATGCTGAAAAATTGCTATCGGTAAATGTCAGAACAAAACATGTTGATATTTTTGATTGAAACAAAATACTTCAGTATTCTGAAATTTCAGTCCTTTGAAATGACCTGAAAGGCTCTGTTTCAAGCCACTTCAACATTTAATTGTATTTCCATATCTTGGCAGGATGCCTTAGGGACACAACCAGAATTTTCCTAAGGAGCTGGCCCAAGGGGAGAATTCCTCTCCAGTAAGGCAACTGTCCTGAGGCACAGCTGGGCTTGGTGCATAGCTCACAGAGGACAGAGTCAGCTGAAGGCAGGTTTGCAGGTCTGTAGCCAGGGAAAGAAGTGCTGGGAGTGCCAAGCCCAGGCTCCTAGTGCCAGGGCAGGGCACAGACTGGAGTCTGCAGGGGGATGTACTGTGCAGCTACACAACCCTCCAGTGCTCCCACTCCCTGTGGAAAGCCCCAGCTTTTGGGCTGCAGCCCTTCTCCATGCTGCTGCCCTGGGGCAGGGTCTTGGAGAAGTATTGGGGTGTCCCCGACCAGCCTGCAGTATCAATATCCCTGCAGGGGCTCCTCTGTTTGGCAGGGATGTTGCCATAGAATGTCAGGGTTGGAAGGGACCTCAGGAGGTCATCTAGTCCAACCCCCTGCTCAAAGCAGGACCAATCCCCAACTAAATCATCCCAGCCAGGGCTTTGTCAAGCCTGACCTTAAAAATATCTAAGGAAGGCGATTCCACCACCTCCCTAGGTAACTCATTCCAGTGTTTCACCACCCTCCTAGTGAGAAAAAGTTTTTCCTAATATCCAAACTAAACCTCCCCCACTGCAACTTGAGACCATTACTCCTTGTTCTGTCATCAGCTACCACTGAGAACAGTCTAGATCCATCTTCTTTGGAACCCCCTTTCAAGTAGTTGAAAGCAGCTATCAAGTCCCCCCTCATTCTTCTCTTCCGCAGACTAAACAATCCCAGTTCCCTCAGATGCTCCTCATAAATCATGTGTTCCAGTCCCCAAATCATTTTTGTTGCCCTCCGCTGGACGTTTTCCAATTTTTCCACATCTTTCTTGTAGTGTGGGGCCCAAAACTGGACACAGTACTCCAGATGAGGCCTCACCAATGTTGAATAGAGGGGAACGATTACATCCCTCGATCTGCTGGCAATGCCCCGACGTATACATCTCAAAATGCCATTGGCCTTCTTGGCAACAAGGGCACACTGTTGACTCATATCCAGCTTCTCGTCCACTGTAACCCCTAGGTCCTTTTCTGCAGAACTGCTGCTGAGCCATTCGGTCCCTAGTCTGCAGCGGTGCATGGGTTCTTCCGTCCTAAGTGCAGGACTCTGCACTTGTCCTTGTTGAACCTCATCAGATTTAATTTGGCCCAATCCTCTAATTTGTCTAGGTCCCTCTGTATCCTATCCCTACTCTCCAGCATATCTACCTCTCCTCCCAGTTTAGTGTCATCTGCAAACTTGCTGAGGGTGCAATCCACACCATCCTCCAGATCATTTATGAAGATATTGAACAAAACCGGCCCGACAACCAACCCTTGGGGCACTCCACTTGATACCGGCTGCCAACTAGACATGGAGTCATTGATCACTACCCGTTGAGCCCGACAATCTAGCCAACTTTCTATCCACCTTATAGTCCATTCATCCAGCCCATACTTCTTTAACTTACTGGCAAGAATACTGTGGGAGACCGTGTCAAAAGCTTCGCTAAAGTCAAGGAACAACACATCCACCGCTTTCCCCTCATCCACAGAAGCAGTTATCTCGTCATAGAAGTAATTAAATTAGTCAGGCATGACTTGCCCTTGTTGAATCCATGCTGACTGTTCCTTCTCATTTTCCTCTCCTCTAAGTGCTTCAGAATCGATTCCTTGAGGACCTGCTCCATGATTTTTCCAGGGACCGAGGTGAGGCTGACTGGCCTGTAGTTCCCAGGATCCTCCTTCTTCCCTTTTTTAAAGATGGGCGCTACATTAGCCTTTTTCCAGTTGTCCGGGACCTCCCCTGATCGCCATGAGTTTTCAAAGATAATGACCAATGGCTCTGCAATCACATCTGCCAACTCCTTTAGCACTCTCGGATGCAGAATGTCTGGCCCCATGGACTTGTGCTCGTCCTGCTTTTCTAAATAGTCCCGAACCACTTCTTTCTCCACAGAGGGCTGGTCACCTCCTCCCCATGCTGTGCTGCCCAGTGCAGCAGTCTGGGAGCTGACCTTGTTCGTGAAGACAGAGGCAAAAAAAGCATTGAGCACATTAGCTTTTTGCACATCCTCTGTTACTGGCTTGCCTCCCTCCTTCAGTAAAGGGCCCACCCTTTCCTTGACTTTCTTCTTCTTGCTAACATACCTGAAGAAACCCTTCTTGTTACTCTTAACATCTCTTGCTTCCTGATTTCACTCCTGCATCCCCGAGGAATATTTTTATACTCTTCCCTGGTCATTTATCCAATCTTCCACTTCTTGTAAGCTTCTTTTTTGTGTTCAAGATGAGCAAGGATTTCACTGTTAAGCCAAGCTGGTTGCCTGCTATATTTACTATTCTTTCTACACATCGGGATGGTTTGTCCCTGTAACCTCAATAAAGATTCTTTAAAATACAGGCAGCTCTCCTGGACTCCTTTCCCCCTCATGTTATTCCCCCAGGGGATCCTGCCCATCAGTTCCCTGAGGGAGTCAAAGTCTGCTTTTCTGAAGTCCCAGGGTCCGTATTCTGGTGCTCTCCTTTCTTCCCTGTCAGGATCCTAAACTCGACCATCTCATGGTCACTGCCTCCCAGGTTCCCATCCACTTTAGCTTCCCCTACTAATTCTTCCTGGTTTGTGAGCAGCAGGTCAAGAAGAGCTCTGCCCTAGTTGGTTCCTCCAGCACTTGCACCAGGAAATTGTCCCCTACCCTTTCCAAAAACTTCTTGGATTGTCTGTGCTCCGCTGTATTGCTCTCCCAGCAGATATCAGAGTGATTGAAGTCTCCCATGAGAACCAGGGCCTGCGATCTAGTAATTTCCGTGAGTTGCCAGAAGAAAACCACTTCATCCCCCGGTCCGGTGGTCTATAGCAGATTCCCACCACAACATCACCCTTGTTGCTCACACTTCTAAACTTTAATCCAGAGACACTCAGGTTTTTCTGCAATTTCATACTTGAGCTCTGAGCAGTCATACTGCTCCCTTACCTACAGTGCAACTCCCCCACCTTTTCTGCCCTGCCTGTCCTTCCTGAACAGTTTATATCCATGCATGACAGTACTCCAGTCATGTGAGTTATCCCACCAAGTCTCTGTTATTCCAGTCATATCATAATTCCTTGACTGTGCCAAGACTTCCAGTTCTCCCTGCTTGTTTCCCAGGCTTCTTGTATTTGTGTATAAGCACTTGAGGTAACTCGCTGATCATCCCTCTTTCTCAGTATGAGGCAGGAGCCCTGCCCTCTCGCGCGCTCCTGCTTCCTCCCGGTATTCCACTTCCTCACTTACCTCAGGGCTTTGGTCTCCTTCCCCCGGTGAACCTAGTTTAAAGCCCTCGTCACTAGGTTAGTCAGTCTGCTTGCGAAGATGCTCTTCCCTCTTCCATCACAGTCTGTTACTCCTGTATGAGCAGTGGGTCCTTGGCTCTGGGCTCACTCCATGCTGCTGTCTTGGCCATGGCCAGGACAAGATGCATTGGCTGCTGCTTCTCTGCTCAGAGCTGTCCAAGGGGCATGGGAACCTCCTCCTACCCCATTGAGTGCCTGCTTATAGGAGTCAGACTCTCTAGATGGACTATATCTTCCATAATGCACTGAGAGTCATGCAACTACCATGATGCACCACACAGCTCAGTCAGACAGGAGTCTCTGAATTGCATTATAGGAGATGTACTCTTACAGACAGCTATGCCCGTAAGAGAGAATGGGAGCTGGAGCTACAGCTTCCATAAGGCAAAACATGCACAATAGAGAGATGCCATTTAATGTAAAAATAACGTGAAACAAATGCACTTTGGATCATTTCAGCAAACAAATATATTCCCATTGGGATTGAACTGACATAAAATGAAATATTTCACTTTGATTTTCCCAATGGAAAATATATATTTTTTGGCAATTTTTGAAATTGCATTTTTTTTGTCAAAGAATTATTCTGACGGAATTTTCTGACATTACCTACCACTCCCCCTGCACGACAATGACCACATTTATTTCTAATCCTTGGGGAGTGCACAATAGTAGTTCTCCTCTAGTTAGGTTCTATCTTTCCCACTCAAAATGATTGACACTTGGCCCATACAGCTGTTGTTTCACTGTGTCTGCTGAAGCATTGCACTGTAATGGTTTGCATCCAGAATAATCATAGAAGCTGAAACTATTTTTTTCTTAAATAAAGGTTAATTTCTGCAGAAACGGATACAGCCCCGAAAGAACTACTGATATAACATTCAGCAGTGAGATCCAGTGGAAGGGAGATTAGATTTGGACATGGGAGATCTGGGTTCTGGTTTTGGCTCTAATGTTTGTTGTCTAATGTGGCTCTATGCAAATGATTTAATCTTTTGGCTTTATCTTTTAAGGCTGTAGAAAAATGATATAATGGATTATTTGACTCCACGGCTTTGCAATTAAAAACTGCATGTTAATGCATACTCAGAAGGTAGTAGAGTTAAGGTTGCATGTGAATCATTAACTCTGGCATTTCATGACTTTTGAGTCTCTGACCGTGCAGTCTTAAGTCTCTTAGATATAAGTGTCAAGGAAATATTTAACTGTATTCTCTGGATGTGACAATATTATTCAGAAGAAAGATGTATTCTAATAAGGAGGGGATAAAATAAAAGCCAGATCAGCAAGGTGTGATTTAGATGGGTGCTCATATCTTACCTGCCAAGGACACATTAACCCAGAAGAGAGAATCATTGTCGTTTTTTGCAGTGTAAATCAGTCAAATTTGAGGAAAATATATAAAGTTAACCTTGAGGTGTTTAGTATTTTAT
The DNA here is from genome assembly GCF_965140235.1 of Caretta caretta. Classification (NCBI taxonomy): domain Eukaryota; kingdom Metazoa; phylum Chordata; order Testudines; family Cheloniidae; genus Caretta; species Caretta caretta. The sequence continues at coordinate 129,201,635 of NC_134207.1, forward strand.
TTCTCATCTTGGAGTGAAATTGAGTACCATAGAACTACCAGGGGGTTGGGAGGTCTGAATTCACTACAACCAGTAGACTGGGTGTTGTACAATTCTGTAGATCCTCTGTAGCTGCTAGTTCAGCCTCTAAACTCATGAAGTGGCTCCTGGGCATTCCCCCACATGAGAAATGTGGGCCACTGGAGATGCACAATCATAGACACACAATCCCTGGCCCATCCACAACCTCTTTCCCTGCTTTTCAGTTTTGCACATCTTGTGTAGAGTCCTCTGGACTCCAGCTTTGACATACCCCCACTTCTGTGCAGTGAAACCACCCAGTTCAGCATTATGGGAAGTCTCCCACAACCTTAATGTAGTTGGGTGAATTTCATTCTCTCTGATTAGGGTACACTAACTTTGTTATAGCCAGTGACATTATAGAAACCCCATTACAGTGTATTACATGGGATAAATCTAGTATGTAAATCCTAAGTGTGACGGACTGACAATTTCCTGCAATATCCTGAATGAACTTTATAGAATTAAGTTAAACCATATTGAATTAAGTTTAATACATTTGCAATTGCATTTGTGGTTATTGTGGCATTGTAAGTACCTTCTCTTCTAGGGGATGTTCATGTAGTTTTTGTTAGCTACCTTTTGAAGCCCCCTTTCTTCTCGCCCCGCCCCGCAAAGAGAGGTAGGCATGTACTAGTTCAAACTCAATTCTCCAGGGACCAACAGACAAGGAAAGGGGTTTTGGATAAAGAGCCTGCTTTTAAATTGGCTCGCGGCTTTTTCCTAATCCAGCAAACAGACAAGACCCCTGTTCCATGGTGGTCCCCAATCCTTAGGGTAGGGTTGGAAGGCCTGGGCCTACTTAGGCCTCCAAAGACTGGGTGCTTGTTTTGAGATGAAACTGATGAACTTGTAAGCACAAGGAATACCCTTGGATTTAGGGTGACCATATTTTCCATATTATGTTTTCTCTGTAGTTTACAAAGCACTTGCAATAAAATAAGCTTGCATGGAAAGAACTGTGTGGTAACTTATAACTGTAGCAATTACACCTTTTAACCATCTCCGAAGAAAAAGCAAGCAGTTGTTCTTGAGCAAACTGGGAATAAAAAAGTGAAGGCAGGGATCTGTGCAGCCTGGAAATACCCTGGTCAGGAGGGGGAGAAATGTTGCCAGAAAGGCAATGGGTTGAGAGCTGGAAGCCTGAGAGTGGGTGCCCTTGCTGAACCATTGAGGAGAAATATGGTGAGGTTGCCCTGAAATGTGACACTATGTATTGTTGTCTAAATATGTGCAGAGGGGAGGAAGACAGCACTTTTACATGTTGCGCATAACTTTATTTTTATTTTTTAAATTTTTAGACTGGTGTGTGACATGAAACCACAAAGCTAGTAAAACAAATTGGAATACCTTCATTTAGTGGGTTTCTGGGCAGACTTAATAACACGATTGTATCGAGTAGAAAAATAAAGTTGGATCTGAATCTTGAAGCACTGTACCAGGGAATTACAGACCAGTCCGATTAATGTTGATACCTCGAAAGATCATGGAATAATTATTAAACAATCAATTGTAAGCATAAGGTTAATCGGGTGAGAGGGAATAGCCAGCATGGATTTCTCAAAAACAAATTGTGCCAAACCATCCTTATTTCCTTCTTTGACAGGGTTATTGGCTTAGTGGATAGGGGGAGAGCAATAGATAAATTATATCTTAGTAAGGCTTTTGACAGTCCCACATGACATTCTCATAGGGAAACTAGGGAAATGTGGTTAAATGAAATTACTATAAGTGGGTGCTGTCATAAATATAAAGGGAAGGGTAAACCCCTTTGAAATCCCTCCTGGCCAGGGGAAAGCTCCTCTCACCTATAAAGGGTTAAGAAGCTAAAGGTAACCTCGCTGGCACCTGACCAAAATGACCAATGAGGAGACAAGATACTTTCAAAAGCTGGGAGGAGGGAGAGAAACAAAGGGTCTGTGTGTCTGTCTTATGCTGGTTTCTGCCGGGGATAGACCAGGAATGGAGTCTTAGAACTTTTAGTAAGTAATCTAGCTAGGTATGTGTTAGATTATGATTTCTTTAAATGGCTGAGAAAAGAACTGTGCTGAATAGAATAACTATTTCTGTCTGTGTATCTTTTTTGTAACTTAAGGTTTTCCCTAGAGGGGTTCTCTATGTTTTTGAATCTAATTACCCTGTAAGATATCTACCATCCTGATTTTACAGGGGGGATTTCTTTATTTCTATTTACTTCTATTTTTATTAAAAGTCTTCTTGTAAGAAAACGGAATGCTTTTTCATTGTTCTCAAATCCAAGGGTTTGGGTCTGTGGTCACCTATGCAAATTGGTGAGGCTTTTTATCCAACATTTCCCAGGAAAGGGGGGGGGGGTGCAAGTGTTGGGAGGATTGCTGATTGTTCTTAAGATCCAAAGGTCTGGGTCTGTAGTCACCTAGGCAAATTGGTGAGGCTTTTTACCAAACCTTGTCCAGGAAGTGGTGTGCAAGGTTTTGGGAAGTATTTTGGGGGGAAAGACGCGTCCAAACAGCTCTTCCCCAGTAACCAGTATTAGTTTGGTGGTGGTAGCAGCCAATCCAAGGACAAAGGGTGGAATATTTTGTACCTTGGGGAAGTTTTGACCTAAGCTGGTAAAGATAAGCTTAGGAGGTTTTTCATGCAGGTCCCCACATCTGTACCCTAGACTTCAGAGTGGGGGAGGAACCTTGACAGGTGCACAACTGGTTGAAAGACCATATTACTGATGGTTCACTGTCAAACTGAGAGGGTGCATTTAGTGCGGTCCTGCTGGGGCCAGTCCTGCGTCCAGTAGTAGTCAATATTTTCCTTAATGGCTTGGGTAATGGAGTGGATAGTATGCTTATAAGATTTTGCAGAAGACCAAACTTACCAAACTGGGGTTAGAGCGGGTAGGGGGGACATTTTAAGCACTTTGCAGGACAGGATTAGAAAGCAAAACAACCTTGACAAATTGAAAAGTTGGTGTGAAATCAACAGGATGAAATCCAATAAAGACAAGTGCAAAGTACTTTACTTGGGAAGGAAGAATCAAATGTATAACTACACAATGGAGAGGAAGTGGCTAGGTGGTAGTACTTTTTGGAAAAAAATCTCTGGGTTATAGTGGATTGCAAATTGAATATGAGTGAATGTGATGCAGGTTGCAAAAGAAAAAAAAGGCTAATATCTATCTGAAGTGTAGTAACAGGAGTGTTGTATGAAAAATGCAGGAAGGAATTGTCCCACTCTTCTCTGCACTGGTAAGGCCTCAGCTGGAGTATTGTATCTTGTTCTATGAGCAGCACTTCAGGAAAGATGTCCAGAATGATAAAATGATAAAAATGAATGATACAAATTTAGAAAACCTGACCTATGAGGGAAGTTTTTTTGTGTTGGCTATATTTAGTCTTAACTGAAGACTCTTAAGAAAAAGGTGACTGAGGGTGGACATAAGTCTTCAACCATTTTATAAAGAGGACAGTGATCAATTGATCTCCATGTCCATTGAAGGCAGGACAAGAAGTCTAAATCTGTACCAAAGGAGAGTTAGATTAAATATTAGGAAAAACTTACTGACTATAAGTGTAGTTAAACTGTAGAATAGGCTTCCAAGGGAGGCTGTGGAATCTCTGTCATTGGAAGTTTTTAAGAACAGGTTGGAAAAATGCCTCTCAGGGATGGTCTAGGTCAGTGGATCCCAAACTTGTTCCGCCACTTGTGTGTTGGAAGCGGCAGCCAGTACGTCCCTCAGCCCGCGCTGCTTCCAGCATCTCCCATTGGCCTGGAGCAGCGAACCGCGGCCACTTGGAGCCGCCGTCGGCCGAACCTGCAGATGTGGCAGGTAAACAAACCGGCTGGCCCGCCAGGGGCTTTCCCTGCACAAGCAGTGGAACAAGTTTGGGAACCACTGGTCTAGGTTTACATGCTCCTGCCTCAGCGCAGAGGGGCTAGACTCATTGTTTTCTCGACGTCCCTTCCAGCCCTACGTTTCTGTGATTCTATAATGCAGTATATAGTAACACTGAAGGGAAAGGCTTCAGATGAGTAAAAAAAACATGACTGCATAGAAGTAGAATTGGGTTACATACACAGGGTCAGAATATGCAATCCTTACTCAAGTTGGTAGTCCCATTGTGGTCAACAGGAACTATTTGTGTGAACAATAATGACATGGATAAGGACTATATAATTTATAGGTTCATAGATTTGAAGGCCAGAAGGGACCATTGTGATTGTCTAGTTTGACCGCCTATATAACACAGACCACAGAACTTCCCCCAAAATAATTAATAGAATGTATCTTTTAGGGGAAAAAAAAACATCCTGTCTTGATTTAAAAATTATTTATGATGGAGAAATCTCTATCAACATTGGTAAATTGTTCCAATGGCTAATTACTCTCATGTTTAAAAAATTGTGCCAATTTCCAGCCATTGGATCATGTTATTACTTTCTCTGCTAGATTGAAGAGACTGCTATTAAATATCTGTTCTCAATGGAGATACTTATAGATAAGGCTACCCTTTAGTCATGGGTATTTTTAGTATAAGTCATGGACAGATCATGGACTTATACTATATACTCCTGACTAAATCTTGGGTGGGGAGGTGGCCCGTGGGCACCATGGGTACTCGTGGAGGGGGCGGCCTGTGGGCCTGAGGTGGGGGGAGTGGCTCAGGAACACTGCTGGTGCTCGGGGCGGGGGTGGTGGGGCTGACTGGCTCCCTACCCGGCTCTTCACAGCTCCCCGGAAGCGGCAACATGTCCCTCCCTCAGCTCGTAGCTCCACACGCTGCCACTGCCTCAAGTGCCAGTTCCTCAGCTCTTATTGGCTGGGAGCCATAGCCAATGGAAGCTGCAGGGGCAGTGCCTGCAGGCAGAGGCAGTGCACGGAGCTAGGAGCTGAGAGGGAGGGACATGTTGCTGCTTCCAGGCAACCTCCCAAGGTAAGCACTGCCCAGAGCCCTCATCCCCGGCACCCCAGCCCTGAGCCCCCTCCCAGATGCACCCAAACTCCTGCTGCTGCTCAGAAGGCAGGGGAGGTAGTCTGAGGCTGCCCCAGCAGGCCACCTAAGCTCCTCAGGCGGCCTCCGGGCCAACTGCATCGGCCGCTGCAGAAGTCACGGAGGTTCCGGAAAGTCACAGAATCCGTGACTTCTGTGACGAACTCACAGCCTTATTTATAGACTATATCAAGTAGTGCCTTAACCTTCTCTCTTTTAAGCAAAGTTGATTGAACTCTGTGAGTCTCACTGTAAAGCATGTTTTAACCCTTTAATCATTCTTGTGGCTCTTCTCTGAACCCTCTTGAATTTATCAGCATTCTTCTTGAATTTCCATCCTAAAAGTACATACTGTGATCCCTTCTGTTATATGATAAAATCTGAAAAAATGTGTAGATGCTCATATAGGTCTTGTGTGATACCCATCAATCTATGTTCTGTTCACCCATTCCCCAAGTTATTAACTAATCAGGCTGGTATGTGACTCACCTCCATCTTCATCTAATCATGTTTGTGTGCTGTTCATAAACTTTTGATTATAATGTGAAGAAGAGCTATAAATGATCCTGACATCAACATATCCCCTCCAACCCCCAAAGTTTCCTGTTAAACTCTGAGAGAACTGGTGTACTTTTCTACCAATTTTTTGTATAGAAGGCAATGTTTCTTAAAGCATATCAGTCAACAATGAACAGTTAAACTCCCAAGGAGAAGTTTCAGCCAGAGCCTAAACTTCAATCTTCCTTATTGATCAACTTTATTCATAGATTCTAAAGCCAGAAGGGAACTCTGTGGTCTGGTCTGTCCTCCTGTATAACACAGGCCATAGGACTTCCCTAAATTAATTTCTGTTTGAAAGAAAACATATCTTTTCAAGAATTTAAAAATTCTCAATTTAAAAATTGCCAGTGATGGAGAATCTGCTGTGACTGTTTGTAAATTATGCAAGTGGTTAGTTAGACTCAATTTTTTTTTTAAATATGCTCTATTTAAAGTCTGTCTAACTTCAACTTCCAGTCATTACACACTTTCTCTGCTACATTGATGAGCCCATTTTCAAATACTGGTTTCCTATGTAATATATACAGACTGCTAAGCAAATTGACCTCCTTGAGTCTATCACTTATCAGGCATGTTTTCCAATCCTTTCATCATTCTCGTGGCTCTTCTCTGAACCTCTTCAATTTTTCAACATCCTTCTTGAACTGTGGACACCAGAACTGGATGCAGTATTCTGGCAGCAGTCACATCAGCATCAAATACAGAGGTAATACAACCTCCGTGGCTATATTCAAGGTTCCCCTATTCATACATCCAAGGATCGCATAGCCATTTTCGCATTGTGTCACACTGGGAGTTCATGTTCAGCTGATTATCCATCAACAACCTCAAATCCTTTTCAGAATTGCTTTTCAGGATAGAGGTTCCCCCATGTGCTAAGCGTGGCATATATTTTTTGTTCCTAGATATATAACATTACCTTTGCATTTAGCTGAATTTAAAACACACATCGGTTGCTTGTGTCCAGCATACCAAGCAATCCATCTCTGTGTCAGTGACCTGTCCTCTTCATTATTTACCGCTTCCCTAATTTCTGTGCCCCCTTGGGAAGTCACTGTTCCTGTCTCAGAGTCCAGGGAGATTGCCCCCTTGTGGGGAGAGTGAAAGTAGTCCAAACAGAAATTCAGTATGTTTCCGTAGCCTGGAAATTCCTAGGCCTTTAGGAAGACAGATGTGCATACAAAGAAAATAAAAGGCTATAAGAGTTAAGAGACAACTATGACATCAAGGCTGCAAGCACCAGAGATGGATGAAAGGTCTGAGACAAGGAGACAGAAGAGATAGAATTGTCTTAGTATGCACTTCTTGTCTAAGAAAAGCACTTCTGTCTTTGAGATGTTTAGCAGAAGGACAAATTTTAGTCAAAGGCGTCGGAGAAGATTGAGAGGAAGTGGTCATTGAAGATGTTGGAAGATATGTACAGTGTAAAATAATCAGTGTGAAGCGGTGGATAAATAGAGAATGCAACAGCTGTCTTTACCTTTAACTTCAAGTGCTAACATTGTGTGAGAAGGCAGCAGAGGGTTGAAAATTGAGCTGTCTCCTGAGATGAAAGTACAGTCGTACCTCAGATTTACAAACACCTTGGGAATGGAGGTTATTTGTAACTCTGAAAAAAACATTATGGTGATTCTTTCAAAAGTTTACAACTGAACACTAAACTTCATACAGTTTTGAAACTTTACTATGCAGAAAAAAATGCTGCTTTCACACTTTATTTTTAGTAGTTTAATACAGTACTGTACTGTTTCATTGTTCTTCTTTTTCTAATTGCATACTTCAGGTTCCAAATGAAGCGTGTGGTTGACTGGTCAGTTCGTAACTCTGGTGTTCGTAACTCTGAGATTCTACTGTACGGTCAGACAATGAGAGACATTTAATAGGAAGGAGTAGAAACATGACAAGATGGCATTGGAAATATCTGCAGGTGAGCCAAGGGGAATGGAATGGTCCAAAGTGTCCACAGTTATGGATTGGTTGAAGGTACAAGGTGGAATGAAATTTCTGACAATGGCAGCTGTGAATGCAGCAAGATTTGAGAGACTGGATGAAATGATAGAAAAAGGAAAAAAGAAGGTGGCTCTCGTAAAAGACTGGATGATCTGAGGAAGATCTTGGGGGACTAAAAACAAGGGGGGAATAAAGTGGAATTAGAATAGGATGGGGGGGAAATTAGTAGGAAGAGACATTTGAGGTGGCAATATTATTGGGTAAAATGTAATTTAGATTGAGAAAAGTGAGTTCCTTTTATTTGGCAGCAGAAAGGAGAGGACAGATAAAAGCAGTGGTGAGGAGGGTTTAGTCTTTTAAAGGGAGCAAGCATTATCAGCACTTTGGAAAAGCAGAAGTGGAAACTGGACTTTGCAACTCCATCAAATAAAATGGCATTGGTATACCTGAGAATTGTTAGAATTTGACACCCACGGCTTCCCATAATATGTAGATAATTCCAGCTCTTAACATTTCATCCACTTTGATCCTCTAACTTTTCTCCTTTAAATCTGAGGTTTAATAAGGCAGTTGGGCAATAGGATTTATATTAGCAGTGTCAGTGTGGCATTTGATTAAGCAAATCTTTCTAGGCTTATTATTTAAAATGCTGGATTCTCATTGCTAGGGCTTAATTCCTGTCTTTCTAATTTTATTACAATTGTAGATTCAACTTGCATTTTAATTGTCAGTAGTTTTTCAGAGTCCTTATTCTGTTCTGGATTGTTAGAAAACCAGAGATGCTTATGTCTGTCTTAGACTTTTTATTTCTACAGATATGCACTTTATGGTTGGAGGTCTGGTTTGGTTTTGTGTGTGTGTGTGTGTGTGTGTGTGTGTGTATTTTTCCACTCATGAGGACACCCTGTGGAATGTAATTTCTCAATTACAAGGCCCCAAGGAAAAGGGTTATTGAATAACAGAGCTTAGGTTTTCTGAGCCTTACCTTATAACAAAACCCTTTTTAAAAAACTAAGTTTTACTTTCAGACGGTCCTCCCATGGAACTGGGTGGAGCTATAATGAAACTACATTACTATATCGGTAGTTCTCTACTTTTGTTCTTGTGGACTGGCTTGGCTGCCCCAATAAGACTATCTATTGATTTTTAGCTTTAAGATAAACCATTTTTTTTCCTTTTAAAAAACTATCAGACATGTTTGCATGGGTAAACATATTAATGCCAGTGTGATGGCTAGGTTTGCCAACTTTGTAATTGCATAAATCCAAAAACCTCTTCCCCGCCCCTTCCCTGAGGCCTCGCCCCTTCTGAGGCCCTGCCTCTACTCGCTCCATCCCCCTCCCTCAGTGGCTTGCTCTTCCTCACCCCCACTCACTTTCACTGGGCAGGGGGTTGAGGTGTGGGAATGGTCTTGGCTTCAAAATTATAGCTCACGTGAACACATGCTACTGGCTAAATTAATTCTGTACCTGCATAAAGAGTAAGGACATTGGCAGAAATTAAAATTTAAAATGTAAAAATACATTTTATAAATCAAGATTCAAACATAGTCCTATTTAGTGGGAAAATATTTTTATTTTGATGCTGTGTATATTTCACAATATTCAAACCCCTTGAAATACAGATGTATGCTGAAATGAAAATATCCAACCTTTTTATTTCAGTAGGAGCCAATAAATGTTCTCTTTAAAGTTCTAGTCTTGATAAAAAGACAATGCTGAGTTCTTCTTATCAGAAACTGAAAGAAATCTGCTATTATATTTGATTTCTCCTTGACCTCAACAGAAATCACAATATTCTATATGATAGAATGTAATACATAAAACTATTAAAAACAAGAATAACATAAACCCAACATTATCAGTGTATTAAAGTTGTAGTTTAAACATACAAAACCCAGGAATCTCTTAGTGAAGGGGATTACTACAAGCACCTTAACTCTGACCTTGCATGCATTATGCTTGGTGCACTCAGATTTTAAGGCCAGAAGGAACAATAATAATCTTCTATTATTGGATATTATGTTTCTTATTTAATGCTTACATTGTACTACTGGTGGCTGATTATTTTCATGAGTTAATTTTTAAATATATAATGGTCACTATGCCTTATTGTAAAATAGCAATAATTGTCTGCTGCTATATGAGGTCACTGCATTTCATTTATTCATTTACAGTGTAAGTCTTGACACAGCAGCGACTGCTTTAAACACCAATTCATCTTAACCTGCTCCAAACTGGTTTATGCAACGCAGTGGTACAAACACCAGCAGCTGCTGGTGTCCCCATCTACACTAATGCTTCTAGCATGGTAACTAGTGGACTACCGCACCAGTATTAGCAATGATGGAAGTTTTCTTTAGAATAAAAAAAGACTAATGCAATTGGGGGAAGGGGAAGAGAGAGGCCATCTTTTGAAAATCTGATTAGGTGTGGCAGCAGGAGACAATTTGCTTGTGACAATATTTTGTTCCATTGACTGCTGTCATTGTTTCTTACACTTATCACATCTTGTCAGTGAAACTGCATGTCACCAAATGTTCTGTTACTACAGAGTGTTCTGGTCTAGAAATGTACTTAAGCATGTGAGCAGTCTCGTTGAGGTTAGTAGACTTACATGCTTAAATTAAGCATATAATTAAGGATTTTGTAGAGCCTGCTTGCAGAAAGAAATGTGAGGCATCTGTGGAAAATAAATTGAGATGAAGCTGAGATGCACACAAACTCTTTTTGGGGGGTCAAATCAGGAGATGTTCATCTTGGGACATTGTCTACAATGGATTTATTTCTAATGAGTGATACATTTTATCTGATACATGATGTTGTATGATTCATTATTACTAATATATGATATTCTGTTTCACATAGAAAACAGCTATTGAATTAAATTCTGCCCTAGTTAACTCCCACTGACTTTAATCTGAGTTACACATATATAACTGAGAAAAGAATTTGGCGTATAGTGTTTTAAAAGTACTACATACTGAGCTTTCAAGAATAAATTTTCTGAATTTTATTTAGGGGCCAGAAGTTCAGCCATCTGTTTCCTAATCCATTCCACATAAGTAAGTGATAATAATGTTAATATGTGAGTTGATGCTCCACAATGGCCTACACTGCTAACACATAAATGCAAAGGCTAAACTGAGACCTTTATTTTTGCAGCTATTACAGACCATTACTGAAGCAGAAACTCATGTTCTGTTAATGTTATTGCTCTCTCAAATTGAAAATGAACTGTGACTTTCTCAAGGCTTTTAAAGTAGTCTGTGTTTGAGTTCTTTGTTGTTGTGGAGAAAACTCAAAATGGCACCTATATTTGGGCACATGTTGGAAATACTATAAATGCACAGAATTAACAGATTTTTTTAAGGTCAGAAGGGGCCACTGGGATCAACTAATCTGACCACTCAGAGCATATACTTTCACCTAGTGGAATTTTATCTGTGCATTTAAGCTCCAGTTCAACCTTAGGTTATTGGGCTATCTTTCAGAGAGACATCCTGACATAAAACCTCCAAGTCATGGAGATTTTACCATGTTCTTTGGTGACCTGTGCCAGTGCGCAATTAGCTTCACTGTTAACTATTTTCATTTTATTTCCAGTTTAATATTTGCTTTCTTCAGCTATAGCCATCATATCTTGTTATGTACTTGTCTTGCTATGTTAGTCTTCTAATACAAGGTATTATATTATCTGAAATATTTGCTTACGGCAATGATCAACATGTAACTATTAGTTTACAAAAAACTGAGTGATAAGAATGAGCATAAATCTATCTTGCAGCAATACAGTACATTAAAATGTAAGTTCTATACCAACGGATATAAAATACCAGGTAATAAGTAAGGTCAGCAATGACATTTTCAATTTTTTACAGTCATTGTTATAATGGACACCAGATTGGCTGGTTTAATACCATCCATATTAGATTCAGAGAAATTCATAAATGGTGATTAGACAGTAAAAGGTTGGTTATTTTTGTCATGTTTCAGAATTTTACACTTCTTTCTAATGAGATTATATATTTTGTTAGGGGGAAAACTGACTCTGGGTGCAAATGGATTTGCCAAGCCTGCAGTAGTAGAATGGTGAACAGCTGTAGGTAGGAACCAAACAAAATAATCTACTTTTTTTTTAATGGCAGATTCTTAACTTATTTTAGAGCAATGGATAGACACAATGGCCTATTACTTTTTGCATTTGCATTAACATCTCCCTAACTTTTTTGGGGGGTTGCGGGTGGGGGAGGGGCAGAGGAGACAATCACGCCAATATGGAATTACCCCTTATCAAAACATAGAGTACAAAACTACCCATTGCCAAAAGGCTTTGTGAAAGAGACCATGTGAAGAATGAAGATGATTGGTAGAAATCAATGCTTTGGAAGTAGTTCTGCAAACTACCCCCATTGCCCCCACCAGCTCCTATTGGTGATGGTTGTATGATAGGGTAATAATTTAAGCTCAGTTATTTTCATATATATTGTTACTCTTTTTTTTTTGGTGTTCAGTTTATACTAGTGAAATAGTGAGAGCTGCAGCAGCTGCTTTAGTTAAGGTTGCTTCATTATTTCCACTCAAACCCCTTGTTTTAGCCACTCGGTGTACTGTATATCTACACTGCAATGTAATCAGACTCAGTCTTGAGCCCAAACCTCCCTTCCATCTACACAAACATCTCTCAGACTCTGGCTTGGACCCCTAGGGCTATGTGGGAGTGGAGAGTTCAAGTCTAAATCAAGCCAGGATCCAGGGTAGGACCCTATTGCTTTGCATTGTAAACACAACCTACCCATGGTTTGGGTCTTGGGAGTCCACCAAAAGTACCCCACAGTCCTCTCTATCTCAAGAATCATCAGCTGATTCCAGGGAAAGGGAAACAACCTTTCTTGGTGCAGTGCAGCAGCACAGTGAGACAAAATTTAACCTTTCCATTCACTTTTGACCACTGAGCTGTAAACATACCATCAAACAGTCTTCTGTGTTTGCAATGGAGACTGAACAGAAGAATTATTTTCCAAAGTGTGCTGCTCCATGGGTCACAGGAGCACAGCCAGGTTTTGGTAAATTTCTGGTGCAAGGCCAGCAAAACAGTGGACTTTAGTAAGAGTACCAGTAATTATCACATTTACCTGCAAAGAAGCTAGTAGCATTGCAAATTTACCTGACCAGTGCAGGGAGCAGATCAAGCATCAGAAGGCTGTGTATGGGAAAACCAGAATAGCACTTCAGGCAACTTGCTTACATCATGACCATTTTATGAGCAGTTAGCCAACTTTCTGGGCACTGCACTGAGTACAGAGCACACAGTAGTGTATGATGACCTGGTCAGCTGGAATAGCCCCCTTTTAGCCCCAGAATCCAGCATGGGGACTGATGGGAACCAACAGTAGGCACCAAGTGAAGTCAGCCAAGTGACTTTGTAGCTGACAATGATCTCCGAGGAGGCTATCCCTCAGGAGCAGCAGCAGCCCATCCTGGGGCTGTACTCAGAGGAGCTTTTTGTTGCCTTACCTGTGGAACAGCCTTCCACAGAGCTTGCCGCAGATACAAAAGGACAGAAGTTACACTGGAGCCTGGTGAGTTTCTGGCTCCATTTTAATGTTTGCTAATATAAGAATGTGAGGAATTTCCTTTCTGTGAATCAGTATAAAAGTTATAAGAAGTCCCAGATAGCAGTGTGTATCTGTCGATAGTGGATTGTATGCCAGCCTCTTGGCTCTTTCCCTTTCCATCCTTCCCCTCCCCCACCACATGTGGTTCAAAATAGTGACCGGGAAATACAAATACTGTAGTAAAAATATCTTGAAAGTAAAGTTATACTGGAGAGATGCAGATTTTTGCTAAGGCATCCCTGTTTGTTGGAAAATAATAACCTTACATTGGCATGCCTGCAAGTGCGCTGCTCTGTAACCACTCAACAATGTGATGAACTGCAGGTTATCAGTAAACTATTTAGTGGGGGGGAGGACATGTGTTCCATTTATAAATCTAGTCCATGTTAGTTAAAGGTAGTCCATGAAGTGCACAAATGACAACATTATTTGTCCTAAATTCAACTGGGGGGTTGAAGTTTTGTTCAGAAATGTGCTGGGGAGGGGAGAGAGAATGGCTGTGGACTTCTATGCATTTCCTTGCAGCCATAACAGGCTAAGCCATGTGGAAGCTAACACAGCATCCTATGATTCCCTTCTGAATTCCGATCCATTCCTGTGTGCCAATAGCTGCAAATTGTTCCTGAATCAGCAACTCCCGACAGGTAATCATGTTTGAGGAAAGGGCTTATTTTCCAGGGCCATCTTGGTAGCTGACCAGCCTACTCCTCTCATAGATATGCTGCTGTTCAGTCACTATACATTTGAATACTTTGGTTGCATATACTGCTGGTTTCCCACCCGCAGCATGAAATAGCATCTTCCTTTGCCAACCGGGCACCACAAGAACTGTTATGTCCTCCAAAATGTGGAATGCCTGAAATGATAGACAAATCTTTTGCAGCACAGCCACTAGCAGCCTCCCCGTAAACCCAAGTAGTTCTGCAACTTTTAGGGGGCGGGGAAGCAGCTTTTAATTTTTAAATTACCATTCTCCGCAATTCTTTCACGGTGATTAACAACAGGCTGCATCCAGAGAGCTTCTGTGATCTGAAGAATCCCTCTCACAGTATATTGAAGTTCAGTTTAGAAAAGCAATATTTTATGTTCTTAAAATTCCACAGGATTTTTTCTGTGTTCCTGCACTGAGCTATTTGAGGAAATAACCCTCTGTGTCTTTTCCTGTTCCAGGCCCCTCAACCTCTACAGGCTGCAGAACCTCTGCAGCTCACTCACCCTGCAGCAGAAGCCTGGGCCAGTGTTTCCATGATGAACTTAAACGGTTGAAAATCTGGACCGGGGCAACAAGCAGGTCAAGCACCAGAAACAGAGGGACTTAAGGCTAGAAGAAGGGCATGGTGAGAGGCAAGAGGAAATGCTCAGGCTGGCTGCAGAGCTTGAGGGCAGGGTTTCATCATGGGAGGAGGCACATGCTTCGCTGTTCCTGGAACAGGAATGCAGCAAAGGGAGGAGGACAGATCTTAGCAGAAAGAACGGTTTGCATGGTGGATATCACTAATGGCCACAAGAGCACCTGCTGCATTACCCATACCACTCCATGTGTCCCCTCTGCAGTACCCTGTGCTGAAGTCCAAAAACAGCTTGGAAAACTCCTTTTGTGGGTGTCTCATACAATCGTGCCCTGGGAGCTACTGGGCATGGCAACTTTGCCCCATGCAGTCCTTCATATTGACCCCCTCATGTCCTGTGGCTACCTCTGTGCCACTCCCCTGGCTCCAAATTCATGGCAAATGGGGAAAGAAGGGAAAGAAGAATGGGGATTCAGGGGACATGCAATAGTAGGGGATTTCTATTTGTACATGATTTCACTGTTTGGACTAGTTTATACACTTTGGTTTTTGTTGTTTGTTTGTTTTCTTTAAGGTTCTGTTGTTACTGCTGTTCTGGTGTGGTAATGGCAGCTGTCCTCCATGGCAAGGGGTTAATATTGTACTTTTAAAATGAATGCTTATTAATCAGTACTTTTATTTTAGCAAGAAAGTTTATTGGTATCCTCCAGGTCCATTACGCCTCAAAACCCTGACAAGGCAAAAATCAGACAAGGCAAAACCAGTGTCCTTTTAATAGCACCAGCCTGGCCAAAACAAGTCTGGTTCCCATATCTAGCTTGTCTTTCATCCTACACATCATTTAATCTAACACTGATAGCCAGCCTACTGACTCAGGGAAGGTTCTTCATTCTAAACTCACTGCACTGCCATTGGCTCTCAGGGATAAAAATGGACTGCTCAAAGTGCAGGAAGTAGTACTGAACAGCAGAAAGTAATCTACTAGAAAATAAACCATGCCTATAGAAGTGGAAGAGATTGCACCACAGGTGCACACAGCAGGGCTTCTCCCCTCTCAACTCTCCTCTATCATATAACTTGGACTACCTTTTTGCCTTAAATAACTTGGATCTGTCTCTGAGTTCCATTAAAGTGCACTTAGCTACTATTTCTGCTTCCCCCAGGAAGGATTTTTGGTATTTGCTCACCCTACTACCTATACACTTATTAAGGTCTTTCCCAGATGTCAGAGAACACACCGCTGCATGAGATCTAAACTCTGTCTTCAAGTCCCTCATGAAACCTCTCTTTGAGCCATTAGCCAAATGTTTCCTGCTACATTTGTCAATGAAACATGCCTTTTTAGTGGCAATCATTTCCACTAGGAGCACAGCAAGGTTGGGGTCTTAATGACTGGTCTCTCCCACCTGCCCCTCATACTGTGTTCTACTGGGAAAAGGTATCTCTTAGACCACTAAAGATCCTACTTTTAATAAAGTAGGGGTAGTCAATTATTTTTTTGTCAAGGTCCAAATTTCTTGGTCAAGGTACAATCAAGTTCCAGACTCAAGAGAAACATTTTCACACTGCAATAAAAATAATTATAATAAGTAAGTAAAAAGGTTTTATGGTCCATTCCAAAGCATCTGGCAGTCTGGATTTGGTCCTCAGTCTGCCTATTGAGTACTCCTGAACTAAAGTAACCTCAGATTTGCATATCAATCAGGACATTTAAGGCTTTTTTTTTTAAACCCTAAACCTCACCAGTCCAGGGAGAAATTCTCTCTTCACACTTTAGATGCTAGAGCTTTAGCTCTAGAAAGAACCCAAACCTCTTAGAGCAGTGGTGGGCAACCTGCGGCCCACACACGGCCCATCAGGGTAATTCACTGGCCGGCCATGAGACAGTTTATTTACATTGACCGTCCGCAGGCATGGCCTCCCACAGTTCGCAGTCAGTGGGAGCTGCGGGAAGCAGCAGCCAGCATGTCCCTGCAGGTTACCCATCACTACCTTAGAGCTTCCTCCAGATGGTTTGTTTCTTTATTTCTTTTCAGACAGAGTTGAAGGGACCCCTATCTCAACCCAAAGATTTTCCAAATGGGTCTCTGGCTGTATTCTATCTTGTTATGAGATTGCTAATTGCATGTCCCCTTGTAGAGTTATACCCCGTTTTACCAGATCACCGTTTACATTGAGAGCACTGTTAAAGAATATTCCAATTGCAGAAATCTATACAGCTGCCACTGGGCTTCAGTTTATATCTTTTAGAGGCACTATGTTCTAGTTCATACCTCCAAAGCAGATGTTGCCTTTGAACCTGTCATTTTTCATCAGTCTTATACTGAGCTTATAAGCACCCACCTCCTGTAGGAAGTACTGCTTGTGAATTGCCTGAAGCGGAGCACCCATAGGGACATTACTTGAAGGAGTGGTTACTTACCTTGTACAGGTTTCAGAGTAGCAGCCGTGTTAGTCTGTATTCACAAAAAGAAAAGGAGTACTTGTGGCACCTTAGAGACTAACCAATTTATTTGAGCATAAGCTTTTGTGAGCTACAGCTCACTTCATCGGAGGCATTGAGTGGAAAATACAGTGAGGAGATTTATAGACACATAGAACATGAAAAAATGGGTGTTATCATACATATTGTATGGAGAGTGATCACTTAAGATGAGCTATTACCAGCGGGGGGGGGGGGGGGAGAAGAAAATCTTTTGTAGTGATAATCAAGGTGGGCCATTGCCAGCAGTTAATAGGAACCTCTGAGGAGCAGTGGGAGTTGGGGGGGGGGGAATAAACATGGGGAAATAGTTTTACTTTGTGTAATGACACATCCACCCAGAATTTTTCACAAGAGGATGTTAACCATTTGGCAAATATTTCTCTGTTTTATCTTTCAGTATAACAGCCTTTTGTGGTTACATGACAGTTTTCTGGACAATGAAAACCTGCCTTCCGTTTTCACCAGGGGTGAGAAAAATAACCATACTTCTAAATAAGGCAGCAAAAGCAGGACAAAACCCCACCTCTTTTGCTTTTGCCTTGGTTTTATAGGTACTGAAATTACAACTTTTCCATCACATCAAAGTCAAGTTATATTGGAAATTAGAGCTGTGCAAGTAAAGATATCCAACAATAATTTTTACAGTATTTAGAACTGAAAAATTTGTGGTAACCAGCTTTGGCAAAAAACGTCCGTTCTCTATCAGAGTTGCCCACCATCCAGCATACACTGAGAGCACATCTTGTTAGTGGCTTTGTTACAGACTGTAGCAGACAAATCCAATGTCACTGAAAGGTTTATGTTTGGAAGTAAACATATTTTTCAGGTTCTACTGTCGATATAATAAATTAAATTCAACAAACCTCTAAGAAGCTCTCGGAGGGTTGCCCATTTTCACAAACTCAGCAAAATTATATCAAACCAACTGGTAGATTTCGACAGATACATTATAGGAAAAAGTAATTTTCTGTTATAGAAAAAAATCTTTCCTCAACATTTGTAGATGACTCAACACTTCACTGAAAATAAAACTGGTGCAGTGACCCTGCATTTTTAACATCTTACTGTGCAATGTTTAAGCAATCTTTCAATACAACTATGTGTAATGGGGAAATAAAAACACCTCCAATTCCTTGAAAATGTGCATTTGCTCTGGGAGATGAAATTGGTTTGTTAGAATATTGAACAGCAGTTTCAGCTGAGCTGGGCAGATCGCAGAGATATAAAAATGCAAGGTACATTAATCTTGAAAATTATTTAGTAGCCATTGTGTAAGAAGGCACAAACATTGTTGATCTTTTAAATTGTTCTTTTAGTAAATTTCTCTAAATATATGCACTGTCAATATATTACAATGGTTATCCAATATGATTAGATAATGAATAACTCTTTGCAGTTATGAGTGGCACCTGCGGAATCACAAATCATTTGAAAAACATTAACTCTTACAACACCGCTGAGCTATGTTCAGTATTCACATTTTACAGTCAGGTAAATTGAGTCTTGAGGAGGTTAACTGATTTGTCTGAAAGTACATAAGAGACAAGAATACAGCTCAGTAGTCCTGATGTGTTCAACTGTACTAATCACTTGACAATACTACTTGATTGTACACTTGTTTAATATGAGTATCCAGCATCCAAAGTCAGTTGGCCTATAGACAGGCTTAGCAGACCTTTTAAAAAATGTTAACGGAATATCAATATCTATTTTTAAGCATTTTTCCCTTTTTTTTTCAATTTAATTTTTCAATGTTTTGGGGAACTATGATGATCAGACAATTATTTAATGACAGTAGATACTGAGATTCAAAAAGGTAAAGATTTGTAGCTGTTAAAACATAAATTGTCAACATTGTCTATCAAAATATACAAAGTAAATGCCTGTAAATCAAATGCTATTTAAGTTCTCAAGCAGCATTTTTCTTATTTGCCTATTTGTAAATTCTGTCATTATTGATGGAAATATACTTTTCATCACTTTGTGTGTTGTGAAATCAATGTTTAACAACATTTATAGATAAAAATCTAATCCTTCCAAGCCTACCTCTAGATTAAGGCCTACATTTTCAAGCATGCACTTCTGCATGTGCTCAGTCTGCATGCATTCATTAGTCAATGTGTGTGCTAGTCAGGATTGTGTACACCTTGATTTATGTGCATATGTCAGGTGAAGGATGCATGGACCTTTTGATATACTCACTTTTGAAAATATGGGTTTAAATCTCCTTAATTCCAGATATTCAAAGACTAAAATGGATAAGTGACCATATTTTTCTGAATCTTCCTTTTTTCAGTATTTTGTCCCAGTTTTTGCAAACCCCAGTAGACTAGACACAATGAAGAGCCACCAGTCACCTGACCTAGTGAAAGCAACAGCAGATGGAACACGTTATACATGAAGGCCACCAATTTAGGCATGTTACCAGTTCTTCTTGTTGTTGTTATATTATTTATTTTATTTGTATTACCATAGTGCGTAGGAGCTCTACCCATGGACCAGGATCCCACTGTGCTAGGTGCTGCACAAAGAGAACAAAAGACTGTCCCTGTCCCAAAAACTTTACAGGAAACAACAAATGGATACAGGTGGATGAGAAAGTACAAATAAACAATGAGAAAACCTTAGGTAGAATGATAGACAGTGGTCTCAGTACCAAGCTAAGGGGAGGGAAAAGGTCACCTTGTATTTTGTCTTTGATATCTTCCAAGAAAAGACAAAAGTGATATCCTGTGCACAGAGAGAAGTGGAGTCAGGAGGAGGGAAGATTTTGAGGAGTGAGCCAAAGGCAGTGAAAAGGCAGCTGGGATTGAGTATGTGGGATTCAGTTAAATTGGAAAATTAGAATTGTGCAGTGATTAATCCAACAACTCTTGTACAAGAGTCCATTTTCCATGATTCAAAGAGTTGCTTTGTCTCTGGCAAGTAACAAGACTTACAGGTCCTGAGCAATACCATCATCATCTACAGGGGGATACTGATCTAGTCTGGGCTGACCTCTGTGCCATTTGTATCTTCCCCTGTGCCAAACTGGAGCAAGAACTAGAGAAGGGGTACAGGAGCCTGTTTCTGGAAAGAGAATGTGTGACAGAGAATTTGGTGGGAAGGGGGGTAGTAAGCAGGGGAGATGAGAACCAAGGAGGGAAGAGGAAAGACACGGTAGGTGAAGGGGTCAGATGAGAAAGAGATGGACCAGACAGAGGAGAAAGACAGCTCCTTGTCCCTCCTGCCTCTGTTTTTTCACTTTCCAAATCTCATCACCCAAAATGTAGTTGGTATCAGGCTCCCATTATGTTGTATGGTTGGTTTAAAAAGGAACAACAAGTGCATAGTAGTTAAGTTAATTGGAGACTGCTAGTTGTGTGGAAAAAAATCAGTGGCAATAGCTGCTTTTTTCTATCATATTATGGGAAGAAAATAGTGCTCTGTTAATAAACACATGAACAACTTTCACTGGTATCGCTACAGTTTCAAAATATGTTGACATCTTGTACACTCCTCTACAGTTTGGAACGGCATGCTTCCCAGATGACTTTGAATTACCCCAGAGTCTTCTGATGGTGGAAAAAAAGCTAAACGTTGTCAATAATCTTTCCAGACAGCTTCAAAGGTAAGAGCCAATGACCTGTCCAAATGATTATGAACAGATATGCAGGACATGTGAGGAAACTATCTGCAGACTTTTTTAAACAAAAGTCTAAGGGTCATTCACACTCTCTGCCACTAGTAAATATTCAAAATCAAGATTACCAAATTAACTGTATCTGTTGTTTTATTTGTATGTACACATTGGCATCTAGGTAGCAAAAAATATTAGGGTTTCTTTTTGTTTTTGAAACAACCGCTTGCCTACTGAAGTGTCAGAGATAGGTGAGCAGGCAGCATTTTTGTGAGAAGAGGAAAACAGGGTGAAATGCCACCCACGCTCTCTCTTCCAGAGGAAATGTTAAAACCCTTTACCAACAGCAGCAAAAAGACTTGGGGCTAAGTCCTAATTCTGCTCAAATAAATGGGAACTGGCCATTGATTTCAGTCCATCTGTTTTTGTTTTTATAATCTTTTTCTAGAGCAAAATGTCTCTTGTTTGTGGTGTAATGAAGCACTTTGTATCAAGATGTCAAATGGTTTCATGACAAGAAAACAGTACTGCTATTAATGTCAAGGAATAATGTAAAAAATGATATAAAAATCTATTAGAAAGCTTTGAGGGGGTCAACACGCCTGCATGTGGACCAAGCGGATCCAGTGGACATAGTGTACTTAGATTTTCAGAAAGCCTTTGACAAGGTCCCTCACCAAAGGCTCTTATGCAAAGTAAGCTGCCATGGGATAAGAGGGAATGTGCTCTCACGATTAAAGATAGGAAACAAAGCGTAGGTATAAATGGTCAGTTTTCAGAATGGAGAGAGGTAAATAGTGGTGTCCCCCAGGGGTCAGTTCTGGGACCAGTCCTATTCAACATATTCATAAATGATCTGGAAAAAGGGGTAAACAGTGAGGTGGCAAAATTTGCAGATGATACAAAATTACTAAAGATAGTTAAGACGCAAGCAGACTGTGAAGAGCTACAAAACTGGGTGAATGAGCAACAAAATGGCAGATGAAATTTGATGTTGATAAATGCAAAGCAATGCACATTGGAAAGCATAATCTCAACTATATATAGAAAACAGACGTTGGCAAACTACAGGACTGTCCTGCCCGGCCCTGAGCTCCTGGCCTGCGAGGCTAGCCCCCGGCCCTCCCCCACTGTCCCTCCTTCCCTGCAGCCACGCTGCCATGCCGGCAGCACTCTGGGCAGCAGAGCTGCCTGCTCATGCAAGGCAGCACGGCAGCATGTTTGGCTCCGGCCAGTGTGGCAGCCAGACATGCTGCTCTGAGCAGCATGATAAGGGGGGCAGGGAGTTGGATAAGGGGCAGGAGGTCCTGGGGAGCAGTCAGGGGACAGGGAGCAGGAGGTGGTTGGATGGGGCGGAGGTCCTGGGATGGACAGGGGAAAGGGGGGGTTAGAGAGGGGGTGGGGTCCTGGGAGGGGGTGGTCAGGGGACAAGGAGCAGGGGGGGTTGGATGGGTGGGGAGTTCTGAGGGGGGCAGTCAGGGGGCGGGAAGTGGGAGGGGGCAGATAGGGGGCGGATGGGGGCAGGGGCCAGGCCATTTGGGGAGGCACAGCCTTCCCTACCCTGCCCTCCATACAGTTTCACACCCCGATGTGGCCCTGAGGCCAAAAAGTTTGCCCACCCCTGTGTTAGGTAATATTAACATGGGGTTACTGCCACCATTTGTACTGATATGGTTTCTCTCTTTTAATACAATATATAATAAGATACATGCTCTGAACCAGTGTGTGGAGTAATTTGTTATATGTTCAATAAGCCTAATTACTTCAGCAATTTATATCACATGAGCTTATAGTGGAAATGAAAATGATCAGCTGTTGTTAATTCTTCTCTATGTTTCCACACTTTCTGAAAATAAGACCTTGAAACAAAATGGCCTCTTTCATACCACGAGGGTTTGAGGGCTTGCAGGATGATGCTTCTAAACAGCCAATGGCGAAGTGCTGGAGGCCAAATTTCTGGCTTCAATACCCTCTGGTTGGCCTGGTGTTTTCAGGCCCTACCGATTGAGACTGATTGACAGAGGGAAGCTTGGACAGCCCTCAGAAGGGGTCATGGAAGCTGAGTCCTCCCTGGAATTAAAAACAAACACACATGGTGCATGCTCCAAGGGGTGGGGTCTCCAAAGACATTGAGAGGTGTGATTTCTGGCCCCATCTCACTGCTGATTGGTCAAGGGGAGAGGAGGCACTACTGCCAGAGGGCCCAGCTGCGCCCCCCAGTGCATGCCCCGGGGCAGGACCTGTGTCACACCCTTAACACTAGACAAGGGTTGGCATTAAGAGGGGCGAGAACAGAATTTGACAGGTGGTGTGAAAAATTTTGACAACTAATGTGATCCTAAACTACTCATCAGCTCAAGAATGACAACCTCTGTTTAAAGGTGAATCTCTGGTGGCATAGAGCTGTGCTAGATTATATACTTCCTACTGTCAAGGTAGTAGTGGGAAGGGGGCATAACTGAGATATCTCTATATTGTGTCAGTTATTGACTGTTTTTGGTTCCATGTGGTCATTACAGCCTAGCAAAAGTTGGAACAGCCCTTAAAAGGCTTTAACACAGTGTGATAGGGGGATGGAAATGCACAGAGAGAAACTTGGAGGAGGTTACTGCAAAGGTGAGCATTCAATCCTCTTTGCATGGCAACCCCCGATTTGCACTTTATGGAGATTAAACCAGATATTCAGCAAAGGCTAGAATATCTGGGCCTGTTCTTGTGCAATACTTGGCTCTCCTGCCTGCAACAGCACCATTCTTCAGATAGTTGATTAACTTCTATGTGGATCCCTGATCATTCATTTCACTATGTAGGCTCTAAGCCTAGACTAGTGCCTGGAGTTTAGCTCCATTTTTTCTTCGTTAGCTAGATGGATGATTCCTTTCCCTAAGGAAATCTTCCTCTCGCATACTAACTTCTTGGGCCATGCCTGGGAGATAGGACTTGGATCTATATGCAAAACTCTAAATGAATTTCTTGTTTGTTTGTTTTAAGAAATTTTGACCACGTGTAGCCACATTCATCTTTAACATAACTCCACTGAAATCAAGTAGGAAAGTATTTGTCCCATTGCATATAGTATTTTCCATTCCTAATTTTGACATAAATATATTAACTGTGCATTTATTATTATATTTTTAAATATTCTACCAAATAAATAGGATTTATAACATTCCAAAGTAACATTGTTTTTGGCATCCCTGCATTTCCAGACAATTTCTCTGTAAACTTCCAAATAAGTGTCTCATATATTGGTTGCTTAATTATTCAATTAATATTATATATCAAAATAGAAAACATCAGTGTTTGCTTTTAATATACTGCATATATGATCCTTCCAGAAAGGCTCTTGAAATACACTTTTTGCCTGATGGAAGTATCTCCTCTGAATGGTTTCAATTTATTAAAAATAGAAGATGATCTTAAAATGCTAAAGGTAAATAGTAGTTACTTGTATACTTTGATTCCCCAGGTTATCCTGGATCCTTCCTTACAGGTTTAATGTGTGACTTGCCCACTAAGGACAAGACAGGCAGGCAATCACAAACACACTGTGAGTTGTCACGTCTCTAAGAGGAAAGTACAAACAGTACAGTGTGTGTGTTCTTCTCCTCAGCACTCCACCAATATCAGTCCACGCTGGCCTTGTTTTAGAGCCAGAAACTAATTGTAGCGTATAATAAGTGACCCTGACCCAAAGTCTTTGACTTTTTTTTCCCTTCTCATTCAGTGAAATGGCAAGTAGCCCAAAGAACAATAACTGCAATGGAAACAAAAATGATTTGCAACGCTATCCACTAAACATATGTGCACATACTTTCTTGCAGACACATGCTCATGATAGAGAGCGTATCTGCTCACAAATTCCATTCTCCAAGAGAATTATGTTCTTCACCGTGAAAGCGGTCAGTGCTATGTAGAAACAGTGTTGAGGCTGCTGTATGTATCACATTAATTTTAATTGCTACATGTTGATCATAACCTTAAATGAGAACAGAGATGCAGTCTCTCAGATTTCTGTAGCTTTCACTGGCATAGCAAATACCTACAGTAAGATAATAAATGTCAGTTAATATGACCGAAAGAGAAGAGAATGCTTTGGGGCACACCTAACCCATCTGTGACCTATCGTAGGTGGCTTCAGATATCCTGGCTAGCTGACCAGTAACTTGGGAGTTTGAGACTAGTAATTACAGGATTGTTGTTCTAGCAAATGTCATCGTTATTAGATAATTTTCCAAGTGTCTCTGCCATATGGGATTTAGAGCCCTAGTGCTTAAACTGTGATTCTCATGAAGTAGTGGCAATAATTAAGGTTAGAAAGGGCAAGCCATTGGGTTGAAAAGTTGGATCGCTCACCCACAATAAATATGCTTAAGTATGTTTTGTGCTTAGTTATTGATTTACTTATCCATTGCCTGTGAGTGCTAGAGTGATTTGTGCAGAATTGCTCAGATTAGAAAAGTTCCATTTTAAATTCAGTATATGATTTAGATGAAGACATTCCCTAAATTTAGTTAACCTGTCACTGTCATACCCCTCATGTTTTAAAAAAGCTGTCTACTGTAATGCAATCTGATTATTCCCCCTCCCCCAGGTGAATACCAATCCAGCAAAAGTTTTGAAGCAGGTGCTTTATGATGGGTCTATAGAGGTGAATTCAAACATTGAAGAGATCTGTTTATACTAAAGGTAAGTGGATAATGAAATAACCTTTTTAAAATTAGTTTGCAGCTAATTTTGTGAAGTCCTCATCAAAGACAGGAATTTTCAAGGCCTCCTTCTATCTTTAAATCAAAGCTAAATGAAAACTTCAGAGAGATGTATGACTAAAGCTTAGATCAATACATTTTAAATCATTAAAATATACTAGGTAGATTGATATAATTAGGCACAGTTTAATTTTGCATCTTATCACGATTCACTCATCCTTCCCTTTCCTCACATTACATCATATTCCGAGATGAGAGAGGATATTTTGTTTAAAAGGATGTAGAAGAATGTTACCATAGTAATGAGCACACAACAAACCAAGCAAGGAATTATACTGTGCATTATATGGATTCTCAGGATATTGTGGGGCATATCTGTACAATGGATATGACATATGTGCCTGGGTTTAATATTCCTGTCACATGACAGAGGTAAATGTGCAATGGTTACTCTGTTGGAACACCTGTCCTTTGTTAATAAAGCTAATAATGTTATGTCTATGTCCCATTGACTCAGACATGCTCTTTCTTAGAGTCTGGAATAGTCATTTTAAAATTCAAAACAGAAGGTTTAGGATATTTTAGTTTTCAAAAGACAGAGTAAAATACAGCCACATTTTGAAAATTTAACAGCTAATCTAAAAATGAGGCAAATTCTCATTGTTTCCTAGGAAATACTGATTTTTAATCAGCATGACCCAGAAAGGGTGACCTATTGTGAAAAGCAGCATACCAATAGGGTAGATTACACAGGTCACCACAGTACTTCTTTCCAGATTTCATCATCTGCAGCAGGCTGGTCTCAGTCTTTCTCTGCAGGGATCCCAACTCAGTCTCAATATATGTAGCCCTTGCAAAGGTTGTAATACTTTGTTTGGCCAATCCATGCAACACCCACAGTTCCTGAAACAATGCAAAGCTCATTGCTGCTCTCCACTGGCACCGTCTCCTCCCACTTTCTTATAGGTGCTGAATGCTGATAAAAGGATTGGTCCAGGACCATTCCTGAGTACAAGGAAAGCTAATGTGAACTTTTAAAATAACATCTCAACCTTCAGAAATGCATGATTCTTCACAATCACCCCAGACAACAGCAAAGTAAACTCAAAGTGTTTGCAGAAGAATTCTGCATTTCCTCAATAGACCTTGTGGAAGTATGCAAATATCGAAGAAAGTAAATTGTAAACCCAGTGCACTCTGTAAAAAGGCACTGTATAAACATTAACTAATAAATGTTTACAATACCCTTGTGAAGAAGTTAAAAACTGTTATCAGTAGAGCTGGGCAAATACCTAAATAAAATAATGAAAAAAACAAACAAAAAAACTGCTGAGTATTTTGGAGCATTTAAGTACTGAACTTGCTTTAAGTGTGTTCACACCCTGTGTTGTATTTGCTTACCATGAAATTTTAGCAAACAGGTTACCTGGGAAAAGTGTTTGCTGAAATAACATTTTCAATATTAAGAGAATATTTATGGAAAGCAAATTACAAACTTGTGAATGTGCATATTTTGTATCAGAAACTTAATTGCAAAAGTTAAGGGACAGAAACAATATCATTTGGCCAACGTATCCAATCACAATTAACTAGCATTGCTTCAATTTCATATATCCAGTTCTTGCAACTAACTACTTCCGAAAATCTTCTATAGATTAAGAATTATTCAGTGAGTAATTTTGCATAAGAAATACAAGGAAACTGTAAGATTTGCATGGACAATTTGCAAATAGAGAGAAATATTTGTTGTTGTTGTAATTATTTCCCCAACTTTACTGATGGGCAAGTCTCATTGTCTCTGTCTCATTTGCTCCAAGTTCACAGAGGGAGACTATGGGAGAGATGCATCTAGAATGTGGGTGTCTCTAGTTCTTGTACTGTGCTCTGACCACTAGACAACACAGTCATTATAACTTGGGACCTAGTACCTGGGAGGAGGGCACATTCCAGATATTCTGTTTGTACGGAATCTGTAATAGAGATTTTCTTTGCTATTCAGAGCCAAGGGAAACATGGGAATGAAGAAACTGATGAAAATGACATTGATAATATCGCTGAGGTCGCTACACTTATTTTCACAGTTCAGCCCCTATGATAGTGTAAATGAAGACTTGGGAAATGTGAAGTTTATGCCAGGATGAGACAAATTTTAAAATGTGGCTTTTTCACATGATCAAAGATAGTGGAAACAATAAATTCTGCAAATTGTCTTGGAAGAGAGTCCTCCTCAAAGCATATATTTCTACTCAAGGCAACTGTTTCTAGATCTACATTTGAGAAACAATGAAAACATATTCATTTTACATGGAAACTACTGTGCCTTTTTAAGGGGGAAGGAAACTGAGCACTGAATTACATTTTCTATTAATCTATTACACAATGATACTCTGTCTTACAGGATATACTACTTGTTCACTTACATCTCTTTTAATTGCTACGTTGGCATGTGGGGTTTGTGACTAAAATAAATATTTTAAAAAGGATTTTTCTAGCTTCTAAAAATTGTTCTAATAGTCTCCCGTAGGCCTTCATTATGCCTCATAACTTCATGTTATGCTATACTGTAGCATAATTAGAAAATGTCAGTACTTGGAGCTCTTGAATATTTGGTTTCTTGGGGATGAGAAAGCAGCATAGTAAATGACCTAACTAAGGACTAACCTAAGCCCCTTGGCTGCTGTCCAGTTTGCAGATGAGCTATAAAAAGCTTTTGGCTGTTTTGGGTCTTGTTTAATTTTTTTTCTAATGCTATTAACCTACGGCTAAAATCTTATGGTCTTTTCAAGCTCCATATGCAAAATTCATTTCATGCTACTCCATGCCATTTTTGAAAGACTAGAGGATACAATAAATCACTGAACTTAAGTGGCTGAAGTGTGAATCATTGTTGCAAGGATTCTAATACTGTTCTGGCAGTATTTCCATAAGGGCTATATTGTGATGACACTAGCAGGTGAAAAACTTGGAAAGCAAAACCTACTTAATGTGACTCCAAAATCCCGTCCGGACTCCAATATAAAAATACCTTATTAAAAGGGAAAAATACTGGTTGAAAGGTGTATTGTATTCATTCACAGACTGTTTTCTATCCAACACCTTTGAGTTTTTCAAAAGGGTGACTAATGGATGGAAATGGTGCAGCAGAATAATTAAATTCTTTAAACCATAGCCACATAATTCTGGAGTTTGGTATCAGATTATTTGGCATAATATCAAAGCAGCAATTCCCTAGCTTCAAGTAGCAAGAAAAAGTAATAAATAGACAAAGTTGTTATCAAAATATTTAGGAGAAAGCCAAAATGACACTTACATTTTTGGGCACAAAGATGAAAGTGAAAGATTCTGTACAGAAGAAATCAGGAATATTGTACATATGCATTTCTTCACACATGGAGATCTTAAAATATAAGTTTCAAGCTATCCTGATATGTTTTGTCTTGCAAGATTATTGCCATACCTTGTCTGAGCAAGCTTCTCAAAACAAACAGAGGGAAAAAAAGAAGGAACCTGCAGTCAGTACATTTATTAGACTCTACTGTAGTTAGGGATAAACTAATTTAGCATATTATTTTACTTACACATTTAACTCTTGACGTGTCAATAGTGATTTTCTGTGCCAAGATTTATTCACATTCATTTTCATTTTGCCATCTGATATTATGCTAAACCTATCTAAAAATGTCCTTTCCATTTTTGTTCGGGCTGCCAACAAGGTTGCCATCTAATTAATACCAGTTATGATTTTGTGTGCGTTTATGATGTGGGCACTTCTCCTTAAGGATCTGGTCCAAAGCAATACACTAATTTCATGTAAACCACTAAACAGCCATCGGGTAAGAATAACTTTTGGTCTTAACTACACTCGCTAATATTTTTAAATTTAAGATGCATGTTGGATCCCCTCCCCCTTTATGTTCCTTGGGGTTTTTTGGGACTATGCTTGGCTTCCACTCCTACAATTAGCCAGGACTACATCTTATCTGTATAAGGTGCTGAAAATCTCCATTGCTTATCTGTGGTATTGGTATTAAAGTTGTCTTTTGATGGTTACACATTATTCACTTAATGATATCAAGGAACTTTGTTACCCTTACTCTGCTGTGGGGGTTATCATGATGTAAGCCTCTGAATATTGAGATGTGGATCTGTTGGCAGGACTCAAAGGACAGAGTGGCATGGAAATGAGACTTTTGGTTCCATTCCTGCTTCATATTAGATTCAAGTCTGAAGTATAGAAAGTTCACACCCGAATGAGAAGTTTATCACAATTTAGGAGTGCCCATATACAGTGTTTAGAGTTTCTTATTCTAGAAATAGGGACCAGGGTCATGCAGATCTGGATCTGAACATTCCCTCTGGAGTTCTGAACTCAACCCAGCTCTTCATCATACATGGTTTTATACTGGTTGAATGCCAGTCATTTTTGATGACAGGAGTTTTGATTTACACTTTCTTCATCCAGGCACCTATAGAGAGCTTAAAGGCCATGAGTCTATTTTGTGGTGTCATCTCACAGTAAAAGCTCTCTGCACATTTATTGGTTGCCTCAGCTATGTGAATTTATGGTTGCAGAGCTCTAGAAAACCTGAAGATACACAAGGAATGGTTAGAAAGGTCATATCAATCCCTATCAGAGAACTACAAAACAAAAACTACTCCCCATATGCTAACCCCACTCTCTGCACTATTCCAAAGTAAGACTTTGACAGCTTTCCTTTCCCCCCTCAGCACAGCCTTTAACATAGTGCCCCAACAGGTGGAGTAGACTTACCAGGCTATAGTCATTGGGTGTACCAACCTTTAATTTTCCTTTTCACTGTAGGTTTTATTACAGGAACAGTTCACAGAAACACAGACCATTGATGGTAATGTGCACCACTGCTACAACCAATCTAGTGGATTCAAGCCACAATCACCTTTATACAGGGCTGCAACTCACATAGCACTAATATCTCTGCCTTGTTCTAGTAAAAGTTAGTTCAATTGTCAAAAAGAGTGGGACTGTTACGAATGTCGATGTCGCACTTCATGATGGAGTTGTAGGTGGTCTCGTGAATTCCAGCAGACTCCATGCCTGCAGGGAAGCAGCACAGGATCAGTGTGTATTACTACTCACCAGCACCTTTCCTCCTTCCAAGCCTGGTCCATCTCCCTCTGGAGTCCGTGGGGGTTGCTCCATTGATTGCAATGGGAAGTGCATCAGGCCATCAGTGCATACATAACCTTCTTCCCTTATAACCTGAATCTTCATGTGCACCTAGCTAGTGGGGTGGTTGCTTCACACAGGCCTATGAATAGTTACTACCGTGATCAGTACTTTATATAAGTGACAGACTGCCCTAGGGTCAAGCAGCAAATCCAGCCCCTGTACTTAGATTGAGAATTCTTTAGGGACTGTTTTTTGGTTTGGCATTTGTACAGCACCTAGCACCTGGGCATCACAGCAATACAAATAATATATATGCACTGTCTATTGTGGAGCCATGGCTGCATCTTCTATCCCCAGGCTGAGAGGTTCTAATTAAATCCAAAGGCCAAGCTCTGCTCTCATGTACACCAGTGAAGCTTTCAGTGACAGCTGCCTTGAACCCACATAACCAAGCAGAGTCTGGCTCTCCTCCTTTTCTCCTATTCATGGCAGTTAGAAGAGAAAACAAACCATGATCACCTGAGGAATTGTACCCTCTTAAATTTGCCTCAAGCATTAACAAGAGAGAGTCCCACTGTGGAAAATATGGAATGTAGAAGGGTGGGGGAAGATGTTACTAGTATATATAGTATACTAGTACTAGTATAGTACATCTGTCCCAGTATTTAAACAGACGGAAAAAATAAATAACCCAACCAACCACTAGGAGGGTGGTGAAGCACTGGAATGGGTTACCTAGGGAGATGGTGGAATCTCCTTCCTTAGAGGTTTTTAAGGTCAGGCTTGACAAAGCCCTGGCTGGGATGATTTAGTTGGTGTTGGTCCTGCTTTGAGCAGGGGGTTGGACTAGATGACCTCCTGAGGTCCCTTCCAACCCTGATATTCTATGATTCTATGATTCTATGATTTTATTTCAGGTTTGACCCTTGATGCAGCAGCTTTCATCAAAATCTGCATAGATTATGCTGCACATCCAACGCTAGCTCTTTTCACCACTCCCAGACTACTTGCTGCATCAGTGTCTCAAACCACTTTACTTCATGCATCAAATGCAGGAAATGAAGTGAAGTCTGACATGGGGCTCTTGTTAATTTCTAAACCACCAGACACCCAGGCTTTCCTAGAGATTTTTACAAATCTACTGTCAGGGTACAGAAGTTAGCAAATTTCATTGTCCTTAATGACCTCAGTGCTGATTCTAATGGTGCCTCTGACATTTACTTTATTTACCTAGGCTTTTCTGAGGTAATCTTTGGTCCTGCACACCCAGCTGGTAACTCTCTGGACCTGATCTTTTCACTGGACAGGGGAAAAGATGATATTCCACTGTTCTGGCCAAAACACCATCTCACTTCAGAAGGAAATTGGAATTCTCCACATCTCCAGCCGAGAAGGTCAAACCACCAACATTCTGCATCAAAATACCTCATTGGCCCAACCCTTTCCCTTTACAGTGACTAATCTGCCAACCTGGCTCAGAAGAATAGAGAAGGAAGAAAATGTAAGTGTTGGCGGCAGAGAGCTAACATGAGTGGATAGAGATGAAATTTGGAATAGAAAAACGTGCATCTGCTATGGAGGAAGGCAATAGTTTGTACTTGTTTTCTCTACAGGGTCTGTAAAGTAATGTCCCACAGAATTATTTCACATGATAAATCCATTTTTTGGAGCCCCAAATCCTTCCACTCCTTACCTCCTAGCCCTGCTTCCCCATACACGCACTTTCGGGAACTGCCACTCTGCTTCACAGAGAAGATCAGCTTCTATCCTAGTGTTCTAGCACACACTTCCAATAACTTGGCGCATTCACAAGAGGAAGTCCTGGAAGCTCCAGTGGAATCCAAACAACTACCCGTGACACTGATCCACGCATACTTTTAGTGGATAGTGGAAAACTAGAAGAAACTGTGTCCCCTATTGACAGAGACTGAAAGATGGAAACCAAGCATGTAGTAGTCCAATCAGTATTTAATACACCTTTTTCTTGGCGTTACTGATCTTGCAAGCTGCCATCTGATTTCTGACCAATTATATCTAAGCAGGCTAATAGCGAAACTAATAAAGAGCTGAATCCATCTGTCCACTGCCAATATCCCGTATTCATTCACAGCTGGCCATGTAATGGGACTGAGAAAATGGTCTTGCTGAAGGATGGGCTTGTTTTATCAAAGGAACAGGGAAACACATCCATGCCTATACTGCTGGATGGCTCAGCCAGGTTGAAGGGTAATACCTTGAGATGTTTTTAGTTATTTTTCTCAGTAAGCCAGAAGATGAAGAGGGGCAGCTACACCTTGATGTCTAAGGCTCTTGCCTGTTGAGTTTCACAACGTTTATCTACCTAAACATGAACTCCCATTGTGATGCTGTATCCAAAGGAGCTAATGGCATCCTGGGATGCCTAAACAATCTTGAGTAGGACTAGAGAGGTTATTTTACCTCTATATTTTGGACTGGAGTGACTGCTGATGGAATACTATTGCCAGTTCTGGTGCCCAGAATTCAAAAAGAATGTTAATAAATTGGAGAGGTTTCAGAGAAGAGCCACAAAAATGATTAAAGGATTATAAAATATGCTTTATAGTGGTAGACTCAGAGGTAAATCTGTTTAGTTTAAGGAAAAATAAGGTTAAGGGGTGGTTTGAATAGGATATAAGTATCTACAAGGGGAGAAAATATTTAATCAGAGAAATGTAGGGCTGGAAGGGACCTTTGGAAATGATCAAGTCCAGCTTCCTACACTGTGGCTGTTCATAATGGGCTCTTCAACCTAACAGAAAAAGGGATAACATGACCCAATGGGTGGAAGTTAAAGCTAGACACATTCAGACTGGAAGTAAGGGGTAATTTTTTAACTGAGACAGTAATTAACCATTGGAACACTTTACCAAAAGTCATAGTGGATTCTCCACCACTTACATTTTTAAATCAAGATTTGGATGGTTTTCCCCCCTATAAAATATGCTCTAGCAATTATTTTGGGGAAGTTCTATAGCCTGTGTTATACAGTAGTTCAGACTAGATAATCACAATGGTCCCTTCAGGCTGTGGAGTCTATGAATCTCTATTGCTCACCTGTTCTATTATGTCATTCAGACTTTAAGCTTTTGAGGCATATATGTTTGTTCAGTGCCTAGTTCAGTGTGGCCCAACCTTACTTTAGCCTTTAAATATTAATGCAATATAGATGTTAAATAATGACTAAGGTCAGTTTGTCCTTCTCAGCATGTACATGGAGCCACTATTGGAGATAGCTTGACTTGGGACTGGCTCAGGGTAGCTGTGTAAATTCCACCCTGTGTGACCCTGACTGCCCATAACCACTTCGTTCCACTGGAACAATGGAACTGTTAACCACAGTGGTGAGGGTTGTGATCATGTGAGGGTGGAGCTTTCTCTGCAGCTAGCCTGTAATTGTGGGACTCCTTCCAGAAAAAAAAAATCAATTGATCACAAATCTTGCTGCCCTCAAAACACAATGTAAAACTTACGTATTTGATGATGTTTCCCTAAATAAATATTTTAAAATAAACCATGTGGTGATGGGGGGAGAGAGAGGAAACCTATTTTAGGGCAGGTGGGGGTGATGATGATATTTACAGGGTGCTTATACCATTGTGAAGTGTGTGTGTGTGAGGCGGGGGGGGGGGTATTTTTGTTAACATATTTTGTTATTTATTCCTGGGAAGTGTGGTGGATGGACTTCTGTTTACTGAGCTGGTTGTGTGCATAGCTGTGTAACTGAAGTGGTGTTGTACGCAGCAGCAACCACTATATTGTTTCAGCTCTGAGGGAGAATGTTAATGCGTCACTGAGCCCTTGTATGTGCATTCTCCCTCTTTCTTGGAGGCTGTATGTTTAGTTTTTTCTTTGTTGTTTTCCTTAATTTACAATAAATCATCTGGACTGAGGAAAATATTTTACTCTGTGTGATAGGGCTGGGGGAGGGGGAAGGGGAAAAGCATCATTTACTTTGGTGAACTTTAGAATTAACATGAAACTGCTCAATTTTCTACTCCAGTTCCTTCTTTCTTATGCCCCAGAGGCACTAAGTTTTTATTTGAAAATGTGCTCTACATTTTTGCTTCTTAAACAAGTCTTTTAATGCCCATCTGCACAATACATCAGGCGTTCAAAGTGACCTGTAAATATGACTTCAACCTTGCCCTCCCTTCTCCCACCTAAGCTAAATATGAGTCAACAGTGTTGCAAAAAAAGGCAAACATCATTCTGGGATGGATTAGAACTTCTCATGTTCTAAGCAAGACATGAGAAGTAATTTATTCTGCTCTATTCCAGTTGAGACCTAATCAGTGTGGAGTATTGTGTCCAGTTATGGGCTCCACATTTCAGGAAAGATGTGGATAAATTGGAGACAGTCCAGAGAAGAGCAACAAAAATTATTAAAGGTCTAGAAAACATAACCTATGACAGAAGGTTGAAAAAATGTGGTTTGTTTAGTTTGGAAAAGAGAAGACAGGGGTGGGGGTCATAACAGTTTTCAAATACATGAAAGATTGTTACAAGGAGGAGGGAGAAAAATTGTTCTCTTTAACCTTTGAAGATAGGAAAGAAGAAATAGGCTTAAATTTGCCACAACGATGGTTTAAGTTGAACATTAGGAAAACTTCCTGTCAGGGTAGTTAAGCACTGGAATAAGTTGCCTATGAAGGTTGTGGAATCTTCATCACTGACGAGTTTTAACAGCAGGTTAGACAAACACCTGTCAGGTATGGTCTAGATAATACTGAGTCCTGTTATGAGTGCAGGGGACTTGTCTAGAAGACCTCAGGAGGTCCCTTCCAATCCTACACTTCTGTGATTCTAGAAGTGAAGGGGGTAGGCAGAGCAAACATAAGAGAAACAAGATTGTGCTGTTACATTGGTTAGCTTTTGCACACATTGGAGGTTTCTAATGGCTTCAAATCTTGATTTAAAAAAAAAAACACATGTAAAATTGGCTATCCCCAACTGCAAGCATAATCTAGTTATCATTACTTAGCTGATTACTTGTAGGTAACAGAAATTAAAACTAAGGAGGGATTTGAAAGAGAGAGTGGTCCTATGGTTAAGACACTGGACTGTGACTCAGGAGACAGTTTATATTTGTGACTGTTCTTGTGGACTATTTGTATGAGCTTGGGCAGGTAATGTAATCTATTTGTTTCCATTTCTTGACAGTAAAAAGAGGATAACCTTGTCCTTGATGATATCCCTCTGAGGATAAATTTATCATTATTCATGAGGTGGTCAGATCGTCCCGCAATGGGCAATACAGTTCTAAAGAGAGATGGTAATGGTCTTATTGGCTGAAATAAAACAAAGCAGATGTATAGCTTAGTGGATAGGGCACTGGTCTGGGGCTGAGGAGACCCAGGTTCTACTTCCACTGACCTGCTGTGGGATGATGGGCAAGTCACTTCAACTCTTTATTTCCCTCTCACCCTTTGTCTACCTTGTCTACTTGAATTGCCAGCTCTTCATGGCCGGGGATTGTTTCTGTGTGTACAGTGACGAGTACAATGAGGTCTGGATGTTGTTTAAGGCCCCTACCATAATAATAATGTGGAGATGTTTAATGCTGAAACAGACCAATGGTCTGTCATTGGTAGGTTGGAGTTGAAGTGTGATGAGACAAGAATGGGTAGGAAGCGTCTGATGGGGACAAAATTTAATGTGGTGGAGAACGGGAAACAATTGCAAGAATTCCCATGAGGGGGTACCATGGTTACAAAATAAGGATAAAAAATGTGATTGGCTTAGACATATGGATCTCTCAGTCCTTAATTGAATTGATAAGTCGGTGATACTTTAACCGTTTTCCTCTTAAGTATTTCTTAACTTAAATGCTTTAAAAAAGGTTTATTTTTTGAAGTGTTAATAAAAATAATTACACTTTTAAGTTAACCAGGTTTTGCATATATGGTGTATCTGATGTCGCCATTCTATCAATTATCCAGTTATCAATAGTTCTCCGTAAAAAACAGAATCAACAAAACTTGCATTTCTAATGTTAAGAAAAATCTGCAGCAAAAAATCCCCAAGCAAAATAACCTGTAACCCCCCCCATAAACATCTTACGAGCCTTTTTCATATATTAGAATGAGACCAACCCCTGCCCCCCCGCAAAAAGCTCAACTTTGAGAGATCATTTAAAAAGTATTTAACATGTTTTAATGGTTTTTTTGTAAATCAAAAACTACTCTTTGTGGACACTTTTTATAAAAAGGCTATGACAGGTACAATTTGAGATTCATAGACTCTATTAGCTTTATTAAGATTGTTGTGAATTATAAAGGTGCTTAGAAGGGGGATAGGCAGGGTGGTCAACCTCGTGATGTGCTAACTTCCTCCCTCCCATCTCTTTTGAAATCCTTAGATGTAAATATTGGAAGTGTTTTATGTTGAGTTAATCTACATAAACAACTAACTTGAGATCAACACCATGATACATTAATTAGACAATATTAGTTTAACTTACTCTTTTTTTCTAGATGGTAAATGAATCATTTGAATAATTCAGACATTTTAAAATTGGCAGGAATAATTTAGCTGATTGGTAAATGAAGCATTATAAGCTTGAACCATTTCATATTAGGTCAATGAGAAGACTCCAGTGGCCACTGGATCAGGTGTTTATCTATAACCTTTTGTATTGTACTTAACAGTTTGCATAGGTTTCCCCTCCCCCCCCCTTTCCTTAGTTTTTTTCCTCCTGCGTATCAAGATGAAAATTTGACCTTTACTCTTGTCATAAATATAAAGGGAAGGGTAAACACCTTTAAAATCCCTCCTGGCCAGAGGAAAAGCCCTTTCACCTGTAAAGGGTTAAGAAGCTAGGATAACCTCGCTGGCACCTGACCACAATGACCAATGAGGAGACATGATATTTTCAAAGCTGGAGGGGGGGGGGAGAAACAAAGGGTCTGTCTGTGTGATGCTTTTGCCGGGGACAGAACAGGAATGGAGTCTTAGAACTTAGTAAGTAATCTAGCTAGATATGCGTTATATTCTGTTTGTTTAAATGGCAGAGAAAATAAGCTGTGCTGAATGGAATGGATATTCCTGTTTTTGTGTCTTTTGGTAACTTAAGGTTTTGCCTAGAGGGATTCTCTGTGTTTTGAATCTAATTACCCTGTAAGGTATTTACCATCCTCATTTTACAGAGGTGATTCTTTTTATAGTTTCTTCTATTAAAATTCTTCTTTTAAGAAACTGAATGCTTTTTCATTGTTCTTAAGATCCAAGGGTTTGTGGTCACCTAAGCAAATTGGTGAGGATTTTTATCAAACCTTCCCCAGGAAGGAGGGAGCAAGGTTTTGGTGAGGATTTTGGGGGGAAAGACGTTTCCAAACGGGCTCTTTCCTAATAAAATAAAACCGGTTAGACGTTTGGTAGTGGTAGCGAAAGTCCAAGGGCAAAAGGTAAAATAGTTTGTACCTTGGGGAAGTTTTAACTTAAATTGGTAAAAGTAAGCTTAGGTTTTCATGCAGGTCCCAACATCTGTACCCTAGAGGTCAGTGTGGGGAAGGAACCTTGACATGGTGGTAGAGCAGTGGGATCAACTTGAAATCATTTTGAGATTTTTTGGACCAGAAGCACAGATTTGAAAAGGAAATATTTTTTTTTCCTTTGGGCTGCTGGAAAGCAGGTTAAACTGAAAGCAGTTATTTTTTTTTTCTCTGCTTTGGGGTCAGAGCAGAGTCCAAAGGGAATTGTCTTTTGTGAGCTGAGCTTTCTCTATGTAAAGGCAGGGTAGTTAACCTCCTGCAGGGAAATTCACAAGTCTTCACAGACCTGAAGTTTTTTTTTTTTGTTTGTTTTTTTTTTTGTTTTTTGTTTTTTTACCTAAGAGCAACTAGAGGGGTTTTCTGCCTATTTGCCTGGAGACAAAGGTGTTAGGGTTTGGGGTTTTTTTTAGGATTTCTTTGTAGGCTGACAATCACTATCAGAGAATATAGGTATCATATAACAGCACAGCAAAATTTTACAAGCCAAGGTGTTTTTTGTTTTCTTTCTAACTCTTGGGTGTAAAGTTAGTTTAAAAACAGAGAGGTTAGGATGACTGACTCCACGGTTCAACAAAAGCTGGAATTAGCCAGATTTGAGGCTGAGGAAAAACAAAAGGAACATGAAAGACGGGTAGAACTCAGACGGATGGAGATGGAGGAGAAGGAAAAAGAGAGGAAGCCCTCACTGGAGATGGAGAAGACAAAGGCTCAGCAGAATATACCAACAAAACCTAGCAATCCTTCTCCAGGTACCACTTCCCATCCCAGAAAGTTCTCCACCTACAAAGCAGGTGATGATACCGAGGCCTTCTTAGAAAACTTCAAAAGGGCCTCCCTTCGGTACAGCATCTCTACAGACCACTACATGGTAGAGCTGAGGCCGCAGCTCAGTAGACCCTTAGCTGAGGTGGCGGCTGAAATGCGTAAGGAACACATGAACCAGTATGAACTGTTCAAAACCAAGGCAAGAGTCAGAATGGGGCTAACCCCTGAGCATTCCCATCAGCGGTTCAGATCCCTAAGGTGGAAACCAGAGACATGCCAGAGACATTACCCGACATGCCTACCACATTGTGAAACATTGGGATGCCTGGATATCAGGAGCAAGTGTTAAATCTCCAGAAGATTTGCCCTTCCTAATGCAAATGGAGTAGTTCCTAGAGGGTGTTCCTGAGGAAATAGAAAGATGCATCCTAAATGGGAAGCCCAAAACTGTAATCTAGGTGGGGGAGATTGGACCCAAATGGGTGGAGGTGGCAGAAAAGAAAAAAACTGGTCGCAGTTGGAGCGGATACCAGAATGGACAACCTCAGACCACCCCCTACTACCGGGGGCTGCCCAAAGCACTAACTACCACCTAAGGAATCCTCCAGACACCATGCTGTCCCACCACACCGTTCTCCAGCAACCCACCTCGCCCCAGTGACCCGTCAGCTGGACGATGTTTTAAATGCAACGAAACGGGGCATGTAAAGGCCAACTACCTCAAGAACCCCGACAGATTAACAGTTCATTGCACCAGAATCACACCAGAAGTCCTCAGGCCCAGATACTCTCAGAGCAGAGGGCAGCTGTGAGTGTAGGCGGGAAGAAGGTCACTGTGTGGAGGGACACCGGAGCACAGGTGTCTGCTATCAATGCTTCCTTAGTGGACCCCAACTTAATCAACCCAGAGGCCCAAGTGCCAATTCAATCCTTCAAGTCAAACTCTTTTGACTTGCCTACAGCCAAGTTGCCTGTCCAGTACGAGGGCTGGTCAGGAACATGGACTTTTGCAGTCTATGATGATTATCCCATCCCCATGCTGTTGGGGGAAGACTTGGCCAGTCATGTGAAGTGGGCTAAGAGGGTGGGAATGGTCACCCGCAGCCAGGCTAAGCAATTTGTCACACCTAGCTCTGTTCCGGAAACTTCTACCAGGACTCGGTCAGAGGTGATGGAACCGGACCCCAGGCCAATGTCTGCAACAGCAGTAGTGGATCCAGTCACAGAGACCCAGACAGAGCCAGTCCCAGAACTGGAATCGGTGGAACAACTAGCACCAGACCCATTGCCAGCACTGAACCCAGTACTTGCAACCCCAACACATCTCAGCTCTTCTAATCGATCCAGGTTTGTTGTAGAAAGAGGACTTTTATACAAGGAAACTCTTTCTGGTGTACACCAGGAAGACTGGCATCCTCAGAAACAGTTGGTAGTTCCAACTAAGTACTGGGTAAAGCTATTAAGCTTAGCCCATGATCATCCTAGTGGCCATGCTGGGGTGAACAGGACCAAAGACAAGTTGGGGGGGTCATTCCACTGGGAGGGAACGGGCAATGATGTTTCTACCTATGTCCGGTCTTGTGAGGTATGCCAAAGAGTGGGAAAACCCCAAGACCAGGTCAAAGCCCCTCTCCAGCCACTCCCCATCATTGAAGTTCCATTTCAGCGAGTAGCTGTGGATATTCTGGGTCCTTTCCGAGAGGAAAACAGTACATACTGACTTTCATGGATTTTGCCACCCGATGGCCGGAAGCAGTAACTCTAAGCAACACTAGGGCTAAAAGTGTGTGCCAGGCACTAGCAGACATTTTTGCCAGGGTAGGTTGGCCCTCTGACATCCTCACAGATGCAGGAACTAATTTCCTGGCAGGAACTATGGAAAGCCTTTGGGGAGTTCATGGGGTGAATCACTTGGTTGCCACTCCTTACCACCATCAAACAAATGGCATGGTGGAGAAGTTTAATGGAACTTTGGTGGCTATGATATGCAAATTTGTAAATGAGCACTCCAATGATTGGGACCTAGTGTTGCAGCAGTTGCTCTTTGCTTACTGAGCTGTACCTCATCCCAGTTTAGGGTTTTCCCCATTTGAACCTGTATATGGCCGCAAGGTTAAGGGGCCATTACAGTTGGTGAAGCAGCAATGGGAGGGATTTACATCTTCTCCAGGAACTAACATTCTGGACTTTCTAACCAACCTCCGAACCTCTTTAGCCCTTGCTAAAGAAAACCTACAGGATGCTCAAAAAGACCCAAAAGCCTGGTATGATAACATGCCAGAGAGCGTTCCTTCAAAGTAGGGGACCAGGTCATGGTCTTAAAGGCTTTGCAGGCCCATAAAATGGAAGCGTCATGAGAAGGGCCATTCACGGTCCAGGACCTGGGAGCTGTTAATTATCTCATAGCATTCCCCACCTCCAACCGAAAGCCTAAGGTATACCACATTAATTCTCTAAATCCCTTTTATTCCAGAGAATTAAAGGTTTGTCAGTTTACAGCCCAGGGAGGAGATGATGCTGAGTGGCCTGAAGATGTCTACTATGAAGGGAAAAGTGCTGGTGGCGTGGAAGAGGTGAACCTCTCCATGACCCTTGGACATATGCAGTGACAGCAGATCCAGGAGCTGTGCACTAAGAGTCCCAACTGTGTCTGTATGGTAAATGTCACTGTCTCTCAGCTCCTTTTATGGTGTAGAAAAATTGTTTGTCTCACATTTTCTTACTCGGTCTCCACTGTAACTGTTTGGACTGTAGACAAGGGCTAGATCTGGCTTCCATTTAAGTCACTGGGAATTCTGACACTGATTTTGTTGTGCATAAGTCTGAGCCCTTCTACAATCAGATTGTCCTCAAATATATGCATGCAGTTCCCATTTAACTTGGTGGGAATTGCACATATGTTTAAGAGTAGAATTGGAACCAAATGGCCAAACTTTCAAATGCATATTACATTTGTATACACACTTGTGTGTGTTGAAATCTGGAATACACATGTGAAAAACAAGTATTTGCATGATCAAATCCTGTGTTTGTCTGAAATAACCCATTTATCAAGGTGTGACATACCAGGGTACAATCCATACTAATAAGCAGCTGTGCCCTGCAACCTTGGGTGCCTCAAAACGCCTTGCTGAAGTAGCTCCCAACTGGGCTGCTCACAAAAACAGCATGAAAGTCACACCGTGTGTGTGTGTTTGTGTGTAAGTGTGTAAGTAACTGCAGGCTGCCACCCTCACTTGGGTTATACTCCGGCTCTCACCAGCCTGGGTTATACTGCAGGGTGACCCCAACACACACCCTGCCCTGATTTACCCCCAGAAATGTATGTCCTGTGCTGCCCAGATCTTTCCTGGAGAGTCCAAATATATTGCCTGTTATTCCTTATTATCTCAAATAGTTATTCATACACATCAATTTAAACACACTGGAATAGATAAAACAGTAAAACAAGTTTATTAACTACAAAGAGAGAGATTTTAAGTGAGTATGAGTAATGAGGCATAAAAGTCAGAAATGTGTACAAGAAAAATAAAGATAAAATATAAGTTTATGCTTAACTTACCAAACTATAGAATAATAGATTCATAGATTTTAAGGTCAGAAGAGACCATTATGATCATCTAGTCTGACCTCCTGCACAACGCAGGCCACAGAATCTCACCCACCAACTCCTGTAACAAACCCCTAACGTATGTCTGAGCTATTGAAGTCCTCAAATTGTGGTTTAAAGACTTCAAGATGCAGAGAATCCTTCAGCAAGTGACCCATGCCTCATGCTGCAGAGGAAGGCGAAAACCCCCCAGGGCCTCTGCCAATTGGCCCTGGGGGAAAATTCCTTCCCGACCCCAAATATGGCGATCAGCTAAACCCTGAGCATATGTGCAAGGCTCACCAGCCAGACACCCAGGAACGAATTCTCTGTAGTAACTCAGATCCCACCCCATCTAACATCCCATCACAGGCCATTGGGCATATCTACCTCTAGTAGTCGAAGATCAATTAATTGCCAAAATTAGGCTATCCCATCATATCATCTCCTCCATAAACTTATCAAGCTTTGTCTTGAAGCCAGATATGTTGTTTGCCTCCACTGTTTCCCTTGGAAGGCTATTCCAGAACTTCACTCCTCTGATGGTTAGAAATCTTCATCTAATTTCAAGTCTAAACTTCCTGATGGCCAATTTATATCCATTTGTTCTTGTTTCCATATTGGTACTGAGCTTAAATAATTCCTCTCCCTCTCCGGTATTTATCCCTCTGATATACTTATAGAGAGCAATCATATCTCCTCTCAGCCTCCTTTTGGTTAGGCTAAACAAGCCAAGCTCTCTGAGTCTCCTTTCATAAGACAGGTTTTCCATTCCTTGGATCATCCTAGTAGCCCTTCTCTGTACGTGTTCCAGTTTGAATTCATCCTTCTTAAACATGGGAGACCAGAACTGCACACAATATTCCAGATGAGGCCTCACAAGTGCCTTGTATAACGGTACTAACACCTCCGTATCTCTACTGGAAATACCTCGTCTGATGCATCCCAGGACCACATTAGCTTTTTTCACGGCCATATCGCATTGGTGGCTTATAGTCATCCTGTGATTAACCAGTATTCCGAGGTCCTTCTCCTCCTCTGTTACTTCCAAGTAATGTGTTCCCAGTTTATAAAAGAAATTCTTGTTATTAATCCCTAAATGCATGACCTTGCACTTTTCACTATTAAATTTCATCCTATTACTATTACTTCAGTTTACAAGGTCATCCAGATCTTCCTGTATGATATCCCAGTCCTTCTCCGTATTGGCAATACCTCTCAGCATTGTGTCATCCACAAACCTTATTAGCACATTCCCACTTTTTGTGCCAA
The DNA here is from genome assembly GCF_965140235.1 of Caretta caretta. NCBI lineage: Eukaryota > Metazoa > Chordata > Testudines > Cheloniidae > Caretta > Caretta caretta. The sequence continues at coordinate 129,245,175 of NC_134207.1, forward strand.
GGTCAGTAATAAAAAGATTGGTCCCCAAACCGATCCCTGAGGAACTCAACTAGTAACCTCCTTCCAGTATGACAGTTCACCTTTCAGCGTGACCCGCTGTAGTCTCCTCTTTAACCAGTTCCTTATCCACCTTTCAGTTTTCATATTGACCCCCATCTTTTCCAATTTAGCTAATAATTCTTCATGTGGAACCGTATCAAATGCCTTACTGAAAGCGAGGTAAATTAGATCTACTGCATTCCCTTTGTCTAAAAAATCTGTTACCTTCTCAAAGAAGATCAGGTTGGTTTGACATGATCTACCTTTTGTAAAGCCATGTTTTGTCCTAATTACCATTGACTTCAATGTCCTTAACTACTTTCTCCTTCAAATTTTTTTCCAAGACCTTGCATACTACAGATGTCAAATTAACAGGCCTGTAGTTACCCAGATCACTTTTTTTTTACCTTTCTTAAAAATAGGAACTATGTTAGCAATTCTCCAGTCATACAGTATAACCCCTGAGTTTACAGATTCATTAAAAATTCTTGCTAACGGGCTTGCAATTTCATGTGCCAGTTCCTTTAATATTCTTGGATGAAGATTATCTGGGCCCCCCGATTTAGTCCCATTAAGCTGTTCGAGTTTGGCTTCTACCTCAGATATGGTAATATCTACCTCCATATCCTCATTCCCATTTGTCATCTTACCATTATCCCTAAGCTCCTCATTAGCCTCATTAAAGAATGAGGCAAAGTATTTGTTTAGATATTGGGCCATGCCTAGATTATCCTTAACCTCCACTCCATCCTCAGTGTTAAGCGGTCCCACCTCTTCTTTCTTTGTTTTCTTCTTATTTATATGGCTATAGAACATTTTGCTATTGCTTTTAATTCCCTTTGCAAGGTCCAACTCTACATGGCTTTTGGCCTTTCTCATTTTATCCCTACATGTTCTGACCTTAGTAAGGTAGCTTTCCTTGCTAGTCCCTCCCATCTTCCACTCCTTGTAGGCTTTCTGCTTTTTCTTAATCACCTCCCAGGGATGGTTGCTCATCCAGCTTGGTCTACAACTCCTGCCAATTAATGTTTTCCCTTTTCTTGGGATGCAGGCTTCTGATAGTTTCTGCAACTTTGATTGAAGTAATTCCAGGCCTCCTCTGCCTTTAGATCCACTGTATCAGATTCAGGCAGTTTCTTACCTCATGCTTTCAGCAGTATTACTGACCAAACTGTGTAGGTTAGGAACCCTCCCCCAGAGTCAAGTGAATGCTTCCTTTGTTGGTTCAAGTGCAGTGAACACTCACCAGGCTGTTGTGAGAAGATCCAAATGCTGAATCCCACATGCCCTTCATGTGCGGGAGCTGCACAGAGTTCAGACACTGTTCCTGGCCTTGATCATTTTGGGACATACGCTTGCACTCAACCCAGATTGCCATAAAAGGGGTGAACTCTCTGGTTTACAGTTTACCTCTTCAGGGGCATGGAGTGGTGAATGTCAGTAGAAACATAGACTTTACTAAGGATTATAAAACACCACTGCTCTTCAGCTAACAGGATAAAGAGATATACAGATCTCAACAAAATAATAAACACACCTGTATCAATTTCTCCTGTCTGTTTCTTCACCACTCTAGAGAGGTTTTTGTATTGAGCTGAGCCTTCTGAGATGTCCAGGATCCTTCCCCAGCAGCTCATGACTTCTCTTCTGAAACACAGAGCCTACCACGGGTTGTGGGTATAATAGGCTAGGGGAGGCTCTGCTGCCCAACACCTGCTTGCAGGTTTGGCGGGGGAAGCTTTTGCTTTATTAGGCCCCATGCAGGTTTCAGGATGGCTGAGGATGTAGTATGTGCTATTCAGCTTTTTGGGTTCATCAGTCATATCACCAGGGAGATGACTGATGAACCCAGGAAGCTGAACAGCACATAGCACTTCCTCAGCCACCCCAGAAACTGCATGGGGCATATCAAAAGCTCAGGTTCTGCTTTGGGAAGAGATGCTTTTCCTGCGGTGCAGCTTGGGGTCTGGGGAGGGAAGGGGAGAGGAGGTATGGTGCAGCTGGCCCAGGGCTCCTCTGGCCATGGGGGCTCGGTGCTCCGTCCAGCCTGGGGATCCTCCGACTGAAGGGCGGGGATGCTCAAGGTTCCTCCGGACATGGGGGGTTTCGGAGCTCTGACTGTGGAGGGGGAGTGGGGGTGTTGCAGACAGAAGCCGCAGAGCTGGGGGCTAGCCTCCTCAAAGGGAGGCTCCACCATCCACCCATGGCAGCCTACTTCTAATCCAGCTAGCCTCCTGTGATCATACTTGGTTTGCAGTTAACAGAAGCCCCCCCACTACTAAATCATGCCTTTTTTTCCCTCTTCCCCTTTCCTGACAAAAGCTTTCGCCTCTTGTCTCTACAGTTTATATTTCCCCCGTACCAACAGCTAGTTCTTTCATTCTGTTGCTGGTGGTTCTCCACTCCCATTTGATCCACCCCTTGCAGACAAACTGGAGGAAATAGCTTCTCCCAGCTTCAGTAAATCTCCTTATCATATCAACGGTTCAGTCATATACAGTTGTTAAGGTTAATGACACTCTATTGTCCCTTGTCTGGTAGATGCATATTTCAGCCACTGTCAACAAGTGTTGGATTCCATGTCTACATAGAGGTGATTCCTGATACCGCAATTTTATAATGACAACTTCATAACGTGTGGCTCTAAAGAACTTTTCCAAGTATTTCCTGCACCAGTCCCACGAGGAGCGTGAGCATGTTGAAAAACTCATGAAGCTACAGAACCAAAGGGGCAGTCACATCTTTTTGCAGGACATCAAGAAACCAGACTTTGATGATTGGGAGAATGGGTTGACAGCAATGGAGTGTGCCTTGCACCTGGAAAAGAATGTGAACCAGTTACTCCTTGATCTGCACAAGCTGGCAACTGACAAGAATGACCCTCATTTGTGTGACTTGAATTCATAAGTTCTACAGCCAGATTTCCCAAATTGTCACAAACTACTAGTATTATTACCCCAAAAAGTCCCAACTGGAAGTCTGTGTATCTTATGTAGATGCTAAACTATAAACCAAAACATGCAGCAATGGAAATGATAGAAAGGATCCAGCACTTGCTCCTGTATATACAGCAACAACATCTTTGTCTACCTGCACGTATGAAGCATTTTACATGACTGAATAAGGTCTGGTAGCTGTTACAGTAGTTGTCGGAACCAGGAATTTGGATTCCTGATTTACATGTGATTAAAATATCAATCTCAACCCTGCTTAACGGTAGACTTCTTGTATTTGATCTTAGTTGTTAAAGGTAGGAGAAAGGGATGATTTACTGAATGTCCAAATACACACGAATGTAGCATCTTGAGATTCATGTAAACACACTGGGTGATCTCTTTTGAAAATGGCTCATTCAGCGTGTAATTGTACATTCATAAAAAAAATGCTGTGGCCTCAAAATTACATCAGGACCTCAACATATCACACTCTGCATTCACCAGCTGCACCTGTCCCAGCCATCCTAGTTGTGTAGAACCCATCCTGAAATCTGATCTGCTGGACAGAAATTCCAATCACACATAACAGTGCCATTTAAATTCACACAACATAAAATGTCTGCCAGTTATCCTGTTGAACTGTTCCTATATCCATTTAAATTCTGGATGAGTTTTGTAAGTGATGCTAAATAAAGAATTCCATGTTGAGTTTCTCCTCTCTCCCTCCCCCCAGAATTTAATAATAATAATGCTTTGCCCCCATCATGAATGTATCCCTATACAGTGTTTTAAGATGCAAGGCCAAATCCTGAGTTTCTTACTCAGCTTTTACTCAGTCCTTAGTCTGGAAAACTCCCATTGCAGTCATCGAAAGGTCAGTGCCACATTGCCTCCTCCTGTGGAAGAACTCTCAAAAGAGGTCTAAGAGAAGGAAGGAGGAGGTTTTCCTAATAGCATTGGTTGGATGGGAGGTGGATTTTGGTCTTAGCATTCCCCATGGCTCTTGGATATCTGTGGGGGAGGAGCTCCCCTTTATTTGGAGCCAGGAGACAGTTTACAAGACAGTTCCTTGCCCTGCTGATACCTCTTCTCTGGCAGCCTGGCTCCTGTTGGAGTTGTTCTGACATTGGCTGGTTCTCTGGACTGGAGCCAGAGTGTGGTAACATGGCTCTGAGTGTATAACTTTACACACATACAAATCCTGCCACATAGCAGGGGATATGGTCACAGAAGTAGGTCCTCCCTTTCTTCACCCTCTTCCAACCTCAGAAATCTGTGGATTTCACCACATGAGCCTCTTGGGGACAAGGTGGCGGTGTGCCACTCCTCATAATCTCTTCAATTTTGAAAGGAAGAGATCTATGTTTGTAATGTTTTTTCTGCACATGGACACCTGGATATAATCTAGGCCTCAATAAAGAATTCAAGATGTGTCCAATCCATACTCAGTTTTTCTCCTTATGGTGTAAATACAACTGTGTAAACAAATTTAAAGTGAAGCAGTTCTCTATTTAATTTTCACCAATTTTTAATTTTGCTGGTGGGAAAAATACCATGGTTTCCTATCTGCTTTGTGCTTCCCTGAACTCTGAAAAAGTCATCCATGGTATTATTTAGATTGAAAAGTATGCTTAATTTTATTTCTTTTGCTGCAAAAATGCAGCCTCTCTCAAATCTGAGCAATTGAACTGAAGCTAGTTTGCTGTTGCTTGTATCACATGAGCCATCATATTTGCCAAATGCAGAAATAAAAAATGTATTTGGAAGAACACAGATTAAATTTATCAAAGTAGCTGGACTCCCTCATTTATTTAGTTATTGCTCTGCAATTGCATATGCATGTACATGCTTATTTAAGTTCAATGGGATGGCAATACACCACTTGTCATCCCTTCAGGAAGAGACACATTCACAGCACTGTTTGTTCATTACACTAGAATTTACAACTCTTCCAGCTAAATCACACTTCTGATTAAATCCAACCTATGAAAAATGCCACACTGACACCTAAAATGGGGATAAGTTATTTACGTGAGAAGGGGATCACACAACAGGTTGTAGGAATTGGTTGTCCTATTTCAAATGCAGATTGGAGCTGCAAATCTACTATTTGGTCTGCTTCCTATAATCACTTACAAAAATGTTAAAGCCAACATTAGCAAGAAAACAATAAACATGTTGTCCAAGGGGGGACGGGCTGGGGGTGGTGGTGGAATAGTGATGAACACCAGAAATAGTCTGAGCAGTGCAGAGAGAAGAACAATTTCAGTGCAGCTTAAGTGCCATTAAAATAAATGTCCTCTTTTTTTAACATCTAACTATCAAAAGGAAGGCATACCATCAACAGGCTCATGTCCTGTTGCAGCTATATTAATCAAGCATTTGCTTTTAATTTATTGCATTTCTCTTGTCCATTATATTACCATTAAGACAGGGGTTTGACAGGCTGTTGCTTATGCTCTGTCATGATTTGTCCATAAGGTTTTGTGAATAACATTTTTTTTAATCATTGCAGAAATTCTTGACAAATCTACTTTTACAATAGAATTGGTTTATTGCTATCCTGCCTGGTTGTTCCATTTTATTTATGTATGGTCTTCTAGAAAGACATAAATGCATTGCATCTCAATCCCACATTTCATTTATAGCATAGCAGAGAGTGTCTGCAAGGCAACTATAGATAATTTCAAGTCTTTATGATGCCCATATTTGTTTATAGCATCAGAACAGTAAAGACTAGGGAAAAAAGGACATGAAGAGAAGAGATTTGTGCATGGCAGACCTTGTACTGTACATTCAGGAGTAATGACAATGGGTGAAATAGGGTATACAGAATTCCTTGCAGACACATTTCTGCTTTTTCATGAAAGCGGCTTATGAGTTTTTAACTATAGGAGAAAAGGACACATAGGGATGGATTAAGATAGGGTGTTGAATTCATGGATCTGAGAAACATGCACCTCTAATAAACAATGGCCACATAAACACCACCCTATACCGGAAACCTACTGACCGCTATTCCTACCTGCATGCCTCCAGCTTTCACCCTGACCACACCACACGATCCATCGTCTACAGCCAAGCTCTGCGATACAACCGCATTTGCTCCAACCCCTCAGACAGAGACAAACACTTACAAGATCTCTGTCAAGCTTTCTAACAACTACAATACCCACCTGCAGAAGTAAAGAAACAGATTGATAGAGCCAGAAGAGTTCCCAGAAGTTACCTACTACAGGACAGGCCTAACAAAGAAAATAACAGAACGCCACTAGCCGTCACCTTCAGCCCCCAACTAAAACCCCTCCAACGCATTATTAAGGATCTACAACCTATCCTAAAGGATGACCCTACACTCTCACAAGTCTTGGGAGACAGGCCAGTCCTTGCCTACAGACAGCCCCGCAACCTGAAGCAAATACTCACCAACAACCACATACCACACAACAGAACCACTAACCCAGGAACTTATCCTTGCAACAAAGCCTGTTGCCAATTGTGCCCACATATCTATTCAGGGGACACCATCACAGGGCCTAATAACATCAGCCACACTATCAGAGGCTCGTTCACCTGCACATCCACCAATGTGATATATGCCATCATGTGCCAGCAATGCCCCTCTGCCATGTACATTGGTCAAACTGGACAGTCTCTACGTAAAAGAATAAATGGACACAAATCAGATGTCAAGTATTATAACATTCATAAACCAGTCGGAGAACACTTCAATCTCTCTGGTCACGCAATCACAGACATGAAGGTCGCTATCTTAAAACAAAAAAACTTCAAATCCAGACTCCAGCGAGAAACTGCTGAATTGGAATTCATTTGCAAATTGGATACTATTAATTTAGGCTTAAATAGAGACTGGGAGTGGCTAAGTCATTATGCAAGGTAGCCTGTTTCCTCTTGTTTTTTCCTACCCCTCCCCCCCCAGATGTTCTGGTTTAACTTGGATTTAAACTTGGAGAGTGGTCAGTTTAGATGAGCTATTACCAGCAGGAGAGTGAGTTTGTGTGTGTATGGGGATGGGGGGGATGTGAGAAAACCTGGATTTGTGCAGGAAATAGCCCGACTTGATTATGTAAAGAGTTGTCACTTTGGATGGGCTAGCACCAGCAGGAGAGTGAATTTGTGTGGGGGGGTGGAGGGTGAGAAAACCTGGATTTGTGCTGGAGATGGCCCACCTGATGATCACTTTAGATAAGCTATTACCAGCAGGACAGTGGGGTGGGAGGAGGTATTGTTTCATATTCTCTGTGTATATATAAAGTCTGCTGCAGTTTCCATGGTATGCATCTGATGAAGTGAGCTGTAGCTCACGAAAGCTCATGCTCAAATAAATTGGTTAGTCTCTAAGGTGCCACAAGTACTCCTTTTCTTTATGCACCTCTAAGTATACTACCAAGAGTATAAAGATTAACAATAATTTCCACATCTCAAGGACGATTTTAACCAGAGGGTGTTACCAGAGGGTGTTTAACCAGATACTGGGAAACTTTCATGGGAGAGTGCATCAGCCACTTTGTTAGAAGCTCCTGAGATGTGTTGGATGTCAAAATCAAAATCTTGGAGAGCTAACCTCCACCGAATAAGTTTTTTGTTATTTCCCCTGGCAGTATGAAGCCACTGTAGCGCAGCATGGTCGGTTTGCAGGTGGAAACACGGTCCCCAAATGTATGGACGTAGCTTTTCCAAAGCATAGACAATGGCATAACATTCTTTTTCACTGACTGACCAGTTGCTTTCCCTCTCAGACAGCTTCTTGCTGAGAAACACTACAGGGTGGAATTCTTGATCCGGTCCTTTCTGCATTGAAACTGTTCCCACAACATGCTTGGACGCATCTGTGGTTACTAGGAACGGTTTGTCAAACTCTGGAGCCCTTAGCACAGGGTCAGACATGAGTGTCGCTTTAAGCTGGTTAAAGGCCTTCTGACACTCTTCAATCCACTGAACTATATTTGGCTGTTTCTTTTTGATTAGGTCTGTCGGTGGGGCAGCGATTTGGCTGTATTGTGGTACAAATTGCCTGTAATATCCGGCCAAGCCTAAGAAATATTGGACCTGTTTCTTTGACTTTGGGACAGACCACTTTTGGATAGCATCCACTTTGGCCTGTAGGGGGTTGATAGTTTCTTGACCCACCTGGTGTCCAAGGTAAGTCTCTCTGTTTAGGCCTATTTGACACTTCTTAGCCTTAACAGTTAGTCCTGCCTCCCTTATGCGCTTGAAGACTTTTTGTAGATGTTCCAGGTGTTCTGCCCAGGAATCCGAAAATATGGCCACATCATCAAGGTAGGCGACTGCATAGTCTCCCAATCCTGCTAGGAGACCATCTACAAGTCTTTGGAAGGTGGCGGGTGCATTCCGCAGCCCGAAAGGGAGGAACTACCAACTGTCTCTGAGGATGCCAGTCTTCCTGGTGTCCACCAGAAAGAGTTTCCTTGTATAAAAGTCCTCGTTCTACAATAAACCTGGATCGATTAAAAGAGCTGAGAGGTGGTTGGTTGCTCCTTGCCACCGTCCAAGCTCTTTGGAGGCTTTCATCTGCTTCCTGTTCGGTCTGGAACTGTTTTCTTGAGGCTGGAGACATCAGTTCCTCATTGGATTGTGGATCTGGGCTTGGTCCCTCTGGAAGCGAGGCAGGTGATGGGGCTGTTTCCATTGACTGTGAACCGCTCTCTGCTGGTGCACTATGTTGGGGTTCAGGCTCCGGCTGTGCCTCTTGTGTAGGGTTTTCTGCTGCTGCCAGTGCAGGTTCGGTGGGACCCGCTGGTGTTGGGGTTTCAAGTACTGGATTTAGTGCTGGCAATGGTTCTGGTGCCGATTGTTCCGTTGGTTCCGGTTCTGAAACTGGCTCTGTCTGGGTCTCTGTGACTGGATCAACTACTGCTGTTGCAGACGTTGGCCTGGGGTCCTGTTCCATCACCTCTGACCGGGTCCTGGTAGAAGTTTCCGGAACAGAGCTAGGTGTGACAACTTGCTTAGCCTGGCTGCGGGTGACCATTCCCACCCTCTTGGCTGACTTCACACGAATGACCAAGACTTCCCCCAACAGCATGGGGATGGGATAATCATCATAGACTGCAAAAGTCCACATTCCTGACCAGCCCTTGTACTGGACAGGCAACTTGGCTGTAGGCAAGTCAAAAGAGTTTGACTTGAAGGATTGAATCGGCACTTGGGCCTCTGGGTTGATTAAGCTGGGGTCCACTAAGGAAGCATTGATAGCAGACGCCTGTGCTCCGGTGTCCCTCCATGTGGTGACCTTCTTCCCGCCCACACTCACAGTTTCCCTCCGCTCTGAGGGTATCTGGGCCTGAGGACTTCTGGTGTGATTCCGGTGCAATGAACTGTAATCTGTTGGGGTTCTTGGGGCAGTTGGCCTTTACATGCCCCGTCTCATTGCATTTAAAACATCGTCCAGCTGATGGGTCACTGGGCCAGGTGGATTGCTGGAGGATGGTGTGGCCGGATGATAAGGTGTTTGGAGTGTTCCTTGGGGTGTAGTTGGGGCCTTGGGATGCCCCCGGTAGTAGGGTGTGGTCTGAGGTTGTCCCTTCTGGTATCCGCTCCAACTGTGACCAGGGTTTTTTTTCTATCTCCTCCCTCTGCCCACTTTGTTCCGGTTTGCCCCACCTCTCTGGCGATCTGGGACTGCTCATATCGATCAGCATAAGAAACAAGACTTTCTGCTGAGTCCATTTTCTTATCCCATGAACACTGTTTTATTTCCTCCTTGCACATATTCAGGAATTGCTCCTGAGCCATCAAATCACACATTCCTTCAAAGTTAGTTACACCCCTTTTTTGGACTCATTTATCTAACAGATCCTTTATCTGGTTTAGATAAGCCACATTACTTAGTCCAGGTCCTCTCTTAAGGCCTCTAAATTTCACTCTGTAAATTTAAGGTGTATCTTGAAATTGCTTTAAAGCCAAATTCTTGAATTTATTATAGTTAGAAGCCTCATCAATAGGCATCTTATTGAATAACTCCAGAGCTCTTCCAGTCAATTTTGCGACCAATGTGATCATCTTGTGAGCTTCAGGAATTTTATGGAGTGTGCGCAGCCTCTCAAAGGTGAGAAAATATTCAGCAATATCACTGGATTCATCATACTGTGGACATAGTGGCTCCTATTTGTGGATTGTTGAATAAGGATTGTTAGGGTTATCCGGCATATTCTGCTGAGCCTTTGTTTTCTCCATCTCCAGTGCATGATTCCATTCTTTATCCTTTGCCTCCATTTCTCTCCTGTGGACAGCCTCTTTGGCTTTTTATGCCTTGGGTTCTGTCATCTTAGCCTCTCTGTTTTTAACTAACTTTATACTTGAGAGTTAAAAAAACCCAAAAAACTGGCTTGTAAAATTTTTGTGCTCTAATGTGATACCTATGTTCTCTGATAGCTATTCTCAGCCTACAGAAACATCCTTTGTCTCTAGGTAAATAGACAGAAAAACCCTCTAGTTGCTCTTAGCTAAAAAAAAAAAAAAAAAAAAAACCCTTCAAGTCTGTGAAAAACTTCTGAATTTCCCTGCAGGAGGTTAACTACTGTGCCTTGAGGTAGAGAAAACTCCAGCTCAAAAAAGACAAATCCCTTTTTTATGCTTGCTGCTCTGGCCCCCAGACAGAGACAGAAAAACTCTAATTGCTTTCAGCTTAAAACCTGCTTCTAAGCAGCCCAAAGGGAAAAAGAAAATGTCCTTTTAAAATCCTTTTGTGGTTTTGCTTCAAAATAATCTCAAAAAAAAATCTCAAAATTATCCCACTGCTCTGCCACCACGTCAAGTTTCCTTCCCCACTCTGAACTCTAGGGTACAGATGTGGGGACCTGCATAAAAGACCCCCTAAGCTTATTCTTACCAGCTTAGGTTGAAAACTTCCTCCAGGTACAAACTTTTTGCCTTGTCCTTGAACCCTGTGCTGCCACCACCAAGCATGTTAAAAAAAGAACATGGAAACGTCTCCACTTGGAAACATTTCCCCCCCCAAAATATCCCCCCAAGCCCTACACCCCCTTTCCTGGGGAAGGCTTGATAAAAATCCTCACTAATTTGCATAGGTGAACACAGACCCAAACCCTTGGATCTTAAGAACAATGAAAAAGCAATCAGGAGCTTAAAAAAAGAATTTTAATTACAGAAAAAGTAAAAGGATCACCTCTGTAAAATCAGGGTGGTAACTACCTTACAGGGTAATCAGATTCAAAACATAAAGAATCCCTCTAGGCAAAACCTTAAGTTACAAAAAACTTAAGTTACAAAAAAAAAAAAACAGGAATATACATTCCATTCAGCACAGCTTATTTACCAGCCGTTTAAACAAAGGAAATCTAACGCATTTCTAGCTAGATTACTTACTAACAAGTTCTAATACTCCATTCCTGTTCTGTTCCCAGCAAAAGCATCACACACCCAGACAGACCCTTTGTTCTCCCCCATCCAGCTTTGAAAGTGTCTCATCTCCTCATTGGTCATTTTGGTCAGGTGCCAGCGAGGTTATCTTAGCTTCTTAACCCTTTACAGGTGAAAGGGTTTTACCTCTGGCCAGGAGGGATTTTATAGTTCTGTATATAGAAAGGTGGTTACCCTTCCCTTTATGTTTATGACACTCCCACTGCATGTATTCTGAAAGATGCTGCACACTATTCAAACCCTGCTCTGAAGATAGTTATTAATTTCCTGATGGGCTCATCACTATATTATCCTAATTCTGCACAAATATTAATGAATTTATTTTCATAACTCCCTGTGAGGTGAGGGGCTGATATTATCCCATTTTAGAGATGGGAAAGTGAGGCAGAATGAGCTTAAGATCAGAAGTATCCATTTGTTTTGAGAACCTAAATTGAGAGAATGAAGACCTGATTTTGAGAATACTTAGAATTCTTTAGCACTGTAGGAATTCAAAGCACAGCTCACATTGACTTGAGTTGCAGCTGTGAGTTCTCAGCACTTCAAGTCAGACCATAGAAAATGAACAACAAACAATTAGTGACCATGTGTAAAAAGTTTGGGTTGAGTGACTTGCCTAATATTACACTGTGGAAGAGGCAAGGATAGAATACAATTCTATCCAACTGCCTTAACTGTGAGACTATCCTTTCTTTTTCTGTAATGAATGAGGCAGGTGTCCCATAGACAACCAGTTTCCTTCATTAAACAACCCTGATTCATCCTTAGAGAAGGTCCACACTGCACTGACTGAGGCAGGGTTCCTTTGGGGAAAAAAACAGTATGTGATCATGTAATTAACGATTATATCATAATTATAAACACAAGGGAACTGAGTTAAAGTAGCACAGGTCACCTTAATTTTGCCATTTCCTAATTTTTCAGAGCTTAACTTTGCAACCTGAATGTTCTTTTAAATCAGTGTTTGGTGTGTCATTGTCTAGGTTTTTAAGAAGCAATCTGATAAAACAGACATTTTCCATCATGTGACATCTCATACACACACATTTGGTTCATCAGCTGGGTTGGAACTTTTAGATACACTGCAAAGACTTGTTCCATATGAGATAACAGACTAACTGATGGAGTTAGGAGGCTGTTGTCCTCTACATGGACCAGCACTAGACGAGGATCATCACTTTGCAAGTGAGTATCATAGATATTTGCTGACAGGAGAGGAAGGGTGTGACTCAGGAATCTAATCTTTGTTCCATTCCACACTCTGAAAGGGGAAGATGTCTAGTGGGCACAGACTTTTCTGCTCATTCTCCACAAGCATCACCCTTTCTGCCCACTCTGCTCCCACTTGACATAATTCCAGTCCTGTCTCTTCCTCTTGTCTGGTTCCTCATCCCAGTCTTGTTCTCATCTGTCCAGCCTCCACACTTCAAGCCTCTCATCCCAGTCCCAGGTTTTTTGCTCAGCTAGACTCTTCCCTTCCCATCTCTTCATCTGATGTGTCTCTCCCCCCCAACCTGGCTTCAAGTTTCACTACCCCCCATGTTCCCTATACCCAATGGTGCCCAGCTTCTCACCTGATGTGTGTCCCCCTGACTCCTTTTCCAGTCCCTTTGCCCAACAAGAGCCTGTTCTCCCCTCACATTATGCTTCTTGTCATATCTCCTTCCCTCCTCACCTCCTTCCCTCTGCCAAAATGGATCCCAGCCCCAGTGTCACCCCAGCTTTTCATTTGACCTCAGTCCCCCACTGATCCCCTGGCTCCCAATCTCCAATCAGTTGCAGTCCCACTCCCCACTTCTAGATTCCAGATCAAGCCCCAGACAGTCTGTTTCCCCTCACCCAAATTCCCAATTCTAGTTTCCCTCTGACTCTATGCTCCAATCTACTGACCTCTGGTCCCTAATGCTTAAAGTGGTGTGGGGAAAAAGTGAGGGGTATCTTTAACCCCACATCTGCCCATCTCCCTGCACAACAATTTTGCCCCAACTCCCAAATCACTCCTGTCCCCATATCAGTTTTGCCATCCTTTCCCCCCTGCCCAGTCTCACCTCTGCTCCTCCTACAGCTCTTTGGGGTTCATTAACCCTCTCTACCAGGCATGGAGGGAGGGCTTGCAGAATTCCCTCCTCCCCTTCTTCCAGGCAGGTTGTTGTATGGATCAGGTAGGAGCAAAAAAGGCATCCTGTTGCTCACAGGAGGAGGAAGGGAGGAGAGAGGGGAGCTGTCCTGAGCTGCTGGGCTCTTTTTGCTCCCTTGCCTTCTGTGAGAAAGGCATTGGGTTGATGAGGGGGAGTGGGGAGAGGTCCACCTGCCTGGTTGGCTGCTCTAACCCAGGAGATAGGCAAGTTGGAAATAAAAGCTAATCAGAAGGAATCTTTCCTTCAGGTTGTACTAAAAATGTGTGCCCCTCAATGACCTAGCTTGCTCCTTTAAAGCTTGTTCCCCATCCTCTGCAGATACGTTTTTTGTCCCCTCTGCATTTGAGTCATGCCACTTTCTCCTTCAAGCTTCCTGGGCCTTACGGGGGTGTGGGGGTGGGGATGATTCAGAGGACAGGGAGAGGCAGATTCCCTACACTCAGTTCAAGTGCCCTGAACTGGACTGAGCGTGGCCTATACCATCCTAGAGCTGCAGTTGCACAGTAAGTCTTGCTCAGTCCTGGGCAGCAGCATGCTCAGTGCAGATGGAATCTTTGGGAAATGTAGCTGCTAACTCTAAGAAGTCTCTGTTGCATGTATACAAACTGCAGTTTTTCCAAAGTCTTACATAACTTGGCCAAATTTGGATGGATTTTCATGGGGCTAGCAAAAAACACACTCCTGACACACACATTCCAAAGCATTGAGGTATTTAAAGCTTTTTCAAAGAAAAGGTCTCCCAAATATTTTAACATAGGCAAAAAAAAAAAGTGTATTTTCCCTAGCCTCCTTCTCAGAAACAACTAACCTGTTTTGGCTGAAACTTACTAAAATAATTCAGCTTGAGGCACACAACCAGCAAGGAAATCTTCAACCCAAATGGTTAATGTTTGGCAAAGTTATAAGCTATTGAAAATGGGCTTATAATGGGAAGTCAGGCAACCTTAAAATAGGAAGTGATATCAGTCCTGCCTATAATAGTACTCCCTCTCACACACGGAATATAATGGTAGATATTAGAAAGTAAATATTTTATCAGTATTTTCTTGGATTCGTGAGAGTAAATAACTGCTGTATTTTAGATACCACTGTGTTGTCACTGTGGGTGAATGTTGACTTTTTAATGGTGACCACTCCATGAGAAACAGAAGCTAGAAACCTATTAGAGGTTCTCTGCGCTTGATTGTTAATTCAGATTAAGGTAGAATGTGAATTTAGAGTTGATAGCTATTTGTGAATAACTCCATGTGTGGACATTCTTATTCCAGAATAAGAAAGCCTTGTTCCAGTTTAATTTACTCCACTTTAATTAAGATTAAATTTGGATTAATGTAAACTGGAACAAGGTAACTCTTATTATGGAATAAGAATGTCCTTTAAATCATCTTGTCCTCCCTGCCTCTGTGTGTGTGTGTGTGTAAGAGTGACTGTGTATATATATGTGTGTTTTTATGTATATATAAACATCTATATCTATATATATATAGATTTGTTTATACACAGTCATTTTATTTCATTTCATAATGACTGCAAAATTAATAACAAAGACAAAATGTAAAAATAAGAGGAAAAATTACTATCAACAATTTGTAACATAAGAATCTGTCGGACCATAATCAGAACAGCTATTCAGGTTTCCAAAGCTATTTCACAGCAAAATATTTTAAAAAAATTGTTATAACTTCCTGCAATGTAGCTGTCACTTTAAGAGGCTGTTCAGCTTGGTATTACAGGGGCCACCCCTGGACATGTTGCTTTTAGGAAGCAGAAGCACAGACAGTCCAGCTGGAAAAGGCAATTGTAAACACCACATTCAACTCAGTCTGGGGCAGAAACCATCAAACAAAAGGGAATTTTATATTTCTTGTCTCATATGAATACTGGAAGTCAGTAAAGATGTCACAGAATTGTTGCAAGACAGATTGGTGTGAAGTGTGGACCTCTCTCCCCATGTTGGAGAGAATAAGGAAATCAGATTTATTAATTCCATACTCTAGTCACTCTTTGAGAAAGAGTGAATGACTGAGAATCAAATTCTATGTAAAGCAGAAACAGAAGCAAGATCATTATTTGTCATATTGAGCTAGCTTTGGGAAAAGAAAGAAAGCAAATATAAAGAAACTGATTTTAAAATGTTATGCATTGTGTTATATCCTGGAAAGAGAGAGAGAGAGAGAGAGAGAGAGTTTCTGTGTCACATTGTTTTATTCCTTCATGTCAATAAATTTTACTATTTTACTTGTGATTGAACTTAGGACAGGAATTCTCAAACTCTATGCATTGCATGGGCCACATCAATGGACTGTTTCCCCTCCCGTTGGTGACTGCACAGATCACCTCCTCTCCCTTAAGTGATCCCATTATATCCGTTTGGCAACTGTAGCAATTGCTTACATGGAAAAGAGAAAGTACGTACTTTAGTTCTTGATGCCTTTTTTAATGCAATTCAGCAGCTGGAAATGGGAAAGAGAGAACACAATGTGGCCTGTCAGCACTCGTGGACCACCGTCAACTGCTCTGCAGACCTGCCCTGGTCCATGGCTCACATTTTAAGACCTGCTGACTTAAGCAATGAGGCTTGTATTGCTTTCTATGAAGAGACTACTCTGTAGTGTAATACAATTCACTGCTAGTACATCTTTGTTGATATTATCGGTCTCTCTCTCTCACATTGTGCTGCATCCTATATCTGATACATCTTAACTTTTGGGGAAGGGTTTATGCCTTTTTTACAACCAGAAAAATTCTCTCTTGGCACTGTTTGGATGGAGCAATACTGACATCCACTGACGTAATCTTAGGTGGATATTTGCTGTATCTCTCCTAGCCAATGTTACACAATCCTCTACTATGACACAGAGAAAGGATTGGGATTAATATGATCGAAGGAGGGATTGTGCTGAGTCCAATTTGTTGTATTAGGAAGTATCAACTGTTACAGATTAAAGCTGTGAAAAGGATTACAGCAGCAAAATGGGAAGCTACACTGTTGTGAGCCAAATAACAATATGCTAAACACAAGTGATGCAAATATCGACTTGAAGAAAATATAAGGTTGGGGAGAATGAATAGCAGCTCTGTACCATCTTCTCAGATGAGGTTTAGAAACATTTTGGTATCTTACATAATGTAAACCTGCACAGTTTTGTACACATTATAACACTGATGGAGCAGAAACAGATTTGTTTTGTTTTCTTTTTTAACCAATGGGGTAGGCAGTTCAGTGAAAACAATAACAATTAATAACTCTCTGGTTGCATCTCAGACCTAGTTGTAATTTAACTTGGTATCTTGTTTATATATTTAGTTACTATTCAGTGGCTTGCCACTGTGAATACTGCAGGATCACTGATGATAAAGGAAAAGTAAATATATCTAATTAAGAAAGAATGCTTACAAGAAGTGGTCACGTGTTTACTGTTTATCACTGCAAAAAGAGTAGATTAGGCTAATTACCTTGGACTTCAGACACAGAGAGCCTTCTATCAGGAGGGGGAGGGGGAAGCTTCAGCAAAAAAGCTTTCCTTTCTCTGTACCTCCCACTGCATTCACTTGCAAATCACTGTGTGCTTGGGAAAGCCTGTGCTTTCCCAGTCTCTAACCTTCCCATGGCAAGTGCTGTGGTTCAATCAGAAGAACCTCTCTCTCTCTCTCCCTCCCTCTCTGTGAGGGAGTGATTTTTTATTATTATTATTTTCTTAATCAGGAGCTTTGAATGAAAGCCAGTCAGTGAGAGAGCTCCCCCCTAAGCATGTCCAGAGTTAAGTGATGCTGGAAGAAGAAGCTGAGTTAGATTCAAGTAGGATCAGTCTTAGAAAATAACAGCAGAAAACAAACAAAAAAGGGAAGATAGTAGCAAATTCTCCAGCGTTGCTTGGGTTGGACACTACTACACTTGCTCAGAAGCAGAATAAAAGGTAGGAGCCTTTCATAATTGTATTTCCTTTGGTGGTTTTATTTTCTTGAACTATCAGCTGCACTGTATTTAATGTAATCCATAGAATTATTCTATTGTATACAACTTTTATACATTACAAAGGCACTTTGATAAATATGACACATACATGAAATCGAGACAAATGTGTGTATACTGTATTCAAAGTGAACTGCCTTTATACATATTCAGGATCGAACTGCATTTTGCAAAGCTTTTTTTTTTTTTTTCCTTCCCCCAGTAACCAAGCTAGGTTCTAAGCAGCACAGTTTTAATTTGTATTTGATTACTGTAAATTCAGTGAAGGAATAATATTTGGACTTCAAAAACATAGTGTTTCATATTCTAATTATCACGAGCATAGCATGCAACATACACATACGTGCCCACACTGACTGCATCCTGATTGTAAGTCTGTTACAGCTTTCTCTGATATTACACTATTGTACTTGACTTTTGATTGAATTGAATCCAAACACTTAAAGCAAATACTTCTTCAGAAAGCAAGTCTCTGTGTTGAGACTGATGGCAAGGTAGACAGAGGCAATACTTTGCGTGCGTGTGTGTGTGTCTGTGTATCTGGACATGTACAGAGGGAAAAGTGCACACACTTCTCCTATACAAGCATTTCATATTGTGGTAGGAAGGTAAAAAATCAAAGAAAAAAGGGAGAGAGAAGAAAGAGAAAATATATGTAGTCAGCAGTTGTTGTGAGCCTTTATTGTCACTGCTGCAAAGAAATCCATATTTTATGTGTTAAATTCATGCAGCACATTGCAAGTCCAAATCCATATTCCCAAGAAGTAACTGTTGATGGCGTTGTAAGCTGCACTAGATATTTGCAGTAGGCTAATACTGTACATACTAGTTGCAATCAGAAAAAAAACTAGCAGACCTTTAGCATAAGAGAATTAATCTGCACATGCAATCAGTGACAAACAGCAACCAGCATTTTAAAACTGACCTATCATCTTTGTTGTTTCCACACAAATGGAGCTATTTCCTATAATCTTCATCTTTCATTCCAGTAAAAGCCTCTCTGTTATCCAAAACTGCACATCCATTACTTGTAAGGTGTTTTCAGATACATTATTTTGTCCTCTGTGTGTGTGTGTGTGTGTGTGTGAGAGAGAGAGAGAGAGAGAGAGAGAGAGAAGAAGCAGCTCTGTAAAGAATGTTCTTCTTGCTTTTTATGGTGACCGTAGGCTTTATATTTACATGTTACTATTGCCAGTTTTTTTACTTGGAAAATATTTCTGAGTCTCAAAGCCCCTTGTTAAATATTCCATTTGCTAGGAATATTTTCACTTTCGTGCTAGTGTTCTTGAGAAATTCAGGTGATGGGAACTTTTACGCTAATCACATATTATTTGAATATAATATTAATTGCTTTAAAGAAAGCAATGAGAGAATTAAGTGTGGGATATGGGTTGGAAGAGGGAAGTTGGAAAGATAAGTTATTTTTTCCAGAGCAGAAAAAGTAGCTCTATATAGAGTCAATGTGGCTTGCACAGGGAGATAAATACTTCTTGGATTATAAAATGGTAATCTTCTATGTGCCTTGGGAACTCCTCAAATTCAAACCCATTCTGGTGAATACCAATGTAGCTGACAAGCTCATTTGTGGAGCAGGTTTATACAATAATTTATTCCCATCTTAAATCAATGTTTTCTGTGGTTTTGAGTGTCAGGGCGAGTTTGTATCTTTGAACTTAATTTTGTGTGATAGAATGTTAATGGTAAAATAGATCATAGCATACACTTCATGCTAGTTTTATTTTTGTAATGCTATATTTGATTTTGTAGCTATATGTGGCATAGGTAAACAGATCTTACTGCTTCCTTTACCCTTCTTTTATATTTGTAATACTATCTCTTTACTATTTTGTAACTTTAAGTGGCAAAGGGAAACATCAAGGGCATATATCTGCAGGTATAGATATTTATATGTCAGTATATAGATACTTAGACAACTGTTGTTTACAGCATTGGTGAGCAGTATTGTGGATTTTGCTTTGGAGTTGATGTGTACATCTATAGTAAAATTTTATATATATGAATGTTCTCAGTGGACTAAGGCTCCCTTATGAAAGTGCAAAGTGATGAAAATAATACCATACAGTTTTATTATTGTGGTTACAGTCATGGTCCAAATATGAGCTTAGTTTAAAAAAAAAACAAAAAAAACTTTACTGGTTTCCTATTAAAACACTTAGAGAATGACAGTACAAAACAGCTTATGTTGAAACAGTTACATATTTTCCCATCATTCTTGTTAAGTAACTCAATGTAAAAGACAGAAAAGGTTAATTTGAAAATGATACCCACCTTGGGTCCTCAAAGTCATTTCCTCATCTCAACATGATTTCCCAAGGAAACAAATGACTGAAAGTGTGTGTGTGAGCTGGGTGATTTCCATGCAAATGACTTATTTTCTATGTCTGTTAATCAGATTTACAACCAGGTGGCAGGTAATATCCTCTAAGAATTTCCCTATTGCATACCTTATCATGCCACTAGGTTGCAACATTTAGTGCATAGGGTAAGGGTAAGAGTGAAGTATTTCTGGATTGGCAGCAAAAAAGAGGTGGGGTTTCTGACTTAATATTAAATCTTAATTTTCATTGATTCATTATTAGCTAAAGTGTTGCAAGGTCTCAGGCTTCCTAATTAGACTTCATAATATGTCGATGTTCAGACATATTAATGATGTGTTGGTATTGTCAGTTAGCTCCATAATTTAGGATGATAGACAGAAATGGAAGGAAAGATAGAAAGTCAGTAAGTAGATACAGTAGTAAAGAAGGGCTTGAGAGACATTTTGGGAATGTCTTATCACTGGCTGCACTGAGCAATATATGCATTGCTCTCTTTTATGAATTACTATATGTAACAGAATTGATGCAGAGATGTTAATTAATGTATCATTCGTAATACAGGCTGAATATCTAAAATAAGAGAGAGTGAAGGAGTCTTGGTTTATTTTTAATTACTCTCAAACAGACTGTTTGGGTACCCCAAAGTAAAAAAACATGAAAGATGACTTTGTTGTTAATATCATGGATATTTAAGCAATGGCAAAATTGAATAAGCATTTTTAATCTTCACTGAATTATGTATGATTGTGTATAGTTATTAAAATAGAAAAGAGAGACTCTGAATGCAGTACAGCGAACACTTTTTAAACTGTGTATAAAAGGTCCCTTAAGAAAAACCTGCATCCTGCACCCTTCAATATGGACTATTCATCAATATGGACTAAACGAGACCCAAGCACTATATTAGTGGCTCACCTTCTGACTTCCCATGCTGCCTTTCATAAGATTAATTAACTCCCCTTTAATATTTCCACCTATAAAGATCATTTTTATATGACATTTCACGTATACAAATGTTTTTTTTTCCAGATTTTTGATAAAACTTTGCTTTCTGTTTAATTTCCCCCCCTTGGAATAGGTATTCTCTTGATCTTTCTCTGTTGCCCTAGAAAAATCCCTCTGGGGTGTGTGTGTGTGTGTGTGTGTGTGTGTGTATTTTTGTTTCTGTCCATGTAGATTTACATCCTCCTCACTCTCAAGTCCTTTGAATGATGACTTCCTTGCAGTCAGTGGGTGGGGGTGGAGATTGAAACCCACTCTGCTACTGTGTTGGTTACAGCAGTCAAGCAATAGAAAGTAATCCTTGTCCCTTGGGAGTTGAGCATGCTTTGCATCCACTGGGCCACACTAACACAGTAGAAAGTAAACGAGACCCAAGCACTGCCTTTGCTTTTGCGTGGAGTTGAGGGGAGCCAGAATACGATCCATACCAGAAGGCCACTGAGCTCATGAATCCTCTTTATTAGCTTACCAGTCTATCTTTTACCATGTGGATGGTCTGCCAGAAATATGGTAGCCAGTATTTCTGTATTTCTTTAGCCTTCTTGACTATTTAACATCAAAGCTGATTACTCCACGTGGAAGGAGGGAAGAAACTTTATATGTTCTAAAGAGATTACATTACAATAAATAGGATACTATATTTTCTTTATCTCTTAATTCACATTAGATCTCCATTCCTTCCCTGCGTTTTGCCTCCAGAAACTAGTATGAAATAGATGACTGTGTCATTCTGTTGATAAGAAGGAAGCATGTGCTGCAAGAGGCATAAACAGCACTAGAAGTAACTCTGAAACATTCTATAGGTTGCACTATCAATAGGTCATATGATTTGGGATCTGCTTCTGAACTCAAACCTTAGTCTTCCAGCTGCCAGTATGTAATGCTATCTTGGTACCAACGGCTGCACTGGGGGAATACAGAATTTTAGGAAGTTTAACTAGATATACTCTCAGGTAACATAGCAGGTGTCTGTTTTAATTATGTGAGAGTGTAGGGACAATATTATTTAATTCATTTAATGACACAATACTTATCTCTTTGTTACTCTTTTATTATGGCAACTCTTAAACATAAGTCAAAACCAACTTTAAATCATATTTAATTTTCAAATAAAGGATATAAAATCATATTTTGTTTTTGGATTTTTAAAAGGTAATGGTTCAGAAAGAATATCTAGTAGGAAATGAAATGTCCAGACATTTGCAGAGTTCTGCTGGTGTTCAAAAGCCAAAGAAGTTCCCTTCTGTATTTTTTAACAACAGCAGAAATCTTTGTTTGAAATATTTTCCCATGTGCAATTTTATATTACCCTATATGTAATTATGTTTTTTGTAAATCTTATGATTGTATCACTGGTATTCCATCATCTGCCACGTTACTGATAGGCTAATGCAATAAATCCAGTCTCAGTGCTTTGCATTACCGCATAAAAACATGACATACCTTCATTTAGCATGATAAAATCATGCAATTAAAATGAATGCAATCCTTGTGAGCTCTGCAGATGTTATAGCACCCAGTTTTAAGGAGTAAGGGGTAGATATCAATGCAGTTCACTACACTTATGAACAAAGAGCTTGAAATACAACATGTAATATGGAGGTTTGCTTTTTTCAAATTAACAATGTAAAATACGTAAAAAATAAATATCATACCCTCATGTGTCAGGGTAAGCGTTAGTAACGTATATGTAATAGGTTTATTTAACAGAATGAACTGAACATTTGAAGAATTTTGACATAATCCTAGTGCTGAACATAAATAAAACAAATAATGTGTTTGTGTCTAAGAAACTATTAACTATGGTTTGTAACCTGTCCTTTAAATCAGCTACTGTACCCAATGACTGGAAGATAGCTAATGTAACACCAATATTTAAGAAGGGCTCTAGAGGTGATCCTGGCAATCACAGACTGGTAAGTCTCAGGTAAGTACTGGGCAAATTAGTTGAAGCAATAGTAAAGAATAAAATTGTCAGACACATAGAACATAAATTGTTGCGCAAAAGTCACCATGGTTTCTGTAAAGGGAGCTCATATCTTACTAATCTTTTGGAGCTCTTTGAGGGGGGGGGTCAACAAACATGTGGAGAAGGGGGATCCAGTGGACGTAGTATACTTAGATTTCCAGAAAGTCTTTGACAAGGTCCCTCACCAAAGGCTCTTATGTAAATTAAGTTGTCATGGGATAAGAGGGAAGATCCTTTCATGGATTGAGAACTGGTTAAAAGACAGGGAACAAAGGGTAGGAATAAATGGTAAATTTTCGGAGTGGAGAGGGGTAACTAGTGGTGTTCCCCAAGGCTCAGTCCTAGGACCAATCCTATTCAACTTATTAATAAATGATCTGGAGAAAGGGACAAACAGTGAGGTGGCAAAGTTTGCAGATGATACTAAACTGCTCAAGATAGTTAAGCCCAAAGAAGACTATGAAGAGCTTCAAAAATATCTCACAAAATTAAGTGATTAGGCAACAAAATAGCAAATGAAATTTAATGTGGATAAATGTAAAGTAATGCACATTGGAAAAAATAACCCCAACTATACATACAATATGATGGGGGCTAATTTAGCTACAACTAATCAGGAGAAAGATCTTGGAGTCATTGTGGCTAGTTCTCTGAAGATGCCCACGCAGTGTGCAGCGGCAGTCAAAAAAGCAAACGGGATGTTAGGAATCATTAAAAAAAGGATAGAGAATAAGATGGAGAATATCTTATTGCCCTTATATAAATCCATGGTACGCCCATATCTTGAATACTGCATGCAGATGTGGTCCCCTCATCTCAAAAAAGATATACTGACATTAGAAAAAGTTCAGAAAAGGGCAAATAAAATGATTAGGGGTTTGAGGACCCATATGAGGAGAGATTAAAGAGGCTAGGATGTTTCAGCTTGGAAAAGAGAAGACTAAGGGGGGATATGATAGCAGTATATAAAATCATGAGTAGTGTGGAAAAAGTGAACAAAGAAAAGTTATTTACTTGTTCCCATAATATAAGAACTAGGGGGTCACCAAATGAAATTAATGGGTAGCAGGTTTAAAACAAATAAAAGGAAGTTCTTCTTCACTCAGCGCCCAGTCAACCTGTGGAACTCCTTGCCTGAGGAGGTTGTGAAGGCTAGGACTATAACATGGTTTAAAAGAGAACTGGGTAAATTCATGGAGGTTAAGTCTATTAATGGCTATTAGTCAGGATGGGTAAGGAATAGTTTCCCTAGCTTCTGTTTGTCAGAGGGTGGAGATGGATGGCAGGAGAGAGATCACTTGATTATTACCTGTTAGGTTCACTCCCTCTGGGGCACGTGGCATTGGCCACTGTCGGTAGACAGGATACTGGCTGGATGGACCTTTGGTCTGACCCAGTATGGCCATTCTTATGTTCTTATATTCTTATGCAACACATGAGTAATGTGCATTCTTTCACTGGTTGTTGCAAGAAACACGTGTCCACCTTTAAAGCTATGACACATCTAGGACTAGCCTTCACTTCCAGTGAAAGCAAAGGAGCCATGTGTATAAGTGACGGCGTAGCTTTGGAGATACAAACAATTAAAAGGGGGTAATAATCCCTTTATTGAAAATGGATATGGCAAAGTGGACAGGGAAAAATGAATTGTTGTGTTGTGAAAAAGGAGTGGCTGAAAATATTGTGTTGTGAAAAAGGAGTGGCTGAAAATATTCAAGGTGGGGAGAGGGTTATAAGGTTTCTAATAAGGAAACTATTGGTCATAACCATTGAATAGTATAGGAAATCATTTCCAGATATATTTATTTTGCCAATTAATAATCACTATTAAAAGACTCAAGGGCCCATCAGCTTCATCAAAGAAACAGCAGCTTTATCAATTTGCTGTCCATGTCTCTCAAAGTATTAAATTAATGGAAAAGGCAGACTCAGGCAAGTAAATTATATGCTTTCTGAAATTAGTACCATTGGGTATTTCTATAATGCTGTTAGACATCCAGGGCTGACCTGATCTTGCTAAGGGGCTGTTTAATTGCAGTATAGAAATTCAGGCTCGGGCTGTAGCCTGGGCTTTAGGACCCTGCAAGGTGGGTACATCTCTACTGCAGCTTGGAGCAAGCCTCCCAGCCCAGGTAGACAGGTGTGTGCTAACAGAACTTGAGCTGGTTCACGAGCAATAGCTGTGTGAACGTTGTGGCTCAGGCTGAAGTTTAGGTTCTCAAACCCACCTGACCCCTTCATCTCACAGCCCGAGTCGCAATATCGACATTACTATTTTTAGGTCATCGGCTTGAGCCCCGCTAGCACCGATCTATCTAACCTCACAACCAGTGGCAGTATAGACACACTCACTAAGGGTGCAAATTTTCTGTTAACTTTAATGGCATCACAACCTTCAGACAAAATATTAGAGTAGCTTTTGTGGGCATCTTAAAATAATATCTATTATTGAAAACATTCCAACTGCAACCAAAGTACTGCTTTGTAAGCTTTACCTTTGACAAAAACATCTGAGGTTTTTATCCAAGATGCAGTGAAGTAGAGGACATGGCAATAGGTAATGTCTTGGAAGTTAAATATAGCAAATAGTTTTTAAATTGTTTTAAAGCATCACAATTAATACTGTACAGACTGTTCACACTGATATTAGTGATCTTGTGCCATTGCACTGAGAATGTAGACAATGATTTTGAGGGATGCTGAGGCCCTATTGACTTTGATTGAAAATCAGCTCCACAGTGTGTTATTTCTGAACACAGACCTACACTGTGTTGGTAAATAGGCCCAATTAGTTTAGGCCTAAATCCCAAATGATTTAGGATTATTATCATGGCCCATAGAAACTTCAAGTGGAAAAAGTTTGTTAGATCATCCAATACTTGTCAATCTCACTTTCAGGGCAAGATTGTTCTAAAGTATGATGGGCTAAGAGTCTAATCCAATTCCCATTGAAGTCTCCCACTGACTTCAGTGGGCTTTGGATCAGACTTCTAGAGAGGGAACTCTTACTTCCCTGGTTTGTGACAGGATACATTTGCATGAGGAGCAAAATGCCATTTGCTATTTTTACTGCCACATTACAGCTTCCCCAGTTTCTCCCTTCCATTAAGTATCAATATTTCTTATTATTTCCCTGAAATATGTTTGTTTTCATTGTTTTCCAAGTTGAATTTAATTTCTCTTTCAAGGTTTGGTCTCCTGTAAGAATCTCTCAGTGTAAATTTATTTGTAAGCTAATTTATTTTGTCATCATACTGAGATTTGTACTGTTCCTATATAGAGGCCTACAAGCAATTCATGCACTTTCTAGAATTCTTCACAATTCATGTGAAGTTGGCTTAGAATTATGAGGCTTTCCCCAGAATCGCTTAAGTGGGTGGATTTGCTCCTCTTTGTGATCAGTCTTTGGTCACAGGTCAGATTCAATAATGATTTGAAACTATTTTAACATAGGTATCCTGAAAATTCTCAGGTCTACAAATTTGCAATAAATCATGGTGGTGGGAATTTGTGCTCGTGCAAACACAGAATTTTAGATGTGCACAAACTATTGCATGCATGTACAACCTGCAATTTTTGCATGAATTGGATCATTGGTGAAGTTTGTGGAATGGTGTCCAAACCAGATTTAGGAAGATTGGAGTAAGTCTAATAGTAATGTTTGTTCCACTAAGGAAGAAACATAAAATAGAGGCGAAATTTGTCATATCAGAAGTATATACATTTTTGAAAAACTGCACATTGTCACCTAAAAAATAATAAGACAACTCATGTTAACCATGCAAACTACAGATGAAACGTGCAACTTTTACTAGGAGCATGCACCGGTGACAAGTGAGCCATGGTCCAGTTCAGGGCCAATACCTTATGGTCTCCAAGGCCATCTTAGGCCTGAAGGAGGGGGATTTTGGGGACCTGGTCAAAACAACTCCCCAAGTCTCTTAAGGTTTTACACTGAGCTCATAAAGGCTATGTGCAGCAAGTAATTTTCTGATAAAAAGAGGTCTTTTCCAGCCAATTTGTTGTCTGACTGCTACATGCCCCAGGAGGAGGTGCTGCTTCTTCGTAGTACAGTCACCTCAACTTCCCAGAGCACCTGCCTCTTTTAGAGATTATTCCTGGTTTCCCTCACAGTCCAAACTCCTGCTATCTTCAAAGGGTATCTTGAATGAATCACAAATACAGCAGCTGGCCCATATTATGCTGAGAAATTACTTCATGACAGCTGGCCCTGTCCTGCAATACTGCATTTAGGGTATGCAGCTGTGCATGCTCTTGCTCTCTATCCTCTCCCTCCCCTTTCCCTTTTTAATCCCCACATTTAGATTAAGATTGAGGATGCTATTGATTCATTTAAACATTAAATCAAGGATGGCTGCCTGCAGTCATCAAGGTTTTTTTTGATGGTTTTTAAGTATCAAAGGTATGAGATTCTGCAACAGCCTTCCAATGGGGGTAATAAGGGCAAAAAAAACCTAACTAGTCTTCAAATGGAATTTGTTAAATTCAGGAATAGGATTATATGATGGAATCGCCAGCAATGGCGGGAAATTGTATTTGATAACCTAAAAGTTCCTTCCAGTCCTATGTTCCTAAAATTTATTATATATATTTTTACAAGTAACCACAGTTTCAGCAATGAACCTAAAGCAAGGTCCTGTATCTGGAAGTTTGGATCTGAATTTTACAACTAGGACTCATCTTTATACTTTTGTGAATCCTATTCACTTTACTCATGTAAGAAGTCCTCATTGTACGTTGGAAGAATTACAGCCCTAATTTGGCAGTCTATTTTTTTTTAAGTAAATTACTTAAACCTCAGTGGCACTTAAGCACATGCTTAAGTACTTTTCCTGAACTGAGACTTACAGGAGTGAGTTAAATGAGAAGGATTCAACCCTTAAAAGGACTCCTTTAAAAATGGTGTTTAATAAATAAATGTCCCCAAACTACTGGAAATAATTATTAATCATTTTAGTATCAGCAAATGTCCTAAATCTGCACTAGAATAGTCCATCAATTTTAAAGGTAGTAACTGAAAAGCATAAACCAGGACATGCACAAGACATGCAAAACAAGGAGAGATTACAAAAGTCAAAAGAATGTAAATAACTATCATATTAATTATTAAAATGGTCAGAAAATGTAAATATTTAATCTATCCTTTCACATGTAAAATTGTAATGAAATATGTAAATACCCTTTATTTAGTACTATACTATTTATTTCAAATTGTTTAATTATAAAATCTTTTGCACAAATCAGTGCTACTTTAAAGGTGCCCCCCCCCCCAGTTTTGATTTATGTATCATTAAAGCCTCATTCCTGCAAAGAGAATCACATGCACCCACTCAGCTAGCCTCAGAATTTTAATTACAGAGCTGGGACCTAATTACCATTTGTAACTATGGTGGTGAATTATAATCACATGTATAGTGAACAATGTTTATCCTTCTCAGCACTCAGTAGAATCTAGAGTCAGTACCATCAAATGTGAGAGACCATGGCATCATATTTCTATATCACCAGCAGCATTCATTTTATTGGAAATCCTGTTGTACTCTGATCTAAAATAAATGTGGCTGCCTGTGGAGTATGTGAAGGCAGAATTTGGCCCTGTGACTCATAAGACACATCAACACTGAGTAAATTGTATGTAGCACTTCTTACTACATCAATTAAATTCTTAATTCATGAAACAAAAAAAACATTCTCCTTTCAGACATCAATTTATTTAAAATATTCTATTCTATTTTAAATAAATTATTTGAAAAGTATCTCAAATACATAAATATCAGTAATAATATTCAACGTATGTAACGATTTCATGAACCATTTAATTTTTGGTATTTACCTGTGTTGTCCTTGTAACTACTATATGTGCAACAGTATCATAGTAGGTTTTCACTTGGATCAACTACTTAAATTTTGGAGCCATGTCCATAAGAGGTCAGCCCTGTGCATCAGGGTGGGAAGTAATTAATTGCACTTATTGTATCTGAAGAAATTAAAGAGCTATGTAAAGAGTGAGTGGAAGATTCCCTAAACCTTTTACTGCTTTCCACTCCCCACCAAAAGAAAAAAAAAAGTACTTCATATTCCTGACCACTGTTCCCTCTAAGCTGTTCGCACACAGATCCTAAACCCCATACACATGGCAAAACATCGTGCACACAAAAATTTGCACAGAAGATGTTTTTTGCGCACATGGCTTGTCAAAAATTAGAGGGAACATTGTTCTTGACACACATCTCTTTTTCCTGCGAGGGGAGTTACTACAGCCTTTGGGCTGAAACAGACCTCATATCTGTCTCCAGCAAAAGGAGGATATTGACATGGGTTACATCACTATGTTTAAATGATTAGAAAATGATACTTTTATGTGGGGGATGGGTGTTTCTGCCATTGAAATCCTGAGGTGGGTTCCTCTCCCTGACCAAGAGATTGGCACCCATCTTTTCCTTGCTGTTGATGCTGAAGTTTTGATTGCCATTGGGAAAACCTTTCTCCTTTCTTGTCCTGTCTCTGACATGTAAAGCAATATGATGTTTCTTTGACTTCATGCTCTAAAGCATTTTATTGAATTGAACTAGTCTCATGATTAAGAACAAAAGAACAGCCACACTTTGTCAGACCAATGGTCCATCTAACCCAGTATCCTGTCTTCTGACAGTGGCCAGTGTCAATGCATCAGAGGGAACAATTTATAGTGATCCATCCCCTGTCATCCAGTCCCAGCTTCTGTCAGTTGAAAGTTTATGGGCACTCAGAGCATGGAGTTCCATCCCTGACCATCTTGGCTAACAGCCATTGATGGACTTATCTTCCATAAAATTATCTATTTCTTTTCTGAACTCAGTCATACTTTTGGCCTTCACAACATCCCATGCCAATGAGTTTCACAAGTTGATTGTGTGTTGCGTGAAAAAGTACTTTATTTTGTTTGTGTTAAAACTGCTGCCTATTAATTTTATTGTTTGACCCCTAGTTCTTGTGTTATGTGAAGGGGTAAATAACACTTAACTATGCACTTTCTCCATGCTGTTTGTGACTTTATAGGCCTCTATCATATTCTCCCTTAGTCATCTCTTTCTAAGATTAATGGTCCCAGTCTTTTTCATCTCTGTTCATACTGAAGCTTTTCTATAGCCTAAATCATTTTTGTTGACCTTCTCTGTACCTTTTCCAATTCTAATATATCTTTTTTGAGATGCAGTGACCAGAACTGCATGCAGCATTCAATGTGTGGGCGTACCATGGATTTATATAGTGGCATTGTGATTATTTTTATTATTATTTTCATCTATCCATTTCATCCTAGATTCTAACATTCATTTTGGTTTTTTGACTGCCACTGCACATTCAGCAGATGTTTTCAGGGGAATATTCATGATGCCAATATCTCTTTCTTGAGGGATAGCAACTAATTTAGACATCATCATTTTGTGTATATAATTAGGATTATTTTTTCCAATATGAATTACTTTGCACTTACCAACATTGGATTTCATCTGCCATTATGTCACTGAAATGGGCTGAAACGGACATGGACCAGACCTACTTTTCAAGGGGTTAGCTCCATCTCTGGATGTAGATGTTTCCATTGGAACATTAATACTTTTATGGACACGGTACGATATTATATACACATTTGCTCACCAACTCCAACAGGTTTGAGATGAGGAAGTGTCTTGATTTACTTGACTTATTAATTTGATAAAATCACAAAATATATGAGAAATTATTTCATTCTTTTATTTGGAGTTTTGAGGTACTGCCCACTAATGAAATTGTCATTGTTTTTGATTATTGAAATACTTTATTTTTAGTCATGAAATAACTATGTGGTGAAATTATAAAATTGAATGAGAGCACAGACTAGAGAGAAACAATGCGTCAGCCAGCTGAACCCACTCTGTGAAGTACATTGGGTGTATATGAATATATCCCAGTAGTGGCTCATTTCATCCAGCTTCTTGTTGAGGTCAGAATAATGAGAATTATAAAAAGAGTGATGAACTGAAGCATAGTGCATTATAGAAATAATCCCATTTAAATTTGGGTACATATATATCTTCAGAATATTTCAGCAGTCTATGCTATGACTCAGAGAGGTCAGTAGGCTAGCGCTCTCTTAAATTGATTACCTGTGAATGACAAGAAAGACAGAGATCTTATTTTACTTCTGAAATGTAAAACTTTAAAAAAAAAAAACAGTTTGTTACATTTGGGGACTTTAATTATGTTAATTAGATTCATGATTTAGAACAATATTAAAAACAGCAGTTTTCAAATCACTTCTCTCTTATAGGTTTTCTTCTCATTCCTACAGTCACCATGCCATTTAAAGTTACTCACAAATGGAACAGCTCATCTCAATCACTAGTGAGCAACCTAAACTACCTGTATTCTATGTTCATATATGACCACTGATTGGGTCATTTTTCAGTGTTGCAGGCTCGCTGTAAGAAATGCTTACTGCACAATACACGGACTCAAGCAAAAAAATGTAAAATTCCTTGGTATTGTAATTTGGTTATTACTTTTCCCCACTATGAATTTAAATATGTATTTTTAAAGCATAGGTTAGCAGGCTTTTAATAAGAAAAGGAAGAAAAGAAAGCACAGTACTGTAGATTTGAATATATGACTAGTCTATGAACATTTTACCTCTGGAGAAGAGTTCCTGTGTTGTCACTAGATAACAGACCACAACTGGACCAGTTAGTGTTAGGGTAAAATAGATTATATGGCGGGGGAGGAGATGACCAAATGGCAGTGACATTTGCAAGTTTAAGGAAAACAGATGAATAAAGGCCTGAACCGAAGTCCATTTGAAGTCAGTAGGAGTCATGTAATTGATTTCATTGGACTTACTTTGAGGCAGTAAGCCCTCAGAGATAAAGTGTGAGTGCCTTAAAATATAGTAGGTAAAATAAATTGATCCATGAATGAAATTTCATCTTTCAATGCAGTTAAATACTGTACAATCATAAACAGTGTCAATAAAATATTTCTGACATAAAATCTCTTGTTTCATAATGCAAACATCCTTCAGGGTATTGTTTTTTATAAGAAAAAAAATGCAGTTAGTTAAAGAATCTTAAGGAGAATGCATAGCTCTGCTTTTTTATGTGTAGACACTATACTTTATCACTATTTTGAAGAGAGATATGTGTCAATAAGTGCAGAGTAGAAGGATTATAAATACCAGTACTGCAGTTATGGCATAGAATTTTTACTTTGTTTTCAGCTCTTGAAATAGATAGATGCAATTCAATCGGACTTTATCATAGAATTGTGTTCTTGCATTTAACAAAATTCTCTGTGAATTGTGATGTTTTGTGGAAACTAGGAAATAGAAAAAATTGAACATAATGAAATTAAAAATATGCTAGGAATATTTTTCATCATTGACTCTTTCTTGTAGCATGCACCTTTATAAAGATTTCAGTGAATTCAAAATGGCAACTGAATTTCTGTTTAAAATGTTAATGTGGAAAAATATTTTATAACTCTTCAGTTACCAATGAAAAAGAAATAGTTCAGCAGTTTTTAGATTAAACTTTTCCTTTTGTTGTGTTTTGTTTGTTTTTAACTTGGATGAAATTCATTTACTTCAGGGTCATCAGTGTTTGGCTGGTTGACCAGCATACCCCTCTGTATGTTTTTGCCCACGGCTTGAAAATCAAGTATTCAATACTAAATTTTATCCCCTTCCTTTCTGCAATTTTTAGGAAACCTAAATTTAAGGAAAACAAACTTCCTGAATATTAATTGAACCAAAATTAGGTCTCAGCATTCAGCAGCTTGTCAAAGCAGGGGAGGGTTATGTGGACAACCTATTGGCTCACTTGAAGGTGAACTGTTGATGGTTTCTCTGGTAAAATTCCCATCAAAGCTTGTTTCATTTCTCTAGCAAGGAAACCTTAAGAATATCAAGATTTTTAGCCCTTTGGTGCCATCTTGTGGCAAGATGTCAGTTGTGAGGCAAGAGAAAAGTCATTCAGTCCTTGCTTTGAGTTTCTATACCTACTGCATAGCCTGGATTTAGTAACAGGAATACATCCAACTTTACTACCAGCTATAAAATGACAAACTGAGTCATGATTAGAATAGCTACAGAAATCGCACAAAACCGACTGTACTAATTACCAGATAGAAATACATTTTTACTGTACAGCTGCATGGAATTTGTATAGAATACTTAAATATTTAGTTAGGTCAAGGCAAAACCTAGCATTCTCCAGTGTGTAACAAAAAAGCAAAAAAAAAAAAAAAAAGACCTGTGCTAGTGGGTTTTTTTGGCACTTTGGAAAATGTAAACATAAACGTAGAGGCTATGTGTTAAAATAAAGGGTGGTGACACAGCTGCTGTTCTTATCTAATTTATTATTCTGTTGTCTCAGTGTACATTCAGCTAGACAAATGTTCTTGCTTTCATATTAAATTAATGCTTGGTTAACTCCCAATAAGCTGAAGGTAATGAACTGGGTGGGTGTGTTGAGTTTGTTGAAGTTAAGGTTTGGTCATCAATGGTGCACCACCAATTGAGTTCAGTGGGAGTTGCGGGTGCTAAGAATCCATCAGGATCAGGTGCGTATTCAGTGCTTTGAAAGGCACCATACACTGTAGGCAATGGTTTTTTTCCCCTCCTCCAGTTATAGACCGTTCCTGGATGCAAAGATAATCTGTGAACAGGTGGGACAGAAATAAAATGTTGATCCTCCTACAAAAGCCATTGGCCCCAATTATTTTAGGAGAAGTTAAAAGTTTGTTTTACTAAGATTAGTGGGGGAAAAGTGAGGGAGAGTGATAATTTCTCTTCCCTTTTTATCTAGGTATTTATATGCCCCCATCAACATAGCATCTGAGCACCTCTCATTTGTTAATTATTTATATCCATAATACCCTTGTGAATTAGGGGAGTACTATTATCTCCATTTACAGATAGGAAATGGGAAACACAGAGATATTAAGTGCCCCAGATCACACAAGCAAACTGTTGCAGAGCCAGAAAATGAATGCAGGTATCCTGGGTCACAGTCAATTGCCTTAAACACAGGACCATCTTTGCTCTCTTTTTCTAACAGGATATAGTCACTTTCTATTTTCCTCTTTGTGGGAGTAAGAATACACATATAAGTACTTCCAAGGTCAGAAACTCAATGAAAATATTTTTTTTTCTAATTCTAACCTTTGAAAAAGGAAGTTGTATTCCATGTGTACCTTTCCGGAATTATATCCATATGAGCCAGAATCCTGACATCAGTTTTGGAAGTACTGTATGGGTGTTGCACTCATGGTCAATATTGTTTTCATTATGCATGCTCTGTGTCACCTATCCTATACACTTATCTGGAAAGTAGAGTTAATCTTAACATTATGCCACTGTAATATGCCAATTTGGACAGAGAACTATCATTCCCTACTATGATATGTCTGGAAATGCCAGACAAGAAGAGATTATATTTTAATAAACAATCAATAGCTGGTGCCAGAACAGGACACTGCACTGTCCAGCAAGTATGAAAAACAAATATCCCTCAATCCAACAGATCAAGGATGCCCCAGGTGGTAGAGAGATGTTAATTCTGTGGGTGTTGCTGTGATTTCTCTGGTTACAATTGGGTCTTATTGCCAAAGAGTATATTTAGAGATGCATTTCAGCAAGGTAGGGATAAACAAATATTAATATGCAGATGCTTGCTAGTGAATGCAGTAGATACAACATCTGGCATTTCAGTTTAAGTATGATGATTTCTCAGTTTACAATTTTCACTGTCTCAGCCCAGTAAAGTTCCCTTGACAAACACCATATTTAGCTATTTATCTCTGTTTATGTATCTTCTGAGCTTTCATATATGATGCTTTATGTATCATAGGATTGTAAATGGTATGTGAAGACTAAAGCTTATAGGCCAGATTTGCTGAAGCTGACATAAGTTGAAAATTTCTCCTCCCTGTCTCTTTGTTGCCTACTACCAGGCCACAAAAAGCAGGGCCGGCTCTAGGCACCAGCAAAACAAGCAGGTGCTTGGGGCGGCACATTTCTAGGGGTGGCAAAGTTTACAGAAATTTTTGGCATATCGCATTACATTTGGCTATGGTTAATTGTACCTGTTCTGTTATGACACTGCTAGCTTAATAGAACAGAGATGTTGCACTGTAGCAATAAATGGAAGTGCATGGAATTCCATTGGCATGCATAACAAATTATGGAAAATTCTGCAACCTGTATCACAGGTTGGATACATAATTTTTATGCTTATTTGATCACATGGTATGGCAGAACAACAAAAACAGTAAACCAAAATAAATTTGTGATAATCTTGTTTAAAACAAAGTGTATCCAAAATGCTTTAGAGAGTTGTCGGGAAGAGGAGCCATAACTATTATCTGTGCAAGATTTTTCTCTTCTCTTCTTTCTCTTTTTTTTTTCTTCTTTTCTTTCTGCTTTGTTTTAGGCAAAGTAGAAAAGAGATCTTCAGCTTAAATTTGAAATGAAATGGAGAGTAAATCAGGCAGGGATAAAGCTGTACCTCAAGTCAAGATCTGCCAAGGAGAAAGTCCTCACACCAAAAGTGATAGGATTATGTGGAGGGTCCAAGAAGAAGCCAGTACTAGATGAGCAAAGGGAAGTAGTGTGGGAGAGACACAGTGCTTGGAATAGGCTGGAGCAAGTTTTAGAACATGGAGAACAATTTTGAACTGAATCCTGAAAAAAAATGGAGAGCTGATGGAATTTGATAAGGAGGAAGAAGGTTGGCTGCCTGTTTTTATGCAGATGAAAAGGCAGACAGTACCAATCTGACCATGATGAGGTTTGAAGGGGAAGGTCTTGAGGGAGACCAGAGCCAAGAGCCGCAACAGTCAATGCAGAAGAGGCTTGGCTCAGGATTTGAGCAGAAATGAAGATGAGGTATTAGCATACATGAGAAAAGTTGCAGACAGTGAAAAGTGGATTTACAGCCCTTAGGGATGTATGAAAAGAAGAGTTCAAAGATAAGGTTATGTCAGTGTTCCAGTATGTGGAAGCAAAGGCAAGGTCTGAGTTCAAAAGATAAAAAAGATGGAGGTGCAGGTGTTGA
Source organism: Caretta caretta (assembly GCF_965140235.1). Lineage (NCBI taxonomy): Eukaryota > Metazoa > Chordata > Testudines > Cheloniidae > Caretta > Caretta caretta. Next base: position 129,281,086 of record NC_134207.1, read on the forward strand.
AGATACTGCACTTGCTCAAGAGAAACAAGTTTTGGGTAAAATTCTCTAAAGGAAAATGAGATAATGGCACATGTTTACTTGCTTAATACAAGAAGAGAAGGTGGACAAAGAGAAGTTAGAGTTAGCCAAACGTACATATTTTATATCTTCAGTACAGAATTGTTAATATTAAATATAGCTATGTAATCAAGGGGACAAAGGTTAAATAGAAAGAGCAGAGGGCTTAGAACTAAACCTATTGTGACACTATGAAGGTGGAGCTTTGTTACAGAGATGGAACTCCTTTGTTACCAGAGAGAAAAGAATTTGATACGGGTATAACCGTAACAGGAAGAGTGAGAGACACCTAGATAGCAAGATGGGGGGTCTAGAAGGATGGAATGGTCCCCGGAATCAAAGCCTCCACTAGAGCTAAGGAGGGAATAGGTGGCGTTGCCAATGAAACTACATTGACTGAAACTACATAAAACTGAAATGAGGTGAAACCCAGACTGAGTTAAGGGTGTTGTTGTGATATGACACCACATATGTGAATATTCCAGAATACCTGTTGTGTCTGAGGTCAGCACTGATACATGGTTTGAATGTATCCTCCTGGTCTTCTTTTTTGTAATAGTGAATTTTATGTCTTGCCCCAGTAATGGGCGCACCCTAAGAATTATCACTATGTAACTCAAGTTCATTCACACATCAGGGCTTTTAACAATCACTCCCCCTTCCCCCATTTTTTATGGAGGAAGGATATGTGGTATGCATAATTTCCTAAAAACAAAAACATGAAAAAAATACTGCTGTTCTTGAAATACATTAGTCTTAACCTGTTTTGAAATGTCTCTAGTACCATTTTAGAAGAACATATTTCACAAAGAACTGATTTTTTTCAGAAACTAAGGGTTCCCTCCCTCTTAATGTATCAAATCTAAGCCTCAGATAAATCACCTACCTATTCTGTATCAGGATTACACCATTTGTCTATAGATTTCAACTTTCAATCCCAGTATATGCCATTTAGCTAGAATATAGGGAGGCTAAAAAAATATATTATTTATTATACTGGCTCTGTTAGATCTTCACTATGAAGAGGAAACCAAAAAATGTCTGTCATAAACCTTCAGAAGATGATCAAAAGAAAAAAATGTTTTAAAAAATGTTTCTGGGGTTAGTCAGTCAGAAAAGATTGATTGCTGCTGTATGGGACTTGTATATTTAGTGCGTGCTTCTCCTGACTGTCAAAATTATTTATGTCTAGTGTGAATACTGACTAGTCTAGGCACTACACCTAGGCAGTGGCAATGAAGGAAGAAGGGGAAAATTCTTCCTGCTGCACAACTGCAGTAATATATAACTGACATGCTTCAGGGGGTGAGTGCCTAGAGAAATTCTAAACAAGATGTAAAGGTCACTAAAGCATAGGTTCCCAATAACTGTGTACTGTTTTTACATATGAGACCTAGATGTAACATCCTTTCAGACACCTGTAATAATAGTCTGAATGAGTTGCTGGCATGACTTTGCCTTTTGGTGATTTACAGTATTTAGGGCAAACCAGGCAGTGGCTATTTAAATGGAAAAGAGAAGTGTTAGAACAGGAAGAATGACACTGTTCTTTCTGGATACAATTTTGGTATCAAATTTAAAAATCCTTCCTCCCCTAGTATAACTCCAGTCTTCCTCATACAGAACTGAGCACAGAGTTAGATGTGCATAGTACCCTCCAAAGCAGGGCATGTTTCTTTCATTGTTTTTATTCCTCTTTCCAGTGGAGGAGTGATTCAGGCCATCTCAGAGGTATGAATATTTATCACTGACACAGAGATGGAAATTGTATTTCAACAGACTGATGCTTGAACTATATACTTGTTAGAAAAGAAAGCACCATTTCCCTGGAATGCATTTTTACCTGTGCCCCTTCAAATAGAATAAATTGTGAAATGCCTACATGGGAATATGTGCAGCTTTCTAGTTTGTAAACAGAAAATTCTGGAATGTATTTTAAATCAAGGACAAAAAGAAATCCTCATGTCTTAAAAATAAGAACAAAGAAAAGCTGTATATACAAGTATTTGCTCTGATGTCATATTTAAAACATTATTTTGCTTGGCCCTGATTTAATTTTATTATGGCATTGACACAAATTATCTGAGGGAGAAGAGAGAGGCTTTTAAAGAGAATAAAACTTTCCAAACTTAGGAATTCACTAGTTGTCCCTCCAAAGGTTGAAAATGAGTGTGTTTGCCAGTTGAAGTGAAATTTCATTAATTTCACTTCAACCAAGAAAATATCAGATGAGAAGTGTTCCAGCAATCTATGTGACTATCAGGATCTAGCCTGTTTGAGCCTCCCAAGCTCTGCTCTAGTTCCTTGAATGGAAGCGCTTCTACAACAGCAGGTCGAGGTTAGGAAGGCATGGAAATCAGCAATTATCAACTCTGCCATGTTGTCCTCCCTTACCTCATAACTCTTCTGTGAGGGTCCTGCAGGGCTCCTACTCTGAGAGGCCTTATCTAATCAGGGAAACTCAGTAAAATAAGATGAATCAACTGAAGCAGTGAAGTTAATGTGTATAAAAGTTAAAGTGCATTAAACCCCCATGAGGATGCTCTCATTCAGCAGTAAAGTGGCTTTAGTGGACAAGCCCTGAGTGAGGAAGGTTTGGGGCTAGGGTAGGGTGCTCTCCAAGGTGTGATAAATTCTCCCTCCCTCCTCAAAAGAAAACCCAAAAGAGAATCTGGTTTGTTACAGCCACATATGCTTCTTCCCTCTTTATTACATGTTTTGGCACCCTCAAATAAATGTATTTCCATTGGCAACTGCAGTCCTGTTAGCCACGTACTTGGTCATCTGCAGGAGCCAGGCTGTTCAAGAACAAGTGGGAGCTGCTGGGCTGGGAAGCACTGCAAAAGCTCCTTGCCTTCAGTGGATTTCCTGAGATCTAAAAATTAAGGGGATGTAACAACCTTCCCCTGGAGAGTTTCTACTCATCAAACCCTTGATGTCTCTGGAGGCCGAGTGAAGACCCAGATGTAGGGAAGGGCCAAAATGCAGCTTCATGTGTGCAGACCCCAATTCAGTAAATTACTTAAGCATGTACTTAAATTTATTTGCAGTCAATGGGTCTTGAGCATGTGCTTAAAATTAAGCACATAGTGCTTTGCTGAATAGGGTTGGGCTTATTTATATATCTAAGTGCTTTGCTTAATTGGGGCCTTAAACAGAATAGCACCAGTGTATCTGCAAGCGCATCTTGCTCCAGAATCTTTTAATTTTCTAACAGAAAGGCTCCAGAAAAATACAACTGAAACAGGGCTATTCTGTTTACAATTGGCCCTGAACTTACGTTGGATAATCAGTATGTCAGTTGTGTAGGTTTGTCTTATTTTGTGCTCAGATTTATTGTATTACTGATAGCATTAGTCAAACAGTGTACACCAAATATTTCTAATACATTCAGGCATTGTATTGTTTACTTCCTAGATTTTAGTAAGAGGGAAAATTTCTCTCATCACATAATTCTCAGGAGATAGTGGTTTGTTTCATAAACTTTTAATGATCCCTGAGAAGTATTTGACAGGTAGTTATGTTAATTGATTTATACTATTTAAATATTCCAAGGTGAACATTCTACCTTCCTAAATTATATGTACAGAACAGTTGTAATGGATGAATTACCTGTAGAATTGCTTAATAGTACGTGTGACCATATGTTGTCCTGGAAAAAGCTTAAATTGAGACTCGGTTTTGAGATTTTGTTCAAAATCACATCTATTTCTTCGTAACGGCTTAATTTGCTTCTGGTGTACAATATACAAGGTAGCAATTTCTGCATTCAAATGAATGTATGAAATCAATGCATATTCAACAAAGTATTGATCTGCTAGTTGGGCAAAACGGTTACATCATGGTAGGTCATATAATCCCAGTCAATTATTTTAGTAGAAAAGGGTTTATATATCATATAAAATTAAATTAAAACAAATGTGAAGAGAAACCTAAGCCTTTGCTTCTGAATATCTTAGAATGTAGGATTTGAAGGGAGCTTGATAGGTAGGGCCCTACCAAATTCACAGTCCATTTTGGTCAATTTCACAGTCATAGATTTTAAAAATCATAAATTTCACAATTTCAGATATTTAAGCCTGACATTTCATAGTGTTGTAACAGTAGGAGTCCTGACCCAAAAGGAAGTTGCGGGGTGTGTGTGCGAGGTTATTGTAGGGGGAGTGTTGGCATTGTCACCCTTACTTCTATGCTACTGCTGGGGGCAGTGCTGCCTTCAGAGCTGGGCAACTGGAGAGTGGTGGCTGCTGGCTGGGAGCCCAGCACTGAGCACCAGCACAGAAGTAAGTGTGGCATGGTAACCAGCAGCTGCTATTTTCCAGCCACCCAGCTCTGAAGGCAACAACACAGAAGTAAGGGTGACATGGTATGGTATTGCCACCCTTACTTCTGAGCTGCTGCTGGCGGGACGCTGCCTTCAGAGCTGGGTGCCTGGCTACCAGCCGCTGCTCTCCAGCCACCGAGCTCTGAAGGCAGTGCATAAGTAAGGGTGGCAATACCATGACCCACCCCCGACAATAACTTTGCAACCCCCATGACCTCCTTTTGGGTCAGGACCTCCAGTTTGAGAAATTCTGGTTTTCCCCATGAAATCTGTATAGTATGAGATAAAAGCACACGCAAAACCAGATTTCATGGTCCGTGACGTGTCTCACACGGCTGTGAATTTGGTAGGGCCCTATTGATAGGTTATCTACACTGAGGCAGGACTAAGTATTATCTAGACCCTCTGTTAGGTGTTTATGGAACCTGTCCTTAAAAACCTCCAGTGATGGAGAATCCACAACCTCCCTAAATAATTTGTTCCAGTGCTTAACTACCGTTATAGTTGGTAAGTTTTTCCTAATGTCCAAGCTAAATTTCCCTTATTGCAATTTAAGCCCATTACTTCTTGACCTGTCCCCAGTGACTAAGGAGAACAATTTATCACCTTCCTCTTTATAACAACCTTTTTACACACTTGAAGACTGTTTTTGTGTCCCCTTTCAGTTCTCTCTTCTCCAGACTAAACAAACCCATTTTTTTCAATATTTCCTCATAGGTCATGTTGTCTAGATGTCTAATAATTTTTTCCTCTGGACTTCCTCCAATTTGTCCACATCTTTCCTGAAGTGTGGTGCCCAGAACTGGGCATAGTACTCCAGGTGAGTACTCAACTCAAAGAAGAATTACTTCTCCTGTCATGTTTACAAAACATTCTAATACATACTAGAATTATGTTTGTGGGTTCCCCCCCCCCAACAGTATTATACTGTTGATTCATATTTAATTTCTGAGGCACTAAAACCCCCAGATCTCTTTCTGCAGTACTTCTTCCTAGGCAGTAGTTTTCCATTTTGTAGTTATGCAATTTGATTATTTCTTCCTATGTGTAGTACTTTTCCATTTGTCCTTATTGATTTTTTTTTCTATTTATTTCACGACAAATTGGAGAAATGATAAGATCATTTTGAATTCTAATCATATCCTCCAAAGTCCTTGCAACCCCTTATTTTTAAACACACACACATTTTTACTTCTTCTGGTATAACCTTAATTATGTGGTCTATATTTTTTAATGCTTGTGTGGTGGTGGTGCTTTTAAGCCAAAAATTAACTGTAAACTTTCTTTAGGTATTTCCTGCATAGCTGTGTAATGCTGCCCTGTCCCTATTCAGAGGCTGGAACATTTGCTTTCTTTTATCTTTCTGTCTTTTGCACTTATTGATAATTCATATGTTCTTTTCATATGTCATATATTTTTATGTTAATTGAAATCTTCCTTAGGATGGCTTACTGTACCCTATATGATATGCCTCTCACTTCATGTCTCCTACTGTTTGTAGACATTTGAATTAGAGTTGTACTATGTAAAATAGTAAAATCAAGATTTAATGGTATGTAATCTCACTTCTTATAAGCAAGACTGGGTTTACATTGTCATGCTTTAAAAGGCAGATTGAAATATCCTATAAAACACCTTATTCTGCAGCTCTGGTGCACATGTAAAATTCCCATTGACTTTAAGTATATGCATGTAGCAATGGTGGAATCAGTGATACATTTACCTTGGGATGACTCCACTATGTCTCTGATCTACCTGTGTGGCAGCTGGCATGTTGAGGTTTTTGGGGCTTTTTTACATCTCTTCCTTACTGATGAACCATGCTGTCTCCTTAATAAAAGTCCACTATATCGGTCATTACAAAATGATACAGAGCACTGTTTACAGCTGTAAGTACTGGATTCTAGCCACCTCCAGGATATTCTTTGTTATTTTGGAGGTGGCTGCAAGTAGCTTCATCTTCAGTCTCTCGTTTGCGAGTTGATAGTGGATTTACAGTATGTTACGGAGCTTTTATGTAATTTAAAGATACTAAATGCCACCCACAGGCCAATACGGTATATTGTTTCACAGTGTAAAGGTATATTTTGCAGATAATTTTACGACATATACTGGGTGGACTCTTAATTAATGATAAAGAAAAGCCAATCACTATAATCTATCACTACATAAAAATAATACTTATTTATGCCTGTCTTTTTTTTTTTCTATTGCATTTGATAGACAGCAGTCTTCTTAATCAGTGAGGTGGTCAGGGCTGGGACTCTCTCTCTCTCTCTCACCATGTACAGTGTCTAGCACAATAGTGGCCTTGATGTCAGATATGACCTTTAGGCATTACTGTAATTCAAATAATAAATTATAATAACTAACAAGTACAACAAAATGTATCCACTCTAGTTATGGACTCACCCCATCTTGTTCTGAATCCCATCTCAATCCCAATCTCAATCCCAATCTCATTAAACTAATCAGGATTGAATTGGGCCTACAGTTGGATGGGAAATAAACAAGAAACATTTAAAGGCTGCTGCAAAATGGTGTTGATTCAGTAAGTGGCCCTTTTCCGTCTGAATCAGAACTGAACCAATGGTTCAGCATTCTGTCAGGAGGAGTTTTGCTGTTGGTGGTGGTATATTTCAAATTAAATGTAAAAGCAAGTTGCAATGACCTTTTGGGTTTGTTAAAGACAATGTCACAAAAGCAGAGATTTTACCTTGGTATTCTTGCCAAATGCTACCTTGGTTATTTATATGTTGTTAGTCAGGGCCTGTTTAAATAAAGTGGGGGTCCCCAGCAAATGCATACAAATGGGCATAAATTCCAAACCCAAAATTCAGTCTGTGACCTTCTCCCTCCATCTAACCTAAACTGCTATGTTATGAAAAATTGTATGTGGCAGAGGGAGGGGGAGGGCAGAGTAGGAGGCTGGAGGCAAGTCCTATAAGTGCTAAAAGGGGTAGAAAATAAGTAATCAAAAATGCACGTAATTGGTGCAATCCCTACAGAGCTGTCAGCCAGGATGAAGTTGTATGTAATCAACACCAAGCAGCACTGGAGCACGAGGAAAATCATCAAAGTATAATTTCTTGGGGCCACTGGAGCTGAGTACGTCCTATTGGAGGTTTGGCAGAACTGTTTGAGTTAGTCCTGCTCTCTGCCTAAAACTTTTCTGCTGTTTCATCTGAATAGGGTTTTTATTCCTGTCTGTCCCAAACTGTTGTATGGTGTTGCAGTAGGTACTATTAACCAATTGGTATTTCTCTCCACAAAAGCAGCTGCACTTTTGGATCTTTGCAATAAACCTAAGCATAGAAATATAGGTTATTACTGTTTGTATGGGGTACTAATGGCCCCATTGTGCTAGACATTGTACAACCACAGAGCGAGAAACCCTCTCTGATCTGAACAGCTTGCCAACTAAATGGACACCATGAATAAAGGCAAGAGGTGGATCCAGATGCACAGAGAGGTGAAGTGATTTGCCTAAAGTCAACACAGCAGGTCAGTGGCTAAGCCAGGAATAGAAACCAGCTCTCCTGAGTCTGGTTCATTTCCCCTATCCATTATACCCTACCACTGCTCAATATGTTTTAAATAAGAATGACAATAATAATTCTGATGCTTTTTTAAAAATAAATAATGGTGGAAAGAGAAGAATATGATGGTGGACAGGGAATGGACAAGTAAATTAGTTTAGTAAAAATCAGTAGCTAATGGTCACTGTGTTTTAAAAAAGTAGAATTCAACTACCGTTACATCCCCTTTTTCCCCCTTTGGAAACATAAAACTGAACATTTGATGATGAGTTACATAGCAAGTTTGAGCTGAATGGGATTTGAAATGGCTGAGGTGCAATATCAAACTCAGAATATCAGACATTACATTGGAGACAAGCCATCCTTAATAGGGATGCTACTGCTGCTTTAATGTTATCATTTTTTACCGTTTCAGACAGCAACTGTTCTACATACTTAGAATCGTTCCATTTGCCTTCCCTTTCCATACACAATGTATGTAAACATTAACTATTGTATGTTCAGCCCCTGGGGCTATATTTCCTTTTGCCAGTAATGTTTAAAGGTATTTCTCAAAACCCAGAAGTCTAAAGTGACAACTTAAAATAAAACCTAGCAAACTGAACTCCGACTAAACATAATACAAATAGGTATTTAGTTTTTCAAATTCTACTTAACCCTTGGGGCAGATTTGGAAACAAGTATTTGACCTTATATTCATTTTTTGTTGAACTAGGTTAAAGGACTTCTATTAGCAGTTCCCAGACTGTGGTCATTGAAAGATTGCTGGTCCCAGCATGTTGGCTCTTTTACTTTGTTCTGTCTTCTAAATTGGATTAAGATAGCTAAAAATATTTCTTACCCCCTTTTGACCTTGGGTCAGCCAAAGTTTGGGGCCCTGCAGGTTGTTTTCATTAGGAGGCAACATTGTTGATGGAGTCAGGTATCTTTGATGCAGTGCTGTTTATTTACAAAGGATTTACAAAGTCCTGTTTCCCTAAACACAGGAAAACTCAAACTGCTCTTAGCTCCATGCCCCTTTCAGCCATTGCTCAACGCAAAAGCTTTCAGTGTAGGTTTTTCTTAGGGCCATGCTCTCAGTGCCTTTGATGTGGGTGGTGATGTGCCTATGGTATAGCACAGGAGGTGTAATTTCCAGCTTGAGTATAAATGCCCGTGCTATCTCTGATGGAGGTACCACATTAACAACAGAAGTGCAGCCACAGTGATGGGATGGGCTAGCTGCCCCAAATACAATCCTGTCTGAAACCTTAAGTATTTACCTGGGTGGCTAGCACCTCCTGCTGCTTGTGACAGTGTGGCTACACTTCTAGTTTTGGTGTGTTAGCTTAAGTAGAGCTTATGGAGATATGTCTACCCAAACTGGAAGTTAAACCACCAGTGCCAGTGTACAAAGATCCTGTGTTTGGGGTGGGATTTGCTCATGCTTGTTTCTTAATTGTTATACGATGGGCGGTAAATACACCCATGAGCTTCAGTGATGTTTTGCCAAACCCACAACAGTATATATTTTCTGATTATTTGGTTTTTTATTTTCTAATTAATTTCCTAATTAATTTTTAATATAAATAATTGATTTAGTTGGCACAGGGTTGCAATTTTGTTATGATTGGGCACGGTGATCACAAGCTCACAAATGGGCATCGGGGTTGATCCACAAGACACTCTCTATTAAGAGTCGACTCACATTGTGGAAAAAGTGTAAGTACCCTTGCCCTAGTCCTCTTTAGAGCTGCAAGCATCTTATTTGCTGGGTTGGGCCCTTTCCCCCTATTTTAAATAATTTGCAAACAGATGAAGGGCCAGATTCTCTGCTGGTGAAAATGAGTACATCTTTGAAGTTCAGGGACCTGAATGTGTTCACATCAGCAGAAAATTTGCCTCAGTAACTTGTAAAAAGCTTAATTACTGGTAATTACCTAGCAGATAGGTTTTATGAATATAGTAGGGCCAATGGGATTGTTCAGAAACTGTAGTGAGTTCTCCTTTGGATATCTGACATTTTTAATTCTCTGTTCATGCTGTGTGATCATATCAGGATATTGCTGTCTGCTTATGTAATGCCCCACTCCCATTTGTATGGAAATTCCCCTTTTCTGTTCTCAAACTGTATGAGAGAGTTCTTTGAGAGAGGGGAGGGAGGAGTAAGAAAGTGCCCTCTTAAAAAGACACACAAAGGGGATGGGCAGAAGCTGTTCAGGGGCACTCCTACTCTAGGCAACACCAGCATAACCTGTGGCACAGTTGAATGTTTATGTCAGCGTCCGAGCACAGCAATGTGCTGCAAAGAAACAGCAGTCTTTTGGGGGAAACACTAATTGGAAAAGCAGGAGTTCTGGGTATTTGGTGGGGAAAGTATCCAAGTACAGAGCAGGGCTGGACTTAGGTGCCCTGGCTATTCTTTCTTTGGCACCCTTGAAGTACTGCTCCCCAAGCAGCGGGCAGCCGCTCAGCAGGCAAAGCAGCAGCAGGTGGAGACGTGGCAGTGCTGCGGATATCATGCTGCCGGGAGGGTGGAGAGGGGATATGTGTGAGCACCTATCTCCTGCCCCACAGCCCTGCAGTCTCTTGATGGAGGGGAGGGGCAACCCTCCTCCCCTTACCATGACGCCCAGGTGGTCGGACACATTGCCCACCCGTAAGTCCGGATTGGAAGACAGACTATTTTCCAGTCACAGGAAGAGAAGGATACAAATATTGTTGATCTATTTAGAATCATAGAACATTAGGGTTGGAGAGACCTCAGGAGGTCATCTAGTCCGGGGTCTCAAACTCAAATGATCACGAGGGCCAGATGAGGACTAGTACGTTGGCCCGAGGGCCGCACCACTGACCACCCTCCCACCCGGGTGCCCCGGCCCCGCCCCCACTCCACCTCTTCCATGAGGCCCTGCCCCTGCCCCCCCTCTTCCCCTCCACCCCTTCCCTGCCCCCATTCCAGCCCCCTCCCTGCCCCAAGGGGGTGCAGGGTGCGGCAGGGGTCTGGGGAGCAGGAAGGGTGCGGGGTGCGGCAGGGAGCTCAGGGCAGGGGGTTGGGGTGCGGGGTGCAGCAGGGGGCTCAGGGCAGGGGGTTTGGCTGCAGGAGGGGTTCAGGGGGCAGGTCCGGCCCGGTGCGCACCGGGGGAAAGGCAGGCTCCCTGCCTGCCTGCCTGCCCTGTCCCCGTGCTGCTCTGGGAAGTGGCCAATGGGAGCTTCGGGGGAGGTACCTAGAGGAGCAGCCAGGGCAACACACAGACCCCTGTGCCCCCTCCCCCAGGTCCCGGCGGCTTCCCAGAGTGGTGCGGGGGCAGGGCAGGCAGGGAGGGAGCTTGCCCTGCCCCTGGTGAGCGCCAGGCCAGAGCCGCTCTAGGTAAATGCTGGAGGGGGCGCAGAAAATAACCCCACGGGCTGCATACGGCCCATGGGCCGCGTGTTTCAGACCCCTGATCTAGTCCAATCCCCTGCTTAAAGCATGACCAACACCAACTAAATCATCCCAGCCAAGAGGGTTCTTTTGTGAATGACTCATTGTGATTAGTGGTTTTCTAGTGCCCTTTCTTCCCATCAGTGCTGGCTTCTGTTTCTTCCTGATGACAACAGCCAAGTTGGTGACCTTCTTACCTGTCAGCAGTGTCTTGTGAATTCCCTTGTAGATGCAGGAACTTGTCATGTGTAGAGAGATTCCTAAAGAACAATAGTCTCCCGACATTAATTCTCTTCTTCGCTATCTGGTCACATTTCAGGCAACCCCCTCTGTGTTCTGAACATGCTGTTTGGTTCATTATTGTTTAGTCATACTGTCATTCTTCCATAGTTATTTCTAGGGATGTGTCAAGAGTTTGCAAGTCGAAAAGTTCAGAGGCAAGGAAACAACTTGCAGTTGCTGGGTGCTTTGATATATAATTTCTAGGGCTGTCAATTAATCACAGTTAACTCACACAATTAACTCAAGTTAATTGTGATTAAAAAATAGCGATTATCACAGTTTTAATTGCACTGTTAAAAAATGGAATACTAATTGAAATTTATTAAATATTTTGGATGTTTTTCTACATTTTCAAATATATTGATTTCAATTACAATGCAGACTACAAAGTGTACAGTGCTCACTTTATAGTATTATTTTTATTACAGATATTTGCACTGTAAATATGATAAAAGAAATAGTACTGGTATAAGGTGAGTTGAAAAATACTATAGTACAACCTCTTTATCGTGAAAGTGCAACTTACAATTTTTTTTGTTTGTTATGTAACTGCACTCAAAAATAAAACAATGTAAAATTTCAGAGCCTACAAGTCCACTCAGTCCTACTTTTTGTTCAGCCAATCACTAAGACAAACAAGTTTGTTTACATTTACGGGAGATAATGCTACTGGCTTATTTACAATGTCACCTGAACGTGAGAACACGCATTTGCATGGCAGTTTTGTAGCCAGCATTGCAAGGTATTCATATGCCAGATATGCTAAACATTCGTATGGCCCTTCATGCTTCGGCCACCATTCCAGAGGACATGCTTCCATGCTGATGCCGCTTGTTAAAAAAAAATGTGTTAATTAAATTTGTGACTGAACTCCTTGGGGGAGATTAGTATGTCTCCTGCTCTGTTTTACTTGCATTTTGCCATATATTTCATATTATAGCAGTCTTGGATGATGACCCAGCACATGTTGTTTGTTTTAAGAATACTTTCACTGCAGATTTGACAAAACGCAAAGAAGGTACCAATGTGAGATTTTGAAAGATAGTTACAGCACTCGACCCAAGGTTTAACAATCTGAAGTGCCTTCCAAAATCTGATTGGGATGGGTTGTGGCGCATGCTTTCAGAAGTCTTAAAAGAGCAACACTCAAATGTAGAAACTAAAGAACCCAAACCACCAAAAAAGAAAATCAGCCTTCTGTTGGTGGCATCTGACTTAGTTAATGAACATGAACATGCTTCGGTCTGCACTGCTTTGGATTGTTATTGAGTAGAACCCCTCATTAGCATGGATGTATGTCCTTTGGAATGGCAGTTGAAGCATGAAGGGACATATGAATCTTTAATGCATCTGGCACATAAATATCTTGTGACGCCGGCTACAACAGTGCCATGTGGACATCTGTTCTCACTTTCAAGTGACTTTGTAAACAAGAAATGGGCAGCATTATCTCCTGCAAATGTAAACAAACTTGTTTGTTTGAGCGACTGACTGAACAAGAAGTAGGACTGAGTGGACTTGTAAGCTCTAAAGTTTTAGGTTGTTTTATTTTTGAATGCAGTTATTTTTTGTACATAATTCTACATTTGTAAGTTTAACTTTCATCACAGAGATTGTATTACAGTACGTGCATAAGGTGAATTGAAAAATACTATTTATTTTGTTAGCACAAATATTTGTAATAAAAATAAATACAAAGTGAGCACTGTACACTTTCTGTTCTGTGTTGTAATTGAAATCAATATATTTGAAAATGCAGAAAACATCCAAAAATATTTAAATAAATGGTATTCTATTGTTTAACAGTGCGATTAATCACATGGGTTAATCACAATTAATGTTTTCAATCACACAGTTATTTGTGATTGTTTTAATTGCTTGACAGCCCTAATAATTTCATGAATATGATAGTACTCATCTGCCGTAGGGAATGTCTAATGTGGACAAAAAGGACTTAGCATTCAAGCTCTGTTCTCCCCCTCTACCACCACTTAGGCCCAGCACATACACTGGACCTAATGGATGCAGCAAATTATGCATGGAACAGCATGGAAGAGATTGTGCTTGCTTTAAGTTGCTTAGGAATGAGAAGTTAGATACTGCCCTGTAGATATAGACACAGAAGTGGGTTGTGTCAAACCATAAATCCTTAATTACTGGCCCAGTTATGGCATGTTTTGGGGAGACAGTGGATTTCCTTATCTGAGAGAGGTGTTGACCAGAGCTTGTCAAATTTTTCTGAATATTGATGTTTCCAAGAAAAACAGGATTAAAATGTCAGAAAACATGTATCCAGTTTTTCTGCCAGTTCCAAGTGTTGATGATTCTGTTGGGGTTTCAAACGATATTGACTCTTTCAGAGAGACAAGGTGGGTGACATGGGCAGCGAGTAAAGCTTCCCCTGAGGGAGACTAGCTCCCTGTCCTGCCTCTTTTGCCCATGGCCGCCCACACTCCACTTCTGCCCTGCCCTCTCCCCTACTCAGCCTCTTCCCCACTCAATGGTCCCTCCTTCTCCCACCACCACTTACTGGTCCTTCCTCCCTGCCCGCCCCCCTGCCATTACTTGCTGGCCCCTCCCACCCTTTCCCACTCGACCCTCTACCTGCTTGTCATGTGCGTCCCTCCTCTCCTTCCCCCTCCCTGCTCGGCCACCCCTCACCACGTAGGATCCCTCCTCTCCTCTACCCCTTCCCACTCAGCCCCCTGCTGCTGCTTGATGCATCCCTCCTCCCACCGGAGCACGGAACGGTGAGGGGTGGCAGGGGAGAGGGGGAGGAGGGACCAGCAAGTGGTGGTAGGTGGGCTGAGTGGGGTGGAGGGGTAGAACCGGTGAGCACTGTCAGGGACCTCCAGAGATGGGGATGGAGAGTGCTGGAGAGGAGCAGCCAGGCAGAGAATGCTGAGCTTTTATATGCACCATGCAGGTTCCTGGACGGCTGAGGAGGCGGTATCTGCTACTCAGCTTCCCGATTCATCAGTAATCTCCCTGGCGAGTCCCAGGGACCCAGGAAGCTGAGTAGCACGTACCACCACCTCAGCTGCCCAGGTACCTGCATGGTGCAAAATAAATAAGCAAAAACTTTCCGCAGAGTCCCTCTCCCAACATGGAGGGGAAGTGGCAGGGCCACCGCAGTCCAGAACTCGGGCGGCATGGTCAGTGGTGGCTGTGCTAGGGGAGGCTCAGCCTCTCCTGCCCGACTATACCTGCCGCCGGTGGTGGGTAATGTCATATCTTTTCTTGGACCAACTCCTGTTGTGGAGAGAGACAAGCTTTCCAGCTACACAGAGCTCTTCTTCAGGGCTGGGAAAGGTGCTCGGTGTTATAATATAGCTCAGTATTATATAGAATATGCACAACGCTTTCAAAAAAGGAGCCTGGAAGATGAAATTCATAACTTTGCTAGATGCTTAAAATCATGGTCTGAATAAAGACCCTGGAATTATTGCTTATTACAACAATCTGTAACCCACAAACTCCCCTTTTTGTCTTATGGCTACAGGAGTGTTGTTGGGCCACTTCACGTTGAATGGTCCCTTAGACAATGTACTTGCTACTTACGCTAAACTATCTGTTCCAGCTTATATGTAGCTGTGACACTCTGAGTACCTTTCACAGACCTGAAGAGGAGCTCTGTGTAGCTCAAAAGCTTCTCTCTATCACCAACAGAAATTGGTCCAATAAAAAAGAGTACTGTCACGGGTTGGATCACAGAAACCCCCTTGGGGCTGCCAACTGATCTGCCAAGACTATTTCTTCCCCTGCTTTCCCTGCCAGCTTGGGACTCCAGCACCCTGTCTTGCTGAGCCAGACACGCCTGTCTGCTCCAACACAGACCCAGGATCTGAAACATGTGCCGTGAAGCTGCAGACTTAACTGAAAGCAACTTCAGGACTGCTCCCATCTTTAACACTCAGATGCCCAACTCCCAATGGGGTCCAAACCCCAAATAAATCTGTTTTACTCTGTATAAAGCATATACAGGGTAATCTCATAAATTATTTGCCCTCTGTAACACTGATAGAGAGATATGCACAGCTGTTTGCTCCCTCCTCCCCCCATGTATTAATACATACTCTGGGTTAATTAACATATAAAAAGTGATTTTATTAAATACACAAAGTAGGATTTAAGTGGTTTCAAGTAGTAACAGACAGAACAAAGTGAATTATCAAGCAAAATAAAATAGAACACTCACGTCTATGTCTAAGAAAACTGAATAAAAACTTCACCCAGTCAGCTTCCTTTTACAGACTAGTCGTCTTCTAGTCTGGGTCCAGCACTCACTCACACCCCCTGCAGTCACTGTCCGTTGTTCCAGTTTCTTTCAGGTATCCTTGGGGGTGGAGAGGCTCTCTCTTTAGCCAGCTGAAGACAAAATGGAGTGGTCTCCCCAGGGTTTAAATAGACTTTCTCTGGTGGGTGGACACCCCTCACCCCCCCTGTATAGAATCCCAGCTACAATATGGAGTTTTGGAGTCACATGGGCAAGTCACATGTCCACTCATGACACAGAACTTACAGGTAGCAGCCATGGGTCGCATGCTATCTTGAACATCCTCAAGTAGACTTCTTATGTGGATTGGAACATTCCAAGATCCATTGTTTCTTAAGTGCTTCTTCACTAGGCACTTAATTTGCACATTCCTTTCTCGAGAAGTTGACCAAACACTTTACAAAGGCTACTTAAAAATCAAGCCAGTACACAGCCAATACTCATAACTTCAAATACAAAAATTATACCTGCATACAAATAGGATTAATAGATTCAGTAGATCATAACCTTTACAGAGATATGTTACATGGTATATGTAGCATAAAACATATTCTAGTTATGTCATATATACATACATGAGCATTTCCCATAAAGCCTTATGGGGTGTACCATCACAAATACCTCACCTACCTTTTGTATCTAATATCCTGGGATTAACGTGACTACAATTACACTTGACTGTGTCAGTAAGCACAGAAGGGCAAGGTTCAGTAAAATAGGTTGTGGCTCAGATTTCCTGCATTGCTTCCCATTGCGTGAATCATCTGAAGGTGTCCTGTTGTTAAGCTTGCATGTGCTCTATGGTTTCTAGTATCCTGAGACGATATTGCTGTTGCCAATAATTTTGTCAGAAGAGTAGGCTGATAAATCGATGTAATCACAAATTGTCCTTTTTTAGTTTGATTTTGAGGATAGGACATACCTCTGTTGTTAAAAATGACTCATAAACCAGTATAGTGTACAGAGAATTGAGTCATTTATTGAAAATCTCCTCAAAAGATCATTTCTTAATGATGTACATGCTGATAAAACAGCTCCTAATTATAAATAACAACAAAGGAATATGGACTATAGTGACAGGAAGATGTAAAACTGAGCCTCAGTAATCTATCTGTCATCTAGTCTCCCTAGCAGGTTACTGCCAAGAAATGGAGATTCATTGGAAGGGCTAAAATAAGCAGCAATTTTAATATTTGTTCCAGTAACACCCTTCTAAATTGCAGAAGTCTTTGACCCTTAATTAGCTCCCTATTATAATGCAGCACTATGAATCCCTAACACCATAATCCATTAAAACACCAAAAAGGGTTGGATAATAAATGGACAATAATATAAACTGTAGACAAATTAGGCAGATTCTTCCCCCAAACTGTACTCTATACAGCCCCACTGAAGTCATTGTTAACAACTTGCAGTAACTTCCAATTCTGCTCTTGCCTTTTGTAATCAGAAATTAGCACCACTGAAGTCAATGGGATTGTATTGGGGTAAAACTGGCTTGAGATCAGAATCTCGCAGGAGGAACTTTTTCTGAATACTGCTATTCTTTGCAGTTGCTATTCTTTTTCTGAATAATACTATTTTTTTCTTTTTTCTTTTCTTTTCTTTTTTTGAGAATATATGTGGATTATAGATTTCCCATAACAGAAATTCTGTAAGCTTTATATGTGATCTGTAAGTGCATATTCCTATTGAATTTTAACCATGATTCATTGATCTCCACTATCTGATGCAATGCCCACAGAATTCTCTTCATATGTTACTGCCTGTTTCTCACATCTTGCTTAGCAGAGAAGCATAACAAAAATGTGCAAGGCTTCTGTTTTCTTTAAATATTATTATTAGATCAATAGGGGCGTTGTTGAAGTAAGGAAGAAGTGAGGCCCTCACATCCCTCCAAAGAGAATTCCTGTGTAGGTGGGCACTAAGTGGAGCTTCTTCACTGGGACTAAACTGGGGAGAGGAGGGCCAGCAGATTCTCTTTACTCTTGGACTCTTTTGAGAGTAGTTGAAAGTGGCCTGCTGTTCCATTACTGTCTGACAGCTACAAGTGAGGAGTTCTGATTGGTGGGTGATTCTGAAGAAGGGCAATGGGGTGAGGTATATAACAGTTCAGAGGGAACTAGAGAGACTGGGTGGGCAAGGTAATATCTTTTTATTGGACCAGCTTCTGCTGGTGAGCAAGACAAGCTTTCAAGCTTACACAGCGCTCCCTGAAGGTGGAATTTTATCAGGGATAAAATTCCACCAACCAAGGGGTGGAGGGGGCCCAGAAGCAGACCCTTTATTAAATGGGTTCATCAAGTCTGTTCCGATGTTGGACTCTTAGCCCAACAAGACCTTGCATCCGCACATCAATAGATTAAATGGAGAATGATCACTATGGCCGAACGTTTGGCTAAGCATTGTGGAATTAAATTGGCCTGATCCCTTTTTATGAGTTATTTGTGGGATTGCCGATGGAAACCATTTAGCCTAAAAGTATGTGATCATCTTAGAGTTGGTGAAAGGTACTTGGAATCAGGAATACAGTGTCACTGTTCTTAAGATAGTAATACACCGTTATTGAGTAAGGCCTCCTTAATAGAAGGCTAAAAGCCTTTTCCATTAAAAGCTGACTGGATACATTTCTTTCACACCTTTGCAGCCAGGAGGATGGTTATTCAGCAAAATGGGTAATGTGTAATGTAGTATCCTCTAGGGTCATGATACTGTGAATAATGTATATCAAAAAGGTAGGGAAATATCAGTATTGAATGAAAAATAATGGAGAACAAATAGAACACAAGAGAAAGCTCCTCCTTTCCTTTGTTGTTGTCAGAAAGATAAAAAGGCTGAACAAGCCACAGCAGAAGCAAGCTTTAAGTAACATTCAGTTCAGCAACAGCTATGGAATCTTGCCTGCAAATTCACTGTGTTCCTTAATTGAAAACATGATCACCAGTTACAGCTGTGGTCAAATAAAAGCAGCAACAAGAAAATAAATGGTAACTTCTGTCTCCAAGGAAATCCTAACCTATAACTCGCAGTTCTGTCATCCATTTTCTAATGTACCAGATGCTTCCAGTAAGAGTAGAAAAATTACTTTTATTGTCTGACATATCTCCAATACAGAAATTGCATGTGAAACTTCTCAGATTATCTGCAAATGACAGTGAGGCCTCAAAACGTGTTGCCTACAGAATGGCAAGAAAGAAAAGGAGCTGCATTTTATTCCAGAATAATGTGTTTGCATACTGTGCAGACAATACCCCACACAGTTCTGGCAAAGCAAGCGAAGGACAGTTAAATAGTGGCATCAAAATAAAAGTAATATTCTGCCAGGGGGGTGTTCTCATAATACCCTATGTTTGGAAAACAGTTTGCTTTGGTGCTACACTTCAAGTCACTGAAATGAAAAAAAGAGAGAATTCTGCATATGGAAAGAACTATGGGCAAAATGTTCATGTCCAAAAATTTAGGATACCTCAATTTTTGGGTGCCAAAACTCAGACAGACGGACATACACAAGCTCTGAATTTCAGAGATATTGAGCACCCAGGATTCCAGTTGAAGTAAACAGGAATCGCTTATGCTCAACACTTAAGAAAATCAGCTCCTGGATGTTTCAAGATGGCTACCCCCTTCCGTAGGCTTCACAGCCCGACCTGCAGCCTGAGTCACAACTTCAAAGCACTCCCTATACTGCTATTTTAGCATGGTGGCATGAGCCTGAGACTATTGACCCAGGCTGGGAGGCTTGCTGCCATGGGCTGTGTAGACTTACCCCAAAGCTCCTGCTGTGTTTAATACCCCCACACAGTATAGTGCTGGGTGCTGGAGGGTGCTTAGAGCCACATCTACAGGTGAAGTTCTGTCCACCACTCACTGTTGTGCTGCCCATTAAACAGTGACTCCAGTTAGGCAGACACAGACTTATCTTGAAGATAACTTTCTACCCTCTGAAGGGCTCTGTCTTATGCAGAATCATTCTGCTGCAGCACACCACACAAAAATCCCAAAGTCTGCAGACTGCCCCAAGGGTCATTCTACCAGACAGGTGATGAAGCTCACAATGGTTAAATAATTTAATTAGCGAATTATTTCTACTAGATTTCTCACTGTTCTTTTGCTCTGTGTTCCTTGTGTAAAGTACAGACTGGAGAATTACTATGATTTTGAGTTTTATTACCCAAAACACTTTTGAAAGCAAATGAAAAATTTTCAGAAAGCAAAATCAAGATGTTACAGTTCACAATATGAAAAATAAAACTCAAGATGGGAACTTACAATTTTCAAGAGATAATAAAACAGTTTGAATTAATTCAAAGTCTTATTACAATCTTATCACAAATTGTTATTCTGGTTTTATACTAGTCTGGTCAGGTGACTTTGGTGCCAACATGGAAATATGGAGCTGTAAATATAAATCCTTATTTACTTCCAGTCCGATTTCTATGTCAGTGGAATTATGGGACTGATTGTGTCAGTTCAACTAAAGCAGAGTTTATAAATGTAGACAAGTTATTTAATTATTGAAAAATGTCAATTCAGCAAAATGACCTTGCTGATGTTATATTCATAGCCAAGCGTTGCCACTTATATATGTAAGACTATCACACATCAAATGCAAAACAAAATATGGAGGTAATAATTTTGACACTATTCTGATTTCTCCAGAGTTTCTCCAGTACTGTAAGCTCTTTATCCAAAGGTACAGTGGTAAAATCTTTAGCTTACAAGCCAATTCAAAGATTCTTCCTCTTTTTGTCTAAGAAGCTATAAATTCTCTTGATCACAAAATCCATGTGATTTTTAAGATGAAATCTTTGAAATGCTCAGGGTTTAGGGTTTCTTGCAGTGAACTCTTGCTGTAGGGGAGCATAGTTTCTATTACAAAAAGTAGTAGGCTTAATTAGCGTAGTGAGTTTCTCTAGCCTCAAATATGTTGCTACTTATAACTTCTAGGTAACTATGATTAAACTTGTTACTGAAGTACACATGATCATACATTTTAGTCATTCAGAAGTTTTTTATTCAGGTATTTTCTAAGAAGCATGCCTACCTCATAACCAAGTCAACACTAGGGTAAACAATGAAAGTACTTTTATCAGTTGGAACTGGCATGATGGTGGGGTTTTCCAAGTGAGTTTCACAGTTGCAGTGGCTGGTTTCTTGAGAGAGAGAATTGATTCACTCAAGGTAGTAAAAAGAACAGGCGTATTTGTGGCACCTTAGAGACTATCAAATGTATTTGAGCATAAGCTTTCGTGGGCTACAGCCCACTTCATCAGATGCATGCAGTGGAAAATACAGTAAGACGATTTTATATACACAGAGAACATGAAACAGTGGGTGTTACCATGCACACGATAATGAGAGTGATCAGTTAAGGTGAGCTATTACCAGCAGAAGAGGAAAAAAACTTTTGTAGTGATAATCAAGGTGGGCCGTTTCCAGCAGTTGACAAGAACGTGTGAGGAACAGTAGTGGGGGGTGGGGGGCGGGGAAGAATAAACATGGGGAAATAGTTTTACTTTGTGTAATGACACATCCACTCCCAGTCTTTATTCAAGCCTAATTTAATGGTGTCCAGTTTGCAAATTACTTCCAATTCAGCAGTCTCTCATTGGAGTCTGTTTTTGAAGGTTTTTTGTTGAAGTATTGCCACTTTTAGGTCTGTAATCGAGTGACCAGAGAGATTGAAGTGTTCTCCGACTGGTTTTTGAATGTTATAATTCTTGACGTCTGATTTGTGTCCATTTATTCTTTTACGTAGAGACTGTCCAGTTTGACCAATGTACATGGCAGATGGGCATTGCTGGCACATGATGGCATATATCACATTGGTAGATGTGTAGGTGAACGAGCCTCTGATAGTGTGGCTGATGTGATTAGGCCCTATGATGGTGTCCTTTGAATAGATATGTGGACACAGTTGGCATCAGGCTTTGTTGCAAGGATAGGTTCCTGGGTTAGTGTTTTGGTTGTGTGGTGTGTGGTTGCTGGTGAGTATTTGCTTCAGGTTGGGGGGCTGTCTGTAAGCAAGGACTGGCCTGTCTCCCAAGATCTGTGAGGGTGTTGGGTCATCCTTCAGGATAGGTTGTAGATCCTTGATGATGTGTTGGAGAGGTTTTAACTGGGGGCTGAAGGTGACGGCTAGTGGTATTCTGTTACTTTCTTTGTTGGGCCTGTCCTGTAGTAGGTGACTTCTGGGTACTCTTCTGGCTCTGTCAATCTGTTTCTTCACTTCAGCAGGTGGGTATTGTAGTTGTAAGAATGCTTGATAGAGATATTCTAGGTGTTTGTCTCTGTCTGAAGGGTTGGAGCAAATGCAGTTGTATCGTAGAGCTTGGCTGTAGACAATGGATCATGTGGTTTGGTCTAGATGAAAGTTGGAGGCATGTAGGTAAGTGTAGCGGTCAGTAGGTTTCTGGTATAGGGTGGTGGTTATGAGCCGGGGAGCACATCTGGCAGGGGCTGCATTAGCCTGTTTCTGCCTGGGAAATCTTGTTGTCTCCCAGAGCAGCCTGGTCCCCCCCCCTAGCGCCCCTCCTCCATGCCACAGCCTGAGCCCCTAACATTCATCCCCGCCTTGCTCCCCTGCCAGCAGCGCTTGCCCGTTGTGCAGACACAGCTGCCTCTGGGGTGGAGTAACCAGAACAGCCCAGACTGCTGGAGAAAGCGTCCCCTACCGATCTCTGCCCGCTCCCTGCAGCACAGCGCCCCCTAGCGCCACACTGGGGCATTGGGGCCAGCCCTGATTGCCAAGAGAGAGCACCCCCTACTGATCTCTGCCCGCTCACAGCACAGCGCCCCCTAGTGCCGCACTGGGGAATTGGGGCCAGACCTGATTGCCAAGGGAGAGCGCCCCCTACCAATCTCTGCCCGCTCCCTGTATTATATTTTTTTAAGAATAAAACATGAAACAAGTGAAAGGAAATTACTTCACAAGTTAGTAAAAATTTGTTGATAAATATAGATAGTTAGCTGTTGTAGTTACTCAAAATGTATGAAATGCAAATGGCATCTTCTATTTTACGTGTTGTAAAGGCTTAGGCCTAAGTCAAGAATCCTGGCCTATATGTGAATGTAAATAATAATTATTGTTATTAATAACTCCATATGCTTGGTCTCATAACTACCCAGGCGCACCACTGTTTTGACATGGTTTACCTCCCGGTGGTGTTTTTTAATCTGGCAGGCTTAATTACAACTAGTGGGTAACCAGAATCTGACTGTGATGTATCCAGCCACTGTATCAGATCACAGAATGAGGAAGGTAGACTGGATGTAGTGAAATTCTTTCCATGTCACTGATTTATTGGTTACTCTTCAGTGTTTGTGGCATGCTGCATTTGATGTGCTACCTTATTACTTGCTTGTTTATAGAGAAGGATAATAGAATTCTTGGCACCTGAATGACAAAGTTAGGCTTTTCCCAGGCAGTTGAGTGGTATCACTTGGCTGACACTAATTTAATCACAGCTCATCAACTTTGTGGCATTTTCAAACAGTGGCTCAATGCTAGCAGAGACTAGATGCAGGAAGATACTGTGGGTAGGTCAGTAGCCAGGCACTTGGGAGACTAGAGTTGAATTCTCTGCTCTACCACAGACTTCCTGTGTGACTTTGGGAAAATTACAGCCTCTTTTGTCTCAGTTCCCCCATCTGTTTTAAGGGTGACAGTACTTCCATACTCACAGGAATGAGGTGTGGAAGAGAAGATAAATACATTAAAGATTGATAGGTTGGCCATATAGCTAAGATATATAGAGATGGTAGAGGCCTTTTAGCAGAGACTAGGTGAAGTCTAGCTTCTGTGATCAGGATGGAGCAAAACATTTAGAGCAGTTGTAGTCGGGAATTCTACCATGTCTGAAGAGGAAGCTAACTGAGTACAGCAGTCAGTTTTTAGTCAATGATAAGCATCATGCACACACAGTTGTCATTCTGTTAAACTGAGGTATTGTGAAAATCAGGGTACATGCAGAAAACATGCACTGCCATCTTGACATTTTGACTGCTGTCTGACTGCAAACTTGGGATAGAGAGGCTCTAACCCAGGGGTGGGCCAAATCTGGGGATGGAAATTGTATGGCAGGCCATGAATGCTCACAAAACTGGGAGTTGGGGTGCCGGCTCTGGGGTGGGACCAGAAATTAGGAATTCAGCATGTGGAAGGGAGCTCTGGGCTGGGGCAGGGGTGTGGGTGGGGAATGAGGGCTCCAGCTGGTGGTGTGGGCTCAAGGGTGCAGGAGGGTGGGACCGAGGGGGATCAGGGCTGGGACAGAGGGTTGGGATGCTGGAAAGGGTCAGGGGTGCAGACTCCAGGCGGCACTTACCACAAGCAGCTCCTGGAAGCAGCGGCATGTCTCCTTTCTGGCTCCTATGTGGAGGCACGGCCAGGCAGCACTGGGCGCTGTCCCATCCATAGATACCGCCCCTGCAGCTCCCATTGGTTGTGCCTGCTGGCCAATGGGAGCTGTGGGGGCGGTGCTTCGGGCGGGGGCAGGGTGCAGAGCCCCCTTGCTGCTCCTACATGTAGGAGACAGAGTGGGGACATGCTGGTGCTTCTGGGAGCCACATGGAGCCACAGCACGTGCGGAATGGGGCAAGCCCCCGACCCCAACCCTGCTCCCTGGCAGGAGTTTGAGGGCCAGATTAAAACGTCTGAAGGGCTAGATGTGGCCCTCAGGCCGTAGTATGCCCACCCCTGCTCTAATTAATATCTCTAACCTCTCAAAAATGTTATAGTTAGTGTGTACTTTTTCACCACCACATCTGCCCTACATGACATTCTGATGGAAGCTGGTACTGGAACAGACTACAAATAGATGCAGATTACAGCCTTTTGTACACTGAGTAAGGCAGGAGTCCTGGGGGGAAATAACATGAGATCAAGTAATTATAATATGTACACATGAGAGGGATGAATTAAAATTTTACGAACAATATTAATTTTTATGTTTTATAACTTGAGTGCCTGACATTGCTATTTTAATGGTCTTTTAATATTTTTTCCTGGATGTAATATAGTGGATCTAATATTTAAGGCACAAGTGACTGAGTATATGATCCATGCTGAACTATGATTTCTTTTGTGGGTTAACTCTTAAAAATGTTACTAACAGATTCCACAAGTCTGACTCATTTAGCAGAATTTTACTAGTGTATAGCAGTAGCTTCTGCAGTAAAAGGCGTGAGGCAAAGAAAGCCAAGAATATAATGTGATTGTCAGCACTTCACTGCAGAATTGTAAGAATTCCAAATACATTTCAACAGCACCATAAAGACGAGCTCTTAATTTGCCAGGTAAAAGGGTACATTGAGAATGATACAACAAATACAAGAACAAATTGTACAGCTATAGGAAAGTGGCTATAGGAAAGTGATACATAGTTAAGGAACAAACCAAAAGGAGCTGAAATACAAGCTAAAGCTTCAAATTAGTTAAAGATAATTGACAAACCACTTACTGTGAGAATCACTGAGTACATTGTAAATATACCCAGGGTCTAATGTTAGTTTAGTTGACTAATCAAATGAAGGACTTGTAGAAAACATGAATAACAACGCATACTATAGGAAGCATGTGTGTGCTCTGATGTTCAATAACTGTTATGCTAATAAATAATTGTAAAGACACAAATATATCATTTTAAGAAATTTTCTAGAAGTGATGTCATCTCCATTTTACCATCGTAAAGTAAGGTTTAAAACTGTGAGCCTGCCATTTGTCTGCCTGTCTTCACAGGAGATTTTATTCCCACTACCCTCATCTGATTAGCAGGAATGGGAGTCTCCATGCTGCAGGCACAGGCACTAATACAAGTTTGAGGAGCCAGTATGTAGACACCAATGAACACTTTATTAAATTACACAGTCTTCTAAGCAGGCACAGTCTCTCAGTGCTCCAATTCTTCATGCTTCAGTGAACTGACTCTGCTCTCTGAAACTGTAAGGTTTCAGCCTGAGCTGCAGATCTAAACTCCTGATGAGATTAGGGTTAGTTTTTAGATGTTTGGCATGCTTCTGTGCTTATTCTATTACTCTGATGGGGTTGATAGTTGGCTGGCAGAAAGAAAGCACTAGAAAGTACAGACCTTGAGCCTTACATTTCCATCTGCCCTGAAGGAAAAGAATGTCTTGTTTATAAATGCTCAGTGTCATTCACTAGAATTCATGCTGCTGGCCAGGAAATCACCTGCAGGACAGGGTGAAAGTTAAGTCTCCAGCACTGCAAGTCTTGCTGTACCTCTCAATCTGGGTTCCTGACAACATCCCCAGTAGAATTTTATGATCTTTCCATTCCCAGAAAAGTCGAAGAATATCAAAGATGGACTGAAACAGAATAAAGAAAAAGTAAATGTATTGTTACCAAGATAACTTATTTCTCTGGTACATGTTTCTAAATTATAGCGATAGATCCACTTGCCTGGATATTTCACTGTAATTATCTGCATACTTCATTTATTGGAATTTCATGTACTGTACATGTATCCCATAGAGGTTGAAGATTTGGCAAACCTATGGTACTGTCTTGGGGATTTACAAATTGTACCTAGTTTGCTAATATTTTTTCTTCTAATCTAAATCTAAGGTTCTCTCAAGTGCAATTCAGCTGCTAAAACACAAATGAATTCATAATCACTCAATAGCTGTTGCACATAGACTCATAGAATCATAGGAATGGAAGGGACCTTGAGTCCCCTTCTAGTCCAGACACACTATATTGGTGAGCTGCATGTAGTGTGTGTGTCTGTGCATTTGTATGAGTGTTTGAAGTATCATTGAGTGCTCTGTAGTCAATGTTAAAGCTATAACCTCCTAATATAAACTCAAAGTGTTTTACTTCCCCCTAGTTAATCCAAAGAAAAACTCAATATTCCTGACATTTTGCATGCCGCATCTTTCAGAGTAGTGTTTTTGTTTGTTTGTTTTTCTGGGATGTTTGCTAAAAATCAAAAATTCCATTTTTATGTTATGGTATTTTTGAATATTTGCCTATTCTTTTTAAAATGTATTATTTTTGGAATCATCTTTTTTCCACAGTGAATTGGCCTACAGACTCCATCCGTAATTAGAAGCAATTTTCTTTGGTTGACATTGAAGAGTAAGTTTTCTTTGGTTGACATTGACGAGTAAGTACTTTATTTGTGGGAGGGGTGAGACAAATATAAACAAAGCATTTTCCTGCCTCCAGGCTTTGTTGCTGCATCAGCTGCTAGACTGAATCTGAGGAGAAAAGGGATAGATTAGGCTAGGTGAGGTGTGATACGGTAGAAAAATAGTTTAGGAGGAGGTGTGTGCGGACATATCATGGAGAAGCAGGGTGGAGCTAAACTCCCTTGTCAAAATGAGAGGAGGCAGGAGGACACTGGTGGGAATTCGAGTTTTCAAGATCATATAGTAGGGGGAACTTTGAATGAGTCAGGAGATAGAGAACAGAAGGTGGGTGTGGCAGGAGGAATAACTTGTTAGCAAAGAACTTTGGAAGGTACAGATAGTAGGCATAGAAGGAGTGGGATGTATTTAGAGGAATCATGGAAGGTTGAGAGGGGATGGCACAAAAGGTACAGAGGCACACATAAAGGGACAGGCTGTATGGAAATGGTGGTAGGAGATGGGGAACAAGGTATGGACTGGAGTGTTTTAGGGAACCATGGTGGGTCATAGAGAGGGGATGAAAGGGACTGAATGATTATAAGATCTCAATTCCTTTTCAAGGGATCATTTCCTTTAATCACCTACTGATTTTTGTTTGGTTGGTTATGAGTGTAACATTTTTTGCAAATTTGAGAAGAAAGAAAGAGTTATAGCTGTATGTGTATGTGGGAGTGATAGTGAGTATTGATGGGTTATAATCGTGAAGGACACACTAGATACCTTATTTTTAATTTTAAGACATAATGTGTTTGTTTTTAAAGGTGTGAAATTTTACAATGTTTTGTTGTATAAAACACACACATACCTATTGTTAACCATGAATCACTGCTAAAAAAAAATAGTTAGGATTTCAGTGCAGTTCCACTTAACATTCAACAACAATATTACACTTTCTTGACAAAGGTAATAATACTGCTCGGCATTTTTTTCTCTTAGAATTTTTTTCTCTGCTCTATTTTTCAGTTTCTTTCTCCTAACTGGGACATGGATAAAATAATGTTTGGGCTTGAAAGAAACATTCATATTGTATCATGCAGCTTTGAAATAGGGGGAAATGAGTTCACCATCCCTAATTAGAAGCAATTTTTCTGAACCATTCAGTTTGACTGTGTCCAGTTTAACAGCTAACCATGCAGACTTTAGTCACCTTTATCCATTTAGAAACTTGAACTGAAGATGGTTCAGAGATATAGATGTCTCTTTTACAAATACATACTATAAATTAACAATGATGAATGTGTCCAGTGCAGTGTACAATGTAGAGCTGGTAAGCTTCAGGTTGCAAAATTATCAACTTATTGTCCGTTTATCATTTAATCCTTTGATTCAGAACTAGGCAGTTAATTTGTGAATAGGTTTGGGGGCATCTTTACAATTACTTGCATCAAAGTAAAATGACCTTTAATGCATAATAAGATGAATGATAAGATTAAAATCCTCTAAAAATTGGTCATTTGAAACAACTTTCTTTTTCTTTTTCAATTATGGTAACTGAAGCTGCATTGAAAGGCCTTTTTTTTTTTTTAAATGAGGACAAAGTTGTATGCTGAGTATTTACTCAGTTGTGTTTTGGAAAAGCCACTTGTATGTGTTCAGAATCTGTTACACAAGCTGCCACTTCACCATGCTGAGGTCTAGCATATCAGAAGATTTTTTTTCTTTTTCCAGTCTTCATTTTTTTGTTCTTTATATTAAAAATGTGGCAACAGAGGTTGAAATCCCCCAAGTTTCTATGAATGTAGGATTTTCTGGGGCTGATGGAGAGATGAAGAATTTATATATCCAGTTACACTGCCATGCCCACTCTGCTAAAGGCTAGCTGAGTAGACTCAAGAGTTTAGAATTTACTTACACCAATGTAAATTAGGGGTGACTCCACAGAAGTCAGTGGAATTACACCAGAGTAAAACTGGTAGGAGAGTAGAATCTGTTTCATTATATCCCCTAACAGAAGGGAAACTTTCTCATCATAGAATCTCCCACACAGTTTATCTTAATTTGTTATAGGCATTCTCTGACTAGAAAAATACCTTCCTTTGGAATATTTGCAATGTTATGGTACAGGACTGAGGAACAATATTGAAGCTGTGTGTGGATTATTGTTGCACAACATCTTGTCAGTGCCATAAGTCACTTCACTTTCAGGAAGCTAGAACTCGCCTCCAATTTAATCTTACTCTGATCTGTTTGAATCCAAAAGAAAACTTTCAAAAAATTGTGCATGAATCTCTGTATCTCCTTGTTTTGGTTGAAATGTTAAGAATGAGCAGTGAATTCCTGTGCAAGAGGCTTCTCTTGTGGCATTTCAGACCTATTGAAACCAGGGAGCAATGTTACTTTGTGATGGGCATCTCTTGAAAGATTCAAAGGTTCTTTATGATTTGGAAAAGCATGCAGAATCTGGACACTTTACCATAATCTAAACCTATTGCTAACACCTTGAAATCTGCAAATTGGACTGGAAATTTTGTGAGAAAAGTCTTGATCATGGCATTTCATGCTTCTGATCAGGCCTGAAATGATGCAAATAACCTTTCACATTGTATTGTGGCACACCTGCTTCTATTCTGACTCAAACAGGAATACAGAGGCACACAAGAGTGGGAAAATAATTTTAAAGTAGATTTCTGAAGTGTTTCAAACTTAAAATTAAAAAGTTAGTTTACTCAAGATCAAATTTGGGACAGAGAATCCAGATCAGTTCCCATTTTATATGAATTTTTGCCTCTCTTGCCCACATAGCACTGTGCACACGAGCGCTTATGTCAGTATAACTTTTGTTGCCCAGGAAGGTGGTTTATTCATGCTGCTGAACGACATAAGTTATATCAACATAGACCGTAGTGTAGACATATTAGTGGGAATATATCAAGCTAACTATCCTGATTCTGCTTTCTCACCAGAGAACATAGGGAGTATCTCTTTTTGAAGTACTGTAAGTGAAGCTAAATTGGTGTCAATCAGAGCAGAATCAGGCACAGTCCATTTTCTCAGTGGGTTTCGTTTAATTTGAAATAACGTTTTACAGGAATGAGGTTTCAGGTTTAAAATTGTAAATAGCGGTATAGCATGGCAGGCACTCACTGCCATGGCGCCTCCTGCTGGTCATCCAGGAATTAGCTCAGTTCCAGCCTCAGAGTGCCTCCTGCTGGCCGATGTCTTCCTATTGATGACTGCTTTCTCCACCACTTATAGCACTTCATGCCCCATGTCCCTCCTGGACCCCAGTGCCCCTTTCCTTAGGGTGCTGTCCCGCAGCAGTGCCCCCACACTCTGGGTCTCCCCTCCTCAGGGAACCCCAAACCCCTAAGCCCACCTCACCTCAGTAATCCACTGCCAGTCCTCATCTAGCCCTTTCCCACAGGGACAAACTGCAGTCTGAAGTGGCCACTCATCATCGGCAAAGGGGGTTTGGACCTGCTGCCTTTCCAGCCCCAGCTGCCTCCCTGCAGCCCTAGTACTTCCCCTGGCCTTTAGCAGTACCCACCAGGCCAGAGCTCCCTAGCTCAGCCTGCTTTTCCCCAGCCCTGCTCTGCCTCAGGTACCCTGCTTGCTCTCCCAGGCAGCCTGGTCCTCCTCCCTGTTCCTCAGCTGGAGCAAGAGTCTTTTCTCTCATTCCCTTGGCCTGCCCTTTTATCAGGGTCAGCTGGACCCTAATTGGGTATGTTGCTGTTTACCCAACCAGGCTCCCTTGGCTGCTTTTAATCCCTTCCTAACCAGAGTGGGGTATCTGCCCCGCTACACGCGGATTGTATATTGTAACAAATATTGAACAGTGTTTTAAGGGCATGGTCCTGGCCATAGGATGCTGAAAGAAGGGAAGAGATTTTAGGGGAAAAGTTGGGTGAAATCATCAGTATTTCCATATGCATTCTGAATTATTGTTTAAAAAAAAAAAACACTTGAAATTCTGCTGAATTGCACATAACTTTTTGGAGAAAATACTCCATCAGAATTTGGGTACGTTTCCCAGAAATTTCCAGTGGCACTAATAAAGTGAAAACAGTTAGAAGCTGATAACAGTTTCAGGTTCCTCCAGTGATTAGATCAGCTCTAATAAGGTAATGAAGAATCTCAGCTGACTTGCAGTATTTAGTACAGAGCTGGGGATGCCTCAGTGTCATTTGTATCTTTTCGTCTAACTCTAAACCAAAACTGCCATTTTCCGCCCGTGCCCTTTATTTAATGGCATTGCCACTACCAGTTGCAATATATTAGCTAGAAGGGTTTTGTTGTTGTTGTTTTTTGAGGTACATTTTATTTAATTCAAGTATGTGACCATCAAACTTAATATTACACTTAAAACAGCAGGCTGAACTCAAAGAGGAGTCCAAAGGGGAGAACCCTACTGAATACATCCATTAAGCAGCGTAGCCTGCCAAGTTCATGTACATTAGCTAGTTTTGTAATTTTAACAAATTCCATCAGAGCTTTCATTCCACTGACCTAATTTAACAAGAAGGAAATTCAATAACAATCCCAAACACTGACTCATTATTTCCCAGGAGGAATTTAACAACACTTCTACATCAAATAGTGATGTGTGAACAGTGGAATATACATACCTATGGGCTGCGGGTGGGTGGGGGGGGGGAGGAGCAAGAGAAAGAAGATACTGTATCTCCTTTACACAGGTAAACCAATAACTTTCCATCTTTGGGGAAAATAGTAACAGGTCTAAGGGCTTAGATGTACATATGCAACTCCCTCTGACTTCAAGAAACATCAGCTAAGAGCAAGATTTAGTCAGTCTCTGTCTCGCTGTGTGTGTGTCAATAAAAAGAATATAGGCATGGGCGTATGGGCAACATAGAATTGTGGTAATGCTATTCAGCAACAAACAAACACACGGTACCTACCCCATGTAATACAATTTATGATTGAGCCTGATCCTTCCAACCTTTGCTCACATAAATACTCCCTTCTTATACAAAGTAAGGATGTGTTGGTCTGGCGATATATCATTACAATGGAATGATCCTGGGTCCTGATCTTGCTGTCACTAAAGTCAAAAGCAAACATTAATTTTTGCATCCTGGTAGAAGCAGACACATACCAGTAAGGCAATGTCTCACAGTAATACATCGTGCTGGGAGATGCTCATATTTTATTAATTGCTTTAAAAATAAATATTATGTAAAACAATAAAATATTAGAAACTCACTCATCATCAGGCTTTTGCAAATTGAACAAAAAGATTAACACATTGACTTTTTTTTTTTTTTGTAAGAACCCAGAGCAGAGCACGGGGCAAGCAATGAGATGCATTTTTTGACATTTATGAGACACACTTTTAAATTAAGAATCTGAAAATGCCTAGGGTTGTATTCATCCATGGTGTAAAGCCACTGAAGTCAACAGATTTTTGTCAGGGATCAATGTAGCCGAATGCATTGTTCTAAGGTATGCTAAATAATGCTGTGTCCAAATCATGGAAGTAAAGGAAAACCCATCAAGTTTCTGTATCATTTCAGGGTTTTTTGTTGCATATGGAAGAATATAGTATATGTATATACTGAGGAGCTACAAGCATTGGCTGTATATACTCCCTTTGCAGATTTAAGAGAAAAAAAATGAGGAGAAAATGTATCCTATTGAGAAGAAAAAGCCATAGGAGCATTCATATACGCTTGCTGCCTAGCAACAGACACCATTTCCCCCTTAGCAGGGGTCAGTGGGCTCTGCAAACAAAAATGGATGCTGAAATACGAAGCTAACATTTCTCTCTCACAGATTAGCCAGTAAGGAATTAACAAGTTCTACACTCTGTTCTGGTTGCAGACTGCATTATGTAGCCTATGCAAAGCTGTTCTTATTTCATTTAAGACAAAGTACTGGAAAGATAATTATATTATTTCCCAGAAACGCACTATTAGCGTTCAGAAATGTGTTAGCCCCTTTACCAAATAAGTAAAAGAAAAGATTGACATTCCCCAACATTGACATTCTTCAACAATCAAACAGCCCAGTCTTGTTTCCACTGAATTAAAGTCACGTTGGGTTAATATAAAATCCAAGTGACTTCTGTTCAGACTTCTGCCAAATTTGGGTGTTAAAAATTAGACATGACACAATAAGTAACGGTGGGAAACTTAAATGTGGGGAATGAGTAGGGAAGGCAAGTGTTACAGTAATAATTGTTTGTAGTTACTCATTTTAGTCATGTGTATATCTGAGTTCTGTTGGGCGTGGTACTTAAGGTACTTACGGGAGTTACAGATAAAATTAATATTTTTAGGTAGGAGTTGAAGGTGGTAATTGAGGCTTGGCAAAGAGGAACTGAAAGAATAGAGTGCACAAACTGGATTTACAAGTAATCCAATGTTTTAATCTTGTTAGCCAGTGGTCCAAAAGACTAATGCAAAGCAGTTTTAGAAACCACAGAAATGATGAAACATTAGTTCCCCATTGTTTTATATATTTATTTGCATATAGAAAGAGAGTTCTCTTATTTATAGCTACTAATGTTTTGTCTGCTATATTTATGTATATTAGAATAATCTGTAATAATAATTGTATATACTTAAAGTCCATAATGTACCATTATGATACATAATTATATATCTTTCATTTATAGTTAATATATTTCAAAATAGCTTCGGTCAAGTTGCCGTGGTGCTTTGGAATGACATTAAATATCAAATGTGATCCTAACAAAAACATTTAAGTGTTAATATTCTTTTTTTTTTAATTGTATTTTACATCATTTGCCTGCTGAAGCAAATCTAAATGAGCCATGCAGACATTTGCTCTTAAGCGTTTGGTAATTTCCAAATTTAATTTTTTAAAGTGGAAATCAGCTAATGGTGTCAACAGTCATGAAGAGTGATATGCTGAGAAGGAACATAGGCACAAGATTGGAAACAGTTTATTTCTGTTTGATGTCAACAAAAGATATTGATGGAATCTGCCTATTGCTTCACAATGGTGCTAAATGCTTCCTTATTGTGTCAGGAAAAAACATAAAATGCTACACAAACCTAACAAAACAGGTTTGGAAATGGATTTACTTTTTTTTCTCTGTAGTAAAAGTTGGGTATTGAATGTCAAATTTAAGTATATTGTAAACCAAAAACATCCTGAGTACACTATGACTTAACATCAAATAGATCAAGTCCTAGTTATTTCATCATTTTTTTCTTGCATTTAAAGTTGTTTGCATGCTACCTCAGTTCATACTGTAAGTACTACATCCTAAGAACTTTTTATATTAAAAAGTTTGCTTCTTGTCATGTTGCATTTCTTCTGATGCATATGATGTTCCCTTTTGCCATTTAAAGTGCCTGGGGGAACTAGTGTTTCACCATTTCTGTGGTTTCTAAAACTGCTTTGCATTAGCCTTTTCAGGCCTCCGGATAACAAGATTAATAAAACACTGGATTACTTGTCAATCATATCAGGTGGAAAACATTTTAAGTAAAGGCTGCAGTATTTAATATGTAAGTGCTAATAGTATTAATCCCCTAGTCTACATGAAAAAAACATCCTCAAAGTTCTTAAACTGAAAAGTTAAGAACAAAAGTTAATCAGCTCAATGCACTTTTGTTGTGTTTCTCATGTAATGTTTTGAAAGCAGCTACCTGCTACATTTGCAGCCCTCCCACTTGGTGAAGGTTGACAGAAACCCTTTATAGTCACGATATCAGCCATCAGTTGGGTGCACATGGGAAATAATCAGTTGCTTTCTTTGCTGTAAAGTACAGTGTGAAGTCAGTCACAGGCAAATGGAATGTTTTCAACTTACACTGTGTCTTTTCTGTTTACTTTGAGGATTTGGTGGATATGTGTGGAAGGGAGATGAACTACTGGAAATCACTTGGCTGCACTGCCAACTAAAGAGACATCAAAAGGTAATCCAGGAAAAGAACACTGTTGACCCCACAGCCATCTGGCTTGGAGGACAGACAGCAGTGGAGAACTATGATAATACAACAAGTGTTACTGCTACTGCTGCTCTGGATGTGCCTGCCACATCCCTGCTATGCAGAAATGCTGTTCAGAAGGACAACTGACCACCAACCGAAAGGCTTTGTGGCACGTGTATCAGGGAGTGATGGAAAAGCACTTCACCGACAGAAAAGGGGCTGGATGTGGAACCAGTTCTTCTTGCTGGAGGAATATACAGGCTCTGATTATCAATATGTAGGCAAGGTAGGTCTGTATTAAGGTTTGATATTTCTCCATTACATCCTTATATATTTGTCCTACTACTGTTCTCAAGTTACTACAGTGACTTATTCTCCTAGCTGAATGGTTGGTTTTCCAGGCAACACTATACAAGTTGTTTATCTGCTCTATTGGTGATCTCTAAAAGTAATAATGCAAAGAGTTAGTAAAAACTATTTAGAAACATAAAAATGTCTGAAACAAGCTAAAGTATATTTCACAAATTATTGTGTGATCTTCACAGCATTCCTACCACCACCAGCGACCTACTTTTCTCTCCTATTTCTGAATCTCGTATTTTAAAATTCTTTCTAAAATTCTGTTTCATATTTTTTTCTCTTTGACCTTTTTCAGTTTCATACAAATGCATGTGGACTCCTATCCTCTGTCTGTACTCTTTGTACACAATTCTTTCAAACACAAAATGGCCTCCCTCCTCCAGTGCTCCCTTTGTCTTAATAAACTGCAGAGGACGAATGTCATTAACAAATGTGATGGAAAATAAATATGAGGAATGAAATTGTGAATTTAATGCTACTGACACCAAGAAAAGAATTCTGTATTTTTAAATTAAAGCATAAATTAATGGGCCACTTTCTGTGTTGACTGCTCTTGATGTAGTCCGATTTTTTTTTTATGTCAGGATGGTTGTACTGAGTCTGCCAGTGCAGAACTTGGCCCAGTATTTCAGAGCCCCATGCTGAAGGAATAGATGGAATAACAAAAAGTGAAGAATGGCGGCAGTTCTAGGGATGAAAAATGTTCAAATAAGTAATTTTATTATAGGAAGCTACTAAAAGTAAAACAGCAACTTGCTCAACCAGAATCTTCCTGTCTTTCCCCCTTTCATCCAAAGCAATTGCTAATGAATCCTTATATAAATGCAAATTACTTGCCCAAAGTGAGAGTAATCAGCATAGTGCAGAGGCCATGCATGGAGCAGGTGTAAAAATGCATTGACTATGGTCTTTCTTTCTTAACCCTCTTTTGAATGAACTCCCATGGTTAATCAAAGACAAAACCAAGAGAGTTCCTACATTCCGTTGACTCTTTGGATTTTTGGGAGTCAGGCACTGTAGCTCCCTTCTGAGCAACTGGTTTCTCACATTTCCTTTCCTCGCTATTGGTTTCTCAGCTTACATGAAGTCGGAATTTGGTCCATTAAAATGGAGGCTCTCTCCTTCCTTTGACTGTACCACTAATCAGTAACTACTGTTTGAGAAAGCACCAGCTGAGGCCTTTCATTTTTGCTTTTGTTAAACAACAAATGAATTGAGAAGCAACCAAAATGGAGATTTGTGTGATGTCTGTGGATGCCTGTTCTAAAAGATTTAATTACACAACTTTACCCTGGGTAATATCCACATCATGTTTTGTTGACTTCCTCAGATTAAGGTTCATGACTCAGATAATCTCATGTCATACAATACAACATGCTGGATTATAAAGGTTTTATGAATTCAAATAGGTCAATTCTCTCTCTCTCTCAATATAAAATGTTGGGCTTTTGTGCTGCAGAATCCCATGACAAATTGAGCATCGTACAGCCATGCACAAACTTTGACAACACAGATTCAGTTATCTTCATTGACTTGGGTCCTGATGATACATGTGCAAAACTCAGAAGATTTAAACAACAGTCCTGCACTGGGATCAGCTGTGCCTGTATGGAAACCTATTGATGTCACTGACGATCTGCACAGGTGCAGGTACCAATGAAAAACTGGGGCCTTACTTTGGGCTCAGAGCCCCCAGAGTTTCATTTTGAGCCTCAGTCTCATGGAATCCAACACATAAAACAAAATTTCAGCTGATTTTAGTCCAAAACCACATTCTTATAGAACAATCCTATGAAATATAATAGGGGAGAAACCAATAGGCTTGTATGAGAGTTATTCTTGCAGACTTATATAATTTAATAGAGCGAGAATACTTTCCATAGATTTTCCCAGCCATCCTATGAAATAATATAGCAGGTATGTATTTTTCTATTAAATTCTGTAGGGCTGTCTTATAAGAGCTTGTACATTATGTGCTTACATTAGAAACCACAAATAGGCTCAGGTTCCTTAACTTCCTTATTTTTCATTTTAATTTTTTGCAATCCTGGCCTTAGTATTGTGTTGCTATTAGGGCTGTTGACTAATCGCAGTTAACTCACACAATTAACTAATCAAAATTAATCCTGATTAATTGCGCTGTTAAACAATAGAATACCAATTGGAATTTATTAAATATTTTGGATGTTTTTCTACATTTTCAAATATATTGATTTCTGTTACAACACAGAATATGAAGTGTACAGTGCTCACTTTATATTATTATTTTTATTACAAATATTTGCACTGTAAACAAAAGAAATAGTATTTTTCAATTCACTTCATACAAGTACTGTAGTGCAATCTCTTTATCGTGAAAGTGTAACTTACAAATGTAGATTTTTTTTGTGATGTAACTGCACTCAGAAACAAAACAATGTAAAACTTTAGAGCCTACAAGTCCACTCAGTCCTACTTCTTTTTCAGCCAATTGCTAAGACAGTCAAGTTTGTTTGCATTTAAAGGCGATAATGCTGCCTGCTTCTTATTTATAATGTCATGTGAAAGTGAGAACACACGTTCACATGGTACTTTTGTAGCCAGCTTTGCAAGGTATTTACGTGCCAGATATGCTAGACATTCATATGCACCTTCAGGCTTTGGCCATCATTCCAGAGGACATGCTTCCAGGCTGATGATGCTCATTAAAAAATAATGCATTAAGTAAATTTGTGACTGAACTCCTTGGGAGAGTACTGTATGTCTCCTGTTCTGTTTTACCCGCATTCTGCCACATATTTCATGTTATAGCAGTCTTGGATGATGACCCAGGGCATGTTTGTTTTAAGAACACTTTCACAGCAGATTTGACAAAATGCAAAGAAAGGTACCAATATGAGATTTCTAAAAATAGATACAGAACTCAACTCAAGGTTTAAGAATCTGAAGTGCTGTCCAAAATCTGAGAGGGACGAGGTGTAGACCATGTTTTCAGAATTCTTAAAAGGGCAACACTCAGATGCGGAAATGACAGAACCTGAACCATCAAAAAAGAAAAGCAACCTTCTGCTGGTGATATCTGACTCAGATGAGGAAAATGAACATATGTTGGTCTGCTCTGCTTTGGATCGTTAAAGAGCAGAACCCGTCATCAGCATGGACGCATGTCCTCTGGAATGGTGGTTGAAGCATGAAAGGACATATAAATCTTTAATGCATCTGGCACGTAAACATCTTGCAACACCAGCTGCAACAGTGCCATGTGAATACCTATTCTCACTTTTAGGTGACATTGTAAACAAGAAGCAGGCAGCATTATCTCTGCAAATTGTAACCAAAATTGTTTGGCATGAAGTAGGACTGAGTGGACTAGCAGCCTCTAAAGTTTTACGTTGTTTTATTTTTGAATTTAATTATTTTTGGTACATAATTCTACTTTTGTAAGTTCAACTTTCATGATAAAGAGATTGACAGTACTTGTATTTAGTGAATTGAAAAATACTATTTCTTTTATTTTTACTGTGCAAATATTTGTAATAAAATAAATATAAAGTGAGCACTGTACACTTTGTATTCTATGTTGTAACTGAAATAAATATATTTGAAAATGTAGAAAACATCCAAAAATATTTAAATAAATGGTATTCTGTTTTTAACAGTGTGATTAATCACAATTAATTTTTTTAATTCCTTGACAGCCCTAGTTGCTATATAAAAGCTTTACATAACTTTAGTCCTTTGTACGAAGTTGCAGACAAGTCCAGCTATATTTGCATTTAAAATACCCAGTTTAGGAGATAACTGTGCAGGGATCATTGGGTGGAAAAATGGGCCTTCCAGACAGAATTTGTGCTTTTAAATTATACAGTACATTAAAACCCTTACATACTATAGTAATGGAAACTGACCAGATTGATACGGGATGTAACATTTTCAAAAATGCCTACGTCCCATTTTCAAATGTGACGTATATAAATAACGATATTTTGGAAAAAATTACCCTGATTCTAGTCTTGCATCCCATACTGATGTGGTTCATTCAGATGAAGACAGTAGAACTATTCATATAATTATAAGTATTGCAGGACTGGGCTCATAATATCTAGAAATGTCAGTTCAAAATATTTACAACAGACATCTAATTTTTGCCAGGAAATAGGCAGAAAAATGAGTTGTAAATGGACCAAGGGATAATGAGGTAGTGGCACTCAAAGAAGGAAGCAGTATGTTTCTTCCTCATTAACACCCAAAGAGTATGGTGCTGAGAGGTGGTAAAATTCTCAGGACAGACAGTAGCTTATTTGTAAGTGGAACTTAGTGTTAATAATCAAGATTCTGATTAACACCTTGTAGTTGGTAGCTAAGTTGGTTTATTATATTTTTTTTAGTCCCAGTTTCTATTAAAATTCACTTACAAAGTACTTTATTTTGGGAAATATGTGGGGAGGGACATTCCTAGTAATTTCATTAAATATTTATTTCCCTTTTAGTTCTCTAATGAAGCATCATTGTTGCATCTATGGCTGAAAGATTAAAGTTCATGAAAAAAAGAGGAGAAA
Source organism: Caretta caretta (assembly GCF_965140235.1). NCBI lineage: Eukaryota > Metazoa > Chordata > Testudines > Cheloniidae > Caretta > Caretta caretta. Next base: position 129,320,878 of record NC_134207.1, read on the forward strand.
ATAATTATAATAGCCCTTTTTTCTTTAAAGGTTGGGGAATATACTGAATGCAAACTGACATTTTTTTTTTTTCTGAGGGAGGCAACACTTATTAAAATTTCCAGGAACTGTTAGTGGGAAGAAGGAGTTCAAGAATGACAGAAACTTAAATCTGATTAAATTGCCTTTGTCAGCCACTATTTCCATTTATTATTTATTTCTCTGTGTGGATGTAGTTTCAATGCTGACCTTTAAAGACTATTATTTATTGCTTGTACTTACAGGAGCACCCAAAATGTGCTGGGTGCTATGCAGACTTTTTTTTTATATTTATTTCTGTTTATAATACATCTTTCAAAAGTGCCTACGCAACCTCAAGGCACTCTTGCCATGAATTAAAAACAAAATTGCATAGCCAAGCCAGCAGCACGTCCTCATTCCAAACAGAACATACATGATTGGTAATGAAAACAGTTCTGCACAATGCCCCACCTCACTCACAAAGAGCACCCATCATAATATTCTTACCTCACAAAAGGCCTGAGGAAATAAACAGGCCTGCAGCATGCCTGAAGACCAAAGGTTCTGGATTATTGCAGATAAAAGTGTGGAGTAAATTTAAAAGTTAAGAGCACCTAAAAGAGAGAGTCTTGCTAGCAACTCCCTCTTTTCTACACAGAGGCATTTTCAGTTCTGGCACCTCCACCATTTTCATTTCTGCCACTAGAACTATGGCAGTATAGCATTAAGGTGGAGAGGGAGAAAGGGACACGATCCTTGCTCTGAGGTGTTCAGAACTGGAGATGACAAGCCGCGTATTGAGTTGGGGGAGAGGGATAAAATACAAACAATCAAACTTTAAAAAAAAATGTCCATTGTCCCCCACTGCCCCTTATCTGAGCATTGTTAGTTGTCAGTGTTCTTCTGGGCACAATAGTAGAAATGGGTCTTGTGGAGGGATTTGAAGAGGAAGACAATAATGGCCTTATGGGCTAGTTCAGGAAGAATTTTCCATAGTGTAAGGAAAGTGACAAAGGTGGAGTGAGGGGAGATTCAAACAGCTTATTGAGGCTGGCTGAAGGATCAGAGCAAGGAAAGGTAAAATGGTAATAGACAAGAGAAAATAAGTAGAGAGGGGCAGAATTGAGAAGAGGTTTGAAGGGCAATTAAAGATAAGGAAGGATAAATCCAGTCTGCACATTCAGAACATCCCACCTGAAAGGCAGTGGAAATATATCAAAGTATATTTCTGAAAAGCCACCTTCTACATCAGATGCATTCTATGGTGCTTTACAGAGCCAACCACCCTATAAAGAACAGAACAACAAAAAAGTGTCATTATTTAACACCTGTTTCTAAAACACAAACAGAGAATAAACAGTTCAGATCTCTTTTTGAAGCCTTCACCTTTTATAAAGTTCATACATTCATATCTGCCTTCCAAGGTTCATGGCTGAGGCTGGGAAGAGGAATGAAGCCTTATTTCTTAAATACATTTTACTCCTCTTTATTGTGATAGAGCCCAAAGATCGCCCCAAATGGGTCTCTATGGTGCTAGCCACTATACAAACAGAGTAGCTGACAGTTCCTGCCCTGAAATGTTTGCAATCTAAATAGACCAGGCAGACACAGGATGGGAGAAGGGGTAGAATGAACAAGCAGACTGAACAATGTGATGTTCCACAATATTGTGTGTGTGTTGGGTTAGTTAGGAGGTGCTAAAGAAAAGGGAAGGGAGATGGGAAGTTGAAGAAAAGAAAGATGAGGGTACGAGGGGCAGGTGTGGACTGAAGCTGAGATGAAGATGTTGTGAGGGAGTAGGTTGGAGCAAACGGTCAGTCAGCTGACTGGCAGAGACAGTCCAGTCAATGCCGTAGAAAGTTCTCTGAGTGTCTGAAGCTGTTTCTGCTGCTGGAGTCTCTGGCTGGTTCCTCTTTGCAGTTTTCCCCCAAGGCCACATAGGAAGGGGAGACACCCCTTGGGTCCTAGTTTCCCCAGAGTTTGTGTGGAGTGGGGTTAGGAGGTCAGGATGTGAAGAGGAATGTAAGATTGAAACAAATCATTCAATTAAAATTGGCCAAGAATGTAGGAAAAATGTTTGCCAAGGGCAGAATGTCAAAGTCAAAGTAAGTGCTTAACATAAGCTAATTAAATGCCATTAATATAAGGACTGCAGCAGTGAGATGCTCAGCAGAAATGCAGACTCTGAAGTACCAGATTCTTCATGACTGTGATATCAAAGCTGATAGCTTCCTAAACTCATGGGTGAAATTCTCTGTGGTAAATCACATCTCTTAGCATGCACCAATATCTCTAGCAACTGAGAGGGAGCCTGAAGACTGCTGAATATCATAATATCCAATTAAACCATTCCAACTCATGAGTGAAGTTCAGAATGCAGTTTGCACATTGCTTGTTTTGTGGCCTTTATTATTATTTAAGCCAGTTCCAGAAAATACAACTGGAAGAATGTTATAGGAATGTAGCCTAGATTATCATGAGCAAGTTACAGGATATGCCTAACTCAGTAGGAACCAAAATGTCACCAATTAATGTTAAGAAAGCAGATATTCAAGTACATTTGTGACCTGCTGAGATAGACACAACAGCTCTGAATATATTGCAGTAATTCTGGGGTTTTACTAAATAATATATGAAGTGACTTATTTTTTTTAACAAAGGATATTTAAAAAAAAAAACCAACAACCCTCAATAATTGTGTTGTTTTTTTTTCAATAACATTGTACTACATATTGTAAGTTCTCTGGGGAAGGGTCAGGCCTTCCTTTATTTGTATGGTGTCTAGCACCTTGTGGGTGCTAGTTGAAATGGATAGTGAAGGTGATACTACACCGTGGTTTATTTATGACAAAGCTATATTTTTGTTTCCATTATCAAACACTATCCTTTCTGGAAAACTAGAGAACATTAGACCCAGAAAAGGAAGGCATTATAGGAGGATACGATTTATATACGGATTGTAGAATCTATTGGAATGTCTTCGTAATGCTATCATAGGAGATAATAGCCTACAACAAAGCAACTTTTCATAATTCCAGAGAGGTGACTCAGAGATTGAGCCAATTGAAGTTTAAAATTCTAACAGACACAAGGACATTTTATCTAGATTTTTTGCCTTATAATAATGATTAAGAATTCTATTCTGTTTTAGCCGTGGTGAAAGGGCAATATGACCTTAATATAGCCTCTTAATGTACCAAAGACTGATTCCTACTTTATTTCCTCCTTTGTTTTAGTGCCAGGTGCAATTTATTTATTTATTTATTTTTAAGGAAGAGGTGCTGTTACAAGACCTGAGTCATTTTCAAGCTTGTTCTACAAAATTGGATTAATCCTAAATATACCTGATGAAAAAAAATTAATGACTTTTTCTTACAGAAACAAAAGTAGTGTTCTAACAATTCTCATCTTAAGGAAGTACCTTTGTGTGTCAAGAATATCATAATTCACACTCGTACTCAAAGATAGGTCTCTCTTTCCCCTCCCCCAGACTTGGTGTGTGTGTGTGTGTGTGTGTGTGTGTGTACTGAACAGATCTATGTCACCTGTAACAACTTTTCCCCAGCACACTACAACCTGTTCACAGTAATTAAGTGTACGGGAACACCGATAGTGAATGTTCTGAAATGATTTGAAAAACTCTTCGTTTTTTTCTGCTATTATATGTACACAGTATCACAAAAGAGAAATTAACATACACAGAAGAATGCATAGGGGAAAACATTACAGCTACCGGTTCAGGACAGGAGCTTTTCCTGTGTTTCAACTTAATTATGCAATTAGTTTAACTTCATAAAGTTGTGGTGGCCAAATAGTTTACAGTGGGTAAGTGGACTATAATTTCATCTCTACAGGTGTGAGTTCACATCTTGTTCAAGTCTCAAGTGAAGATGAGTTTGATAGTCTAATCCTAGTTCTCCTTTGTAGAACAAAAAGCTACCAGATAGATTGACACTTGGCAGTTTCTTCCTGAGAGGAATGAAAGAATGGAATGATGCAGCTGTTGTAATTGGTACTGTAAGGCATTAGTGGGAGTTTTTCTGGCAGACTTACAGTTTGATGCTTGGTTTAACCATTGCTATTAATCTGTCCTTTTCTTATATCAGCACTAATGCCACTCACAAATGAAGAAGGAAAGCAAATCACTTACAACTTCAATTAGTTTACATTAAAAGAGTGCACAGAATAGGATGTAGTTTGTTGGAATAAATCTTACAGTACTTTTTATCCTACTTCTGCTGAATACAATTAACAATTAGTTAAAGATGAAGTTTAAGAAGTTTCCAGTTTAACATGATTTAACCTGAGTAGGTATTGAAAATATTTTTGTTTCATATATTAATAAATTGATGCCCTCAGATTTTGAGACAAAGTGTTGAAAGGCACATCCTGTCTGCCCCTGAATTTATGAGACAGACTTTGCAGCACAAAATAGAATACTTAGCTCTTTATCCTATTCTCTTTATGTGTAGATGGTAGCTGGTATTATAGGATCACATAGGATACTCATAATCCAGGAAACTCTACTCGGTTGTGTATGTCTCCCAGAAGGGCTATCCAAAACAATCTGGTTTTGCTTCATGAATTCCCACATGCAAAATTTGAAAATTTGGTGAATTTAGTTAAGGGTGAAATTTCACCTTTTTAGACATGGTGTTTCTTACCAAAAATAAATACATACATTCCATCCATAAAGGAAAAGGACAGAAGCAAACCTTGGATCAAATTGAATTTTTTCAAAAAATTATGTTAGGCAAAAACTTGCTTATTTTTCCATCGAAAAAATAACTCTGGTTTCCCCTCTCCCTTCACTTTTGAGGAAAAACATGAACATTTTAATACAATACCTCAATTTTTGGATTTTCTCCCCCATCACTTTACTGCACATTTTTTCCATCCAGTTCTACATATCTCACACAACCAGTCACCACTCATGTCACTGGAGATTACCCATGTGAGTAAAATGAGCAGGATTTGGCCCAACACCTCCGGTGCATTAGTTATGGCACAAATTGGAATGTTTATATACTCAATATATGACACAAGAAAATCTGACTAGGCCAGTAGGTAGGGTTACTAACGTATTTCAAAAATAAGGGGCTGTTTTCCAAGAACCTCTGCCCTACCTCTCCGCCTATTACTATTATTATTAATATATTATGTATTATTAATTAATTAATAATCAGTATTCATCTACAATTGCTAGGGGTATTTCCTGCTGCTTTTTGCAGCACTCAGCAACTCCCAACCTTGTTGTACAGAGGTGGAAAAATAAGGGTCGTCCCTTGTAATAAAGGACTGTTGACAACCCTACCAGTAGTTATGCAAGAATAGAAAGTGTTATGTTTCATGGCATAACACAGAGAAGTTAGATAAAACACAGAATTCGCTTGTTGGAAGGTTGCAACATAACACTACTTTATTTGTTAGAAATAAAAATGATAAAGTGCAAGAACCCATAAACAGAGAGAGACAAGGCAGGCTCTCCCTAAAATATAAAGACAAAACTCACCCCACCTTACCCTAGGCTGTCTACCAGTTAACTGACTCCTAGGCCCAGATTGCACACTTTCCTGCAGAGCTCCTTAGCCTGCAAGCAGGAGCAGGAAACCCCCCCAAATTTAAAATGTTTGTAATTTTCACAATTTTCAATATACCACAAAAGAAGCAAGAATCAGTAAACAGAATATCACAGAGTAGAAGTGACAGCATGTGCAAGAAGGGGGAATGTAACAGTAGTATGAAAAAAGAACAGGAGTACTTGTAGCACCTTAGAGACTAACAAATTTATGAGAGCATAAGCTTTCGTGAGCTACAGCTCACTTCATCGGATGCATAGAATGGAACATATAGTAAGATAGATAGATATATACATACAGATAAGTTGGAAGTTACCATACAAACTGTGAGAGGCTAATTAGTTAAGATGAGCTATTATCAGCAGGACAAATAAAACAAACAAAAAACTTTTGTAGTGATAATCAAGATGGCCCATTGAGACAGTTGGCAAGAAGGTGTGAGGATACTTAACATGGGGAAATAGATTCAATATGTGTAATGACCCAGTCTCTATTCAAACCCAAGTTAATGGTATCTACTTCCCTATAAAAAGAAAAGGAGTACTTGTGGCACCTTAGAGACGAATAAATGTATTTGATCATAAGCTTTCGTGAGCGACAAACTTCATCGGATGCATTCAGTGGAAAATACTGTGGGGAGATTTATATATACATAGAGAACATGAAACAATGAGTGTTACCATACACACTGTAACAAGAGTGATCATTTAAGGTGAGCTATTACCAGCAGGAGAGCGGGGCGGGGTGGGGGGGACCTTTTGTAGTAATAATCAAGGTAGGCCATTTCCAGCAGTTGACAGGAACCTCTGAGGAACAGTGGGGGGTGGCGGGGAATAAACATGTGGAAATAGTTTTACTTTGTGTAATGACCCATCCACTCCCAGTCTTTATTCAAGCCTAAGTTAATTGTATCCAGTTTGCAAATTAATTCCAATTCAGCAGTCTCTCGTTGGAGTCTGTTTTTGAAGGTTTTTTTGTTGAAGAATTGTCACTTTTAGGTCTGTAATCGAGGGACCAGAGAGATTGAAGTGTTCTCCGACTGGTTTTTGAATATTATAATTCTTGACATCTGATTTGTGTCCATTTATTCTTTTACGTAAAGACTGTCCAGTTTGACCAATGTACATGGCAGACGGGTATTGCTGGCATATGATGGCATATATCACATTGGTAGATGTGCAGGTGAACGAGCCTCTGATAGTGTGGATGATGTGGTTAGGTCCTATGATGATGTCCCCTGAATAGATGTGTGGACACAGTTGGCAACGGGCTTTGTTGCAAGGATAAGTTCCTGGGTTAGTGGTTCTGTTGTGTGGTGTGTGGTTGCTGGTGAGTATTTGCTTCAGGTTGGGGGGCTGTCTGTAAGCAAGGACTGGCCTGTCTCCCAAGATCTGTGAGAGTGATGGGTTATCCTTCAAGATAGGTTGTAGATCCTTGATGATGCGTTGGAGAGGTTTTATTTGGGGGCTGAAGGTGATGGCTAGTGGCATTCAGTTATTTTCTTTGTTGGGCCTGTCCTGTAGTAGGTGACTTCTGGGACTCTTCTGGCTCTGTCAGTCTGTTTCTTCACTTCATCAGGTGGGTACTGTAGTTGTAAGAATGCTTGATAGAGAACTTGAAGGTGTTTGTCTCTGTCTGAGGGGTTGGAGCAAATGCGGTTGTATCTTAGAGCTTGGCTGTAGACAATGGACCGTGTGGTGTGGTCTGGATGAAAGGAGGCATGTAGGTAGGAATAGCGGTCAGTAGGTTTCTGGTATAGGGTAGTGTTTATGTGACCATGGTTTATTAGCACCGTAGTGTCTGGGAAATGAATCTCTTGTGTGGACTGGTCCAGGCTGAGGTTGATGTTGGGATGGAAATTGTTGAAATCATGGTGGAATTCCTCAAGGGCTTCTTTTCCATGGGTCCTGATGATGAAGATGTCATCAGTGTAGCGCAAGTAGAGTAGGGGCATTAGGGGATGAGAGCTGAGGAAGCGTTGTTATAAAAATAAAAATAAAAATGTTGGCATACTGTGGGGCCATGCGGGTACCCATAGCAGTGCTGCTGATTTAAAGGTATACATTGTCCCCAAATGTGAAATAGTTATGGGTGAGGCCAAAGTCACAAAGTTCAGCCACCAGGTTTGCCGTGACATTATCGGTGGTCGGAATATGAACAAGAGGCTGCTAGGCAGCTCTCCAACACCACTTTCTACAAGCCATTACCCTCTGATCCCACTGAGGGTCACCAAAAGAAACTACACCATTTGCTCAAGAAACTCCCTGATTCTATTCCCCCGAAAATGCACGATTGTTCCCAATGGTTTATTTTTCAGAGCTTTGTCCAGTCTTATTTTAAATGGCATGTGTGTCCACTATTTGCTTTTGTAAGCTGTGCCACAGCCTACTAGAGTTACCGTAATAATTTCTTAACTTGTTTGTCTTCAGTCTGTTAATCAGTGGTATAGGGAAAACAGTGCTCCAATATCATTTGACCAATGTTGTTCTAATAAAACAGCCAAATATTTGATAACTTGCAGTAATGATCTCAAAGAAAGATAAAACACTAAATAGAGCTCTGTACACATGCTAAATGAAACAGAAACCATACAAATGATCTCCTGCAAAACTCTTTTCAGATACACCATTAACTTTGGCAGAAATCTGCAAAACTTCTAGTTGCATTCAAAACCAGGCAACTTTACATGACACTAGATTTCATTTCAGCCGATTGTCTGCCATGAGACTCCCACGAGTCTGCCCAGGCTCCTCCTTTGCTTTCACCAGTATTCTGGGAGGAGAAACCTAGGGTTCTCCTTTAGCTGTCCCCAACAAGCACACATGTGGTGTCATCAGGGATGATTGGCTATCCTACACTCCTTTTTATATATATATATCGACTGTAAGCCAACTCCCACATAAATCTATTGGACCTATATTAAGAAGAGTGGATGGTATACTACTTCACTATGCACCTGGAAAAGTAGGATAGGGAACAGGCTGCTGCTGAAGAGCTAGGAGGGAAGGGAGGACTGTCATAAATATAAAGGGAAGGGTAAACCCCTTTGAAATCCCTCCTGGCCAGGGGAAAGCTCCTCTCACCTGTAAAGGGTTAAGAAGTTAAAGGTAACCTCGCTGGCACCTGACCAAAATGACCAATGAGGAGACAAGATACTTTCAAAAGCTGGGAGGAGGGAGAGAAACAAAGGGTCTGTGTCTGTCTATATGCTGGTCTTTACCGGGGATAGACCAGGAATGGAGTCTTAGAATTTTTAGTAAGTAATCTAGCTAGGTATGTGTTAGATTATGATTTCTTTAAATGGCTGAGAAAAGAATTGTGCTGAATAGAATAACTATTTCTGTCTGTGTATCTTTTTTTGTAACTTAAGGTTTTGCCTAGAGGGGTTCTCTGTTTTTGAATCTAATTACCCTGTAAGATATCTACCATCCTGATTTTACAGGGGGGATTTCTTTATTTCTATTTACTTCTATTTTTTATTAAAAGTCTTCTTGTAAAAAACTGAATGCTTTTTCATTGTTCTCAGATCCAAGGGTTTGGGTCTGTGGTCACCTATGCAAATTGGTGAGGCTTTTTATCCAACATTTCCCAGGAAAGGGGGGGTGCAAGTGTTGGGAGGATTGTTCATTGTTCTTAAGATCCAAGGGTCTGGGTCTGTAGTCACCTAGGCAAATTGGTGAGGCTTTTTACCAAACCTTGTCCAGGAAGTGGGGTGCAAGGTTTTGGGAAGTATTTTGGGGGGAAGGACGTGTCCAAACAGCTCTTCCCCAGTAACCAGTATTAGTTTGGTGGTGGTAGCGGCCAGTCCAAGGACAACGGGTGGAATATTTTGTACCTTGGGGAAGTTTTGACCTAAGCTGGTAAAGATAAGCTTAGGAGGTTTTTCATGCAGGTCCCCACATCTGTACCCTAGAGTTCAGAGTGGGGGAGGAACCTTGACAAGGACACTCAACCAAATGCTGTAGGGAAGGTGGCTAGAAGGCTAATAGACTTTCTCCCAGAAGGCAACTTAGTATAAGGGAGAAACTCTGAGCTGCTAGGTCGGGGGCAGAAAGTTTCCTTACATTTAACTTAGGTTGTCTGGAAGTTTGGATGGATTAGTTCTCAGTGCAAGACCAATCTTAGAGATCTTCTAAATGCCATAGACCCCTTAAGGGCTGTTATTCTGGCATCTGATTGCTTTCTGGCCCTGCATTCTCTATATCTGAAGACCATTTAGGCACTTAACCTAGTGCAAAACATTCACAAGCACTAGTACAGTCTTCACAAACTCAGTTTCCTCCTCTCTTCCATCAGTCTGCCAGAATAAGAACATAAGAATGGCCATACTGGGACAGACCAATGGTACATCTCACCCAGCATCCAGTCTTCTGACACTGGAGGGTGCCAGATGCTTCAGGGACAATGAACAGAATAGGGCAATTATTGAGTGATCTATTCCCTGTCATCCATTCCCAGCTTCTGGCAGAGAGGTTCAGGGACACCCAGAGCATGGAGTTGCATCCCTGACCATCTTGGCTAATAGCCATTGATGGACCTATTCTCCTTGAACTTTATCTAATTCTTTTTTTTTTAACACAGTTATAATTTTAGCCTTCACAAGATCCCCTGGCACTGAGTTCCACAGGATGACAGTGTCTTATATGAAGAAGTACTTCCTTTTTGTTTGTTTTAAACCTTCTGACTATTAATTTCATTGGATGGCACCTGGTTCCTGTGTTATGTGAAGGGGTAAATAACATTTCCTTAATCACTTTTTTCCATACCACTCATGGGTTTATAAAAATCTGTCATATTCCCCAGCCGCTTAGTTGGCTCTCCTCTAAAATGATCAATCCCAATCTTTATAATCTCTATTCATATGGAAGCTGTTCCATACCCCTAATCATTTTTGTTGTGGTTCTCTGCACCTTTTCCTGTTCTAATATATCTTTTTGAGATAGGGTGACCATGGATTTATATAGTCGCATTATCTTAACATTCTGTTAGCTTTTTTAAGTGCCACTGCACAGTGAGCAGATATTTTCAGAGAACTATCGACATTGACTCCAACATCTCTTTCTTGACTGGTGGGAGCTCATTTAGGCCCCATCACTTTTTTTGTGTAGTTGGGATTATGTTTTCTGATGCACATTACTTTGCATTTATCAACATTTAATTTAATTTGCTATTTTCTTACCCAGTCACCCAGTTTTGTGAGATCCCTTTGTAACTCTTCACAATCAGCTTTATACTTAACTGTCTTGAATAATTTTGTATCCTCTACAGACTTTGCACCTGTACCATTAACCCCCCTTTCCAGATTATTTATCAATACTTGAATAGAACTAAACCAAGTACAGATTCTTGGGGAACCCCACTATTTATCTTTCTCCACTGTGAAAACTGACTGTTTATACTACCTTTTGTTTGTTATATTTTAACCAGTTACTAATCCATTAGAGGGCCTTCCCATTTTATGCCATGACTACTTACTTTGCTTAAGAGCCTTTGGTGCATGACCTTGTCCAAAGGCTTTCTGAAAGTCCAAGCACACTATAGACTAGGTCACCCTTGTGCAGATGTCTGTTGATCCCCTCAAACAAATTCTAATAGATTGACTCTTCCCCAACATATCATATTCATCTGTGTCTAATAATTCTGTTCTTTACTGTAGTTTCAACCAATGCGTGTGATACTGAATTTAGGCTTAACAGTCTGTAGTTGCCAAGATCACCTCTGGAACCTTTTTTTAAAAAGCTGCATTACTTTAGCTATCCTCCAGTTATCTGGTACAGAGGCTGATTTAAGCAATAGGTTACACACCACAGTGAGTAGTTCTCCAATTTTATATTTGAGTTCCTTCAGAACCCTTGGGTGAATACCATCTTATCCTTGTGACTTATTACTGTTTAGTTTATAAATTTGTTTCAAAAGCTGTTCTACTGTCACTGGGACAGTTCCTCAGATTTATCACCTAAAAAGAATGGCTCAGGTGTGGGAATCTCCCTCACATCTTCAGCAATGAAGCCCGATGCAAAGAATTCATTTAAGTTCTCCAAAATGGCCTTGTCTTCTTTCAGTGCTCCTTTAGTACTTTGATCACACGATGGCCCCGCTAATTGTTTGGCAGACTTCCTTCATGGCCTGGATCAATATTAAAAGCTTACGGCACCCTACATGATTGATCGATTCAGATTCAGGAAGTGTAATTGGGTTATATAGGGAATTGTTTGTTTTGATGGGTAGGTGAGGGACAGTTTATTTAAACTGATTTTACCTTTAAATTTTGTATGTTTTTTATACTGTATATGCACTTGGAGTGCAAGCCATTGTTTGTTTGTTTTTGTTTTAAAGAAAGCAAGCAATAGATTCTGAGCACCTTGCAGGATCAGATACTGAAATTCCAAACTATAGGCAGGATCTGTCTGAGAGTGTGAGATCTTGGGGATACACATACTATGGTGATGAGCACAGTGTAAATGATAGATGGTTTTAGTTGAACTGCAAAGACGTTTTCAGTGGTAGAGATGTTAATGACATAGTAAACTACCTACTGAATATAGAATTGTGTATGTTAGTAAATTAACTGATAATGAAATACAGAAGTTGACATAGTCACACTAACTGTTACTCTAGGGTTTCTGCCATTTGCCTCTTTCATCCCTATAAGAAAACTATTTTAAAATGTTCTAAAATTTTCCTTCATAACCAACCAGTAGCATTGATCTGACATTGCAGCATCTCATTTCTAAATGAGATGATCAGTTCAGTCTAGTGCCAGCACAAAAATGTAATTCCATTGATCAGCTGGCAGGGAGATTTAGAGTGAAGACTCTGTGTAGATAGTGGCACCCGTCCACCAGACATACAAGAGAATTAATCATCAGTGAAATGTACTTAGCTACCATCATGCTAGGGGCTTGCAATCCTGTTGGGTGGTTTCCAACCAAGGACTTTTAAATGATAATGTGTTTCTATAGGCTAGCTTTTCTTTCCTTTAGGAAAGAAAGAAGTCTGTGTGAAACAATATTCGTATTTTAAACTAGTGTCTTAGGAAATATTTTTTTCTTTCTTTTTAAAGTGATGTCTGCCTGTCACAAAAGGATTTTCTAAAAAGTAAAAAAAACTGATTAAATTGAGGTGATATGTATTCGTAGCTGTAGCTATGGAAAAGCAGAGTCCACTTCATCACAATACAGTCATTCACTCCAGGAATTAAAAGCATAATAAAAAAGGAAGCTTCAGAAATGTTCGACATATACCTTGTTTGAAGTTATAAATGTATAAATAGCTGAAAACCGTGCAGTTTCAACAGCAATTTAAAGTCTGGCGCTTTAGGGGTATTTCTTTTATCAAATGCAGATGACCTTTTAAAAACCCTATATACACAGATAACAACGAGGAGTGGAGAGTGTTGGTGATGGAAAATCAGTCACTTACAATAAAATACCCATGAGGGGGATGGGATATGTCTAAAAAGTAAAACATGACTGTCTATCTTTTTAAAATGTGTATCTGCTGAAAGTCTTGTCTTATTATTATATCGGAATTTTTGTCTGTGCAGCTGATAAAAAATGTTTAAACCTAAAATTCTGCATTAAACAGTTCCCTCATGTTTTTTGAGTTAATATATAATTTAGGTTCAAATTATTTTTTGTCCTAAGTGGACAGAGGAACATTGTTCTTCTGAATAAACACACACAACAACCCACCCACCCCTGTTCCCCACTAATGTTGCTGTTGGTTCATGTGTCTCATCCTAGAGTATTTTCCCAGTCTTGATTGTTTTCATGCCTCATTTTTTAGGAGGTTAAAGGAGGAGTCACTCCTCAGTGCAGGGCATTTTGTGCATCATACGCTCCCTGTTTTGCCCTTTGTCAGTTTTAAATATGCAGCCTCAATCCAGTTTCTGTGTCCTTAGGTTTGAGAATGACATCCATCTTAGAGAATGGGAGTGAGACCTGTCATGGTCAAGAGACTAATGGCTTGAACTTGCATGCTGATGAGCAAATCCTGTAGGTACTGTGCTACCTCCAGCTCCCATTGACTTCAGGGAGCTTAGCTGTTTCCAGGATTAGGCCTGAAATTTTTGGAAAATTCAGAAAATGCTAGAAGAGAGAAGAGATGAGAATGGACAAGAAACAGGCGGGAGGCCCCACCCACAAATCCTGTTGATCCCCTCGCCTCATCTCTTGTCCCTGTGCTCCAAAGGCAGAAGATCAACAGAAAGTCAGAGGCATTTATATAGAAGCCCCATATGATGCATGAGCTTATACTTCAGCAGCCAACTCCCCCACTCTGCCAGTGCAGCTGCTTGACCAAGACTCACCCTCAAAAGATTTTGCTTCATAGAAAGGGCTCTGTTGGAAAGGCAGTATGGACCCAGACTCCTATTACTTTTGCTTGCGTCATCTACATAGGGGCAGAGGAGTCAATTATGTGTTTATCAGCCTTGCCCTACTCAATGCCAAGGTTTCCACTCCTTGTCCCCAACCCAACTCTTTCCCTGAAGTTTTCTATCCCATGGACCTCCCACTCCGATGGAAAGGCATAGTGATATTGTGCAAGTGGCTAATGCATGCACAAGGTCACAACCTCATGTGGATCTTGGGGTCATGATATTGTCCTTTCTTTACAATTATTTTCTGTGACTTCTAAGCCAGCCTTTCTCCACAATGACTGTTTTCTTTACTTCAGGGGTTCTCAAACTTCATTGCACCGTGACCGCATTCTGACAAAAAATATTACTACATGTCCCCTAAGCCTGCCTCAGACTTACTGCCATGGGTGGCAGGGTCAAAGTCAAAGTCCAAGCCCCACTGCCCCAGGCAAGGGAGCCAAAGCCCCAAGGACTTTAGCTCCAGACAGAGGGCCTATAACCTGAGCCCCGTCGCCCAGGACTGAAGTCCTTGGGCTTCGGTTTTGGCCTTGGGCAGTGGGGCTTGGTTTTTGGCTTTGGCCCTGGGCCCCAGCAAGTCTAAGAGAACCCTGGTGACTCCATTAAAATGGGGTCACAGTCCACAGTTTGACAACCGCTGCCCTACTTTAAACAATTTCCTGTCAAAAGCTCCATATTAATGAGACTTCACGACTAGCAGTAGTGGCTGGATATAGAGCTCATCATTGTTGCTCCTCACATTGGCCAAAGAAAGCAAATAGAGAATTATACCAGTCACTCTGATATTTGTACCCCAGGGGCTAGCAGGGTGGATACAAAACAATGATTTTTTGTTTGTTTGTTTAAATACGGGTTCATTTTTAAAAAATGCCCATTTAAAATTAAATTTGAAATTGACAATTTACGTTAAGGCCTAAATTTATTATTATCTATTAAAATCCTTTAAATACAAAAAATAATATGAAGCAAGACATGTTTACTGTCAAGTTTTAAAGAAGGTCAAACCACTGAACTGATGGAAGTCATGGGGTAAGCACCCAAGTTGGAACCAAAGTGCTGAACCAGCTTTTGATAGCAGTAACCTCTTCTGCAGGTACAGAGAGAATATTTTCTTTATTTCAGTTTATTCAGCTAGCTCAGTTCAATGATTAGTTCATTTCAAGTTAAGAAACCAATTGAGAGATGAAAATGCTGAAAAGCTCCTCTTCCAAACTATGAATAAAAAGTTAGATGAGATCTACTAGTTCTGAAAATTTGAAGGACATAGTGACCAGAAACAATCAGTTCAATTCACTAACTACAGATATTACTTCCTTTGTTTAATAAATCAGTTTTAAATGTAATACATTTGATAAACTTTTTCTATTTATCCAGCACATTTAAGGTAATTTTAATTAATAATTATACTATTAATAAAATGCTATTTTCATACATTTTCAATTGATTTCTATCCAAATAGAGTTTGACACCACATAATCAAAATGCATCATTCACCATTTTCTAACATAAAAAAATTAAATCTTAATACATTTAAGATAAACTATATAATTGCTTAAATAAAAGTATATACTGACACTAAATTTGAAGCTTCTTTTTGCTAGCCAGGAAGATACTGTGTAAGGGCTATATTTGCATATCAACAGGCTTTAAAAACAACAACAATAAGGAGTCTGGTGGCCACCAGACTCTTTGTTGTGGATACAGACCTACACGTTACCCCTCTGATACTTGGTAACATGTTTTAATGGTTACCAACTAGTGAAAATCATCCTTTCTTTAGAAAAATAAAAAGTTCAAATGCAAAACACAATTAAAATTGATTATTTAAATCAATGTTTCCTGCTTGCAGATTTAAATCATAATTAAAATCAGTAATGTAAATCACTTTGATTTAAATCAATACACACTGAGGGGTACGCATAGTGCTTCCACAGTGCACCCAGCCCTGTGGTCTACCTATACAAATGGGAACAAGCTGGAACTAGAAATCAGTAGATCTGGAAACCAATTGGTTGCCCTGTTTGAGTAAGAACTAGGTAATGGATGCAAGATTTTTTTTTATAGTAAAATTACTGGTATGCATTCCCTTTTGGAATAATTGTTCATGTGGCTTCATGATAAGGAATAGGTGGTCATGCAACAAGACTTTATTCTTCTCTCCCAAAAACAACTGTGGAGGAAAATAGATCCCTCTGCTCCCCTCACCCTTTTTTGTATGTTATGAAAATGCTTTTATTGTTTTTTTTTCTAAAAGGCTTTTATTGCTTAAAATAGATTAATGATATGTAATACAAAAACACATATTGGAGCACATTGAATAGAAAGAATAAGCTAAGTAAGAAATATGTGGAGATGAAACAGTTCAGGGCCTCCTTTCTTACACATTATTCACCAAACTTTCCAATGTAGGCATGTACTTTTGCATGTTTTCTTCTGAGGCAAATGCAATCCTGATGTAATTGCTTGTGCCATGTGTATTTCGAGGTTTATGTGTTTCCGTATGTACATAAGTGTGTGCTTCAGGAAATTTGGGTGCTTATGCTGAGTGCTTACAAAATATTTTAGGAAGAGGAAGAATACATATTGACTTGCTGTGAGAGGTTGATCAGGTCAGATCACTTCTATGTGCCTCACTTACTCCACATGTAAATTGACAATCACAATACTCATCAAACTCACATAGGTGTTGAGAGTAATAAAATGTATACAGAGCTTTGAAAATACTCTATCAGGAAGAATATAAAGGCTAAGCACTATTATTATTACTTAAGCAATCATGGTTGTAATCTAGTTAAGTTAGTAATAAAGGTTAAAATGATAACAGAAAGGAGATAAACAACTATGCTGAATTTCACCAAAGCAAATTCTGACAGAATGAGACGAGCATTGAAGGAAATTGAGCAGAAGACATCAAAGTAAACTGGTAGTTTAAAAAAAAGAGAGATAGCGAGCGAGAGAGAGAGAACATCTAGGGAGTTATAATTTATTTAAATATATTATGAATTTAAGAAAATACGCTCATGACATTTTTATCACTTTTGAGGAAGCTAATAAAAGGAGCTGATGGTGTAAAGGTGGATGCCGTTTACTTGGAATTTAGGAAAGCATTTAATAAAATGAAAATGAATCTCTACTTTGGTGTAAGTAAATATGGTATCAGTATTGACCTGCATGAGTGGCTAAATGGATATGGCTGGATATTAATACAGAGGGAAAGCATTTAAGGAAGATATAGTTTGAATTGTGGAATGTCACACAGATCAGAACTAGAAGATGTTTTGTTCTCTGTAAATATCTATTGTTTAGAAGAAATATTGAACATTAAGGTAATTAAATTGTATGATGATGTAATGAGGTTGCCATCTCCTCTGTAGGTGCCCCTTGTATGTTGGAATGACCCTTAAAGACAAAGAGAGTATTTCAGGTCATCCTGGAAGGATAAGGAGCCAGACAAGTGAATAGTCCAACTGAGGGGCAAATAGACATGTTCTTAATATCCTTTTAAGTCAGTTCCTGATGGGTGCATCCTAATAGAGACCACTCAGTGGATCAGAAGTAATACTTATGCTAGCAAACTACAGGCAGATTAAGGAATAATGGTGAAAGGGCCACTAAGGAATGCAGAGTTGGAGGAATGCAAGGGGTTAAATGTGGAGTTGCTACTTGAGAAGAATTGGAGGACATTTCAGGAATGATTACTTCTGGGGGAATTCTGAGCCAAAAGTTTAAAAAATTTGTGCACAATATTTTAAAATTCTGCATATCTTATTTGTCAAAATAACACGATATAATCACACCAGTTTCAATTATTTTGGTAATTTATTTCAAAATACTTGTGAGGAAGTATGTCTGTAACAATACAGAAAACAAAAAAGGTTCAGGAAATGTTTTTTGACAAATAAATTCCTTAATAGGCATATTAATACTGAACTCTAAGTAATAATTCATTTAAGCTACAATTAAGAAACATATTTCCTGCACCCCTCAGAAGCAGTGAAAAAGGGTTGGGGGAGTCAGGGATAATGGAGAAGCTGTGGGAGAGGGAAGTAATTGCTGGGCAGGAGCCTTGGAGTGAACCTGGAGGGTTGTTGAATGTGGGTGGGAGAAGAATGGAATGGGGGAGGGGGAGGGATTTTTAGGGAGTTGAGGAACCTCCCCCATGCAGACCCTGGTTGACCCCTAGTCTCCCCCATTCAGTCTGCCCCATCCCTATGTGTCCCTGCACCCCCATTTAGCCATCTCTTCTCCCCCCTCTCCCCCATGTGGCCCTGCACCCATACTCCCATTCAGCCCCTCACTCAGTGCTGTCATCCCACTAGCTCTTGTGTCCACTCCCCAATTTTTCACTCCCACTAGCCCTTCTGAATCCCAATCAATGTGACCCCCCAGCAGCCCCATGTGACCCACGCTGTTTCCCCCCCCCCCCCAGTACATTAGAAGCAAGAGGAAAACCAAGGACAGATCAGGCCCATTACTCAATGAGAGGGGAAAGACAATAACAGAAAATGCAGAAATGGCAGAGGTGCTTAATGGCTTATTTGTTTCAGTTTTCACCAAGAAAGTTGGTGGTGATTGGAAATCTAACATAGTGAATGCCAGTGAAAATGAGGTAGGATCAGAATCTAAAATAGGGAAAGAACAAGAAAAAAAATACTTAGACAATTTAGATATCTTCAAATCACCAGGGCCCGATAAAATGCATCCTAGAATACTCAAGGTGCTGATTGACTGAGCCATTAGCAATTAGCTTTGAAAAGTCATGGAAGGTGGAAGGTCATGGAAGGTGGAAGACATTCTAGAAGACTGGAAAAGGGGAAATATAGTGCCCATCTATAAAAAGGGAAAAAAGGACAACCTGGGGAATTACAGATCAGTCAGCTTAAGTTCTGTACCAGGGAGGGATAGCTCAGTGGTTTGAGTATTGGACTGCCAAACCCAGGGTTGTGAGTTCATTCTTTGAGGGGGCCATTTAGGGATCATGGGCAAAAATTGGGGATTGGTCCTGCTTTGAGCAGGGGGTTGGACTAGATGACAAATAATTAAGAAATCAATTTGCAAACACTTAGAAGATAATGCAGTGGTAAGTAACACTCAGCATGGATTTGTAAAGAACAAATCGTGTCAAACCAACCTGATAGCTTTTTTTTACAGGGTAACAAGCCTTGTGGATCAGGGTGAAGCAGTAGATGTTGTATACCTTGACTTTAGTAAAGCTTTTGATACTGTCTCGCATAACCTTCTCATGAACAAACAAGGGAAATGCAACTTTCATGGAGCTACTATAAGGTGGGTGCATAAATGGTTAGAAAATCATTCCAAGAGAGTAGTTATCAGTGGTTCACAGTTAAGCTGGAAGGGCATAATGAGGGGGGGTCCCGCAGGGATTGGTTCTGGGTCTGGTTCTGTTCAATATCTTCATCAATGATTTAGATAATGGCATAGAGGGTATGCTTATAAAGTTTGTGGATGATACCAAGCTGGGAGGGGTTGTAAATGCATTGAAGGATAGGATTAAAATTCAAAATAATCTGTACAAACTGGAGAAATGGTCTGAAGTAAATAGGATCAAATTCAATAAGGACAAATGCAAAGTACTCCACTTAGGAAGGAACAATCAGTTGCACACATACAAAATGGGAAATGACTACCTAAGAAGGAGTACTGTGGAAAGGGATCTGGGAGTAATAGTGGATCACAGCCTAAATATGAGTCAACCGTGTAACGCTATTGCAAAAAAAGCAAACATCATTCTGGGATGTACTAGCAGGAATATTCTAAGCAAGACATGAGAAGTAATTCTTCCGCTCTACTCTGTGCTGATTAGGCCTCAACTGGAGTATTGTGTCCATTTCTGGATGCTAAATTTCAGGAAGTATGTGGACAAGTTGGAGAAAGTCCAAAGAAGAACAACAAAAATGATTAAAGGTCTAGAAAAGCTGACCTATGAGGGAAGTTTGAAAAAAAAATGGGTTTGTTTAGTCTGGAGAAGAGAAGACTGAGAGGGGACATGATAACAGTTTTCAAATACATAAAAGGATGTTACAAGGAGGAGGAAGAAGAATTGTTGTTCTTAACCTCTGAGGATAGGACAAGAAGCAATGGGCTTACATTGCAGCAAGGGCTGTTTAGGTTGGACATTAGGTAAAACTTCCTTACTGTCAGAGGGGTTAAGCACTGTAATAAGTTGCCTAGGGAGGTTGTGGAATCTCCATCATTAGGGATTTTTAAGAGCAGGTTGGACAAACACCTGTCAGGGACGGTCTAGATAATACTTAATCCTGCCTTGAGTGCAGGGGACTGAATGAGACACTCTGAAGGTCCCTTCCGGTTCTATGATTCTATATCCCAGGCCTCCTCACCTGGCTCCAGAGCCAGGGCATTATGAGAAGGCAGCCTTTCCCCCCTCTCTCCATGGCTGGCTGCTCTGGCCCTTTGCCAACTTCCCTGTCTGCTGGTGCACAACAGCCCCTCGTGGGCAAAAGGTGTAATTTGAGCATCTCTCCAGCAGAATGCATTATTGTGGGGGGTGGGTGGGGGGAATCTGCAAAGTACATTAATTCTGTGCATGAGCAATGGCACAGAATACTCCCTTGGAGTATGCATTTGCAGCCTTTCCTTTCTGCCAACCCAAATGGTGATTTTTTTTCATAGATGAATATTTCCTGGAATGCACTGGGTACTAAAACTAATGGGGCCAAAAGTGCCATTTACACTCTCCTGATGGCTTGTGGTACACCTGCCATGCTACCAACTACCCAAAAAGGCTTTTCTGTAACATGACACCTACATGATCCATAAGCAAGGATACTATAGGTAATGAAAGCCATAGAAATGCCAGTAATTATAACTGAAGAGGGACAATTACATTACAGTTGGAAAACCAAGTAAGTGGGAACAGAGGTGGGAAACAAAGAAAAAGAGCAAAACAGTTCCGGTGGCATTTAGTTGAAAATAAGAATAATGACTATCGATTATGGTGGTTAAATTTTAAGAATAAGGCTTGGCAGTGGCGTTAAGGAAAAAAATACTCAAGTGGCCTTATATAAGTTGGAGAAAATGAGAGAGAGTAGTTTAGAGAGGTTATGTTTAGAATAGTGTACACAGTTTTGGTCCCTGGGGTGCAGCCTGGAATGGGGATAATGCTGAGTACTCTGGCTTACCAACCTGGGCTCCATCTCACACTATGATGTTGTGACAAGCTGTAAACCTCTCCAGCTACTGCACTTACACAGATATCCACAGACAGGGACACTCCCAGCTGAGTTATAGGAATGCTTTTGCCAGCCACTCATGAAGTAACAATAGAGAGGCTCCAGCCAATTTCCCCAGCTCCCCAGCCTAGGACCCCAGAGCTGTACCATCTTGCCCTGGTCAGAAGCCTGACCAGTGTAAGTTTATTACTGAGTACCCCACTTCTACAAAGGAAAGGGGACATGCACCAGCCCTTGCAACTTGAGTACATTTCCCAAGCACTTCAACCAAAATGCACTGTTTTAGGTAAAATACAAAAGAGATGTATTAATTATAGAAAGATAGATTTTAAGTGATTGTAAGTAATAAGCGCACAGGTCAAAGTTGGTTACCTAAGAAATACCTAAAATCACAGTCTGAGTTCTATAAACTAGACAGGATTTGAATCAAGCAGTGTCTCACCCTGAGAGATAATACAAGCAGGTTACAGATCTTATGAATAGCTTATTAATAGTTTTATATTATTGCTGTAGCAATTATTCAGATGCTCAGCCAAATCAGAGAAAACTGTCACAGCTTCCGGATACAAATCTCTGATGCAGTCCAGATCTTCTCTCAGAGATTTTATAAGATGTACACCAGGAACAAAATTGTGATCACTTCCACCCGACTGAATCACCTCAATGTCTGGAAGATTACAACTTCTTAGCTCACCAGTTAGATGCTGAAGAGTAAGCAAATTATGATGCTAAGGTTGCCACCTCTCTCCATCCAAATCAGTCCGTACTCAGCAATGTCTGTGTCATGAAGTACTCCTTGCTCTCTCACCAGCTTCTGCAATCTCATGATCCAAGAATCCCCAGCATCCATATGTTGGCAACAGCACATATTTCTTTTCCCTCAGCAGTCAAGGTACCTGCATTGTCAGTTCCAACCTCTGGGCTGTGTGTCTTTGGAAACACCACATTAATCTGTGCTGAAATCAGGAAGTTGCCAATTCTTTCTCCTCCCACTTCTTTCCAAACCCCTGAGGGACCAGTAAAATGCAGATTTTCTCAAAGAATCCATCCAAGGCTTACTGACCACAAATCTTCATTTCCTGACCCCTCTGCAGCTAGAACACCTCTTGCCATCCCTCTCCTCCTAGCCCCACCATTCCCACCACCTAGCTTGAGTAGACATATTCACATTAACTCAGTGAAAGCTAATGCACTACAAATACGAGGGTAGCCTTGGTATCATGGGCATTGTTGAGCAATGGCATAGGATAGCTGCCCCAAGAATGTACCCATGCCACTATAATAACAGAGTCCTTGCCTTAAAGCATTCATAGCCTAAATCAATTGGTGGTTCTGTACAAGGTTTGCACATGGATTGGGGTGCACTGACAGAGTTGTGGGCTTTAGGAAGTCTGGTGTATGTTGGTAGAGCTGGTGCTGCCGTGCCATTATAACTGGTTTCCAGAATGTTTGTGAACACAAAATTGACTTAAGATAGAGAGGTACATTTTTTGCCCAGCCCTTAACAATTTACATTTTACAGTGATTCTATTTGGAAACAAAGAAAACCTTGTTTTCGGTGAGCCTCCAGCAATAGCCAAAAGAGCTAAGAAGCGTTGATGTTAATGAAGTTTTGCATTCATTTAAAAAGAAAAGGACTTAATGATGTTTATACATAATGCAAATTGTATAATAAGCTGTATGAAGTCTAATGTTGTTTTAATGGTTATTTGGTTAATACCTAAGCTCCTTTATAAAGTCATATTTAAGCTATCTAATAAAAAAAATGTTGCTTATTGTTGGCACAAAGGTCTCCTGAAACTGTTGCTTAATTACCTCTTTGATTGTTGTCCTTATTGAAAAGCCTGTGTAGATTAATATTTTTTTCTTTCCTGTGTTTATGGAGTTTCCAGTGCAGTGAAAGAAAGGGCTGCTTTGGGTTTCAGCACATTAAGCTTCCTAATTCACCTTAGACCAATTTATGCTGAGTGGGGGTATGCTCTTGAAACCTGGTCAACTCTTTTCAAAATGCATATAGTGGACAATTCTCAATTATACCCCATAAGAGTTTGCAGCTCCAGAAACTAACAAGCCAGCAAAAAGAAACATTCCAATCTTGAAACATATAAACTATGCAATAATGAGTATAAGGAAACTTAAATTCCTAGTCATAAGTAGCATCCTCCCCCCTCCATACTGTGCTGAGATCCTTAAGGAAGGAAGAGAAAGGCAGTGGACAGTTCCAACTTGGGTATGGGTCAGGCCAAAGGATGTACATCACTTTACCCAATAGCTATGTGAAGAACACCTAAGAGAGTTGATATAGCTTGAGATTGCTTTACATTTACCATTGAAACCCTTCTGCCATGGGAAGCCTGTTTAAGAGGTTGTGCAGCAGCCCTGTTCATGGTTGGGGTTATCCTAGCTTCTAGAGAGTGGGAAAGGGAAACTGGGCTTCAGAGCCAATGAGAAGACCAAGTGACTATGTGGATGGTTCTTGCCTCTTATAGATCAGCAGGGTTTGTGGGTCTGCCCTGCAGCTCAGTCCATGGCAAACACAGCTATCCTGCCAGAACAATGTGGGAGAAACTCCATGAGGAAAACCTCACAGTTGTGACCTTTTCTATTGGCTTGAACCATTATCAGGTACAGGTTACGTACATATTTCACACTGATCTACTTCTGATCTTCTGCAGTTTTAAAAGGAGAACTTACCCTAATATTTTACTTTTTGCACTAAACAATGGAAGGAAAATTAAGCATTCACCTGATAACTCACAACTGCTACTTGGTGCATAGTATCAAATTAATCTCTAGGTCCCACTGGCTCTGCCAGAATGGGTATGGCCTCTGCCAGAGTAGAAATTGTGGCAGCACAAGGCATCTGCATCTTCCCCGTCTGCTAGGTGGCCTTGACCTGGGGAGGGGCCTGGCCAGGGTGGCACTGATTTCACACACTCATGATGAAGCCTCTGTTGCTCCTATGAAGTTCAATGCCTAAAACAGCAAGGAGTCATCAGCAACAGACGTCATGCTGGAGAGCAGTAGTTAACAATAGGTTTACCGAGTCTGAGATTAATTGTCATATGGACCTTATGGGGTTTGTTCAAATTTTCTCCCCTCTCTCCCGAATAACTTGAGTGGATTTACACCAGAGATAAATTTGGCTCAGTGAGGCTAATAAATCCAAACTGAAATCAGGTAATCTAACCTTGGCTGTGCAGTGCAGAGTGGAGTGTTTGTGTTTGTCTGTTCTGAGCAAGTAAGAGGATTTCAAAGCTTTTCTTAGCTTGCAACCAATATGCAGTTGCTGTACTTTCTTTTAACTTTGTTCTCTTGTCATCTTTCCCAGTCCCACAAAATTGCTCTTTCAGATATGCATTCTTCTTCTCTGTTTCTCACCTCTTTTAAATAACATGCTATAGCACAGGACTTGCAAGCTGTGACAACATAAATGAGTGAGATTTCAGTAGATTAAGGGTATGTCTTCACTACCTGCCGGATCGGCGGGCAGTGATAGATCCAGTGGGGATTGATTTATCGCGTCTAGACTAGAAGCAATAAATCAACCCCTGAGCGCTCTCCTGTCGACTCCTGTACCCAGCACCATGAGAGGCGCAGGCAGAGTCGATGGGGGAGCGGCAGCAGTCTACACGCTGCAGTGAAGACACCAAGGTAAGTCGATCTAAGTATGTCGACTTCAGCTACGTTATTCATGTAGCTGAAATTGCATAACTTAGATCAATCCCCCACCGCAGTGTAGACCAGGACTAAGAGTGAGACTGTAAGTATCTCATTGAAACACAGTGCAAAATCCTTCATCAGACAAGAGAGTTACTTTAAAAACTACCTTCATAATAAGTCAAAATAAGTGAGTCTCATTACAAATGAATGAAATTTGGCACCAAGCTGCTTCACTTAAAACTCAGCAGTTAGGGAAAAGATTGTGCAGGATAAATACTCTAAAAAGAGAAAACGGAAAGGAGAAATGGTTTTGCCACATCTGTTGTAGATCTTGTCTTCTAGGCTGGTACAAAGGG
This sequence comes from Caretta caretta, assembly GCF_965140235.1. Taxonomy (NCBI): domain Eukaryota; kingdom Metazoa; phylum Chordata; order Testudines; family Cheloniidae; genus Caretta; species Caretta caretta. The sequence continues at coordinate 129,346,067 of NC_134207.1, forward strand.
AAATTAACTGACAAGTTTTAATACCTTATGTTTTGAGATGTAGGGGAAATAACTGTTCTTCAATACCATAGTTATTAGAATTAGGGTCTGCTTTTGTATTTTATAAGTAAGCCTTCCTATAGGAGTTAATTGCAAGGAGAGTACTACTATACTACAGGGTGTTCAGAAAAGAGATGAATGAAAAAAAAGGGTTTGATGCTCTTTTTTAACATCTGAATATCAGTGTCTAGGGCAAAGAATTACAGTATAAGTGAGAACACTTCCTCCAATATATGATTTAACTATAATTAAATAGAAAGAAGCTAAAAAGTAAAGATGGAGTTAAACATTCCATCTGAAACTACTGTTCCAAACTGGAGAAAATTCAGGACATTTTCTAGATTTGAATTTTATATCTAGGTCTCATTGTTGGTGTACATGCTCCTGAAAATATACACAGTATAGAGTGATACAATTGCAAGTTATAGGAATTAAAAACACATTTGGGAAGGTAGAACTGAATAGTCTATATTATTTGGTGAAAACTACTGAGGAAAAAAGTGAGATTTGTTTTATACAGGGAAGTTTCCTATATATTACTGAGCAGTAAAACAAGATGAAAATGGGCTTGAAATGAATAGAAGTTTAATGTAAGAATTTAGTTGATAGATTTTACTTGTAGTACAGTTCTAATCTGAAAAGTGACTACATACATTCTTATTATTTGTATCTTGATACTCTGAATTTTAGGTTAACTAAAATTCAGATAATGACCCTGGAACCTGTAATTTGAATAGAAACAAATTGAATTAATCCTTACATCAGAATACTTGCCATTATTATTAGCTATTCCAGTATTCCAAATTTTCTTGCATGTGAAAATGGCACCTTCTTAATCAATCTGCTCCTTATGTTATTCAGAATAGTATCTTCTGTCTTTTCTGATGGAAGTAGGTTTCAAACTTTTTACTTTTGTTAGTACTACAGCAAGAATTCAACTTTCAGATTCCATGTGGAGCTTGGAGGGCTGGCAATTAAGGAAGAAAAATCTTTTTACTTATATAGTGAGCAGATTTGATTTGGAATCATTGAAAGGCAATTAAGGTGTAAACCTCCAGTGTAATTTTCAAGTCACTTTTCAAATTAGAACTGCACCGGTGTAAATTTGAAGTAACTCTACAGACTTTAATGAAGATACTGCAGAACTCTGGAGGTATAACTGACAGGAAATTGCTCAAGAGACTTATTAGTCTATCAACTTTACATATCTGTCTTTTCCATGAAGGGGCTGGGGGGAACAAGTCTGAGTTAGCTTTATTTTATGTAACTCGATTACATTTTCTAGCTGTTGTGTATCTTTCCCTATTGCACTGCTAATAATGTTTCTATAAAAGCCATACACCTAATAGGCTTATTGCTTCATCTTTTTCCAAACATTGTCCAGTATTTATGACACTGCATTCATTTTAATAATACTGCCTTATAGTAGTAAGTGATAGTGCTCTGGTTAATGTGTTTTCAGGTAAACAAAGTATTTTAATCTCAGTCTAGATTAATAACTAAATGCACAGGGCTGTGACATATGGTAATTGCAGTTGCTGTACAGTGAGTCAGACCCATTGGGAAAAAATACAGCAGATATTCTGTTTTTTGTCTAGTAAGATAAAGTATACAGTGGTGACCACTGAAAAGTGAAGTGCTCCTGTGGGAGGTAGAAACAAGAGATTCATTGGTTTGCAAAATATCAGGTATGGAGATAGAAACAAAACCACATCTTCACAGCTGATTGTTTTGTGAGACAAAATTGTTAAGTAAAACAGATGTCTCTTCCTTTCTCAGCTTGGCTGTCATGAAACACAGACGCCCATTAGCCAAAAGAGCTATGTGAAATGTTTTACACTTAAAGTAGTATACAGGAAAACTCCACTAGCTTATTTTTTGCCAACTTCCCTGCTAGTCAGGAAAAGACAAATTTCATTTCACTTGGGACAATATCTTTTAAATTTTCATAGAACTATTTAAAATAATTCAGTTTTGGGGTTTTATCCCCCAAAACATCATTTATAATGGACATTTCTGATATTAGCACTATAGGTTGCCATCTTACTGAACAGAGGTTTTGGTTTTGTTTTTGATTTGCAACAATGCTATGTGTGTGAAGTCAGTGCCAGAGGACCTGCTTTTGATCTTACAACAGAGTAAGGCTGTAGCACCTTGCAGAAGTTATTTCATTTCTGACCCACAGAAAGGAAAGGTGGCAGTGCTTACAGAATGAGCTAGAATATAGTCTACCTCCTCACCTCACTTCTGTGGGTTTTACTGCTTTACTCCTCTAGTTGCCACCTGTGGTCTGACCTACAGACCGTGAAGCTTCAGGGGAGAGTGAACACACTACTGTAATGTATGCTTGGTGTTGGAGTAGGATTGGGTGCCAGCATAGTGCCCCTGCAGTGTCTGTGACACCATGGTGATAGGTCCTCCCCGTGAGTTCTTCTGAAGTCTCTATGTATTAAGTGTGGGAACTGCAGCCTCTTTCTAAATATTCTGCTCTGCAGTAGGGCAGCCAGCCACCCCCAAAGCATTCATAGGTGTGTCCTCAAAGTCCTTTATTTAACTACTTCTGGTTCATTTGAGTGCAGTAGAGGAAGACACTCTTCTTTGACTAAATGTTGTGACTTTTCCCAAATGTTGTTACATTTTCATCAGCAGTTTATTAAGTACTTTTTATACATATGTAGCAGCTAAGAGACCGTTTGAAATATGACAAATCTCAGAAACTCAGCATAGGTTTGTGATCCTTTTGGAGAAACAGAGTCCCATTTTAAATTCATGACAAACTAATTTGAAGTACTGTTGTGCCTATTATGAACAGCCCTCCTATTAAGTAATGGGAAACCCTATATCTATCTCCATTCTGTATTGCCTTTATCCAGAGTGTCTAGCTATCCTATACTCATTCTATGAAAAATAGGGACAGTCCAAATTCCCAACCTTTTTTGGGAGGGCGGGAGGGCTTGGAAACATTTCAGGATTCACCCCAGTAAATATGTCATGTAAGTAATGTAATTATCTGCCAACAATGGATCCATGAGTTTATACAGTGTATCTTGTGAAAATGAAGGAAACAGATTCTCCAAATTATTATGCAATTAATTGAACAGTTGTTTAAGGTAATTCTGAACAAAATAAGAAACAACTCAAACTTTCCTTCATCCCTCAGACTGGAATTATCTTTTGAGGTTTTGAAAAAAATGGTTAATACCATTCTTTCCTCCTTACAGTTTTTTATCACCTTTATTTTCTATTTGCTGGTTGGGTAAAAATGAAGAAAAGAAGAAATCCCAGGAGAGGTTATTTTTGAGAGCTATGTACCCCAATTTGCAAATGAAAGAGGGTCTAAAGTTCTGATAAGTGATTCTTTGAGCCCAACTTAAACCATAGAATCATAGAATCATAGAATATAAGGGTTGGAAGGGACCCCAGAAGGTCATCTAGTCCAACCCCCTGCTCAAAGCAGGACCAATTCCCAGTTAAATCATCCCAGCCAGGGCTTTGTCAAGCCTGACCTTAAAAACCTCTAAGGAAGGAGATTCTACCACCTCCCTAGGTAACGCATTCCAGTGTTTCACCACCCTCATAGTGAAAAAGTTTTTCCTAATATCCAATCTAAACCTCCCGCACTATAACTTGAGACCATTACTCCTCGTTCTGTCATCTGATACCATTGAGAACAGTCTAGAGCCATCCTCTTTGGAACCCCCTTTCAGGTAGTTGAAAACAGCTATCAAATCCCCCCTCATTCTTCTCTTCTGCAGGCTAAACAATCCCAGCTCCCTCAGCCTCTCCTCATAACTCATATGTTCCAGACCCCTAATCATTTTTGTTGCCCTTCGCTGGACTCTCTCCAATTTATCCACATCCTTCTTGAAGTGTGGGGCCCAAAACTGGACACAGTACTCCAGATGAGGCCTCACCAATGTCGAATAGAGGGGAACGATCACGTCCCTCGATCTGCTCGCTATGCCCCTACTTATACATCCCAAAATGCCATTGGCCTTCTTGGCAACAAGGGCACACTGCTGACTCATATCCAGCTTCTCGTCCACTGTCACCCCTAGGTCCTTTTCCGCAGAACTGCTGCCTAGCCATTCGGTCCCTAGTCTGTAGCTGTGCATTGGGTTCTTCCGTCCTAAGTGCAGGACCCTGCACTTATCCTTATTGAACCTCATCAGATTTCTTTTGGCCCAATCCTCCAATTTGTCTAGGTCCTTCTGTATCCTATCCCTCCCCTCCAGTGTATCTACCACTCCTCCCAGTTTAGTATCATCCGCAAATTTGCTGAGAGTGCAATCCACACCATCCTCCAGATCATTTATGAAGATATTGAACAAAACCGGCCCCAGGACCGACCCTTGGGGCACTCCACCCTTTAAGTGTTTCAAAGTCCTCCTATCACTAATGCATTTGTTTGTTGTTGAATACAACATAGCTCCTCAGACCACCTTAGGGTGATATACGCATGCCAGAAAACAGTTACTTATGCTTTATGTCTGTGGTTCTTCATGTGTTATTTTTGCCTACCTGCAAATGTGAGTTGTGCTCCCAGCACCCCTGAGCTTGGGGAGACTTCTAGAAAATGAGTGCCTACTGGGACCGTGGAAGCACCCCTTAGTGACACTGAACATTTGGAGTGAACCTTATAAACCTCTGTTTCTTATGATAAACCCCAGAATCCTGTGTGAGCACAGCTCTAGGTGGGATATTTGAATATGCTGTAGCTCATAGGCTAGAAAAGTAACTGAAGGGAGCTGCGTTATGGACCCACACTCTGACTCTGATTTTGAAAAGTGGATTTTACCTCAGCAAACGTGACTTCCTTCATCTGCATAGAGCCTTATTACTCTGATTTAATGCAGGTGAAGTGAATTCATTCTGCATGTGCAACTCCCATTAAAGTTGTTAGAAATTTCACATGCAGATCAAGGGCAGATATATCTCTTCATCTCTACAATAATTTGGTAAAAGAAAAGGGCTACTTTAAATTAGCCTGTCACCACTGCATGTTTTTTATAACCACTCAGTGACCTGAACAGATAAATATTTCAGGAATGGCATGTTGACTTTGCTATGGTATTAAGAAAGTGGGACAATCTGTGACTACATGCAGTAATTTCATATTTAAGATGACAATATTATTGACTCAGAACTTTGCAATTAGAAATGTATTAGAATGAAGTGTAAATATATTTTAAATACTGTAGATATATAGATATGCACTGATAATATATCACATACACAGAATTCTACATTTAATCCATGAAACTGTCAAAGGCTTCTAAAAATGAGCTCCTTGCAACTATGAGTGGGGCTTTGTCTGGCCAGTTGGGGGAAAAGAGGTTGTAGCCCCTTAAAAGATTTCCCCCTCCCTTAGGAGTGATATCACTTGAGATGCGGGTTGACCAGAAGAGGCTCAGGTAGGTCACTGGGCCCCTGAACACTTAGGGGATAGGAAAGGTGTATATATACACCTGTTACTCCAGTCAGAACCCTTTTTCTCCCTGGATCAGCATAGAACCAGGTTTTTTGGTTTGCCAGGGGAATTGCACTACTCACCTTTTTGGGACTGAGACAGAATTTTTCCCTCATAGCCAGATTGGCTAGGACAGGTGTGAATTTTTTCACCTACTCCACAGCAGCTCCAGGATCTGATGGGGGTAGGGTCAGGAGATATTATTCAAGATGTCACAACTTAGCAGGTGGTAATTGTCAAGTGGAAGTATTTGTTCCAGAGGGTTGTCTAGTTTCCTGATAAACCAGAATTGGAAGTGCATTTAGGGAAGTGTAACAGGGTACCTGGCCCCTTAAATGAAATTGGGCCAACTTCTCCTGTTGCAGTCCTACTGCACCCTAGTTTGGTGTCATGGGGAGGGAGGGGCTGCCTCTGGGAGTTATAAATGACAAGTGGTCCAAGGCAACAGAGTTTGGAATCCAGAATTCAGAGGACAAGAGAGCTCAGAGGAAAGGCAGAGATGGGCTCAGAGCTTCAGGAAGGGGATGCCCCTGAAGGAGGGAGCCGTGAAAGTTTCCTAGTGAGCAGCAAACCAGATTAGGCTGGTGAAAACAGGAGGCAGCTGAGAGGGGTCCACCTACAAACTTTCCCAGGACACAGCGCCACAGTCAGAGAGGGATGAAGGCTGAGAGCAACAGAAGGAGATGCCTGCTGGCTCTCTGAGCCGGAGGGCTGAAGTCTGGGGAATGATGGAGGAATGAGTCCACTGATGGCTCTGGACAGGAGCTAGAACCATAGGGAAACAGCTAGAGTGTGAGGTGTGGTAAGAGAAGTCAAAACTGCACTAGGGAGCTGGGGCACAGTGAGAAGAGCCAGAGCTGTATCTGGTGTATTGTAGGGACTGGAAAGAGTGAATGTACTATTTGGACTGGGGAATTTTGAATTATGAAGTGGGACTTTTGTTATAAACTAACCCCACAAAAGATCCATTCATATGTAGAAGCATGTCTGGAGTTATTGGGGACTCTAGAAGAAAAGGGGATACTGAGGCAGGCACACTTTTTGTGCTGTGGCCTGCCATAGGAGGGCACCTCAGGCAGGGCCACCATAGCATAGGGGAAGGTATGCCCTAATGAAGCTAAGGAAGGGGTTGACTCCTGTATCTGGTACAGCAGGGAGATAGCTCCTTTTCCCCAGCCCCAGAACTCTCATATGACAGGAGGGTGGTGGGGTCTCAGCAGGGAGAGCTGATAGTATCTCTCAAATTGGTGGAAACATTTCGTGAAGGAATGGTGACATGTGTTGTACAAGTTATTGCTGGATAGTTCCGAGGTGCATTAATAAAGCTGTGGCCTAATGTAACCACATCCTTTGTACCTTGTGTTTCTTCCTGCATGGTTGGGACCATGTACCCCAGATGTTTGCAGGCACATTTGTTTTCATGCCAAAAAATACTTCAAAAGGAAAGTTACTTTTTGGTAATTCAATATATCTCAGTCTCTTCTTCTCCCTTCCCATGATAGAGCACCAGCTGTTGTGTGTCTCATGACTCTGCCCCTCCTAGGAAGCACACAGCTGAAGGAACTGTCAGAGAGATTTTCTTTTTGTCCTTGGGTATGTCTAGGAGAAAACCAGTGAAGAAAATTAGAAAGCAAGGAAGAGGTGGAAGAGAAAGAGCCTGAGGAGAGGTTGAGACTTCCAAGTTGTAGGGGGCAAAGAAACTGGAGGGGGAAAGAAAAGGACTAGATCTTACATAGAAGAGACTCCCCTTACAATTTCTTTCCTTGCTTTCTTCCTGTTAGATGTAGCCAGCTGTCCCTGACTGTCTTCCTTGTTTTTAGAAAAAGGAAGATGTATGACAAACATGTTTTGTTCTGTGTTCACTGTTTATTTTAATTTTTAGCTCAAGCAAAATTTAATCTGTAATTCTTTGCTCCATGCTTACGCTTACTGTTAGTTATTGTTGAATCAAGAGAGAATGGGAAAATTACTCTAATCAAAGTTCAGTAACTTTTAATCAGTTTTCTAAGTTTCTCAGTTTCTAAGCTGATAATGGCTTTGGTCCTAGATCCTGCATGAGTTCCTTCCCTTCTCCAGGCTCTGCTCATTATGAGTGTGTGGGAAAGATTCAGCTTCTGAAAATTTACCACAGCAAGAGGAATTAATCCTCAGACCTTTACTTCATCCCTCTGTTCCATTGAACTCATTTGGTTTCTGCAGAGACACCTGGGTATTGCTACATCAGAGCAGACCAGTAGTCCATCTAGTCTAGAATTTTGCCTCTGATATTGGCCTGAAATAGATGCTTTAGAGGAGAGTATGAAAGCAACATAGTGTACCAGGAAAACAAATGTAATAACTGGATACCATGGGGGAATATTTATACCTGATCTAAGTGTGTGATCCGTTTATTCCCTAAGCATGAACATCTTTTTGTTATCCTAGCTTGTACGATTGAAGATGGTATTCTGATAAGTAGTCAATGCTACTTTAATATCGCTATGCTGTTTCCCCTAATTATAGTTAAAACATGAGGGAAAAGCCCAAAGTGCTGCACTAGTTTTATTTTATGTGTGAAACTTTTTGGATCATTCTAATATTCTTGCAGCCTGACCTCTTTTTTTTTTTTTTGGTGAACTTTGATTTTGCGGCTACAATGTTGTGCCTATAAATAAATGTTGCAAAAAATTTGATGGTGCAAATAAGTGTGGACACATTTTATAGTGCTTAGATGCCCAGCTGTTTGCACCTATAAATGAATGTTATTGTTGTTAACTATTATGTATAGTGTCATTAAATGCACAAATAAGTTAGTGAGGCACGTAACTGCCTGCTTACAGTGATCATAAATTTTGCCAATGGTTGTTTGAACTCACTAAATGGGCTTAAAGAGTTGGTGGTGGTTGTTCCCCCCCCCAAAAAAAAAATTCCATGCTCAACAGCATGGCCACAAAATCAGAAACAGATTAGAGGTGCTTAAAAAAAAAATATCGGGGCCTTTATCAGATATGACACATCTGCAAAATTTAAAAACATTTTAAAATATACCTTTCAGGGTGAAAATAAATTGAATTATTTAATTCTACAAATCAGACATAACAGACTCAATGAGAAAGCAGGGAATTGTGTAACAGGAAGCGGGGAGGTGGTGTTGAGTGTAACACTCTGGCTTAGCCAATTGCATTTCAGTACAGTATAAAATAGCAAAACATTTTGCATTAGGGCTCTTCCAGTGTTAGAAGTCATTTGTAAAGAAAGATATCTGATAACCTGATTTAAATCAATACTGATTGCTTAATGAATCTGATGCTTTTTGGTTTAGCCTGATAAAACTATTTGATGGGCATAAAAGTGATAATGAGTTACACTGAAATGTACTCCAGTTTAGGAGAAGGAAACATAAATAATAAGAAATAAAAAATTTAAAAATCGTGTGACACACTGCCAGTTGTTCTGTTTTCCTTAATTGTCATGTATCCTGCCATGTCCTTTATCTGCTTAGTGAATTTACAACTAACACAGCAGGTTGTGAATTTTTAATAGGCTCTCTTTAAGGAAAGAAAAGGTCAACATTAACATAAAATTCTTCTTTAAGATTTGTGGCACAAATGTTTCACAGCCGAGAACAGGTGTTGCTGGAAAACTAAAATCTGCCACAACAGTCAAGTGGAATGACTCTTTGTGTTAAGTGAGGGAGACGTGAATGCTTTAATACAGCACAATGACTGCAATGTGCCAAGTCAATGTAAATAGAAAATGAGTGTTTTTCCAGTCCTCATCTTGTTTTTTTGCATGCAGAATGACTTCATGTCTTTAAAAAACTTTTTAAAGTAAAAGATTTCTTTCTCTCTCTCTCTCCTTTAGCTTCACTCTGACCAGGACAAGGGAGATGGATCTCTCAAGTACATTTTATCAGGAGATGGGGCTGGTACTCTTTTCATTATTGATGAGAAAACAGGTGACATCCATGCCACTCGAAGAATTGATAGGGAAGAGAAAGCCTTTTACACCCTTCGTGCCCAGGCTATTAACAGAAGAACTCTGAGGCCAGTGGAGCCCGAGTCAGAGTTTGTCATAAAAATCCATGACATCAATGACAATGAACCAACGTTTCCAGAAGAAATTTATACTGCTAGTGTTCCTGAAATGTCAGTAGTCGGTAAGTAGTGATTTCTGGTGTAAGGACATACTTTTAACTATGATCTTTAACGTAACCATTTCCCCAACCATTATAAAGTCAGTTAAGTCCTGATTTTCACTCAGAAGGTAAGTAATATTAGTACTTTTCTTTGTTTAGAATTAGAAATAGGCCTGAGAGAAAACCCTACATCTGGTGCGGAGTTCAGGGTTCAGACTCTGCAGCCAGATCCAGATACAAATTGTATGGTTGGAGCTTTTGTCTATTTATAATCTTAAATACATTAATTCAAATGTTGTTGGAATTTGAATAAAAAGATGTGATACATAATTCATGGTTTGGTCTATGTGAATTGTATCCCTCCCTGAAATCTGCAGGAAAAAGGTGATTGGGGAAGCCTTTGATAAAAACTTCAGTGGAGTGTTTCCTTTCTATTTTTATAAACTGAAGCAACTCTAGTCTGCCTTCTCTCTCCTGGGTTCTGTGGCTGAGGAGCTATACTTCCTTGCTCCTGTCTCCTAATGCATTGACAGCAGACACAGTCCTGAAGAAGCTTCTGTTCATTCTCTGCCTTTGTTCACCTCTTTGCATTGTTTTTTTGTTTGTTTTTTTTTTTGGGGGGGGGGGGGCGGGGAGGGGTGGACTTTGTTGTTACCCTTCCAGTTCTCCCACAGCTTGCTTGTGGCTGGTGGTAGTCGGAATCCGAAGTGTCTTCGCTGTTCTCTTTATGCTTCATTTCACCCTCTATACTGGTTCTTGGATAAGAGCTTTGCCAGTTCCCATTCTCATTTTTATTTGTGGCTGGTACATGGGCAGGCGCTGAGCAGTTGTTAGGCAGAGTCCCATGGAAGGACATAAAAGTACCGTTACACATTGTGCTACATGCTGAGCATGACTGAGATAAATGTAAGCCAGTACAAATAACATTCAGAATCACAATTAGTTGACATGATGCTGAATTCAATTTGTCTTGGTGTATGAAGACTGCAGTGTTGTGGTCAGCATCATGTCAGCTAACCTGTTCAAACTATAGAACAGTCCTCCATATGATGATAACAATTTTACAGAAGAATCATGTAAGGTACGTTTTATGATAAAAAGTGGTCAATATTAAAAATTCACTATTTGCCAGATTAGTATACAATTGTATATGTGATGCAAAGTTTCCTACTACATTTAGAATACAAAATAACTTGAGTGTGGAATCTGTTGGTAAATATTGACTTTTTAGTAGCTACTAAAGTATGACTTAAAAGTATTTCATATAATGTTTTGAGAGACCTCACTGACCCTGATTAGTATTTACAATCAACAGAAGAAGACATGGACACTAGAAGATAAGAACCCCCAGAGAACTTTACAGAACTATGTGGGAGCATCATCCTGTTAACTGCATTGTTAACTATATGCATCTACCACATAGTCTAAACCTTCCATCATCTCAAAGTTTCAACATTAACCGAGCAAAGTTTATTTTAAAAAATGGTAATGCATTATTTGGTAAGGCACTGCACAGGGTTATATTGGGATTAGGGCTGTCAAGTGATTTAAAAAATTAATCATGATTAATCATGGAATTGATCACACTGTTAAACAATAATAAAATACCATTTATTTAAATATTTTGGATGTTTTCTACATTTTCAAATATATTGATTTCAATTACAACACAGAATACAAAGTGTTCAAAGCTTACTTTATATTTATTTTTGATTACAAGTACTTGCACTGTAAATAAAAACAAAATAAATAGTATTTTTCAATTCACCTAATACAAGTACTGTAGAGCAATCTCTTTATCATGAAAGTTGAACTTACAAATGTAGAATTATGTACAAAAAATAACTGCATTCAAAAATAAAACAATGTAAAGCCTTAGAGCCTACAAGTCCACTCAGTCCTACTTCTTGTTCAGCCAATCACTCAGAAAAACAGGTTTGTTTACATTTGCAGAAGATAATGCTGCCCTCTTCTTGTTTATAATGTCACCTGAAAATGACAACAGGCATCATCATTGCACTGTTGTAGCCGGCATCACAAGGTATTTACATGCCAGATACGTTAAAGATTCATGTGTCCCTTCATGCTTGAATCACCATTCCAGGGGACATGCGTCCATGCTGATGATGGGTTCTGCTCAATAACAATCCAAAGCAGTGTGGACTGATGCATGTTCATTTTCATCATCTGAGTCAGATGCCACTAGCAGAAGGTTGATTTTCTTTTTTGGTGGTTCGGGTTCTATAATTTCCTCATTGGAAAGTTGCTCTTTTAAGACTTTTGAAAGCATGCTCCACACTTCATCCCACTCAGATTTTGGAAGATTCTTAAACCTTGGGTGGAGTTCTGTAGCTATCTTTCGAAATCTCACATTGGTACCTTCTTTGCATTTTGTCAAATCTGCAGTGAAAGTGTTCTTAAAATGAACATCATGTCCTGGATCATCATCTGAGACTGCTATAACATGAAACATATGGGGAATGTGGGTAAAACAGAGCAGGGGACATACAGTTCTCCCCCAAGAAGTTCAGTCACAAATGTAATTAACACTTTTTTTTTTTAATGAGCATCATCAGCATGGAAGCATGTCCTCTGGAATGGTGGCCAAAGCATGGAGGGGCATACAAATGTTTAGCATATCTGGCATGTAAATACCTTGCAATGCTGTCTACAAAAGTGCCATACAACTAAATGCCTGTTCTCACTTTCTGGTGACATTGTACATAAGAAAATGGCAGCATTATCTCCTGTAAATGTAAACAAACTTGTTGGTCTTAGCAGTTGGCTGAACAAGAAGTAGGACTAAGTGGGCTTGTATGCACTGAAGTTTTACATTGTTCTGTTTTTGAGTGCAGTTATGTAGCAAAAAAAAATCTGCTTTTGTAACTTGCACTTTCATGACCAAGATATTGCACTACAGTACTTGTATGAGGTGAATTGAAAAATACTATTTCTTTTGTTTATTATTTTTACAGTGCAACTATTTGTAATCAAGAGTAATATACACTTTGATTTAAATTACAACAGAGAATACAATATTTATGAAAATGTAGAAAAACACTTACCATATTTAATAAATTTCAATTGGTATTCTACTGTTTAATAGTGCAATTACAATTGTGATTAATCATGAATAATTTTTTTAATCACGATTAATTTTTTTTTAGTTAATCGTGTGAGTTAACTGCAATTAATTGACAGCCCTAATTGGGACCCTACAAAACTAGTCTGAATAATGAAGGGATCACAACAAGGTTATCTAGCTTCAGTGTTTTTAAAATGGAACACAAAAATAACATTGACTATATATAAATTATAGCTTTTCTGGTACCGTAAGTCTCAGCAAATGTCATGCAGCTTCAATTAAGGAGATGATTTTGACAGAACAGTTCTGTATCATTTGGAAAGGGAGGCATATGGCAGGAGCTGGGATTGGAAAAGCCATCTCAGACCATCAGTCCCATCCTCAAAATCTTTCTCTAAAAGACATTCCACTAGGCTGTATATAAACTATTTTTGGATACTTTTAATGAAAGCAATTCAATGCCTTAATTTAAAGTATTTTCCTATTGTGAATGATTCCATGTTCAGTTTCAACCTTTTGGCTCTTATTATCCCATTCTCAATTACAAAAAAGACCCATTTGTGTAAATGCATCTGAGATATTCATGACTTGTATCTTCATGTGCAATCATTAGACCTCACATTCAGTTCAAAGTTTTGAACTCTCTGGGTCTGTAGGTGCCAGTATGTACTTCATGTCACCAAGTAAACAACCTTTGAGACCACTGCATCTGCTCGGCTCAATCCAGTGCAAATGTTGAAGGTGGATGGCTAAAACCTATATACCTGGATATCTAAAAGATGAGCTAGTTATCACAGAAAGCAAAATTTGTGTATTCCAAGTATAGTGGATCAAATCCTGCCCCTTTTACTTACACAAGTAGTCCTACTGAAGTTAATAGGACTAAATTCTGAGTAAAGAGCAGAATTTGGACTACTGTTTTAACAGCTACTCAAACAATTAACTGTGAACAACTTTATTTCACAAATGTAGACTTTTTTTGTTTGTTTGTTTGTGAGTTGCCAGCAGGACTTTTTCTAGGCTCCAGACAGTATAAATCAAAATTGGGTCATAAGCATAATCTCCAAATTCAAGGGGAATTTTCTAACAGGCTGAAATAATGCATAAGATTTTTCAGCTGAAAGCATAGGGCCTGACATTTTAATGCTTTGCTTCTCAAGTCATATATACCTGTGCAAAGTGGATGTAAAATGCTTCCAGATCAGAATTTTGCACTCATATTCATGGTAATAGTGCTACCCCTTTTTAACCCAAGTACTTAGCCAAAATTTGTGGTTTGTTTCATTTAGGAGGAGAATTTGATGTTGATGAAGTTGTGCTTATTTACTAAGAATCTACAGAGTATCTTGTTTCCCTGAACACGGCAGGAATTAAACAGCAGAAGAGTTTCTTTTTGCACAGTTCCAAGCCTCTGGCTGGTCAATACCTAGCCCAAAAGCTCTCTCCGGGCATTTCTGCAGTGTTCCCACTTCTCGTTCTGGCTGTGTCCTTGGGTTTCTTCTATTTCCCTCTCAGCTTCTATGCTGTTTCTCCTGCTTCTCTCTCAGAGACAGGCACAGACATAAGCACCAAACAATATCCAGGCAAAACCCTTTTCTTACATGTCTTGCAGTTACCTATGTTTTGGGTGAAGGCTGCTATTGTTTCTTCTGTCTGGTTCCATAAAGAAGCTTAATTGTTTCTTACATTTATCCATAATGAAAGGCAGATGTGACAACCATCAGTTTAAAGGAGGTTTAACTCAACCCACAACAGTAGCATTTTATGCCCATTTAGCACAAGCATAAAAATTAGGCAAGGTGAAAGTGCTTAAAATAGGGAGTGGGTCACAGAGCCAATACATAAATAAATAAAATAGAATTTTAAAAAAATAAAATAAAAATTGAGACCCATGTCTGAGGGGTGCACTTTAATAACTGCCTTACCAGAGCTGCCGTTTCCAGATTTGTGTTGACCCCCTTTTTTTTTTCAGACCCCTTTAAGCACTGGGAGGAATAAGGTCCATGTTTTTTTTTTTTCCCAAATAAAGTTACAAACCATTGACCTAGGCTGAAAGTGCCATCTCAGCCATAACCATAATATCACATAGTATCTTTTTACTCTGTTTCTGAAATAATTGTCCTTCATGAGAAAGTCCTCTACAATTTAATAGAAAATCATATCCTTTCTATAGGCTCTCTTAAGCATCTGATAGAATTTAATGAAGAAGTTTCTAGTATTCTATGGATTCCTATGGCATTCAGCTCTATTAAAATCTACAGAATTTCTCCATAAGGTTTCTCATCTCTTTTCCAAGAATTCTTAAAAATAACCAATAACTGTTCTGCAGTTTCCTCTGACAGTTTTGCCTGAACTATTGGGTACATATTTTATTTTTTTTAGTTCTAACATTTTACCAAGATTTCATGTACAATTCCCTATCCTGCAAAAAAGCTTGTCAAGGTTTTAGCCCACATGATTTTCCACAATTTGCACATTACCAAACAGTCTGCATTCTTCAAAGAAGGCCATCTATGTGCCCAGCAGCTCCTTGAGTGCACAAGGAGGAAAAGGGTGGAAGAGCCAGCAGGAAGATATTTTTAAAATCCTTGTTCTCCCTGGATAGGGAGACCAGATGTCCCAATATTATCGGGACCGTCCTGATATTAGGGGCTTTGTCTTATATAGGCAACTATTTCCCTTTCCTTCCACCTCCCCTGGAAAAAAAAAAAAGGTGTCCCAATTTTTCACACTTGTTATTTGGTCACCCTATCCCTGGAGTACAGGGACGGTTCCCTCCTAGTATCCCTTTGATCATGAAATACTCCAAAGAGGATAGGAAAGGACTCAGGATTATTCCCTCAGTATATCAAATGGTGGAGCTGCCTGAACATGCATGCAGCAATATGCTGCTCTTCCTTAGGTTGGGGGTAGTAGCTAGTGCGTTCCTTGTGCATTTAGGGATTCTGCCTCTGAGAATGTCACTCTGTGGTATTATCTACTTTAGTCTCTTGTTCATGACCCTTATTACCTTGTTCATTTTTCCTCTGTGCAGGTCATGGGCAAAGATGAGGACCCTGCATTTAGGTCAGTAGCCCAGTAAGGCTGCCCGCTTTATGTAGATTACTGTACATATCCTCTTCCTTCATTCTTTTCCTCACTGAGTCCCAAAGGATTACCACTTATAACTTTATTCTTTGTTCTTTCCTGTCTTCTTGGTGTTCCTCATGTTTCACAAAGGGTTTCTTCTCATGGCTGCAGATAAATCAATTTTCTTCCCTGTACTTTTTCCTCTGGACTCTCTGCTAATATCCTTCAGACAAGAATAGATGTTTCTGACTTTAAACCTGTTATGATTCCTGTTATGATCTCATCCTTTCTTTCCTTTCAATTATGCTTCTCTATTCATCTCTTCCAGCCTAGGAATTCTGTTCTTTAATCACTCCCTCAGTGTTCTCACTTCATATCTTCAGGGTTTAGCAGCACAGCCTATGAATTCCCCAGGCTATGATTTTCTTCACATCTTTGATGGCTATCATCCTTCCTAGTTGTTCTTCTAGCCCTCTAATCTATTCTGCCTTCCTGCATTATGGATATCAATGTGCACTTCATAAAGGTGTAACCTCCCTCTGGGTTTACATGTGGACTGCAACTTGGCCATCCCACAGTTAGCCTGTCATCTTTAGACATAGTTTTCCTTTTGTCTTTCTCTTCAGAAGAACAATCAGGACTATTTGTAGCTGCCACTGCTCTACTTGCTCCCCAGGCATTTGTTCACTCTCTCATTAGTATGATATGTCCCCTTTTCCCACTGCTAAAATATCATAGCAATAATTGTTTTCTATAGCACTTCCTTCTTATTTCAGTCATTTACCATGCTACCACTTTGGATATTTTTATTTTTATTTTTTTCTGTACTTCTTCCTGCTAATTCTCCAGCAAAACCCTCCCACATCTGCTCAGCTAGAATCTCAGAATGACAGGTTTTAATGGCTCATACGATTGCATTGCATCCTCGTATTTAGTACCAAACACTATGTCAATCCACTGCACACTAAAATAAAATAAAATCTACAGTCAGTAGCAGAAAAATCCAAGGAATAATGATTATTATGTTATTTTTTGGAAGGCCACCCAAAAAGATTTACACAGTCTTGAGTGCTATGCTTGTCTCCAGCAGCTTTTTCCTCACTTACTGGAATGCCAGGTATCTAGACGCTCTTTCTGACATTACTTTCACTGAGTCTATCTCCTCTCCATTTAATTTGCTGCATGTAATATAGCACTCACATTTCAAAAATTAACAAACTGGAAAGTACATGCAATTATTTCCCCTCTTTTTCTCGGGAAACAGCAGATAGATTTCTGCTATTTCAGCATGCTGTTTGTATAGATATGCCAGCAGAAGGGAGCTTAGTGTGTAGTTAATGCACAAAACTGGGAGGGAGACGGTCTGAGTTCCCATCCAAGCTCTGCCATGCATTTCTTATCCAACTTTCTTCTTGTTAATTATCCTGTCTGATCCTTACCTAATTTAAAGGTTAAATTCATGAATAGTTGTAAAGTGTTTTAAGATGCGTACATGGAAAGCAGCATAAATTGTGAAGTGTATTAATATTATTATACCCAGTTTAGGTCAGACTTTAGAGATGTTCAAAAGGTATCATTACAATTATTTTCAGACATGCCTTCTGAGAGCTACAATATTCTAGAAGCTGGCTGTTTAGTTATATTATGTAAACGCTATTGGCCTGATTCAGCAGTGCATTTCTCCACTGTATGGCATAAAATGTGTAGTTATCGCAGGGTAAAACTGGATTAATGCAATTGTTCTATAAATTATTTATAATGTACCAGATTCACCAGTACACTCCAGCTACTTTGGTCTATTTACAGAGTAGTTGGAGTGTGTTTGGTGAATTTTGGTCCTTTTATGTTCTACCATACAATGGTATTCTCAGCTTTATAACACAAGGGTCAAAGTTTGCTCTCAACATGTAGCTCTGCCTCCTACCAATTTCATCAGAAGTTGTGTATGTGCATCCAAGGGACAGAATTTAACTTGAGGGCTGCATAGAGCAGAGTATTTACAGTTCTTCTTTCAGCAGGAAGTATCTTTTAAGTGCACTGGACATGATTTTTCTCTGTCACAAATTTTCCATTAATTTGATAGTTATTCCTGATTTATACCAGGTGTAAAGAGGAGGAGAAATAGATCTGCTATTTATTTCAGTAATGCCATGAGATACTTACCCATCTAAAATGAAAAGGAGTACTTGTGGCACCTTAGAGACTAACCAATTTATTTGAGCATGAGCTTTCGTGAGCTACAGCTCACTTCATCAGATGTGAGTGATGAAGTGAGCTCACGAAAGCTCATGCTCAAATAAATTGGTTAGTCTCTAAGGTGCCACAAGTACTCCTTTTCTTTTTGCGAATACAGACTAACACGGCTGTTCCTCTGAAACCCATCTAAAATGGTGTAACATATCATGGAATATCAAAAATGCAACCCGTTTTCATAGGTTACCTAAGTTGACTTCATTTTAAAATGGAAACATTGATGAAAGACTGTGCAACACTAAGAGGTCTGACTAATTTGTTTCAGTATTTTTCAGTACATTACTGAATTGGCAAACAAAAGGGAAGCAAAGGATGTGCAATCGTTTTGCTTGCATTTCAGAAAAGCTTTTGATACTATTCCCACAAAAGACTGATCCACAAAGATTTGATGTATAAAGACTGGTACATGGGAGTGCTATTGAAATGGATTAAAAATTGGCTACCAGATGGGAAACAAATGGTTTCTTAAGAGGTAACTATAAATTGCCGACAGGTAATGGCAAGATAATGTTGGAAAGGGCAATCAAGGTCCACTTTTACATACCTTGAATGGCTTGAAAGAGGGTTTTGTTTCAAAAGTGGTTAAATGTGATGATGAAATGTAAAGGAAAGCAGCTAACACATTCAAATTGATCTGTACAAATTAATTTTGGGGGCTGATTAGACACTCATGCAATTCAGCATCGCAAAATAGAAGGCAATAAGGCTACAGGGTAGAACAAATCATAACTTGAGCTGGTAGAATTATTCATTGGGAGTATATTATGTAAATTTAGTCTTTTTTTCTGTTTGGTTAATCACAGGGTCCCTATTGTAGGTGAGATTATGTCAGATCCCTGTGTGGTGCATGGAGAGGGTGCAAGGAGCTTTCCTTTACTTTTATGCCCCCTGCCACCACCCCTGTGCAAGGGCCAGACCCCCAGCAGTATCTCCTACATCCAAAGGAGGCACAAGTCTAACAAGTTTAACAGGGTCCATGCTTTTCCCCCCAACCACCACATAGCAGCTAGCCGGGTGGACAAAGGGAAACAGGCTGCACCATCCAATAAGATGGTACAATCCCTCACCAAACCGGCCCTCCACCCCACCGCGGGTGATGTGGCTCCACATTGCCCTCAGCATGACACTATCTGGTAACGAGCGGCTTGATGCAGAACTCAAGCCTGCTCCCATTGGTTTCAGTGGGAACAGGATCAAATCTGTAGCCTTCAGAAGGAGCGTGTGTGTGTGTGTGTGTGTGTGCGTGTCTACACTGCAGCTGGGAATATGCTTTCCAGCCTGAGTAGACAGACTTGTGCTAGCTCGGTTCAAGCCAATGTGCTAAAAATAGCAGTGTGGACATTACGGCTGGAGCGGCATCTCAGCCTCTCAAGCCCGCCCAATCCTCAGCTGGTGCCATAACATCCACACTGCTGTTTTTACAGCACAAATCTGTCTACTTGGATCGGGACACTTGCTCAGAGTAGCAGCATAGATTTACCTTGTGAAACTGCACAGGGGACACTTTGCAATGGTGGTCATTACAGGTATGGAGGTGACCGAGGTAGAGGGAACGTATCCAAAATAATTTATTCCATGCTTAGTGTGGTGTGGCTTCAAATGAAAAATGGAGTCATATGTTGTCTGTGCATCTTGTGAAACACAACTGGTGGAGCATAGCTCTCAGAAAGGCATGCTATAAGATCCAGAAGAAAAGAAATAAATGCATAGATTTAAAAACAAACAAACAAACAAAAAAAACAAGGGACCAATAGATTATCTAGTCCAGTGGTTCTCAAACTTTTTTTTTTTTTTGCAGACCACTTGAAAATTGGTGAGGGTCTCAGCAGACCACTTAATGATCTTTCGAAATGTTGTTAATACCATTAGCTAACTATTGTAAAGCACTTTGGATAAAAGCGCTATATAAAAAAAATCTTAATAATTAACATTTTTCTTCTACAAATAAAAGCACACAACTCATATTTTAATATCAGTAGTCTTACCTTTCTAATGCAATGGATGTGCCCTCTCTCCCCCACTGCAGCAGTTCCTGAGCTGGGGCTGGGAAAGAAGGCCATCTGTCTCCCCAGCAGCCGCAGCCCTGGAGCTGGGGAAAGTCACCTCAGAACATCCCACAGCTCTTCACATCCCAAATTCCCCCATCCCCTCTTCACCACCCCACTGCCCCCTCCCACCTAGCCTTTATTCTCCCCAAGGCCACCACCTCACCTTACATGTGTGTCTTCTCCAGGGTCCAGGCACCTGATTAATGGAGCCCCACCAGTGTGGCTCCACTACTTAGGTGGGTGGCCCTTCATTCTGTTGTGTGCGGCTGCCCAGGCATGCACCTTAGAGGGAACTATCCATGGAACACCTGAATGGAGCTCAGACCACAGTCTGAGAACTTCTGATCTAGTCTGACCTCCTGTATAATACAGGCCATAGCATTTCCCCATTTAGTCCTGTCCTGAGCCAAACAACTGATGTTTAACTAAAACTTGTCTTTCAAAAAGGCATGCATTCTTGACTTTTTAAACATTTACAACAAGCTGTTCAGAGTTAACAAATCATCTAACAGCAAATAATCAAAAATGGAATTTAAAGCAATAAATGTCCTATTAATTAGAAAGCTCTATTTCTTTAGAAGCAAAAATGTAAAGCAAGCTGGCAATTTCAAATATCTGTACTTCTACATTTTTAAGGTTGCTCTGTAACTTTTTAAAATATTGATTATAAGGAAGGGCATAATTCTTCACATTGTTTTGCTAAATTGCTTTTATATGTAAGAGAACACTAAGCATCAACTTTCATTAAGGGTGCAAAACCATGAAGAGGTATGTAGAGTATTCACATGCTATTTAAAAGAAAAATGGAGAAAGGGAAGCGGACAATTTTTTACTGTAACTTTCAATGTCCGTTAACTTAATCCTCTCATCAGCATTCATACCATAAAACAAAATAAAAATACATCCTCAGATAGGAGGAAGAAATATTATCCAATATCCAGAGTCTTATTACCCTTCAAAATTCAATCAAATAACACTCGAAGGTCCAGTTCTGCTAAGGATTCAGAAATTATAAGTATATTCTCCAATTTTTCCTCCAGAGAGAACTGATAGATATATTTAGTTTTGGTAGAAACAGAAAGACAATCCAATTGCAACACATTTGAATTCCTTTTAATAAATGCTGCTAATTGGTCTGTATAAAGCATATGCATATATAAGCCCCTCCAATTTCACTCAGCACTTAAAAGGAAAGAGAGATAATTCAGCTAGTAAGTCCATAAACTGATCTTGCAAGTTGTTCTGATGTGTATGGAGGAGTGCAAAGTTGTGCTCTCCCAGCTTCCATGTTTGGTGGTAATATATGTCAAGCCCCTTTGCGACCACTCCCTTCTTTGTGAAGGAACAGGGTAAAAAAGGGGACAGGGCCAGGGCAGAGAATGAGTATATCTCAGGAGACATGGTCAAAAGAGAAACCTTCATCATGCTAATCAGGAACTTAGCTATGCATTGCCTTTGAGGCTTGACTCCTTCTCCTCATTAATGTGTCACTTTCATTAATGCTATAGTGCTCATCATTGTTTAGCTTTGCCTTGGATGTGCAATACTCCACACCTATGCTGTTTGGGATCAGGAAGGTAAACCCTGATCCTGCAATTTGTTGCATGCAGATTCAGAAGTCCATCCACACACAATACGTTGTAGGATCAGAGTCTCAAAACTTAATTTCAGACACCGTAGCAAAAATTATGAGCACTGTACCCCTCAAAATCTACTCTGTGCCAAAATATGTAATCGTGTCACACACAGCTGAGTCAGTCTCTGGTCTGATGCCTTCCGTCATCGAGATGCACATGTGACTCCCTTCTTAATTTACAGAGTTAAAAATGTACCTTCCCTAAAAGAACAGCATAACCTGTTATCAGTTCCCAAGAGGGTTTTTCAGTGTCACTAAGGAAATCTGTAGATTAGAAAATGCTTTGGCATATAATAGATTTTAAGTTTTCTGCCTCATGTGGACATGGCCTTTAGCAATTATTAGTATAACAGAAGGTATTCCAGATGTTTGTCTTGTGTTTGTGCAGTCTCCATGTGCAGCCATTTTTTTCTATGATTTCTATTCCCAATACCATTTTCTTCAATGAATTCTGCATTCTGTTTTAAGTGTTCATATGAACATCAACATAAAAAAGCAGGAACCACCCTCCTGTCCTCCTGCCATGCTCTTGCCTTAATTTAGAGGCACCCCTTACTTAGTCATTTCTTGTTTGCTCTGTAGGGACTGAATTCTGCAAGATGCTGAGCTTTCTAGCTCTGGTCCAATAAAGCACTTATGGATGTGCTTAACATTCAGCATATATATAGTTCCATAAGCAGGACTACTCACATGCTTAAAGTTAATCATGTGCTGAAGTAATTTGCTAGGTCGGGACCAGAGTGCTTGGCACCTTTAGAGAATCCGGCTCCAAGCAAAGTAGCAGTGTAGCCTTTATCCCATACATCCTGCCATGACAATTGCTTTTAGGGTCAGTGGTTAATGTAGATCAGATTAAAAGTACAGAAAACTGATTCTGGTTGCTGTTGTCACAGGTGTCAATATTATGCAGTAATGTGGTGAAGGTATGCAGGAGAGGGAAGATAACTGGAACAAGAGAAGAAATGTACCCGAAGGACTTCCTGTCCCCAAGAAGTCCAATGGCTAGCCAAATGGGCAGATCCCATGGTGATAGATGACTTTTTAAATACACAATAAGAGAAGCAAAAGTATATATGTGTGTGCAGTATATGGAGCTGCAATACATAGGAAACAATCATGATACTCCCCATCACTGTAAGTGCCATAATTTGGACTTCATCGGGATGGAGACTCTGCAGTGCTACAAACAGAAATAATAGTGAGGATGCTTGAAGGGTTTGGGGAGGGATTATTTCACAGAAAAGTTTGAAGTAGCCATGCTATTCCATGAAGTGTAGAAGATTAAGACATTTCAAAATATATCTTTTAGGTAAGTATGCATGTTTTATGTAATATATATTTGTTTTTCCCTTTAGAGTGGAGAGGCAATGGTGCTTATATCTCCTTTTTCCCACCAGGGCGAGAAGTGCAGATCTAGGTGAACTATTCAATCTGCTGTCCCTTTAACATTCCTGGATCTTTGTATATTGCATTGCCATCAGTGCACAGAAAGATTTATGAGACAATCTGGTGTCATTGAAACACAGACACTTGTTTATGTTCAAAAACCTAAAAGAAAACAATGGTTATTAGCCAATAATAATCATGTAAGGATATGCATTAAACTCTGCTGCTGTTCTGGTTTGACTTTACTAACTTGGTTCTGATCTTCTATTCAGATTTAAGGAAACAGCTTCCAAACTGCTTAGTACTAGATCCTATAACTTGAATAAGTAAATACATTTTTTTTAATTGACCACAAGTTTATATGTAGATAAACAAACAGGTCCCTGTGATGCAGGAGTCAATGAAGATTTCAATGGGGTTACTTGAATGAAAACGAGTGCTTTTGCTCCTCCTCCTGGTGCCATGCAGAACTAAGCTGAATTTGGATACTTCAGGTACTTCTGTGGTGCAAGTCACAGCTACTGATGCGGATGACCCTTCATATGGAAACAGTGCCCGTGTCATCTACAGCATACTTCAGGGACAGCCATATTTCTCTGTGGAGCCAGAAACAGGTCAGGAAACTGATATTGTTTTCGTCTACCACAAGCGCAGTAGTTTTCTTTCTTCTAGAAAACGCACCAAAAATGGGGCAGATTTGTACAAAGCCAAGCAGTGAAGGGCTACAACGTTTCTTACTTGCTGTGTCTCAGTAACTTACAATCCTTGTAATAAAGGTGAAAGCCCTCTCTATTACAGCTATCTAAATAAAGCATAAGTTACTTGTATTGTTTTGGGTAGGAATGAGAAAGTTGTAATATAGGACTAATGTTTTTGTTTCTATCATTGTACATAGAAAGAGAGAAGCTGTAATGAAAACTCTTCACAGAGATACACAGATAATTGGATTGCGCTGATAGTGGATGCACGCTTGAAAAACATGTTTTAAAGACACATTGAAAAAAACTCAGTATCGTGATACGGTGCATGTCAGAAATGCAGGGATGGATAACGGTTGCTTACATGTTTTCCTAAAGGCATCATCAGGACTGCTTTGCCAAACATGAACAGAGAAAACAGGGAGCAGTACCAAGTAGTTATCCAGGCAAAAGACATGGGAGGCCAGATGGGTGGATTATCAGGGACCACTACGGTGAACATCACACTGACTGATGTCAACGACAATCCACCGCGATTCCCCCAGAGTAAGCTACATTTAATAGTCCTCCTGCACTACAAAAGCTTCAGAATTAAAGAGTTAAGCAATCGCCATCTGGTTTAATTTAAAGTAAATCTAGATTATGGAGCACACATGAACAAAAGGCTTATGTACAGATTTATTCACTGTTATTAAAGTAGAAAATTAAATGTTACAGTAGTCCTTTGTTCAGGGAAATGGTTACATGATCATATAGAACAAAAGGAAACCTGGGATACCTTTCCGGATTATTTGTGGGAGTGGGGCAGGATCATAAGAGCATTAGAGCAATTCTTTCTTTCTGGTTACCTATAGATTAACAATTTTTAATTCTTACTGGAAAACAAAACATGTATTAATTTTAGCAAGGAGGAAATAGGTGCACTGTAGTCCCTGCTTAAACATTTAATCATGAAGACCCCAACTCTGGGGAGGAATTACCTGAGGAAATCCAAACAGATCTGTATTTGTATAGACACAGTGCTCTAAAAAGCTGATATGCAGAGAACCTCCCAAAGTGAATGTGAATGGCATTTAACATCACTGTTTTTGACAACTTAAACTTATCAAAGCACTTTATACTGCTTTTTAACCTTTTTTGTGATATTACAGCTTTCAAGCCTTCATAGTCTCAAACTAGAATAGGAAACCATTATTAGCCTCTATTTATGTAACCTGAAATTGTTAGACTCTTTCATATTGCAAACTTGTTAGAATATTAATTGAAAATTCCGATTGGTAGGATGGTTTATGTAGGTGAACATTTTACTACCTATTTAAAACATTTTGCATATATTGCAGCCAGAACATTTATGGAGTGCCCAAGATTCTATAACAGCAAATAGTTCCCATCCTTCTTCTCTCCCACTACTTTTATCCTGATGCAACTCCATTGACTTCAATTATGTTATTCCTGACTTGCACTGGAGTACAACAGAGGAGAGTCAGGCCCGATATCTCTGACTTCAACAAGTTCAAATAACAGGCAGTGCGTAATTGTCTTGGACACACAGGAAGAAAGACGAGATGCAAGTGATGTGGTTTAATTAGGCCACAACTTTATTAGCTTCACTCCTCTGGGAACTGACCAGCAATAACTTGTACAGTGCAGGTCATGATTCCTGCCTTAATCATTTGCACCTCATGCAGGACTGTCATTTGTCCCCCCACCTTCCACAGCTTGTTCCCAGCCTGTTGTTTATGGAACGGCTATAACTGAATTCTTCATTGAATACCTATGACTTTTTAGCTTTTATATTCATTGTATTCACTTGTGGCCTGATCCAACTCCCAGAGAAGTCAGTGGGTATCTTTCCATTGACTTCAAAAGGAAGTAATTATAAGGCCCTTCATCTATAGCAATTAATTTGTTGCCGAATTACTTTGCAGTTGGGGATATTTTTATGGCTACCCCTCTCTTTCTGCTGATACCCGCCACTGCTGTGTTAGACATGGAGTAAATTACAACAGACACACAAATCTTAAAGTGTTCATGAAACTGACTGAAAACTTGCCAGATTCATGACACTGCTAAAGTAGTATTGATTTAAAAAAAACCAAAAACGTTTAAATTGCATCTAAAACTTGTTAATAAACATTAAAATGATTCTTGACTTCATCATGTGTATATGAGCTTAAAGAAAGTGACAGTCTCTTACTATGTTAATGAGGTTAAAATAATAAATCTGTCATATTCATCAGACATTTTCAGATTCATGATTTGGACAGTCTCACTAGATTCATAAATTTATTAGATAAACATCTGTTTTCTGAAACCAGTGAAGACAACACTGATATCAGTTATGGAGTGTTTACGATGGATACTTCAGG
Source organism: Caretta caretta (assembly GCF_965140235.1). Classification (NCBI taxonomy): domain Eukaryota; kingdom Metazoa; phylum Chordata; order Testudines; family Cheloniidae; genus Caretta; species Caretta caretta. The sequence goes on from NC_134207.1 coordinate 129,372,237, forward strand.
GTACTGATCACTGTTAATACCCAGGGAGCTCAACCATCAGCTGCAGGCATAGGGCATTTGGTGTAGCTCAGTTGGGAGCACAAAGGGTACCCAGTCCTAGACCAAAAAGGTGCTGGTCCCAGGGTATAAATTAGAGTAACCTGATAACAGCTGCAAGAAACTCTTCTGGAAGATGGGGAACACCAATGTGCTGGAATTCCCTGGCCAAACCCCTTTTCCTATCTGGAAGGAAGGAAGGTTGAGTAGAAACATGAGGATCACCAGATGCTGGAGGAATGGCCAGTTAAGGTGGCTTTGGGGTCACTTTGTGGGAGCAAAGTGGCATAAGTAACTTAAGTGCAACCAAGGATTGGTGTCAGCATATACCACTTCAGCATATCAATCCACTTGTGATTTTTGACATGGAAAAATTGCATTTTGTGATGGGGGAAAAAAGATGTCTTATCCTAGAACAGCTACAAGTAGAGAATATAAAGAACTAATTAGAGAACTGTGAAAAAGGAAATGCATAACTTCAGTTTTTTTGCTGTGTTTTGATTGTTATATGACTAACCAGTATTTGATGATAGTATATTGTCATGACATATCCCAGCAAATTATGTAGGTTTTATTTAGGTATTAATAGGTTTCACTGATAAACTGCTCAATTAAGCTTTTAGTAAATGTGTCCCTTAGGGAACTGATTTCAGAGCTGTGGACAAATCCACCATGTTGGTTTGGTTGTGATTTTGACACGACTAACCATGATGCCATGAACAGCTGCATTTCAGATAACTCATTATGCAAGAGCATCTTTTTGTGGACCATTTAGAGAAACATGAACATCTCTCAAATCCCAGGCTATTTCTCAGAGAGCTCATGCACAATTTCTCAAATGCTCATCTCATGGTTGGAAACATCAGTTTCTACTAAGACTTTAGCTAAAGCTCATTCTGTTTGGTTACAAGATGATGCAAGTGTAATTAGACAATTCTACCTCTGGTCCCACTGTGATATTTACCAGGAAGAATATCCAATACAAATTCAGTTACATTAGCCAGGTCCTATGTCCATAATTGAATTTAGAAATTGATGGCATTTGTGACTTTCAATGGGTCTTTTGCTCCTAAATCCCTTAAGCACATATGTAAATATCTCCCTTATGCTACAAAAATTTGCCTGGTTTTCCTCATGGAGCATCCACAAGCAGATAACTGTCTCTTTGGGAGCAGGATACTCACTGTTGGACAGACATGTAACACTAGGTTTTGAGCTGCTGCTGTTGTTTTTCAGGAAATGGGCTTAAGTCACAAGCATAGAATCATAAGGTTAGAAGGGACCACAAGGGTCATGTTTGGGTTGATACACACAGTTTCCCTAACTTCAGTTATATTCAGAAATGGAGTTTTGTTTTGGGATCATCCTAGCTGAAAAAAAACCAATAAAGTTAATTTGGTTGAGTTCTCTGGACTCACAAAAGCTAGTGCAGTTCACAGATCTTTCCCCCCTGTAATTTAAATCCAAGTTGTTCTGGTTGAGCACAGTGTAGCAAGTAATAGAACTTTAGAATGGTTAATAGACTATAAGACAAAACCAACAAAAAGACAGACTGTGGGAAGTGGTCTGATACTATGGTGATGAGCGCTATATCAGTACTGTAGACCAGGTCAGGATGATGATACACAAATAGCTTGTTAATCTCCCTCACCCCAGCCACCATTCCAAATAGCCCTTCAAGTGATCCATTAGCTGTTGGCCAATGTATTATAAACATTAAGAAGTGGACTTGCAAAGGGATTCAAAGGAGTTGCCTTACAGTCTGGCTTTGGGGATGGTGTTCTATGTATTAAAGGCGGTGCAGAACAAAGTTCAAGGAGTGTTTCTCATGCACCATAAAGCATTTTCAAATTTTAAAATGAAAAACAATTACAACATATCTATATTCATTGAAAAAAAATAAAATTAAAAATTGAAGTAAGTTCTATAGTCTGTTTTAAACACTTAAGGATATGGAAAATGAGACTAAATGTTGCCATGGCACCCTTAAATCTTCCCCTTCATGTGTTCTGTCTCATGAAATGTTAGGAGACATATGGTCTTTCCTCATGGTCTCTCACAGCACTGAATAAATATTTATTTTATAAATACGAGCAGTGGGATTTCGTTGTCATTTTTGAACCATTAACAGATTATAGAGAGATTATGTACTAATGTATCAAAGTACACAGATTTAAATATTACAGAAGGGTAATGAAAATGACAACATAAATATGAGCTAAATCATGGAGCTGAAAACACTGAGGTGCAAGAATGTCAAGAAACATATTAATAAACAGAACTAAGTGCACTTTGGCGATACAATACTCTGTCACCACTGTGCATCCTGTAACAGGGTACACCCCAAACCCCATGAAGCTATGAGAAATGTAATTTGACTTAGTGTTCTGTCTTCTCTGGTTTGGTAGTTGATGGTTTTTCACTAAGTGGGTACAGTCTAAAGCCAATATGTCAAAGTTTAAATTACATTGGGCAAACATTATATAATAACTGGGAGAGATAAGCTAATTCCTACAAATAAGAATAAGCCTGAACCTCAGTCCTATCCCCACAATGAACCAGACACTTTCCTTGATATGGATCTCCTCAAAAGGAGTCCACCTCTTCCCTTGCAACCCCTATTTTAATCTTTCTACCATTCTGTTAAGTATCAGGAACAACCACCAAGTGACTTGCCTAGGTCTTCCCGCAGCTTTATTGACAAAAGAAGGTTGCCAGTGACCTTCCCAATTCTTCTTATGCCTTTCTTTGGGAGAACATGTCCACCACTGGCCTCCCTTAACGATCCTGCTTGCTTGGGGGCGCATCGCCATCCCACAATCACTCAGAACCTAGATTTCTAGTCTGCTGGGCTTAAGCCAGTTTTTTCCAATTTCAGAATTCTGATATATTCTGCAACAGTATGAGCAAAAGGAGAGTGGATCTAAATGGGACAAGGTTAAGGGATAGGAGAGAGCCAGGGACTTGTTTTTAGTGAGGGGTGGAATGAGATTTGAACAGGTTTGGATAAGCATCTGAACTTTTGGATACTTTCCTCAACTGAAGCTCCAAACTTTGGAGGTTCCCCCATTACTAATTAATATAAGCTACATACAGACAAAACAAACAATGCTAAAGTACTTGCTACTGTGATCCTGTCAGATCTCTCAAGAAATGTTTGTATTTGCATGAGAGACCCATATGGAAAAGCCAAAGGTTTTCAGGAAGTGGGGCTGCTAATTTGTTAGGGTACATCTCATCAACAAGCTCCTCTGCATCAATACTGAATCCATGCCCCACTATGATGTAAAGCATCACTGTGTTACTGGATGCGCCATCTTGTGGGCGTCATGTTCATCTCCTTTCTTTGTACAGCAGTTTTGCCTTAGATAATGTAACCTTAATATTCCCTCTAGTTCACCATGCTTAGCATACAGAGTGCCTAGGAAATATTGAGGTAACATTACTTAGTTAACTAAAGCCACTGGAAAACAAGGTTTTTATGGGTAGCCAGTACACAGTGTAACTATCTTAGATTTCCTCTTTGAAGCAGGGTAGTGTCATAGCAGCATCTGTATCAATTTTAAAATTTTCCTTTATAAAAAAAAAAAATGCTGCTAAACACACAATGTGGCTAAAGGTTTTTCCTCCTCACGGTCCTGGCAGCTGAGGATAATGTACACTTATATATTAATGACATGGATAGGGCCCAGAATGCTAGTCTGTATAGTAAAACTCTGTTTTATTTCATTGTTGTTATTTATTGCTTTACCTTCATGTTTGTTGGTCAGTGCTCTGCTAAAGCTCTAGGAATGCTGTTGAGACAGTTTAAGTAGTACAAAACCAATAAGAAAACTTTTTTTGGGGGGGTGCATCCAATTTTAACAGTAGTGCTGAATGTATAATTTGCAATAAAAATTGTTTTAACAAATCTAGCTACCCTTTTTTTCTCATGGGAGGTTCATGAGCAGTTTCCTGGAACTTGTTTGCTATTCAGATTAATTTGGCATATCTTCTTGAATTTTTTACCATATGGACTGATGGTAAATACTTGAATTTCAAACAATCACTTATATGTGATTGGTCAGAGAAGTCAATTGATTCTTTTTGTTCCTTGACAGAATGAAAGTGAATGCACTTCTCATGCAAATATATGCATGTGGGAATTTAAAAACTGGTTTCGGTGAATAGTTATGCAGTTGGCTTTAAAATATGCTTTTTGCAAATATTTATGCCAGTGAAATTTTATAACTAGAATATGAAAATGAAAGCACCAAGCATATTGCCAATTTGATTCACTTTAAAAGTATAAATCAATATTTTTACATTATTCACCAAATAAATTGTAATAACTCTATTTTAATTTTTCTGTGATGTCAAAGTAGATTTAAAAATTAACTAAATATGGTTCTTTCTTCAAGGAGCTCAATCAGGATATGAGCCTTAGTATTTAGAATCTGAAAAGTGTTTGCCACTCAATTATAAGGATTTTAAAATAGGTCTACTTTGTGTCTTAGAATTAAATGTCATTTTAGAAATTGGGTATTTTATTATTACAGCCCTTTTAGTATTAGGCATAAAGTAAAGTGTAACAATGAAATTATACTATCATTTTTAATGTTTTAAAAATGAATAGAAATGTTTAGATAATGAGCAATAGATAGGCGCTTTTAAGGGAAAAAGTCCTCTGATGAATCAAAGGAAAGAATTACATTTGTGAGTTTCCAAGTCTGTAGCTATGGTCACAGGAGTAAGTGAAATAAAATGAGTGTGGGACATGTGAAAAATGAATATTTTGTATCTATAATAAATATATATCCTAAGGAGCATGATTGATTATTTTGTATATTTAGTCATACAGAAGTAGAGTGATTATTAGTATCTGAAAAGTACCAACACTATGTAATATTACATTAAAAGAATACTGAGGTTGCAAAGTCAAGCACACACATTAGAAAAGGTCAGAATTAAGTTTGCTTGTACCACTTTGATTTGTCCCCCTTGTCTGTATGCATTTATATAGATTTGCATAACATAACCTAGGAAGTTGATGGCAGAGCCAGGAATAGAATCCTGTTCTCCCCTCTGTACTGAATGAAGCAGAGTTCTTGAAGAACAAATAGTCTAGGATAATGTAATTAAAGACTGAATCATAATGCACTGTTTCTAAAACTTGCTGTGCCTCTCTTTACTTGTTCTGCTTCTTTTTCTTTGTAGACACCATCCACCTCCGCATTCCAGAATCTTCCCCAGTTGGCACTGCCATTGGTAGTGTAAAAGCCACTGATGCTGACACTGGGAAAAATGCAGAAATGGAATACAGAATTATTGATGGTGATGGAACAGATATGTTTGACATTGTGACACAGAAGGACACACAGGAAGGCATCATAACTGTGCGCAAGGTGTCTATAATCAGTAACAACTGCTGAATGGTTTTGGTGTAGAGGACTGATGTAAATACCAATGTTGTACATTAGACACCTATAGAAACAAAAGTAGATCATATTATGATCAACCTTAAAAGCTCAACATTTGCAAGAGTTACCACACAGCTGTATCTTAGAACATGTACTGTTTCCCTGTACTTAGAATAGGAAATAATTGGTATTTGAGATATCACTGAGAAGTAGGAGTAGAAAGGACCATCTCCAATATACTGCCACTATCATCACTGATTTTAGTACAAGTTTGTTGGATGCTTGACTGACAGTTTTTCAGTAAGTGCTAGAAACAGGTTTCAGTGTATTTCAGAGAAATACCGCACTGCTATAGTATAGGGAAATACTTTGTCCAAGATACATGTGCACAGTAACTGATTTTTCATAACTGTAGTATCACAGGGCAACAGCATCATGATCAGTAACTGCCAGCCAGGGCTTAGTAGCATGCAACCTTTACAGAGTAATAGCAGCAGCTAAGAGTGTGGGATTTTCTAAAATACCTAAGACAGTTGAATGCCTAACCATAGCTAGAGCACTGTGGATTTCTTAGCGCTGGTCTACATTACAAAGTTAGATCAGCTTAACTGTATTGCTCAGGGCTGTGAAAAATGTCATAGACTCTTATCATCCCCTGATGGTAATGTAGGCAGTGCTAACTTCTTCAGACCCTGCAGCGGGATTGTATGCCTCAGTCTGCTTTCCCTGGGCAACTACCACCACTCTCTTGAGAGAAGGCCCTTTTAATCCTGTCAGAGTTCTTTCATCCTTTTGTGTTCATAGGCCTTTACCTGTTCTGATCAAAACCATTTTTGTGGATTGGTTGGAAAGGAGGCAAAATCATTCAAGTTAATGGTCCAGGTATTGTTTACCTCTTACATGTTTGCTGAGCGGTAGCTTATTTTGAGCCATTCTTTTTCTTCCTACCTTTTTTTCCCCAGGCAGATTCCTGTTGAGTTAAACCAATATAGTCTTTCAGAAAACAGCCCAAGAACCAGGCCTACACATAGAATTAATAAATTATTACAGAGCAGTTCCAAATCCATCACAAATAGCTCATAACAAAGAACATATTTCTGGACTAATAATTATGTGTGCTAAAGCATTTGGACTTTTAAGGGTTCGTGCTCCTCTTCATGAATGAAAATGAATAATACTGCCCCACCAATAACAGGGAACCAAACTGACTGCGTGTGCATTTGTGAAAATATTCACAAGTCAATTTTTGTATTATTCAACCAGTTCTAACTGAGGATTTCCAGTGCACCTTCCAGTAGTGAACAACTAACAAACAATTGCCCTTCTACTACTCCACCCAAAATGTAGAGTAAGGGCCCCATTCAACATTAATTATAATGAAACTTAAGTACATGCTTGAGTGCCTTCCTGAAGAGGAATGGGATAACTTAGGACTCGTCTTCGTGTATAACGGTGCGGGCGCACTATTGCAGCTGTGCTGCTGTAGTGCTTTTGTGAAGAGGCAACTATGCCGACAGTAGCGCTTCTCTTGTCAGCGTAGTTAATCCGTCTCCTGGAGAGGCGGCAGCTATGTTGGTGGGAGAAGCTCTCCCATCCATGTAGCGCTGTCTACACAGAGGGTAGGGCGGTTAGGTCAGTAAAACGACATCGCTCAAGGGTATGGATTTTTCACACTTGAGTGATGTCATTACACCAATATAGATGTGTAGTGTAGACCTGGCCTTAGATGCTGAAAGGTAAGCACCTGTGGTTTAAAATCAGACATGTGGTGGACTGCTTTGCTCAGGAGATTTGGTAATGAGCTGCAAGGCCTTTCACTTCCAAGTGATGGGTTCATACCCAGCTTGCATCATTAAATGCTGCAAATTATTATGATCAGATACCCATTTCTGAGTTTCAGTTCCTTGAGGACAAATTGCTGCATTTCAGTTGGTATCTTCAATGGCAGTCTCAGTAAAAAGGCATTGAGAATGGGCTTGGAGACATAATTACTCTTCCTTCTACTCTGATTTCTCTTCATAACAAGGTGGAGCAGAGGAGAAGGAGGAAAGTTTCCATTGCCTGTACTATACCTCTTCTGCTGATACATAGAATATTTAAATCCCCAAAGCTGTCACTCAGGCATCTTTCATGAGCACTAATTGTATAAGTTTGAGGTGGGGGGTAAATGTGTCTCTAGAATCCATTTTGATAAGTGAAAACCACTGACTTGTATCCCTGTTGTTTGTGTGAGCTAATGAAGTCTGCTCTGCAATCAGACAGGTAAATTCTCAGCCTGCTCATTCTCTATATATCATTCATTAGCTACCACTTTCCATCTGTGACACTTGCAGAGAAATTGGAGAATGGAATTTCTTGTCTACACAAAATGGATTCTAATTATAACCCTGAACCCTTCGCTTTTCATTTTAAAGGTAGCTGCTGACAAAATGTCAAATCTATTTTGCAAAAAATTCTCTGATCTTGGATTCATGAAATTCAATGAAAACGAGCAAGATTCAGTACTGATTTTTTCCCAGTAAGGTTTTAAATCTTTGTTTCAAAATTAATTTTTTTTGCACAATTACAGTTGGCGGCTTAGGTCTGTTTAAATTTATTTCTCCTTAAACAATGAAACTCAGACAAGTGTAAGTATGTGCCTTTTCCACATAAGAATGGACACATTTGGTCAGACCAATGGTCCAACTAGCCCAGTATTCTGTCTTCTGATAGTGGATGATGACAGATGTTTCAGAGGACATTAACAGAACAGGGCAATTATGAAGTGATCCATCCCCTCTTGTCCAAGTTCCAGCTTCTACCAGTCAGAGGTTCAGGGACACCCAGAGCATAGGATTGTATCCCTGACCATCTTTACTTATAGCTACTGACGGACCTATCCTCTGTGAACTTACCTACTTCTTTTTTTAACCCAATTATACTTTTGGCCTTCACAACTTCTCCTGGCAATGAGTTCCACAGGTTGACTGTGTGCTGTGTGAAGAATTACTTCCCTATGTTTGTTTTAAAATGCCTGCTATTAATTTTGTTGGGTGAAATCCGGTTCTCGTGTAATGCAAAGGGGTAAATAACACTCTTTCATTCATTTGCTCCATGTCATTCATGACTTAGACCATTTTGTTAGCTTTTTTTGTCTGCTGCTGCACATGAACAGATGTTTTCAGACAACTATCCACAATGACTCCAAGATCTCTTTCTTGAGTGGTAACAGCGAATTTAGACCCCATCATTTTTGTATGTATAGCTGGGATTATGTATACAGTGTGCATTACTTTGCATTTATCAATATTGAATTTCATCTGCCATTTTCTTGCGCAGTCACCCAGTTTTGTGATAACCCTGTGCAACTCTTCACAGTGAGCTTTGGACTTAACTTTGTTTAGTAATTTTGTATTGTCCGCAAACTTTGCCACCTCACTGCATACACCTTTTTCTAGATCATTTATCAATATGTGGAACTGCTCTGGTCCCAGTGCAGATCCTGCACTGTGTTATTTACCTCTCTCCACTGAGAAGACTGACTATTTATTCTTACCCTTTGTTTCCTATCTTTTAACCAGTTACTAATCCATGAGATGACTCTCCCTCTTATTCCAAGACTGCTTACTTTGCTTAAAAGCCTTTGGTGAGGGACCCTGTTTGTCTGTCGACCCTCCTCAAAGAATTCTAATAGATTGGTGTGACACGATTCCCCTTTACAAAAGCCACTTACTCTTTTCCAACATATCGTGTTCATCTACGTTCTCCTTCCTGCAAATGTTTCCTGAAGAAATTTGGCATTATGGCCCTGATGCTGCAATTGTTCCACAAGCACAACTCCCATTTGCTTCAAGAGAAAGGTCTGGGTGTGGAATGCTTGTCTGATTTGACCCTGTATTTGTGAAACATCAGCAAAATTCATCAAACAGTTGCTAAGTTTGCAGGCAAAAGTTTGCACACAAAAATCTGTTTAGAAAATAGCAATTAACACAATGTTTCACTTTTGGAATTTTCTCAGATTTACACTAAGCCGTTCTACCTAGCTGCAGGTGATACTGTAATACAAATAATAATAAGTGGTGATTCACACTGACGTCACTGGACGTTTTGGTTACTCAAGGAACTGGATCCCTATTCTGTACAGCTGTGGAAAACGACTCTCTGGATTTTCCTGTGAGGTTCTGAGTGCCATTAGCGCCTATTAATCACAGTGGAGTTACACCATTTTACATCAGCTGATGATTTGGCCCATTATGTCTTTACTTCCCCTATGTATCCAACACATACAGTGTAATTTAATAAAGTTTATCTCCTTTTTTCCTCCCTCATAGCCACTGGACTATGAGACCAGAAGTCTTTATACTCTGAAAGTAGAGGCTGAGAATACCCATGTGGATCCACGATTTTATTATCTTGGGCCTTTTAAAGATACTTCAATTGTAAAAATCTCTGTGGAAGATGTGGATGAACCTCCTGTCTTCAGCAGATCCTCTTACCTTTTTGAGGTGCATGAAGATATCGAGGTGGGGACAATCATAGGAACTGTAATGGCACGGGATCCTGATTCTGCTTCAAGCCATATCAGGTAATGTCACAGTCTCTCTATATACCTCATGATTTAAAAAACAAAATACAAAAACAAGCAAGCAATTGTGTGGAGAAAATGGTTTCCCTTTCAAATTGTGATTGATGAACGTTGAGGTAGCTTTTCCACCCTGAGACTTGGGGAGAGGAGAGCAGGGAGGAATTTCTGTAGTCTGAAGGAGAAGAACCCTTCTTCTGTACAACTACTAATGTCCAGAGGGGAGAGCCCCTCCCCTGCAGACAGTAGGAGATACACAGGAGCTGATATTTACCTGGGTATATGCATAATCTCCCCGGTAACCCCTTAGGGAGTTCATCAGCCCTTCCGAGGCTCAAAACTGAAGAACTTCCCTTGCTGTGAGCCTATGCAAGTTGATCTACCTTTGCCTCGTATTTCCAGCCACTGTGAGCCTTAGAGGCCTCATTATTGCCCACCAATACATCTCCAGGAGGCTTGCTGGCAACACCCCAATCCTCCACCACCACTTCCAAGCCCTTGGAATTTCTCAAGCCGTAGATGAGCCTAGGTAAGCTTGTCAGGCCCTCCTGTGACTAAACCTGTGGGGTTTGGGAGCCCCCTGATAAGCCTATGCTCCATGGGAGCGTGCGGGCTGTTGAACGTCCTAATATTTCCTCGTGTCAACCTCAGACATGGTAGGACATGGACCCAATGGTAGGATGAAATATCACTCTAAGCTATTCCCCTTTCTTCTATAATCCTCCGAAGGTCCATAGGAACAAGTCTTCCTTTCTTCTGTCCAGGGTCCATGCAGGAGCAACAAGGAATGAACAACCTCAGTCCTTGGTTCCTGCCTCCTGCTTCCTAGCCTTATCTGTGAAGCTGCTGGCTAGTTAAAATTAGCTGTGCAAATCCAGACAGCCCATCCCAGTGTTACAGTTTAAACTGTTAATGATTTCAAAAATAGACTTTCCAAGTACTCCTCTATTTTGTGCAATTAATCTCATTGAGCTGAGTCCACTAAGTTTTACCACTCTCCTTTTTGCTTGGTTCTCCCTCCCCTTCCCAAAAGTATAAACTGTAGAAGAGAGACAAGGACGATGAAGTAATATCTTTTAAATATATTTTATTGGAGCAACTTTTGTTGGTGGAAGAGACAAGCTTTCAAGCTTCGCAGAGCTGTTTCTCAGGTCTGGAGAAGGTAACTAGGCTGTCTGAGCTAATTACAAGTTAGGACAGGTTGATACACCTATGGGGTTCACATATGTTGTAGGAGACCACTTAAAATGAAGTGGACAGGTAAGGGTTAGCAGGTTGTGGGGTGTGTTACAAACTCTTGTAATGAACCATAAAACCAGTGTCTCTGTTAAGTCCGTATTTTTTAATGTCTAACAGAGTTAGGAATGTACATTCCCAGAATAGTCTTTCAAATACATTATGCAGGTTTCCTTTGAGGATGAATTGAGAGGTCAGACATGTCATGATCTTGTATGAAAAGTGTTCACCACAGGTGGTGACTGAAGACAAGGAGGGGGTTTGGGAATAATTTACTTCAGGATGTGGTCCCCATTGTGTGTGGGTTGTGATTGTTTAATGATACCCCCAAAATATACTGGAGATACATTTCTTTTTGTTGATGTTGTGATGCATTTTTTCACAAATTCTTCTTCAAGGTGGCCCATAAAAAGGTTGGCGTATTGGAGAGCCAGCCTAGTACCTATGGCTGTTTCCATGGTTTGAACAAAGTGTTAGTTGTTAAACAGGAATTTGGTGTGGGTGATGTCTGAGTATTGTACATTGTCTTGTAGGAATTTGAGGCAGGCAGCAATGCCATCATGGTGAGGAATTTTGGTGTATAATGAGGTGACATCCACAGGGACAAGGATGGCATTCTGTGGGAGGTTGTTAATATTGCAGAGTTTCTGGAGAAAGTCAGTAATGTCTTGGCAGAAGTTGGCCCTTTGTGTGGTGAGTGCTTTGAGGATGATTTTGGAGAGTCCTGATATTCCTTCAGTGAGAGTACTGTGGCCAGATTATGATGGGTCCATCTGGGTACCTTTGTTTGTGTATCTTGGAATGCATGTAGAAGGTCCCTGTTCAGAAGGAAAGGCTTATGTGGGATGAGGCTGTAGAGGTTTTTCTTGGACTGCTTGAGGAAGGATTTGATGGTATCTTTACATTCCTGTGTGAACTGGTATGGGGTGGTCTTTGAGTTCCTTATAGCAGGTGGTGTCAAGAGCTTTCTGTTGGCCTCGTTGATGTAGCCATCAGAATTAAGGACTAGGATTGTGCACTATAGTGGTTGGATTTCAGGGACTGCATAGCTATCCTCTCGGTGGTAGAGAGATTGTGGTATATGTAGTGTTTCTCTGACCACTACATACTACTCCAAATATGCTGAACAGCTCTGCAGATCTCAAAAAACTGAAGAAGTATCTCCTGCACTTCCATATTCCAGAACGAAACACTTCAAACAAGAAATTATAACATACTCCTACATACTGGATGAAAAAAAAATCAGGAAGTCTACCTGGAGTCCATGCAGGAAACTCAAACCAATCTCTGAGCACTAAGCTTTAGAAGACTATTTGGACTTTGGTCACATTTGACAAAGGTGTCAAAATAAGCGTTTGTCTTGTCTGATTTTCTTCAAATATGGTAGACACAAAACATCATTTACCATCTATGAGGACAATATTCCTTTGTTTTTAGATTTTGAAGCATGGTAAAACTGGGTTTGTAAAGGAAACTGAATTGCAGCCTCACTTATGATGACTACTCTGGCTGGAAGAGTAAGATAACAGATGGAAATTTTGAATCTTTAAAGCATCCAGTATTGATAATGCATTTGAATATTGTTCCTTTATCCATTCTAACTTGATGTGACAACTGGGAATCTAAGTAGTCAGGTTTTTGAAGCTGTGATCTTAAAAGGAACAAAGTTGTTGGTTTCACTTGTCTCTGGCACAGCTTGATGAGTGGAACTGCTTCAAGTGAATAAGCTATTTCCCCCCCATCATGCTCTATTATTGATATAGCATAATAGCCTGACGATGCTGTCACACCATCACTCTTGGTCATGTTAGTGTTTCTTCCACTGAATGACAGAAGGTAATTCAGAACAGGCAAGACAAGTGAACTAATGAAATTAAGGGCAGAGGTGTAAACAGCTTTAACGGGGAAAAAAAGTGAAAAGAATCAATGAGTCTTGATTTAAGTTTCAGAGTAGCAGCCGTGTTAGTCTGTATTCAGAAAAAGAAAAGAAGTACTTGTGGCACCTTAGAGACTAACCAATTTATTTGAGCATAAGCTTTCGTGAGCTACAGCTCACTTCATCGGAGGCATTCAGTGGAAAATACATGCTCCTCACTGAAGGAAACAGAACAAGGCAGGACTTTCCACATATGTGGTAGTAATATAAATGTGTATGATTCTTTAGCTTTCTTGTTATTGCTGTTTTCTGCTGGAAAAAAAACCTAACAAACAAATTCCGTAGTAGGGATCAGATTCAGCCCTCCAGTGTACATATGTTGACTCTATTAATTTAAATAACAGCCTTACATTTCTATTCAAAGAATCCAGCTCTTCAAAATGAGGATTATAACATTTTAGTTACTACCAAACCATTACCAGACAGTTATAGAATATCAGGTATTACAGGAGAAAATGGACAGCTAAGATTTTGCCTTCTTTATTTAGACAGGTTGTGTCCTTTTGTAATCAGGTTAGCCTGAATAAATCTTTTATGAAACTTTCTATTTAAAAAAGAAAAATTTGGGCAGCTTATGAAGTTGCCTGTTTCTCTTTTTCTTTTCTTTTCCTTTTCTTTTCTTTTAAATAATGGAGATGAGCCTAAACTAAACCTCCCAGGTATGAACTACCCTCTTCCAAAGCTTGGTGGAATCTGAATCCAGGTCCAGATCTGCATTTTACATGTGATTCTTACCTCTAAAAGGGTATGTCTATGGAGCCTGGGGCAGCAAGCATCCTAGCCCAGAATGAGGAGCTTGTGGGCTTGTGTTACTATGCTAAAACTAGCTGTCTAGATAGCACTTAGAAATTACAACTTGGGCTGGAGCTTAGGCTCTAAAGCCCAACTCTCTCCCTAGGTTTCTGAGCCTGAGCTCCAGTGTGAGCCACAATGTCTACACAGCAATGTTTATCACAGTAGTACATGCCCTGGGAGCCTGTGTTTGTCGATCTGAGCTGGGAGGCTAGCTGGTGCAGGCTGTGTAGGCATACCCAAGTAGTCCAAACCAAAGCCAAGATCCAAATACCCCAAATTTTAGATAGGATTCAAAACCCAGTGCCGTATCTGAATTCTGTAGCTCAGGTCTTCCCTCTCATAGAAATATGATTTTTAAAGTGAAAATAGGCTATAACTACAGAATAAATACAGAATGTGTGGTTTGCTGCTTCCTGTGGCACTATTCTTTTTTTAACAGATTTGAGTAACAATTGGGCTATTGTCTGGGATTTAGAAGATCAACAGTAGCATCTGCAGGCTTTTGAGAACACCGGGATGATGTAGAAGGTGTATGTTTGCATAACACATACATAACCAAATATTTTGGGCTTATAAAGATAATAGGATTGAATCTTATTTATCTGGGTTGTGTTGGGTTGTGGAACTGTGATGTGAGAAGTAACTCAAATAGCTGCATCACTTGCCTGTTGAAAACCTGTACTATGAAACTTTGACTTATGTCCAGATTAAAAAAAATGCATTTGATGGCTAAAGTATAACTGCTATGCAATATAAACATCTTGATGAAATATAAGTTCCCCCAAACTTGCCAGGCACTAGGGAATTTTCCTTAATTGAAACTTGTAATTTGGCCACCTGGTTCAGAACTAACACAAACCTTTTACCCCAACTTTGAAGCAAATCGTTTGTGTGCTTTCAATGGTTTAATTGGGACTGGGAGCATCAAAATACTACGAGAGGCTATTCCCATGGTACACTATTTCCAGCCTGGGTGAAATCAGTAAGTACTGGAAATACAAAGACAGGTTTTTGTGAAGGTTCTAGATCATTCACATACATTCACAAAAGCACGCAAACTCTTGGATCATTCTCCAGACAAGATCATACCCGCATACTGTCAGAGGTACTGGACAGGGTTACCTAGTGTTGGCCTATCTATGCTCCCAGTAAGTGCAGAGTTAGGCAAACCTTCAGTGCTTTTGGAAATCCCATGATACACCCACTGAAAGGCCCCAATCCTTCATTTACCCCCAACCTGCCACTGATTTCAGGGGCAATTTTGGACGCATGAGAAATGTAGATTTGGGTCCTAAATGGGAAGAATCAGAGAGCAATATGATTATTGATTTCAGTTTGCCACCATGTGACAGAATGACTTTCTCGACAAGTCAGTTGAAGTTTTGTCCATATGAGTATTTGCAAAGCAAAGGCTTTGCAGTACTGTACAAAGGTTCCTTAATATCAGTAGCTTCATTAAAACTGAAAATCCTGCCAGTTAACATACTTTTAACATTTTTGATTTTTTTAAATAATTATTATTATTTATTATTAAATAATTTATTTTTCTTTTAAGTAAATTTACATTAAACTAGGAACTGAAAGCTTTAAACTGTCATTTCAAAAAGCTCAGAAATGAGTTGGCAGTCTGATGTGTTTTTTTCAAACTGAAAGAGAATTTTCCTCTCAGGAAAAAAAGTGTTTAATTACTGATTTAAACAATGTTCTCCCTCCACTCCCTATAATAATTCATATTTTAATACAATATCATTTAGTTACAAAGAAAATATTCATAGAAGCCTATGAAAGTTACAGGATAAATTGCAAGAGGAAATATAATGGATACATCTATATTGAGATCATTCTTAGGATTTGTATTTTTCTGTGTACTAGGTTAATATTTTAAGAATTATTTTAAGTATTTTTTTTTTTAGTTTCAGGGACAGTCATCAACATAACTAACAGATGAACTGCACAGCATTTTAAAAAGTTTAAACTTGCAGAAACTAAGCATTTATCTCATCTAAATTATCTCATATATCATTTTGATAGAATGTATATAGAATTTGAACGTTATACAGATGTACTGTAAGGTAGAGTTGCTTCTTTTAATTTTCAATCACTTACATAATAATTTTTGTCTTCGTTTATCATGTTTAGATTTTCTTTGGATCGTCATACTGACCTTGACAGAATATTTAATATACACTCTGGAAATGGATCCATCTACACTTCCAAACCACTTGACCGCGAGATATCACAGTGGCACAATCTTAGTGTTATAGCAGCCGAGATCAGTAAGCCAAATCTTTTTAGTTTTCCTTCATTTATAAAGTTATTTAAATCTTTCTGGTGCTCAGAATAAATTTCTTAAAAATAAATAGCGTTAAGTCTGGTGCTTTATACAACTTTTCATTCATCTCAGACATTTACAAGAAGCCATTTTGACATTACAAGTAAATAGAATAAACCCAATGCACCATTAAGATTACTACATCATTGCACCTAATTCCAGTCCCACTGGCACAAAAGATTCTAAGTGACAAAAAAAATCTGAGATTCTTCAAGGGAACTCATGAGGAGCGTTCATTATGAAATTATCTGTTTTAGCATAAGCGCTATATCACTGGTAAAAGCAATAGTTTCTGATGATAAACATGGCTGGTGCCACCATTCTTCAGGCTGCTGGCCACTGTGATAAATGTGTTCTTTCATAGTATTTTCATACTGTGGGAATTCAAGGCCCTTCTGTGCTTAAACTGAGATAGTAATCTCATTTCTTTGTGAGGATATTTTGAGAGAATTTAACTTCTCAACTTAGTTGTAGTAATTAGGTCTCTCTAAAGAAGTATGCTAATTTTTTTGGAAAAGTTCAGGTTTTTTAAGGGCAATCAATCTACATAATAATTGCTTGAAATTCATACCTGCCAGACTCTACAGTCACCATCCCTTTATAATGTATTACTGAGCTTCTTCGAAGAGAAAAGGCAACATTGGAATATTTAGGACATTGCTTTCATGACGTTCAGATTTTTGTTCTGTTTTAAAGAAATTTAGTATGTCAAGTAGATATAGCATGTATTTCCTACAAACACTGATACTGTGATGCAGTGGAACCATAAACTGAATTCTTCACAGATTGCTCCCAAGACACCACAGCATGTCATACACCCAGTCAATACTATAATTCATGATCCATCTTCATTGTTTCCTACCCTATTCCAGAAACAAAGCAAAAACATATAAATGTTTAATATAGTTCGGTAGAGGAGTTCTCAGAAATGAATGATGTATGCATGACTTGCCTTTCACTAAAGAGTAAGTACCTCAAAAATTAAAAACAACCAAAACCCTATTCAGTTTAGTGCTGCAAATTTTCACCCAATCCTACTCCCACAGAAGTCAGTGGGATTATTGGATTGATTTAAAGAAAAACCCCTATTTATAGATTTATATTTTTTCTTACAGTAATTTAAGTATGTGATTCTGTTCTGACTTACACCAGTTTTACACTGGTGGAATATTTTTTTCTTTACTGAAGTGTCTACTGATTTATAAAAGGAGAAGTGAAAGGAAAATCAGACCCTGAGAATATCCTTTCAGAGTATGTTTGTCGCCAACCAGTGACCGCTCCTCAGTGTAAAACAAATTTGATAACATCCATTGTGTTTTGATTTTAAAAAACAAATTTCGGCAGAACAATACTCCTGAGCCCAACAAAAACAACAATTTTCATTGGGTTATGCTAATAGAGTTTATTTGTATACATTATATTTGCTTATTTCATTAACAGAAGTAGTGTTTATCTTCATGAAAACAGCCTAATTGCCCACTAGATACCAGTGAATGAATTTGTTTCTGGCACTAAGCAAAATCTGTTCTGAACACTGATGTGGCCTGATCCTCACCTAGTTTGAGTCCAGGGAGCTATGCCAAATTACACCATCTGAGGATCTGGCCTTGAATGCTGAGTTCTGGAAGAATTTTAAAGAAAACACACTTTTTTTTTTAAATGAGAGCAAGAGATCACTTGTTTCTGTTTTCACTTCTTTTCTTTTGGCAGATAATCCCAAAGATACCACTCGTGTTTCTGTTTATGTTCGAATTTTGGATGTTAATGACAATGCCCCACAGTTTGCCATATTCTATGATACTTTTGTATGTGAAAATGCAAGAGCTGGACAGGTATGCATTCTGTAAATACTTTAAGCTATTTGGTTTTGCTATGGCACTCAGTTTTAGGTCATTCTTTAGAAATGCTAGAGAGAGCATGCTGTTTGAGAGAGAGTGCTTCTAGTACAGTTTATGAAACAAAATGAAGACAAAGAATGGCTGTCAGTAAATCAGTCTTTAGACCTACACAATAATACTTTACAATTGCTCCAGCATGTAAATTACCAAATTACTTTTCTTTACTTTTACAGAAATGGCTTTCTACAAGAGATCTGTTCATTTTACTCTTAAGCTTTTGCATCAGTGGATCTGTTTTTGTTTTGTTGCTTTAGATGCCTAAGCATATAGGTCTTAAAGATGTGTTCTTAATTGATTTCAGTGTTAGCTTCCAAGAAGAAAGCAACATGCTATAAATAATAATTGGTAATCAAATTTCAATTTTTTTTTCAAAAAGAGGTCAATACTATGGAGCTCAGTTGTACTTTGAATTCATATTTATCGTGTTTAGAAACATCAATGTCACACTTACATTTTTATGCAAATGACAGTTTATCTCCCAAACATTTTCTGTGGATGAATCAAACAAAAACATAAAAGATGTTAATATCTGAACTGGTAACATATTATTTTGTTTGGCTTTTATAGAAACCATACAAAATAATACAGAAAAATATACTTGATTAAAGTAAAACAACTCTGCTGCCCGCTGTCTAGTTCCTAGTAGGCAGCTAGCCATTAGGGATGTTGGAAACCCACCAGTTTCCCTATTACTGTGTTGTGTGTTCCACAGCACATTAATCCAAGAATAAAAAAATGTCCTTAAAATGGCATCAGTGGTACCAGAATGGCATGTACGCATCACAGTACTGTTGAAGAGAGTGTGGAGGAGGAATGCAGACTTCTCTGAAAATAGTTAATTTCTTGGACACCTTCATTTCCAGATGGCTGTCTCATTTTATTTATTTTTCTGAGTGGTTTTATAACTGTAAATTCACTGGTACAGATTATGGTTATGATGCACACAACTTAATCTCTCTGGGTCATTGCTAGTTTAATTCTGTCCTCTTGTATATTAGTTCCTCCTTTTTTTTTTTTTTGTTACCATAATTACAAATGATGTATAGTGAAATTTAGACCTCACTGAATAGTCTTCCCCACTGATAAGTAACCACTGTTTATCAAAAAATGTTCAATCCCATCCTAGAATATGGTGTTTTATGTAGTTAGGTATTTTATTTCTTTGTATGTTTAATATGTGACATTATGTTGACTGGCTTCTTGATATCTAATATATTAAATAAGCTTCAGAGGGGTAGCTGTGTTAGTCTGGATCTGTAAAAATGGCAAAGAGTCCTGTGGCAACTTATAGACTAGCAGATGTATTGGAGCATGAGCTTTCGTGGATGAATACCACTTCATCGGATGCATGTCAATATATTAATATGTGAGCTATTGTGATAGCATCTAACATGTGCTCGACATTTTCCAAACCTACAGAAAAACCCCAAAGAGATTACACTATAAGTTCACAAGACAGACAAAGGCACAGACAAACACCATAGAAACATAATGTATAAGTACGAGGTGATGCTGAGTAGGAGTCTTGATTGTTTTCCTCCTCTTACTCTTCCGAATCATCCTTGCTCCACTCCTCCAACTTCCCCTTTATCCTCCAGTCTCCAACTAGTCTTTACTCCCCACCATATAATCAGAGAGACAAAGAAACCTACAGCCAGTTAGATGGTGTGCATGCCAAGGGAAACGTGGAATTACAGTTGTCCTGTGACATCCTGGAGGTGGAGCAGCCTAAATAACCTTTCACCTGCCCCCAGCCTGGAAAGGGTCCCTACCACCTCTTCCCTCTGTGAAAGAGGGTTGCATTCAGCAGAGAAATCATTGGATTAGGGCAAGTACAGCCAAATCTGTTCCAGATATGGAGTGCTGTCTTGCCACTTTTTCTTCCCATTGAGAGGGGACAGGCTGCTTCCTCCAGTATGGTCCTCGGAGCAAGGTTTAGGACCCCCAGGACCTTACCTGCACAGAGTCTTGAGTAGCTGTTGAATCACTAACTATGATGGAGGCTTTTAAATTTGGTTTTCATGATCAGTGTTCAATAAACCAAAACTGCTTGTCAGTTATTAGACTCTCCTTTACCAAATGTATACAGACTGACTCCCTTATCATATGTGCAAATATTTTACCTGAAAAAAACATATCCATCTAATTGGCAAATTCATGGATTTTTCGTCACTACATTTCTTAAAGTATGTTTTGGGTTTTTTTTTAGTTGTTGGGTCTCTCTTCTCATTGTCTTTAATTTATTGCAGATTATAAAGAATTAGTAGAAAAGATCCAGTGTTTGTTCAACTCTTTAGTGCATTTCGTCCAGATCCATACGTGTATATCTTTTTTGTTTTATCAAATATTGTTTTACTGTCTATTTGTTTATCCTTTGCTCTTGCCATCTTCAAGTATCATATCCAACAGTTTCCCTGATTAGATCCTCCGATGTCCTTGTTATCATTAGCCTTTTTATTACAAGCTAAGTTCAAATAGATTTATTTAAAAATTCACAGTCCTCACCTTTTCAAGTTGTAGCAATTTTATTTTCTGCCATTATTCTTCTTTTCAGGATGTATTTATAGGACATTCTTATTGCCTTTGATTCCTTACTAGCATGATATCTTTGCTTTTTTCTGTCATTATTTCTCAGTGATTCATTCACTCAAACATCTTTCTTATTAATCTCTCATCTCTTCCAATTATTTATTTCTTTAGTTCCTTCTGTGACCTTCCTTTCTATTAATATCTCCCATGCGTTTTAAGTTGTACTGAGATTAGACTTTCTTCTTTCAGTATTGTGTTTTGTACAGCTTTCCAAGCCTTACTCTATTTTGTTTCCAGATAGCGATGCATCTCATGCCACACTAATGTACTGTTTGCTATGAGTGTGTGATGGGTATGTAAATCACGTATTAGGATTTCTGTACCCTGAGTAGAACACAGATACACAGGAATCTGCATATCAGATTTTAGATTAGTGGTCCATTTACTCCAGTACAGTGGTCAGTACCAGGAAGATTTAAAGAACCCTGCAGTGAACTATTTTGGAATAAACTGCCCACAATACTGATCAGCTAGTGCCTAGCTTATGTACTGGGTCTATACCATTCATGATGTTTTTACACCTTTATGACGTCTCCTCTTATTCATCTCCTCTCAAAACTAAACACTCCCAATCTTTTCACATGCTCTTCTCATGGAAATCTTCCCATTCCTCTAACCATTTTACTCACCCCTCTCTTGATCTCCTTATGTTTATCTCCCTCTGTTGAGAAAGAGTGATCAGAACCATGCAGAGTGTACAAGATCTTTGGCTCCATTGCAGTTGCTATATACCACTCCGGCAATGAAAAGGGGCTGGTGAAGGATAAAAGAGTGTGGGGAATCACTGGTGGCATTTCCAGACAGCTATCTTTTTTTCTTCTTCTTCTTGGTTTTGTATTTTCCTTGGAAAATCAATAAGCAAAGAATGCAATGAGTGGAACATTGAAATTATCTCAATAATAATTGCTAGTGACATCACAACAAAGGAATGTACACGTAACTTTTTTTGCTTTATGATTTTAGTTTCTGGTTTTTCTTTCAAAAATAAAACATAGGAAACAACCAGTGCATGATGAGGGGGGTCAAGAACAGTAATATATGTTTGGAGAATGGCTAGCATGCATCATGTTGGCTTGTAGGAGCCAAAAGTATACATATAATATATACAATTAAATAGCCATAGTACATAAGAGTTATACATATTATGGCATAATATATTAGCCCTATGACATCCATTTCACAGCAAATTTAAGTGTATTCTCCCCTTTTTTGTCACCAATATCATTACTTTCTCACGTAGTGTGCACAAATATTTTCAACCATTCCAAAGAAACGAGAGGTTTATTAGGAGTTTCATTTTCTGAGTATTAAACACATTACTTTTAAAAGTACATTTTTTGGTGTTTGCTGGAAAATTTAATTCATCTACTAATCCCAGTATACACATTTTGTTTTATATTCAGAACTGTGGAAAGAAATTTCCACATGTTGCTTCAGTATATTTGAAGTAAGAAAAAAGTAGGTAGAGTGGGTTAGCTGATGGTTGGTGGCATGTTCAGTGTTAATTAGCTTAAACTCCCTTGATGTACATGCTCTAGCATTCAGTAAAATCTGTTTAAGATTTTGTTCTGGAAAAAACAACCACATAGTGATAATGGATAAAATGCACTTCCAACGTTCTGTTTTTTTTCAAAAACCAGTTTTCTTCTGACAATGAGAGATATAACTGAGCTTCCTACTCATCTATTTTACCCGCATACATCAGTGGAGAAACAGAGTTAATTAATTTGTTATTGCCCTCAAGGTGTCCTTTATTACTTAACAAAATGTGTTAATAGGTACATTAGTTCATTTGACCATGTCTTACCTAGTTGCTGCTGTTTACGTGATTGCGCTTTCTGTAAAATACTACAAGGTGATCTAGGCAGGGGACTTTAAGAAGCAAAGAAATTTTGTGAAACATTTTGAATACTCGAGTCACATGATCAAGAATAATAATGAACCAAATTTAGTTTTTTATTTGCAGCCTATTTGGCAAATCAGTTTTAATATTCAAATTGTCTCAAAATGTGACTACCTATTTACTTACATTGCATGTTTTGCAGTTACCTTTCTTAATATCGGAGGCAACACTAACTTTCATGACTGTTACAGATACAATGAGCAGGATTTAGCCCACTAAAACTCCAGCAACATTGAATTAACAGTACAAATGTTCTTCACTTCCAAAGAGAGTAGTACAAGAGTCCACGTAATCAGCTGGACTCCTGAATTCCTGTCGTATCTAATAATGTATTTTATGAGCAACTGAAGCTCAGGCTTGACCAATACTTGGATGGGGGAGCCGCAAGAAGTGCTAGTTAGTGAGGCAGGTGGCACACTTCCGTATAGTATGGTGTTAGACGGCTCTGCTCTGCTGGAGGTGCTATCATTCAGATCAGTGTGCAACCAAGGGCCTGACTGCTTGTCACTAAAGATCCCATGACACATTTTAATATAGTCAAGGTGTTAGTCCTCAGCAAACTGAGCCTGGCTCAGGATGCTGCCCTCCTAAAATCCCTGTTAATATTTTATCTGGTTTAATTCCCCTCCTAAATTTTGTTTAGCAGCATTGTTGGCACAGAATGCTTGCTGTATTCCACTTAAGACATAGCTATGCCTCACTGAGGGTGAGTGATCCCTATTGCTTGGAAAACATTTTAGGATTCTCTATGAAAGAGTTTACATACAGAAAAAGTGTGTGTCTGTGTGTGTAATATGAACGGAATGCAAGATCCTAAATCAGCAGGAATATTATGATTGGTCCTCATGCCAGTGTCCCAGCATATAGTGTATATACGTAGAAGTATCTCAAGCCAAATTTCATTGTCCTGTTGAGTTTGCCTGTTGTCAGAAACAAACTTTTTTGAAATATGTTTTCTTCCTTTAGCCTAAGCTGTGACATATTTGTCTTTAACAATTCATTTATGTAACTGTATAATTAAATATATGAGGACTTCTTTTTGACTTGTTCAAGTACGCCAGGAGGTTTATTAAATCTCTTGTGCTTCATTCCTTAAGAATACAGCCACTAGTTTCCCGACTAGTGGCATGACACTGTAAAGTGTGTCTATGGTGATTATACATATGTTTACAATAGCACATTTCATCTAGAGATGCAAAAACACCTAAACACTTTACAGACTGCTTAATTATACATACATGTGTAATAGCCAGTAAGTTTCAATGGTGAACTACACTGGTTCACTGCATACTTAAATAGAAGAATGGCAGGGAATCACCACTACTTCCTGCAATGCCTACAACAGGCTTTCTTTGGAAGTCTGCAACCCAAGTACTCTGATGAAGCTGAAGTTATGATATCTACCCAGGATCTCAGATCCCAGCTAGGGGTGATAGAGGTGTATGTGTTTTAGCATTTTGAATAGAATGTTTGAGTGTCATGGTAAACAATTTTCCCCTCATAAACTCTTAATTTACATGATTTTCTGTGCTGGGAAATGGACAACTGAATTTCATTACAAATTTAGAAGTTTCAAAGTGGTTTCCAATTTGCAGTGTTTGGCATTGAACAATTTTTGTTTCCCCCATTTTCTACCTTTTTACCACTGAGTGTAATCAAATTAAAGTTCAGGGGGTTTTCTTTTAATCCCTCTTCGTCTTGCAAGTTCCTCAGATTTGGAAGAGTTACAATGGCAGAGTCAGTGTTTCATTTTTGCTTTTGTCAGTCTAACTTTTCCAAAGTTGAAGAAGTGTTGAAAAGTTAGAGTAGGGGAAAAAAAGGAGACAATGATTTTTTTTTTTTTTTACATTCAATGTGGTGGGGGGGGGAGGGGATTAAAACGTTCATGTTATTTTCAGTTTTCAAACATTTAAATGAAATACAAATTTCAGTTTGAACCATAATGAGTATTTTTGTTTTGAAATTGAAACATTTTCTTGTGAAAAATTGTGGCCAGTTCTTTGTGTATATTTTAAGTGTATTAATTTAATCTGAATTACTATTGTATATACTTGCTAAAAATATGTATAGAGAAATGTGTAAGGGGCAAAGGTAGGTAGCAGTTCAAAATATTATGGGGAGGTGGTTGTTTTGATTTTATAAACACTGGGTTTAAACTTTGCTTTGCAGTATTTAGAATCCAAACTCCCGACCCATGAGCTAGGTTACTTACTACTTTATTTTTTGCACTTCATCAGGAAAAGCAGCAACATATATGATGAAAGCTACATTTGATCAGTTACCATATTATATAGTATTATTCATACCATAGTTTTATAAATATGGATTTTTTTAAAGCTGGTACTGTTCGTTGAAGTACCCAGATAACTGTATCACAATGTCTGCTTGTTTTTGTTTTTCCTTGTCTGCAGCTAATACAGACCATAAGTGCAGTAGACAAAGATGACCCACTTGGAGGACAAAAATTTTTCTTCAGTTTAGGTGCTGTTAACCCAAACTTTACTGTTCAAGATAATGAAGGTAAAATACAGAGCTTGCCCATGGTATAAGATTTATCTTTCATTCCGAACATATTACAGGTATTTTTCTGAAATGTTTGAACTTGTGTTTGCAACAGTTAAGACCTATTAACTGGAAAAAAGGACTGGGCCTTCACTGGCCACTGAACCTCATACAGATAGCAGACAAAATTAATGTTACTACTGTGGAATTGCCTATAATCTTACTGTGCTTATGATCCTTTCTTCTTCTTGTCCATGGCGACACTTACGGAATTATGATGGAAAATTGGGTATCATCACATCTTATATTATTAATTGCAACATGCTTGTTGGTGGGGGGACAATATGATGGAAATAATTTCCTTTATTTTAAAAGAAGTGTAAAGATTTAAATATTTTACAAACCCAAAATGTAAGCTTATGTTGAAATAAATCTGGATCAAGATTTCAGTTGCATTTGGTGGCTTTACATGTTTTTAAAACATGGTGATTTTGTCCTCTTTTGGTTTGGGGAGTGTTACAACCTGAACCCAATAGCAATGGATTAGTGGGACGTAGATGAGACAGTTGAAGGCTTATGATAAATGCTGTCTGTGACATGGATATAACCACTACATGTAATCTATAGATACATTTAGTACACCATAACCAAAATATAAATCCACTGAAGTTATATAAAGGACACAGACTTGTAATCATTGGAGGTTTACTTAATCTATACACATTCAAAACCAAATAGCATTGATCTGTTCTCATCATTAAGCCCCTTATCTGGAAATAAATGAATTAATGTATGCTCTGTAGAGGTAAGCCATAAGTGGGAAATGGTAGAGTCTCAACTCAGAAGATAGTTTGGAGGTAGGTAAATGCCTACTGTACCCATAAGACTGTCAGCTGTCCTCGACGTGCAGAAGATTTCAATTTATATAATCTTAATTCACCTAGTCAGCTTCAGTTTAAGGTCACAGAATCTTAGACTCAGAAGAAAAGAAAAATCTTTCTAGGCTTAGTAAGCCTCCACAGCCTCCTGCACCCCAAAACATGACCACTGAGAAAAGTTCCTCTGGCTGATGTACAAGCAATGGAGAGTCTGTAACAATTGGTGAAGGGGGAGGAACAGAGAATAACATAACAGGATCTAACATCAAATTATTTGGGGTTGTGGGTCAAAGGCAGTGTATAAGAGAGGCTAAATCTAATGCCTGATTTTTTGAGGGGGGTTGGGGAAAGGGCAATGAGAGCAGAGGAAGCGTGAGCATAGGGACTGTGTTCTTAGTCGTCTGTCTTTGCTCCTTTGTATAGCTGAATGAGGCTGATGACTCCAAGTGGATAGCCACTTTGGGTTTCTTTTTGCTCATTTGTCATTTTTTTCCCTGACTGTTGCCAGGAAAAGCTTTTAGGATTTTGTCTTTTGTTGGGGAAGTGGGACATGACATGAGCACTCATCTGTAGTCTGTTTGGTTTGTGTTAGAATTATGAAATCAGCCAGCATAAAAAGATATGAAACCAGGATGACATCAGATGGGAAGAGCTGTAAAGGAACATTCTAGAATGAATACAATGGAATGTTCTTCACTTTTCTCAGCCTTCTAGCTCAAACCAAGTGTAATATTTTAATAGAGGATATATCTTGGGGACTAGATCCTGTCTATGCAGATATCAGAGTAGCAGCCCTATTAGTCTGGATCCACAAAAACAGGAGTACTTGTGACACCTTAGAGACTAACAAATTCATTAGAGCATAAGCTTTTGTGGGCTACAGCCCACTTCATTGGATGCATAGAATGGAACATATAGTAAGAAGATATATAACACACACACGGATAAGTCAGAAGTTGCCATACAAATTGTGAGAGGATAATTAGTTAAGATGAGCTATTATGCAGAGGATAGGCTCTAAGAAAATATATCTTATCATTTCTATTGATATTCCACACTTTTTGTAGATGGGTTACACTCATTAACTTCAATGGGAAGTCAACTGGCAGTACAGATAATGCTTATCTATCAGAGATTGACAATGCTGATCAAAGAGGAAACATTTGCCCCTATATCTTGTTTTTGTATTTTTGTCCTGTATTAGTAGAAAGAGCAGCAGCCCTCCTGGCAGCTCTGACTTGCAGGGAGGCTATTTGCACAGCATTTAATGCTACTGTTTACACTACAGATTAATAACAGCATGGTAAGACTCTGTACTACTTGACACATATACAGTATCTGGAGTACATTAACATGTCTAAACTGTTTAGGAATACAGAATTGCATTTTGATCTTCTGAATGCCCATGTTAATCACTCTTCCAATCGCATTTCAGCTTGAGATACTGAGGAATACAATGCATTGGACAAAAGCGTGTTGAGCAGAAGAGAGAGGCAAAGCGGCTTTTTTGTCAAG
Source organism: Caretta caretta (assembly GCF_965140235.1). Classification (NCBI taxonomy): domain Eukaryota; kingdom Metazoa; phylum Chordata; order Testudines; family Cheloniidae; genus Caretta; species Caretta caretta. Next base: position 129,399,817 of record NC_134207.1, read on the forward strand.
TTTAAATCCCAGTAGAAAAAAGCCTGATCTCAGATGTTAAGGAAGTGCACTTTCCAAAATAACATAGTGAACCAAAAACTCTGATAAAAAGTGTTTGTGTCTATTATATATAATATGCATTGTATTGTTATATATATTACTCATGTGTAATATATAATTATTTTTAACTGATATAGATAACACTGCCAGAATTTTGACTCGAAGAAATGGCTTCAGTAGACATGAAATAAACACCTATTTCCTGCCAGTGGTGATCTCGGACAATGACTACCCAATCCAGAGTAGCACCGGCACGCTGACAATTCGAGTGTGCACCTGCGACAACCGGGGGAACATGCAGTCCTGTAATGCCGAGGCCTTGCTCCTTCCTGCTGGCCTGAGCACTGGTGCTCTAATTGCCATTCTCCTCTGCATCATTATACTTCTAGGTAAGTAATAGAAAAATGCATCTTTTCCCAAATGAACTAATACTTCAGAGATATAGAGGCCTGAGCAGTTGCAAGCTACATAGTTTTGAAATATTAGTGTTTTGTGATATAAGATTCAAATTTACTGTAAAACAGTGGAAACGGTTTATTCTCTGGTGAACTTAGATGTAGTAAAACATTGTTTCTAGGTGACTAAGAATGAAAAATCTCAGGTTGTTAAATTGTTCCAACAAATTTCAGTATGCAAATGGCAGTACCTATATACTTACAGTGAAGTTGTTCCCTTAAAAAATGGCTAAGAGGGTTGAACTACATAGCAAAGTCAAATCAATGAACTGGGACTTCGGTTTTTGGCATTTACTGGCAGAGAATTGTAAAATGTACTTTTAATCAGATAAATGATTTGAGATACTTTTACCCCTTCACCCATGTGAAATCATTATCTATAACACTTTCTAATAGGAAATGTACTAGAAATGGTTGTGAGAGCCAAGCAAACCGATCAATATTTCTCATCTTAAGTTTACGTAGTGATTCATCCTTCTTAGGGAAGCAGTGTTCCTTTCTCTATAAACTGGTGGAGTTTGCCCCCTGAAACCAGTAGATCGTGTGAGAACTAAATGGAGGCCAGGACACTCCTCAAATGCTTTGGGATGAAGTAAAGTAACAACTTCAGTGTGTGTTCCATGAGAAGACACACGAAAAGTCTGGCCCATGACCAATGTTATTTTATGTAAACTTTATTTACTTTGCCATAGAATGCCTCAAAATACTTAATATGCTTTTTATGATAACATTTCAAATATATCTCTGGTTTGTTGTATTGATAATAGATGTTCTCTCATGCACATGAAAAAAAAAAAGCCCAGGGAATATTAAGTAAAGGGCCAAATGTTGCCCTTAACACTGTTAAATCCAGAGTAACTTTCACTGATTCAGTTCAGTGCAATAGGCTAGAGCCTGATCCCCTGCTATCATGCCATACATGGAATTTGTTTGTACAGACTCTTAGTCCTCAAATAAGAAAATTACATGTAATATTATCTTCTATCATGCATTTCATAAGTCTTTCCCTTTCTTATACAGTGAGTTTTAGTGCAATTGAGCCTTTACTGGGCCATAGGAAAAACCTGATTTAATGTGTCTTTAACATTGAGTCACACCATAATTTTGTGTCTTATGAACGGAACAGTAAATTATTCTTTGTAGTGATAGCGCAGTGTTTTAGGAAACCTAAATGTCATAAAACTTCACATTTAAAATTTAGGTCTCCTGTGGAATATAGGGGAGCGAACAAATTTTGGAAAAATTGTAAAGGCTCTTGATAGTACTAAAAACCTTAGACTGCAAGTAGAAATACCTTACGGTAGTTTGATTTACCAGGGGTAATTATGTTACAAATGGAAAAAAAGTTCAGCTGATGCCTTAGTAATAATAAAGGACAGGTATTTTTAGGAACATATAAGATCACCACAGGGGTTTGTCTTAGCAAAATTGCCCAATATAATGTTGAAATATTTTTTCAGAAGCCAATTTGGTGAAATGATGTAACTAGCTGTGGAGGAGGAGGGAATTGTCTATTATTTTAAATTAATATCATATGCACCTCAGTTTATCTACTTGATATTATCCTGCCTGACTATATGGAATTAAATCAAACAAGGCTGTTAAGGGGAAAACAAAACAATGACAAAGTTAAGTTACCACCAGAAAGAATACCAAGGTCCTTACGAATGAGTAGCGGAAGCTATTCATTGGGAAATCTGTCTGGTTCCAATTAGACTAAAAGGTTAAGAGAAAACTGCAGGAGGACATTCTCTCTCTCGGAGATGGAGGCAGCTGGGCTAAGTAGAAACTGCCAAGGAAAGAGTAAAGTTTAGGTGACAAGATGTATACACACACACTTGTTTAAACCCTTCTCCTTGATAGTTATGTATCTTTCATTGAATAAGCAATACTTTTCTTTAGGGCTCTCAAGCAATTAACAAAATTAATTGCCATTAATCGCACTATTAAAGAATAGTAGAATACAATTTATTTAAATATTTTTGGATGTTTTCTACATTTTCAAATATATTGATTTCAATTACCACACAGAATACAAAGTGTACAGTGCTCACTTTATAGTATTATTTTTTTACAAATATTTACACAAGTAAAAAAACAAAAGAAATTGTTTTTTTTTTTCAATTGACCTAAGAAAGAGATTGCACAACATTTGTATCATGAAAGTTGAACTTAAAAATATAGAATTATGTAAAAAAAACCCTGCACTCAACAATAAAACAATGTAAAATTCTAGAACCTACAAGTCCACTCAGTCCTATTTGTTCAGCCAATCTCTCAGGCAAACAAGTTTGTTTACATTTTCAGGAGATAATGCTGCCTGCTTCTTGTTTACAATGTTACCTGAAAGAGACAACAGGTGATTGCATGGAACTGTTGTAGCCGGCGTCACAAGATATGTACGTGCCAGATGTGCTAAAGATTCATGTGTCCCTTCATGCTTCAACTACCATTCCAGAGGACATATGTCCATGCTGAGGTTCTGCTAGATAACTATCCAAAGCAGTGCGAACCAATGCAAATTCATTTTCATCATCTGAGTCAGATGCCACCAGCAGACGGCTGATTTTCTTTTTTCATGATTCTATTCTGGAGTTTCCACATCAGAGTGTTACTTTTATAAGGCTTCTGAAAGCATGGTCCACACCTCATCCCTCTCAGATTTTGGAAGGCACTTCAGATTCTTAAACCTTGGGTTGAGTGCTGTAGCTATTTTTAGAAATCTCACATTGGTACCTTCTCTGCATTTTGGCAAATCTGCAATGAATGTGTTCTTAAAACGAACAACCTGCTGGGTCATCATCTGAGACTTCAGTCACAAATTGAATTAACACATTTTTTTTAAATGAGTATCATCAGCATGGAAGCATGTCCTCTGAAATGGTAGCCAAAGCAGGAAGGTGCATACGAATGTGTAGCATATCTGGCACATAAATACCTTGCAATCCGGGCTATAAAAGTGCCATGCCAACACCTGTTCTCACTTTCAGGTGACATTGTAAATAAGAAGCAGGCAGCATTATGTCCTGTAAACATAAACAAACTTGTTTGCCTTAGCGATTGGCTGAACAAGAAGTAGGAATGAGTGGACTTGTACGCTCTAAAGTTTTACATTGTTTTGGTTATTTTTTGTTATATAACTACACTCAAAAATCTTTATTGTAAAAGTGCAACTTACAAATGAAGAGATTGCACTACAGTACTTGCATGAGGTGAATTGAAAAATACTATTTCTTTATCATTTTTACAGTGCAAATATTTGAAATAAAAATAATATAAAGTGAGCATTGTACTGTTGTATTGTGTGTTGTAATTGAAATAAATATATTTGAAAATGTAGAGAAACATCCAAAAATATTTAATACATTTCAATTGGTAATCTATTGTTTAAAAGTGCAATTAATCATGATTAATTTTTGAGTTAATCGCATAAATTAACTGCAATTAATTGACAGCCCTACTTTTTGTTTGAAGATGATTTTTTTGAGTCACTTTAATAAGCTGCTAGTGACATGCCTCCTAAATGGAAATTTCTTAGAGGTGCCAAACACAGTTGGGCCTGTAGTGTTAAAACATTTGGAAAGAGGGGTGCTGCCACTTGAGGAGTGCATTTGAGAGGGGTTGCAAAGATGGGATTAGGAGTGACCCAGTCAAAGAGGGGCAAGCCGTGAAGTTAGTCACTCTGGGAAAAGTGCCCGTGGACAGACTGGAGGATGTGACTCATCCCTGAATATATGAATAGCCATTTCTTCTCTGAAAAAGAAAGGGTTCATTAGATAGTTCTTATGTGTGTTAATGTTTAGATTTCTTTTTTGCAGGGAGATAAACAACATTTCCAGGTTCATCCTATTTCTAATTTTATGTAGGAATATGAATGGCCTCTCAACTGATCTGCATTAGGCAGAACACTGAATTTCAGCAGTGGTCTTCATAGAATCATAGAAGATTATGGCTGAAAGAGACCTCCAGAGGTCATCTAGTCCAACCCCAACTAAATCATCCCAGCCAGGGCTCTCTCAACCCGGGCCTTAAAAACCTTTAAAGATAGAAAGTCCACCACCTCCCTAGGTAACCCATTCCAGTTCTTCATCACCCTCCCAGTGAAATAGTTTTTCCTAATATTCAATCTAGACCTCCCCCTCTGCAACTTGAGACCATTGCTTCTTGTTTTGTCATCTGCCACCATTTTGAACAGCCTAGCTCCATCCTCTTTGGAACCCACCTCACTCTTCTCTTCTGCAGACTAAATAAGCCCAGTTCCCTCAGCCTCTCCTCATAACTCATGTGCCCCAGTCCCCTACTCATTTTTGTTGCCCTCCACTGGACTCTCTCCAATTTGTCCACATCCTTTCTGTAGTGGGGGGCCCAAAACTGGACGCAGTACTCCAGATGTGGCCTCACCAGTGCCGAATAGCGGGGAATAGTCACTTCCCTCCATCTGCTGGCAATGCTCCTAATTGTATAGCCTAATATGCCATTAACCTTCTTGGCAACAAGGGAACACTGTTGACTCATACCCAGCTTCTCATCCACTGTAATCCCCAGGTCCTTTTCTGCAGAACTGCAGCTTAGCCAGTTGGTCCCCAGCCTGCAGCAGTGCATGGGATTCCTCTGTCCTAAGTGCAGGACTCTGCACTTATCCTTGTTGAACCTCATCAGATTTCTTTTGGCCCAATCCTCCAATTTGTCTAGGTCACTTTGGACCCTATCCCTACCCTCAAGCATATCTACCTCTCCCCTGCAGCTCAATGTCAGCCGCAAACTTGCTGAGGATACTATCCATCCCATCATCCAGACCATTAATGAAGCTGTTGAACAAAATTGGCCCCAGGACAGACCCCTGGAGCACTCTGCTTGACCGACTACAGATCAAGCCATTGATCACTACCTCTTGAGCCCAATAATCTAGCCAGCTTTCTATCCACCTTATAGTCCATTTATCCAATCCATACTTTTTGTAACTTGCTGGCAAGAATACTGTGGGAGATATCAAAATCTTTGCTAAAGTCAAGATATAATCACGTCCACCGCTTTCCCCATATTCACAGAGCCAGTTAACTCATCATAGAAGGCAGTCAGGTTGGTCAGGCATGACTTGCCCTCGGTGAATCCATGTTGACTGTTCCTGATCACCTTCCTCTCCTCCAAGTGCTTCAAAATGGATTCCTTGAGGACCTTCTCCAGGATTTTTCCAGGGACTGAGGTGAGGAAGACCGGTCTGTAGTTCCCCAGATTCTCTTTCTTCCCTTTTTAAAGAAGGGCATTATATTTGCCTTTTTCCAGTCGTCCAGGACCTCCCCCGATCACCATGAGTTTTCAAAGATAATGGCTCTGCAATCACATCAGCCAACTCCCTCAGCACCTCTGGATGCATGATATCTGTACTTGTGCATGTCCAGCTTTTCTAAATAGTCCTTAACCTGTTCTTTCACCACTGAGGGCTGCTCACCTCCTCCCCAACCTGTGCTCCCCAGTGCAGCAGTCTGGGAGCTGACCTTGTCAAGTTTCAAGTTTCACTGCTCTGCATTTGTTTTCATTATGAGTTCTAACTCCTTCCCATATGGATATCTAGTCAGGAGTCAGAAACTGATGTATGTTGTAACTCAGAAAAATAAAATTTTTTCCTCAATAAATCAGCTCCCTGAATTCATAGTCAGAGCTGCTTATTTTGACTAAAAGAAGTGTTTAGTCTTATTACCATTTAAGCACCTTCAGGTGTTTGAGAGAAGGACTTGGATTATATTCCTCCTTGTGCATTGCCAGCAAGAATGCACTGTCATGTTCCAATCGGTTACACTTCTGCAGACTCCCTGAAGTCACATTGGTTGCATAGGTCTATCTGAGGACACCATGGGCTGCAGTAATGGGTGTTCATATGTGAGAATAAAACAACACAGCTTAGGTTTGATAGGCACAGATGAGTTTCCAGGGCTAGCAGGGTTTTTTGGTTATTGGTGGTGGTGGTTGTTTTTTAAAGCTCTTTATAAATAAAAAGATGCTTTATTTGAAACTACTGTCATGGAAGATGGCAAGCTCGCAATCACATGATGTCATTTTAGAGTCACTTTTCAGAGAAGAGCCTCTCATTTATAAAAAGAAAAGGAGTACTTGTGGCACCTTAGAGACTAACCAATTTATTTGAGCATAAGCTTTCGTGAGCTATAGCATGCATCTGATGAAGTGAGCTGTAGCTCACGAAAGCTTATGCTCAAATAAATTGGTTAGTCTCTAAGGTGCCACAAGTACTCCTTTTTTTGGATACAGACTAACATGGCTGCTACTCTGAAACCTCTCATTTATAAGTAATGGAAGCCACCTACGCTCAGGTCTTAGGGTGGGTAACCTGACTTTGCAGGGTCATTACCAATCTGGTGGTGAGGAGAGAAAAGTAGATTAGTTTACTTGTAGTGTGTGGGTTGCAGTCCAGGACCTATGAAAAGAGCAGCTGTCGCAGGTTGTTCACTAAATTTAGATTCAGATGGATCGGTGCATTAGCATAGCTTTAAATTTACAGACTTGTTTTAAGATTCAAGTTGGTGTCTAGGCCCAGCACTACCTGCTAATTATTGCTGAAATGGGGCAGGAGGGAAGGAACTAGTCCAGTCCCACCAAGGCAGGAAGAAGATTGATGTTAGTCTGTATGATAATCAAGGAAATAATTTTAAATACTTAATTCTTTACTTAATATTTTAATAAGACTTTATATTATGTTGCTAGGATTGTTCTGTATTTTTTGGTATCATTTTCATTTGAAATGTGTAATTTTGTGTGGCACAACACAAAAGCTTAGAGTTTAGTGTCAGAAATACTGTTACTTGCAGCACCAATCCTGATCCTGAGAGAAATTAATGTAGTCCTGTGATTAACTTTGAAATAAGGTCATATCAGTAAACAAACATGCTTACTGATATGACCTTATTTCATAGTTGACACAAAGAAACCATTAATGAATTGTAGTTTGGGGTTCTCTGCAGTATGACCATGCAAATTGCATATGTGCATGATGTCTGGAGTGTCTCACAACTGAGAGTGCCTATCTCAGGGTAGACACCCCAAGCTGGTGGTGTGTTCTATAATTAGACTTCACCAAACCATTAAAAAAGGTGAACTCCTAGATCACAGCAGGTTGCTCCCTGTCCTGAGAGACCAGTCACTTACCCCAGATCAATTGGTACTCTAGATCTTTCACCAAAGATAACACTGGTAGCCAATTCTATAGTAAACTAATCAAAGGAAAAGAGAGTTATTAAAACCTTAGAGCAGGTAAAATATATGTATACATGAGTCACAATTTGTAATTCCAAATGGTGGCAGTGGTGAAAGAAACTGCGAGTTTCCCAAAAGTCTTTTCAGGGTACCCAGATTACCTCTGGGGATCTCCACTTTGCATCTGGCATACTTACCTGTAAGAATTCAAACAGTCCAGAGATGAAGGATCTTTCCTTAAATCCATACTTATAGCTTCTTCTCATAGAAAACAAGCTGACAGGGTCACTACCTACTTGGGATTTTTCTTTGATGATGGAGAGTGAGGAATGCATTTTGAGTCTTTGTTCACTGATTACAACACACAATGACCACTTGCTTTGAAATTAGCACTTTTCTGTTAAAGTTCTTCATATGCATTCCACAAGGCTTCTTCCTTGTTTGACGGGTTATTTAGTTACAGGGGTATACACAATGTAAAATGTTTGCTAGTATTATAATGGGATTACATTTTAATGGGATACAGAAAAGTGAAAACAATGCCGGTAACATCCCACTTGTTTTCATGCAGTTTCAACACCAAATACACTCTTATGCAACCACTTTGATCTATACAAATACACAACCGAATTGACCTGGGGCTTTGACATGAGCTGGCACCTGGTCTGCCACCATCACACGTGGGATCAAATCTACTAGTTTTATTCAAGTGGCAGTCATATTGGGATTACAACTGTAATTTCTCAGCACACATCACAGAAGGTGCTTATCCTTTAGAATTAGGATTCTAATCTTTAGTTGGGAAACTGCATTGTTATCTCAGCGGGTAAATTTCCCCATTTAAAAGTCTGTTTTCTACAAGGCATTTTGAAATAAACAATTTCCAGAGGTTCAGTTTTTGAAAACAAAAATAATTGAATATTGTTAGATTTCTTTCTCCATTTTTTCCCTCGCTTGAAAAGGAGGTGGGAAACCCATAAACTTTCTGATGGTATTAAAGTTAATATCAGAAAGGGTATATGTGTGTAGCTCTTTTATGCTCTTTCAGTTCATGAAAGCATTGAAGTATAAAATGAAAGAAAGTGTTATTTTCATAGTACTTTGAATTTGAAAGTGTTTTTCCAACTGGAAATATTTAGAGAATGTTTCCACCAGCCTGTTTTTCCAGTGAAAAAGAGGGAGGGAAAAACCCTGAAAATACCCAAATCAAAATGGAATAAATATATTTTGTTTTCTAAAAACAAACAAACAAAAAAATTTTATTTTGAAATGCTGATTCAAAACAACTTATTTTTTTCCAATCATAAAATTAAACATTTCCATCAAAAATACATGTTTCCGGGGGGGGGGGGGGAGTGTTAGAGGAAGAGACACTTTCTGATTGGGGGAAAAAAAAAAGTAATTGAACTAGCTTTACTTATTCGGTGGCTCAGTGTTTCATACATGCAAGCCTGTAGTCAACTAAAGTATGAATACTGGTGTTTGGGTCAAGAGGTTTCATCAAATTTCCTAGTCGCTAGAAAATCCCGTTTACGAGTTGACTGCAGTCATATTGCTTGTAGCCATTAAAATTGGTTGATTCACAAATACCTTGGTGACTAAGAGTCTGAGCAAAAGCTCACTGAGATTAATAGTTTTCATATTAGATGATAGAATTAATTGGTTTCAATAGGCTTTGGATTAGGCCCTAAAAGTTCGTCTCACTATGAGTTTTTCTTCTATGTAAAAATGTTGACATTTCCTGAAAGTTTAATAATAAATTTAACATGAATAGATTTGTTTAAAAAAAAAACTACTTGTCCTTTGTTAGTTATTAAGTTCAAAAACTGAGGTAACGTATAATTTAAATGACCAAACAACACTAATTTATAATGAACAGTTGGCAAACCAATTACACTATAGTCTGAATATTATTCATGTATGCTATTTTGTGAATACCTGCCAAATACACTCATAAAAAAATCAAGCTCAGTTCACACATTATTGGGAAACCAAAAATGGGCTGAATGCCTATTATTCATAACAATTATCAAGGCACGCTAAAAAGCAGTCAGTATCTTTGGATACAAAGTGAAATTAATTCTAAATTAAAAGATTATAGCTTAATTGAAACAATTATACAGCATATATAGTATGTGTTCAAGTGAGTGTGTTTTCATAAGGGAGATAGAAACAAGGTAATTTAAATTCCAGTTTCATTAGGAGTTCCTCTTTTTTATACTAAAAGAATATATGTTCACTACAAACAATAAAAGTGACATCTTTCTTCTCTCTAACTGCAACCAGCCATAAAACAGCACCACACTATTTCTCACACAAAATCACCATTGCAACAGAGACCTCAATCAGCAATACCTTGATGATATATTCTCTTCAAGTAAATTCCTGTGCACTAGTTCACAAATGTTTAACTTTAAATAAAGTGGTCAGAAACAAGCTGTTTGGAGTGGAAGGATACCAAGATTGAATTTTATAATTTTCAAAATAATATTTAATTAACTGCAACTCAAGCACCGTTTGAGCAGTCTGCTTGAAACCTGCAAAAATATTCTCCCTGATCATCAAAGTAGACCTGGCCATTTGCAGACCAAACCAATGTCCCTATTCAAAGATACAGAAAAGATCTTATTCTGAGTGCATCCTGTCTTCCTAAGCACAAGAGAGGTTTTACACAATACATGGTAAGGTGATGAAAAACCAGGATGGAGCTGTTTCAGGGACTCTTAAGCTTAGCTGGTAAAATTAAAATAAAGTAAAGCTATTGGTTCTGCTGGGCTTGCCATTGAGAAATTGTTAAACGGAGATCTTTAGTTTATCAATCTGCTCTTCTGTTTTTTTGTGTTTTTTTAAGTTATAGTGGTACTATTTGCTGCTCTGAAGAGGCAGCGAAAGAAAGAGCCTCTGATCCTGTCCAAAGAGGACATCAGAGACAACATTGTGAGTTATAATGATGAAGGTGGTGGAGAGGAAGACACTCAAGCCTTTGATATTGGCACACTGAGAAATCCTGCAGCTATTGAAGATAAGAAGCTTCGACGAGATATTATTCCTGAAACATTATTTATACCACGTAGGACTCCTTCAGCACCAGATAATACAGATGTCCGAGATTTCATTAACCAAAGGCTAAAGGAGCATGATATTGATCCCTCCGCACCACCATATGATTCACTTGCAACCTATGCCTACGAAGGAAATGATTCTGTAGCTGAATCCTTGAGTTCCTTAGAGTCAGGTACTACTGAAGGAGACCAAAACTATGATTACCTCAGAGAATGGGGCCCTCGATTTAATAAGCTAGCTGAGATGTATGGTGGAGGAGAAAGTGACAAAGACACTTCTTAACCTCCGATAGGGTCAATTTGAGAGGAAGTAACTTGACAGACACCTTCTCCACTCAACAATATTTAACATTCAGGAAAATTTTCCTGCCACTCAGCACAATGGTTTTCTTTTTAATTTGTTCATGGTCATTCATTCTTTCTAGTAGGATGTCACAGAATATATACAGCATTTTATTTAATCACCTTCCAAGAGCCAAAGCTATGGAAATTCAGTGTTGTCCATTTTAGTAAGTACAAGTACTTTCAGAAGCTTGAACAGGGCGATATTCCCTTAAGCAACCTCATGTACAAGCCGCTTTTGTTAGGTACATGTACTACCCTTGCAAGTGCAGCTTTTAAGAAGGCAAAGAAAAAAAAAGTATGTCCAGTTCTGTACATTAACATTTAAAAAAAATGTACACGTGGTGTTAATAAGTGTGATATGCAGCTGGTTTAAAACAGTTTGTGCAACTTCATTTCATCAAATTCTATCTGCCAATGTTTTATATTTATATTTTTGTATTTATTTTTAAGAAATAAACCAGTTTTTACAACTATGTTGCCTGTTCTGGGAGATGAATTGTGAGTCCCTCCCCTCCAAGATAGCTATCTATACACTCAGGCTGAAGGACAGAATACAATTACTCCTGTAACAGTGCTTACTCCAGCCACTTTTATGCTGTCTATATTTAATCAAGCATTTCCCACCAAAATTTAGAAGTGAATGTGTTCAGAGGGAGAAGATTGGGGGGGTCCATTCATTTGAAGAGGGAAAAAAAAAAAACACACCAATCTTTCAACTGTGACCAAGAAGGTGGGAAGCAGCACCACTAGGAAATCAAGTTCTATTTCAAGAATACGACGAGTTTAAGTCATGTGATTAAAAATTTGCAATATTAGACTTTAAATCAGTAGGACTACGCAAATGCATGAGGACTACTTGGGGCTTCAATACCTCTAGTATAGCTTCTCTTTGCTGGTCCAGAGTCCTATTAAAGCCACTGAGGTTAATTTAACTGTAACAGTTAATGTGGAAAAAAAATAGTTAAAAAAGTTACTTTTTTTTTTGTTAAGGCACCTTAACTGATTACAAAGCTATAGTTTATTAGATTGTCTTATTTAAAGTGAATTTCCTCTTCAAAAGGATTACAAACTGAAAATATCTGTTCACAGAACACCCCAGTTTTTACTAACATGCCTCACTGAGTATCTAATATCTTCCAGAGATCAAATTTAAAAAATGTAACAAACTCAAGATTTATCATCTAGTAACAGGATCTAATGATTACAGAACAAAGCATATATTCAAGAGAACTTGGTTCTCTGACTCCCCCTCAAACTTTAGATTATACAAAATTTGTTTGTGGAAAAATCAAAGATTATTTGACAATGAAATATTTTCCAGAGCCTTTAAAGTGGAAAAAATCATACATATGTTTGGTGGAATGAAGATTTGTGTAGTGTAACTTTTTCCAATTTTCTTACTGGCATAAATTCAACAACTATTTTAACAATATTAGCTTTTGGAGAGATGTAATATGACATTCTTATTACAGCACAAATCTCTTCCTTAATGGAGTGCTTAAAACCAGTGCAGCTGAGAAAATAAAAGGTAGGCAGTCATGATTGTTCCTTCAGCATAGAAAGGTCAAACTTTTAATGAGTTAAATCTTTGAATTGTAAAAAACCATGCAGATTGATTCCACCCTTGATTCCCTTTATTTAAATTGATTTTAGCTCATGAAGAATTCAGAGTGATATATAGCCTTTTCCATTTTATCTGATACAAAATATGTCAAAAATCATCAGTTCAAAGCTATTTCACAACTATTTAGATCATTTAAACAGCTACCCTTTTCCATGGTTATTTTGACACAACACACAAAAGTTGATCTGCCTTCTAGTTTTACAACAAAAGTCTATTCAGTTACAGTGATGTAAAAAATTATTGACTTTAATGATGTTACTGTAGTTTCAATGGTGTAACTGAAAGAAGAATTTTGCTATTAGTCTCCCATCCCATTTTTGGTTTATAAATGCTAAGTGAATCTGACTTACCAATAGGTCATCTGCAGAACTGAGTAAATTCCAAATGCAGAAGATTAAAGTTTCTTTGACAAAACTTTTATTTTCACATCCAGATTTCCCAAATTTCCCAGTATTAGAAACAACAACAACATTAATTTAATTACAAGTGGACACACTACCCAAAGATCAAGTTCCAATACTGTCCTCCATTTACAGAAGAATTGATATTAGTAAGTCTCCATTTAATGTAAAGAGGAATTGCATGTGCAACACACAGAAGAAGTGAGGATGTATGTGTATATTGTATATACGAGACTGCATAGAAGAAATATATAACTGCACATTTGGATCAAAGTCAAACCTATGCTAGTATAAATCCAGTCAATGCTTCTGTATATTGCTCATTCAAAAAGAGTTCCAGCATTTTTAGCAAGCAGGAAAAATTACTCTTTAAAGACGTGCAATATTTTGATTTACATTACAATATTTATGAAAATTAACAGAGGAAATGTTTCTTCATCACTGCAAAGACATTGAGAACTCTTTCCCTGATGAAAAACGCAGCAAAATTCTTGAGTACTAAAATTTGAGAGGGGAGTGGAACTAAAAATATAGCTGTTACCTGTTTGGGACCATGTTAGCTGCAATCTTTCTGTTAGTAGCCTTAGAAAATAGTTATTAAAATAAAGACGTATACCTAACCAAAATACACACAGAAGTGTGCAGGGAACCAATAATCTGGATCCATGATTACATGTCAAATAGACTCAGTCAAATTTGTCAAAATTCATATAGCAGAATGTAAGACAGAGCCCAGATTTAATAAAAATACATTTTGTTGTTGAGGCAGTTGTCTGTGTGCTTGTATGACATAAATGATCATAGAGGAAACCAGTCCCAACACAGCAAAAATACTTACAAATTGTAGTGAAGATGGAACTTCAAAAGGTTTACAGCTTAGTTCAGCTAAGTATCCAAGAATTCAATCAACCTACGGCCCCCAACCACTAAGCTTCTGTCCCCAACCTAATCTCCCACCAACCCCTATCACAGGAAATAGGGTGTTTGTAAAATAAGATCTTCTCATGGACCTACCTCCTTTCCTCAGTGTTTACAGAATGACAACACTGATTCATCGTGCCTATCTCATGGTGTCTTCAGGAGAAAGGGATGATAACAAGCCAGGGGAAGGGAATAAAATGCACATAAAATATCCAAATGAGTGCGCTTCACTGCACAGTTCCACCTACATCCATCAATTTTTTCCCAATCTAGCCATTACCAGCTCCATGCAGATATCAATCCATCCACCCACCTACTACAAAGTGAATCAGCATCTTGCCAGTCAATTCATTTCTATATCCCCCTATAGGCTAATTCTGTACTTTGGCACTTCGAGCGCAGAAGTTGGAGGCCCACAAGGATTCTAAAAATTAATACTGACCACTCCAGGATTGTATTAACTCTCAAGGTTACAGCTTTTCTCTGACCATGAATTGGTAGATGCTGCCACCACCCAAGTGTGGAACCCCTCTGATAGCCCAGGAAGGCACACTAGGGAATTCCTTCCTGTGGGGTACCCTCAAGCCCTTTCACACCGCCCCCCCACTGGGGAAGAGCAAAAAAAAAAAAAGGAAATCAGCTGTTGCCACCAGCTAATTAAAGCACATATGCACAAATCTCTTAAGACACAAAGATCCAAATCTGTTCCTAAAAAAGGTAAAATTTAGTAATAGAAAAAAAGAAACTACAACTGGGATCTCAGGCTATTTATAGATTTTAAAAGAGCAACTACATGGATTAAACACCAAGAATAGCTTTCTTGAGGTCCAGCTTAAAGGTTACAAGCAAAACAAAAGCACCTGGGGTTAGCACAGAGGAATCCAAAAGCCATAATGAAATAAAAGGGATAAACCTAATCGTATCTTCCTAGACATTTCCTGATCTACTTACATATCTGGGGTTTTAAATGAGTAGTTTCTAGGTATGATACTGATGATTTTTTCATACCTGGCCCAAGCTTCTTACAGCATAGCTGCTGCCCTGTCCGCCTCTCCCTGGGAGAACAACAGACAGACAGACAAAAGGAGAGTCTTTTTTCAATTTTAAAAAGTTCTAGCCTTCCCATTGACTCTTTTGGTCAGGTGCCCACTCATTTCCTTTTACCTATGCATAGCAGTGAGACTTTTGAACCCTTTACACATAGAGCAATTAGAGAACAGCTACTAAGAGAGATTTTATAGCTATTGGCTGGCTGGGTGTCCATAAAAGGGAGCTACCTCCCGCTGCCCACCTTCATTTATCACATGCCCCCCAAATCAGAGACCGTGTTGGTCAGCGTGGTTCAGGTCGTGTCCACAATGGCTGGGATTTCTTCCTAGAGTTTTAGGAAAACAGTAAATAAGATACATGCACCTCTAATTTTACTACTACTTATATGAAGAACTAAACAGTTTAAGGACTACAATGACTTGGAATACAGGGACATTTTTACCCCGCTGAGTCTGAGAAACCTTCCCAGGAGAGTGCATCAGCCACTTTGTTAGAGGCTCCTGAAATGTGTTGTATTTCAAAGTCTTAAAGAGGTAAACTCCACCAAAGAAGATTTTTGTTACTCTCTTTGACTGTGTGAAGCCACTTCAGTGCAGCATGATCAGTCTGCAGGTGGAAACGCCATCCCCAAATGCATAGGCGTAGCTTCTCCAGAGCATACAGAATGGCATAACATTCTTTTTCTGAGACTGACCAGTGGCTTTCCCTCTCAGAAAGATTTTTGCTGAGAAACACAACAGGATGGAATTGTTGATCTGGTTCTTCCTGCATTAAAACTGCTCCTATGCTATGCTTAGACGCATCTGTGGTTATGACAAAAGGCTGATCGAAGTCTGGGGCCCTTAGTACAGGGTCAGACATGAGGGCCGCCTTAAGCTGGTTAAAGGTTTTCTGACACTTCAGTCCACTGAACTGCATTTGGCTGTTTTTTCCTGGTTAGGTTGGTCATTGGGGTGGCAATTTGGCTGTAGTGTGGTACAAATAATCCGTAATACCCGGCCAAGCCCAAAAAGGATTGGACCTGCTTCTTTGACTTAAGGACAGACCAATTTTGGATAGCATTTACTTTAGCCTGTAGGGGGTTGATAGTTCCCTGACCCACCTGGTGTCAAAGGTACATTACCCTGTTTAGGCCTATTTGACATTTTTTGGTCTTAATGGTTAATCATGCCTTCTTTATGTGTTGGAAGACAGCTTGGAGGTGTTCTGCCCATGACTCTGAGAATATGGCCACATCATCAAGGTAGGCAACTGCTAATTCCCCAACTCCATCCAGAAGGTTATCTATCAATCTCTGGACTGTGGAAGGTGCATTTCACAGTCTGAAAGGGAGCAAATTAGATTCATACAGCCCTACATGGGTGATGAAGGCTGACCTTTCCTTGGCTGGGTCATCTAGCAGCACTTGCCAGTACCCTTTAGTTAAGTCTAAGGTGGAGATGAATTGGGCACATCCCAATTTCTCCAATAGCTCATCTCTAGGTGGCACTGATAGTTCTCTGGGCGAATTACAGCATTTAGCTTATGGTACTCCACGCAAAAGCAGATTTCCCCATCTGGCTAGGGAACCAGAACGACTGGAGAGGCCATGCACTCTCAGAGGGATGGATTACCCCCATCTGTAATATGTCCTTGATCTCCCTTTTTATTGTGGTTTTGGCTTGAGAAGCCATCCAGTACTGTTGGGCTCTAATTGGGTGAGCATCACCTGTGTCAATGGAGCGGTACACTGAAAACATTGGCGTGAAGCTGGTGCACAGCTCCTGGATTTGCTGTCGCTGCTTACGCCCAAGGGTTATGGAAAGGCTCACCTCTTCTACACCATTGCTTTTCCCTTCACAGTAGACTCCTTCAGGCCACTCAATGACTTGTTTCTCTCCTGGGCTGTAAAGTGAAGAACCTTGATTTCTCGGGAATAAAAGGGGTTTTGAGAATTAACATGGTATACTTTAGGTTTTAGGGTAGGGTCTGGGAACACAATGAGGTAATTAACAGCTTCCAGGCACTCTCAGACCATAAATGGCTCCTCCCACAAAGCTTCCATCTTATTGGCCTGGACCGCTTTCAGGACCATGATTTGGTCACCTCCTCTGAGGGAACGCTCTCTGGCATGTTTATCATACCAGGCCTTTTGCTCTTGTTGAGCATCCTGTAGGTTTTGTCGAGCAAGGGCTAGAGAGTCTTTTAGGGTGTTTTGCAGGTTGGTTACAAAGTCCAAAATGTTAGTTCCTGGAGAAGATGTAACCCTCTCCCATTGCTGCTTCACCAACTGTAATGGCCCCTTAACTTTATGGCCATAAACAAGTTCAAAGGGTGAAAACCCCAAACTGGGATGTGGTACAGCCCTGTAGGCAAAGAGCAACTGTTGCAACACTAAGTCCCAATCACTGAAGTGCTTATTCATGAATTTACATATCATGGCCCCCAAAGTTCCATGAAACTTCTCCACTATGCCATTCGTTTGATGGTGGTAAGGGGTGGCAACCAAGTGGTTTATCCCATGAGCTTCTCAAAGGCCTTTTTTTGATCCCTGCCAGGAAGTTAGTTCCCGAATCCATAAGAATGTCGGAGGGCCAACCTACCCTGGCAAAAATGTCTTCCAATGCCTGGCTCATGCTTTTAGCCCTGGTGTTGCTTAGAGCTACTGCTTCCAGCCATTGGGTGGCAAAATCCATGAAGGTCAGTATGTACAGCTTTCCTCTGGGTGTCTTCTTAGGGAAATGACCCAGAATATCCGTAGCTATGTGCTGAAATGGAACTTCAATTATGGGGAGTGGCTGGAGTGGGGCCTTGACCTGGTCTTGGGGCTTTCACACCCTCTTGCACACCTCACAAGACTGGACATATGTAGAAATATTCTTGCCCATTCCCTCCCAGTGGAATGACTTTCCCACATGGTTTTTGGTCCTGTTCACCCCAGCATGGCCACTAGGGTGATCGTGGGCTAAGCTCAAGAGCATTTCCCTATACTTCACTGGAACTTTCAACTGTCTCTGAGGATGCCAGTCCTTCTTGTGCCCACCAGAAAGGGTTTCCCTGTATGAGTCCTCCTTCTACAACAAACCTGGACCTATTAGAAGAGCTGAGAGACAGTGGGCCATTCCGTGCAAGCTCCCTTGAGGCTTTCATACACTTCCTGCTCTGCCTGGAACTGCTCCCTTGATGCTAGAGACATTAGTTCCTTGCTGGGTTATGGACTTGGGCTTGATCCCACTGGAAGCAATGCAGGTGATGGGGGTGTCTCTGTTGACTGTGAACCACTCTCTGCTGGTGCACTAGGTTGTATTTCAGGCTCCAGTTGAGCTTCTTACCGGTTTAGCTGCTGCTAAAGGTGCAGGCTCTCTGGTGCCCTTTGGTGCTGGCTCCCCTTACTCTGGTGGGGTTGCAAGCATGGGCCCTGGTGCTGAGTGTTCCACCAGTTCTGATGCTTGAGCTGGTTCTGGCTGGGTCCCAGGAACTGGATCTACAACTGCTGCCATAGACTCTGGTCTGGGGTCTGGTTCCACCACCTCTGGCTGGGTCCCGGGCCTGTGGTACCAGGAGACACAGACTGGATCCTTGTAGGAGGCTCAGGAATGGAGTTAGGTGTGGAGGCCTGTTTAGCCTTGCTGCAAGTGACCATCCCCACCCATTTTTTTAGCCTCACGTGGTTGGCTAATTCTTCTCCCAGCAGCATGGGAATGGGATAATCTTCATAGACTGCAGAAGTCCATATTCCTGACCAGCCCTTGTACTGGACAGGCAACTTGGCTGTAGGAAAGTTAAATGAGTTGGCCTTAAAGGGTTTCACCATCACTTGGGCCTCTGGGTTGATGAATTTGGGGTCCATCAGGGATTGGTGGATAGCTGACACCTGCACTGCAATGTTTCTCCACACAGTAATCTTCCTCCCACCCACACTCACAGTTTCCCTTTGCTCTGAGGGTATCTGTGAGGCATCTGGGCCAGAAGGCTCTCATTTGGATCCTGAAGTGATGAGTTGCAGTTGGCTTGTGCTCTTGGGGCAGTTGGCCTTCACATGCTCCAGCTCATTACATTTATAGCATCACCCAGCTGACTGTGGGCTGGGGTGAAGGGGGTGGTTGGAGAGTAGTTTGGTGGGACAAGAGGGCATCTGGGGTCTGTGTGGAGGGCTCCTCCTTGTAAGGTGGGGCCTTGGACTGGCTCTGATGGTGGGGTGTCATCTCGGGTTGCCCCTTCTGGTATCCCCACCAACTGCGACTAGCTTTCTTCCTCTCCGCCACCTCCACTCATTTGGCTCCAATCTCCCCCACTTTGATTACAGTTTTGGGCTTCCCATCTAGGATGTACCTTTCTACTTCCTCAGGAACATCCTCTAAGAACTGCTCCATCTGTATGAAGAGAGACAGATCTTCCAGAGATTTAACACTTGCTCCTGAGATCCAGGCATCCCAATTTTTTAAAATGTGGTAGGCGGGTCGGGAAAATGCCATGTCTGGTTTCCACCTTAGGGCTCTGAACTGCTGACGGGCATGCTCAGGTGTTAGCCTCATCCTAATTCTGGCCTTTTGTTTAAAAAGTTCATACTCATTCATGTGTTCTTTAGGCATTTCAGCTGCCATCTCTGCTAAGGGTCCACTGAGTTTTGGCATCATCTCCACCATATACTGGTCTATAGGGATGATGTACCCAAGGCAGGCCCTTCAAAATTTTCTAAGAAGGCCTCTGTATCATCACCTACCTTGTATGTGGGGAATTGCTTGGAATGGGGAACGGTACCTGGAGAAGGACTGTTAGGGCTACATGGCTGACCCAGCTTAGCCCTTTCCAGCTCTTAGCCCTTTCCAGCTCTGTCTCTGCTTTTAAGTGCTTCACTTCCATTTCCACCTCCAAGCGCTTTGCCTCTCTCTTCTTCTCTGCCTCCAAGCACTTCATCATTAGAAGAAATTCCTGTCTTCTGCAGTTAGAACTTGGTCTGGGTTAAGGACATTCCTCCATCTTCACATCTGGATCTCGGGTTGAGGAGGGCTCTCTGGGGAAATCTCTGGTCCCCCATCCCCTCTCTGAATTTCTGTCATGGAGCTGGATGTCAGGGATTGTGCTGGGTCTGTCTTCTCTGTGGCGTGCTGTTTGGGAAGACTGATTGCTCTAGGGTTCGGTGCCGGACTGCAACCTCATACATAGGGCTGCCTTATTCTAGCCTAGCTATTTATTGCCACAAAGCTAGAGAAAAAAAAAAAACCTGCTTGTCGGGCTCCCTGGCTTTATAGGCTAAACCGTTTGCATGCCTGTTCCCCCTCAGGCAGCAAAGAAAAGAAATGAAAAAAAAGTTCCCTGGCTTTGCAGGCTGCCAAAAGGAAAAATGTTTTCTTTTAAAATCCTGAGGTCTGGGCCTCTGGTTCAAAATGATCCCACTGCTCTGCCAGCATGTCAAGGCTAATTCCCCACTCTGTCACTTCGAGTGCAGAAGGTGGGGGCCTGCAAGGCTTTGAAAAATTAATATTGGCCACTCCTGGCTTGTATTAAACTCCCAAGCTTATAGCTTTACTCTGACCTTGGATAGATAGATGCTTCCACCACACAAGTGCAGAACCCCTTTGAGAGCCCAGGAAGGCGCACTAGGGAATTCCTTCCTCAAGCCCTTTCACCCCCACCTCTGGGGAAGAGATGAGAAAGAAAATAAGAAAATCAGCTGTTTCCACTAGCTAATTAAAGCACATGTGCACAAATCTCTGATGACACAAAAATTCAATTCTGTACTTAAAAAATGTAAATTTTATTAATAAAAAAAGAAAGAAAATACATCTGGAAATTCAGGCTATTGATAGATTTTAAAAGAACAACTACACAGATTAAACATGGAGAATAGCTTTCTTGAGGTCCAGCTTAAAGGTTACAAGCAAAACAAAAGCACCTGGGGTTAGCACAGAGGGATCCAAAAGCCATAATGAAATAAAAGGGATAAACCTAATCACGTCTTCCTAGACATTTCCTGATCTACTTACATATCTGGGGTTTTAAATGAGTAGTTTCTAGGTATGAGACTAACGATTTTTTCATACCTGGCCCAAAGCTTCTTACAGCATAGCTGCTGCCCTGTCCGCCTCTTCCTGGGAGAACAACAGACACACAGACAAAAGGGGAGTCTTTTTTCAATTTTAAAAGATTCTAGCCTTCCCATTGGCTCTTTTGGTCAGGTGCCCACTCATTTCCTTTTACCTATGCATAGCAGAGAGACTTTTTAACCCTTTACACGTAGAGCAATTAGAGAACAGCTACTAATAGGGATTTTATAGCTACTGGCTGACTGGGTGTCCATAAAAGGGAACTCCCCGCCCTTCATTTATCACAGCCCTGACTACCTATCTCCCCCACAGTACAGAGAATCTTCCCTTTGCATGAAAAGATTGTTGTCTCAGATTACAGACTCTTCAGCAGTAGAGTTCAAACACACACTACCTGTCATCACTGCCCTCCTCCCCACACCTATCATTTCCTATATGTTATTGAGTTACTGACCCTCACCAATAATGTCAGTCTCTACTGCCACAAAGACCTTCATGCTTTCTTTCATGCCACCCCTCATGGAAAGGCCCAACAAAAACTTCCAAAGCTGCTACACGGCTCTTCTTAAAACTCACTTCTACAATGATGCCTGGAATTTTTTTTTGCAGTGGCTATACAGTTCCTGTACTGAGTCCTGTGATTATTGCACTAATTACAAACTGTACTACATAGAAAGGTGGGGCACCATAAAAGCAAGAAACATGGATGCACTTTTTGCCCCAGCTTTTAGCTTGAAAATTGGCTTGTCCTTCTAGTAAAAGGCATGTTCTTTAATAACATTTCTCTGAGTATAGCAAAGGTATGGACACACTGTTAATGAAATACTTCATTTTATATACACTGCTGACTGCCTGACATCAAATCAATCAGTTTTAAAAGGCAAACTAATAAAGGGTGTATGGCAACAACATATCAGCTAGAGATTATGCTCCTTTTCCTTCTTCCATGAGTGTCAGTGTGAACAAACTATGGTGCTGAATTCAATAGATACAGGGCAACCCTTAATCATGCTCACCTGATCAGCATAATAGGCCCAGAGCTCACACTGGGCTAAACAAATAGGCCGTTTGCAGCTCCAGTATCCCATATGTCTGTGTAACACTCTTCATTCGATTCTCAGTTGTTATAGAGCACACAGCAAGCAACTGTGACCATAGGGATGTACTTTGGTGAGTGTCATTTTGCTCCACGTAGCCAACACAATCACCTCTCCAGTTCCTCAAAGGCATACCTGGGTGGTGGAGAGAGAGTCAAAGTACTTTCATCAACATCCTCATAACTTGGGAAGCAAAGGATCATTGCACAAAACCAGCAAGGATATCTAAAACCTACCAAATCAAACAAACAGAAATCTCAAAGTTATTTTCACCCCACTTTTTAAAAATGGTCCTATTTTTATTCAAACAATTTTCTACTGAATTTAAAAAATATTTGGGTTTTCAAAATTTGCATTTTTTAAAAAAAGGAATTTATTGCAATGTCAAAACTTTAAAAAAACCCCAATCTTACCATGTTACAAGGTGGCCCCTCAGAAGTAGCAATTAACCCACCCTCCCCCCGAAAAATACAAAATTAAATGAAAAAAAAAACAAAACAAACAAAACATTTGAAGGACAGTCTAATTTTTTTTTTCATTGAGCATTTTCGTGGACATTAAAAATACACCATAATTATCCTGACTACAAATGAAATGGTTTAATGAAAACTCACATTTAAAAAAAAAGCAGCAAATTTTGATTAGTTGTGTTTTATTTATTATTTTACATTTCAACAATCTCAACTAATAACCCTGCTGTGCTGGGGTAGGGTGGAATAGTCTCTCTTCAAACCAACGCTTAAATATATGAAACATCCTCTGTGATGCACAAAGCTGCATAACCGCAGAGTAGTGTTATTTACAGCAGTAGAACACTGGGCTGTTTATTAAAGCCGAGAGCCGGGGAGAGTTCCATCCATAGCCCGAGCACAGTTTTGGAAGTGCTGATTATGTTCAGAGCTTTCAGTTACCTCAGGAACACTGACATATTTGATCATAAAAAGAACAGGAGCACTTGTGGCACCTTAGAGACTAAAAAATTTAAGAGCATAAGCTTTCGTGAGCTACAGCTCTCTTCATCGGACGGATAGAATGGAACATACATTAAGAAGATATTATATATATATATATATATATATACACACACACACACACCCAGAGAAGGTGGAAGTTGCCATACAAAGTGTAAGAGGCTAATTCATTAAGATGAACTATTATCAGCAATTCAGCAATGTTAGGGGGCTTATTCCTTCAACCACCTACTTCCCTGGTCCTTCTCGCATGAACAGAGAGCAACAATACCCAAAGTCCAAAGGTGCAAACAATTCAATGTTTATTGGGGTGAACTTCCACCAAGCATGATTCCAGTTTCCTTCCTTAGTGTCCCCCTTCCCAGCTCTGACGCCACAGAGCCTTACCTGTGTTCCTGTTCCCATTCCACCCTTAGCAAAACATGATTCCAATTTCCCCACCCCCATTTCGCCCCTCACCCATACACTTCCTGATTGACTGCAGACTATATAGTAAAACTTGAGTTCTGCTTAGCTTTACCTTAACCAATCATTTTACTGAAATTTAACTAACCAATCCTAACATATTGTAACATGATTATTTAACCAATTATATCCCACCTCTTTAATTAGTTTACACCCAGCAAAATTAATTATACAGCAGACAGAAACAATCACAGAACCAGACAGAGACCATGCAAATAAATAATAGCAAAGTGGGAACTATAATGACAAAACAATACAGAAGTGAGGATTTCACATCCAGCTATTGATAAGTGAGTTCTTCCCAGACAGGATGCTATCAAACTAAGTTTCCTTTTACATTTTCTAGGCACTTCCCTTTCTCTGGAGGTGATAGGAATACAATCCTGTCCTGATAATGCCTAACAGCCCAATAGCACCTTATTTCAATGTGACTAGTTTGGAATGTGAGGATGTGACCGGTCACTTCCCAGCTTATGGCTGCCTCTGAAGCTTAGCCAAAGGCCTTATACAGTCAGACAGTGATTTTGATTCTCTCTTTTATACCTCTATAACTAGCTAAGTGATAAGAATACACCTAGGCCTTTGCAGACAGGCCTGAATATCTATATCCTAACAAGCGATATTTCAAATGGAGTGTTGACCCTGAAGCCTAATGATAATTTATGTCAACCTTGTTCACTATTTCACTGCTGATGAAAGCACATAAGACGACAAAATCTCATATCATGAAGTTGTGCACAATCTGCTAAGAGCAGCACCTCATTTAGTAGCAGAAGTTGATGCAACTTTGGCGCAAAGAAGCTAGTGAGTGCTACATGTTGGTAGGGGACATATTTATACACAAATGTTTACCAACTCCTCCCCTCCACATTATGCATGTTGGAGCATGTTTTTTTTTCTTCTACATAGTATATTTGATGCACTGACAATAGCAATAAAGCAAAAAGCCAAAGTTACTTCTAAGTTTTCCTCAACAGTTTGGAAGGTCAGCTTGAAAAAATAAATTGTTGTGGTTAAATCTAAATGTCTAGATTGTTTGTTTTTTGTTGTTTGCTTTATTTTTAGTTCAACCTTCAGACTAATGTGAGAAAATCAATTTTAGCAATATAATAAAAATAATAAATAGAAATTTTAGCTGTGTAAAATATCAAGTTCCATACCAAAAATATGGAGAAAACATGTTTCATTCATACTTGCAATGGAAAATTTTGGAAATGTCACAGTAACCTTTTAAGATGGCAATTCCAGCAGAAGAACTCTTGACAAGAACTATGCACAATTATGTCAAAGATATATGAAAACCTTCTGAACATCAGCTTCTCAGAGCAGTGACCTGAGCAGCCTCTGTGTAAATGAGCCTGCAAGACAGGAAAAAAAAATGTTTTTTTGTTGTTGTTGTCCCCCTTAATTACAGCATCTGAGGAATAGTTCTTATAAAAGCAGTCTTCTGATTCAGAGGACTCATTTGTGCCCCACTTCATGTGTGTGCACGGCAGATCCGAGGAGAGAAAGCAAAAGTCTTCCCCCTATTTGCACATCTGTGCATGGGCTGAGTACAATGGCAGTCCTTACATAGCCAAGGACTGCTCCAGGCTAATGTCACTGCTGGCACTCACCTCTCCAAAGAACAAAAGGAAGGGGGAAAGCCTTGGGCTCCACCCTCTCTGCACCAGCTACCTGAACTTAGTTTGTACTGCACC
The DNA here is from genome assembly GCF_965140235.1 of Caretta caretta. Taxonomy (NCBI): domain Eukaryota; kingdom Metazoa; phylum Chordata; order Testudines; family Cheloniidae; genus Caretta; species Caretta caretta. The sequence continues at coordinate 129,425,179 of NC_134207.1, forward strand.
CTCAGCAAGGAGATGCAGCAGACATTCTCCCACAGTGCTCATGTAGTCCTTGTTCCTGTCTCAGGTAATCATTTAAAAGTTGAGGTAGTTCCCTGAAGGGAAGCAAAGTTTTCACCCTACACTAACTGAAAAACCAAAAGGACTAAGAGGTTGCAGCTTCCTTTGACTTCAGATGGAGCTTTGGCAGCACTTCTCTTCTGAAAGTCAGACCAGACCCTGTGAGTTCTGATGGGCATGTGCTTTTCTATCTCAACATTCCCTATCCGTGGAGTCCCATGAGGATCCATCCTCTACAACAACTACATTACATGTAAAAAAAAATAATCTATACTAAAAGAACATTAGGGTTGCAAAGTCAACCATCCAAAAGTTATGAAAATGCCATAATTACAGCTGTCCATGCAACACTTAATTCAGGTCCCTTGTGTGTACACACTATGATATAGTTTTTCATTATATAATCAGATATTCCATTTTCCACAGGACCCTTGTTTCTCTCAGTATATAGGATGCACCTGCTCTATGGATGAATCAGGGCGGTGTAATCAGGAGGCTGTTGTCTTTGGGACTCTGCAGTGGTTTGAAGGTGTGTACTGTTTGTGGGTATTAGGACAGGTGGGTCTAGTCCCACCCAAAGCTACAGGCCCACCCCCTCAAATGAGGGGGAGCTACCATTGGACCCAGGCCACAATTGAATACGGAGGACCACAAATGAAAGAAAAAGGGACACAAGTGAGGTCAAAGGTTGAAAATCAGGGATCCAGATAAGGACAACTAGGAGAGAACCCCCAACAGTGCTCACTGCTCCTTAAAGGCATCTAAGGAGTCAGTGGACATTGCCCAGAGGAACTCTGCCAAGAAGCAGGACTGGATAAAAGATCATAAACAGTCTCAGAGCACCCGCCCACTCCATCCACCTTCCTCCTCCAGATATGATGGATGGCCATCTTGGCCAGCAAAAAGGAGGAGGTTGACAAAGAGTTCCTCTGACTTTGTGGGGCCACAAATGGGGTGTTCTTCAATGAGGAAGGGCAGACAGAAGTGCAGCCAGTACCTCAGTAAGGTCACCCAATGAAATTAATAGGCAGCAGGTTTTAAACAAACAATAGGAAGTACTTCTTCACACAAGAACTCATGTGGAACTCGTTGCTAGGGATAGCATGAAGGCCAAAACTATAATAGTGTTCAATAAATAAATAAAAATAATTAGATAAGTTCATGGAGCATAGGCCTACCAATGGGTATTAGCCAAGATGGTCAGGGATGCAACCCCATGCTCTTGGTGTCTCAGACTCTGACTGCCAGATGCTGGGATTGGATGACAGGGGATGGATCACACAATAATTGCCCTGTTCTGCTTATTCTCTCTGGAATATCTGACATTGGCAACTGCCAGAAGACAGGATACGGGGCTAGATGGACCATTGATCTGACCCAATATAGCCATTATTATGTTTTGGAGGAGCTGAAAGAAAGGCTGCAAGCTGCAAGCAAGTCAGGGTCTCCCTCTCACCACAGAAGGGCCGAGCGTTGGAGGAGTTGGTGAACTGCACCAGGTACATGCCCATGCTCACAGTTCAGTGGAGGGACCACCAAATAATATTGTTGGGAGACCATCGAACCAGAATGGAGTACAGACTGGCTCATTGGGTTCTCTGACCTCCTCAGGAGACAGCAGATCCCACATGGGTGGGACACGAGTGTGAGGAAGAGGATGGTATAAAGCACGAGTGTGTACATATGTTCCCTGGGTACAATTCAGAGGCAAACCAGCTGGGTGTTGTTCAGGCAACTCAGGTGGCATTTAGGAGTGGCTGTGGAGGCATGCAGGGCAGTGGCCTGATGTCAAGTTCTTGAGGGCCAGCGGTGAGAGATGCATGGGAACCACCCTCCTGCAACACTCTCTCAAGAAAAGCAAGAGAATCAGGTGTCAAGGCTGCCCTCACCTCCTGGAGCACATGAAAGAGGATGGTGAGGTAAGGGGAGCAGTTAAAACTCACTACCCTCCATAACATCAGTCCTCCACTGAAAATGTCCACCCTCAGATTGTTAGGACTCCCTGCACTCTCAGTGTTCTCTTAGGCTCCTGTTTTCTCCTGTGCCTGGGTACCAAAACAGCTACAGCCATGAAATACACATTTACATCTACAATTGGCAAGGAGACTGCACAACTTCATGTTAGATTTGGACTTAGTCAAGGGGATTTATATATTCATAACCACTAGATCTGATTATTGTAATATACTCTATTTAGGAAAGAAGCTGATGACTGTAAAAAAGCTACAGCTGGTTCAGAACAAAGCAAACTATCCAGTATACAACAGAGGGTGCCAATAGCACATTACTCAGTGTCCTGCTTTCTTCACTGGGTCCCCATGGAATTCAAGCACTTTCAAAGCACTTCATAGGATCGACTCACTATTCATTATAACCTTTCAAGAAATACATTACTCTCAGGAGTGAAACTTGTGTGAAAGGAGATTTTATTTATATATATATATATATATATATATATAGTGACAAAGTTCCTCCTCAATCTTGGTGGGTCTTGGGCTTATTGGTGGATTTGCTCGCCTTGGAGCTTCACGGCGACCCTCAGTTTGGCTGTTTTCGTGAACCTACAGTCCAGGTCAACTCCTCCTGTGTCTGATCAGGAGTTGAGAGGTTTGGGGGGAACTCAGGCCTGCCCTTTACTCCGGGTTCCGGCCCAGGGCCCTGTGGAATGCAGCTGTCTAGAGTGCCTCCTGGAACAGCTGTGTGACAGCTACAACTCCCTGGGCTACTTCCCCATGGCCTCCTCCCAACACCTTCTTTATCCTCACCATTGGACCTTCCTCCTGATCTCTGATAATGCTTGTACTCCTCAGTCCTCCAACAGTATGCCTTCTCACTCTCAGCTCCTAGCGCCTCTTGCTCCCAGCTCCTTACACGAGCACCACAAACTGAAGTGAGCTTCTTTTTAAACTCAGGTGCCCTGATTAGCCTGCCTTAATTGAGTCTAACAGCTTCTTGATTGGCTGCAGGTGTTCTAATCAGCCTGTCTGTCTTAATTGTCTCCAGAAGGTTCCTGATTGTTCTGGAACCTTCCCTGTTACCTTACCCAGGGAAAAGGGACTTACTTAACCTGGGGCTAATATATCTGCCTTCTATTACTCTCCTGTAGCCATCTGGCCCGACCCTGTCACTATATATATGTACACACACACACACATTTAGAAAGGAAAAAATACACTAAAATAGATTTTACTGTAGAACAGAAGTGAAAGTTATTATCATAAGGCTGTTCAATGACTATGTAAAATGAGTTTAGTAGTTTCAGTCCAGTTTCCAGTAGACAAGTGTTGATATGACAAACCGCAAACACAATAATTGACAACCTTGTCAGCACATAAGAGAAAGACTGAATGGGCATGGTGATTGACTGCATTTACCTCCAGGCGTGATTCCTTTAATTTAGTATTGAGGTATCTTGGTTGGGCAGGGCAGGTAACTTCTTGCTGCTGTGGCTGCAATTTCTCTGTGGATAAACAGAGGACATCAGACTCCAGTGCTGACAATCTTACTCCTGAGGGTATTCTGCGCCAAAAAAATTAAAATTCTGCATAACATTTAAAAATTCTACAAATTTTATTTGTCAATAAATACATGTGGAGGTTCCAGTAGGAAGCCCAGGCCACTGACTGCACAGAGGTAGAAGATCACCCTGAGCCCCCCTCCCCTGGACATGGACTTGGTGGTAAAGTTGCACTTGACTGATACAGTACGAGGACCAGGACTGTCCCAGAAACACCCTGGGGCCCTGCCCCTCAGTTCCAAGCAGAATTTCCCCAGGAGTACAATCTGCCACATTATATAAACACAAAAGTCACAAAACAATTTAAAAGAATAAAAAGGAATATTGTGTGGGCAAGGGACTTGGCATTATACTTTGAATTTGCAAAATGCTTTTAGATTTGTTACTGCAGACATATTCAATACAGTGACACAATGCAACATTTTTATTTACTCTTATATAACAGGCAATTTGGACTAAGTGGGAGAAGCCCGTTAACCTCACAGGATATTTTTTTTCAGTAATTAGGGTGACAGGACTGGAACAGGGATGTCAAAACAAAGAACACTGGTATCAGACAAAATAAAGATCATCGCTTCCCCAGCTAATGCATATTATTCCATTCATCTAGTCTCAGATTTATGCAAATGAGAAACCCACTTACATAACTTTTACACCATCCAGTTCATGTAAAAACTACTTGGCTAGCAATCCTCTTGGGTACTCTGCTGCACATGCACAGTGTAATCCACTTGGTGTCTGGGCATTAGGCTCAAGCCTATTTGTACAGCTTTATTCTTTGTTAAACAACATTTTCAATATTGCTTTCTGAAAGGGGTAGTGAATGCCATGCACTAGCTTTGGGTCCAATAAGAGCTATAGTTTAAGCCCCAGGTGAATAGGTGCTGGAACTACAGGTGCTGGGGGTGCTGCTGTAGCCCCTGGCTTGAAGTGGTTTTTATCATATGTAGGGTTTATAGTTTGGTTCAATGGCTCTCAGCACCTCCACTATACAAATTGTTCCAGCACCACTGCCCAGGTGTGTATAAAACACATTGGTAGAAACTCTCAAACTTAACAAAAGGTGGATTATGAATTATTATTATTTTTCTTTGCTTGGGGACTCTATCTCAGAAACCCCAATGACCTCAAATTTGGATCACTAGCACTACCCTATACCTTCTTGAACACATCAAGTTTCATGGCATTATGAGTAGCCCTGATAATTTTAGAACACCTAGAAGAGCCATCCTTTAAAAAGAAAGGGTTTCTCAACCTTAACTAGAGGGGACCTGATGTTGCCCTATAATCAACCGAGGCCTGGTCTACAGTACGCAGTTATTTTGGAATTAGCCGAGTTACTTGTAAGTAAAATTGTGTCCATCCACATGACCAAACCAGTTTTTTTCAATTTAAAGGGCTCTTTAATCCGATTTCTGTACTCCATGTCAGCAAGTGGAGCAGCGCTAAAATCGAGATCGCAATTCCGGGTTACAGGTACTGTGGACCCAATTTGATGTTATTGGCTGGGAGCTATCACAGAATGCTTCCTTGTGATCGCTCTGGACAACACTCTCAACTCCGATGCACTAGCAAGGTAGGCAGTAAAAGCCCTGGGAACTTTTGAATTTCCTGTTTGGTCACCATTAGCACAGGTGACCATCAGCACAGTCCACCATCACAGGAGACCATGCAGAGTCCACCATCACAAGAGATCACACAGTCCCAGATTTGCAGACGAGCTCCAGCATGGTCCAGACAGGAGGTACTGGATCTCATTGCATGTTAGGGAGATGAATCTGTTATGGCATAACTACGTTCCAAAAAAAGAAATGCAAATACATACGCTAAAGTCTCCAGGGCCATGACGGAAAGAGGCTACTCCAGGGACACAGAGCAGTGTCGTACAAAAATCAAGGAGCTCAGGCAAGCATACCAAAAAGCCAGGGAGGTGAACGGGCGCTCTGGGTCACAGCCCCATACATGCCGCTTCTACTGTGAGCTGCATGCAATTATGGGGGGTGACGCCACCACTACCCCACCACTGTCTGTGGACAGCTGCAAGGGGGGAGTAGCACGGAGCGAGGAGGATGAGTTTTTGGAGGAGGAGGAGGAGAGTGCACAGGGGGCAAGTGGGGAATCTGTTTCCCCCCCTAGCCAGGAACTATTCTTAATGTGGAGCCAACTTCCAAGGCATGCTTCCTGACCATGACCCTGGAGAAGTCACTTCTGGTGAGTGAGAGCTTGATCGGAGCCACACGGTGGGGGGAAACCAAGCCGTGCTGGGCTGTTTGCGTTTAGTTTAAAGGGCTCATCCCTGCTCAGAGCCTCATTGGAGCCAAGCGGTGTGTGTGTGTATGGGAGGGGATGGAGGGTGTTGTGTGAAGCGATCATCCCAGAGAGCCCGCAGGCCCTCCTTTTATATGGCAAACCCACCAGGCATTGCTTGCTATGGGAGAGGGGGCCCGGCAGTTTGAAAGCATTGAAATGAATGCAGAAGAAACAAAACCTTGTGTGCCCCTAGGGCTTACCATGGTTGCCTCCAAGCTGAATTCTGTTGCCTGGCTGCATGTGGTGGCTTACTCACACCAAAGTGGCAGGTACTTCAGTATAAGAGGCAAAATGAGACCTTGTACAGAAAGAACATGTGCGGTGTACTATGAATTGCCTGTTTCACTGAGAAAGAGTGTCCCCTTTGTTCTCTAAAATGTATCTTTTAAAATACTACCCTCCCTTTTTCTCCTCCTGCAGCAGGTGCAAATGTTTCAACGCGGCCCCTGTCTACTCCATCCCAGAGGCTGGTCCAAATTAGAAGGCAGAAAAAACGAACTCGCGACGACATGTCTGCCGAGCTCATGCAGTCCTCCTGCACTGATAGGGACCAGTTGAATGCATGGAGGCAAACAATTGTGGAGTTGCATAAAGCATTACATGAATACGAAGAGAGGAGGGATGTGCGCGATGAGAGCAGGCAGGATGCTATGGTCAAGCTCATGGGGGAGCAAACTGACATGCTCCTCTGTATGGTGGATCTAATGCGGGAAAGGCAGCAAGACCACAGACTGTTGCTGAAGCCCCTGTGTAACCACCCTCCCTCCTTCCCAAGTTCCATAGACTCCTCATCCAGACACCCAAGAACATGGGGGGAGGGCGAGAAGCTAAGGGGACCCATACAGTCAACCCCAGAGGATTGCACAAGCAGCAGAAAGATGGCATATCCTAATTTTTTTTTTTGGTTTCTGAACTTGTCCTTCCCTCCTCCTCCTCCACCTCCCAACCCAATACCCCTCTCCCCCATCTAGCTTCTGATTTCTCTCAATATTTTGTGCAACAAATAATAAAGAACATTTTTTAAACAAATGTGACTTTATTTCCTTTCGTATTATATATATATATATACACACACACACACACACATATATACATATACGTGGCAGGTAACTTTAAGAGAAACAAACACAACTGTCACACCATACCCTGGCCAGTCATGAAGCTGGCTTTCAAAGCTTCTCTGATGTGCAGCGCACCCTGCTGCACTCTTCTAATTGCCTTGTTGTCTGGCTGTGCAAAACTGGCCACCAGGCGAGTTGCCTCAATCTCCCACCCCGCCATAAATGTCTCCCCCTTACTCTCACAGATATTGTGGGGCACACAACAAGCAGCAATTACAATCGGAATATGGGTTGTGCTGAGATCCAACGGAGTCAGTAAACTGCCCCAGCGTGCTTTCAAACATCCAAATGCACATTCTACCACCATTCTGCACTTGCTCAGCCTACAGTTGAACTGCTTCTTACTACTTTCCAGGGTGCCTGTGAACGGCTTCATGAGCCATGCAATTAAGGGGTAAGCTGGGTCCCTGAGGATAACTATAGGCATTTCAACATCTCCAACAGTAATTTTCTGGTCTGGGAAGTAAGTTCCTTCCTGCAGCTGTTCAAACAGACCAGAGTTCCTGAAGATGTGAGCGTCATGCACCTTTCCTGGCCATCCAACGTTGATGTCAGTGAAATGTCTCTTGTGATTCACCAGTGCTTGCAGCACCATGGAAAAGTACCCCTTGTGGTTTATGTACTGGCTGCCCCGGTGTTCTGGGGCCAAGATAGGGATATGCGTTCTGTCTATCACCCTGCCGCAGTTAGGGAACCCCAGCGTATTAAAGCCATCCACAATGGTCTGCACATTTCCCAAAGTCACTACCCTTGAAAGCAGCTGGTCAATGACTGCATTGGCTACTTGAAGCACAGCAGCCCCCACAGTAGATTTGCCCACTCCAAACTGATTCCCGACTGACCGGACTGTCAGGCGTTGCAAGCTTCCACAGGGCTATGGCCACTCGCTTCTCAACTGTGAGGGCTGCTCTCATTTGGGTGTCTTTGCGTTTCAGGGCAGGGAACAGCAAGTCACAAAGTTCCATGAAAGTGGCCCTACACATACGAAAGTTTTTCAGCCACTGGGAATCATCCCATACCTGCAACACTATGTGGTCCTACCAGTCTGTGCTTGTTTCCCAGACCCAGAATTGGCGTTCCATGGCATGAACCTGGCCCAACACCACCATGATCTCCCAATCACCACATGCTATGCTTCTAGGAACATCTGTGTCCATGTCCTCATCATTATCATAATCGCCCTGTCGTTGC